>NC_092733.1:36779939-39179939 GCF_047496885.1 Scyliorhinus torazame | reverse complement strand
GAGAGTAATCTCAGACCACTCTCAACATCACGTGGAGAGTAATCTCGGACCGCGCTCCACACCACGTGGATAGTAATCACGGACCACGCTCCACACAACGTGGATAGTAATCTCGGACCACGTTCCACACCACGTGGAGAGTAATCTGGGACCACGCTCCACACCACGTGGATAGTAATCTCGGACCACGCTCCACACCACGTGGATAGTAATCTCGGACCATGCTCCACACCACGTGGGTAGTAATCTCGGATCACGCTCCACACCACGTGGATAGTAATCTTCGTCCACGCTCCTCACCACGTGGATAGTAATCTCGGACCACGCTCCACACCACGTGGATAATAATCTCGGACCACGCTCTACACTACGTGGATAGTAATCTCGGACCACGCTCCACTCCACGTGCATAGTAATCTCGGACCACGCTCCACACCACGTGGATAGTAATCTCGGACAACGTTCCACACTCCGTGGATAGTAATCTCGGACCACGCTCCACACCACGTGGATAGTAATCTCGGACCAAGCTCTACACCACATGGATAGTAATCTCGCACCACGCTCCACACCACGTCGATAGTAATCTCGGACCACGCTCCACACTCCATGGATAGTAATCTCGGACCACGCTCCACACCACGTGGATAGTAATCTCGGACCACACTCCACACCACGGGGATAGTAATCTCGGACCATGCTCCACACCACGTGTATAGTAATCTCGGACCACGCTCCACACCACGTGGATACTAATCTCGGAACACACTCCACACCACGGGGATAGTAATCTCGGACCACGCTCCACACCACGTGGATAGTAATCTCGGACCACGCTCCAAACCGTGTGGATAGTAATCTCAGACCACGCTCCCCACTCCGTGGATAGTAATCTCGGACCACGCACCACACCGTGTGGATAGTAATCTCAGACCACGCTCCACACAACGGGGATAGCATTCTCGGACCACGCTCCACCCCACGGGGATAATAATCTCGGACCACGCTCCTCACCACGTGGATAGTAATTTCGGACCACGTTCCACACCAAGTGAACAGTAATCTTGGACCACGCTCCACACCACGTGGATAGTAATCTCGGACCAAGCTCCACAATCCGCGATAGTAATCTCGGACAACGTTCCACAACACGTGGATAGAAATCTCGGACAACGCTCCACACCACGTGGATTGTAATCTCGGACCATGCTCCACACCACGTGGATAGTAATCTCGGCTCACGCTCCACTGTCAGTGGATAGTAATCTCGGACCACGATCCACTCCACGTGGATAGTAATCTCAGACCACGCTCCACACAACGTGGATAGTAATCTCGGACCACGTTCCACACCACGTGGAGAGTAATCTTGGACCACGCTCCACACCACGTGGATAGTAATCTCGGACCACGCTCCACACCACGTGGAGAGTAATCTCGGATCACGCTCCACACCACGTGGATAGTAATCTTGGTCCACGCTCCTCACCACATGGATAGTAATCTCGGACCACGCTCCGCACCACGTGGATAATAATCTCGGACCACGCTCTACACTACGTGGATAGTAATCTCGGACCACGCTCCACTCCACGTGCATAGTAATCTCGGACCACGCTCCACACCACGTGGATAGTAATCTCGGACAACGTTCCACACTCCGTGGATAGTAATCTCGGACCACGCTCCACACCACGTGGATAGTAATCTCGGACCAAGCTCTACACCACATGGAAAGTAATCTCGCACCACGCTCCACACCACGTCGATAGTAATCTCGGACCACACTCCACACTCCGTGGATAGTAATCTCGGACCACGCTCCACACCACGTGGATAGTAATCTCGGACCACACTCCACACCACGGGGATAGTAATCTCGGACCATGCTCCACACCACGCGTATAGTAATCTCGGACCACGCTCCACACCACGGGGATAGTAATCTCGGACCACGCTCCACACCACGTGGATAGTAATCTCGGACCACGCTCCAAACCGTGTGGATAGTAATCTCAGACCACGCTCCCCACTCCGTGGATAGTAATCTCGGACCACGCACCACACCGTGTGGATAGTAATCTCAGACCACGCTCCACACAACGGGGATAGCATTCTCGGACCACGCTCCACCCCACGGGGATAATAATCTCGGACCACGCTCCTCACCACGTGGATAGTAATTTCGGACCACGTTCCACACCAAGTGAACAGTAATCTTGGACCACGCTCCACACCACGTGGATAGTAATCTCGGCTCACGCTCCACTGTCAGTGGATAGTAATCTCGGACCACGCTCCACTCCACGTGGATAGTAATCTCAGACCACGCTCCACACCACGTGGATAGTAATCTCGGACCACGCTCCACACCACGTGGATAGTAATCTCGGACCACGCTCCACACCACGTGGATAGTAATCTCGGACCACAATCCACACAACGTTGAGTGTAATCTCGGACCACTCTCCACACCACGTGGATAGTAATCTCGGACCACGCCCCACACCACGTGGATAGTAATCTCGGACCACGCTCCACACAACGTGGATAGTAATCTCGGACCACGCCCCACACCACGTGGATAGTAATCTCGGACCATGCTCCACACAACGTGGATAGTAATCTCGGACCACGTTCCACACCACGAGGATGTTAATCTTGGACCGCGCTCCACACCACGTGGATAGTAATCTCGGACCTCGCTCCACACCACGTGGAGAGTAATCTCGGACCACGCTCCACACCACGTGGATTGTAATCTGGGACCACGCTCCACACCACGTGGATAGTAATCTCGGACCACGCTCCACACCACGTGGATAGTAATCTCGGACCACGCTCCACACCACGTCGATAGTAATCTCGGACCACGCTCCACACCACGTGGATAGTAAACTCGGACCACAATCCACACAATGTTGAGAGTAATCTCGGACCACGCTCCACACCACGTGGATAGTAATCTCGGACCACGCCCCACACCACATGGATAGTAATCTCGGACGACGCTCCACACAACGTGGATAGTAATCTCGGACCACGCCCCACACCACGTGGATAGTAATCTCGGACAATGCTCCACACAACGTGGATAGTAATCTCGGACCACGTTCCACACCACGAGGATGTTAATCTTGGACCGCGCTCCACACCACGTGGATAGTAATCTCGGACCACGCTCCACACCATGTGGAGAGTAATCTCGGACCACGCTCCACACCACGTGGATTGTAATCTCGGACCACGTTCCACACCACGTGGAGAGTAATCTCGGACCACGCTCCACACCACGTGGTTAGTAATCTCGGACCACGCTCCACACCTCGTGGAGAGTAATCTCAGACACGCTCCACACCACGTGGATAGTAATCTCGGACCACGCTCCACACCACGTGGACAGTAATCTCGGACATCGCTCCTCACCACGTGGATAGTAATCTCGGACACGCTCCACACCACGTGGATAGTAATCTCGGACCACGCTCCACACCACGTTGACAGTAATCTCAGACCACGCTCCACATCACGTGGAGAGTAATCTCGGACCGCGCTCCAGACCACGTGGAGAGTAATCTCGGACCACACTCCACACCACGGGGATAGTAATCTCGGACCATGCTCCACACCACGTGTATAGTAATCTCGGACCACGCTCCACACCACGTGGATACTAATCTCGGACCACACTCCACACCACGGGGATAGTAATCTCGGACCACGCTCCACACCACGTGGATAGTAATCTCGGACCACGCTCCAAACCGTGTGGATAGTAATCTCAGACCACGCTCCCCACTCCGTGGATAGTAATCTCGGACCACGCACCACACCACGTGGATAGTAATCTCAGACCACGCTCCACACAACGGGGATAGCATTCTCGGACCACGCTCCACCCCACGGGGATAATAATCTCGGACCACGCTCCTCACCACGTGGATAGTAATCTCGGACCACGCTCCACACCAAGTGAACAGTAATCTTGGACCACGCTCCACACCACGTGGATAGTAATCTCGGACCACGCTCCACAATCCGCGATAGTAATCTCGGACAACGTTCCACAACACGTGGATAGAAATCTCGGACAACGCTCCACACCACGTCGAGAGTAATCTCGGAACACGGTCCGCACCACGTGGATAGTAATCTCGGACCACGCTCTACACCACGTGGATAGTAATCTCGGCTCACGCTCCACTGTCCGTGGATAGTATTCTCGGACCACGCTCCACTCCACGTGGATAGTAATCTCAGACCACGCTCCACACCACGGGGAGAGTAATCTCGGAACACGCGCCACACCACGTGGATAGTAATCTCGGACCACGCTCCACACCCCGTGGATAGTAATCTCGGACCACGCTCCACACCACGTGGATAGTAATCTCGGACCACGCTCTACACCACGTGGATAGTGATCTCGGACCACGGTCCACACCACGTGGATAGTAATCTCAGACACAGCTCCACACTCCGTGGATAGTACTCTCGGACCACGCTCCACAACACGTGGATAGTAATCTCGGACCACGCTCTACACGACGTGGATAGTAATCTCGGACCACGCTCCAAACCACGTGGATAGTAATCTCGGACCACACTCCACACCACGTGGATAGTATTCTCGGACCACGCTCCACACCACGTGGATAGTAATCTCGGACCACGCTCCACACTCCGTGGATAGTAATCTCGGACCACGCTCCACACCACGTGGATAGTAATCTCGGACCACGCTCTACACCACGTGGATAGTGATCTCGGACCACGCTCCACACCACGTGGATAGTAATCTCGGACACAGCTCCACACTCCGTGGATAGTAATCTCGGACCACGCTCCACAACACGTGGATAGTAATCTCGGACCACGCTCTACACGACGTGGATAGTAATCTCGGACCACGCTCCAAACCACGTGGATAGTAATCTCGGACCACACTCCACACCACGTGGATAGTATTCTCGGACCACGCTCCACACCACGTGGTTAGTAATCTCGGACCACGCTCCACACCTCGTGGAGAGTAATCTCAGACACGCTCCACACCACGTGGATATTAATCTCAGACCACGCTCCACACCACGTGGATAGTAATCTCGGCTCACGCTCCACTGTCAGTGGATAGTAATCTCGGACCACGATCCACTCCACGTGGATAGTAATCTCAGACCACGCTCCACACAACGTGGATAGTAATCTCGGACCACGTTCCACACCACGTGGAGAGTAATCTTGGACCACGCTCCACACCACGTGGATAGTAATCTCGGACCACGCTCCACACCACGTGGAGAGTAATCTCGGATCACGCTCCACACCACGTGGATAGTAATCTTGGTCCACGCTCCTCACCACATGGATAGTAATCTCGGACCACGCTCCGCACCACGTGGATAATAATCTCGGACCACGCTCTACACTACGTGGATAGTAATCTCGGACCACGCTCCACTCCACGTGCATAGTAATCTCGGACCACGCTCCACACCACGTGGATAGTAATCTCGGACAACGTTCCACACTCCGTGGATAGTAATCTCGGACCACGCTCCACACCACGTGGATAGTAATCTCGGACCAAGCTCTACACCACATGGAAAGTAATCTCGCACCACGCTCCACACCACGTCGATAGTAATCTCGGACCACACTCCACACTCCGTGGATAGTAATCTCGGACCACGCTCCACACCACGTGGATAGTAATCTCGGACCACACTCCACACCACGGGGATAGTAATCTCGGACCATGCTCCACACCACGCGTATAGTAATCTCGGACCACGCTCCACACCACGGGGATAGTAATCTCGGACCACGCTCCACACCACGTGGATAGTAATCTCGGACCACGCTCCAAACCGTGTGGATAGTAATCTCAGACCACGCTCCCCACTCCGTGGATAGTAATCTCGGACCACGCACCACACCGTGTGGATAGTAATCTCAGACCACGCTCCACACAACGGGGATAGCATTCTCGGACCACGCTCCACCCCACGGGGATAATAATCTCGGACCACGCTCCTCACCACGTGGATAGTAATTTCGGACCACGTTCCACACCAAGTGAACAGTAATCTTGGACCACGCTCCACACCACGTGGATAGTAATCTCGGCTCACGCTCCACTGTCAGTGGATAGTAATCTCGGACCACGCTCCACTCCACGTGGATAGTAATCTCAGACCACGCTCCACACCACGTGGATAGTAATCTCGGACCACGCTCCACACCACGTGGATAGTAATCTCGGACCACGCTCCACACCACGTGGATAGTAATCTCGGACCACAATCCACACAACGTTGAGTGTAATCTCGGACCACTCTCCACACCACGTGGATAGTAATCTCGGACCACGCCCCACACCACGTGGATAGTAATCTCGGACCACGCTCCACACAACGTGGATAGTAATCTCGGACCACGCCCCACACCACGTGGATAGTAATCTCGGACCATGCTCCACACAACGTGGATAGTAATCTCGGACCACGTTCCACACCACGAGGATGTTAATCTTGGACCGCGCTCCACACCACGTGGATAGTAATCTCGGACCTCGCTCCACACCACGTGGAGAGTAATCTCGGACCACGCTCCACACCACGTGGATTGTAATCTGGGACCACGCTCCACACCACGTGGATAGTAATCTCGGACCACGCTCCACACCACGTGGATAGTAATCTCGGACCACGCTCCACACCACGTCGATAGTAATCTCGGACCACGCTCCACACCACGTGGATAGTAAACTCGGACCACAATCCACACAATGTTGAGAGTAATCTCGGACCACGCTCCACACCACGTGGATAGTAATCTCGGACCACGCCCCACACCACATGGATAGTAATCTCGGACGACGCTCCACACAACGTGGATAGTAATCTCGGACCACGCCCCACACCACGTGGATAGTAATCTCGGACAATGCTCCACACAACGTGGATAGTAATCTCGGACCACGTTCCACACCACGAGGATGTTAATCTTGGACCGCGCTCCACACCACGTGGATAGTAATCTCGGACCACGCTCCACACCATGTGGAGAGTAATCTCGGACCACGCTCCACACCACGTGGATTGTAATCTCGGACCACGTTCCACACCACGTGGAGAGTAATCTCGGACCACGCTCCACACCACGTGGTTAGTAATCTCGGACCACGCTCCACACCTCGTGGAGAGTAATCTCAGACACGCTCCACACCACGTGGATAGTAATCTCGGACCACGCTCCACACCACGTGGACAGTAATCTCGGACATCGCTCCTCACCACGTGGATAGTAATCTCGGACACGCTCCACACCACGTGGATAGTAATCTCGGACCACGCTCCACACCACGTTGACAGTAATCTCAGACCACGCTCCACATCACGTGGAGAGTAATCTCGGACCGCGCTCCAGACCACGTGGAGAGTAATCTCGGACCACACTCCACACCACGGGGATAGTAATCTCGGACCATGCTCCACACCACGTGTATAGTAATCTCGGACCACGCTCCACACCACGTGGATACTAATCTCGGACCACACTCCACACCACGGGGATAGTAATCTCGGACCACGCTCCACACCACGTGGATAGTAATCTCGGACCACGCTCCAAACCGTGTGGATAGTAATCTCAGACCACGCTCCCCACTCCGTGGATAGTAATCTCGGACCACGCACCACACCACGTGGATAGTAATCTCAGACCACGCTCCACACAACGGGGATAGCATTCTCGGACCACGCTCCACCCCACGGGGATAATAATCTCGGACCACGCTCCTCACCACGTGGATAGTAATCTCGGACCACGCTCCACACCAAGTGAACAGTAATCTTGGACCACGCTCCACACCACGTGGATAGTAATCTCGGACCACGCTCCACAATCCGCGATAGTAATCTCGGACAACGTTCCACAACACGTGGATAGAAATCTCGGACAACGCTCCACACCACGTCGAGAGTAATCTCGGAACACGGTCCGCACCACGTGGATAGTAATCTCGGACCACGCTCTACACCACGTGGATAGTAATCTCGGCTCACGCTCCACTGTCCGTGGATAGTATTCTCGGACCACGCTCCACTCCACGTGGATAGTAATCTCAGACCACGCTCCACACCACGGGGAGAGTAATCTCGGAACACGCGCCACACCACGTGGATAGTAATCTCGGACCACGCTCCACACCCCGTGGATAGTAATCTCGGACCACGCTCCACACCACGTGGATAGTAATCTCGGACCACGCTCTACACCACGTGGATAGTGATCTCGGACCACGGTCCACACCACGTGGATAGTAATCTCAGACACAGCTCCACACTCCGTGGATAGTACTCTCGGACCACGCTCCACAACACGTGGATAGTAATCTCGGACCACGCTCTACACGACGTGGATAGTAATCTCGGACCACGCTCCAAACCACGTGGATAGTAATCTCGGACCACACTCCACACCACGTGGATAGTATTCTCGGACCACGCTCCACACCACGTGGATAGTAATCTCGGACCACGCTCCACACTCCGTGGATAGTAATCTCGGACCACGCTCCACACCACGTGGATAGTAATCTCGGACCACGCTCTACACCACGTGGATAGTGATCTCGGACCACGCTCCACACCACGTGGATAGTAATCTCGGACACAGCTCCACACTCCGTGGATAGTAATCTCGGACCACGCTCCACAACACGTGGATAGTAATCTCGGACCACGCTCTACACGACGTGGATAGTAATCTCGGACCACGCTCCAAACCACGTGGATAGTAATCTCGGACCACACTCCACACCACGTGGATAGTATTCTCGGACCACGCTCCACACCACGTGGTTAGTAATCTCGGACCACGCTCCACACCTCGTGGAGAGTAATCTCAGACACGCTCCACACCACGTGGATATTAATCTCAGACCACGCTCCACACCACGTGGACAGTAATCTCGGACATCGCTCCACACCACGTGGATAGTAATCTCGGACACGCTCCACACCACGTGGATAGTAATCTCGGACCACGCTCCATACCACGTGGAGAGTAATCTCAGACCACTCTCAACATCACGTGGAGAGTAATCTCGGACCGCGCTCCACACCACGTGGATAGTAATCACGGACCACGCTCCACACAACGTGGATAGTAATCTCGGACCACGTTCCACACCACGTGGAGAGTAATCTTGGACCACGCTCCACACCACGTGGATAGTAATCTCGGACCACGCTCCACACCACGTGGAGAGTAATCTCGGACCACGCTCCACACCACGTGGGTAGTAATCTCGGATCACGCTCCACACCACGTCGATAGTAATCTCGGACCACGCTCCACACTCCGTGGATAGTAATCTCGGACCACGCTCCACACCACGTGGATAGTAATCTCGGACCACACTCCACACCACGGGGATAGTAATCTCGGACCATGCTCCACACCACGTGTATAGTAATCTCGGACCACGCTCCACACCACGTGGATACTAATCTCGGAACACACTCCACACCACGGGGATAGTAATCTCGGACCACGCTCCACACCACGTGGATAGTAATCTCGGACCACGCTCCAAACCGTGTGGATAGTAATCTCAGACCACGCTCCCCACTCCGTGGATAGTAATCTCGGACCACGCACCACACCACGTGGATAGTAATCTCAGACCACGCTCCACACAACGGGGATAGCATTCTCGGACCACGCTCCACCCCACGGGGATAATAATCTCGGACCACGCTCCTCACCACGTGGATAGTAATATCGGACCACGTTCCACACCAAGTGAACAGTAATCTTTGACCACGCTCCACACCACGTGGATAGTAATCTCGGACCACGCTCCACAATCCGCGATAGTAATCTCGGACAACGTTCCACAACACGTGGATAGAAATCTCGGACAACGCTCCACACCACGTGGATTGTAATCTCGGACCACGCTCCACACCACGTGGATAGTAATCTCGGCTCACGCTCCACTGTCCGTGGATAGTAATCTCGGACCACGCTCCACTCCACGTGGATAGTAATCTCAGACCACGCTCCACAACATGTGGATAGTAATCTCGGACCACGCTCCACACTCCGTGGATAGTAATCTCGGACCACGCTCCACACCACGTGGATAGTAATCTCGGACCACGCTCTACACCATGTGGATAGTAATCTCAGACCACGCTCCACACCACGTGGATAGTAATCTCGGACACAGCTCCACACTCCGTGGATAGTAATCTCGGACCACGCTCCACACCACGTGGATAGTAATCTCGGACCACGCTCTACACGACGTGGATAGTAATCTCGGACCACGCTCCAAACCACGTGGATAGTAATCTAGGACCACACTCCACACCACGTGGATAGTATTCTCGGACCACGCTCCACACCACGTGGATAGTAATCTCGGACCACGCTCCACACCACGTGGATACTAATCTCGGACCACACTCCACACCACGGGGATAGTAATCTCGGAACACGCTCTACACCACGTGGATAGTAATCTCGGACCACGCTCCACACCACGTGGATAGTAATCTCGGTCCACGCTCCACACCACGTGGATAGTAATCTCGGACCACAATCCACACAACGTTGAGTGTAATCTCGGACCACTCTCCACACCACGTGGATAGTAATCTCGGACCACGCCCCACACCACGTGGATAGTAATCTCCGACCACTCTCCACACAACGTGGATAGTAATCTCGGACCACGCCCCACACCACGTGGATAGTAATCTCGGACCATGCTCCACACAACGTGGATAGTAATCTCGGACCACGTTCCACACCACGAGGATGTTAATCTTGGACCGCGCTCCACACCACGTGGATAGTAATCTCGGACCTCGCTCCACACCACGTGGAGAGTAATCTCGGACCACGCTCCACACCACGTGGATTGTAATCTGGGACCACGCTCCACACCACGTGGATAGTAATCTCGGACCACGCTCCACACCACGTGGATAGTAATCTCGGACCACGCTCCACACCACGTCGATAGTAATCTCGGACCACGCTCCACACCACGTGGATAGTAAACTCGGACCACAATCCACACAATGTTGAGAGTAATCTCGGACCACGCTCCACACCACGTGGATAGTAATCTCGGACCACGCCCCACACCACATGGATAGTAATCTCGGACGACGCTCCACACAACGTGGATAGTAATCTCGGACCACGCCCCACACCACGTGGATAGTAATCTCGGAGAATGCTCCACACAACGTGGATAGTAATCTCGGACCACGTTCCACACCACGAGGATGTTAATCTTGGACCGCGCTCCACACCACGTGGATAGTAATCTCGGACCACGCTCCACACCACGTGGAGAGTAATCTCGGACCACGCTCCACACCACGTGGATTGTAATCTCGGACCACGTTCCACACCACGTGGAGAGTAATCTCGGACCACGCTCCACACCACGTGGTTAGTAATCTCGGACCACGCTCCACACCTCGTGGAGAGTAATCTCAGACACGCTCCACACCACGTGGATAGTAATCTCGGACCACGCTCCACACCACGTGGACAGTAATCTCGGACATCGCTCCACACCACGTGGATAGTAATCTCGGACACGCTCCACACCACGTGGATAGTAATCTCGGACCACGCTCCACACCACGTGGACAGTAATCTCAGACCACGCTCCACATCACGTGGAGAGTAATCTCGGACCGCGCTCCAGACCACGTGGAGAGTAATCTCGGACCACGCTCCACACCACGTGGATAGTAATCACGGACCAAGCTCCACACCACGTGGATAGTAATCTCGGACCACGTTCCACACCATGTGGAGAGTAATCTCGGACCACGCTCCACACCACGTGGATAGTAATCTCGGACCACGCTCCACACCACGTGGAGAGTAATCTCGGACCACGCTCCACACCACGTGGATAGTAATCTTGGACCACGCTCCTAACCACGTGGATAGTAATCTCGGACCACACTCCACACCACGGGGATAGTAATCTCGGACCATGCTCCACACCACGTGTATAGTAATCTCGGACCACGCTCCACACCACGTGGATACTAATCTCGGACCACACTCCACACCACGGGGATAGTAATCTCGGACCACGCTCCACACCACGTGGATAGTAATCTCGGACCACGCTCCAAACCGTGTGGATAGTAATCTCAGACCACGCTCCCCACTCCGTGGATAGTAATCTCGGACCACGCACCACACTACGTGGATAGTAATCTCAGACCACGCTCCACACAACGGGGATAGCATTCTCGGACCACGCTCCACCCCACGGGGATAATAATCTCGGACCACGCTCCTCACCACGTGGATAGTAATCTCGGACCACGCTCCACACCAAGTGAACAGTAATCTTGGACCACGCTCCACACCACGTGGATAGTAATCTCGGACCACGCTCCACAATCCGCGATAGTAATCTCGGACAACGTTCCACAACACGTGGATAGAAATCTCGGACAACGCTCCACACCACGTCGAGAGCAATCTCGGAACACGGTCCGCACCACGTGGATAGTAATCTCGGACCACGCTCCACACCACGTGGATTGTAATCTCGGACCACGCTCTACACCACGTGGATAGTAATCTCGGCTCACGCTCCACTGTCCGTGGATAGTAATCTCGGACCACGCTCCACTCCACGTGGATAGTAATCTCAGACCACGCTCCACACCACGGGGAGAGTAATCTCGGAACACGCGCCACACCACGTGTATAGTAATCTCGGACCACGCTCCACACTCCGTGGATAGTAATCTCGGACCACGCTCCACACCACGTGGATAGTAATCTCGGACCACGCTCTACACCACGTGGATAGTGATCTCGGACCACGGTCCACACCACGTGGATAGTAATCTCGGACACAGCTCCACACTCGGTGGATAGTAATCTCGGACCACGCTCCACAACACGTGGATAGTAATCTCGGACCACGCTCTACACGACGTGGATAGTAATCTCGGACCACGCTCCAAACCACGTGGATAGTAATCTCGGACCACACTCCACACCACGTGGATAGTATTCTCGGACCACGCTCCACACCACGTGGATAGTAATCTCGGACCACGCTCCACACTCCGTGGATAGTAATCTCGGACCACGCTCCACACCACGTGGATAGTAATCTCGGACCACGCTCTACACCACGTGGATAGTGATCTCGGACCACGCTCCACACCACGTGGATAGTAATCTCGGACACAGCTCCACACTTTGTGGATAGTAATCTCGGACCACGCTCCACAACACGTGGATAGTAATCTCGGACCACGCTCTACACGACGTGGATAGTAATCTCGGACCACGCTCCAAACCACGTGGATAGTAATCTCGGACCACACTCCACACCACGTGGATAGTATTGTCGGACCACGCTCCACACCACGTGGTTAGTAATCTCGGACCACGCTCCACACCTCGTGGAGAGTAATCTCAGACACGCTCCACACCACGTGGATAGTAATCTCAGACCACGCTCCACACCACGTGGACAGTAATCTCGGACATCGCTCCACACCACGTGGATAGTAATCTCGGACACGCTCCACACCACGTGGATAGTAATATCGGACCACGCTCCATACCACGTGGAGAGTAATCTCAGACCACTCTCAACATCACGTGGAGAGTAATCTCGGACCGCGCTCCACACCACGTGGATAGTAATCTCGGACCACGTTCCACACCACGTGGAGAGTAATCTTGGACCACGCTCCACACCACGTGGATAGTAATCTCGGACCACGCTCCACACCACGTGGAGAGTAATCTCGGACCACGCTCCACACCACGTGGGTAGTAATCTCGGATCACGCTCCACACCACGTGGATAGTAATCTTGGTCCACGCTCCTCACCACGTGGATAGTAATCTCGGACCACGCTCCACACCATGTGGATAATAATCTCGGACCACGCTCTACACTACGTGGATAGTAATCTCGGACCACGCTCCACTCCACGTGCATAGTACTCTCGGACCACGCTCCACACCACGTGGATAGTAATCTCGGACAACGCTCCACACTCCGTGGATAGTAATCTCGGACCACGCTCCACACCACGTGGATAGTAATCTCGGACCAAGCTCTACACCACATGGATAGTAATCTCGCACCACGCTCCACACCACGTCGATAGTAATCTCGGACCACGCTCCACACTCCGTGGATAGTAATCTCGGACCACGCTCCACACCACGTGGATAGTAATCTCGGACCACACTCCACACCACGGGGATAGTAATCTCGGACCATGCTCCACACCACGTGTATAGTAATCTCGGACCACGCTCCACACCACGTGGATACTAATCTCGGACCACACTCCACACCACGGGGATAGTAATCTCGGACCATGCTCCACACCACGGGGATAATAATCTCGGACCACGCTCCTCACCACGTGGATAGTAATCTCGGACCACGCTCCACACCAAGTGAACAGTAATCTTGGACCACGCTCCACACCACGGGGATAGTAATCTCGGACAACGCTCCACACCACATGGATTGTAATCTCGGACCACGCTCCACACCACGTGGATAGTAATCTCGGCTCACGCTCCACTGTCCGTGGATAGTAATCTCGGACCACGCTCCACTCCACGTGGATAGTAATCTCAGACCACGCTCCACACCATGTGGATAGTAATCTCGGACCACGCTCCACACTCCGTGGATAGTAATCTCGGACCACGCTCCACACCACGTGGATAGTAATCTCGGACCACGCTCTACACCACGTGGATAGTAATCTCAGACCACGCTCCACACCACGTGGATAGTAATCTCGGACACAGCTCCACACTCCGTGGATAGTAATCTCGGACCACGCTCCACACCACGTGGATAGTAATCTCGGACCACGCTCTACACGACGTGGATAGTAATCTCGGACCACGCTCCAAACCACGTGGATAGTAATCTCGGACCACACTCCACACCACGTGGATAGTATTCTCGGACCACGCTCCACACCACGTGGATAGTAATCTCGGACCACGCTCCACACCACGTGGATACTAATCTCGGACCACACTCCACACCACGGGGATAGTAATCTCGGAACACGCTCTACACCACGTGGATAGTAATCTCGGACCACGCTCCACACCACGTGGATAGTAATCTCGGACCACGCTCCACACCACGTGGATAGTAATCTCGGACCACAATCCACACAACGTTGAGTGTAATCTCGGACCACTCTCCACACCACGTGGATAGTAATCTCGGACCACGCTCCACACCACGTGGATAGTAATCTCGGACCACGCTCCACACCACGTGGAGAGTAATCTCGGACCACGCTCCACACCACGTGGATAGTAATCTTGGACCACGCTCCTAACCACGTGGATAGTAATCTCGGACCACACTCCACACCACGGGGATAGTAATATCGGACCATGCTCCACACCACGTGTATAGTAATCTCGGACCACGCTCCACACCACGTGGATACTAATCTCGGACCACACTCCACACCACGGGGATAGTAATCTCGGACCACGCTCCACACCACGTGGATAGTAATCTCGGACCACGCTCCAAACCGTGTGGATAGTAATCTCAGACCACGCTCCCCACTCCGTGGATAGTAATCTCGGACCACGCACCACACTACGTGGATAGTAATCTCAGACCACGCTCCACACAACGGGGATAGCATTCTCGGACCACTCTCCACCCCACGGGGATAATAATCTCGGACCACGCTCCTCACCACGTGGATAGTAATCTCGGACCACGCTCCACACCAAGTGAACAGTAATCTTGGACCACGCTCCACACCACGTGGATAGTAATCTCGGACCACGCTCCACAATCCGCGATAGTAATCTCGGACAACGTTCCACAACACGTGGATAGAAATCTCGGACAACGCTCCACACCACGTCGAGAGCAATCTCGGAACACGGTCCGCACCACGTGGAAAGTAATCTCGGACCACGCTCCACACCACGTGGATTGTAATCTCGGACCACGCTCTACACCACGTGGATAGTAATCTCGGCTCACGCTCCACTGTCCGTGGATAGTAATCTCAGACCACGCTCCACTCCACGTGGATAGTAATCTCAGACCACGCTCCACACCACGGGGAGAGTAATCTCGGAACACGCGCCACACCACGTGGATAGTAATCTCGGACCACGCTCCACACTCTGTGGATAGTAATCTCGGACCACGCTCCACACCACGTGGATCGTAATCTCGGACCACGCTCTACACCACGTGGATAGTGATCTCGGACCACGGTCCACACCACGTGGATAGTAATCTCGGACACAGCTCCACACTCCGTGGATAGTAATCTCGGACCACGCTCCACAACACGTGGACAGTAATCTCGGACCACGCTCTACACGACGTGGATAGTAATCTCGGACCACGCTCCAAACCACGTGGATAGTAATCTCGGACCACACTCCACACCACGTGGATAGTATTCTCGGACCACGCTCCACACCACGTGGATAGTAATCTCGGACCACGCTCCACACTCCGTGGATAGTAATCTCGGACCACGCTCCACACCACGTGGATAGTAATCTCGGACCACGCTCTACACCACGTGGATAGTGATCTCGGACCACGCTCCACACCACGTGGATAGTAATCTCGGACACAGCTCCACACTCCGTGGATAGTAATCTCGGACCACGCTCCACAACACGTGGATAGTAATCTCGGACCACGCTCTACACGACGTGGATAGTAATCTCGGACCACGCTCCAAACCACGTGGATAGTAATCTCGGACCACACTCCACACCACGTGGATAGTATTCTCGGACCACGCTCCACACCACGTGGTTAGTAATCTCGGACCACGCTCCACACCTCGTGGAGAGTAATCTCAGACACGCTCCACACCACGTGGATAGTAATCTCAGACCACGCTCCACACCACGTGGACAGTAATCTCGGACATCTCTCCACACCACGTGGATAGTAATCTCGGACACGCTCCACACCACGTGGATAGTAATCTCGGACCACGCTCCATACCACGTGGAGAGTAATCTCAGACCACTCTCAACATCACGTGGAGAGTAATCTCGGACCGCGCTCCACACCACGTGGATAGTAATCACGGACCACGCTCCACACAACGTGGATAGTAATCTCAGACCACGTTCCACACCACGTGGAGAGTAATCTTGGACCACGCTCCACACCACGTGGATAGTAATCTCGGACCACGCTCCACACCACGTGGAGAGTAATCTCGGACCACGCTCCACACCACGTGGGTAGTAATCTCGGATCACGCTCCACACCACGTGGATAGTAATCTTGGTCCACGCTCCTCACCACGTGGATAGTAATCTCGGACCACGCTCCACACCACGTGGATAATAATCTCGGACCACGCTCTACACTACGTGGATAGTAATCTCGGACCACGCTCCACTCCACGTGCATAGTAATCTCGGACCACGCTCTACACCACGTGGATAGTAATCTCGGACAACGCTCCACACTCCGTGGATAGTAATCTCGGACCACGCTCCACACCACGTGGATAGTAATCTCGGACCAAGCTCTACACCACATGGATAGTAATCTCGCACCACGCTCCACACCACGTCGATAGTAATCTCGGACCACGCTCCACACTCCGTGGATAGTAATCTCGGACCACGCTCCACACCACGTGGATAGTAATCTCGGACCACACTCCACACCACGGGGATAGTAATCTCGGACCATGCTCCACACCACGTGTATAGTAATCTCGGACCACGCTCCACACCACGTGGATACTAATCTCGGAACACACTCCACACCACGGGGATAGGAATCTCGGACCACGCTCCACACCACGTGGATAGTAATCTCGGACCACGCTCCAAACCGTGTGGATAGTAATCTCAGACCACGCTCCCCACTCCGTGGATAGTAATCTCGGACCACGCACCACACCACGTGGATAGTAATCTCAGACCACGCTCCACACAACTGGGATAGCATTCTCGGACCACGCTCCACCCCACGGGGATAATAATCTCGGACCACGCTCCTCACCACGTGGATAGTAATCTCGGACCACGCTCCACACCAAGTGAACAGTAATCTTGGACCACGCTCCACACCACGGGGATAGTAATCTCGGACAACGCTCCACACCACATGGATTGTAATCTCGGACCACGCTCCACACCACGTGGATAGTAATCTCGGCTCACGCTCCACTGTCCGTGGATAGTAATCTCGGACCACGCTCCACTCCACGTGGATAGTAATCTCAGACCACGCTCCACACCATGTGGATAGTAATCTCGGACCACGCTCCACACTCCGTGGATAGTAATCTCGGACCACGCTCCACACCACGTGGATAGTAATCTCGGACCACGCTCTACACCACGTGGATAGTAATCTCAGACCACGCTCCACACCACGTGGATAGTAATCTCGGACACAGCTCCACACTCCGTGGATAGTAATCTCGGACCACGCTCCACACCACGTGGATAGTAATCTCGGACCACGCTCTACACGACGTGGATAGTAATCTCGGACCACGCTCCAAACCACGTGGATAGTAATCTCGGACCACACTCCACACCACGTGGATAGTATTCTCGGACCACGCTCCACACCACGTGGATAGTAATCTCGGACCCCGCTCCACACCACGTGGATACTAATCTCGGACCACACTCCACACCACGGGGATAGTAATCTCGGAACACGCTCTACACCACGTGGATAGTAATCTCGGACCACGCTCCACACCACGTGGATAGTAATCTCGGACCACGCTCCACACCACGTGGATAGTAATCTCGGACCACAATCCACACAACGTTGAGTGTAATCTCGGACCACTCTCCACACCACGTGGATAGTAATCTCGGACCACGCCCCACACCACGTGGATAGTAATCTCGGACCACGCTCCACACAACGTGGATAGTAATCTCGGACCACGCCCCACACCACGTGGATAGTAATCTCGGACCATGCTCCACACAACGTGGATAGTAATCTCGGATCACGTTCCACACCACGAGGATGTTAATCTTGGACCGCGCTCCACACCACGTGGATAGTAATCTCGGACCTCGCTCCACACCACGTGGAGAGTAATCTCGGACCACGCTCCACACCACGTGGATTGTAATCTGGGACCACGCTCCACACCACGTGGATAGTAATCTGGGACCACGCTCCACACCACGTGGATAGTAATCTCGGACCACGCTCCACACCACGTCGATAGTAATCTCGGACCACGCTCCACACCACGTGGATAGTAAACTCGGACCACAATCCACACAATGTTGAGAGTAATCTCGGACCACGCTCCACACCACGTGGATAGTAATCTCGGACCACGCCCCACACCACATGGATAGTAATCTCGGACGACGCTCCACACAACGTGGATAGTAATCTCGGACCACGCCCCACACCACGTGGATAGTAATCTCGGACAATGCTCCACACAACGTGGATAGTAATCTCGGACCACGTTCCACACCATGAGGATGTTAATCTTGGACCGCGCTCCACACCACGTGGATAGTAATCTCGGACCACGCTCCACACCACGTGGAGAGTAATCTCGGACCACGCTCCACACCACGTGGATTGTAATCTCGGACCACATTCCACACCACGTGGAGTGTAATCTCGGACCACGCTCCACACCACGTGGTTAGTAATCTCGGACCACGCTCCACACCTCGTGGAGAGTAATCTCAGACACGCTCCACACCACGTGGATAGTAATCTCGGACCACGCTCCACACCACGTGGACAGTAATCTCGGACATCGCTCCACACCACGTGGATAGTAATCTCGGACACGCTCCACACCACGTGGATAGTAATCTCGGACCACGCTCCACACCACGTGGACAGTAATCTCAGACCACGCTCCACATCACGTGGAGAGTAATCTCGGACCGCGCTCCAGACCACGTGGAGAGTAATCTCGGACCACGCTCCACACCACGTGGATAGTAATCACGGACCAAGCTCCACACCACGTGGATAGTAATCTCGGACCACGTTCCACACCATGTGGAGAGTAATCTCGGACCACGCTCCACACCACGTGGATAGTAATCTCGGACCACGCTCCACACCACGTGGAGAGTAATCTCGGACCACGCTCCACACCACGTGGGGAGTAATCTCGGATCACGCTCCACACCACGTGGATAGTAATCTTGGACCACGCTCCTAACCACGTGGATAGTAATCTCGGACCACACTCCACACCACGGGGATAGTAATCTCGGACCATGCTCCACACCACGTGTATAGTAATCTCGGACCACGCTCCACACCACGTGGATACTAATCTCGGACCACACTCCACACAACGGGGATAGTAATCTCGGACCACGCTCCACACCACGTGGATAGTAATCTCGGACCACGCTCCAAACCGTGTGGATAGTAATCTCAGACCACGCTCCCCACTCCGTGGATAGTAATCTCGGACCACGCACCACACCACGTGGATAGTAATCTCAGACCACGCTCCACACAACGGGGATAGCATTCTCGGACCACGCTCCACCCCACGGGGATAATAATCTCGGACCACGCTCCTCACCACGTGGATAGTAATCACGGGCCACGCTCCACAATCCGCGATAGTAATCTCGGACAACGTTCCACAACACGTGGATAGAAATCTCGGACACCGCTCCACACCACGTCGAGAGTAATCTCGGAACACGGTCCGCACCACGTGGATAGTAATCTCGGACCACGCTCCACACCACGTGGATTGTAATCTCGGACCACGCTCTACACCACGTGGATAGTAATCTCGGCTCACGCTCCACTGTCCGTGGATAGTAATCTCGGACCACGCTCCACTCCACGTGGATAGTAATCTCAGACCACGCTCCACACCACGGGGAGAGTAATCTCGGAACACGCGCCACACCACGTGGATAGTAATCTCGGACCACGCTCCACACTCCGTGGATAGTAATCTCGGACCACGCTCCACACCACGTGGATCGTAATCTCGGACCACGCTCTACACCACGTGGATAGTGATCTCGGACCACGCTCCACACCACGTGGATAGTAATCTCGGACACAGCTCCACACTCCGTGGATAGTAATCTCGGACCACGCTCCACGACACGTGGATAGTAATCTCGGACCACGCTCTACACGACGTGGATAGTAATCTCGGACCACGCTCCAAACCACGTGGATAGTAATCTCGGACCACACTCCACACCACGTGGATAGTATTCTCGGACCACGCTCCACACCACGTGGATAGTAATCTCGGACCACGCTCCACACTCAGTGGATAGTAATCTCGGACCACGCTCCACACCACGTGGATAGTAATCTCGGACCACGCTCTACACCACGTGGATAGTGATCTCGGACCACGCTCCACACCACGTGGATAGTAATCTCGGACACAGCTCCACACTCCGTGGATAGTAATCTCGGACCACGCTCCACAACACGTGGATAGTAATCTCGGACCACGCTCCACACCACGTGGAGAGTAATCTGGGACCACGCTCCACACCACGTGGGGAGTAATCTCGGATCACGCTCCACACCACGTGGATAGTAATCTTGGACCACGCTCCTAACCACGTGGATAGTAATCTCGGACCACACTCCACACCACGGGGATAGTAATCTCGGACCATGCTCCACACCACGTGTATAGTAATCTCGGACCACGCTCCACACCACGTGGATACTAATCTCGGACCACACTCCACACAACGGGGATAGTAATCTCGGACCACGCTCCACACCACGTGGATAGTAATCTCGGACCACGCTCCAAACCGTGTGGATAGTAATCTCAGACCACGCTCCCCACTCCGTGGATAGTAATCTCGGACCACGCACCACACCACGTGGATAGTAATCTCAGACCACGCTCCACACAACGGGGATAGCATTCTCGGACCACGCTCCACCCCACGGGGATAATAATCTCGGACCACGCTCCTCACCACGTGGATAGTAATCTCGCACCACGCTCCACACCAAGTGAACAGTAATCTTGGACCACGCTCCACACCACGTGGATAGTAATCACGGGCCACGCTCCACAATCCGCGATAGTAATCTCGGACAACGTTCCACAACACGTGGATAGAAATCTCGGACACCGCTCCACACCACGTCGAGAGTAATCTCGGAACACGGTCCGCACCACGTGGATAGTAATCTCGGACCACGCTCCACACCACGTGGATTGTAATCTCGGACCACGCTCTACACCACGTGGATAGTAATCTCGGCTCACGCTCCACTGTCCGTGGATAGTAATCTCGGACCACGCTCCACTCCACGTGGATAGTAATCTCAGACCACGCTCCACACCACGGGGAGAGTAATCTCGGAACACGCGCCACACCACGTGGATAGTAATCTCGGACCACGCTCCACACTCCGTGGATAGTAATCTCGGACCACGCTCCACACCACGTGGATCGTAATCTCGGACCACGCTCTACACCACGTGGATAGTGATCTCGGACCACGCTCCACACCACGTGGATAGTAATCTCGGACACAGCTCCACACTCCGTGGATAGTAATCTCGGACCACGCTCCACGACACGTGGATAGTAATCTCGGACCACGCTCTACACGACGTGGATAGTAATCTCGGACCACGCTCCAAACCACGTGGATAGTAATCTCGGACCACACTCCACACCACGTGGATAGTATTCTCGGACCACGCTCCACACCACGTGGATAGTAATCTCGGACCACGCTCCACACTCAGTGGATAGTAATCTCGGACCACGCTCCACACCACGTGGATAGTAATCTCGGACCACGCTCTACACCACGTGGATAGAGATCTCGGACCACGCTCCACACCACGTGGATAGTAATCTCGGACACAGCTCCACACTCCGTGGATAGTAATCTCGGACCACGCTCCACAACACGTGGATAGTAATCTCGGACCACGCTCTACACGACGTGGATAGTAATCTCGGACCACGCTCCAAACCACTTGGATAGTAATCTCGGACCACACTCCACACCACGTGGATAGTATTCTCGGACCACGCTCCACACCACGTGGATAGTAATCTCGGACCACGCTCCACACCACGTGGATACTAATCTCGGACCACACTCCACACCACGGGGATAGTAATCTCGGAACACGCTCTACACCACGTGGATAGTAATCTCGGACCACGCTCCACACCACGTGGATAGTAATCTCGGACCACGCTCCACACCACGTGCATAGTAATCTCGGACCACAATTCACACAACGTTGAGAGTAATCTCGGACCACTCTCCACACCACGTGGATAGTAATCTCGGACCACGCCCCACACCACGTGGATAGTAATCTCGGACCTCGCTCCACACAACGTGGATAGTAATCTCGGACCACGCCCCACACCACATGGATAGTAATCTCGGACCATGCTCCACACAACGTGGATAGTAATCTCGGACCACGTTCCACACCACGAGGATGTTAATCTTGGACCGCGCTCCACACCACGTGGATAGTAATCTCGGACCTCGCTCCACACCATGTGGAGAGTAATCTCGGACCACGCTCCACACCACGTGGATTATAATCTGGGACCACGCTCCACACCACGTGGATAGTAATCTCGGACCACGCTCCACACCACGTGGATAGTAATCTCGGACACGCTCCACACCACGTGGATAGTAATCTCGGACCACGCTCCACACCACGTGGACAGTAATCTCAGACCACGCTCCACATCACGTGGAAAGTAATCTCGGACCGCGCTCCAGACCACGTGGAGAGTAATCTCGGACCACGCTCCACACCACGTGGATAGTAATCACGGACCACGCTCCACACCACGTGGATAGTAATCTCGGACCACGTTCCACGCCATGTGGAGAGTAATCTCGGACCACGCTCCACACCACGTGGACTGTAATCTCAGACCACGCTCCACATCACGTGGAGAGTAATCTCGGACCGCGCTCCAGACCACGTGGAGAGTAATCTCGGACCACGCTCCACACCACGTGGATAGTAATCACGGACCACGCTCCACACCACGTGGATAGTAATCTCGGACCACGTTCCACGCCATGTGGAGAGTAATCTCGGACCACGCTCCACACCACGTGGAGAGTAAACTCGGACCACGCTCCACACCACGTGGGTAGTAATCTCGGATCACGCTCCACACCACGTGGATAGTAATCTCGGACCACACTCCACACCACGGGGATAGTAATCTCGGACCATGCTCCACACCACGTGTATAGTAATCTCAGACCACGCTCCACACCACGTGGATACTAATCTCGGACCACACTCCACACCACGGGGATAGTAATCTCGGACCACGCTCCACACCACGTGGATAGTAATCTCGGACCACGCTCCAAACCGTGTGGATAGTAATCTCAGACCACGCTCCCCACTCCGTGGATAGTAATCTCGGACCACGCACCGCACCAAGTGGATAGTAATCTCAGACCACGCTCCACACAACGGGGATAGCATTCTCGGACCACGCTCCACACCACGTCGAGAGTAATCTCGGAACACGGTCCGCACCACGTGGATAGTAATCTCGGACCACGCTCAACACCACGTGGATTGTAATCTCGGACCACGCTCTACACGACGTGGATAGTAATCTCGGATCACGCTCCAAACCACTTGGATAGTAATCTCGGACCACACTCCACACCACGTGGATAGTATTCTCGGACCACGCTCCACACCACGTGGATAGTAATCTCGGACCACGCTCCACACCACGTGGATACTAATCTCGGACCACACTCCACACCACGGGGATAGTAATCTCGGAACACGCTCTACACCACGTGGATAGTAATCTCGGACCACGCTCCACACCACGTGGATAGTAATCTCGGACCACGCTCCACACCACTTGCATAGTAATCTCGGACCACAATTCACACAACGTTGAGAGTAATCTCGGACCACTCTCCACACCACGTGGATAGTAATCTCGGACCACGCCCCACACCACGTGGATAGTAATCTCGGACCTCGCTCCACACAACTTGGATAGTAATCTCGGACCACGCCCCACACCACGTGGATAGTAATCTCGGACCATGCTCCACACAACGTGGATAGTAATCTCGGACCACGTTCCACACCACGAGGATGTTAATCTTGGACCGCGCTCCACACCACGTGGATAGTAATCTCGGACCTCGCTCCACACCATGTGGAGAGTAATCTCGGACCACGCTCCACACCACGTGGATTATAATCTGGGACCACGCTCCACACCACGTGGATAGTAATCTCGGACCACGCTCCACACCACGTGGATAGTAATCTCGGACACGCTCCACACCACGTGGATAGTAATCTCGGACCACGCTCCACACCACGTGGACAGTAATCTCAGACCACGCTCCACATCACGTGGAGAGTAATCTCGGACCGCGCTCCAGACCACGTGGAGAGTAATCTCGGACAACGCTCCACACCACGTGGATAGTAATCACGGACCACGCTCCACACCACGTGGATAGTAATATCGGACCGCACTCCAGACCACGTGGAGAGTAATCTCGGACCACACTCCACACCACGTGGATAGTAATCACGGACCACGCTCCACACCACGTGGATAGTAATCTCGGACCACGTTCCACGCCATGTGGAGAGTAATCTCGGACCACGCTCCACACCACGTGGAGAGTAATCTCGGACCACGCTCCACACCACGTGGGTAGTAATCTCGGATCACGCTCCACACCACGTGGATAGTAATCTCGGACCACACTCCACACCACGGGGATAGTAATCTCGGACCATGCTCCACACCACGTGTATAGTAATCTCGGACCACGCTCCACACCACGTGGATACTAATCTCGGACCACACTCCACACCACGGGGATAGTAATCTCGGACCACGCTCCACACCACGTGGATAGTAATCTCGGACCACGCTCCAAACCGTGTGGATAGTAATCTCAGACCACGCTCCCCACTCCGTGGATAGTAATCTCGGACCACGCATCGCACCAAGTGGATAGTAATCTCAGACCACGCTCCACACAACGGGGATAGCATTCTCGGACCACGCTCCACACCACGTCGAGAGTAATCTCGGAACACGGTCCGCACCACGTGGATAGTAATCTCGGACCACGCTCAACACCACGTGGATTGTAACCTCGGACCACGCTCTACACCACGTGGATAGTAATCTCGGACACAGCTCCACACTCCGTGGATAGTAATCTCGGACCACGCTCCACAACACGTGGATAGTAATCTCGGACCACGCTCTACACGACGTGGATAGTAATCTCGGACCACGCTCCAAACCACTTGGATAGTAATCTCGGACCACACTCCACACCACGTGGATAGTATTCTCGGACCACGCTCCACACCACGTGGATAGTAATCTCGGACCACGCTCCACACCACGTGGATACTAATCTCGGACCACACTCTACACCACGGGGATCGTAATCTCGGAGCACGCTCTACACCACGTGGATAGTAATCTCGGACCACGCTCCACACCACGTGGATAGTAATCTCGGACCACGCTCCACACCACTTGCATAGTAATCTCGGACCACAATTCACACAACGTTGAGAGTAATCTCGGACCACTCTCCACACCACGTGGATAGTAATCTCGGACCACGCCCCACACCACGTGGATAGTAATCTCGGACCTCGCTCCACACAACTTGGATAGTAATCTCGGACCACGCCCCACACCACGTGGATAGTAATCTCGGACCATGCTCCACACAACGTGGATAGTAATCTCGGACCACGTTCCACACCACGAGGATGTTAATCTTGGACCGCGCTCCACACCATGTGGATAGTAATCTCGGACCTCGCTCCACACCATGTGGAGAGTAATCTCGGACCACGCTCCACACCACGTGGATTATAATCTGGGACCAGGCTCCACACCACGTGGATAGTAATCTCGGACCACGCTCCACACCACGTGGATAGTAATCTCGGACACGCTCCACACCACGTGGATAGTAATCTCGGACCACGCTCCACACCACGTGGACAGTAATCTCAGACCACGCTCCACATCACGTGGAGAGTAATCTCGGACCGCGCTCCAGACCACGTGGAGAGTAATCTCGGACAACGCTCCACACCACGTGGATAGTAATCACGGACCACGCTCCACACCACGTGGATAGTAATCTCGGACCACGTTCCACGCCATGTGGAGAGTAATCTCGGACCACGCTCCACACCACGTGGAGAGTAATCTCGGACCACGCTCCACACCACGTGGGTAGTAATCTCGGATCACTCTCCACACCACGTGGATAGTAATCTCGGACCACACTCCACACCACGGGGATAGTAATCTCGGACCATGCTCCACACCACGTGTATAGTAATCTCGGACCACGCTCCACACCACCTGGATACTAATCTCGGACCACACTCCACACCACGGGGATAGTAATCTCGGACCACGCTCCACACCACGTGGATAGTAATCTCGGACCACGCTCCAAACCGTGTGGATAGTAATCTCAGACCACGCTCCCCACTCCGTGGATAGTAATCTCGGACCACGCACCACACCAAGTGGATAGTAATCTCAGACCACGCTCCACACAACGGGGATAGCATTCTCGGACCACGCTCCACACCACGTCGAGAGTAATCTCGGAACACGGTCCGCACAACGTGGATAGTAATCTCGGACCACGCTCAACACCACGTGGATTGTAATCTCGGACCACGCTCTACACCACGTGGATAGTAATCTCGGCTCACGCTCCACTGTCCGTGGATAGTAATCTCGGACCACGCTCCACTCCACGTGGATAGTAATCTCAGACCACGCTCCACACCATGTGGATAGTAATCTCGGACCACGCTCCACACTCCGTGGATAGTAATCTCGGACCACGCTCCACACCACGTGGATAGTAATCTCGGACCACGCTCTACACCACGTGGATAGTGATCTCGGACCACGCTCCACACCACGTGGATAGTAATCTCGGACACAGCTCCACACTCCGTGGATAGTAATCTCGGACCACGCTCCACACCACGTGGATAGTAATCTCGGACCACGCTCTACACGACGTGGATAGTAATCTCGGACCACGCTCCAAACCACGTGGATAGTAATCTCGGACCACACTCCACACCACGTGGATAGTATTCTCGGACCACGCTCCACACCACGTGGATAGTAATCTCGGACCACGCTCCACACCACGTGGATACTTATCTCGGACCACACTCCACACCACGGGGATAGTAATCTCGGAACACGCTCTACACCACGTGGATAGTAATCTCGGACCACGCTCCACACCACGTGGATAGTAATCTCGGACCACGCTCCACACCACGTGCATCGTAATCTCGGACCACAATCCACACAACGTTGAGAGTAATCTCGGACCACTCTCCACACCACGTGGATAGTATTCTCGGACCACGCTCCACACCACGTGAATAGTAATCTCGGACCACGCTCCACACCACGTGGATACTTATCTTGGACCGCGCTCCACACCACGTGGATAGTAATCTCGGACCTCGCTCCACACCACGTGGAGAGTAATCTCGGACCACGCTCCACACCACGTGGATTGTAATCTGGGACCATGCTCCACACCAAGTGGATAGTAATCACGGACCACGCTCCACATCACGTGGAGAGTAATCACGGACCGCGATCCAGACCACGTGGAGAGTAATCTCGGACGACGCTCCACACCATTTGGATAGTAATCACGGACAACGTTCCACACCACGTGGATAGTAATCTCGGACCACGTTCCACACCATGTGGAGAGTAATCTCGGACCACGCTCCACACCACGTGGATAGTAATCTCGGACCACGCTCCACACCACGTGGAGAGTAATCTCGGACCACGCTCCACACCACGTGGGTAGTAATCTCGGATCACGCTCCACACCACGTGGATAGTAATCTCGGACCACACTCCAAACCACGGGGATAGTAATCTCGGACCATGCTCCACACCACGTGTATAGTAATCTCGGACCACGCTCCACACCACGTGGATACTAATCTCGGACCACACTCCACACCACGGGGATAGTAATCTCGGACCACGCTCCACACCACGTGGATAGTAATCTCGGACCACGCTCAAAACCGTGTGGATAGTAATCTCAGACCACGCTCCCCACTCCGTGGATAGTAATCTCGGACCACGCTCCGCACCACGTGGATAGTAATCTCGGACCACGCACCACACCAAGTGGATAGTAATCTCAGACCACGCTCCCCACTCCGTGGATAGTAATCTCGGACCACGCTCCACACCAAGTCGAGAGTAATCTCGGAACACGGTCCGCACCACGTGGATAGTAATCTCGGAACACGCTCTACACCACGTGGATAGTAATCTCGGACCACGCTCCACACCACGTGGATAGTAATCTCGGACCACGCTCCACACCACTTGCATAGTAATCTCGGACCACAATTCACACAACGTTGAGAGTAATCTCGGACCACTCTCCACACCACGTGGATAGTAATCTCGGACCACGCCCCACACCACGTGGATAGTAATCTCGGACCTCGCTCCACACAACTTGGATAGTAATCTCGGACCACGCCCCACACCACGTGGATAGTAATCTCGGACCATGCTCCACACAACGTGGATAGTAATCTCGGACCACGTTCCACACCACGAGGATGTTAATCTTGGATCGCGCTCCACACCACGTGGATAGTAATCTCGGACCTCGCTCCACACCATGTGGAGAGTAATCTCGGACCACGCTCCACACCACGTGGATTATAATCTGGGACCACGCTCCACACCACGTGGATAGTAATCTCGGACCACGCTCCACACCACGTGGATAGTAATCTCGGACACGCTCCACACCACGTGGATAGTAATCTCGGACCACGCTCCACACCACGTGGACAGTAATCTCAGACCACGCTCCACATCACGTGGAGAGTAATCTCGGACCGCGCTCCAGACCACGTGGAGAGTAATCTCGGACAACGCTCCACACCACGTGGATAGTAATCACGGACCACGCTCCACACCACGTGGATAGTAATCTCGGACCGCGCTCCAGACCACGTGGAGAGTAATCTCGGACCACGTTCCACGCCATGTGGAGAGTAATCTCGGACCACGCTCCACACCACGTGGAGAGTAATCTCGGACCACGCTCCACACCACGTGGGTAGTAATCTCGGATCACGCTCCACACCACGTGGATAGTAATCTCGGACCACGCTCCACACCACGGGGATAGTAATCTCGGACCATGCTCCACACCACGTGTATAGTAATCTCGGACCACGCTCCACACCACGTGGATACTAATCTCGGACCACACTCCACACCACGGGGATAGTAATCTCGGACCATGCTCCACACCACGTGTATAGTAATCTCGGACCACGCTCCACACCACGTGGATACTAATCTCGGACCACACTCCACACCACGGGGATAGTAATCTCGGACCACGCTCCACACCACATGGATACTAATCTCGGACCACACTCCACACCACGTGGATAGTAATCTCGGACCACGCACCGCACCAAGTGGATAGTAATCTCAGACCACGCTCCACACAACGGGGATAGCATTCTCGGACAACGCTCCACACCACGTCGAGAGTAATCGCGGAACACGGTCCGCACCACGTGGATAGTAATCTCGGACCACGCTCAACACCACGTGGATTGTAATCTCGGACCACGCTCTACACCACGTGGATAGTAATCTCGGCTCACGCTCCACTGTCCGTGGATAGTAATCTCGGACCACGCTCCACTCCACGTGGATAGTAATCTCAGACCACGCTCCACACCATGTTGATAGTAATCTCGGACCACGCTCCACACTCCGTGGATAGTAATCTCGGACCACGCTCCACACCACGTGGATTGTAATCTCGGACCACGCTCTACACCACGTGGATAGTGATCTCGGACCACGCTCCACACCACGTGGATAGTAATCTCGGACACAGCTCCACACTCCGTGGATAGTAATCTCGGACCACGCTCCACACCACGTGGATAGTAGTCTCGGACCACGCTCAACACGACGTGGATAGTAATCTCGGACCACGCTCCAAACCACGTGGATAGTAATCTCGGACCACACTCCACACCACGTGGATAGTATTCTCGGAACACGCTCCACACCACGTGGATAGTATTCTCGGACCACGCTCCACACCACGTGGATACTTATCTCGGACCACACTCCACACCACGGGGATAGTAATCTCGGAACACGCTCTACACCACGTGGATAGTAATCTCGGACAACGCTCCACACCACGTGGATCGTAATCTCGGACCACGCTCCACACCACGTGCATAGTAATCTCGGACCACGCTCCACACCACGTGCATAGTAATCTCGGACCACAATCCACACAACGTTGAGAGTAATCTCGGACCACTCTCCACACCACGTGGATAGTAATCTCGGACCACGCCCCACACCACGTGGATAGTAATCTCGGACCTCGCTCCACACAACGTGGATAGTAATCTCGGACCACGCCCCACACCACGTGGATAGTAATCTCGGACCATGCTCCACACAACGTGGATAGTAATCTCGGACCACGTTCCACACCACGAGGATGTTAATTTTGGACCGCGCTCCACACCACGTGGATAGTAATCTCGGACCTCGCTCCACACCACGTGGAGAGTAATCTCGGACCACGCTCCACACCACGTGGATTGTAATCTGGGACCACGCTCCACACCACGTGGATAGTAATCTCGGACCACGCTCCACACCACGTGGATAGTAATCTCGGACCACGCTCCACACCACGTGGGTAGTAATCTCGGACCACGCTCCACACCACGTGGATAGTAATCTCGGACCACAATCCACACAATGTTGAGAGTAATCTCGGACCACGCTCCACACCACGTGGATAGTAATCTCGGACCACGCCCCACACCACATGGATAGTAATCTCGGACGACGCTCCACACAACGTGGATAGTAATCTCGGACCACGCCCCACAACACGTGGATAGTAATCTCGGACCATGCTCCACACAACGTGGATAGTAATCTCGGACCACGTTCCACACCACGAGGATGTTAATCTTGGACCGCGCTCCACACCACGTGGATAGTAATCTCGGAACACGCTCCACACCACGTGGAGAGTAATCTCGGACCACGCTCCACACCACGTGGATTGTAATCTCGGACCACGTTCCACACCACGTGGAGAGTAATCTCGGACCACGCTCCACACCACGCGGTTAGTAATCTCGGACCACGCTCCACACCACGTGGACAGTAATCTCGGACATCGCTCCACACCACGTGGATAGTAATCTCGGACACGCTCCACACCACGTGGATAGTAATCTCGGACCACGCTCCACACCACGTGGACAGTAAGCTCAGACCACGCTCCACATCACGTGGAGAGTAATCTCGGACCGCGCTCCAGACCACGTGGAGAGTAATCTCGGACCACGCTCCACACCACGTGGATAGTAATCACGGACCACGCTCCACACCACGTGGATAGTAATCTCGGACCACGCTCCACACCACGTGGAGAGTAATCTCGGACCACGCTCCACACCACGTGGGTAGTAATCTCGGATCACGCTCCACACCACGTGGATAGTAATCTTGGACCACGCTCCTCACCACGTGGATAGTAATCTCGGACCGCGCTCCAGACCACGTGGAGAGTAATCTCGGACCACGCTCCACACCACGTGGATAGTAATCACGGACCACGCTCCACACCACGTGGATAGTAATCTCGGACCACGCTCCACACCACGTGGAGAGTAATCTCGGACCACGCTCCACACCACGTGGGTAGTAATCTCGGATCACGCTCCACACCACGTGGATAGTAATCTTGGACCACGCTCCTAACCACGTGGATAGTAATCTCGGACAACGCTCCACACCACGTGGATAATAATCTCGGACCACGCTGCACTCCACGTGCATAGTAATCTCGGACCACGCTCCACAGCACGTGGATAGTAATCTCGGACAACGCTCCACAGTCCGTGGATAGTAATCTCGGACCACGCTCCACACCACGTGGATAGTAATCTCGGACCACGCTCCATACTCCGTGGATAGTAATCTCGGACCACGCTCCACACCACGTGGAGAGTAATCTCCGACCACGCTCCACACCATGTGGATTGTAATCTGGGACCACGTTCCACACCACGTGGAGAGTAATCTCGGACCACGCTCCACACCACGTGGATAGTAATCTCGGACCACGCTCCACACCACGTGGATAGTAATCTCGCACCACGCTCCACACCACGTGGATAGTAATCTCGGACCACGCTCCACACCACGTGGATTGTAATCTCGGACCACGTTCCACACCACGTGGAGAGTAATCTCGGACCACGCTCCACACCACGTGGTTAGTAATCTCGGACCACGCTCCACACCACGTGGACAGTAATCTCGGACCACGCTCCACACCACGTGGAGAGTAATCTCGGACCACGCTCCACACCACGTGGGGAGTAATCTCGGATCACGCTCCACACCACGTGGATAGTAATCTTGGACCACGCTCCTAACCACGTGGATAGTAATCTCGGACCACACTCCACACAACGGGGATAGTAATCTCGGACCATGCTCCACACCACGTGTATAGTAATCTCGGACCACGCTCCACACCACGTGGATACTAATCTCGGACCACACTCCACACAACGGGGATAGTAATCTCGGACCACGCTCCACACCACGTGGATAGTAATCTCGGACCATGCTCCAAACCGTGTGGATAGTAATCTCAGACCACGCTCCCCACTCCGTGGATAGTAATCTCGGACCACGCACCACACCACGTGGATAGTAATCTCAGACCACGCTCCACACAACGGGGATAGCATTCTCGGACCACGCTCCACCCCACGGGGATAATAATCTCGGACCACGCTCCTCACCACGTGGATAGTAATCTCGCACCACGCTCCACACCAAGTGAACAGTAATCTTGGACCACGCTCCACACCACGTGGATAGTAATCTCGGACCACGCTCCACAATCCGCGATAGTAATCTCGGACAACGTTCCACAACACGTGGATAGAAATCTCGGACAACGCTCCACACCACGTCGAGAGTAATCTCGGAACACGGTCCGCACCACGTGGATAGTAATCTCGGACCACGCTCCACACCACGTGGATTGTAATCTCGGACCACGCTCTACACCACGTGGATAGTAATCTCGGCTCACGCTCCACTGTCCGTGGATAGTAATCTCGGACCACGCTCCACTCCACGTGGATAGTAATCTCAGACCACGCTCCACACCACGGGGAGAGTAATCTCGGAACACGCGCCACCCCACGTGGATAGTAATCTCGGACCACGCTCCACACTCCGTGGATAGTAATCTCGGACCACGCTCCACACCACGTGGATAGTAATCTCGGACCACGCTCTACACCACGTGGATAGTGATCTCGGACCACGCTCCACACCACGTGGATAGTAATCTCGGACACAGCTCCACACTCCGTGGATAGTAATCTCGGACCACGCTCCACGACACGTGGATAGTAATCTCGGACCACGCTCTACACGACGTGGATAGTAATCTCGGACCACGCTCCAAACCACGTGGATAGTAATCTCGGACCACACTCCACACCACGTGGATAGTATTCTCGGACCACGCTCCACACCACGTGGATAGTAATCTCGGACCACGCTCCACACTCAGTGGATAGTAATCTCGGACCACGCTCCACACCACGTGGATAGTAATATCGGACCACGCTCTACACCACGTGGATAGTGATCTCGGACCACGCTCCACACCACGTGGATAGTAATCTCGGACACAGCTCAACACTCCGTGGATAGTAATCTCGGACCACGCTCCACAACACGTGGATAGTAATCTCGGACCACGCTCTACACGACGTGGATAGTAATCTCGGACCACGCTCCAAACCACTTGGATAGTAATCTCGGACCACACTCCACACCACGTGGATAGTATTCTCGGACCACGCTCCACACCACGTGGATAGTAATCTCGGACCACGCTCCACACCACGTGGATACTAATCTCGGACCACACTCCACACCACGGGGATAGTAATCACGGACCACGCTCCACACCACGTGGATAGTAATCTCGGACCACGCTCCACACCACGTGGAGAGTAATCTCGGACCACGCTCCACACCACGTGGGTAGTAATCTCGGATCACGCTCCACACCACGTGGATAGTAATCTTGGACCACGCTCCTCACCACGTGGATAGTAATCTCGGACCGCGCTCCAGACCACGTGGAGAGTAATCTCGGACCACGCTCCACACCACGTGGATAGTAATCACGGACCACGCTCCACACCACGTGGATAGTAATCTCGGACCACGCTCCACACCACGTGGAGAGTAATCTCGGACCACGCTCCACACCACGTGGGTAGTAATCTCGGATCACGCTCCACACCACGTGGATAGTAATCTTGGACCACGCTCCTAACCACGTGGATAGTAATCTCGGACAACGCTCCACACCACGTGGATAATAATCTCGGACCACGCTGCACTCCACGTGCATAGTAATCTCGGACCACGCTCCACAGCACGTGGATAGTAATCTCGGACAACGCTCCACAGTCCGTGGATAGTAATCTCGGACCACGCTCCACACCACGTGGATAGTAATCTCGGACCACGCTCCATACTCCGTGGATAGTAATCTCGGACCACGCTCCACACCACGTGGAGAGTAATCTCCGACCACGCTCCACACCATGTGGATTGTAATCTGGGACCACGTTCCACACCACGTGGAGAGTAATCTCGGACCACGCTCCACACCACGTGGATAGTAATCTCGGACCACGCTCCACACCACGTGGATAGTAATCTCGCACCACGCTCCACACCACGTGGATAGTAATCTCGGACCACGCTCCACACCACGTGGATTGTAATCTCGGACCACGTTCCACACCACGTGGAGAGTAATCTCGGACCACGCTCCACACCACGTGGTTAGTAATCTCGGACCACGCTCCACACCACGTGGACAGTAATCTCGGACCACGCTCCACACCACGTGGAGAGTAATCTCGGACCACGCTCCACACCACGTGGGGAGTAATCTCGGATCACGCTCCACACCACGTGGATAGTAATCTTGGACCACGCTCCTAACCACGTGGATAGTAATCTCGGACCACACTCCACACAACGGGGATAGTAATCTCGGACCATGCTCCACACCACGTGTATAGTAATCTCGGACCACGCTCCACACCACGTGGATACTAATCTCGGACCACACTCCACACAACGGGGATAGTAATCTCGGACCACGCTCCACACCACGTGGATAGTAATCTCGGACCATGCTCCAAACCGTGTGGATAGTAATCTCAGACCACGCTCCCCACTCCGTGGATAGTAATCTCGGACCACGCACCACACCACGTGGATAGTAATCTCAGACCACGCTCCACACAACGGGGATAGCATTCTCGGACCACGCTCCACCCCACGGGGATAATAATCTCGGACCACGCTCCTCACCACGTGGATAGTAATCTCGCACCACGCTCCACACCAAGTGAACAGTAATCTTGGACCACGCTCCACACCACGTGGATAGTAATCTCGGACCACGCTCCACAATCCGCGATAGTAATCTCGGACAACGTTCCACAACACGTGGATAGAAATCTCGGACAACGCTCCACACCACGTCGAGAGTAATCTCGGAACACGGTCCGCACCACGTGGATAGTAATCTCGGACCACGCTCCACACCACGTGGATTGTAATCTCGGACCACGCTCTACACCACGTGGATAGTAATCTCGGCTCACGCTCCACTGTCCGTGGATAGTAATCTCGGACCACGCTCCACTCCACGTGGATAGTAATCTCAGACCACGCTCCACACCACGGGGAGAGTAATCTCGGAACACGCGCCACCCCACGTGGATAGTAATCTCGGACCACGCTCCACACTCCGTGGATAGTAATCTCGGACCACGCTCCACACCACGTGGATAGTAATCTCGGACCACGCTCTACACCACGTGGATAGTGATCTCGGACCACGCTCCACACCACGTGGATAGTAATCTCGGACACAGCTCCACACTCCGTGGATAGTAATCTCGGACCACGCTCCACGACACGTGGATAGTAATCTCGGACCACGCTCTACACGACGTGGATAGTAATCTCGGACCACGCTCCAAACCACGTGGATAGTAATCTCGGACCACACTCCACACCACGTGGATAGTATTCTCGGACCACGCTCCACACCACGTGGATAGTAATCTCGGACCACGCTCCACACTCAGTGGATAGTAATCTCGGACCACGCTCCACACCACGTGGATAGTAATATCGGACCACGCTCTACACCACGTGGATAGTGATCTCGGACCACGCTCCACACCACGTGGATAGTAATCTCGGACACAGCTCAACACTCCGTGGATAGTAATCTCGGACCACGCTCCACAACACGTGGATAGTAATCTCGGACCACGCTCTACACGACGTGGATAGTAATCTCGGACCACGCTCCAAACCACTTGGATAGTAATCTCGGACCACACTCCACACCACGTGGATAGTATTCTCGGACCACGCTCCACACCACGTGGATAGTAATCTCGGACCACGCTCCACACCACGTGGATACTAATCTCGGACCACACTCCACACCACGGGGATAGTAATCTCGGAACACGCTCTACACCACGCGGATAGTAATCTCGGACCACGCTCCACACCACGTGGATAGTAATCTCGGACCACGCTCCACACCACGTGCATAGTAATCTCGGACCACAATTCACACAACGTTGAGAGTAATCTCGGACCACTCTCCACACCACGTGGATAGTAATCTCGGACCACGCCCCACACCACGTGGATAGTAATCTCGGACCTCACTCCACACAACGTGGATAGTAATCTCGGACCACGCCCCACACCACGTGGATAGTAATCTCGGACCATGCTCCACACAACGTGGATAGTAATCTCGGACCACGTTCCACACCACGAGGATGTTAATCTTGGACCGCGCTCCACACCACGTGGATAGTAATCTCGGACCTCGCTCCACACCATGTGGAGAGTAATCTCGGACCACGCTCCACACCACGTGGATTATAATCTGGGACCACGCTCCACACCACGTGGATAGTAATCTCGGACCACGCTCCACACCACGTGGATAGTAATCTCGGACACGCTCCACACCACGTGGATAGTAATCTCGGACCACGCTCCACACCACGTGGACAGTAATCTCAGACCACGCTCCACATCACGTGGAGAGTAATCTCGGACCGCGCTCCAGACCACGTGGAGAGTAATCTCGGACCACGCTCCACACCACGTGGATAGTAATCACGGACCACGCTCCACACCACGTGGATAGTAATCTCGGACCACGTTCCACGCCATGTGGAGAGTAATCTCGGACCACGCTCCACACCACGTGGACTGTAATCTCAGACCACGCTCCACATCACGTGGAGAGTAATCTCGGACCGCGCTCCAGACCACGTGGAGAGTAATCTCGGACCACGCTCCACACCACGTGGATAGTAATCACGGACCACGCTCCACACCACGTGGATAGTAATCTCGGACCACGTTCCACGCCATGTGGAGAGTAATCTCGGACCACGCTCCACACCACGTGGAGAGTAATCTCGGACCACGCTCCACACCACGTGGGTAGTAATCTCGGATCACGCTCCACACCACGTGGATAGTAATCTCGGACCACACTCCACACCACGGGGATAGTAATCTCGGACCATGCTCCACACCACGTGTATAGTAATCTCGGACCACGCTCCACACCACGTGGATACTAATCTCGGACCACACTCCACACCACGGGGATAGTAATCTCGGACCACGCTCCACACCACGTGGATAGTAATCTCGGACCACGCTCCAAACCGTGTCGATAGTAATCTCAGACCACGCTCCCCACTCCGTGGATAGTAATCTCGGACCACGCACCGCACCAAGTGGATAGTAATCTCAGACCACGCTCCACACAACGGGGATAGCATTCTCGGACCATGCTCCACACCACGTCGAGAGTAATCTCGGAACACGGTCCGCACCACGTGGATAGTAATCTCGGACCACGCTCAACACCACGTGGATTGTAATCTCGGACCACGCTCTACACCACGTGGATAGTAATCTCGGACACAGCTCCACACTCCGTGGATAGTAATCTCGGACCACGCTCCACAACACGTGGATAGTAATCTCGGACCACGCTCTACACGACGTGGATAGTAATCTCGGACCACGCTCCAAACCACTTGGATAGTAATCTCGGACCACACTCCCCACCACGTGGATAGTATTCTCGGACCACGCTCCACACCACGTGGATAGTAATCTCGGACCACGCTCCACACCACGTGGATACTAATCTCGGACCACACTCCACACCACGGGGATAGTAATCTCGGAACACGCTCTACACCACGTGGATAGTAATCTCGGACCACGCTACACACCACGTGGATAGTAATCTCGGACCACGCTCCACACCACTTGCATAGTAATCTCGGACCACAATTCACACAACGTTGAGAGTAATCTCGGACCACTCTCCACACCACGTGGATAGTAATCTCGGACCACGCCCCACACCACGTGGATAGTAATCTCGGACCTCGCTCCACACAACTTGGATAGTAATCTCGGACCACGCCCCACACCACGTGGATAGTAATCTCGGACCATGCTCCACACAACGTGGATAGTAATCTCGGACCACGTTCCACACCACGAGGATGTTAATCTTGGACCGCGCTCCACACCACGTGGATAGTAATCTCGGACCTCGCTCCACACCATGTGGAGAGTAATCTCGGACCACGCTCCACACCACGTGGATTATAATCTGGGACCACGCTCCACACCACATGGATAGTAATCTCGGACCACGCTCCACACCACGTGCATAGTAATCTCGGACACGCTCCACACCACGTGGATAGTAATCTCGGACCACGCTCCACACCACGTGGACAGTAATCTCAGACCACGCTCCACATCACGTGGAGAGTAATCTCGGACCGCGCTCCAGACCACGTGGAGAGTAATCTCGGACAACGCTCCACACCACGTGGATAGTAATCACGGACCACGCTCCACACCACGTGGATAGTAATCTCGGACCACGTTCCACGCCATGTGGAGAGTAATCTCGGACCACGCTCCACACCACGTGGAGAGTAATCTCGGACCACGCTCCACACCACGTGGGTAGTAATCTCGGATCACGCTCCACACCACGTGGATAGTAATCTCGGACCACACTCCACACCACGGGGATAGTAATCTCGGACCATGCTCCACACCACGTGTATAGTAATCTGGGACCACGCTCCACACCACGTGGATACTAATCTCGGACCACACTCCACACCACGGGGATAGTAATCTCGGACCACGCTCCACACCACGTGGATAGTAATCTCGGACCACGCTCCAAACCGTGTGGATAGTAATCTCAGACCACGCTCCCCACTCCGTGGATAGTAATCTCGGACCACGCACCACACCAAGTGGATAGTAATCTCAGACCACGCTCCACACAACGGGGATAGCATTCTCGGACCACGCTCCACACCACGTCGAGAGTAATCTCGGAACACGGTCCGCACCACGTGGATAGTAATCTCGGACCACGCTCAACACCACGTGGATTGTAATCTCGGACCACGCTCTACACCACGTGGATAGTAATCTCGGCTCACGCTCCACTGTCCGTGGATAGTAATCTCGGACCACGCTCCACTCCACGTGGATAGTAATCTCAGACCACGCTCCACACCATGTGGATAGTAATCTCGGACCACGCTCCACACTCCGTGGATAGTAATCTCGGACCACGCTCCACACCACGTGGATAGTAATCTCGGACCACGCTCTACACCACGTGGATAGTGATCTCGGACCACGCTCCACACCACGTGGATAGTAATCTCGGACACAGCTCCACACTCCGTGGATAGTAATCTCGGACCACGCTCCACACCACGTGGATAGTAATCTCGGACCACGCTCTACACGACGTGGATAGTAATCTCGGACCACGCTCCAAACCACGTGGATAGTAATCTCGGACCACACTCCACACCACGTGGATAGTATTCTCGGACCACGCTCCACACCACGTGGATAGTAATCTCGGACCACGCTCCACACCACGTGGATACTTATCTCGGACCACACTCCACACCACGGGGATAGTAATCTCGGAACACGCTCTACACCACGTGGATAGTAATCTCGGACCACGCTCCACACCACGTGGATAGTAATCTCGGACCACGCTCCACACCACGTGCATAGTAATCTCGGACCACAATCCACACAACGTTGAGAGTAATCTCGGACCACTCTCCACACCACGTGGATAGTATTCTCGGACCACGCTCCACACCACGTGAATAGTAATCTCGGACCACGCTCCACACCACGTGGATACTTATCTTGGACCGCGCTCCACACCACGTGGATAGTAATCTCGGACCTCGCTCCACACCACGTGGAGAGTAATCTCGGACCACGCTCCACACCACGTGGATTGTAATCTGGTACCACGCTCCACACCAAGTGGATAGTAATCACGGACCACGCTCCACATCACGTGGAGAGTAATCGCGGACCGCGATCCAGACCACGTGGAGAGTAATCTCGGACGACGCTCCACACCATTTGGATAGTAATCACGGACAACGCTCCACACCACGTGGATAGTAATCTCGGACCACGTTCCACACCATGTGGAGAGTAATCTCGGACCACGCTCCACACCACGTGGATAGTAATCTCGGACCACGCTCCACACCACGTGGAGAGTAATCTCGGACCACGCTCCACACCACGTGGGTAGTAATCTCGGATCACGCTCCACACCACGTGGATAGTAATCTCGGACCACACTCCAAACCACGGGGATAGTAATCTCGGACCATGCTCCACACCACGTGTATAGTAATCTCGGACCACGCTCCACACCACGTGGATACTAATCTCGGACCACACTCCACACCACGGGGATAGTAATCTCGGACCACGCTCCACACCACGTGGATAGTAATCTCGGACCACGCTCCAAACCGTGTGGATAGTAATCTCAGACCACGCTCCCCACTCCGTGGATAGTAATCTCGGACCACGCACCACACCAAGTGGATAGTAATCTCAGACCACGCTCAACACAACGGGGATTGCATTCTCGGACCACGCTCCACACCACGTCGAGAGTAATCTCGGAACACGGTCCGCACCACGTGGATAGTAATCTCGGACCACGCTCAACACCACGTGGATTGTAATCTCGGACCACGCTCTACACCACGTGAATAGTAATCTCGGCTCACGCTCCACTGTCCGTGGATAGTAATCTCGGACCACGCTCCACTCCACGTGGATAGTAATCTCAGACCACGCTCCACACCATGTGGATAGTAATCTCGGACCACGCTCCACACTCCGTGGATAGTAATCTCGGACCACGCTCCACACCACGTGGATTGTAATCTCGGACCACGCTCTACACCACGTGGATAGTGATCTCGGACCACGCTCCACACCACGTGGATAGTAATCTCGGACACAGCTCCACACTCCGTGGATAGTAATCTCGGACCACGCTCCACACCACGTGGATAGTAGTCTCGGACCACGCTCAACACGACGTGGATAGTAATCTCGGACCACGCTCCAAACCACATGGATAGTAATCTCGGACCACACTCCACACCACGTGGATAGTATTCTCGGAACACGCTCCACACCACGTGGATAGTATTCTCGGACCACGCTCCACACCACGTGGATACTTATCTCGCACCACACTCCACACCTAGGGGATAGTAATCTCGGAACACGCTCTACACCACGTGGATAGTAATCTCGGACAACGCTCCACACCACGTGGATCGTAATCTCGGACCACGCTCCACACCACGTGCATAGTAATCTCGGACCACGCTCCACACCACGTGCATAGTAATCTCGGACCACAATCCACACAACGTTGAGAGTAATCTCGGACCACTCTCCACACCACGTGGATAGTAATCTCGGACCACGCCCCACACCACGTGGATAGTAATCTCGGACCTCGCTCCACACAACGTGGATAGTAATCTCGGACCACGCCCCACACCACGTGGATAGTAATCTCGGACCATGCTCCACACAACGTGGATAGTAATCTCGGACCACGTTCCACACCACGAGGATGTTAATCTTGGACCGCGCTCCACACCACGTGGATAGTAATCTCGGACCTCGCTCCACACCACGTGGAGAGTAATCTCGGACCACGCTCCACACCACGTGGATTGTAATCTGGGACCACGCTCCACACCACGTGGATAGTAATCTCGGACCACGCTCCACACCACGTGGATAGTAATCTCGGACCACGCTCCACACCACGTGGGTAGTAATCTCGGACCACGCTCCACACCACGTGGATAGTAATCTCGGACCACAATCCACACAATGTTGAGAGTAATCTCGGACCACGCTCCACACCACGTGGATAGTAATCTCGGACCACGCCCCACACCACATGGATAGTAATCTCGGACGACGCTCCACACAACGTGGATAGTAATCTCGGACCACGCCCCACACCACGTGGATAGTAATCTCGGACCATGCTCCACACAACGTGGATAGTATTCTCGGACCACGTTCCACACCACCAGGATGTTAATCTTGGACCGCGCTCCACACCACGTGGATAGTAATCTCGGACCACGCTCCACACCACGTGGAGAGTAATCTCGGACCACGCTCCACACCACATGGATTGTAATCTCGGACCACGTTCCACACCACGTGGAGAGTAATCTCGGACCACGCTCCACACCACGCGGTTAGTAATCTCGGACCACGCTCCACACCACGTGGACAGTAATCTCGGACATCGCTCCACACCACGTGGATAGTAATCTCGGACACGCTCCACACCACGTGGATAGTAATCTCGGACCACGCTCCACACCACGTGGACAGTAAGCTCAGACCACGCTCCACATCACGTGGAGAGTAATCTCGGACCGCGCTCCAGACCACGTGGAGAGTAATCTCGGACCACGCTCCACACCACGTGGATAGTAATCACGGACCACGCTCCACACCACGTGGATAGTAATCTCGGACCACGCTCCACACCACGTGGAGAGTAATCTCGGACCACGCTCCACACCACGTGTGTAGTAATCTCGGATCACGCTCCACACCACGTGGATAGTAATCTTGGACCACGCTCCTCACCACGTGGATAGTAATCTCGGACCGCGCTCCAGACCACGTGGAGAGTAATCTCGGACCACGCTCCACACCACGTGGATAGTAATCACGGACCACGCTCCACACCACGTGGATAGTAATCTCGGACCACGCTCCACACCACGTGGAGAGTAATCTCGGACCACGCTCCACACCACGTGGGTAGTAATCTCGGATCACGCTCCACACCACGTGGATAGTAATCTTGGACCACGCTCCTAACCACGTGGATAGTAATCTCGGACCACGCTCCACACCACGTGGATAATAATCTCGGACCACGCTGCACTCCACGTGCATAGTAATCTCGGACCACGCTCCACAGCACGTGGATAGTAATCTCGGACAACGCTCCACAGTCCGTGGATAGTAATCTCGGACCACGCTCCACAGCACGTGGATAGTAATCTCGGACCAAGCTCTACACCACATGGATAGTAATCTCACACCACGCTCCACACCACGTGGATAGTAATCTCGGACCACGCTCCATACTCCGTGGATAGTAATCTCGGACCACGCTCCACACCACGTGGAGAGTAATCTCCGACCACGCTCCACACCACGTGGATTGTAATCTGGGACCACGTTCCACACCACGTGGAGAGTAATCTCGGACCACGCTCCACACCACGTGGATAGTAATCTCGGACCACGCTCCACACCACGTGGATAGTAATCTCGGACCATGCTCCACACCACGTGGATAGTAATCTCGGACCACAATCCACACAATGTTGAGAGCAATCTCGGACCACGCTCCACACCACGTGGATAGTAATCTCGGACCACGCCCCACACCACATGGATAGTAATCTCGGACGACGCTCCACACAACGTGGATAGTAATCTCGGACACGCCCCACACCACGTGGATAGTAATCTCGGACCATGCTCCACACAACGTGGATAGTAATCTCGGACCACGTTCCACACCACGAGGATGTTAATCTTGGACCGCGCTCCACACCACGTGGATAGTAATCTCGGACCACGCTCCAAACCACGTGGAGAGTAATCTCGGACCACGCTCCACACCACGTGGATTGTAATCTCGGACCACGTTCCACACCACGTGGAGAGTAATCTCGGACCACGCTCCACACCACGTGGTTCGTAATATCGGACCACGCTCCACACCTCGTGGAGAGTAATCTCAGACACGCTCCACAACACGTGGATAGTAATCTCGGACCACGCTCCACACCACGTGGACAGTAATATCGGACATCGCTCCACACCACGTGGATAGTAATCTCGGACACGCTCCACACCACGTGGATAGTAATCTCGGACCACGCTCCACACCACGTGGACAGTAATCTCAGACCACGCTCCACATCACGTGGAGAGTAATCTCGGACCGCGCTCCAGACCACGTGGATAGTAATCTCGGACCACGCTCCACACCACGTGCATAGTAATCTCGGACCACAATCCACACAACGTTGAGAGTAATCTCGGACCACTCTCCACACCACGTGGATAGTAATCTCGGACCACGCCCCACACCACGTGGATAGTAATCTCGGACCTCGCTCCACACAACGTGGATGTTAATCTTGGACCGCGCTCCACACCACGTGGATAGTAATCTCGGACCTCGCTCCACACCACGTGGAGAGTAATCTCGGACCACGCTCCACACCACGTGGATTGTAATCTGGGACCACGCTCCACAACACGTGGATAGTAATCTCGGACCACGCTCCACACCACGTGGATAGTAATCTCGGACCACACTCCACACCAGGTGGGTAGTAATCTCGGACCACGCTCCACACCACGTGGATAGTAATCTCGGACCACAATCCACACAATGTTGAGAGTAATCTCGGACCACGCTCCACACCACGTGGATAGTAATCTCGGACCACGCCCCACACCACATGGATAGTAATCTCGGACGACGCTCCACACAACGTGGATAGTAATCTCGGACCACGCCCCACACCACGTGGATAGTAATCTCGGACCATGCTCCACACAACGTGGATAGTAATCTCGGACCACGTTCCACACCACGAGGATGTTAATCTTGGACCGCGCTCCACACCACGTGGATAGTAATCTCGGACCACGCTCCACACCACGTGGAGAGTAATCTCGGACCACGCTCCACACCACGTGGATTGTAATCTCGGACCACGTTCCACACCACGTGGAGAGTAATCTCGGACCACGCTCCACACCACGCGGTTAGTAATCTCGGACCACGCTCCACACCTCGTGGAGAGTTAACTCAGACACGCTCCACACCACGTGGATAGTAATCTCGGACCACGCTCCACACCACGTGGACAGTAATCTCGGACATCGCTCCACACCACGTGGATAGTAATCTCGGACACGCTCCACACCACGTGGATAGTAATCTCGGACCACGCTCCACACCACGTGGACAGTAATCTCAGACCACGCTCCACATCACGTGGAGAGTAATCTCGGACCGCGCTCCAGACCACGTGGAGAGTAATATCCTACCACGCTCCACACCACGTGGATAGTAATCACGAACCACGCTCCACACCACGTGGATAGTAATCTCGGACCACGTTCCACACCATGTGGAGAGTAATCTCGGACCACGCTCCACACCACGTGGATAGTAATCTCGGACCACGCTCCACACCACGTGGAGAGTAATCTCGGACCACGCTCCACACCACGTGGGTAGTAATCTCGGATCACGCTCCACACCACGTGGATAGTATTCTTGGACCACGCTCCTCACCACGTGGATAGTAATCTCGGACCACGCTCCACACCACGTGGATAATAATCTCGGACCACGCTCGACACTACGTGGATAGTAATCTCGGACCACGCTGCACTCCACGTGCATAGTAATCTCGGACCACGCTCCACAGCACGTGGATAGTAATCTCGGACAACGCTCCACAGTCCGTGGATAGTAATCTCGGACCACGCTCCACACCACGTGGATAGTAATCTCGGACCAAGCTCTACACCACATGGATAGTAATTTCGCACCACGCTCCACACCACGTGGATACTAATCTCGGACCACGCCCCACACCACGGGGATAGTAATCTCGGACCACGCTCCACACCACGTGGATAGTAATCTCGGACCACGCTCTACACGACGTGGATAGTAATCTCGGACCACGCTCCAAACCACGTGGATAGTAATCTCGGACCACACTCCACACCACGTGGATAGTATTCTCGGACCACGCTCCACACCACGGGGATAGTAATCTCGGAACACGCTCTACACCACGTGGATAGTAGTCTCGGACGACGCTCCACACCACGGGGATAGTAATCTCGGAACACGCTCTACACCACGTGGATAGTAATCTCGGACCACGCTCCACACCACGTGGATAGTAATCTTGGACCACAATCCACACAACGTTGAGAGTAATATCGGACCACTCTCCACACCACGTGGATAGTAATCTCGGACCACGCCCCACACCACGTGGATAGTAATCTCGGACCACGCTCCACACAACGTGGATAGTGATCTCGGACCACGCCCCACACCACGTGGATAGTAATCTCGGACCATGCTCCACACAACGTGGATAGTAATCTCGGACCACGTTCCACACCACGAGGATGTTAATCTTGGACCGCGCTCCACACCACGTGGATAGTAATCTCGGACCTCGCTCCACACCACGTGGAGAGTAATCTCCGACCACGCTCCACACCACGTGGATTGTAATCTGGGACCACGTTCCACACCACGTGGAGAGTAATCTCGGACCACGCTCCACACCACGTGGATAGTAATCTCGGACCACGCTCCACACCACGTGGATAGTAATCTCGGACCACGCTCCACACCACGTGGATAGTAATCTCGGACCACGCTCCACACCACGTGGATAGTAATCACGGACCACGCTCCACACCACGTGGATAGTAATCTCGGACCACAATCCACACAATGTTGAGAGTAATCTCGGACCACGCTCCACACCACGTGGATAGTAATCTCGGACCACGCCCCACACCACATGGATAGTAATCTCGGACGACGCTCCACACAACGTGGATAGTAATCTCGGACACGCCCCACACCACGTGGATAGTAATCTCAGACCATGCTCCACACAACGTGGATTGTAATCTCGGACCACGTTCCACACCACGAGGATGTTAATCTTGGATCGCGCTCCACACCACGTGGATAGTAATCTCGGACCACGCTCCAAACCACGTGGAGAGTAATCTCGGACCACGCTCCACACCACGTGGATTGTAATCTCGGACCACGTTCCACACCACGTGGAGAGTAATCTCGGACCACGCTCCACACCACGTGGTTAGTAATATCGGACCACGCTCCACACCTCGTGGAGAGTAATCTCAGACACGCTCCACAACACGTGGATAGTAATCTCGGACCACGCTCCACACCACGTGGACAGTAATCTCGGACATCGCTCCACACCACGTGGATAGTAATCTCGGACACGCTCCACACCACGTGGATAGTAATCTCGGACCACGCTCCACACAATGTTGAGAGTAATCTCGGACCACGCTCCACACCACGTGGATAGTAATCTCGGACCACGCCCCACACCACATGGATAGTAATCTCGGACGACGCTCCACACAACGTGGATAGTAATCTCGGACACGCCCCACACCACGTGGATAGTAATCTCAGACCATGCTCCACACAACGTGGATTGTAATCTCGGACCACGTTCCACACCACGAGGATGTTAATCTTGGACCGCGCTCCACACCACGTGGATAGTAATCTCGGACCACGCTCCAAACCACGTGGAGAGTAATCTCGGACCACGCTCCACACCACGTGGATTGTAATCTCGGACCACGTTCCACACCACGTGGAGAGTAATCTCGGACCACGCTCCACACCACGTGGTTAGTAATATCGGACCACGCTCCACACCTCGTGGAGAGTAATCTCAGACACGCTCCACAACACGTGGATAGTAATCTCGGACCACGCTCCACACCACGTGGACAGTAATCTCGGACATCGCTCCACACCACGTGGATAGTAATCTCGGACACGCTCCACACCACGTGGATAGTAATCTCGGACCACGCTCCACACCACGTGGACAGTAATCTCAGACCACGCTCCACATCACGTGGAGAGTAATCTCGGACCGCGCTCCAGACCACGTGGAGAGTAATCTCGGACCACGCTCCACACCACGTGGATAGTAATCACGGACCACGCTCCACACCACGTGGATAGTAATCTCGGACCACGTTCCACACCATGTGGGGAGTAATCTCGGACCAGGCTCCACACCACGTGGATAGTAATCTCGGACCACGCTCCACACCACGTGGAGAGTAATCTCGGACCACGCTCCACACCACGTGGGTAGTAATCTCAGATCACGCTCCACACTACGTGGATAGTAATCTTGGATCACGCTCCTCACCACGTGGATAGTAATCTCGGACCACGCTCCACACCACGTGGATAATAATCTCGGACCACGCTCTACACTACGTGGATAGTAATCTCGGACCACGCTCCACTCCACGTGCATAGTAATCTCGGACCACGCTCCACACCACGTGGATAGTAATCTCGGACAACGCTCCACACTCCTTGGATAGTAATCTCGGACCACGCTCCACACCACGTGGATAGTAATCTCGGACCAAGCTCTACACCACATGGATAGTAATCTCGCACCACGCTCCACACCACGTGGATAGTAATCTCGGACCACGCTCCACACTCCGTGGATAGTAATCTCGGACCACGCTCCACACCACGTGGATAGTAATCTCGGACCACTCTCGACACCACGTGGATAGTAATCTCGGACCACGCTCCAAACCACGTGGATAGTAATCTCGGACCACACTCCACACCACGGGGATAGTAATCTCGGACCATGCTCCACACCACGTGTATAGTAATCTCGGACCACGCTCCACATCACGTGGATACTAATCTCGGACCACACTCCACACCACGGGGATAGTAATCTCGGACCACGCTCCACACCACGTGGATAGTAATCTCGGACCACGCTCCAAACCGTGTGGATAGTAATCTCAGACCACGCTCCCCACTCCGTGGATAGTAATCTCGGACCACGCACCACACCACGTGGATAGTAATCTCAGATCACGCTCCACACAACGGGGATAGCATTCTCGGACCACGCTCCACCCCACGGGGATAATAATCTCGGACCACGCTCCTCACCACGTGGATAGTAATCTCGGACCACGCTCCACACCAAGTGAACAGTAATCTTGGACCACGCTCCACACCATGTGGATAGTAATCTCGGACCACGCTCCACAATCCGCGATAGTAATCTCGGACAACGTTCCACAACACGTGGATAGAAATCTCGGACCACGCTCCACACCACGTGGATAGTAATCTCGGACCACGCTCCACACCACGTGGATAGTAATCTCGGACCACGCTCCACACCACGTGGATTGTAATTTCGGACCACGCTCTACACCACGTGGATAGTAATCTCGGCTCACGCTCCACTGTCCGTGGATAGTAATCTCGGACCACGCTCCACTCCACGTGAATAGTAATCTCAGACCACGCTCCACACCATGTGGATAGAAATCTCGGACCACGCTCCACACTCCGTGGATAGTAATCTCGGACCACGCTCCACACCACGTGGATAGTAATCTCGGACCACGCTCTACACCACGTGGATAGTAATCTCAGACCACGCTCCACAACACGTGGATAGTAATCTCGGACACAGCTCCACACTCCGTGGATAGTAATCTCGGACCACGCTCCACACCACGTGGATCGTAATCTCGGACCACGCTCTACACGACGTGGATAGTAATCTCGGACCACGCTCCACACCACGGGGATAGTAATCTCGGAACACGCTCTACACCACGTGGATAGTAATCTCGGACCACGCTCCACACCACGTGGATAGTTATTTCGGACCACGCTCCACACCACGTGGATAGTAATCTCGGATCACAATCCACACAACATTGAGAGTAATCTCTGACCACTCTCCACACCACGTGGATAGTAATCTCGGACCACGCCCCACACCACGTGGATAGTAATCTCGGACCACGATCCACACAACGTGGATAGTAATCTCGGACCACGCCCCACACCACGTGGATAGTAATCTCGGACCATGCTCCACACAACGTGGATAGTAATCTCGGACCACGTTCCACACCACGAGGATGTTAATCTTGGACCGCGCTCCACACCACGTGGATAGTAATCTCGGACCACGATCCACACCACGTGGAGAGTAATCTCGGACCACGCTCCTCACCACGTGGATTGTAATCTCGGACCACGTTCCACACCACGTGGAGAGTAATCTCGGACCACGCTCCACACCACGTGGTTAGTAATATCGGACCACGCTCCACACCTCGTGGAGAGTAATCTCAGACACGCTCCACACCACATGGATAGTAATCTCGGACCACGCTCCACACCACGTGGACAGTAATCTCGGACATCGCTCCACACCACGTGGATAGTAATCTCGGACACGCTCCACACCACGTGGATAGTAATCTCGGACCACGCTCCACACCACGTGGACAGTAATCTCAGACCACGCTCCACATCACGTGGAGAGTAATCTCGGACCGCGCTCCAGACCACGTGGATAGTAATCTCGGACCACGCTCCACACCACGTGGATAGTAATCACGGACCACGCTCCACACCACGTGGATAGTAATCTCGGACCACGTTTCACACCATGTGGAGAGTAATCTCGGACCACGCTCCACACCACGTGGATAGTAATCTCGGACCACGCTCCACACCACGTGGAGAGTAATCTCGGACCACGCTCCACACCACGTGGGTAGTAATCTCGGATCACGCTCCTAACCACGTGGATAGTAATTTTGGGTCACGCTCCTCACCACGTGGATAGTAATCTCAGACCACGCACCACACCACGTGGACAGTAATCTCGGACCACGCACCACACCACGTGGACAGTAATCTCGGACCACGCTCCACCCCACGGGGATAATAATCTCGGACCACGCTCCTCACCACGTGGATAGTAATCTCGGACTACGCTCCACACCAAGTGAACAGTAATCTTGGACCACGCTCCACACCATGTGGATAGTAATCTCGGACCACGCTCCACACCACGTCGAGAGTAATCTCGGAACACGGTCCGCACCACGTGGATAGTAATCTCGGACCACGCTCCACACCACGTGGATTGTAATCTCGGACCACGCTCTACACCACGTGGATAGTAATCTCGGCTCACGCTCCACTGTCCGTGGATAGTAATCTCGGACCACGCTCCACTCCACGTGGATAGTAATCTCGGACCACGCTCCACACCATGTGGATAGAAATCTCGGACCACGCTCCACACTCCGTGGATAGTAATCTCGGACCACGCTCCACACCACGTGGATAGTAATCTCGGACCACGCTCTACACCACGTGGATAGTAATCTCGGACCACGCACCACACCACGTGGATAGTAATCTCAGACCACGCTCCACAACACGTGGATAGTAATCTCGGACACAGCTCCACACTCCGTGGATAGTAATCTCGGACCACGCTCCACACCACGTGGATAGTAATCTCGGATCACGCTCTACACGACGTGGATAGTAATCTCGGACCACGCTCCAAACCACGTGGATAGTAATCTCGGACCACACTCCACACCACGTGGATAGTATTCTCGGACCATGCTCCACAACACGTGTATAGTTATCTCGGACCACGCTCCACACCACGTGGATACTAATCTCGGACCACACTCCACACCACGGGGATAGTAATCTCGGAACACGCTCTACACCACGTGGATAGTAATCTCGGACCACGCTCCACACCACGTGGATAGTTATCTCGGACCACGCTCCACACCACGTGGATAGTAATCTCGGACCACAATCCACACAACGTTGAGAGTAATCTCTGACCACTCTCCACACCACATGGATAGTAATCTCGGACCACGCCCCACACCACGTGGATAGTAATCGCGGACCACGCTCCACACAACGTGGATAGTAATCTCGGACCATGCCCAACACCACGTGGATAGTAATCTCGGACCATGCTCCACACAACGTGGATAGTAATCTAGGACCACGTTCCACACCACGAGGATGTTAATCTTGGACCGCGCTCCACACCACGTGGATAGTAATCTCGGACCACGCTCCACACCACGTGGAGAGTAATCTCGGACCACGCTCCACACCACGTGGATTGTAATCTCGGACCACGTTCCACACCACGTGGAGAGTAATCTCGGACCACGCTCCACACCACGTGGTTAGTAATATCGGACCACGCTCCACACCTCGTGGAGAGTAATCTCAGACACGCTCCACACCACGTGGATAGTAATCTCGGACCACGCTCCACACCACGTGGACAGTAATCTCGGACATCGCTCCACACCACGTGGATAGTAATCTCGGACACGCTCCACACCACGTGGATAGTAATCTCGGACCACGCTCCACACCACGTGGACAGTAATCTCAGACCACGCTCCACATCACGTGGAGAGTAATCTCGGACCGCGCTCCAGACCACGTGGAGAGTAATCTCGGACCACGCTCCGCACCACGTGGATAGTAATCACGGACCACGCTCCACACCACGTGGATAGTAATCTCGGACCACGTTTCACACCATGTGGAGAGTAATCTCGGACCACGCTCCACACCACGTGGATAGTAATCTCGGACCACGCTCCACACCACGTGGAGAGTAATCTCGGACCACGCTCCACACCACGTGGGTAGTAATCTCGGATCACGCTCCACACCACGTGGATAGTAATCTTGGATCACGCTCCTCACCACGTGGATAGTAATCTCGGACCACGCTCCACACCACGTGGATAATAATCTCGGACCACGCTCTACACTACGTGGATAGTAATCTCGGACCACGCTCCACTCCACGTGCATAGTAATCTCGGACCACGCTCCACACCACGTGGATAGTAATCTCGGACAACGCTCCACAGTCCGTGGATAGTAATCTCGGACCACGCTCCACACCACGTGGATAGTAATCTCGGACCAAGCTCTACACCACATGGATAGTAATCTCGCACCACGCTCCACACCACGTGGATAGTAATCTCGGACCACGCTCCACACTCCGTGGATAGTAATCTCGGACCACGCTCCACACCACGTGGATAGTAATCTCGGACCACTCTCTACACCACGTGGATAGTAATCTCGGACCACGCTCCAAACCACGTGGATAGTAATCTCGGACCACACTCCACACCACGGGGATAGTAATCTCGGACCATGCTCCACACCACGTGTATAGTAATCTCGGACCACGCTCCACACCACGTGGATACTAATCTCGGACCACACTCCACACCACGGGGATAGTAATCTCGGACCACGCTCCACACCACGTGGATAGTAATCTCGGACAACGCTCCACAGTCCGTGGATAGTAATCTCGGACCACGCTCCACACCACGTGGATAGTAATCTCGGACCAAGCTCTACACCACATGGATAGTAATCTCGCACCACGCTCCACACCACGTGGATAGTAATCTCGGACCACGCTCCACACTCCGTGGATAGTAATCTCGGACCACGCTCCACACCACGTGGATAGTAATCTCGGACCACGCTCCACACCACGTGGATAGTAATCTCGGACCACGCTCCAAACCGTGTGGATAGTAATCTCAGACCACGCTCCCCACTCCGTGGATAGTAATCTCGGACCACGCTCCACACCACGTGGATAGTAATCTCAGACCACGCTCCACACAACGGGGATAGCATTCTCGGACCACGCTCCACCCCACGGGGATAATAATCTCGGACCACGCTCCTCACCACGTGGATAGTAATCCCGGACCACGCTCCACACCAAGTGAACAGTAATCTTGGACCACGCTCCACACCATGTGGAGAGTAATCTCGGACCACGCTCCACAATCCGCGATAGTAATCTCGGACAACGTTCCACAACACGTGGATAGAAATCTCGGACCACCCCCCACACCACGTCGAGAGTAATCTCGGAACACGGTCCGCACCACGTGGATAGTAATCTCGGACCACGCTCCACACCACGTGGATTGTAATCTCGGACCACGCTCTACACCACGTGGATAGTAATCTCGGCTCACGCTCCACTGTCCGTGGATAGTAATCTCGGACCACGCTCCACTCCACGTGGATAGTAATCTCAGACCACGCTCCACACCATGTGGATAGTAATCTCGGACCACGCTCCACACTCCGTGGATAGTAATCTCGGACCAGGCTCCACACCACGTGGATAGTAATCTCGGACCACGCTCTACAACACGTGGATAGTAATCTCGGGCCACGCACCAGACCACGTGGATAGTAATCTCAGACCACGCTCCACACCACGTGGATAGTAATCTCGGACACAGCTCCACACTCCGTGGATAGTAATCTCGGACCACGCTCCACACCATGTGGATAGTAATCTCGGACCACGCTCTACACGACGTGGATAGTAATCTCGGACCACGCTCCAAACCACGTGGATAGTAATCTCGGACCACACTCCACACAACGTGGATAGTATTGTCGGACCACGCTCCACACCACGTGTATAGTAATCTCGGACCACGCTCCACACCACGTGGATACTAATCTCGGACCACACTCCACACCACGGGGATAGTAATCTCGGAACACGCTCTACACCACGTGGATAGTAATCTCGGACCACGCTCCACACCACGTGGATAGTAATCTCGGACCACGCTCCACACCACGTGGATAGTAATCTCGGACCACAATCCACACAACGTTGAGAGTAATCTCTGACCACTCTCCACACCACGTGGATAGTAATCTCGGACCACGCCCCACACCACATGGATAGTAATCTCGGACCACGCTCCACACAACGTGGATAGTAATCTCGGACCACGCCCCACACCACGTGGATAGTAATCTCGGACCATGCTCCACACAACGTGGATAGTAATCTCGGACCACGTTCCACACCACGAGGATGTTAATCTTGGACCGCGCTCAACACCACGTGGATAGTAATCTCGGACCTCGCTCCACACCACGTGGAGAGTAATCTCGGACCACGCTCCACACCACGTGGATTGTAATCTGGGACCACGTTCCACACCACGTGGAGAGTAATCTCGGACCACGCTCCACACCACGTGGATAGTAATCTCAGACACGCTCCACACCACGTGGTTAGTAATCTCGGACCACGCTCCACACCTCGTGGAGAGTAATCTCAGACACGCTCCACACCACGTGGATAGTAATCACTGACCACGCTCCACACCACGTGGACAGTAATCTCGGACATCGCTCCACACCACGTGGATAGTAATCTCGGACACGCTCCACACCACGTGGATAGTAATCTCGGACCACACTCCACACCACGTGGACAGTAATCTCAGACCACGCTCCAGACCACGTGGAGAGTAATCTCGGACCACGCTCCACACCACGCGGATAGTAATCTTGGACCACACTCCACACCACGTGGACAGTAATCTCAGACCACGCTCCAGACCACGTGGATAGTAATCTCGGACCACACTCCACACCACGTGGACAGTAATCTCAGACCACGCTCCAGACCACGTGGAGAGTAATCTCGGACCACGCTCCACACCACGTGGATAGTAATCTCGGATCACACTCCACACCACGTGGACAGTAATCTCAGACCACGCTCCAGACCACGTGGAGAGTAATCTCGGACCACACTCCACACCACGTGGACAGTAATTTCAGACCACGCACCACACCACGTGGATAGTAATCTCGGACCACGCGCCACACCACGTGGATAGCAATCACGGACCACGCTCCACACCACGTGGATAGTAATCTCGGACCACTTTCCACACCACGTGGAGAGTAATCTCGGACCACGTTCCACACCACGTGGAGAGTAATCTCGGACCACGCTCCACACCACGTGGATAGTAATCTCGGACCACGCACCACACCACGTGGAGAGTAATCTCGGACCACGCTCCACACCACGTGGATAGTAATCTCGGATCACGCTCCACACCACGTGGATAGTAATCTTGGACCACGCTCCACACTCAGTGAATAGTCATCTCGGAACACGCTGCAAACCACGTGGATGGTAATCTTGGACCACGCTCCACACCACGTGGATAGTAATCTTGGACCACGCTCCACACCACGTGGATAGTAATCTTGGACCACGCTCCACACCACGTGGATTGTAATCTCGGACCACGTTCCACACCACGTGGAGAGTAATCTCAGACCACGCTCCACACCACATGGAGGGTAATCTCGGACCACGCTGCACACTCCGTGGATAGTAATCTCGGACCACGCTCCACACTCCGTGGATACTAATCTCGGACCACACTCCACACCACGGGGATAGTAATCTCGGAACACGCTCTACACCACGTGGATAGTAATCTCGGACCACGCTCCACACCACGTGGATAGTTATCTCGGACCACGCTCCACACCACGTGGATAGTAATCTCGGACCACAATCCACACAACGTTGAGAGTAATCTCTGACCACTCTCCACACCACGTGGATAGTAATCTCGGACCACGCCCCACACCACGTGGATAGTAATCTCGGACCACGCTCCACACAACGTGGATAGTAATCTCGGACCATGCCCAACACCACGTGGATAGTAATCTCGGACCATGCTCCACACAACGTGGATAGTAATCTCGGACCACGTTCCACACCACGAGGATGTTAATCTTGGACCGCGCTCCACACCACGTGGATAGTAATCTCGGACCACGCTCCACACCACGTGGAGAGTAATCTCGGACCACGCTCCACACCACGTGGATTGTAATCTCGGACCACGTTCCACACCACGTGGAGAGTAATCTCGGACCACGCTCCACACCACGTGGTTAGTAATATCGGACCACGCTCCACACCTCGTGGAGAGTAATCTCAGACACGCTCCACACCACGTGGATAGTAATCTCGGACCACGCTCCACACCACGTGGACAGTAATCTCGGACATCGCTCCACACCACGTGGATAGTAATCTCGGACACGCTCCGCACCACGTGGATAGTAATCTCGGACCACGCTCCACACCACGTGGACAGTAATCTCAGACCACGCTCCACATCACGTGGAGAGTAATCTCGGACCGCGCTCCAGACCACGTGGAGAGTAATCTCGGACCACGCTCCGCACCACGTGGATAGTAATCACGGACCACGCTCCACACCACGTGGATAGTAATCTCGGACCACGTTTCACACCATGTGGAGAGTAATCTCGGACCACGCTCCACACCACGTGGATAGTAATCTCGGACCACGCTCCACACCACGTGGAGAGTAATCTCGGACCACGCTCCACACCACGTGGGTAGTAATCTCGGATCACGCTCCACACCACGTGGATAGTAATCTTGGATCACGCTCCTCACCACGTGGATAGTAATCTCGGACCACGCTCCACACCACGTGGATAATAATCTCGGACCACGCTCTACACTACGTGGATAGTAATCTCGGACCACGCTCCACTCCACGTGCATAGTAATCTCGGACCACGCTCCACACCACGTGGATAGTAATCTCGGACAACGCTCCACAGTCCGTGGATAGTAATCTCGGACCACGCTCCACACCACGTGGATAGTAATCTCGGACCAAGCTCTACACCACATGGATAGTAATCTCGCACCACGCTCCACACCACGTGGATAGTAATCTCGGACCACGCTCCACACTCCGTGGATAGTAATCTCGGACCACGCTCCACACCACGTGGATAGTAATCTCGGACCACTCTCTACACCACGTGGATAGTAATCTCGGACCACGCTCCAAACCACGTGGATAGTAATCTCGGACCACACTCCACACCACGGGGATAGTAATCTCGGACCATGCTCCACACCACGTGTATAGTAATCTCGGACCACGCTCCACACCACGTGGATACTAATCTCGGACCACACTCCACACCACGGGGATAGTAATCTCGGACCACGCTCCACACCACGTGGATAGTAATCTCGGACCACGCTCCAAACCGTGTGGATAGTAATCTCAGACCACGCTCCCCACTCCGTGGATAGTAATCTCGGACCACGCTCCACACCACGTGGATAGTAATCTCAGACCACGCTCCACACAACGGGGATAGCATTCTCGGACCACGCTCCACCCCACGGGGATAATAATCTCGGACCACGCTCCTCACCACGTGGATAGTAATCTCGGACCACGCTCCACACCAAGTGAACAGTAATCTTGGACCACGCTCCACACCATGTGGAGAGTAATCTCGGACCACGCTCCACAATCCGCGATAGTAATCTCGGACAACGTTCCACAACACGTGGATAGAAATCTCGGACCACCCCCCACACCACGTCGAGAGTAATCTCGGAACACGGTCCGCACCACGTGGATAGTAATCTCGGACCACGCTCCACACCACGTGGATTGTAATCTCGGACCACGCTCTACACCACGTGGATAGTAATCTCGGCTCACGCTCCACTGTCCGTGGATAGTAATCTCGGACCACGCTCCACTCCACGTGGATAGTAATCTCAGACCACGCTCCACACCATGTGGATAGTAATCTCGGACCACGCTCCACACTCCGTGGATAGTAATCTCGGACCAGGCTCCACACCACGTGGGTAGTAATCTCGGACCACGCTCTACAACACGTGGATAGTAATCTCGGGCCACGCACCAGACCACGTGGATAGTAATCTCAGACCACGCTCCACACCACGTGGATAGTAATCTCGGACACAGCTCCACACTCCGTGGATAGTAATCTCGGACCACGCTCCACACCATGTGGATAGTAGTCTCGGACCACGCTCTACACGACGTGGATAGTATTCTCGGACCACGCTCCAAACCACGTGGATAGTAATCTCGGACCACACTCCACACAACGTGGATAGTATTGTCGGACCACGCTCCACACCACGTGTATAGTAATCTCGGACCACGCTCCACACCACGTGGATACTAATCTCGGACCACACTCCACACCACGGGGATAGTAATCTCGGAACACGCTCTACACCACGTGGATAGTAATCTCGGACCACGCTCCACACCACGTGGATAGTAATCTCGGACCACGCTCCACACCACGTGGATAGTAATCTCGGACCACAATCCACACAACGTTGAGAGTAATCTCTGACCACTCTCCACACCACGTGGATAGTAATCTCGGACCACGCCCCACACCACATGGATAGTAATCTCGGACCACGCTCCACACAACGTGGATAGTAATCTCGGACCACGCCCCACACCACGTGGATAGTAATCTCGGACCATGCTCCACACAACGTGGATAGTAATCTCGGACCACGTTCCACACCACGAGGATGTTAATCTTGGACCGCGCTCAACACCACGTGGATAGTAATCTCGGACCTCGCTCCACACCACGTGGAGAGTAATCTCGGACCACGCTCCACACCACGTGGATTGTAATCTGGGACCACGTTCCACACCACGTGGAGAGTAATCTCGGACCACGCTCCACACCACGTGGATAGTAATCTCAGACACGCTCCAGACCACGTGGTTAGTAATCTCGGACCACGCTCCACACCTCGTGGAGAGTAATCTCAGACACGCTCCACACCACGTGGATAGTAATCACTGACCACGCTCCACACCACGTGGACAGTAATCTCGGACATCGCTCCACACCACGTGGATAGTAATCTCGGACACGCTCCACACCACGTGGATAGTAATCTCGGACCACACTCCACACCACGTGGACAGTAATCTCAGACCACGCTCCAGACCACTTGGAGAGTAATCTCGGACCACGCGCCACACCACGTGGATAGCAATCACGGACCACGCTCCACACCACGTGGATAGTAATCTCGGACCAGTTTCCACACCACGTGGAGAGTAATCTCGGACCACGTTCCACACCACGTGGAGAGTAATCTCGGACCACGCTCCACACCACGTGGATAGTAATCTCGGACCACGCACCACACCACGTGGAGAGTAATCTCGGACCACGCTCCACACCACGTGGATAGTAATCTCGGATCACGCTCCACACCACGTGGATAGTAATCTTGGACCACGCTCCACACTCAGTGAATAGTCATCTCGGAACACGCTGCAAACCACGTGGATGGTAATCTTGGACCACGCTCCACACCACGTGGATAGTAATCTTGGACCACGCTCCACACCACGTGGATAGTAATCTTGGACCACGCTCCACACCACGTGGATTGTAATCTCGGACCACGTTCCACACCACGTGGAGAGTAATCTCAGACCACGCTCCACACCACATGGAGGGTAATCTCGGACCACGCTGCACACTCCGTGGATAGTAATCTCGGACCACGCTCCACACTCCGTGGATAGTAATCTCAGACCAGGCTCCACACAACGGGGATAGCATTCTCGGACCACGCTCCACCCCACGGGGATAATAATCTCGGACCACGCTCCTCACCACGTGGATAGTAATCTCGGACCACGCTCCACACCATGTGGATAGTAATCTCGGACCACGGTCCACAATCCGCGATAGTAATCTCGGACAACGTTCCACAACACGTGGATAGAAATCTCGGACCACGCTCCACACCACGTCGAGAGTAAACTCGGACCACGCTCCACACCACGTCGAGAGTAATCTCGGACCATGCTCCACACCACGTCGAGAGTAATCTCGGAACACGGTCCGCACCACGTGGATAGTAATCTCGGACCACGCTCCACACCACGTGGATTGTAATCTCGGACCACGCTCTACACCACGTGGATAGTAATCTCGGAACACGGTCCGCACCATGTGGATAGTAATCTCGGACCATGCTCCACAACACGTGGATTGTAATCTCGGTCCACGCTCCACACCACGTGGAAAGTAATCTCGGTCCGCGCTCCACTGTCCGTGGATAGTAATCTCGGACCACGCTCCAATCCACGTGGATAGTAATCTCGGACCACGCTCCACACCACGTGGATAGTAATCTCGGACCACGCTCCACACTCCGTGGATAGTAATCTCGGACCACGCTCCACACCACGTGGATAGTAATCTAGGGCCGCGCTCCACACCACGTGGATAGTAATCTCGGACCACGCTCCACACTCCGTGGATAGTAATCTCGGACCACGCTCCACACCACGTGGATAGTAATCTCGGACACAGCTCCACACTCCGTGGATAGTAATCTCGGACCACGCTCCACACCACGTGGATAGTAATCTCGGACCACGCTCTACACGACGTGGATAGTAATCTCGGACCACGCTCCAAACTACGTGGATAGTAATCTCGGACCACACTCCACACCACGTGGATAGTAATCTCGGACCACGCTCCACACCACGTGGATAGTAATCTCGGACCACGCTCCACACCACGTGGATACTAATCTCGGACCACACTCCACACCACGGGGATAGTAATCTCGGACCACGCTCCACACCACGTGGATAGTAATCTCGGACCACGCTCCACACCACATGGATTGTAATCTCGGACCACGCTCCACACCACGTGGATTGTAATCTCGGACCACAATCCACACAACGTTGAGAGTAATCTCGGACCACGCTCCACACTACGTGGATAGTAATCTCGGACCACGCCCCACACCACATGGAGAGTAATCTCGGACCATGCTCCACACAATGTGGATAGTAATCTCGGACCACGTTCCACACCACGAGGATGTTAATCTTGGACAGCGCTCCACACCACGTGTATAGTAATCTCGGACCACCCTCCACACCACGTGGACAGTATCTCGGACATCGCTCCACACCACGTGGATAGTAATCTCGGACACGCTCCACACCACGTGGATAGTAATCTTGGACCACGCTCCACACCACGTGGACAGTAATCTCAGACCATGCTCCACATCATGTGGAGAGTAATCTCGGACCGCGCTCCAGACCACGCGGAGAGTAATCTCAGAACACGCTCCACACCACGTGGATAGTAATCACGGACCACACTCCACACCACGTGGATAGTATTCTCGGACCACGCTCCACACCACGTGGATAGTAATCTCTGACCACGCTCCACACCACGTGGAGAGTAATCTCGGACCACGCTCCACACCACGTGGATAGTAATCTCGGATCACGCTCCACACCATGTGGATAGTAATCTTGGACCACGCTCCACACTCAGTGAATAGTCATCTCGGACCACGCTGCACACCACGTGGATAGTAATTTTGGACCACGCTCCACACCACGTGGATAGCAATCTTGGACCACGCTCCACACTACGTGGATAGTAATCTTGGACCACGCTCCACACCACGTGGATTGTAATCTCGGACTACGTTCCACACCACGTGGAGAGTAATCTCGGACCAAGCTCCACACCACGTGGTTAGTAATCACGGACCACGCTCCACACCACGTGGAGAGGAATCTCGGACCACGCTCCACACCACGTGGATAGTAATCTCGGACCACGCGCCACACCACGTGGATAGTAATCTCGGACCACGCTCCACACCACATGGAGGGTAATCTCGGACCACGCTCCACACTCCGTGGATAGTAATCTCGGACCACGCTCCACACTCCGTGGATAGTAATCTCACACCACGCTCTACACCACGTGTAGAGTAATCTCGGACCATGCTCCTCACCACGTGGATAGTAATCTCGGACCACGCTCCACACCACGTGGATAATAATCTCGGACCACGCTCTACACCCCATGGATAGTAATCTCGGACCACGCTCCACACCACGTGGATACTAATCTCGGACCACGCTCCACACCACGTGGTTGTAATCTCGGACCACGCTCCCCACCACGTGGTTGTAATCTCGGGCCACGCTCCACACCACGTGGATAGTAATCTCGTTCCACGCTCCACACTCCGTGGATAGTAATCTCGGACCACGCTCTACACCACATGGATAGTAATCTCGGCCCACTCTCTACACCACGTGGATAGTAATCTCGGACCATGCTCCACACCACGTGGATAGTAATCTCGGACCAAACTCCACACCACGGGGATAGTAATCTCGGACCACGCTCCACACCACGGGGATAGTAATCTCGGACCACGCACCACACCATGTGGATAGTAATCTCAGAACACGTTCCACACAACGGGGATAGCATTCTCGGACCACGCTCCACGCCACGGGGATAATAATCTCGGACCACGCTCCACACCACGTGGATAGTAATCTCGGACCACGCTCCACACTACGTGGATAGTAATCTCGACCACGCTCCACACCACGTGAACATTAATCTTGGACCACGCTCCACACCACGGGGATAGTAATCTCGGACCACGCTCCTCACCACGTGGATAGTAATCTCGGACCACGCTCCACAATCCGCGATAGTAATCTCGGACAACGCTCCACAACACGTGGATAGAAATCTCGGACCACGCTCCACACCACGTCGAGAGTGATCTCGGACCACGCTCCGCATCACGTGGATAGTAATCTCGGACCACGCTCCACAGTCCGTGGATTGTAATCTCGGACCACGCTACACACCACGTGGATAGTAATCTCGGACCACGCTCCACACCACGGGGATAATAATCTCGGACCACGCTTCTCACTACATGGATAGTAATCTCGGACCACGCTCCACACCACATGGATAGTAATCTCGGACCACGCTCCACACCACGTGCACAGTAATCTTGGACCGCACTCCACATCACGTGGATAGCAATCTCAGACGACGCACCACACCGCGGGGTTAGCATTCTCGGACCACGCTCCACACCACGTGGATAGTAATCTCGGACCACGCTCCACAATCCGCGATAGTAATCTCGGACAACGCTCCACAACACGTGGATAGAAATCTCGGACCACGCTCCACACCACGTCGAGAGTAATCACGGACCACGCTCCGCACCACGTGGATAGTAATCTCGGAACACGCTCCACAGTCCGTGGATAGTAATCTCGGACCACGCTCCACACCACTTGGATAGTAATCTCGGACCACGCTCCACACCACGTGTATAGTAATATCGGACCACGCTACACACCACGTGGATAGTAATCTCGGACCACTCTCCACACCACGTGAACAGTAATCTTGGACCACGCTCCACACCACGTGGAGAGGAATCTCGGACCACGCTCCACACCACGTGGATAGTAATCTCGGACCACGCGCCACACCACGTGGATAGTAATCTCGGACCACGCTCCACACCACATGGAGGGTAATCTCGGACCACGCTCCACACTCCGTGGATAGTAATCTCGGACCACGCTCCACACTCCGTGGATAGTAATCTCACACCACGCTCTACACCACGTGTATAGTAATCTCGGAACACGCTCCACGCTCCGTGGATAGTAATCTCGGACCACGCTCCACACCACGTGGATAATAATCTCGGACCACGCTCTACACCCCATGGATAGTAATCTCGGACCACGCTCCACACCACGTGGATACTAATCTCGGACCACGCTCCACACCACGTGGTTGTAATCTCGGACCACGCTCCCCACCACGTGGTTGTAATCTCGGGCCACGCTCCACACCACGTGGATAGTAATCTCGTTCCACGCTCCACACTCCGTGGATAGTAATCTCGGACCACGCTCTACACCACATGGATAGTAATCTCGGCCCACTCTCTACACCACGTGGATAGTAATCTCGGACCATGCTCCACACCACGTGGATAGTAATCTCGGACCAAACTCCACACCACGGGGATAGTAATCTCGGACCACGCTCCACACCACGGGGATAGTAATCTCGGACCACGCACCACACCATGTGGATAGTAATCTCAGAACACGTTCCACACAACGGGGATAGCATTCTCGGACCACGCTCCACGCCACGGGGATAATAATCTCGGACCACGCTCCACACCACGTGGATAGTAATCTCGGACCACGCTCCACACTACGTGGATAGTAATCTCGACCACGCTCCACACCACGTGAACATTAATCTTGGACCACGCTCCACACCACGGGGATAGTAATCTCGGACCACGCTCCTCACCACGTGGATAGTAATCTCGGACCACGCTCCACAATCCGCGATAGTAATCTCGGACAACGCTCCACAACACGTGGATAGAAATCTCGGACCACGCTCCACACCACGTCGAGAGTGATCTCGGACCACGCTCCGCATCACGTGGATAGTAATCTCGGACCACGCTCCACAGTCCGTGGATTGTAATCTCGGACCACGCTACACACCACGTGGATAGTAATCTCGGACCACGCTCCACACCACGGGGATAATAATCTCGGACCACGCTTCTCACTACATGGATAGTAATCTCGGACCACGCTCCACACCACATGGATAGTAATCTCGGACCACGCTCCACACCACGTGCACAGTAATCTTGGACCGCACTCCACATCACGTGGATAGCAATCTCAGACGACGCACCACACCGCGGGGTTAGCATTCTCGGACCACGCTCCACACCACGTGGATAGTAATCTCGGACCACGCTCCACAATCCGCGATAGTAATCTCGGACAACGCTCCACAACACGTGGATAGAAATCTCGGACCACGCTCCACACCACGTCGAGAGTAATCACGGACCACGCTCCGCACCACGTGGATAGTAATCTCGGAACACGCTCCACAGTCCGTGGATAGTAATCTCGGACCACGCTCCACACCACTTGGATAGTAATCTCGGACCACGCTCCACACCACGTGTATAGTAATATCGGACCACGCTACACACCACGTGGATAGTAATCTCGGACCACTCTCCACACCACGTGAACAGTAATCTTGGACCACGCTCCACACCACGTGGATAGTAATCTCAGACCACGCTCCACACCACGGGGAGAGCATTCTCAGACCACGCTCCACACCACGGGGAGAGTAATCTCGGACCATGCTCCTCACCACGTGGATAGTAATCTCGGACCACACTCCACACTACGTGGATAATAATCTCGGACCACGCTCTACACTCCGTGGATAGTAATCTCGGACCACGCTGCACTCCACGTGGATAGTAATCTCGGACCACGCTCCACACCACGTGGATAGTAATCTCTGACCATGCTCCACACTCCGTGGATAGTAATCTCGGACCACGCTCCACACCACGTGGATAGTAATCTCGGACCACGCTCTACACCACGTGCATAGTAATCTCGGACCACGCTCCAGACCACGTGGATAGTAAACTCGGACCATGCTTCACACTCCGTGGATAGTAATCTCGGACCACGCTCCACACCAAGTGGATAGTAATCTCGGACCACGCTCTACTCCACGTGGATAGTAATCTCGGACCATGCTCCAAACCACGTGGATAGTAATCTCGGACCACACTACACAGCACGTGGATAGTAATCTCAGACCACGATCCACACAACGGGGATAGCATTCTCGGACGACACTGCACCCCACGGGGATAATAATCTCGGACCACGCTCCTCACCACGTGGATAGTAATCTCGGACCACGCTCCACACCACGTGAACAGTAATCTTGGACCACGCTCCACACGACGTGGATAGTAATCTCGGACCACGCTCCACAATCCGCAATAGTAATCTCGGACAACGCTCCACAACACGTGTTAAGAAATCTCGGACCACGCTCCACATCACGTCGAGAGTAATCTCGGAACACGGTCCGCACCACGTGGATAGTAATCTCGGACCACGCTCTACACCACGTGGATAGTAATCTCGGACCACGCTCCACAGTCCGTGGATAGTAATCTCGGACCACGCTCCACACCACGTGGATAGTAATCTCGGACCACGCTCTACACCACGTGGATAGTAATCTCGGACCACGCTCCACACTCCGTGGATAGTAATCTCGGACCACGCTCCACACCACGTGGATAGTAATCTCGGACCACGCTCCACACTCCGTGGATAGTAATCTCGGACCACGCTCCACACCACGTGGATAGTAATCTCGGACCACGCTCTACACCACGTGGATAGTAATCTCGGACCACGCTCCACACTCCGTGGATAGTAATCTCGGACCACGCTCCACACCACGTGGATAGTAATCTCGGACCACGCTCTACACCACGTGGATAGTAATCTCGGACAACGCTCCACAACACGTGTTAAGAAATCTCGGACCACGCTCCACATCACGTCGAGAGTAATCTCGGAACACGGTCCGCACCACGTGGATAGTAATCTCGGACCACGCTCCACACCACGTGGATTGTAATCTGGGACCACGTTCCACACCACGTGGAGAGTAATCTCGGACCACGCTCCACACCACGTGGATAGTAATCTCAGACACGCTCCACACCACGTGGTTAGTAATCTCGGACCACGCTCCACACCTCGTGGAGAGTAATCTCAGACACGCTCCACACCACGTGGATAGTAATCTCGGACCACGCTCCACACCACGTGGACAGTAATCTCGGACATCGCTCCACACCACGTGGATAGTAATCTCGGACACGCTCCACACCACGTGGATAGTAATCTCGGACCACACTCCACACCACGTGGACAGTAATCTCAGACCACGCTCCACATCACGTGGAGAGTAATCTCGGACCGCGCTCCAGACCACGTGGAGAGTAATCTCGGACCACGCGCCACACCACGTGGATAGCAATCACGGACCACGCTCCACACCGCGTGGATAGTAATCTCGGACCACGTTCCACACCACGTGGAGAGTAATCTCGGATCACGCTCCACACCACGTGGATAGTAATCTCGGACCACGCACCACACCACGTGGAGTGTAATCTCGGACCACGCTCCTCACCACGTGGATAGTAATCTCGGATCACGCTCCACACCACGTGGATAGTAATCTTGGACCACGCTCCACACTCAGTGAATAGTCATCTCGGACCAAGCTGCAAACCACGTGGATAGTAATCTTGGACCACGCTCCACACCACGTGGATAGAAATCTTGGACCACGCTCCACACCACGTGGATAGTAATCTTGGACCACGCTCCACACCACGTGGATTGTAATCTCGGACCACGTTCCACACCACGTGGAGAGTAATCTCGGACCACGCTCCACACCACATGGAGGGTAATCTCGGACCACGCTGCACACTCCGTGGATAGTAATCTCGGACCACGCTCCACACTCCGTGGATAGTAATCTCAGACCAGGCTCCACACAACGGGGATAGCATTCTCGGACCACGCTCCACCCCACGGGGATAATAATCTCGGACCACGCTCCTCACCACGTGGATAGTAATCTCGGACAACGTTCCACAACACGTGAATAGAAATCTCGGACCACGCTCCACACCACGTCGAGAGTATTCTCGGACCACGCTCCACACCACGTCGAGAGTAATCTCGGACCATGCTCCACACCGCGTCGAGAGTAATCTCGGAACACGGTCCGCACCACGTGGATAGTAATCTCGGACCACTCTCCACACCACGTGGATTGTAATCTCGGACCACGCTCTACACCACGTGGATAGTAATCTCGGAACACGGTCCGCACCATGTGGATAGTAATCTCGGACCACGCTCCACAACACGTGGATTGTAATCTCGGACCACGCTCCACACCACGTGGATAGTAATCTCGGTCCGCGCTCCACTGTCCGCGGATAGTAATCTCGGACCACGCTCCAATCGACGTGGATAGTAATCTCGGACCACGCTCCACACCACGTGGATAGTAATCTCGGACCACGCTCCACACTCCGTGGATAGTAAACTCGGACCACGCTCCACACCACGTGGATAGTAATCTAGGACCGCGCTCCACACCACGTGGATAGTAATCTCGGACCACGCTCCACACTCCGTGGATAGTAATCTCGGACCACGCTCCACACCACGTGGATAGTAATCTCGGACACAGCTCCACACTCCGTGGATAGTAATCTCGGACCACGCTCCACACCACGTGGATAGTAATCTCGGACCACGCTCTACACGACGTGGATAGTAATCTCGGACCACGCTCCAAACTACGTGGATAGTAATCTCGGACCACACTCCACACCACGTGGATAGTAATCTCGGACCACGCTCCACACCTCGTGGATAGTAATCTCGGACCACGCTCCACACCACGTGGATACTAATCTCGGACCACACTCCACACCACGGGGATAGTAATCTCGGACCACGCTCCACACCACGTGGATAGTAATCTCGGACCACGCTCCACACCACATGGATTGTAATCTCGGACCACGTTCCACACCACGAGGATGTTAATCTTGGACAGCGCTCCACACCACGTGTATAGTAATCTCGGACCACGCTCCTCACCACGTGGAGAGTAATCTCGGACCACGCTCCACACCACGTGGATTGTAATCTCGGACCACGTTCCACACCACGTGGAGAGTAATCGCGGACCACGCTCCACACCACGTGGTTAGTAATCTCGGACCACGCTCCACACCTCGTGGAGAGTAATCTCAGACACGCTCCACAGCACGTGGATAGAAATCTCGGACCACCCTCCACACCACGTGGACAGTATCTCGGACATCGCTCCACACCACGTGGATAGTAATCTCGGACACGCTCCACACCACGTGGATAGTAATCTTGGACCACGCTCCACACCACGTGGACAGTAATCTCAGACCATGCTCAACATCACGTGGAGAGTAATCTCGGACCGCGCTCCAGACCACGTGGAGAGTAATCTCAGAACACGCTCCACACCACGTGGATAGTAATCACGGACCACGCTCCACACCACGTGGATAGTATTCTCGGACCACGTTCCACACCACGTGGAGAGTAATCTCGGACCACGCTCCACACCACGTGGATAGTTATCTCGGACCACGCTCCACACCACGTGGAGAGTAATCTCGGACCACGCTCCACACCACGTGGATAGTAATCTCGGATCACGCTCCACACCATGTGGATAGTAATCTTGGACCACGCTCCACACTCAGTGAATAGTCATCTCGGACCACGTTCCACACCACGTGGAGAGTAATCTCGGACCACGCTCCACACCACGTGGTTAGTAATCTCGGACCACGCTCCACACCACGTGGAGAGGAATCTCGGACCACACTCCACACCACGTGGATAGTAATCTCGGACCACGCTCCACACCACGTGGATAGTAATCTCGGACCACGCTCCACACCACATGGAGGGTAATCTCGGACCACGCTCCACACTCCGTGGATAGTAATCTCGGACCACGCTCCACACTCCGTGGATAGTAATCTCACACCACGCTCTACACCACGTGTATAGTAATCTCGGAACACGCTCCACGCTCCGTGGATAGTAATCTCGGACCGCGCTCCACACCACGTGGATAGTAATCTCGGACCACGCTCCACACTCCGTGGATAGTAATCTCGGACCACGCTCCACACCACGTGGATAGTAATCTCGGGCACAGCTCCACACTCCGTGGATAGTAATCTCGGACCACGCTCCACACCACGTGGATAGTAATCTCGGACCACGCTCTACACGACGTGGATAGTAATCTCGGACCACGCTCCAAACTACGTGGATAGTAATCTCGGACCACACTCCACACCACGTGGATAGTAATCTCGGACCACGCTCCACACCTCGTGGATAGTACTCTCGGACCACGCTCCACACCACGTGGATACTAATCTCGGACCACACTCCACACCACGGGGATAGTAATCTCGGACCACGCTCCACACCACATGGATAGTAATCTCGGACCACGCTCCACACCACATGGATTGTAATCTCGGACCACGTTCCACACCACGAGGATGTTAATCTTGGACAGCGCTCCACACCACGTGTATAGTAATCTCGGACCACGCTCCACACCACGTGGAGAGTAATCTCGGACCACGCTCCACACCAGTGGATTGTAATCTCGGACCACGTTCCACACCACGTGGAGAGTAATCGCGGACCACGCTCCACACCACGTGGTTAGTAATCTCGGACCACGCTCCACACCTCGTGGAGAGTAATCTCAGACACGCTCCACAGCACGTGGATAGAAATCTCGGACCACCCTCCACACCACGTGGACAGTATCTCGGACATCGCTCCACACCACGTGGATAGTAATCTCGGACACGCTCCATACCACGTGGATAGTAATCTTGGACCACGCTCCACACCACGTGGACTGTAATCTCAGACCATGCTCCACATCACGTGGAGAGTAATCTCGGACAGCACTCCAGACCACGTGGAGAGTAATCTCAGAACACGCTGCACACCACGTGGATAGTAATCACGGACCACGCTCCACACCACGTGGATAGTATTCTCGGACCACGTTCCACACCACGTGGAGAGTAATCTCGGACCACGCTCCACACCACGTGGATAGTAATCTCGGACCACGCTCCACACCACGTGGAGAGTAATCTCGGACCACGCTCCACACCACGGGGATAGTAATCTCGGATCACGCTCCACACCATGTGGATAGTAATCTTGGACCACGCTCCACACTCAGTGAATAGTCATCTCAGACCACGCTGCACACCACGTGGATAGTAATCTTGGACCACGCTCCACACCACGTGGATAGTAATCTTGGACCACGCTCCACACCACGTGGATAGTAATCTTGGACCACGCTCCACACCACGTGGATTGTAATCTCGGACCACGTTCCACACCACGTGGAGAGTAATCTCGGACCACGCTCCACACCACGTGGTTAGTAGTCTCGGACCACGCTCCACACCATGTGGAGAGGAATCTCGGACCACGCTCCACACCACGTGGATAGTAATCTCGGACCACGCTCCACACCACGTGGATAGTAATCTCGGACCACGCTCCACACCACATGGAGGGTAATCTCGGACCACGCTCCACACTCCGTGGATAGTAATCTCGGACCACGCTCCACACTCCGTGGATAGTAATCTCACACCACGCTCTACACCACGTGTGTAGTAATCTCGGAACACGCTCCACGCTCCGTGGATAGTAATCTCGGACCACGCTCCACACCACGTGGATAATAATCTCGGACCATGCTCTACACCCCATGGATATTAATCTCGGACTACGCTCCACACCACGTGGATACTAATCTCGGACCACGCTCCACACCACGTGGTTGTAATCTCGGACCACGCTCCCCACCACGTGGTTGTAATCTCGGGCCACGCTCCACACCACGTGGATAGTAATCTCGTTCCACGCTCCACACTCCGTGGATAGTACTCTCGGACCACGCTCTACACCACATGGATAGTAATCTCGGCCCACTCTCTACACCACGTGGATAGTAATCTCGGACCATGCTCCACACCACGTGGATAGTAATCTCGGACCACACTCCCCACTCCGTGGATAGTAATCTCGGACCACGCACCACACCATGTGGATAGTAATCTCAGAACACGCTCCACACAACGGGGATAGCATTCTCGGACCACGCTCCACGCCACGGAAATAATAATCTCGGACCACGCTCCACACCACGTGGATAGTAATCTCGGACCACGCTCCACACCACGTGGATAGTAATCTCGACCAGGCTCCACACCACGTGAACAGTAATCTCGGACCACGCTCCACACCACGTGGATAGTAATCTCGGACCACGCTCCACAATCCGCGATAGTAATCTCGGACAACGCTCCACAACACGTGGATAGAAATCTCGGACCACGCTCCACACCACGTCGAGAGTGATCTCGGACCACGCTCCGCATCACGTGGATAGTAATCTCGGACCACGCTACACACCACGTGGATAGTAATCTCGGACCACGCTCCACAGTCCGTGGATTGTAATCTCGGACCACGCTCCACACCACGGGGATAATAATCTCGGACATCGCTTCTCACCACATGGATAGTAATCTCGGACCACGCTCCACACCACATGGATAGTAATCTCGGACCACGCTCCACACCACGTGTACAGTAGACTTGGACCGCGCTCCACACCACGTGGATAGTAATCTCAGACGACGCACCACACCACGTGGATAGTAATCTCGGACCACACTCCACACCACTTGGATAGTAATCTCGGACCACGCTCCACACCACGTGTATAGTAATCTCGGACCACTCTCCACACCACGTGAACAGTAATCTTGGACCACGCTCCACACCACGTGGATAGTAATCTCAGACCACGCCCCACACCACGGGGAGAGCATTCTCAGACCACGCTCCACACCACGGGGAGAGTAATCTCGGACCACGCTCCTCACCACGTGGATAGTAATCTCGGACCACACTCCGCACCACGTGGATAATAATCTCGGACCACGCTCTACACTCCGTGGATAGTAATCTCGGACCACGCTGCACTCCACGTGGATAGTAATCTCGGACCACGCTCCACACCACGTGGATAGTAATCTCTGACCATGCTCCACACTCCGTGGATAGTAATCTCGGACCACGCTCCACACCACGTGGATAGTAATCTCGGACCACGCTCTACACCACGTGCATAGTAATCTCGGACCACGCTCCAGACCACGTGGATAGTAAACTCGGACCATGCTTCACACTCCATGGATAGTAATCTCGGACCACGCTCCACACCAAGTGGATAGTAATCTCGGACCACGCTCTACTCCACGTGGATAGTAATCTCGGACCATGCTCCAAACCACGTGGATAGTAATCACGGACCACACTACACAGCACGTGGATAGTAATCTCGGAACACGCTCCACACCACGTGGATAGTCATCTCGGACCACGCTCCACACCACGTGGATACTAATCTCGGACCACACTCCAAACCACGGGGATAGTAATCTCGAACCACGCTCCAAATCACGTGGATAGTAATCTCGGACCACGCTCCACACCGCGTGGATATCAATCTCAGACCACGCTCCACACTCCGTGGATAGTAATCTCGGACCTCGAACCACACCACATGGATAGTAATCTCAGACCACGATCCACACAACGGGGATAGCATTCTCGGACCACGCTGCACCCCACGGGGATAATAATCTCGGACCACGCTCCTCACCACGTGGATAGTAATCTCGGACCACGCTCCACACCACGTGAACAGTAATCTTGGACCACGCTCCACACGACGTGGATAGTAATCTCGGACCACGCTCCACAATCCGCGATAGTAATCTCGGACAACGCTCCACAACACGTGTTAAGAAATCTCGGACCACGCTCCACATCACGTCGAGAGTAATCTCGGAACACGGTCCGCACCACGTGGATAGTAATCTCGGACCACGCTCCACACCACGTGGATTGTAATCTCGGACCACGCTCTACACCACGTGGATAGTAATCTCGGACCACGCTCCACAGTCCGTGGATAGTAATCTCGGACCACGCTCCACTCCACCTGGATAGTAATCTCGGACCACGCTCCACACCACGTGGATAGTAATCTCGGACCACGCTCCACACTCCATGGATAGTAATCTCGGACCACGCTCCACACCACGTGGATAGTAATCTCGGACCACGCTCTACACCACGTGGATAGTAATCTCAGACCACGCTCCACACCACGTGGATACTAATCTCGGACACAGCTCCACACTCCGGGGATAGTAATCTCAGATCACGCTCCACACCACGTGGATTGTAATCTCGGACCACGCTCCACACCGCGTGGATAGTAATCTCAGACCACGCTCCACACTCCGTGGATAGTAATCTCGGACCACGCACCACACCACGTGGATAGTAATCTCAGACTACGCTCCACACAACGGGGATAGCATTCTCGGACCACGCTCCACCCCACGGGGATAATAATCTCGGACCACGCTCCTCACCACGTGGATAGTAATCTCGGACCACGCTCCACACCACGTGAAGAGTAATCTTGGACCACGCTCCACACGACGTGGATAGTAATCTCGGACCTCGCTCCACAATTCGCGATAGTAATCTCGGACAACGCTCCACAACACGTGTTAAGAAATCTCGGACCACGCTCCACATCACGTCGAGAGTAATCTCGGAACACGGTCCGCACCACGTGGATAGTAATCTCGGACCACGCTCCACACCACGTGGATTGTAATCTCGGACCACGCTCTACACCACGTGGATAGTAATCTCGGACCACGCTCCACTCCACCTGGATAGTAATCTCGGACCACGCTCCACACCACGTGGATAGTAATCTCGGACCACGCTCCACACTCCGTGGATAGTAATCTCGGACCACGCTCCACACCACGTGGATAGTAATCTCGGACCACGCTCTACACCACATGGATAGTAATCTCAGACCACGCTCCACACCACGTGGATAGTAATCTCGGACACAGCTCCACACTCCGGGGATAGTAATCTCGGATCACGCTCCACACCGCGTGGATTTTAATCTCGGACCACGCTCTACACCACGTGGGTAGTAATCTCGGATCACGCTCCAGACCACGTGGATAGTAATCTCGGACCACACTCCACACCACGTGGATAGTAATCTCGGACCACGCTCCACACCACGTGGATAGTAATCTGGGACCAGGCTCCACACCACGTGGATACTAATCTCGGACCACACACCACACCATGGGGATATTAATCTCGGACCACGCTCCACACCACGTGGATAGTAATCTCGGACCACGCTCCACACCGCGTGGATTGTAATCTCAGACCACGCTCCACACTCCGTGGATAGTAATCTCGGACCACGCACCACACCACGTGGATAGTAATCTCAGACCACGCTCCACACAACGGGGATAGCATTCTCGGACCACGCTCCACCCCACGGGGATAATAATCTCGGACCACGCTCCTAACCACGTGGATAGTAATCTCGGACCACGCTCCACACCACGTGAACAGTAATCTTGGACCACGCTCCACACCACGTGGATAGTAATCTCGGACAACGCTCCACACCACGTGGATAGTAATCTCAGACTACGCTCCACACCACATGGATAGTAATCTGGGACCACGCCCCGCACCACGTGGATAGGAATCTCGGACCACGCTCTACACCACGTGGATACTAATCTCGGACCACATTCCAAACCACGGGGATAGTAATCTCGAACCACGCTCCAAACCACGTGGATAGTAATCTCGGACCACGCTCCACACCGCGTGGATATCAATCTCAGACCACGCTCCACACTCCGTGGATAGTAATCTCGGACCACGCACCACACCACATGGATAGTAATCTCAGACCACGCTCCACACAACGGGGATAGCATTCTCGGACCACGCTCCACCCCACGGGGATAATAATCTCGGACCACGCTCCTCACCACGTGGATAGTAATCTCGGACCACGCTCCACACCACGTGAACAGTAATCTTGGACCACGCTCCACACGACGTGGATAGTAATCTCGGACCACGCTCCACAATCCGCGATAGTAATCTCGGACAACGCTCCACAACACGTGTTAAGAAATCTCGGACCACGCTCCACATCATGTCGAGAGTAATCTCGGAACACGATCCGCACCACGTGGATAGTAATCTCGGACCACGCTCCACACCACGTGCATGTAATCTCGGACCACGCTCCACACCGCGTGGATATCAATCTCAGACCACGCTCCACACTCCGTGGATAGTAATCTCGGACCTCGCACCACACCACATGGATAGTAATCTCAGACCACGATCCACACAACGGGGATAGCATTCTCGGACCACGCTGCACCCCACGGTTATAATAATCTCGGACCACGCTCCTCACCACGTGGATAGTAATCTCGGACCACGCTCCACACCACGTGAACAGTAATCTTGGACCACGCTCCACACGACGTGGATAGTAATCTCGGACCACGCTCCACAATCCGCGATAGTAATCTCGGACAACGCTCCACAACACGTGTTAAAAAATCTCGGACCACGCTCCACATCACGTCGAGAGTAATCTCGGAACACGGTCCGCACCACGTGGATAGTAATCTCGGACCACGCTCCACAGTCCGTGGATAGTAATCTCGGACCACGCTCCACTCCACATGGATAGTAATCACGGACAACGCTCCACACCACGTGGATAGTAATCTCGGACCACACTCCACACCACTTGGATAGTAATCTCGGACCACGCTCCACACCACGTGTATAGTAATCTCGGACCACTCTCCACACCACGTGAACAGTAATCTTGGACCACGCTCCACACCACGTGGATAGTAATCTCAGACCACGCCCCACACCACGGGGAGAGCATTCTCAGACCACGCTCCACACCACGGGGAGAGTAATCTCGGACCACGCTCCTCACCACGTGGATAGTAATCTCGGACCACACTCCGCACCACGTGGATAATAATCTCGGACCACGCTCTACACTCCGTGGATAGTAATCTCGGACCACGCTGCACTCCACGTGGATAGTAATCTCGGACCACGCTCCACACCACGTGGATAGTAATCTCTGACCATGCTCCACACTCCGTGGATAGTAATCTCGGACCACGCTCCACACCACGTGGATAGTAATCTCGGACCACGCTCTACACCACGTGCATAGTAATCTCGGACCACGCTCCAGACCACGTGGATAGTAAACTCGGACCATGCTTCACACTCCATGGATAGTAATCTCGGACCACGCTCCACACCAAGTGGATAGTAATCTCGGACCACGCTCTACTCCACGTGGATAGTAATCTCGGACCATGCTCCAAACCACGTGGATAGTAATCACGGACCACACTACACAGCACGTGGATAGTAATCTCGGAACACGCTCCACACCACGTGGATAGTCATCTCGGAACACGCTCCACACCACGTGGATACTAATCTCGGACCACACTCCAAACCACGGGGATAGTAATCTCGAACCACGCTCCAAACCACGTGGATAGTAATCTCGGACCACGCTCCACACCGCGTGGATATCAATCTCAGACCACGCTCCACACTCCGTGGATAGTAATCTCGGACCTCGAACCACACCACATGGATAGTAATCTCAGACCACGATCCACACAACGGGGATAGCATTCTCGGACCACGCTGCACCCCACGGGGATAATAATCTCGGACCACGCTCCTCACCACGTGGATAGTAATCTCGGACCACGCTCCACACCACGTGAACAGTAATCTTGGACCACGCTCCACACGACGTGGATAGTAATCTCGGACCACGCTCCACAATCCGCGATAGTAATCTCGGACAACGCTCCACAACACGTGTTAAGAAATCTCGGACCACGCTCCACATCACGTCGAGAGTAATCTCGGAACACGGTCCGCACCACGTGGATAGTAATCTCGGACCACGCTCCACACCACGTGGATTGTAATCTCGGACCACGCTCTACACCACGTGGATAGTAATCTCGGACCACGCTCCACAGTCCGTGGATAGTAATCTCGGACCACGCTCCACTCCACCTGGATAGTAATCTCGGACCACGCTCCACACCACGTGGATAGTAATCTCGGACCACGCTCCACACTCCATGGATAGTAATCTCGGACCACGCTACACACCACGTGGATAGTAATCTCGGACCACGCTCTACACCACGTGGATAGTAATCTCAGACCACGCTCCACACCACGTGGATACTAATCTCGGACACAGCTCCACACTCCGGGGATAGTAATCTCAGATCACGCTCCACACCACGTGGATTGTAATCTCGGACCACGCTCCACACCGCGTGGATAGTAATCTCAGACCACGCTCCACACTCCGTGGATAGTAATCTCGGACCACGCACCACACCACGTGGATAGTAATCTCAGACTACGCTCCACACAACGGGGATAGCATTCTCGGACCACGCTCCACCCCACGGGGATAATAATCTCGGACCACGCTCCTCACCACGTGGATAGTAATCTCGGACCACGCTCCACACCACGTGAAGAGTAATCTTGGACCACGCTCCACACGACGTGGATAGTAATCTCGGACCTCGCTCCACAATTCGCGATAGTAATCTCGGACAACGCTCCACAACACGTGTTAAGAAATCTCGGACCACGCTCCACATCACGTCGAGAGTAATCTCGGAACACGGTCCGCACCACGTGGATAGTAATCTCGGACCACGCTCCACACCACGTGGATTGTAATCTCGGACCACGCTCTACACCACGTGGATAGTAATCTCGGACCACGCTCCACTCCACCTGGATAGTAATCTCGGACCACGCTCCACACCACGTGGATAGTAATCTCGGACCACGCTCCACACTCCGTGGATAGTAACCTCGGACCACGCTCCACACCACGTGGATAGTAATCTCGGACCACGCTCTACACCACATGGATAGTAATCTCAGACCACGCTCCACACCACGTGGATAGTAATCTCGGACACAGCTCCACACTCCGGGGATAGTAATCTCGGATCACGCTCCACACCGCGTGGATTTTAATCTCGGACCACGCTCTACACCACGTGGGTAGTAATCTCGGATCACGCTCCAGACCACGTGGATAGTAATCTCGGACCACACTCCACACCACGTGGATAGTAATCTCGGACCACGCTCCACACCACGTGGATAGTAATCTGGGACCAGGCTCCACACCACGTGGATACTAATCTCGGACCACACACCACACCATGGGGATATTAATCTCGGACCACGCTCCACACCACGTGGATAGTAATCTCGGACCACGCTCCACACCGCGTGGATTGTAATCTCAGACCACGCTCCACACTCCGTGGATAGTAATCTCGGACCACGCACCACACCACGTGGATAGTAATCTCAGACCACGCTCCACACAACGGGGATAGCATTCTCGGACCACGCTCCACCCCACGGGGATAATAATCTCGGACCACGCTCCTAACCACGTGGATAGTAATCTCGGACCACGCTCCACACCACGTGAACAGTAATCTTGGACCACGCTCCACACCACGTGGATAGTAATCTCGGACAACGCTCCACACCACGTGGATAGTAATCTCAGACTACGCTCCACACCACATGGATAGTAATCTGGGACCACGCCCCGCACCACGTGGATAGGAATCTCGGACCACGCTCTACACCACGTGGATACTAATCTCGGACCACATTCCAAACCACGGGGATAGTAATCTCGAACCACGCTCCAAACCACGTGGATAGTAATCTCGGACCACGCTCCACACCGCGTGGATATCAATCTCAGACCACGCTCCACACTCCGTGGATAGTAATCTCGGACCACGCACCACACCACATGGATAGTAATCTCAGACCACGCTCCACACAACGGGGATAGCATTCTCGGACCACGCTCCACCCCACGGGGATAATAATCTCGGACCACGCTCCTCACCACGTGGATAGTAATCTCGGACCACGCTCCACACCACGTGAACAGTAATCTTGGACCACGCTCCACACGACGTGGATAGTAATCTCGGACCACGCTCCACAATCCGCGATAGTAATCTCGGACAACGCTCCACAACACGTGTTAAGAAATCTCGGACCACGCTCCACATCATGTCGAGAGTAATCTCGGAACACGATCCGCACCACGTGGATAGTAATCTCGGACCACGCTCCACACCACGTGCATGTAATCTCGGACCACGCTCCACACCGCGTGGATATCAATCTCAGACCACGCTCCACACTCCGTGGATAGTAATCTCGGACCTCGCACCACACCACATGGATAGTAATCTCAGACCACGATCCACACAACGGGGATAGCATTCTCGGACCACGCTGCACCCCACGGTTATAATAATCTCGGACCACGCTCCTCACCACGTGGATAGTAATCTCGGACCACGCTCCACACCACGTGAACAGTAATCTTGGACCACGCTCCACACGACGTGGATAGTAATCTCGGACCACGCTCCACAATCCGCGATAGTAATCTCGGACAACGCTCCACAACACGTGTTAAAAAATCTCGGACCACGCTCCACATCACGTCGAGAGTAATCTCGGAACACGGTCCGCACCACGTGGATAGTAATCTCGGACCACGCTCCACAGTCCGTGGATAGTAATCTCGGACCACGCTCCACTCCACATGGATAGTAATCTCGGACAACGCTCCACACCACGTGGATAGTAATCTCGGACCACGCTCCACACTCCGTGGATAGTAATCTCGGACCACGCTCCACACCACGTGGATAGTAATCTCGGACCACGCTCTACACCACGTGGATAGTAATCTCAGACCACACTCCACACCACGTGGATACTAATCTCGGACACAGCTCCACACTCCGGGGATAGTAATCTCAGATCACGCTCCACACCACGTGGATTGTAATCTCGGACCACGCTCCACACCGCGTGGATACTAATCTCAGACCACGCTCCACACTCCGTGGATAGTAATCTCGGACCACGCACCACACCACGTGGATAGTAATCTCAGACTACGCTCCACACAACGGGGATAGCATTCTCGGACCACGCTCCACCCCACGGGGATAGTAATCTCGGACCACGCTCCTCACCACGTGGATAGTAATCTCGGACCACGCTCCACACCACGTGAAGAGTAATCTTGGACCACGCTCCACACGACGTGGATAGTAATCTCGGACCTCGCTCCACAATTTGCGATAGTAATCTCGGACAACGCTCCACAACACGTGTTAAGAAATCTCGGACCACGCTCCACATCACGTCGAGAGTAATCTCGGAACACGGTCCGCACCACGTGGATAGTAATCTCGGACCACGCTCCACACCACGTGGATTGTAATCTCGGACCACGCTCTACACCACGTGGATAGTAATCTCGGACCACGCTCCACACCACGTGGATAGTAATCTCGGACACAGCTGCACACTCTGGGGATAGTAATCTCGGATCACGCTCCACACCACGTGGATTTTAATCTCGGACCACGCTCTACACCACGTGGATAGTAATCTCGGATCACGCTCCAGACCACGTGGATAGTAATATCGGACCACACTCCACAGCACGTGGATAGTAATCTAGGACCACGCTCCACACCACGTGGATAGTAATCTGGGACCAGGCTCCACACCACGTGGATACTAATCTCGGACCACACTCCATACCATGGGGATAGTAATCTCGGACCACGCTCCACACCACGTGGATAGTAATCTCGGACCACGCTCCACACCGCGTGGATAGTAATCTCAGACCACGCTCCACACTCCGTGGATAGTAATCTCGGACCACGCACCACACCACGTGGATAGTAATCTCAGACCACGCTCCACACAACGGGGATAGCATTCTCGGACCACGCTCCACCCCACGGGGATAATAATCTCGGACCACGCTCCTAACCACGTGGATAGTAATCTCGGACCACGCTCCACACCACGTGAACAGTAATCTTGGACCACGCTCCACACCACGTGGATAGAAATCTCGGACAACGCTCCACACCACGTGGATAGTAATCTCAGACTACGCTCCACACCACATGGAAAGTAATCTCGGACCACGCCCCGCACCACGTGGATAGGAATCTCGGACCACGCTCCACACCACGTGGATACTAATCTCGGACCACATTCCAAACCACGGTGATAGTAATCTCGAACCACGCTCCAAACCACGTGGATAGTAATCTCGGACCACGCTCCACACCGCGTGGATATCAATCTCAGACCACGCTCCACACTCCGTGGATAGTAATCTCGGACCACGCACCACACCACATGGATAGTAATCTCAGACCACGCTCCACACAACGGGGATAGCATTCTCGGACCATGCTCCACCCCACGGGGATAATAATCTCGGACCACACTCCTCACCACGTGGATAGTAATCTCGGACCACGCTCCACACCACGTGAACAGTAATCTTGGACCACGCTCCACACGACGTGGATAGTAATCTCGGATCACGCTCCACAATCCGCGATAGTAATCTCGGACAACGCTCCACAACACGTGTTAAGAAATCTCGGAACACGCTCCACATCACGTCGAGAGTAATCTCGGAACACGGTCCGCACCACGTGGATAGTAATCTCGGACCACGCTCCACACCACGTGGATTGTAATCTCGGACCACGCTCTACACCACGTGGATAGTAATATCGGACCACGCTCCACAGTCCGTGGATAGTAATCTCGGACCACGCTCCACTCCACCTGGATAGTAATCCCTGGACCACGCTCCACACCACGTGGATAGTAATCTCGGACCACGCTCCACACTCCGTGGATAGTAATCTCGGACCACGCTCCACACCACGTGGATAGTAATCTCGGACCACGCTCTACACCACGTGGATTGTAATCTCGGAACACGCTCCACACCGCGTGGATAGTAATCTCAGACCACGCTCCACACTCCGTGGATAGTAATCTCGGACCACGCACCACACCACGTGGATAGTAATCTCAGACTACGCTCCACACAACGGGGATAGCATTCTCGGACCACGCTCCACCCCACGGGGATAATAATCTCGGACCACGCTCCTCACCACGTGGATAGTAATCTCGGACCACGCTCCACACCACGTGAAGAGTAATCTTGGACCACGCTCCACACGACGTGGATAGTAATCTCGGACCTCGCTCCACAATTCGCGATAGTAATCTCGGACAACGCTCCACAACACGTGTTAAGAAATCTCGGACCACGCTCCACATCACGTCGAGAGTAATCTCGGACCACGCTCCACACCACGTGGACAGTAATCTCGGACCACGCTCCACTCCACCTGGATAGTAATCTCGGACCACGCTCCACACCACGTGGATAGTAATCTCGGACCACGCTCCACACTCCGGGGATAGTAATCTCGGATCACTCTCCACACCACGTGGATTTTAATCTCGGACCACGCTCTACACCACGTGGATTGTAATCTCGGATCACGCTCAAGACCACGTGGATAGTAATCTCGGACCACACTCCACACCACGTGGCTAGTAATCTCGGACCACGCTCCACACCACGTGGATAGTAATCTGGGACCAGGCTCCACACCACGTGGATACTAATCTCGGACCACACTCCACACCACGGGGATAGTAATCTCGGACCACGCTCCACACCACGTGGATAGTAATCTCGGACCACGCTCCACACCGCGTGGATAGTAATCTCAGACCACGCTCCACACTCCGTGGATAGTAATCTCGGACCACGCACCACACCACGTGGATAGTAATCTCAGACCACGCTCCACACAACGGGGATAGCATTCTCGGACCACGCTCCACTCCACGGGGATCATAATCTCGGACCACGCTCCTCACCACGTGGATAGTAATCTCGGACCACGTTCCACACCACGTGAACAGTAATCTTGGACCATGCTCCACACCACGTGGATAGTAATCGCGGACAACGCTCCACACCACGTGGATAGTAATCTCAGACTACGCTCCACACCACATGGATAGTAATCTCGGACCACGCCCCGCACCACGTGGATAGGAATCTCGGACCACGCTCCACACCACGTGGATAGTAATCTCGGACCACGCTCCACACCACGTGGATAGGAATCTCGGACCACGCTCCACACCACGTGGATAGTAATCTCGGACCACAATCCACAGAATGTTGAGAGTAATCTCGGACCACGCTCCACACCACGTGGATAGTAATCTCGGACCACGCCCCACACCACGTGGATAGTAATCTCGGACCACGCTCCACACCACGTGGATAGTAATCTGGGACCAGGCTCCACACCACGTGGATACTAATCTCGGACCACACTCCACACCACGGGGATAGTAATATCGGACCACGCTCCACACCACGTGGATAGTAATCTCGGACCACGCTCCACACCGCGTGGATAGTAATCTCAGACCACGCTCCACACTCCGTCGATAGTAATCTCGGACCACGCACCACACCACGTGGATAGTAATCTCAGACCACGCTCCACACAACGGGGATAGCATTCTCGGACCACGCTCCACTCCACGGGGATCATAATCTCGGACCACGCTCCTAACCACGTGGATAGTAATCTCGGACCACGCTCCACACCACGTGAACAGTAATCTTGGACCACGCTCCACACCACGTGGATAGTAATCTCGGACAACGCTCCACACCACGTGGATAGTAATCTCAGACTACGCTCCACACCACATGGATAGTAATCTCGGACCACGCCCCGCACCACGTGGATAGGAATCTCGGACCACGCTCCACACCACGTGGATAGTAATCTCGGACCACGCTCCACACCACGTGGATAGGAATCTCGGACCACGCTCCACACAACGTGGATAGTAATCTCGGACCATGCTCCACACAACGTGGATAGTAATCTCGGACCATGCTCCACACCACGTGGATAGTAATCTCGGACCACACTCCACACCACGTAGAGAGTAATCTTGGACCATGCTCCACACCACGTGGATAGTAATCTTGGACCACGCTCCACACCACGTAGAGAGTAATCTCGGACCATGCTCCACACCACGTGGATAGTAATCTTGGACCACGCTCCACACCACGTGGATAGTAATCTCGGACCACGCTCAACACAACGTGGATAGTAATCTCGGACCACGCCCCACACCACGTGGATAGTAATCTCGGGCCATGCTCCACACAACGTGGATAGTAATGTCGGACCATGCTCCACACCACGTGGATAGTAATCTCGGACCGCGCTCCACACCACGTAGAGAGTAATCTCGGACCATGCTCCACACCACGTGGATAGTAATCTTGGACCACGCTCCACACCACGTGGATAGTAATCTCGGACCACGCCCCACACCACGTGGATAGTAATCTCGGACCATGCTCCACACAACGTGGATAGTAATCTCGGACCATGGTCCACACCACGTGGATAGTAATCTCGGACCACGCTCCACACCACGTAGAGAGTAATCTCGGACCATGCTCCACACCACGTGGATAGTAATCTCGGACCACGCTCCACACCACGTAGAGAGTAATCTCGGACCATGCTCCACACCACGTGGATAGTAATCTCGGACCATGCTCCACACCACGTGGATAGTAATCTTGGACAACACTCCACACCACGTGGATAGTAATCTCGGGCCACGCTCCACACCACGTGGACAGTAATCTCGGACCACGTACCACGCCACGTGCAGAGTAATCTCGGACACGCTCCACACCACGTGGATAGTAATCTCGGACCACGCTCCACGCCACGTTGACAGTAAACTCGGACATCGCTCCACACCACGTGGATAGTAAACTCGGACACGCTCCACACCAAGTGGATAGTAATCTCGCACCACGCTCCACACCACGTGGACAATAATCTCAGACCACGCTCCACATCACGTGGAGAGTAATCTCAGACCGCGCTCCAGACCACGTGGAGAGTAATCTCAGACCACGCTCCACACCACGTGGATAGTAATCACGGACCACGCTCCACACCACGTGGATAGTAATCTCGGACCACGCTCCACACTCAGTGGATAGTCATCTCGGACCACGCTGCACACCACGTGGATAGTAATCTTGGACCACGCTCCACACCACGTGGATAGTAATCTCGGACCACGCTCCACACCACGTGGGTAGTAATCTCGGACCACGCTCCACACCACGTGGATAGTAATCTCGGACCAGGCTCCACACCACGTGGATACTAATCTCGGACCACACTCAACACCACGTGGATAGTAATCTCGGACCACGCTCCACACCACGTGGTTAGTAATCCCGGACCACGCTCCACACAGCGTGGATAGTAATCTCAGACCACGCTCCACACTCCGTGGATAGTAATCTCGGACCACGCACCACACCACGTGGTTAGTAATCTCAGACCACGCTCCACACAGCGGGGATAGCATTCTCGGACCACGCTCCACCCCACGGGGATAATAATCTCGGACCACGCTCCTCACCACGTGGATAGTAATCTCGGACCACGCTCCACACCACGTGAACAGTAATCTTGGACCACGCTCCACACCACGTGGATAGTAATCTCAGACCACGCTCCACACCACGTGGATAGTAATCTCAGACCACGCTCCACACCACGGGGATAGTAATCTTGGACCACGCTCCACAAACCGTGGATAGTAATCTCGGACAATGCTCCACACCACGTGGATAGTAATCTCAGACCACGCTCCACACCACGTGGACAGTAATCTCGGACCACGCTCCACACCACGTGGAGAGTAATCTCGGACCACGCTCCACACCACGTGGATAGTAATCTCGGACCACGCCCCACACCACGTGGATAGTAATCTCGGACCACCCTCCACACCACGTGGATAGTAATCTCGGACCACGCCCCACACCACGAGGATAGGAATCTCGTACCACGCTCCACACCACGTGGATAGTAATTTCGGACCACGCTCCACACCACGTGGATAGGAATCTCGGACCACGCTCCACACCGCGTGGATAGTAATCTCGGACCACAATCCACACAATGTTGAGAGTAATCTCGGACCACGCTCCACACAACGTGGATAGTAATCTCGGACCACGCCCCACACCACGTGGATAGTAATCTCGGACCATGCTCCACACCACGTGGATAGTAATCTCGGACCACGTTCCACACCACGAGAATGTTAATCTTGGACCTCGCTCCACACCACGTGGATAGTAATCTCGGGCCACGCTCCACACCACGTGGACAGTAATCTCGGACAACGCTCCACACCACGTGGAGAGTAATCTCGGACACGCTCCACACCACGTGGATAGTAATCTCGGACCACGCTCCACACCACGTTGACAGTAATCGCTGACATCGCTCCACACCACGTGGATAGTAATCTCGGACACGCTCCACACCACGTGGATAGTAATCTCGGACCACGCTCCACACCACGTGGACAGTAATCTCAGACCACGCTCCACATCACGTGGAGAGTAATTTCGGACCGCGCTACAGACCACGTGGAGAGTAATCTCGGACCACGCTCCACACCACGTGGATAGTAATCACGGACCACGCTCCACACCACGTGGATGGTAATCTCGGACCACGCTCCACACCGCGTGGATAGTAATCTCAGACCACGCTCCACAATCCGTGGATAGTAATCTCGGACCACGCGCCACACCACGTGGATAGTAATCTCAGACCACGCTCCACACAACGGGGATAGCATTCTCGGACCACGCTCCACCCCACGGGGATAATAATCTCGGACCACGCTCCTCACCACGTGGATAGTAATCTCGGACCACGCTCCACACCACGTGAACAGTAATCTTGGACCACGCTCCACACGACGTGGATAGTAATCTCGGACCTCGCTCCACAATCCGCGATTGTAATCTCGGACAACGCTCCACAACACGTGTTAAGAAATCTCGGACCACGCTCCACATCACGTCGAGAGTAATCTCGGACCACGCTCCACACCACGTGGATACTAATCTCGGACCACACTCAACACCACGTGGATAGTAATCTCGGACCACGCTCCACACCACGTGGTTAGTAATCCCGGACCACGCTCCACACAGCGTGGATAGTAATCTCAGACCACGCTCCACACTCCGTGGATAGTAATCTCGGACCACGCACCACACCACGTGGTTAGTAATCTCAGACCACGCTCCACAAAGCGGGGATAGCATTCTCGGACCACGCTCCACCCCACGGGGATAATAATCTCGGACCACGCTCCTCACCACGTGGATAGTAATCTCGGACCACGCTCCACACCACGTGAACAGTAATCTTGGACCACGCTCCACACCACGTGGATAGTAATCTCAGACCACGCTCCACACCACGTGGATAGTAATCTCAGACCACGCTCCACACCACGGGGATAGTAATCTTGGACCACGCTCCACACTCCGTGGATAGTAATCTCGGACCACGCTCCACACCACGTGGATAGTAATCTCAGACCACGCTCCACACCACGTGGATAGTAATCTCGGACCACGCCCCACACCACGAGGATAGGAATCTCGGACCACGCTCCACACCACGTGGATAGTAATTTCGGACCACGCTCCACACCACGTGGATAGGAATCTCGGACCACGCTCCACACCGCGTGGATAGTAATCTCGGACCACAATCCACACAATGTTGAGAGTAATCTCGGACCACGCTCCACACAACGTGGATAGTAATCTCGGACCACGCCCCACACCACGTGGATAGTAATCTCGGACCATGCTCCACACCACGTGGATAGTAATCTCGGACCACGTTCCACACCACGAGAATGTTAATCTTGGACCTCGCTCCACACCACGTGGATAGTAATCTCGGGCCACGCTCCACACCACGTGGACAGTAATCTCGGACCACGCTCCACACCACGTGGAGAGTAATCTCGGACCACGCTCCACACCACGTGGATAGTAATCTCGGACCACGCTCCACACCACGTTGACAGTAATCTCGGACATCGCTCCACACCTCGTGGATAGTAATCTCGGACACGCTCCACACCACGTGGATAGTAATCTCGGACCACGCTCCACACCACGTGGACAGTAATCTCAGACCACGCTCCACATCACGTGGAGAGTAATTTCGGACCGCGCTACAGACCACGTGGAGAGTAATCTCGGACCACGCTCCACACCACGTGGATAGTAATCACGGACCACGCTCCACACCACGTGGATGGTAATCTCGGACCACGCTCCACACCGCGTGGATAGTAATCTCAGACCACGCTCCACACTCCGTGGATAGTAATCTCGGACCACGCGCCACACCACGTGGATAGTAATCTCAGACCACGCTCCACACAACGGGGATAGCATTCTCGGACCACGCTCCACCCCACGGGGATAATAATCTCGGACCACGCTCCTCACCACGTGGATAGTAATCTCGGACCACGCTCCACACCACGTGAACAGTAATCTTGGACCACGCTCCACACGACGTGGATAGTAATCTCGGACCTCGCTCCACACCACGTGGATTGCAATCTCGGACCACGCTCTACACCACGTGGATAGTAATCTCGGACCACGCTCCACAGTCCGTGGATAGTAATATCGGACCACGCTCCACTCCACCTGGATAGTAATCTCGGACCACGCTCCACACACGTGGATAGTAATCTCGGACCACGCTCCACACTCCGTGGATAGCAATCTCGGACCACGCTCCACACCACGTGGATAGTAATCTCGGACCACGCTCTACACCACGTGGATAGTAATCTCAGACCACGCTCCACACCACGTGGATAGTAATCTCGGACACAGCTCCACACTCCAGGGATAGTAATCTCGGATCACGCTCCACACCACGTGGATTGTAATATCGGACCACGCTCTACACCACGTGGATAGTAATCTCGGATCACGCTCCAAACCACGTGGATAGTAATCTCGGACCACACTCCACACCACGTCGATAGTAATCTCGGACCACGCTCCACACCACGTGGATAGTAATCTGGGACCACGCTCCACACCACGTGGATACTAATCTCGGACCACACTCCACACCACGGGGATAGTAATCTCGGACCACGCTCCACACCACGTGGATAGTAATCTCGGACCACGCTCCACACCGCGTGGATAGTAATCTCAGACCACGCTCCACACTCCGTGGATAGTAATCTCGGACCACGCACCACACCACGTGGATAGTAATCTCAGACCACGCTCCACACAACGGGGATAGCATTCTCGGACCACGCTCCACCCCACGGGGATAATAATCTCTGACCACGCCCCTCACCACGTGGATAGTAATCTCGGACAACGCTCCACACCACGTGAACAGTAATCTTGGACCACGCTCCACACCAAGTGGATAGTAATCTCGGACAACGCTCCACACCGCGTGGATAGTAATCTCAGACCACGCTCCACACAACGGGGATAGCATTCTCGGACCACGCTCCACCCCACGGGGATAATAATCTCGGACCACGCTCCTCACCACGTGGATAGTAATCTCGGACAACACTCCACACCACGTGAACAGTAATCTTGGACCACGCTCCACACCAAGTGGATAGTAATCTGGGACAACGCTCCACACCACGTGGATAGTAATCTCAGACTACGCTCCACACCACGTGGATAGTATTCTCGGACCACGCCCCACACCACGTGGATAGGAATCTCGGACCACGCTCCACACCACGTGGATCGTAATCTCGGACCACTCTCCACACCACGTGGATAGGAATCTCGGACCACGCTCCACACCACGTGGATAGTAATCTCGGACCACAATCCACACAACGTTGAGAGTAATCTCGGACCACGCTCCACACCACGTGGACAGTAATCTCGGACCACGCCCCTCACCACGTGGATAGTAATCTCGGACCACGCTCCACACAACGTGGATAGTAATCTCGGACCATGCCCCACACCACGTGGATAGTAATCTCGGACCACGCTCCACACAACGTGGATAGTAATCTCGGACCATGCCCCACACCACGTGGATAGTAATCTCGGACCACGCTCCACACAACGTGGATAGTAATCTCGGGCCACGCTCCACAAAACGTGGATAGTAATCTCGGACCACGTTCCACACCACGAGGATGTTAATCTTGGACCTCGCTCCACACCACGTGGATAGTAATCTCGGACCACGCTCCACACCACGTGGATAGTAATCTCAGACAATGCTCCACACCACGTGGATAGTAATCTTGGCCACGCTCCACACCACGTGGATAGTAATCTCGGGCCGCGCTCCACACCACGTGGACAGTAATCTCGGACCACATACCACGCCACGTGCAGAGTAATCTCGGACACGCTCCACACCACGTGGATAGTAATCTCGGACCACGCTCCACGCCACGTTGACAGTAATCTCGGACACGCTCCACACCAAGTGGATAGTAATCTCGGACCACGCTCCACACCACGTGGACAATAATCTCAGACCACGCTCCACATCACGTGGAGAGTAATCTCGGGCCGCGCTCCAGACCACGTGGAGAGTAATCTCAGACCACGCTCCACACCACGTGGATAGTAATCACGGACCACGCTCCACACCACGTGGATAGTAATCTCGGACCACGTTCCACACCACGTGGAGAGTAATCTCGGACCACGCTCCACACCTCGTGGATAGTAATCTCGGACCACGCTCCACACCACGTGGAGAGTAATCTCGGACCACGCTCCACACCACGTGGATAGTAATCTCGAATCACGCTCCACACCACGTGGATAGTAATCTTGGACCACGCTCCACACTCAGTGGATAGTCATCTCGGACCACGCACCACACCACGTGGATAGTAATCTCGGATCACGCTCCACACCACGTGGATAGTAATCTTGGACCACGCTCCACACCACGTGGATAGTAATCTTGGACCACGCTCCACACCACGTTGATTGTAATCTCGGACCACGCTCCACACCACGTGGAGAGTAATCTCGGACCACGCTCCACACCACGTGGTTAGTAATCTCGGACTACGCTCCACACCACGTGGAGAGGAATCTCGGACCACGCTCCACACCACGTGGGTAGTAATCTCGGACCACGCTCCACACCACGTGGATAGTAATCTCGGACCAGGCTCCACACCACGTGGATATTAATCTCGGACCACACTCCACACCACGGGGATAGTAATCTCGGACCCGCTCCACACCACGTGGATAGTAATCCCGGACCACGCTCCACACCGCGTGGATAGTAATCTCAGACCACGCTCCACACTCCGTGGATAGTAATCTCGGACCACGCACCACACCACGTGGATAGTAATCTCAGACCACGCTCCACACAACGGGGATAGCATTCTCGGACCACGCTCCACCCCACGGGGATAATAATCTCGGACCACGCTCCTCACCACGTGGATAGTAATCTCGGACCACGCTCCACACCACGTGAACAGTAATCTTGGACCACGCTCCACACCACGTGGATAGTAATCTCAGACCACGCTCCACACCACGTGGATAGTAATCTCAGACCACGCTCCACACCACGGGGATAGTAATCTTGGAGCACGCTCCACACTCCGTGGATAGTAATCTCGGACAACGCTCCACACCACGTGGATAGTAATCTCAGACCACGCTCCACACCACGTGAATAGTAATCTCGGACCACGCCCCACACCACGTGGATAGGAATCTCGTACCACGCTCCACACCACGTGGATAGTAATCTCGGACCACGCTCCACACCGAGTGGATAGGAATCTCGGACCACGCTCCACACCACGTGGATAGGAATCTCGGACCACGCTCCACACCGCGTGGATAGTAATCTCGGACCACAATCCACACAATGTTGAGAGTAATCTCGGACCATGCTCCACACCACGTGGATAGTAATCTCGGACCACGCCCCACACCACGTGGAGAGTAATCTCGGACCACGCTCCACACAACGTGGATAGTAATCTCGGACCACGCCCCACACCACGTGGATAGTAATCTCGGACAATGCTCCACACAACGTGGATAGTAATCTCGGACCACGTTCCACACCACGAGGATGTTAATCTTGGACCTCGCTCCACACCACGTGAATAGTAATCTCGGGCCACGCTCCACACCACGTGGACAGTAATCTCGGACCACGCTCCACACCACGTGGACAGTAATCTCAGACCACGCTCCACACCACGTGGAGAGTAATCTCGGACCACGCTCCACACCATGTGGATTGTAATCTCGGATCACGCTCCACACCACGTGGATAGTAATCTTGGTCCACGCTCCACACCACGTGGATAGTAATCTTGGACCACGCTCCACACCACGTGGATAGTAATCTCGGACCACGCTCTACACCACGTGGATAGTAATCTCGGACCACGCTCCACAGTCCGTGGATAGTAATCTCGGACCACGCTCCACTCCACCTGGATAGTAAACTCGGACCACGCTCCACACCACGTGGATAGTAATCTCGGACCACCCTCCACCCTCCGTGGATAGTAATCTCGGACCACGCTCCACACCACGTGGATAGTAATCTCGGACCACGCTCTACACCACGTGGATAGTAATCTCGGACCACGCTCCACACCACGTGGATAGTAATCTCGGACACAGCTCCACACTCCGGGGATAGTAATCTCGGACCACGCTCCACATGACGTGGTTTGTAATCTCGGACCACGCTCTACACCACTTGGATAGTAATCTCGGACCACACTCCACACCACGTGGAAAGTAATCTCGGACCACGCTCCACACCACGTGGACAGTAATCTGGGACCACGCTCCACACCACGGGGATAGTAATCTCGGACCACGCTCCACACCACGTGGATAGTAATCTCGCACCACGCTCCACACCGCGTGGATAGTAATCTCAGACCACGCTCCACACTCCGTGGATAGTAATCTCGGACCACGCACCACACCACGTGGATAGTAATCTCAGGCCACGCTCCACACAACGGGGATAGCATTCTCGGACCACGCTCCACCCCACGGGGATAATAATCTTGGACCACGCTCCTCACCACGTGGATTGTAATCTCGGACCACGCTCCACACCACGTGGATAATAATCTCAGACCACGCTCCACACCACGTGGACAGTAATCTCAGACCACGCTCCACATCATGTGGAGAGTAATCTCGGACCGCGCTACAGACCACGTGGAGAGTAATCTCGGACCTCGCTCCACACCACGTGGATAATAATCACGGACCACGCTCCACACCACGTGGATGGTAATCTCGGACCACGCTCCACACCGCGTGGATAGTAATCTCAGACCACGCTCCACACTCCGTGGATAGTAATCTCGGACCACGCACCACACCACGTGGATAGTAATCTCAGACCACGCTCCACACAACGGGGATAGCATTCTCGGACCACGCTCCACCCCCGGGGATAATAATCTCGGACCACGCTCCTCACCACGTGGATAGTAATCTCGGACCACGCTCCACACCACGTGAACAGTAATCTTGGACCACGCTTCACACGACTTGGATAGTAATCTCGAACGTCGCTCCACAAACCGCGATTGTAATCTCGGACAACGCTCCACAACACGTGTTAAGAAATCTCGGACCACGCTCCACACCACGTGGATTGTTATCTCGGACCACGCTCTACACCACGTGGATAGTAATCTCGGACCACGCTCCACAGTCCGTGGATAGTAATCTCGGACCACGCTCCACTCCACCTGGATAGTAATCTCGGACCACGCTCCACACCACATGGATAGTAATCTCGGACCACGCTCCACACTCCGTGGATAGTAATCTCGGACCACGCTCCACACCACGTGGATTGTAATCTCGGACCACGCTCTACACCACGTGGATAGTAATCTCGGACCACGCTCCACAGTCCGTGGATAGTAATCTCGGACCACGCTCCACTCCACCTGGATAGTAATCTCAGACCACACTCCACACCACGTGGATAGTAATCTCGGACCACGCTCCACACTCCGTGGATAGTAATCTCGGACCACGCTCCACACCACGTGGATAGTAATCTCAGACCACGCTCCACACCACGTGGATAGTAATCTCAGACCACGCTCCACACCACGTGGATAGTAATCTCAGACCACGCTCCACACCACGTGGATAGTAATCTCGGACCACGCTCTACACCACGTGGATAGGAATCTCGGACCACGCTCCACACCACGTGGATAGTAATCTCAGACCACGCTCCACACCACGTGGATAGTAACCTCGAACCTCGCTCCACAATCCGCGATTGTAATCTCGGACAACGCTCCACAACACGTGTTAAGAAATCTCGGACCACGCTCCAGATCACGTCGAGAGTAATCTCGGAACACGGTCCGCACCACGTGGATAGTAATCTCGGACCACGCTCCACACCACGTGGATTGTAATCTCGGACCACGCTCTACACCACGTGGATAGTAACCTCGGACCACGCTCCACAGTCCGTGGATAGTAATCTCGGACCACGCTCCACTCCACCTGGATAGTAATCTCGGACCACACTCGACACCACGTGGGTAGTAATCTCGGACCACGCTCCACACTCCGTGGATAGTAATCTCGGACCACGCTCCACACCACGTGGATAGTAATCTCAGACCACGCTCCACACCACGTGGATAGTAATCTCAGACCACGCTCCACACCACGTGGATAGTAATCTCAGACCACGCTCCACACCACGTGAATAGTAATCTCGGACCACGCCCCACACCACGTGGATAGGAATCTCGGACCACGCTCCACACCACGTGGATAGTAATCTCGGACCACGCTCCACACCGCGTGGATAGTAATCTCGGACCACGCTCCACACCACGTGGATAGGAATCTCGGACCACGCTCCACACGGCGTGGATAGTAATATCGGACCACAATCCACACAATGTTGAGAGTAATCTCGGACCATGCTCCACACCACGTGGATAGTAATCTCGGACCAGGCCCCCACCACGTGGAGAGTAATCTCGGACCACGCTCCACACAACTTGGAAAGTAATCTCGGACCACGCCCCACACCACGTGGATTGTAATCTCGGACCATGCTCCACACAACGTGGATAGTAATCTCGGACCACGTTCCACACCACGAGGATGTTAATCTCGGACCACGCTCCACACCACGTGGATAGTAATCTCGGATCACGCTCCACACCACGTGGATAGTAATCTTCGACCACGCTCCACACTCAGTGGATAGTCATCTCGGACCACGCACCACACCACGTGGATAGTAATCTCGGATCACGCTCCACACCACGTGGATAGTAATCTTGGACCACGCTCCACACCACGTGGATAGTAATCTCGGACCACGCTCCACACTACGAGGATAGTAATCTCGGACCAGGCTCCACACCACGTGGATACTAATCTCGGACCACACTCCACACCACGGGGATTGTAATCTCGGACCCGCTCCACACCACGTGGATAGTAATCCCGGACCACGCTCCACACCGCGTGGATAGTAATCTCAGACCACGCTCCACACTCCGTGGATAGTAATCTCGGACGACGCACCACACCACGTGGATAGTAATCTCAGACCACACTCCACACAACGGGGATAGCATTCTCGGACCACGCTCCACCCCACGGGGATAATAATCTCGGACCACGCTCCTCACCACGTGGATAGTAATCTCGGACCACGCTCCACACCACGTGAACAGTAATCTTGGACCACGCTCCACACCACGTGGATAGTAATCTCAGACCACGCTCCACACCACGTGGATAGTAATCTCAGACCACGCTCCACACCACGGGGATAGTAATCTTGGACCATGCTCCACACTCCGTGGATAGTAATCTCGGACAACGCTCCACACCACGTGGATAGCAATCTCAGACCACGCTCCACACCACGTGAATAGTAATCTCGGACCACGCCCCACACCACGTGGATAGGGATCTCGGACCACGCTCCACACCACGTGGATAGTAATCTCGGACCACGCTCCACACCGCGTGGATAGTAATCTCGGACCACGCTCCACACCACGTGGATAGGAATCTCGGACCACGCTCCACACCGCGTGGATAGTATTCTCGGACCACAATCCACACAATGTTGAAAGTAATCTCGGACCATGCTCCACACCACGTGGATAGTAATCTCGGACCACGCCCCACACCACGTGGAGAGTAATCTCGGACCACGCTCCACACAACGTGGATAGTAATCTCGGACCACGTCCCACACCACGTGGATAGTAATCTCGGACCATGCTCCACACAACGTGGATAGTAATCTCGGACCACGTTCCTCACCATGAGGATGTTAATCTTGGACCTCGCTCCACACCACGTGGACAGTAATCTCAGACCACACTCCACATCACGTGGAGAGTAATCTCGGACCGCGCTACAGACCACGTGGAGAGTAATCTCGGATCACGCTCCACACCACGTGGATAGTAATCACGGACCAAGCTCCACACCACGTGGAGAGTAATCTCGGACCACGCTCCACACCACGTGGATAGTAATCTCGGATCACGCTCCACACCACGTGGATAGTAATCTTGGACCACGCTCCACACTCACTGGATAGTCATCTCGGACTACGCTGCAGACGACGTGGATAGTAATCTCGGACCACGCTCCACACCACGTGGATTGTAATCTCGGACCACGCTCTACACCATGTGGATAGTAATCTCGGACCCCGCTCCACAGTCCGTGGATAGTAATCTTGGACCACGCTCCACTCCACCTGGATAGTAATCTCGGACCACGCTCCACACCACGTGGATAGTAATCTCGGACCACGCTCCACACTCCGTGGATAGTAATCTCGGACCACGCTCCACACGACGTGGATAGTAATCTCGGACCACGCTCTACACCACGTGGATAGTAATCTCGGACCACGCTCCACACCACGTGGATAGTAATCTCGGACACAGCTCCACACTCCGGGGATAGAAATCTCGGACACAGCTCCACACTCCGGGGATAGTAATCTCGGACCACGCTCCACACGACGTGGTTTGTAATCTCGGACCACGCTCTACACCACGTGGATAGTAATCTCGGATCACGCTCCAAACCACGTGGAAAGTAATCTCGGACCACACTCCACACCACGTGGATAGTAATCTCGGACCACGCTCCACACCACGTGGACAGTAATCTGGGACCACGCTCCACACCACGTGGATACTAATCTCGGACCAGACTCCACACTACGGGGATACTAATCTCGGACCACGCTCCACACCACGTGGATAGTAATCTCGCACCACGCTCCACACCACGTGGATAGTAATCTCAGACCACGCTCCACACTCCGTGGATAGTAATCTCGGACCACGCACCACACCACGTGGATAGTAATCTCAGGCCACGCTCCACACAACGGGGATAGCATTCTCGGACCACGCTCCACCCCACGGGGATAATTATCTCGGACCACGCTCCTCACCACGTGGATAGTAATCTCGGACCACGCTCCACACCACGTGAACAGTAATCTTGGACGACACTCCACACCACGTGGATAGTAATCTCAGACCACGCTCCACACCACGTGGACAGTAATCTCAGACCACGCTCCACATCACGTGGAGAGTAATCTCGGACCACGCTCCACACCACGAGGATGGTAATCTCAGACCACGCTCCACACCACGAGGATGGTAATCTCGGACCACGCTCCACACCGCGTGGATAGTAATCTCAGACCACGCTCCACACTCCGTGGATAGTAATCTCGGACCACGCACCACACCACGTGGATAGTAATCTCTGACCACGCTCCACACAACGGGGATAGCATTCTCGGACCACGCTCCACCCCACGGGGATAATAATCTCGGACCACGCTCCTCACCACGTGGATAGTAATCTCGGACCACGCTCCACACCACGTGAACAGTAATCTTGGACCACGCTCCACACGACGTGGATAGTAATCTCGAACCTCGCTCCACAATCCGCGATTGTAATCTCGGACAACGCTCCATAACACGTGTTAAGAAATCTCGGACCACGCTCCTCATCACGTCGAGAGTAATCTCGGAACACGGTCCGCACCACGTGGATAGTAATCTCGGACCACGCTCCTCACCACGTGGATTGTAATCTCGGACCACGCTCTACACCACGTGGATAGTAATCTCGGACCACGCTCTACACCACGTGGATAGTAATCTCGGACCACGCTCCACAGTCCGTGGATAGTAATCTCGGACCACGCTCCACTCCACCTGGATAGTAATCTCGGACCACACTCCACACCACGTGGATAGTAATCTCGGACCACGCTCCACAGTCCGTGGATAGTAATCTCGGACCACGCTCCACACCACGTGGATAGTAATCTCGGACCACGCTCTACACCACGTGGATAGTAATCTCAGACCACGCTCCACACCACATGGATAGTAATCTCGGACACAGCTCCACACTCCGGGGATAGTAATCTCGGACCACGCTCCTCACCACGTGGATAGTAATCTCGGACCACGTACCACGCCACGTGGACAATAATCTCAGACCACGCTCCACATCACGTGGAGAGTAATCTCGGGCCGCGCTCCAGACCATGTGGAGAGTAATCTCAGACCACGCTCCACACCACGTGGATAGTAATCACGGACCACGCTCCACACCACGTGGATAGTAATCTCGGACCACGTTCCACACCACGTGGAGAGTAATCTCGGACCACGCTCCACACCTCGTGGATAGTAATCTCGGACCACGCTCCACACCACGTGGAGAGTAATCTCGGACCACGCTCCACACCACGTGGATAGTAATCTCGGATCACGCTCCACACCACGTGGATAGTAATCTTGGACCACGCTCCACACTCAGTGGATAGTCATCTCGGACCACGCACCACACCACGTGGATAGTAATCTCGGATCACGCTCCACACCACGTGGATAGAAATCTTGGACCACGCTCCACACCACGTGGATAGTAATCTTGGACCACGCTCCACACCACGTGGATTGTAATCTCGGACCACGTTCCACACCACGTGGAGAGTAATCTCGGACCACGCTCCACACCACGTGGATAGTAATCTCGGACCAGGCTCCACACCACGTGGATACTAATCTCGGACCACACTCCACACCACGGGGATAGTAATCTCGGACCCGCTCCACACCACGTGGATAGTAATCCTGGACCACGCTCAACACCGCGGGGATTGTAATCTCAGACCACGCTCCACACTCCGTGGATAGTAATCTCGGACCACGCACCACACCACGTGGATAGTAATCTCAGACCACGCTCCACACAACGGGGATAGCATTCTCGGACCACGCTCCACCCCACGGGGATAATAAGCTCGGACCACGCTCCTCACCACGTGGATAGTAATCTCGGACCACGCTCCACACCACGTGAACAGTAATCTTGGACGACGCTCCACACCACGTGGTTAGTAATCTCAGACCACGCTCCACACCACGTGGATAGTAATCTCAGACCACGCTCCACACCACGGGGATAGTAATCTTGGACCACGCTCCACACTCCGTGGATAGTAATCTCGGACAACGCTCCACACCACGTGGATAGTAATCTCGGACAACGCTCCACACCACGTGGATAGTAATCTCAGACCACGCTCCACACCACGGGGATAGTAATCTTGGACCACGCTCCACACTCCGTGGATACTAATCTCGGACCACAATCCACACAATGTTGAGAGTAATCTCGGACCATACTCCACACCACGTGGATAGTAATCTCGGACCACGCCCCACACCACGTGGAGAGTAATCTCGGACCACGCTCCACACAACGTGGATAGTAATCTCGGACCACGCCCCACACCACGTGGAGAGTAATCTCGGACCACGCTCCACACAACGTGGATAGTAATCTCGGACCACGCCCCACACCACGTGGATAGTAATCTCGGACCACGTTCCACACCACGAGGATGTTAATCTCGGACCTCGCTCCACACCAAGTGAATAGTAATCTCGGGCCACGCTCCACGCCACGTGGACAGTAATCTCGGACCACGCTCCACACCACGTGGAGAGCAATCTCGGACACGCTCCACACCACGTGGATAGCAATCTCGGACCACGCTCCACACCACGTTGACAGCAATCTCGGACATCGCTCCACACAACGTGGATAGTAATCTCGGACACGCTCCACACCTCGTGGATAGTAATCTCGGACCACGCTCCACACCACGTGGACAGTAATCTCAGACCACGCTCCACATCACGTGGAGAGTAATCTCGGACTGCGCTACAGACCACGTGGAGAGTAATCTCGGACCACGCTCCACACCACGTGGATAGTAATCACGGACCACGCTCCACACCACGTGGATGGTGATCTCGGACCACGTTCCACACCACGTGGTGAGTAATCTCGGACCACGCTCCACACCACGTGGATAGTAATCTCGGACCACGCTCCACACCACGTGGAGAGTAATCTTGGACTTCGCTCCACACCACGTGGATAGTAATCTCGGATCACGCTCCACACCACGTGGATAGTAATCTTGGACCACGCTCCACACTCAGTGGATAGTCATCTCGGACTACGCTGCACACAACGTGGATAGTAATCTTGGACCACGCTCCACACCACGTGGATAGTAATGTTGGACCACGCTCCACACCACGTGGATAGTAATCTCGGACCACGCTCCACACCACGTGGATTGTAATCTCGGACCACGCTCTACACCACGTGGATAGTAATCTCGGACCACGCTCCACAGTCCGTGGATAGTAATCTCGGACCACGCTCCACTCCACCTGGATAGTAATCTCGGACCACGCTCCACACCACGTGGATAGTAATCTCGGACCACGCTCCACACTCCGTGGATAGTAATCTCGGACCACGCTCCACACCACGTGGATTGTAATCTTGGACCACGCTCTACACCACGTGGATAGTAATCTCGGACCACGCTCCACAGTCCGTGGATAGTAATCTCGGACCACGCTCCACTCCACCTGGATAGTAATCTCAGACCACACTCCACACCACGTGGATAGTAATCTCGGACCACGCTCCACACTCCGTGGATAGTAATCTCGGACCACGCTCCACACCACGTGGATAGTAATCTCAGACCACGCTCCACACCACGTGGATAGTAATCTCAGACCACGCTCCACACCACGTGGATAGTAATCTCAGACCACGCTCCACACCACGTGAATAGTAATCTCGGACCACGCTCCACACCACGTGGATAGTAATCTCGGACCACGCTCCTCACCACGTGGATAGTAATCTCGGACCACGCTCCACACCACGTGAACAGTAATCTTGGACCACGCTTCACACGACTTGGATAGTAATCTCGAACCTCGCTCCACAATCCGCGATTGTAATCTCGGACAACGCTCCACAACACGTGTTAAGAAATCTCGGACCACGCTCCAGATCACGTCGAGAGTAATCTCGGAACACGGTCCGCACCACGTGGATAGTAATCTCGGACCACGCTCCACACCACGTGGATTGTAATCTCGGACCACGCTCTACACCACGTGGATAGTAATCTCGGACCACGCTCCACAGTCCGTGGATAGTAATCTCGGACCACGCTCCACTCCACCTGGATAGTAATCTCGGACCACACTCCACACCACGTGGATAGTAATCTCGGACCACGCTCCACACTCCGTGGATAGTAATCTCGGACCACGCTCCACACCACGTGGATAGTAATCTCAGACCACGCTCCACACCACGTGGATAGTAATCTCAGACCACGCTCCACACCACGTGGATAGTAATCTCAGACCACGCTCCACACCACGTGAATAGTAATCTCGGACCACGCCCCACACCACGTGGATAGGAATCTCGGACCACGCTCCACACCACGTGGATAGTAATCTCGGACCACGCTCCACACTGCGTGGATAGTAATCTCGGACCACGCTCCACACCACGTGGATAGGAATCTCGGACCACGCTCCACACGGCGTGGATAGTAATATCGGACCACAAGCCACACAATGTTGAGAGTAATCTCGGACCATGCTCCACACCACGTGGATAGTAATCTCGGACCAGGCCCCCACCACGTGGAGAGTAATCTCGGACCACGCTCCACACAACTTGGAAAGTAATCTCGGACCACGCCCCACACCACGTGGATTGTAATCTCGGACCATGCTCCACACAACGTGGATCGTAATCTCGGACCACGTTCCACACCACGAGGATGTTAATCTCGGACCACGCTCCACACCACGTGGATAGTAATCTCGGATCACGCTCCACACCACGTGGATAGTAATCTTCGACCACGCTCCACACTCAGTGGATAGTCATCTCGGACCACGCACCACACCACGTGGATAGTAATCTCGGATCACGCTCCACACCACGTGGATAGTAATCTTGGACCACGCTCCACACCACGTGGATAGTAATCTTGGACCACGCTCCACACCACGTGGATTGTAATCTCGGACCACGTTCCACACCATGTGGAGAGTAATCTCGGACCACGCTCCACACCACGTGGTTAGTAATCTCGGACGACGCTCCACACCACGTGGAGAGGAATCATGGACCACGCTCCACACCACGTGGGTAGTAATCTCGGACCACGCTCCACACTACGTGGATAGTAATCTCGGACCAGGCTCCACACCACGTGGATACTAATCTCGGACCACACTCCACACCACGGGGATAGTAATCTCGGACCCGCTCCACACCACGTGGATAGTAATCCCGGACCACGCTCCACACCGCGTGGATAGTAATCTCAGACCACGCTCCACACTCCGTGGATAGTAATCTCGGACCACGCACCACACCACGTGGATAGTAATCTCAGACCACGCTCCACACAACGGGGATAGCATTCTCGGACCACGCTCCACCCCACGGGAATAATAATCTCGGACCACGCTCCTCACCACGTGGATAGTAATCTCGGACCACGCTCCACACCACGTGAACAGTAATCTTGGACCACGCTCCACACCACGTGGATAGTAATCTCGGACCACGCTCCACACCACGTGAACAGTAATCTTGGACCACGCTCCACACCACGTGGATAGTAATCTCAGACCACGCTCCACACCACGGGGATAGTAATCTTAGACCATGCTCCACACTCCGTGGATAGTAATCTCGGACAACGCTCCACACCACGTGGATAGCAATCTCAGACCACGCTCCACACCACGTGAATAGTAATCTCGGACCACGCCCCACACCACGTGGATAGGGATCTCGGACCACGCTCCACACCACGTGGATAGTAATCTCGGACCACGCTCCACACCACGTGGATAGGAATCTCGGACCACGCTCCACACCGCGTGGATAGTATTCTCGGACCACAATCCACACAATGTTGAAAGTAATCTCGGACCATGCTCCACACCACGTGGATAGTAATCTCGGACCACGCCCCACACAACGTGGAGAGTAATCTCGGACCACGCTCCACACAACGTGGTTAGTAATCTCGGACCACGTCCCACACCACGTGGATAGTAATCTCGGACCATGCTCCACACAACGTGCATCGTAATCTCGGACCACGTTCCTCACCATGAGGATGTTAATCTTGGACCTCGCTCCACACCACGTGAATAGTAATCTCGGGCCACGCTCCACACCACGTGGACAGTAATCTCGGACCACGCTCCACACCACGTGGAGAGTAATCTCGGACACGCTCCACACCACGTGGATAGTAATCTCGGACCACGCTCCACACCACGTTGACAGTAATCTCGGACATCGCTCCACACCATGTGGATAGTAATCTCGGACACGCTCCACACCACGTGGATAGTAATCTCGGACCACGCTCCACACCACGTGGACAGTAATCTCAGACCACGCTCCACATCACGTGGAGAGTAATCTCGGACCGCGCTACAGACCACGTGGAGAGTAATCTCGGACCACGCTCCACACCACGTGGATAGTAATCACGGACCACGCTCCACACCACGTGGAGAGTAATCTCGGACCACGCTCCACACCACGTGGATAGTAATCTCGGATCACGCTCCACACCACGTGGATAGTAATCTTGGACCACGCTCCACACTCAGTGGATAGTCATCTCGGACAACGCTGCAGACGACGTGGATAGTAATCTTGGACCACGCTCCACACCACGTGGATAGTAATCTTGGACCACGCTCCACACCACGTGGATAGTAATCTCGGACCACGCTCCACACCACGTGGATTGTAATCTCGGACCACGCTCTACACCATGTGGATAGTAATCTCGGACCCCGCTCCACAGTCCGTGGATAGTAATCTCGGACCACGCTCCACTCACCTGGATAGTAATCTCGGACCACGCTCCACACCACGTGGATAGTAATCTCGGACCACGCTCCACACTCCGTGGATAGTAATCTCGGACGACGCTCCACACGACGTGGATAGTAATCTCGGACCACGCTCTACACCACGTGGATAGTAATCTCGGACCACGCTCCACACCACGTGGATAGTAATCTCGGACACAGCTCCACACTCCGGGGATAGTAATCTCGGACCACGCTCCACACGACGTGGTTTGTAATCTCGGACCACGCTCTACACCACGTGGATAGTAATCTCGGATCACGCTCCAAACCACGTGGAAAGTAATCTCGGACCACACTCCACACCACGTGGATAGTAATCTCGGACCACGCTCCACACCACGTGGACAGTAATCTGGGACCACGCTCCACACCACGTGGATACTAATCTCGGACCAGACTCCACACTACGGGGATACTAATCTCGGACCACGCTCCACACCACGTGGATAGTAATCTCGCACCACGCTCCACACCGCGTGGATAGTAATCTCAGACCACGCTCCACACTCCGTGGATAGTAATCTCGGACCACTCACCACACCACGTGGATAGTAATCTCAGGCCACGCTCCACACAACGGGGATAGCATTCTCGGACCACGCTCCACCCCACGGGGATAATTATCTCGGACCACGCTCCTCACCACGTGGATAGTAATCTCGGACCACGCTCCACACCACGTGAACAGTAATCTTGGACGACACTCCACACCACGTGGATAGTAATCTCAGACCACGCTCCACACCACGTGGACAGTAATCTCAGACCACGCTCCACACCACGAGGATGGTAATCTCGGACCACGCTACACACCACGAGGATGGTAATCTCGGACCACGCTCCACACCGCGTGGATAGTAATCTCAGACCACGGTCCACACTCCGTGGATAGTAATCTCGGACCACGCACCACACCACGTGGATAGTAATCTCAGACCACGCTCCACACAACGGGGATAGCATTCTCGGACCACGCTCCACCCCACGGGGATAATAATCTCGGACCACGCTCCTCACCACGTGGATAGTAATCTCGGACCACGCTCCACACCACGTGAACAGTAATCTTGGACCACGCTCCACACGACGTGGATAGTAATCTCGGACCACGCTCCACAATCCGCGATTGTAATCTCGGACAACGCTCCATAACACGTGTTAAGAAATCTCGGACCACGCTCCACATCACGTCGAGAGTAATCTCGGAACACGGTCCGCACCACGTGGATAGTAATCTCGGACCACGCTCCTCACCACGTGGATTGTAATCTCGGACCACGCTCTACACCACGTGGATAGTAATCTCGGACCACGCTCCACAGTCCGTGGATAGTAATCTCGGACCACGCTCCACTCCACCTGGATAGTAATCTCGGACCACACTCCACACCACGTGGATAGTAATCTCGGACCACGCTCCACACTCCGTGGATAGTAATCTCGGACCACGCTCCACACCACGTGGATAGTAATCTCGGACCACGCTCTACACCACGTGGATAGTAATCTCAGACCACGCTCCACACCACGTGGATAGTAATCTCGGACACAGCTCCACACTCCGGGGATAGTAATCTCGGACGACGCTCCTCACCACGTAGAGAGTAATCTCGGACCATGCTCCACACCACGTGGATAGTAATCTCGGACCACGTACCACGCCACGTGGACGATAATCTCAGACCACGCTCCACATCACGTGGAGAGTAATCTCGGGCCGCGCTCCAGACCATGTGGAGAGTAATCTCAGACCACGCTCCACACCACGTGGATAGTAATCACGGACCACGCTCCACACCACGTGGATAGTAATCTCGGACCACGTTCCACTCCACGTGGAGAGTAATCTCGGACCACGCTCCACACCTCGTGGATAGTAATCTCGGACCACGCTCCACACCACGTGGAGAGTAATCTCGGACCATGCTTCACACCACGTGGATAGTAATCTCGGATCACGCTCCACACCACGTGGATAGTAATCTTGGACCACGCTCCACACTCAGTGGATAGTCATCTCGGACCACGCACCACACCACGTGGATAGTAATCTCGGATCACGCTCCACACCACGTGGATAGAAATCTTGGACCACGCTCCACACCACGTGGATAGTAATCTTGGACCACGCTCCACACCACGTGGATTGTAATCTCGGACCACGTTCCACACCACGTGGAGAGTAATCTCGGACCACGCTCCACACCACTTGGTTAGTAATCTCGGACGACGCTCCACACCACGTGGAGAGGAATCTCGGACCACGCTCCACACCACGTGGGTAGTAATCTCGGACCACGCTCCACACCACGTGGATAGTAATCTCGGACCAGGCTCCACACCACGTGGATACTAATCTCGGACCACACTCCACACCACGGGGATAGTAATCTCGGACCCGCTCCACACCACGTGGATAGTAATCCCGGACCACGCTCAACACCGCGGGGATTGTAATCTCAGACCACGCTCCACACTCCGTGGATAGTAATCTCGGACCACGCACCACACCACGTGGATAGTAATCTCAGACCACGCTCCACACAACGGGGATAGCATTCTCGGACCACGCTCCACCCCACGGGGATAATAATCTCGGACCACGCTCCTCACCACGTGGATAGTAATCTCGGACCACGCTCCACACCACGTGAACAGTAATCTTGGACGACGCTCCACACCACGTGGTTAGTAATCTCAGACCACGCTCCACACCACGTGGATAGTAATCTCGGACCATGCTCCACACCACGTGGATAGTAATCTCGGACCACGCCCCACACAACGTGGAGAGTAATCTCGGACCACGCTCCACACAACGTGGTTAGTAATCTCGGACCACGTCCCACACCACGTGGATAGTAATCTCGGACCATGCTCCACACAACGTGCATCGTAATCTCGGACCACGTTCCTCACCATGAGGATGTTAATCTTGGACCTCGCTCCACACCACGTGAATAGTAATCTCGGGCCACGCTCCACACCACGTGGACAGTAATCTCGGACCACGCTCCACACCACGTGGAGAGTAATCTCGGACACGCTCCACACCACGTGGATAGTAATCTCGGACCACGCTCCACACCACGTTGACAGTAATCTCGGACATCGCTCCACACCATGTGGATAGTAATCTCGGACACGCTCCACACCACGTGGATAGTAATCTCGGACCACGCTCCACACCACGTGGACAGTAATCTCAGACCACGCTCCACATCACGTGGAGAGTAATCTCGGACCGCGCTACAGACCACGTGGAGAGTAATCTCGGACCACGCTCCACACCACGTGGATAGTAATCACGGACCACGCTCCACACCACGTGGAGAGTAATCTCGGACCACGCTCCACACCACGTGGATAGTAATCTCGGATCACGCTCCACACCACGTGGATAGTAATCTTGGACCACGCTCCACACTCAGTGGATAGTCATCTCGGACAACGCTGCAGACGACGTGGATAGTAATCTTGGACCACGCTCCACACCACGTGGATAGTAATCTTGGACCACGCTCCACACCACGTGGATAGTAATCTCGGACCACGCTCCACACCACGTGGATTGTAATCTCGGACCACGCTCTACACCATGTGGATAGTAATCTCGGACCCCGCTCCACAGTCCGTGGATAGTAATCTCGGACCACGCTCCACTCACCTGGATAGTAATCTCGGACCACGCTCCACACCACGTGGATAGTAATCTCGGACCACGCTCCACACTCCGTGGATAGTAATCTCGGACGACGCTCCACACGACGTGGATAGTAATCTCGGACCACGCTCTACACCACGTGGATAGTAATCTCGGACCACGCTCCACACCACGTGGATAGTAATCTCGGACACAGCTCCACACTCCGGGGATAGTAATCTCGGACCACGCTCCACACGACGTGGTTTGTAATCTCGGACCACGCTCTACACCACGTGGATAGTAATCTCGGATCACGCTCCAAACCACGTGGAAAGTAATCTCGGACCACACACCACACCACGTGGATAGTAATCTCGGACCACGCTCCACACCACGTGGACAGTAATCTGGGACCACGCTCCACACCACGTGGATACTAATCTCGGACCAGACTCCACACTACGGGGATACTAATCTCGGACCACGCTCCACACCACGTGGATAGTAATCTCGCACCACGCTCCACACCGCGTGGATAGTAATCTCAGACCACGCTCCACACTCCGTGGATAGTAATCTCGGACCACTCACCACACCACGTGGATAGTAATCTCAGGCCACGCTCCACACAACGGGGATAGCATTCTCGGACCACGCTCCACCCCACGGGGATAATTATCTCGGACCACGCTCCTCACCACGTGGATAGTAATCTCGGACCACGCTCCACACCACGTGAACAGTAATCTTGGACGACACTCCACACCACGTGGATAGTAATCTCAGACCACGCTCCACACCACGTGGACAGTAATCTCAGACCACGCTCCACATCACGTGGAGAGTAATCTCGGACCACGCTCCACACCACGAGGATGGTAATCTCGGACCACGCTACACACCACGAGGATGGTAATCTCGGACCACGCTCCACACCGCGTGGATAGTAATCTCAGACCACGGTCCACACTCCGTGGATAGTAATCTCGGACCACGCACCACACCACGTGGATAGTAATCTCAGACCACGCTCCACACAACGGGGATAGCATTCTCGGACCACGCTCCACCCCACGGGGATAATAATCTCGGACCACGCTCCTCACCACGTGGATAGTAATCTCGGACCACGCTCCACACCACGTGAACAGTAATCTTGGACCACGCTCCACACGACGTGGATAGTAATCTCGGACCACGCTCCACAATCCGCGATTGTAATCTCGGACAACGCTCCATAACACGTGTTAAGAAATCTCGGACCACGCTCCACATCACGTCGAGAGTAATCTCGGAACACGGTCCGCACCACGTGGATAGTAATCTCGGACCACGCTCCTCACCACGTGGATTGTAATCTCGGACCACGCTCTACACCACGTGGATAGTAATCTCGGACCACGCTCCACAGTCCGTAGATAGTAATCTCGGACCACGCTCCACTCCACCTGGATAGTAATCTCGGACCACACTCCACACCACGTGGATAGTAATCTCGGACCACGCTCCACACTCCGTGGATAGTAATCTCGGACCACGCTCCACACCACGTGGATAGTAATCTCGGACCACGCTCTACACCACGTGGATAGTAATCTCAGACCACGCTCCACACCACGTGGATAGTAATCTCGGACACAGCTCCACACTCCGGGGATAGTAATCTCGGACGACGCTCCTCACCACGTAGAGAGTAATCTCGGACCATGCTCCACACCACGTGGATAGTAATCTCGGACCACGTACCACGCCACGTGGACGATAATCTCAGACCACGCTCCACATCACGTGGAGAGTAATCTCGGGCCGCGCTCCAGACCATGTGGAGAGTAATCTCAGACCACGCTCCACACCACGTGGATAGTAATCACGGACCACGCTCCACACCACGTGGATAGTAATCTCGGACCACGTTCCACTCCACGTGGAGAGTAATCTCGGACCACGCTCCACACCTCGTGGATAGTAATCTCGGACCACGCTCCACACCACGTGGAGAGTAATCTCGGACCATGCTTCACACCACGTGGATAGTAATCTCGGATCACGCTCCACACCACGTGGATAGTAATCTTGGACCACGCTCCACACTCAGTGGATAGTCATCTCGGACCACGCACCACACCACGTGGATAGTAATCTCGGATCACGCTCCACACCACGTGGATAGAAATCTTGGACCACGCTCCACACCACGTGGATAGTAATCTTGGACCACGCTCCACACCACGTGGATTGTAATCTCGGACCACGTTCCACACCACGTGGAGAGTAATCTCGGACCACGCTCCACACCACTTGGTTAGTAATCTCGGACGACGCTCCACACCACGTGGAGAGGAATCTCGGACCACGCTCCACACCACGTGGGTAGTAATCTCGGACCACGCTCCACACCACGTGGATAGTAATCTCGGACCAGGCTCCACACCACGTGGATACTAATCTCGGACCACACTCCACACCACGGGGATAGTAATCTCGGACCCGCTCCACACCACGTGGATAGTAATCCCGGACCACGCTCAACACCGCGGGGATTGTAATCTCAGACCACGCTCCACACTCCGTGGATAGTAATCTCGGACCACGCACCACACCACGTGGATAGTAATCTCAGACCACGCTCCACACAACGGGGATAGCATTCTCGGACCACGCTCCACCCCACGGGGATAATAATCTCGGACCACGCTCCTCACCACGTGGATAGTAATCTCGGACCACGCTCCACACCACGTGAACAGTAATCTTGGACGACGCTCCACACCACGTGGTTAGTAATCTCAGACCACGCTCCACACCACGTGGATAGTAATCTCAGACCACGCTCCACACCACGGGGATAGTAATCTTGGACCACGCTCCACACTCCGTGGATAGTAATCTCGGACAACGCTCCACACCACGTGGATAGTAATCTCAGACCACGCTCCACAGCACGTGAATAGTAATCTCGGACTACGCTCCACACCGCGTGGATACTAATCTCGGACCACAATCCACACAATGTTGAGAGTAATCTCGGACCATACTCCACACCACGTGGATAGTAATCTCGGACCACGCCCCACACCACGTGGAGAGTAATCTCGGACCACGCTCCACACAACGTGGATAGTAATCTCGGACCACGCCCCACACCACGTGGATAGTAATCTCGGACCATGCTCCACACAACGTGGATAGTAATCTCGGACCACGTTCCACACCACGAGGATGTTAATCTCGGACCTCGCTCCACACCACGTGAATAGTAATCTCAGGCCACGCTCCACGCCACGTGGACAGTAATCTCGGACCACGCTCCACACCATGTGGAGAGTAATCTCGGACACGCTCCACACCACGTGGATAGCAATCTCGGACCACGCTCCACACCACGTTGACAGTAATCTCGGACCACGCTCCACATCACGTGGAGAGTAATCTCGGACTGCGCTACAGACCACGTGGAGAGTAATCTCGGACCACGCTCCACACCACGTGGATAGTAATCACGGACCACGCTCCACACCACGTCGATGGTGATCTCGGACCACGTTCCACACCACGTGGAGAGTAATCTCGGACCACGCTCCACACCACGTGGATAGTAATCTCGGACCACGCTCCACACCACGTGGAGAGTAATCTTGGACTTCGCTCCACACCACGTGGATAGTAATCTCGGATCACGCTCCACACCACGTGGATAGTAATCTTGGTCCACGCTCCACACTCAGTGGATAGTCATCTCGGACTACGCTGCACACGACGTGGATAGTAATCTTGGACCACGCTCCACACCACGTGGATAGTAATGTTGGACCACGCTCCACACCACGTGGATAGTAATCTCTGACCACGCTCCACACCACGTGGATTGTAATCTCGGACCACGCTCTACACCACGTGGATAGTAATCTCGGACCACGCTCCACTGTCCGTGGATAGTAATCTCGGACCACGCTCCACTCCACCTGGATAGTAATCTCGGACCACGCTCCACACCACGTGGATAGTAATCTCGGATAACGCTCCACACTCCGTGGATAGTAATCTCGGACCACGCTCCACACCACGTGGATAGTAATCTCGGACCACGCTCTACACCACGTGGATAGTAATCTCGGACCACGCTCCACACCACGTGGATAGTAATCTCGGACACAGCTCCACACTCCGGGGATAGTAATCTCGGACCACGCTCCACACAACGTGGTTTGTAATCTCGGACCACGCTCTACACCACGTGGATAGTAATCTCGGATCACGCTCCAAACCACGTGGATAGTAATCTCGGACCACACTCCACACCACGTGGATAGTAATCTCGGACCACGCTCCACACCACGTGGACAGTAATCTGGGACCACGCTCCACACCACGTGGATACTAATCTCGGACCAGACTCGGCACCACGGGGATAGTTATCTCGGACCACGCTCCACACCACGTCGATAGTAATCTCGCACCACGCTCCACACCGCGTGGATAGTAATCTCAGACCACGCTCCACACTCCGTGGATAGTAATCTCGGACCACGCACCACACCACGTGGATAGTAATCTCAGGCCACGCTCCACACAACGGGGATAGCATTCTCGGACCACGCTCCACCCCACGGGGATAATAATCTCGGACCACGCTCCTCACCACATGGATAGTAATCTCGGACCACGCTCCACACCATGTGAACAGTAATCTTGGACCACACTCCACACCACGTGGATAGTAATCTCAGACCACGCTCCACACCACGTGGACAGTAATCTCAGACCACGCTCCACATCACGTGGAGAGTAATCTCGGACCGCGCTACAGACCACGTGGAGAGTAATCTCGGACCTCGCTCCACACCACGTGGATAGTAATCACGGACCACGCTCCACACCACGAGGATGGTAATCTCGGACCACGCTCCACACCGCGTGGATAGTAATCTCAGACCACGCTCCACACTCCGTGGATAGTAATCTCGGACCACGCACCACACCACGTGGATAGTAATCTCAGACCACGCTCCACACAACGGGGATAGCATTCTCGGACCACGCTCCACCCCACGGGGATAATAATCTCGGACCACGCTCCTCACCACGTGGATAATAATCTCGGACCACGCTCCACACGACGTGGATAGTAATCTCGAACCTCGCTCCACAATCCGCGATTGTAATCTCGGACAACGCTCCACAACACGTGTTAAGAAATCTCGGACCACGCTCCACATCACGTCGAGAGTAATCTCGGAACACGGTCCGCACCACGTGGATAGTAATCTCGGACCACGCTCCACACCACGTGGATTGTAATCTCGGACCACGCTCTACACCACGTGGATAGTAATCTCGGACCACGCTCCACAGTCTGTGGATAGTAATCTCGAAACACGCTCCACTCCACCTGGATAGTAATCTCGGACCACACTCCACACCACGTGGATAGTAATCTCGGACCACGCTCCACACTCCGTGGATAGTAATCTCGGACCACGCTCCACACCACGTGGATAGTAATCTCGGACCACGCTCCACACCACGTGGATAGTAATCTCGGACCACGCTCTCCACCACGTGGATAGTAATCTCAGACCACGCTCCACACCACGTTGATAGTAATCTCGGACCACGCTCCACACCACGTGGATAGGAATCTCGGACCACGCTCCACACCGCGCGGATACTAATCTCGGACCACAATCCACACAATGTTGAGAGTAATCTCGGACCATACTCCACACCACGTGGATAGTAATCTCGGACCACGCCGCACACCACGTGGAGAGTAATCTCGGACCACGCTCCACACAACGTGGATAGTAATCTCGGACCACGCCCCACACCACGTGGATAGTAATCTCGGACCATGCTCCACACAACGTGGATAGTAATCTCGGACCACGTTCCACACCACGAGGATGTTAATCTCGGACCTCGCTCCACACCACGTGAATAGTAATCTCGGGCCACTCTCCACACCACGTGGACAGTAATCTCGGACCACGCTCCACACCACGTGGAGAGTAATCTCGGACACGCTCCACACCACGTGGATCGTAATCTCGGACCACGCTCCACACCACGTTGACAGTAATCTCGGACATCGCTCCACGCCACGTGGATAGTAATCTCGGACACGCTCCACGCCACGTGGATAGTAATCTCGGACCACGCTCCACACCACGTGTACAGTAATCTCAGACCACGCTCCACATCACGTGCAGAGTAATCTCGGACCACGCTCCACACCACGTGGATAGTAATCATGGACCACGCTCTACACCACGTGGATGGTAATCTCGGACCACGTTCCACACCACGTGGAGAGTAATCTCGGACCACGCTCCACACCACGTGGATAGTAATCTCGGACCACGCTCCACACCACGTGGAGAGTAATCTCGGACTTCGCTCCACACCACGTGGATAGTAATCTCGGATCACGTTCCACACCACGTGGATAGTAATCTTGGACCACGCTCCACACTCAGTGGATAGTCATCTCGGACTACGCTGCACACGACGTGGATAGTAATGTTGGACCACGCTCCACACCACGTGGATAGTAATCTCGGACCACGCTCCACACCACGTGGATTGTAATCTCGGACCACGCTCTACACCACGTGGATAGTAATCTCGGACCACGCTCCACAGTCCGTGAATAGTAATCTCGGAACACGCTCCACACTCCGGGGATAGTAATCTCGGACCACGCTCCACACGACGTGGTTTGTAATCTCGGACCACGCTCTACACCACGTGGATAGTAATCTCGGATCACGCTCCAAACCACGTGGATAGTAATCTCGGACCACACTCCACACCACGTGGATAGTAATCTCGGACCACGCTCCACACCACGTGGATAGGAATCTCGGACCACGCTCCACACCGCGCGGATACTAATCTCGGACCACAATCCACACAATGTTGAGAGTAATCTCGGACCATACTCCACACCACGTGGATAGTAATCTCGGACCACGCCGCACACCACGTGGAGAGTAATCTCGGACCACGCTCCACACAACGTGGATAGTAATCTCGGACCATGCTCCACACAACGTGGATAGTAATCTCGGACCACGTTCCACACCACGAGGATGTTAATCTCGGACCTCGCTCCACACCACGTGAATAGTAATCTCGGGCCACTCTCCACACCACGTGGAAAGTAATCTCGGACCACGCTCCACACCACGTGGAGAGTAATCTCGGACACGCTCCACACCACGTGGATCGTAATCTCGGACCACGCTCCACACCACGTTGACAGTAATCTCGGACATCGCTCCACGCCACGTGGATAGTAATCTCGGACACGCTCCACGCCACGTGGATAGTAATCTCGGACCACGCTCCACACCACGTGTACAGTAATCTCAGACCACGCTCCACATCACGTGGAGAGTAATCTCGGACTGCGCTACAGACCACGTGGAGAGTAATCTCGGACCACGCTCCACACCACGTGGATAGTAATCATGGACCACGCTCCACACCACGTGGATGGTAATCTCGGACCACGTTCCACACCACGTGGAGAGTAATCTCGGACCACGCTCCACACCACGTGGATAGTAATCTCGGACCACGCTCCACACCACGTGGAGAGTAATCTCGGACTTCGCTCCACACCACGTGGATAGTAATCTCGGATCACGTTCCACACCACGTGGATAGTAATCTTGGACCACGCTCCACACTCAGTGGATAGTCATCTCGGACTACGCTGCACACGACGTGGATAGTAATGTTGGACCACGCTCCACACCACGTGGATAGTAATCTCGGACCACGCTCCACACCACGTGGATTGTAATCTCGGACCACGCTCTACACCACGTGGATAGTAATCTCAGACCACGCTCCACAGTCCGTGGATAGTAATCTCGGAACACGCTCCACACTCCGGGGATAGTAATCTCGGACCACGCTCCACACGACGTGGTTTGTAATCTCGGACCACGCTCTACACCACGTGGATAGTAATCTCGGATCACGCTCCAAACCACGTGGATAGTAATCTCGGACCACACTCCACACCACGTGGATAGTAATCTCGGACCACGCTCCACACCACGTGGATAGTAATCTCGGACCACGCTCTACACCACGTGGATAGTAATCTCGGACCACGCTCCACACTCCGGGGATAGTAATCTCGGACCACGCTCCACACGACGTGGTTTGTAATCTCGGACCACGCTCTACACCACGTGGATAGTAATCTCGGATCACGCTCCAAACCACGTGGATAGTAATCTCGGACCACACTCCACACCACGTGGATAGTCATCTCGGACCACGCTCCACACCACGTGGATAGTAATCTCGGACCACGCTCTACACCACGTGGATAGTAATCTCGGATCACGCTCCAAACCACGTGGATAGTAATCTCGGACCACACTCCACACCACGTGGATAGTAATCTCGGACCACGCTCCACACCACGTGGACAGTAATCTGGGACCACGCTCCACACCACGTGGATACTAATCTCGGACCAGACTCGACACACGGGGATAGTAATCTCGGACCACGCTCCACACCACGTGGATAGTAATCTCGCACCACGCTCCACACCGCGTGGATAGTAATCTCAGACCACGCTCCACACTCCGTGGATAGTAATCACGGACCACGCACCACACCACGTGGATAGTAATCTCGGGCCACGCTCCACACAACGGGGATAGCATTCTCGGACCACGCTCCACCCCACGTGGATACTAATCTCGGACCAGAATCGATACCACGGGGATAGTAATCTTGGACCACACTCCACACCACGTGGATAGTAATCTCAGACCACGCTCCACACCACGTGGACAGTAATCTCAGACCACGCTCGACATCATGTGGAGAGTAATCTCGGACCGCGCTACAGACCACGTGGAGAGTAATCTCGGACCTCGCTCCACACCACGTGGATAGTAATCACGGACCACGCTCCACACCACGAGGATGGTAATCTCGGACCACGCTCCACACCGCGTGGATAGTAATCTCAGACCACGCTCCACACTCCGTGGATAGTAATCTCGGACCACGCACCACACCACGTGGATAGTAATCTCAGACCACGCTCCACACAACGGGGATAGCATTCTCGGACCACGCTCCACCCCACGGGGATAATAATCTCGGACCACGCTCCTCACCACGTGGATAGTAATCGCGGACCACGCTCCACACCACGTGAACAGTAATCTTGGACCACGCTCCACACGACGTGGATAGTAATCTCGAACCTCGCTCCACAATCCGCGATTGTAATCTCGGACAACGCTCCACAACACGTGTTAAGAAATCTCGGACCACGCTCCACATCACGTCGAGAGTAATCTCGGAACACGGTCCGCACCACGTGGATAGTAATCTCGGACCACGCTCTACACCACGTGGATTGTAACCTCGGACAACGCTCTACACCACGTGGATAGTAAACTCGCACCACGCTCCACAGTCCGTGGATAGTAATCTCGGACCACGCTCCACTCCACCTGGATAGTAATCTCGGACCACGCTCCACACCACTTGGATAGTAATCTCGGACCACGCTCCACACCACGTGGATAGTAATCTCGGACCACGCTCCACTCCACCTGGATAGTAATCTCGGACCACACTCCACAACACGTGGATAGTAATCTCGGACCACGCTCCACACTCCGTGGATAGTAATCTCGGACCACGCTCCACACCACGTGGATAGTAATCTCGGACCACGCTCCACACCACGTGGATAGTAATCTCGGACCACGCTCTACACCACGTGGATAGTAATCTCAGACCACGCTCCACACCACGTGGATAGTAATCTCGGACACAGCTCCACACTCCGGGGATAGTAATCTCGGACCACGCTCCACACCACGTAGAGAGTAATCTCGGACCACGCTCCACACCACGTGGATAGTAATCTCGGACCACGTACCACGCCACGTGCAGAGTAATCTCGGACACGCTCCACACCACGTGGATAGTAATCTCGGACCACGCTCCACACCACGTGGATAGTAATCTCGGACCACGCTCCACACCACGTGGATAGTAATCTCGGACCACGCTCCACTCCACCTGGATAGTAATCTCGGACCACACTGCACAACACGTGGATAGTAATCTCGGACCACGCTCCACACCACGTGGATAGTAATCTCGGACCACGCTCCACTCCACCTGGATAGTAATCTCGGACCACACTCCACAACACGTGGATAGTAATCTCGGACCACGCTCCACACTCCGTGGATAGTAATCTCGGACCACGCTCCACACCACGTGGATAGTAATCTCGGACCACGCTCCACACCACGTGGATAGTAATCTCGGACCACGCTCTACACCACGTGGATAGTAATCTCAGACCACGCTCCACACCACGTGGATAGTAATCTCGGACACAGCTCCACACTCCGGGGATAGTAATCTCGGACCACGCTCCACACCACGTAGAGAGTAATCTCGGACCACGCTCCACACCACGTGGATAGTAATCTCGGACCACGTACCACGCCACGTGCAGAGTAATCTCGGACACGCTCCACACCACGTGGATAGTAATCTCGGACCACGCTCCACGCCACGTGGACAATAATCTCAGACCACGCTCCACACCATGTGGAGAGTAATCTCAGACCACGCTCCACACCACGTGGACAGTAATCTCAGACCACGCTCGACATCACGTGGAGAGTAATCTCGGACCGCGCTACAGACCACGTGGAGAGTAATCTCGGACCTCGCTCCACACCACGTGGATAGTAATCACGGACCACGCTCCACACCACGAGGATGGTAATCTCGGACCACGCTCCACACCGCGTGGATAGTAATCTCAGACCACGCTCCACACTCCGTGGATAGTAATCTCGGACCACGCACCACACCACGTGGATAGTAATCTCAGACCACGCTCCACACAACGGGGATAGCATTCTCGGACCACGCTCCACCCCACGGGGATAATAATCTCGGACCACGCTCCTCACCACGTGGATAGTAATCGCGGACCACGCTCCACACCACGTGAACAGTAATCTTGGACCACGCTCCACACGACGTGGATAGTAATCTCGAACCTCGCTCCACAATCCGCGATTGTAATCTCGGACAACGCTCCACAACACGTGTTAAGAAATCTCGTACCACGCTCCACATCACGTCGAGAGTAATCTCGGAACACATTCCGCACCACGTGGATAGTAATCTCGGACCACGCTCTACACCACGTGGATTGTAACCTCGGACAACGCTCTACACCACGTGGATAGTAAACTCGGACCACGCTCCACAGTCCGTGGATAGTAATCTCGGACCACGCTCCACTCCACCTGGATAGTAATCTCGGACCACGCTCCACACCACTTGGATAGTAATCTCGGACCACGCTCCACACCACGTGGATAGTAATCTCGGACCACGCTCCACTCCACCTGGATAGTAATCTCGGACCACACTCCACAACACGTGGATAGTAATCTCGGACCACGCTCCACACTCCGTGGATAGTAATCTCGGACCACGCTCCACACCACGTGGATAGTAATCTCGGACCACGCTCCACACCACGTGGATAGTAATCTCGGACCACGCTCTACACCACGTGGATAGTAATCTCAGACCACGCTCCACACCACGTGGATAGTAATCTCGGACACAGCTCCACACTCCGGGGATAGTAATCTCGGACCACGCTCCACACCACGTAGAGAGTAATCTCGGACCACGCTCCACACCACGTGGATAGTAATCTCGGACCACGTACCACGCCACGTGCAGAGTAATCTCGGACACGCTCCACACCACGTGGATAGTAATCTCGGACCACGCTCCACACCACGTGGATAGTAATCTCGGACCACGCTCCACACCACGTGGATAGTAATCTCGGACCACGCTCCACTCCACCTGGATAGTAATCTCGGACCACACTCCACAACACGTGGATAGTAATCTCGGACCACGCTCCACACCACGTGGATAGTAATCTCGGACCACGCTCCACTCCACCTGGATAGTAATCTCGGACCACACTCCACAACACGTGGATAGTAATCTCGGACCACGCTCCACACTCCGTGGATAGTAATCTCGGACCACGCTCCACACCACGTGGATAGAAATCTCGGACCACGCTCCACACCACGTGGATAGTAATCTCGGACCACGCTCTACACCACGTGGATAGTAATCTCAGACCACGCTCCACACCACGTGGATAGTAATCTCGGACACAGCTCCACACTCCGGGGATAGTAATCTCGGACCACGCTCCACACCACGTAGAGAGTAATCTCGGACCACGCTCCACACCACGTGGATAGTAATCTCGGACCACGTACCACGCCACGTGCAGAGTAATCTCGGACACGCTCCACACCACGTGGATAGTAATCTCGGACCACGCTCCACGCCACGTGGACAATAATCTCAGACCACGCTCCACACCATGTTTTGAGTAATCTCAGACCACGCTCAACACCACGTGGATAGTAATCACGGACCACGCTCCACACCACGTGGATAGTAATCTTGGACCACGTTCCACTCCACGTGGATAGTAATCTTGGACAACGCACCACACCACGTGGATAGTAAACTCGGACCACGCTCCATACCACGTGGACAGTAATCTCGGACCACGCTCCACACCTCGTGGATAGTAATCTCGGACCACGCTCCACACCACGTGGAGAGTAATCTCGGACCACGCTCCACATCACGTGGAGAGTAATCTCGGGCCGCGCTCCAGACCACGTGGATAGTAATCACGGACCACGCTCCACACCACGTGGATAGTAATCTTGGACCACGCTCCACACCACGTGGAGAGTAATCTTGGACAACGCACCACACCACGTGGATAGTAAACTCGGACCACGCTCCATACCACGTGGACAGTAATCTCGGACCACGCTCCACACCTCGTGGATAGTAATCTCGGACCACGCTCCACACCACGTGGAGAGTAATCTCGGACCACGCTCCACACCACGTGGATAGTAATCTCGGACACAGCTCCACACTCCGGGGATAGTAATCTCGGACCACGCCCCACACCACGTAGAGAGTAATCTCGGACCACGCTCCACACCACGTGGATAGTAATCTCGGACCACGTACCACGCCACGTGCAGAGTAATCTCGGACACGCTACACACCACGTGGATAGTAATCTCGGACCACGCTCCACGCCACGTGGACAATAATCTCAGACCACGCTCCACATCCCGTGGAGAGTAATCTCGGGCCGCGCTCCAGACCATGTGGAGAGTAATCTCAGACCACGCTCCACACCACGTGGATAGTAATCACGGACCACGCTCCACACCACGTGGATAGTAATCTTGGACCACGTTCCACTCCACGTGGATAGTAATCTTGGACAACGCACCACACCACGTGGATAGTAAACTCGGACCACGCTCCATACCACGTGGACAGTAATCTCGGACCACGCTCCACACCTCGTGGATAGTAATCTCGGACCACGCTCCACACCACGTGGAGAGTAATCTCGGACCACGCTCCACACCACGTGGATAGTAATCTCGGATCACGCTCCACACCACGTGGATAGTAATCTCGGATCATGCTCCACACCACGTGGATAGTAATCTCGGACCACGCTCCACACCACGTGGATAGTAATCACGGACCACGCTCCACACCACGTGGATGGTAATCTCGGACCACGTTCCACACCACATGGAGAGTAATCTCGGACCACGCTCCACACCACGTGGATAGTAATCTCGGACCACGCTCCACACCACGTGGAGAGTAATCTCGGACTTCGCTCCACACCACGTGGATAGTAATCTCGGACTACGCTGCACACGACGTGGATAGTAATCTTGGACCATGCTCCACACCACGTGGATAGTAATCTTGGACCACGCTCCACACCACGTGGATAGTAATCTCGGACCACGCTCCACAACACGTGGATTGTAATCTCGGACCACGCTCTCCACCACGTGGATAGTAATCTCGGACCACGCTCCACAGTCCGTGGATAGAAATCTTGGACCACGCTCCACTCCACCTGGATGGTAATCTCGGACCACGCTCCACACCACGTGGATAGTAATCTCGGACCACGCTCAACACTCCGTGGATAGTAATCTCGGACCACGCTCCACACCACGTGGATAGTAATCTCGGACCACGCTCTACACCACGTGGATAGTAATCTCGGACCACGCTCCACACCACGTGGATAGTAATCTCGGACACAGCTCCACACTCCGGGGATAGTAATCTCGGACCACGTTCCACACGACGTGGTTTGTAATCTCGGACCACGCTCTACACCACGTGGATAGTAATCTCGGACCACGCTCCACACCACGTGGATAGTAATCTCGGACCACACTCCACACCACGTGGATAGTAATCTCGGACCTCACTCCACACCATGGGGATAGTAATCTCGGATCACGCTCCAAACCACGTGGATAGTAATCTCGGACCACACTCCACACCACGTGGATAGTAATCTCGGACCACGCTCCACACCACGTGGACAGTAATCTGGGACCACGCTCCACACCACGTGGATACTAATCTCGGACCAGACTCGAGACCACGGGGATAGTAATCTCGGACCACGCTCCACACCACGTAGATAGTAATCTCGCACCACGCTCCACACCGCGTGGATAGTAATCTCAGACCACGCTCCACACCACGTGAACAGTAATCTTGGACCACACTCCTCACCACGTGGATAGTAATCTCAGACCACGCTCCACACCACGTGGATAGTAATCTTGGACCACGCTCCACACCACGTGGATAGTAATCTCGGACCACGCTCCACACCACGTGGATTGTAATCTCGGACCACGCTCTACACCACGTGGATAGTAATCTCGGACCACGCTCCACAGTCCGTGGATAGTAATCTCGGACCACGCTCCACTCCACCTGGATAGTAATCTCGGACCACGCTCCACACCACGTGGATAGTAATCTCGGACCACGCTCCACACTTCGTGGATAGTAATCTCGGACCACGCTCCACACCACGTGGATAGTAATCTCGGACCACGCTCTACACCACGTGGATAGTAATCTCGGACCACGCTCCACACCACGTGGATAGTAATCTCGGACACAGCTCCACACTCCGGGGATAGTAATCTCGGACCACGCTCCACACGACGTGGTTTGTAATATCGGACCACGCTCTACACCACGTGGATAGTAATCTCGGATCAAGCTCCAAACCACCTGGATAGTAATCTCGGACCACACTCCACACCACGTGGATAGTAATCTCGGACCATGCTCCACACCACGTGGACAGTAATCTGGGACCACGCTCCACACCACGTGGATACTAATCTCGGACCAGACTCGAGACCACGGGGATAGTAATCTCGGACCACGCTCCACACCACGTGGATAGTAATCTCGCACCACGCTCCACACCGCGTGGATAGTAATCTCAGACCACGCTACACACTCCGTGGATAGTAATCTCGGACCACGCATCACACCACATGGATAGTAATCTCAGGCCACGCTCCACACAACGGGGATAGCATTCTCGGACCACGCTCCACCCCACGGGGATAATAATCTCGGACCACGCTCCTCACCACGTGGATAGTAATCTCGGACCACGCTCCACACCACGTGAACAGTAATCTTGGACCACTCTCCACACCACGTGGATAGTAATCTCAGACCACGCTCCACACCACGTGGACAGTAATCTCAGACCACGCTCCACATCACGTGGAGAGTAATCTCGGACCACGCTCCACACCACGTGGATAGTAATCACGGACCACGCTCCACACCACGTGGATGGTAATCTCAGACCACGCTCCACACCACGTGGATAGGAATCTCGGACCACGCTCCACACCACGTGGATAGTAATCTCGGACCACGCTCCACACCGCGTGGATAATAATCTCGGACCACGCTCCACACCACGTGGATAGGAATCTCGGACCACGCTCCACACCGCGTGGATAGTAATCTCGGACCATAATCCACACAATGTTGAGAGTAATCTCGGACCATGCTCCACACCACGTGGATAGTAATCTCGGACCACGCCCCACACCACGTGGAGAGCAACCTCGGACCATGCTCCACACCACGTGGATAGTAATCTCGGACCACGCCCCACACCACGTGGAGAGCAACCTCGGACCACGCTCCACACAACGTGGATAGTAATCTCGGACCACGCCCCACACCACGTGGAGAGCAACCTCGGACCACGCTCCACACAACGTGGATAGTAATCTCGGACCACGCTCCACACCACGTGGACAGTAATCTCAGACCACGCTCCACATCACGTGGAGAGTAATCTCGGACTGCGCTACAGACCACGTGGAGAGTAATCTCGGACCACGCTCCACACCACGTGGATAGTAATCACGGACCACGCTCCTCACCACGTGGATGGTAATCTCGGACCACGTTCCACACCACGTGGAGAGTAATCTCGGACCACGCTCCACACCACGTGGATAGTAATCTCGGACCACGCTCCACACCACGTGGAGAGTAATCTCGGACTTCGCTCCACACCACGTGGATAGTAATCTCGGATCACGCTCCACAGCACGTGGATAGTAATCTTGGACCACGCTCCACACTCAGTGGATAGTCATCTCGGACTACGCTGCACACGACGTGGATAGTAATCTTGGACCACGCTCCACACCACGTGGATAGTAATCTTGGACCACGCTGCACACCACGTGGATAGTAATCTCGGACCACGCTCCATACCACGTGGATTGTAATCTCGGACCACGCTCTACACCACGTGGATAGTAATCTCGGACCACGCTCCACAGTCCGTGGATAGTAATCTCGGACCACGCTCCACTCCACCTGGATAGTAATCTCGGACCACGCTCCACACCACGTGGATAGTAATATCGGACCACGCTCCACACTCCGTGGATAGTAATCTCGGACCACGCTCCACACCACGTGGATAGTAATCTCGGACCACGCTCTACACCACGTGGATAGTAATCTCGGACCACGCTCCACACCACGTGGATAGTAATCTCGGACACAGCTCCACACTCCGGGGATAGTAATCTCGGACCACGTTCCACACGACGTGGTTTGTAATCTCGGACCACGCTCTACACCACGTGGATAGTAATCTCGGAACACGGTCCGCACCACGTGGATAGTAATCTCGGACCACGCTCCACACCACGTGGATTGTAATCTCGGACCACGCTCTACACCACGTGGATAGTAATCTCGGACCATGCTCCACAGTCCGTGGATAGTAATCTCGGACCACGCTCCACTCCACCTGGATAGTAATCTCGGACCACGCTCCACACCACGTGGATAGTAATCTCGGACCACGCTCCACACTCCGTGGATAGTAATCTCGGACCACGCTCCACACCACGTGGATAGTAATCTCGGACCACGCTCTACACCACGTGGATAGTAATCTCAGACCACGCTCCACACCACGTGGATAGTAATCTCGGACACAGCTCCACACTCCGGGGATAGTAATCTCGGATCACGCTCCACACCACGTGGATTGTAATCTCGGACCACGCTCTACACCACGTGGATAGTAATCTCGGATCACGCTCAAAACCACGTGGATAGTAATCTCGGACCACGCTCCACACCACGTGGATAGTAATCTCGGACCACGCTCCACACCACGTGGATAGTAATCTGGGACCACGCTCCACACCACGTGGATACTAATCTTGAACCACACTCCACACCACGGGGATAGTAATCTCGGACCACGCTCCACACCACGTGGATAGTAATCTCGGACCACGCTCCACACCACGTGGATAGTAATCTCAGACCACGCTCCACACAACGGGGATAGCATTCTCGGACCACGCTCCACCCCACGGGGATAATAATCTCGGCCCACGCTCCTCACCACGTGGATATTAATCTCGGACCACGCTCCACACCACGTGAACAGTAATCTTGGACCACGCTCCACACCACGTGGATAGTAATCTCGGACAACGCTCCACACCACGTGGATAGTAATCTCGGACCACGCCCCACACCACGTGGATAGGAATCTCGGACCACGCTCCACACCACGTGGATTGTAATCTCGGACCACGCTCCACACAACGTTGAGAGTAATCTCGGACCACGCTCCACACCACGTGGACAGTAATCTCGGACCACGCCCCACACCACGTGGATAGTAATCTCGGACCACGCTCCACACAACGTGGATAGTAATCTCGGACCACGCCCCACACCACGTGGATAGTAATCTCGGACCATGCTCCACACAACGTGGATAGTAATCTCGGACCACGTTCCACACCACGAGGATGTTAATCTTGGACCTCGCTCCACACCACGTGGATAGTAATCTCGGACCACGCCCCACACCACGTAGAGAGTAATCTCGGACCATGCTCCAAACCACGTGGATAGTAATCTTGGACCACGCTCCACACCACGTGGATAGTAATCTCGGGCCACGCTCCACACCACGTGGATAGTAATCTCGGACCACGCTCCACGCCACGTTGACAGTAATCTCGGACATCGCTCCACACCACGTGGATAGTAATCTCGGACACGCTCCACACCAAGTGGATAGTATTCTCGGACCACGCTCCACACCACGTGGACAATAATCTCGGACCACGCTCCTCACCATGTGGATAGTAATCTCGGACCACGCTCCACACCACGTGAACAGTAATCTTGGACCACGCTCCACACCACGTGGATAGTAATCTCAGACCACGCTCCACACCACGTGGATAGTAATCTCAGACCACGCTCCACACCACGGGGATAGTAATCTTGGACCACGCTCCACACTCCGTGGATAGTAATCTCGGACAACGCTCCACACCACGTGGATAGTAATCTCAGACAACGCTCCACACCACGTGAATAGTAATCTCGGACCACGCCCCACACCACGTGGATAGGAATCTCGGATCACGCTCCACACCACGTGGATAGTAATCTCGGACCACGCTCCACACAGCGTGGATAGTAATCTCGGACCACGCTCCACACCACGTGGATAGGAATATCGGACCACGCTCCACACCGCGTGGTTAGTAATCTCGGACCATGCCCCACACCACGTGGAGAGTAATCTCGGACCACGCTCCACACAACGTGGATAGTAATCTCGGTCCACGCCCCACACCACGTGGATAGTAATCTCGGACCATGCTCCACACAACGTGGATAGTAATCTCGGACCACGTTCCACACCACGAGGATGTTAATCTTGGACCTCGCTCCACACCACGTGAATAGTAATCTCGGGCGACGCTCCACACCACGTGGACAGTAATTTCGGACCACGCTCCACACCGCGTGGAGAGTAATCTCGGACACGCTCCACACCACGTGGATAGTAATCTCGGACCACGCTCCACACCACGTTGACAGTAATCTCGGACATCGCTCCACACCACGTGGAAAGTAATCTCGGACACGCTCCACACCACCTGGATAGTAATCTCGGACCACGCTCCACACCGCGTGGACAGTAATCTCAGACCACGCTCCACATCACGTGGAGAGTAATCTCGGACAGCGCTACAGACCACGTGGAGAGTAATCTCGGACCACGCTCCACACCACGTGGATAGTAATCACGGACCACGCTCCACACCACGTGGATGGTAATCTCGGACCACGTTCCACACCACGTGGAGAGTAATCTCGGACCACGCTCCACACCACGTGGATAGTAATCTCGGACCACGCTCCACACCACGTGGAGAGTAATCTCGGACTTCGCTCCACACCACGTGGATAGTAATCTCGGATCACGCTCCACAGCACGTGGATAGTAATCTTGGACCACGCTCCACACTCAGTGGATAGTCATCTCGGACTACGCTGCACACGACGTGGATAGTAATCTTGGACCACGCTCCACACCACGTGGATAGTAATCTTGGACCACGCTCCACACCACGTGGATAGTAATCTCGGACCACGCTCCACACCGCGTGGATTGTAATCTCGGACCACGCTCTACACCACGTGGATAGTAATCTCGGACCACGCTCCACAGTCCGTGGATAGTAATCTCGGACCACGCTCCACTCCACCTGGATAGTAATCTCGGACCACGCTCCACACCACGTGGATAGTAATCTCGGACCACGCTCCACACTCCGTGGAGGGTAATCTCGGACCACGCTCCACACCACGTGGATAGTAATCTCGGACCACGCTCTACACCACGTGGATAGTAATCTCGGACCACGCTCCACACCACGTGGATAGTAATCTCGGACACAGCTCCACACTCCGGGGATAGTAATCTCGGACCACGTTCCACACGACGTGGTTTGTAATCTCGGACCACGCTCTCCACCACGTGGATAGTAATCTCGGAACACGGTCCGCACCACGTGGATAGTAATCTCGGACCACGCTCCACACCACGTGGATTGTAATCTCGGACCACGCTCTACACCACGTGGATAGTAATCTCGGACCACGCTCCACAGTCCGTGGATAGTAATCTCGGACCACGCTCCACTCCACCTGGATAGTAATCTCGGACCACGCTCCACACCACGTGGATAGTAATCTCGGACCACGCTCCACACTCCGTGGATAGTAATCTCGGACCACGCTCCACACCACGTGGATAGTAATCTCGGACCACGCTCTACACCACGTGGATAGTAATCTCAGACCACGCTCCACACCACGTGAATAGTAATCTCGGACACAGCTCCACACTCCGGGGATTGTAATCTCGGATCACGCTCCACACCACGTGGATTGTAATCTCGGACCACGCTCTACACCACGTGGATAGTAATCTCGGATCACGCTCAAAACCACGTGGATAGTAATCTCGGACCACGCTCCACACCACGTGGATAGTAATCTCGGACCACGCTCCACACCACGTGGATATTAATCTGGGACCACGCTCCACACCACGTGGATACTAATCTTGGACCACACTCCACACCACGGGGATAGTAATCTCGGACCACGCTCCACACCACGTGGATGGTAATCTCGGACCACGCTCCACACCGCGTGGATAGTAATCTCAGACCACGCTCCACACTCCGTGGATAGTAATCTGGGACCACGCACCACACCACGTGGATAGTAATCTCAGACCACGCTCCACACAACGGGGATAGCATTCTCGGACCACTCTCCACCCCACGGGGATAATAATCACGGCCCACGCTCCTCACCACGTGGATATTAATCTCGGACCACGCTCCACACCTCGTGAACAGTAATCTTGGACCACGCTCCACACCACGTGGATAGTAATCTCGGACAACGCTCCACACCACGTGGATAGTAATCTCAGACTACGCTCCACACCACGTGGATAGTAATCTCGGACCACGCCCCACACCACGTGGATAGGAATCTCGGACCACGCTCCACACCACGTGGATAGTAATCTCGGACCACGCTCCACACCACGTGGATAGGAATCTCGGACCACGCTCCACACCACGTGGATAGTAATCTCGGACCACAATCCACACAACGTTGAGAGTAATCTCGGACCACGCTCCACACCACGTGGACAGTAATCTCAGACCACGCCCCACACCACGTGGATAGTAATCTCGGACCACGCTCCACACAACGTGGATAGTAATCTCGGACCACACCCCACACCACGTGGATAGTAATCTCGGACCATGCTCCACACAACGTGGATAGTAATCTCGGACCACGTTCCACATCACGAGAATGTTAATCTTGGACCTCGCTCCACACCACGTGGATAGTAATCTCGGACCACGCCCCACACCACGTAGAGAGTAATCTCGGACCATGCTCCAAACCACGTGGATAGTAATCTTGGACCACGCTCCACACCACGTGGATAGTAATCTGGGGCCACGCTCCACACCACGTGGATAGTAATCTCGGACCACGCTCCACGCCACGTTGACAGTAATCTCGGACATCGCTCCACACCACGTGGATAGTAATCTCGGACACGCTCCACACCAAGTGGATAGTAATCTCGGACCACGCTTCACACCACGTGGACAATAATCTCGGACCACGCTCCTCACCATGTGGATAGTAATCTCGGACCACGCTCCACACCACGTGAACAGTAATCTTGGACCACGCTCCACACCACGTGGATAGTAATCTCAGACCACGCTCCACACAACGTGGATAGTAATCTCAGACCACGCTCCACACCACGGGGATAGTAATCTTGGACCACGCTCCACACTCCGTGGATAGTAATCTCGGACAACGCTCCACACCACGTGGATAGTAATCTCAGACCACGCTCCACACCACGTGAATAGTAATCTCGGACCACGCCCCACACCACGTGGATAGGAATCTCGGACCACGCTCCACACCACGTGGATAGTAATCTCGGACCACGCTCCACACAGCGTGGATAGTAATCTCGGACCACGCTCCACACCACGTGGATAGGAATATCGGACCACGCTCCACACCGCGTGGATAGTAATCTCGGACCACAATCCACACAATGTGGAGAGTAATCTCGGACCATGCTCCACACCACGTGGATAGTAATCTCGGACCATGCCCCACACCACGTGGAGAGTAATCTCGGACCACGCTCCACACAACGTGGATAGTAATCTCGGACCACGCCCCACACCACGTGGATAGTAATCTCGGACTATGCTCCACACAACGTGGATAGTAATCTCGGACCACGTTCCACACCACGAGGATGTTAATCTTGGGCCTCGCTCCACACCACGTGAATAGTAATCTCGGGCCACGCTCCACACCACGTGGACAGTAATCTCGGACCACGCTCCACACAAAGTGGAGAGTAATCTCAGACACGCTCCACACCACGTGGATAGTAATCTCGGACCACGCTCCACACCACGTTGACAGTAATCTCGGACATCGCTCCACACCACGTGGATAGTAATCTCGGACACGCTCCACACCACGTGGATAGTAATCTCGGACCACGCTCCACACCACGTGGACAGTAATCTCAGACCACGCTCCACATCACGTGGAGAGTAATCTCGGACTGCGCTACAGACCACGTGGAGAGTAATCTCGGACCACGCTCCACACAACGTGGGTAGTAATCTCGGACCACGCCCCACACCACGTGGATAGTAATCTCGGACCATGCTCCACACAACGTGGATAGTAATCTCGGACCACGTTCCACACCACGAGGATGTTAATCTTGGACTTCGCTCCACACCACGTGAATAGTAATCTCGGGCCACGCTCCACACCACGTGGACAGTAATCTCGGACCACGCTCCACACCACGTGGAGAGTAATCTCGGACACGCTCCACACCACGTGGATAGTAATCTCGGACCACGCTCCACACCACGTTGACAGTAATCTCGGACATCGCTCCACACCATGTGGATAGTAATCTCGGACACGCTCCACACCACGTGGATAGTAATCTCGGACCACGCTCCACACCAAGTGGACAGTAATCTCAGACCACGCTCCACATCACGTGGAGAGTAATCTCGGACTGCGCTACAGACCACGTGGAGAGTAATCTCGGATCACGCACCACACCACGTGGATAGTAATCACGGACCACGCTCCACACCACGAGGATGTTAATCTTGGACCTCGCTCCACACCACGTGAATAGAAATCTCGGGCCACGCTCCACACCACGTGGACAGTAATCTCGGACAAAGCTCCACACCACGTGGAGAGTAATCTCGGACACGCTCCACACCACGTGGATAGTAATCTCGGACCACGCTACACACCACGTTGACAGTAATCTCGGACATCGCTCCACACCACGTGGATAGTAATCTCGGACACGCTCCACACCACGTGGATAGTAATCTCGGACCACGCTCCACACAACGTGGACAGTAATCTCAGACCACGCTCTACATCACGTGGAGAGTAATCTCGGACTGCGCTACAGACCACGTGGAGAGTAATCTCGGACCACGCTCCACACCACGTGGATAGTAATCACGGACCACGCTCCACACCACGTGCATGGTAATCTCGGACCACGTTCCACACCACGTGGAGAGTAATCTCGGACCACGCTCCACACCACGTGGATAGTAATCTTGGACCACGCTCCACACTCAGTGGATAGTCATCTCGGACTACGCTGCACACGACGTGGATAGTAATCTTGGACCACGCTCCACACCACGTGGATAGTAATCTTGGACCACGCTCCACACCACGTGGATAGTAAACTCGGACCACGCTCCACACCACGTGGATTGTAATCTCGGACCACGCTCTACACCACGTGGATAGTAATCTCGGACCACACTCCACAGTCCGTGGATAGTAATCTCGGACCACGCTCCACTCCACCTGGATAGTAATCTCGGACCACGCTCCACACCACGTGGATAGTAATCTCGGACCACGCTCCACACTCCGTGGAGGGTAATCTCGGACCACGCTCCACACCACGTGGATAGTAATCTCGGACCACGCTCTACACCACGTGGATAGTAATCTCGGACCACGCTCCACACCACGTGGATAGTAATCTCGGACACAGCTCCACACTCCGGGGATAGTAATCTCGGACCACGTTCCACACGACGTGGTTTGTAATCTCGGACCACGCTCTACACCACGTGGATAGTAATCTCGGAACACGGTCCGCACCACGTGGATAGTAATCTCGGACCACGCTCCACACCACGTGGATTGTAATCTCGGACCACGCTCTACACCACGTGGATAGTAATCTCGGACCACGCTCCACAGTCCGTGGATAGTAATCTCGGACCACGCTCCACTCCACCTGGATAGTAATCTCGGACCACGCTCCACACCACGTGGATAGTAATCTCGGACCACGCTCCACACTCCATGGATAGTAATCTCGGACCACGCTCCACACCACGTGGATAGTAATCTCGGACCACGCTCTACACCACGTGGATAGTAATCTCAGACCACGCTCCACACCACGTGAATAGTAATCTCGGACACAGCTCCACACTCCGGGGATTGTAATCTCGGATCACGCTCCACACCACGTGGATTGTAATCTCGGACCACGCTCTACACCACGTGGATAGTAATCTCGGATCACGCTCAAAACCACGTGGATAGTAATCTCGGACCACGCTCCACACCACGTGGATAGTAATCTCGGACCACGCTCCACACCACGTGGATAGTAATCTCGGACCACGCTCCACACCACGTGGATATTAATCTGGGACCACGCTCCACACCACGTGGATACTAATCTTGGACCACACTCCACACCACGGGGATAGTAATCTCGGACCACGCTCCACACCACGTGGATGGTAATCTCGGACCACACTCCACACCACGTGGATAGTAATCTCAGACCACGCTCCACACTCCGTGGATAGTAATCTCGGACCACGCACCACACCACGTGGATAGTAATCTCAGACCACGCTCCACACAACGGGGATAGCATTCTCGGACCACGCTCCACCCCACGGGGATAATAATCACGGCCCACGCTCCTCACCACGTGGATATTAATCTCGGACCACGCTCCACACCACGTGAACAGTAATCTTGGACCACGCTCCACACCACGTGGATAGTAATCTCGGACAACGCTCCACACCACGTGGATAGTAATCTCAGACTACGCTCCACACCACGTGGATAGTAATCTCGGACCTCGCCCCACACCACGTGGATAGGAATCTCGGACCACGCTCCACACCACGTGGATAGTAATCTCGGACCACGCTCCACACCACGTGGATAGGAATCTCGGACCACGCTCCACACCACGTGGATAGTAATCTCGGACCACAATCCACACAACGTTGAGAGTAATCTCGGACCACGCTCCACACCACGTGGACAGTAATCTCAGACCACGCCCCACACCACGTGGATAGTAATCTCGGACCACGCTCCACACAACGTGGATAGTAATCTCGGACCACACCCCACACCACGTGGATAGTAATCTCGGACCATGCTCCACACAACGTGGATAGTAATCTCGGACCACGTTCCACATCACGAGAATGTTAATCTTGGACCTCGCTCCACACCACGTGGATAGTAATCTCGGACCACGCCCCACACCACGTAGAGAGTAACCTCGTACCATGCTCCAAACCACGTGGATAGTAATCTTGGACCACGCTCCACACCACGTGGATAGTAATCTGGGGCCACGCTCCACACCACGTGGATAGTAATCTCGGACCACGCTCCACGCCACGTTGACAGTAATCTCGGACATCGCTCCACACCACGTGGATAGTAATCTCGGACACGCTCCACACCAAGTGGATAGTAATCTCGGACCACGCTCCACACCACGTGGACAATAATCTCGGACCACGCTCCTCACCATGTGGATAGTAATCTCGGACCACGCTCCACACCACGTGAACAGTAATCTTGGACCACGCTCCACACCACGTGGATAGTAATCTCAGACCACGCTCCACACAACGTGGATAGTAATCTCAGACCACGCTCCACACCACGGGGATAGTAATCTTGGACCACGCTCCACACTCCGTGGATAGTAATCTCGGACAACGCTCCACACCACGTGGATAGTAATCTCAGACCACGCTCCACACCACGTGAATAGTAATCTCGGACCACGCCCCACACCACGTGGATAGGAATCTCGGACCACGCTCCACACCACGTGGATAGTAATCTCGGACCACGCTCCACACAGCGTGGATAGTAATCTCGGACCACGCTCCACACCACGTGGATAGGAATATCGGACCACGCTCCACACCGCGTGGATAGTAATCTCGGACCACAATCCACACAATGTGGAGAGTAATCTCGGACCATGCTCCACACCACGTGGATAGTAATCTCGGACCATGCCCCACACCACGTGGAGAGTAATCTCGGACCACGCTCCACACAACGTGGATAGTAATCTCGGACCACGCCCCACACCACGAGGATGTTAATCTTGGGCCTCGCTCCACACCACGTGAATAGTAATCTCGGGCCACGCTCCACACCACGTGGACAGTAATCTCGGACCACGCTCCACACCACGTGGAGAGTAATCTCAGACACGCTCCACACCACGTGGATAGTAATCTCGGACCACGCTCCACACCACGTTGACAGTAATCTCGGACATCGCTCCACACCACGTGGATAGTAATCTCGGACACGCTCCACACCACGTGGATAGTAATCTCGGACCACGCTCCACACCACGTGGACAGTAATCTCAGACCACGCTCCACATCACGTGGAGAGTAATCTCGGACTGCGCTACAGACCACGTGGAGAGTAATCTCGGACCACGCTCCACACAACGTGGGTAGTAATCTCGGACCACGCCCCACACCACGTGGATAGTAATCTCGGACCATGCTCCACACAACGTGGATAGTAATCTCGGACACGCTCCACACCACGTGGATAGTAATCTCGGACCACGCTCCACACCAAGTGGACAGTAATCTCAGACCACGCTCCACATCACGTGGAGAGTAATCTCGGACTGCGCTACAGACCACGTGGAGAGTAATCTCGGATCACGCTCCACACCACGTGGATAGTAATCACGGACCACGCTCCACACCACGAGGATGTTAATCGTGGACCTCGCTCCACACCACGTGAATAGAAATCTCGGGCCACGCTCCACACCACGTGGACAGTAATCTCGGACAAAGCTCCACACCACGTGGAGAGTAATCTCGGACACGCTCCACACCACGTGGATAGTAATCTCGGACCACGCTACACACCACGTTGACAGTAATCTCGGACATCGCTCCACACCACGTGGATAGTAATCTCGGACATGCTCCACACCACGTGGATAGTAATCTCGGACCACGCTCCACACAACGTGGACAGTAATCTCAGACCACGCTCTACATCACGTGGAGAGTAATCTCGGACTGCGCTACAGACCACGTGGAGAGTAATCTCGGACCACGCTCCACACCACGTGGATAGTAATCACGGACCACGCTCCACACCACGTGCATGGTAATCTCGGACCACGTTCCACACCACGTGGAGAGTAATCTCGGACCACGCTCCACACCACGTGGATAGTAATCTCGGACCACGCTCCACACCACGTGGAGAGTAATCTCGGACTTCGCTCCACACCACGTGGATAGTAATCTCGGATCACGCTCCACACCACGTGGATAGTAATCTTGGACCACGCTCCACACTCAGTGGATAGTAATCTCGGACATCGCTCCACACCACGTGGATAGTAATCTCGGACACGCTCCACACCACGTGGATAGTAATCTCGGACCACGCTCCACACAACGTGGACAGTAATCTCAGACCACGCTCTACATCACGTGGAGAGTAATCTCGGACTGCGCTACAGACCACGTGGAGAGTAATCTCGGACCACGCTCCACACCACGTGGATAGTAATCACGGACCACGCTCCACACCACGTGCATGGTAATCTCGGACCACGTTCCACACCACGTGGAGAGTAATCTCGGACCACGCTCCACACCACGTGGATAGTAATCTCGGACCACGCTCCACACCACGTGGAGAGTAATCTCGGACTTCGCTCCACACCACGTGGATAGTAATCTCGGATCACGCTCCACACCACGTGGATAGTAATCTTGGACCACGCTCCACACTCAGTGGATAGTCATCTCGGACTACGCTGCACAAGACGTGGATAGTAATCTTGGACCACGCTCCACACCACGTGGATAGTAATCTTGGACCACGCTCCACACCACGTGGATAGTAATCTCGGACCACGCTCCACACCAGGTGGATTGTAATCTCGGACCACGCTCTACACCACGTGGATAGTAATCTCGGACCACGCTCCACAGTCCGTGGATAGTAATCTCGGACCACGCTCCACTCCACCTGGATAGTAATCTCGGACCACGCTCCACACCACTTGGATAGTAATCTCGGACCACGCTCCACACTCCGTGGATAGTAATCTCGGACCACGCTCCACACCACGTGGATAGTAATCTTGGACCACGCTCTACACCACGTGGATAGTAATCTCGGACCACGCTCCACACCACGTGGATAGTAATCTCGGACACAGCTCCACACTCCGGGGATAGTAATCTCGGACCACGCTCCACACGACGTGGTTTGTAATCTCGGACCACGCTCTACACCACGTGGATAGTAATCTCGGATCACGCTCCAAACCACGTGGATAGTAATCTCGGACCACACTCCACACCACGTGGATAGTAATCTCGGACCACGCTCCACACCACGTGGACAGTAATCTGGGACCACGCACCACACCACATGGATAGTAATCTCAGGCCACGCTCCACACAACGGGGATAGCATTCTCGGACCACGCTCCACCCCACGGGGATAATAATCTCGGACCACGCTCCTCACCATGTGGATAGTAATCTCGGACCACGCTCCACACCACGTGAACAGTAATCTTGGACCACACTCCACACCACGTGGATAGTAATCACGGACCACGCTCCACACCACGTGGATGGTAATCTCGGACCACGCTCCACACCACGTGGATAGGAATCTCGGACCACGCTCCACACCACGTGGATAGTAATCTCGGACCACGCTCCACACCGCGTGGATAGTAATCTCGGACCACGCTCCACACCACGTGGATAGGTATCTCGGACCACGCTCCACACCGCGTGGATAGTAATCTCGGACCATGCGCCACACAATGTTGAGAGTAATCTCGGACCATGCGCCACACCACGTGTATAGTAATCTCGGACCACGCCCCACACCACGTGGAGAGTAATCTCGGACCACGCTCCACACCACGTGGATAGTAATCTCAGACTACGCTCCACACCACGTGGATAGTAATCTCGGACCACGCCCCAAACCACGTGGATAGGAATCTCGGACAACGCTCCACACCACGTGGATAGTAATCTCGGACCACGATCCACACCACGTGGATAGGAATCTCGGACCACGCTCCACACCACGTGGATAGTAATCTCGGACCACAATCAACACAACGTTGAGAGTGTTCTCGGACCACGATCCACACCACGTGGACAGTAATCTCGGACCACGCCCCACACCACGTGGATAGTAATCTCGGACCACGCTCCACACAACGTGGATAGTAATCTCGGACCACGCCCCACACCACGTGGATAGTAATATCGGACCATGCTCCACACAACGTGGATAGTAATCTCGGACCACGTTCCACACCACGAGGATGTTAATCTTGGACCTCGCTCCACACCACGTGGATAGTAATCTCGGACCACGCCCCACACCACGTAGAGAGTAATCTCGGACCATGCTCCAAACCACGTGGATAGTAATCTTGGACCACGCTCCACACCACGTGGATAGTAATCTCGGGCCACGCTCCACACCACGTGGATAGTAATCTCGGACCACGCTCCACGCCACGTTGACAGTAATCTCGGACATCGCTCCACACCACGTGGATAGTAATCTCGGACACGCTCCACACCAAGTGGATAGTAATCTCGGACCACGCTCCACACCACGTGGACAATAATCTCGGACCACGCTCCTCACCATGTGGATAGTAATCTCGGACCACGCTCCACACCACGTGAACAGTAATCTTGGACCATGCTCCACACCACGTGGATAGTAATCTCAGACCACGCTCCACCCCACGTGGAGAGTAATCTCAGACCACGCTCCACACCACGGGGATAGTAATCTTGGACCACACTCCACACTCCGTGGATAGTAATCTCGGACAACGCTCCACACCACGTGGATAGTAATCTCAGACCACGCTCCACACCACGTGAATAGGAATCTCAGACCACGCTCCACACCGCGTGGATAGTAATCTCGGACCACAATCCACACAATGTTGAGAGTAATCTCGGACCATGCTCCACACCACGTGGATAGTAATCTCGGACTACGCCCCACACCACGTGGAGAGTAATCTCGGACCACGCTCCACACAACGTGGATAGTAATCTCGGACCACGCCCCACACCACGTGGATAGTAATCTCGGACCACGCTCCACACAGCGTGGATAGTAATCTCGGACCACGCTCCACACCACGTGGATAGGAATCTCAGACCACGCTCCACACCGCGTGGATAGTAATCTCGGACCACAATCCACACAATGTTGAGAGTAATCTCGGACCATGCTCCACACCACGTGGATAGTAATCTCGGACTACGCCCCACACCACGTGGAGAGTAATCTCGGACCACGCTCCACACAACGTGGATAGTAATCTCGGACCACGCCCCACACCGCGTGGATAGTAATCTCGGACCATGCTCCACACAACGTGGATAGTAATCTCGGACCACGCTCCACACCACGAGGATGTTAATCTTGGACCTCGCTCCACACCACGTGAATAGTAATCTCGGGCCACGCTCCACACCACGTGGACAGTAATCTCGGACCACGCTCCACACCACGTGGAGAAAAATCTCGGACACGCTCCACACCACGTGGATAGTAATCTCGGACCACGCTCCACACCACGTTGACAGTAATCTCGGACATCGCTCCACACCACGTGGATAGTAATCTCGGACACGCTCCACACCACGTGGATAGTAATCTCGGACCACGCTCCACACCACGTGGACAGTAATCTCAGACCACGCTCCACATCACGTGGAGAGTAATCTCGGACTGCGCTACAGACCACGTGGAGAGTAATCTCGGATCACGCTCCTCACCACGTGGATAGTAATCACGGACCACGCTCCACACCACGTGGATGGTAATCTCGGACCATGCTTCACACAACGTGGATAGTAATCTCGGACCACGTTCCACACCACGAGGATGTTAATCTTGGACCTCGCTCCACACCACGTGAATAGTAATCTCGGGCCACGCTCCACACCACGTGGACAGTAATCTCGGACAACGCTCCACACCACGTGGAGAGTAATCTCGGACACGCTCCACACCACGTGGATAGTAATCACGGACCACGCTCCACACCACGTTGACAGTAATCTCGGACATCTTTCCACACCACGTGGATAGTAATCTCGGACACGCTCCACACCACGTGGATAGTAATCTCGGACCACGCTCCACACCACGTGGACAGTAATCTCAGACCACGCTCCACATCACGTGGAGAGTAATCTCGGACTGCGCTACAGACCACGTGGAGAGTAATCTCGGACCACGCTCCACACCACGTGGATAGTAATCACGGACCACGCTCCACACCACGTGGATGGTAATCTCGGACCACGTTCCACACCACGTGGAGAGTAATCTCGGACCACGCTCCACACCACGTGGATAGTAATCTCGGACCACGCTCCATACCACGTGGAGAGTAATCTCGGACCTCGCTCCACACCACGTGGATAGTAATCTCGGATCACGCTCCACACCACGTGGATAGTAATCTTGGACCACGCTCCACACTCAGTGGATAGTCATCTCGGACTACGCTGCACACGACGTGGATAGTAATCTTGGACCACGCTCCACACCACGTGGATAGTAATCTTGGACCACGCTCCACACCACGTGGATAGTAATCTCGGACCACGCTCCACACCACGTGGATAGTAATCTCGGACCACGCTCTACACCACGTGGATAGTAATCTCGGACCACGCTCCACACCACGTGGATAGTAATCTCGGACACAGCTCCACACTCCGGGGATAGTAATCTCGGACCACGCTCCACACGACGTGGTTTGTAATCTCGGACCACGCTCTACACCACGTGGATAGTAATCTCGGATCTCGCTCCAAACCACGTGCATAGTAATCTCGGACCACACACCACACCACGTGGATAGTAATCTCGGACCACGCCCCACACCACGTGGACAGTAATCTGGGACCACGCTCCACACCACGTGGATACTAATCTCGGACCAGACTCGACACCACGGGGATAGTAATCTCGGACCACGCTCCACACCACGTGGATAGTAATCTCGCACCACGCTCCACACCGCGTGGATAGTAATCTCAGGCCACGCTCCACACTCCGTGGATAGTAATCTCGGACCACGCACCACACCACATGGATAGTAATCTCAGGCCACGCTCCACACAACGGGGATAGCATTCTCGGACCACGCTCCACCCCACGGGGATAATAATCTCGGACCACGCTCCTCACCACGTGGATAGTAATCTCGGACCACGCTCCACACCACGTGAACAGTAATCTTGGACCACACTCCACACCACGTGGATAGTAATCTCAGACCACGCTCCACACCACGTGGACAGTAATCTCAGACCACGCTCCACACCACGTGGATAGTAATCTCGGACACAGCTCCACACTCCGGGGATAGTAATCTCGGACCACGCTCCACACGACGTGGTTTGTAATCTCGGACCACGCTCTACACCACGTGGATAGTAATCTCGGATCACGCTCCAAACCACGTGGATAGTAATCTCGGACCACACTCCACACCACGTGGATAGTAATCTCGGACCACGCTCCACACCACGTGGACAGTAATCTGGGACCACGCACCACACCACATGGATAGTAATCTCAGGCCACGCTCCACACAACGGGGATAGCATTCTCGGACCACGCTCCACCCCACGGGGATAATAATCTCGGACCACGCTCCTCACCATGTGGATAGTAATCTCGGTCCACGCTCCACACCACGTGAACAGTAATCTTGGACCACACTCCACACCACGTGGATAGTAATCACGGACCACGCTCCACACCACGTGGATGGTAATCTCGGACCACGCTCCACACCACGTGGATAGGAATCTCGGACCACGCTCCACACCACGTGGATAGTAATCTCGGACCACGCTCCACACCGCGTGGATAGTAATCTCGGACCACGCTCCACACCACGTGGATAGGTATCTCGGACCACGCTCCACACCGCGTGGATAGTAATCTCGGACCACAATCCACACAATGTTGAGAGTAATCTCGGACCATGCGCCACACCACGTGTATAGTAATCTCGGACCACGCCCCACACCACGTGGAGAGTAATCTCGGACCACGCTCCACACCACGTGGATAGTAATCTCAGACTACGCTCCACACCACGTGGATAGTAATCTCGGACCACGCCCCAAACCACGTGGATAGGAATCTCGGACAACGCTCCACACCACGTGGATAGTAATCTCGGACCACGATCCACACCACGTGGATAGGAATCTCGGACCACGCTCCACACCACGTGGATAGTAATCTCGGACCACAATCCACACAACGTTGAGAGTGTTCTCGGACCACGATCCACACCACGTGGACAGTAATCTCGGACCACGCCCCACACCACGTGGATAGTAATCTCGGACCACGCTCCACACAACGTGGATAGTAATCTCGGACCACGCCCCACACCACGTGGATAGTAATATCGGACCATGCTCCACACAACGTGGATAGTAATCTCGGACCACGTTCCACACCACGAGGATGTTAATCTTGGACCTCGCTCCACACCACGTGGATAGTAATCTCGGACCACGCCCCACACCACGTAGAGAGTAATCTCGGACCATGCTCCAAACCACGTGGATAGTAATCTTGGACCACGCTCCACACCACGTGGATAGTAATCTCGGGCCACGCTCCACACCACGTGGATAGTAATCTCGGACCACGCTCCACACCACGTGGATAGTAATCTCGGGCCACGCTCCACACCACGTGGATAGTAATCTCGGACCACGCTCCACGCCACGTTGACAGTAATCTCGGACATCGCTCCACACCACGTGGATAGTAATCTCGGACACGCTCCACACCAAGTGGATAGTAATCTCAGACCACGCTCCACACCACGGGGATAGTAATCTTGGACCACACTCCACACTCCGTGGATAGTAATCTCGGACAACGCTCCACACCACGTGGATAGTAATCTCAGACCACGCTCCACACCACGTGAATAGTAATCTCGGACCACGCCCCACACCACGTGGTTAGGAATCTCGGACCACGCTCCACACCACGTGGATAGTAATCTCGGACCACGCTCCACACAGCGTGGATAGTAATCTCGGACCACGCTCCACACCACGTGGATAGGAATCTCAGACCACGCTCCACACCGCGTGGATAGTAATCTCGGACCACAATCCACACAATGTTGAGAGTAATCTCGGACCATGCTCCACACCACGTGGATAGTAATCTCGGACTACGCCCCACACCACGTGGAGAGTAATCTCGGACCACGCTCCACACAACGTGGATAGTAATCTCGGACCACGCCCCACACCGCGTGGATAGTAATCTCGGACCATGCTCCACACAACGTGGATAGTAATCTCGGACCACGCTCCACACCACGAGGATGTTAATCTTGGACCTCGCTCCACACCACGTGAATAGTAATCTCGGGCCACGCTCCACACCACGTGGACAGTAATCTCGGACCACGCTCCACACCACGTGGAGAAAAATCTCGGACACGCTCCACACCACGTGGATAGTAATCTCGGACCACGCTCCACACCACGTTGACAGTAATCTCGGACATCGCTCCACACCACGTGGATAGTAATCTCGGACACGCTCCACACCACGTGGATAGTAATCTCGGACCACGCTCCACACCACGTGGACAGTAATCTCAGACCACGCTCCACATCACGTGGAGAGTAATCTCGGACTGCGCTACAGACCACGTGGAGAGTAATCTCGGATCACGCTCCTCACCACGTGGATAGTAATCACGGACCACGCTCCACACCACGTGGATGGTAATCTCGGACCATGCTTCACACAACGTGGATAGTAATCTCGGACCACGTTCCACACCACGAGGATGTTAATCTTGGACCTCGCTCCACACCACGTGAATAGTAATCTCGGGCCACGCTCCACACCACGTGGACAGTAATCTCGGACAACGCTCCACACCACGTGGAGAGTAATCTCGGACACGCTCCACACCACGTGGATAGTAATCACGGACCACGCTCCACACCACGTTGACAGTAATCTCGGACATCTTTCCACACCACGTGGATAGTAATCTCGGACACGCTCCACACCACGTGGATAGTAATCTCGGACCACGCTCCACACCACGTGGACAGTAATCTCAGACCACGCTCCACATCACGTGGAGAGTAATCTCGGACTGCGCTACAGACCACGTGGAGAGTAATCTCGGACCACGCTCCACACCACGTGGATAGTAATCACGGACCACGCTCCACACCACGTGGATGGTAATCTCGGACCACGTTCCACACCACGTGGAGAGTAATCTCGGACCACGCTCCACACCACGTGGATAGTAATCTCGGACCACGCTCCATACCACGTGGAGAGTAATCTCGGACCTCGCTCCACACCACGTGGATAGTAATCTCGGATCACGCTCCACACCACGTGGATAGTAATCTTGGACCACGCTCCACACTCAGTGGATAGTCATCTCGGACTACGCTGCACACGACGTGGATAGTAATCTTGGACCACGCTCCACACCACGTGGATAGTAATCTTGGACCACGCTCCACACCACGTGGATAGTAATCTCGGACCACGCTCCACACCACGTGGATAGTAATCTCGGACCACGCTCTACACCACGTGGATAGTAATCTCGGACCACGCTCCACACCACGTGGATAGTAATCTCGGAAACAGCTCCACACTCCGGGGATAGTAATCTCGGACCACGCTCCACACGACGTGGTTTGTAATCTCGGACCACGCTCTACACCACGTGGATAGTAATCTCGGATCTCGCTCCAAACCACGTGCATAGTAATCTCGGACCACACACCACACCACGTGGATAGTAATCTCGGACCACGCCCCACACCACGTGGACAGTAATCTGGGACCACGCTCCACACCACGTGGATACTAATCTCGGACCAGACTCGACACCACGGGGATAGTAATCTCGGACCACGCTCCACACCACGTGGATAGTAATCTCGCACCACGCTCCACACCGCGTGGATAGTAATCTCAGGCCACGCTCCACACTCCGTGGATAGTAATCTCGGACCACGCACCACACCACATGGATAGTAATCTCAGGCCACGCTCCACACAACGGGGATAGCATTCTCGGACCACGCTCCACCCCACGGGGATAATAATCTCGGACCACGCTCCTCACCACGTGGATAGTAATCTCGGACCACGCTCCACACCACGTGAACAGTAATCTTGGACCACACTCCACACCACGTGGATAGTAATCTCAGACCACGCTCCACACCACGTGGACAGTAATCTCAGACCACGCTCCACACCACGTGGATAGTAATCTCGGACACAGCTCCACACTCCGGGGATAGTAATCTCGGACCACGCTCCACACGACGTGGTTTGTAATCTCGGACCACGCTCTACACCACGTGGATAGTAATCTCGGATCACGCTCCAAACCACGTGGATAGTAATCTCGGACCACACTCCACACCACGTGGATAGTAATCTCGGACCACGCTCCACACCACGTGGACAGTAATCTGGGACCACGCACCACACCACATGGATAGTAATCTCAGGCCACGCTCCACACAACGGGGATAGCATTCTCGGACCACGCTCCACCCCACGGGGATAATAATCTCGGACCACGCTCCTCACCATGTGGATAGTAATCTCGGACCACGCTCCACACCACGTGAACAGTAATCTTGGACCACACTCCACACCACGTGGATAGTAATCACGGACCACGCTCCACAGCACGTGGATGGTAATCTCGGACCACGCTCCACACCACGTGGATAGGAATCTCGGACCACGCTCCACACCACGTGGATAGTAATCTCGGACCACGCTCCACACCGCGTGGATAGTAATCTCGGACCACGCTCCACACCACGTGGATAGGTATCTCGGACCACGCTCCACACCGCGTGGATAGTAATCTCGGACCACAATCCACACAATGTTGAGAGTAATCTCGGACGATGCGCCACACCACGTGTATAGTAATCTCGGACCACGCCCCACACCACGTGGAGAGTAATCTCGGACCACGCTCCACACCACGTGGATAGTAATCTCAGACTACGCTCCACACCACGTGGATAGTAATCTCGGACCACGCCCCAAACCACGTGGATAGGAATCTCGGACAACGCTCCACACCACGTGGATAGTAATCTCGGACCACGATCCACACCACGTGGATAGGAATCTCGGACCACGCTCCACACCACGTGGATAGTAATCTCGGACCACAATCCACACAACGTTGAGAGTGTTCTCGGACCACGATCCACACCACGTGGACAGTAATCTCGGACCACGCCCCACACCACGTGGATAGTAATCTCGGACCACGCTCCACACAACGTGGATAGTAATCTCGGACCACGCCCCACACCACGTGGATAGTAATATCGGACCATGCTCCACACAACGTGGATAGTAATCTCGGACCACGTTCCACACCACGAGGATGTTAATCTTGGACCTCGCTCCACACCACGTGGATAGTAATCTCGGACCACGCCCCACACCACGTAGAGAGTAATCTCGGACCATGCTCCAAACCACGTGGATAGTAATCTTGGACCACGCTCCACACCACGTGGATAGTAATCTCGGGCCACGCTCCACACCACGTGGATAGTAATCTCAGACCACGCTCCACACCACGTGGATAGTAATCTCGGGCCACGCTCCACACCACGTGGATAGTAATCTCGGACCACGCTCCACGCCACGTTGACAGTAATCTCGGACATCGCTCCACACCACGTGGATAGTAATCTCGGACGCGCTCCACACCAAGTGGATAGTAATCTCAGACCACGCTCCACACCACGGGGATAGTAATCTTGGACCACACTCCACACTCCGTGGATAGTAATCTCGGACAACGCTCCACACCACGTGGATAGTAATCTCAGACCACGCTCCACACCACGTGAATAGTAATCTCGGACCACGCCCCACACCACGTGGTTAGGAATCTCGGACCACGCTCCACACCACGTGGATAGTAATCTCGGACCACGCTCCACACAGCGTGGATAGTAATCTCGGACCACGCTCCACACCACGTGGATAGGAATCTCGGACCACGCCCCACACCGCGTGGATAGTAATCTCGGACCATGCTCCACACAACGTGGATAGTAATCTCGGACCACGCTCCACACCACGAGGATGTTAATCTTGGACCTCGCTCCACACCACGTGAATAGTAATCTCGGGCCACGCTCCACACCACGTGGACAGTAATCTCGGACCACGCTCCACACCACGTGGAGAAAAATCTCGGACACGCTCCACACCACGTGGATAGTAATCTCGGACCACGCTCCACACCACGTTGACAGTAATCTCGGACATCGCTCCACACCACGTGGATAGTAATCTCGGACACGCTCCACACCACGTGGATAGTAATCTCGGACCACGCTCCACACCACGTGGACAGTAATCTCAGACCACGCTCCACATCACGTGGAGAGTAATCTCGGACTGCGCTACAGACCACGTGGAGAGTAATCTCGGATCACGCTCCTCACCACGTGGATAGTAATCACGGACCACGCTCCACACCACGTGGATGGTAATCTCGGACCATGCTTCACACAACGTGGATAGTAATCTCGGACCACGTTCCACACCACGAGGATGTTAATCTTGGACCTCGCTCCACACCACGTGAATAGTAATCTCGGGCCACGCTCCACACCACGTGGACAGTATTCTCGGACAACGCTCCACACCACGTGGAGAGTAATCTCGGACACGCTCCACACCACGTGGATAGTAATCACGGACCACGCTCCACACCACGTTGACAGTAATCTCGGACATCTTTCCACACCACGTGGATAGTAATCTCGGACACGCTCCACACCACGTGGATAGTAATCTCGGACCACGCTCCACACCACGTGGACAGTAATCTCAGACCACGCTCCACATCACGTGGAGAGTAATCTCGGACTGCGCTACAGACCACGTGGAGAGTAATCTCGGACCACGCTCCACACCACGTGGATAGTAATCACGGACCACGCTCCACACCACGTGGATGGTAATCTCGGACCACGTTCCACACCACGTGGAGAGTAATCTCGGACCACGCTCCACACCACGTGGATAGTAATCTCGGACCACGCTCCATACCACGTGGAGAGTAATCTCGGACCTCGCTCCACACCACGTGGATAGTAATCTCGGATCACGCTCCACACCACGTGGATAGTAATCTTGGACCACGCTCCACACTCAGTGGATAGTCATCTCGGACTACGCTGCACACGACGTGGATAGTAATCTTGGACCACGCTCCACACCACGTGGATAGTAATCTTGGACCACGCTCCACACCACGTGGATAGTAATCTCGGACCACGCTCCACACCACGTGGATAGTAATCTCGGACCACGCTCTACACCACGTGGATAGTAATCTCGGACCACGCTCCACACCACGTGGATAGTAATCTCGGACACAGCTCCACACTCCGGGGATAGTAATCTCGGACCACGCTCCACACGACGTGGTTTGTAATCTCGGACCACGCTCTACACCACGTGGATAGTAATCTCGGATCTCGCTCCAAACCACGTGCATAGTAATCTCGGACCACACACCACACCACGTGGATAGTAATCTCGGACCACGCCCCACACCACGTGGACAGTAATCTGGGACCACGCTCCACACCACGTGGATACTAATCTCGGACCAGACTCGACACCACGGGGATAGTAATCTCGGACCACGCTCCACACCACGTGGATAGTAATCTCGCACCACGCTCCACACCGCGTGGATAGTAATCTCAGGCCACGCTCCACACTCCGTGGATAGTAATCTCGGACCACGCACCACACCACATGGATAGTAATCTCAGGCCACGCTCCACACAACGGGGATAGCATTCTCGGACCACGCTCCACCCCACGGGGATAATAATCTCGGACCACGCTCCTCACCACGTGGATAGTAATCTCGGACCACGCTCCACACCACGTGAACAGTAATCTTGGACCACACTCCACACCACGTGGATAGTAATCTCAGACCACGCTCCACACCACGTGGACAGTAATCTCAGACCACGCTCCACACCACGTGGATAGTAATCTTGGACCACGCTCTACACCACGTGGATAGTAATCTCGGACCACGCTCCACACCACGTGGATAGTAATCTCGGACACAGCTCCACACTCCGGGGATAGTAATCTCGGACCACGCTCCACACGACGTGGTTTGTAATCTCGGACCACGCTCTACACCACGTGGATAGTAATCTCGGATCACGCTCCAAACCACGTGGATAGTAATCTCGGACCACACTCCACACCACGTGGATAGTAATCTCGGACCACGCTCCACACCACGTGGACAGTAATCTGGGACCACGCACCACACCACATGGATAGTAAACTCAGGCCACGCTCCACACAACGGGGATAGCATTCTCGGACCACGCTCCACCCCACGGGGATAATAATCTCGGACCACGCTCCTCACCATGTGGATAGTAATCTCGGACCACGCTCCACACCACGTGAACAGTAATCTTGGACCACACTCCACACCACGTGGATAGTAATCACGGACCACGCTCCACACCACGTGGATGGTAATCTCGGACCACGCTCCACACCACGTGGATAGGAATCTCGGACCACGCTCCACACCACGTGGATAGTAATCTCGGACCACGCTCCACACCGCGTGGATAGTAATCTCGGACCACGCTCCACACCACGTGGATAGGTATCTCGGACCACGCTCCACACCGCGTGGATAGTAATCTCGGACCACAATCCACACAATGTTGAGAGTAATCTCGGACCATGCGCCACACCACGTGTATAGTAATCTCGGACCACGCCCCACACCACGTGGAGAGTAATCTCGGACCACGCTCCACACCACGTGGATAGTAATCTCAGACTACGCTCCACACCACGTGGATAGTAATCTCGGACCACGCCCCAAACCACGTGGATAGGAATCTCGGACAACGCTCCACACCACGTGGATAGTAATCTCGGACCACGATCCACACCACGTGGATAGGAATCTCGGACCACGCTCCACACCACGTGGATAGTAATCTCGGACCACAATCCACACAACGTTGAGAGTGTTCTCGGACCACGATCCACACCACGTGGACAGTAATCTCGGACCACGCCCCACACCACGTGGATAGTAATCTCGGACCACGCTCCACACAACGTGGATAGTAATCTCGGACCACGCCCCACACCACGTGGATAGTAATATCGGACCATGCTCCACACAACGTGGATAGTAATCTCGGACCACGTTCCACACCACGAGGATGTTAATCTTGGACCTCGCTCCACACCACGTGGATAGTAATCTCGGACCACGCCCCACACCACGTAGAGAGTAATCTCGGACCATGCTCCACACCACGTGGATAGTAATCTTGGACCACGCTCCACACCACGTGGATAGTAATCTCGGGCCACGCTCCACACCACGTGGATAGTAATCTCGGACCACGCTCCACGCCACGTTGACAGTAATCTCGGACATCGCTCCACACCACGTGGATAGTAATCTCGGACACGCTCCACACCAAGTGGATAGTAATCTCGGACCACGCTCCACACCACGTGGACAATAATCTCGGACCACGCTCCTCACCATGTGGATAGTAATCTCGGACCACGCTCCACACCACGTGAACAGTAATCTTGGACCATGCTCCACACCACGTGGATAGTAATCTCAGACCACGCTCCACCCCACGTGGAGAGTAATCTCAGACCACGCTCCACACCACGGGGATAGTAATCTTGGACCACACTCCACACTCCGTGGATAGTAATCTCGGACAACGCTCCACACCACGTGGATAGTAATCTCAGACCACGCTCCACACCACGTGAATAGTAATCTCGGACCACGCCCCACACCACGTGGTTAGGAATCTCGGACCACGCTCCACACCACGTGGATAGTAATCTCGGACCACGCTCCACACAGCGTGGATAGTAATCTCGGACCACGCTCCACACCACGTGGATAGGAATCTCAGACCACGCTCCACACCGCGTGGATAGTAATCTCGGACCACAATCCACACAATGTTGAGAGTAATCTCGGACCATGCTCCACACCGCGTGGATAGTAATCTCGGACTACGCCCCACACCACGTGGAGAGTAATCTCGGACCACGCTCCACACAACGTGGATAGTAATCTCGGACCACGCCCCACACCGCGTGGATAGTAATCTCGGACCATGCTCCACACAACGTGGATAGTAATCTCGGACCACGCTCCACACCACGAGGATGTTAATCTTGGACCTCGCTCCACACCACGTGAATAGTAATCTCGGGCCACGCTCCACACCACGTGGACAGTAATCTCGGACCACGCTCCACACCACGTGGAGAAAAATCTCGGACACGCTCCACACCACGTGGATAGTAATCTCGGACCACGCTCCACACCACGTTGACAGTAATCTCGGACATCGCTCCACACCACGTGGATAGTAATCTCGGACACGCTCCACACCACGTGGATAGTAATCTCGGACCACGCTCCACACCACGTGGACAGTAATCTCAGACCACGCTCCACATCACGTGGAGAGTAATCTCGGACTGCGCTACAGACCACGTGGAGAGTAATCTCGGATCACGCTCCTCACCACGTGGATAGTAATCACGGACCACGCTCCACACCACGTGAATGGTAATCTCGGACCATGCTTCACACAACGTGGATAGTAATCTCGGACCACGTTCCACACCACGAGGATGTTAATCTTGGACCTCGCTCCACACCACGTGAATAGTAATCTCGGGCCACGCTCCACACCACGTGGACAGTAATCTCGGACAACGCTCCACACCACGTGGAGAGTAATCTCGGACACGCTCCACACCACGTGGATAGTAATCACGGACCACGCTCCACACCACGTTGACAGTAATCTCGGACATCTTTCCACACCACGTGGATAGTAATCTCGGACACGCTCCACACCACGTGGATAGTAATCTCGGACCACGCTCCACACCACGTGGACAGTAATCTCAGACCACGCTCCACATCACGTGGAGAGTAATCTCGGACTGCGCTACAGACCACGTGGAGAGTAATCTCGGACCACGCTCCACACCACGTGGATAGTAATCACGGACCACGCTCCACACCACGTGGATGGTAATCTCGGACCACGTTCCACACCACGTGGAGAGTAATCTCGGACCTCGCTCCACACCACGTGGATAGTAATCTCGGATCACGCTCCACACCACGTGGATAGTAATCTTGGACCACGCTCCACACTCAGTGGATAGTCATCTCGGACTACGCTGCACACGACGTGGATAGTAATCTTGGACCACGCTCCACACCACGTGGATAGTAATCTTGGACCACGCTCCACACCACGTGGATAGTAATCTCGGACCACGCTCCACACCACGTGGATAGTAATCTCGGACCACGCTCTACACCACGTGGATAGTAATCTCGGTCCACGCTCCACACCACGTGGATAGTAATCTCGGACACAGCTCCACACTCCGGGGATAGTAATCTCGGACCACGCTCCACACGACGTGGTTTGTAATCTCGGACCACGCTCTACACCACGTGGATAGTAATCTCGGATCTCGCTCCAAACCACGTGCATAGTAATCTCGGACCACACACCACACCACGTGGATAGTAATCTCGGACCACGCCCCACACCACGTGGACAGTAATCTGGGACCACGCTCCACACCACGTGGATACTAATCTCGGACCAGACTCGACACCACGGGGATAGTAATCTCGGACCACGCTCCACACCACGTGGATAGTAATCTCGCACCACGCTCCACACCGCGTGGATAGTAATCTCAGGCCACGCTCCACACTCCGTGGATAGTAATCTCGGACCACGCACCACACCACATGGATAGTAATCTCAGGCCACGCTCCACACAACGGGGATAGCATTCTCGGACCACGCTCCACCCCACGGGGATAATAATCTCGGACCACGCTCCTCACCACGTGGATAGTAATCTCGGACCACGCTCCACACCACGTGAACAGTAATCTTGGACCACACTCCACACCACGTGGATAGTAATCTCAGACCACGCTCCACACCACGTGGACAGTAATCTCAGACCACGCTCCACATCACGTGGAGAGTAATCTCGGACCACGCTCCACACCACGTGGATAGTAATCACGGACCACGCTCCACACCACGTGGATGGTAATCTCGGACCACGCTCCACACCGCGTGGATAGTAAACTCAGACCACGCGCCACACTCCGTGGATAGTAATCTCGGACAACGCACCACACCACGTGGATAGTAATCTCAGACCACGCTCCACACAACGGGGATAGCATTCTCGGACCACGCTCCACCCCACGGGGATAATAATCTCGGACCACGCTCCTCACCACGTGGATAGTAATCTCGGACCACGCTCCACACCACGTGAACAGTAATCTTGGACCACGCTCCACACGACGTGGATAGTAATCTCGAACCTCGCTCCACAATCCGCGATTGTAATCTCGGACAACGCTCCACAACACGTGTTAAGAAATCTCGGACCACGCTCCACATCACGTCGAGAGTAATCTCGGAACACGGTCCGCACCACGTGGATAGTAATCTCGGACCACGCTCCACACCACGTGGATTGTAATCTCGGACCACGCTCTACACCACGTGGATAGTATTCTCGGACCACGCTCCACAGTCCGTGGATAGTAATCTCGGACCACGTTCCACACCACGTGGAGAGTAATCTCGGACCACGCTCCACACCACGTGGATAGTAATCTTGGACCACGCTCCACACTCAGAGGATAGTCATCTCGGACCACGCTGCACACCACAGGGATAGTAATCTCTGACCACGCTCCACACCACGTGGACAGTAATCTCGGACCACGCTCCAAACCGCGTGGATAGTAATCTCAGACCACGCTCCACACTCCGTGGATAGTAATCTCGGACCACGCTCCTCACCACGTGGATAGTAATCTCGGACCACGCTCCACACCACGTGAACAGTAATCTTGGACCACGCTCCACACGACGTGGATAGTAATCTCGAACCTCGCTCCACAATCCGCGATTGTAATCTCGGACAACGCTCCACAACACGTGTTAAGAAATCTCGGACCACGCTCCACATCACGTCGAGAGTAATCTCGGAACACGGTCCGCACCACGTGGATAGTAATCTCGGACCACGCTCCACACCACGTGGATTGTAATCTCGGACCACGCTCTACACCACGTGGATAGTATTCTCGGACCACGCTCCACAGTCCGTGGATAGTAATCTCGGACCACGCTCCACTCCACCTGGATAGTAATCTCGGATCACGCTCCACACCACGTGGATAGTAATCTCGGACCACGCTCCACACTCCGTGGATAGTAATCTGGGACCACGCTCCACACCACGTGGATAGTAATCTCGGACCACGCTCTACACCACGTGGATAGTAATCTCAGACAACGCTCCACACCATGTGGATAGTAATCTCGGACACAGCTCCACACTCCGGGGATAGTAATCTCGGATCACGCTCCACACCACGTGGATTGTAATCTCGGACCACGCTCTACACCACGTGGATAGTAATCTCGGATCACGCTCCAAACCACGTGGATAGTAATCTCGGACCACGCTCCACACCACGTGGATAGTAATCTCGGACCACGCTCCAAACCACGTGGATAGTAATCTGGGACCACGCTCCACACCACGTGGATACTAATCTCGGACCACACTCCACACCACGGGGATAGTAATCTCGGACCACGCTCCACACCACGTGGATAGTAATCTCGGACCACGCTCCACACCGCGTGGATAGTAATCTCAGACCACGCTCCACACTCCGTGGATAGTAATCTCGGACCACGCACCACACCACGTGGACAGTAATCTCGGACCACGCCCCACACCACGTGGATAGTAATCTCGGACCACGCTCCACACAACGTGGATAGTAATCTCGGACCACGCCCCACACCACGTGGATAGTAATATCGGACCATGCTCCACACAACGTGGATAGTAATCTCGGACCACGTTCCACACCACGAGGATGTTAATCTTGGACCTCGCTCCACACCACGTGGATAGTAATCTCGGACCACGCCCCACACCACGTAGAGAGTAATCTCGGACCATGCTCCAAACCACGTGGATAGTAATCTTGGACCACGCTCCACACCACGTGGATAGTAATCTCGGGCCACGCTCCACACCACGTGGATAGTAATCTCGGACCACGCTCCATGCCACGTTGACAGTAATCTCGGACATCGCTCCACACCACGTGGATAGTAATCTCGGACACGCTCCACACCAAGTGGATAGTAATCTCGGACCACGCTCCACACCACGTGGACAATAATCTCGGACCACGCTCCTCACCATGTGGATAGTAATCTCGGACCACGCTCCACACTACGTGAACAGTAATCTTGGACCACGCTCCACACCACGTGGATAGTAATCTCAGACCACGCTCCACCCCACGTGGAGAGTAATCTCAGACCACGCTCCACACCACGGGGATAGTAATCTTGGACCACACTCCACACTCCGTGGATAGTAATCTCGGACAACGCTCCACACCACGTGGATAGTAATCTCAGACCACGCTCCACACCACGTGAATAGTAATCTCGGACCACGCCCCACACCACGTGGTTAGGAATCTCGGACCACGCTCCACACCACGTGGATAGTAATCTCGGACCACGCTCCACACAGCGTGGATAGTAATCTCGGACCACGCTCCACACCACGTGGATAGGAATCTCGGACCACGCTCCACACCGCGTGGATAGTAATCTCGGACCACAATCCACACAATGTTGAGAGTAATCTCGGACCATGCTCCACACCACGTGGATAGTAATCTCGGACTACGCCCCACACCACGTGGAGAGTAATCTCGGACCACGCTCCACACAACGTGGATAGTAATCTCGGACCACGCCCCACACCACGTGGATAGTAATCTCGGACCACGTTCCACACCACGAGGATGTTAATCTTGGACCTCGCTCCACACCACGTGAATAGTAATCTCGGGCCACGCTCCACACCACGTGGACAGTAATCTCGGACAACGCTCCACACCACGTGGAGAGTAATCTCGGACACGCTCCACACCACGTGGATAGTAATCACGGACCACGCTCCACACGACGTGGATAGTAATCTCGAACCTCGCTCCACAATCCGCGATTGTAATCTCGGACAACGCTCCACAACACGTGTTAAGAAATCTCGCACCACGCTCCACATCACGTCGAGAGTAATCTCGGAACACGGTCCGCACCACGTGGATAGTAATCTCGGACCACGCTCCACACCACGTGGATTGTAATCTCGGACCACGCTCTACACCACGTGGATAGTATTCTCGGACCACGCTCCACAGTCCGTGGATAGTAATCTCGGACCACGCTCCACTCCACCTGGATAGTAATCTCGGATCACGCTCCACATCACGTGGATAGTAATCTCGGACCACGCTCCACACTCCGTGGATAGTAATCTCGGACCACGCTCCACACCACGTGGATAGTAATCTCGGACCACGCTCTACACCACGTGGATAGTAATCTCAGACAACGCTCCACACCATGTGGATAGTAATCTCGGACACAGCTCCACACTCCGGGGATAGTAATCTCGGATCACGCTCCACACCACGTGGATTGTAATCTCGGACCACGCTCTACACCACGTGGATAGTAATCTCGGATCACGCTCCAAACCACGTGGATAGTAATCTCGGACCACGCTCCACACCACGTGGATAGTAATCTCGGACCACGCTCCACACCACGTGGATAGTAATCTGGGACCACGCTCCACACCACGTGGATACTAATCTCGGACCACACTCCACACCACGGGGATAGAAATCTCGGACCACGCTCCACACCACGTGGATAGTAATCTCGGACCACGCTCCACACCGCGTGGATAGTAATCTCAGACCACGCTCCACACTCCGTGGATAGTAATCTCGGACCACGCACCACACCACGTGGACAGTAATCTCGGACCACGCCCCACACCACGTGGATAGTAATCTCGGACCACGCTCCACACAACGTGGATAGTAATCTCGGACCACGCCCCACACCACGTGGATAGTAATATCGGACCATGCTCCACACAACGTGGATAGTAATCTCGGACCACGTTCCACACCACGAGGATGTTAATCTTGGACCTCGCTCCACACCACGTGGATAGTAATCTCGGACCACGCCCCACACCACGTAGAGAGTAATCTCGGACCATGCTCCAAACCACGTGGATAGTAATCTTGGACCACGCTCCACACCACGTGGATAGTAATCTCGGGCCACGCTCCACACCACGTGGATAGTAATCTCGGACCACGCTCCATGCCACGTTGACAGTAATCTCGGACATCGCTCCACACCACGTGGATAGTAATCTCGGACACGCTCCACACCAAGTGGATAGTAATCTCGGACCACGCTCCACACCACGTGGACAATAATCTCGGACCACGCTCCTCACCATGTGGATAGTAATCTCGGACCACGCTCCACACTACGTGAACAGTAATCTTGGACCACGCTCCACACCACGTGGATAGTAATCTCAGACCACGCTCCACCCCACGTGGAGAGTAATCTCAGACCACGCTCCACACCACGGGGATAGTAATCTTGGACCACACTCCACACTCCGTGGATAGTAATCTCGGACAACGCTCCACACCACGTGGATAGTAATCTCAGACCACGCTCCACACCACGTGAATAGTAATCTCGGACCACGCCCCACACCACGTGGTTAGGAATCTCGGACCACGCTCCACACCACGTGGATAGTAATCTCGGACCACGCTCCACACAGCGTGGATAGTAATCTCGGACCACGCTCCACACCACGTGGATAGGAATCTCGGACCACGCTCCACACCGCGTGGATAGTAATCTCGGACCACAATCCACACAATGTTGAGAGTAATCTCGGACCATGCTCCACACCACGTGGATAGTAATCTCGGACTACGCCCCACACCACGTGGAGAGTAATCTCGGACCACGCTCCACACAACGTGGATAGTAATCTCGGACCACGCCCCACACCACGTGGATAGTAATCTCGGACCACGTTCCACACCACGAGGATGTTAATCTTGGACCTCGCTCCACACCACGTGAATAGTAATCTCGGGCCACGCTCCACACCACGTGGACAGTAATCTCGGACAACGCTCCACACCACGTGGAGAGTAATCTCGGACACGCTCCACACCACGTGGATAGTAATCACGGACCACGCTCCACACCACGTTGACAGTAATCTCGGACATCATTCCACACCACGTGGATAGTAATCTCGGACACGCTCCACACCACGTGGATAGTAATCTCGGACCACGCTCCACACCACGTGGACAGTAATCTCAGACCACGCTCCACATCACGTGGAGAGTAATCTCGGACTGCGCTACAGACCACGTGGAGAGTAATCTCGGACCACGCTCCACACCACGTGGATAGTAATCACGGACCACGCTCCACACCACGTGGATGGTAATCTCGGACCACGTTCCACACCACGTGGAGAGTAATCTCGGACCACGCTCCACACCACGTGGATAGTAATCTCGGACCACGCTCCATACCACGTGGAGAGTAATCTCGGACCTCGCTCCACACCACGTGGATAGTAATCTCGGATCACGCTCCACACCACGTGGATAGTAATCTTGGACCACGCTCCACACTCAGTGGATCGTCATCTCGGACTACGCTGCACACGACTTGGATAGTAATCTTGGACCACGCTCCACACCACGTGGATAGTAATCTTGGACCACGCTCCACACCACGTGGATAGTAATCTCGGACCACGCTCCACACCACGTGGATAGTAATCTCGGACCACGCTCTACACCACGTGGATAGTAATCTCGGACCACGCTCCACACCACGTGGATAGTAATCTCGGGCACAGCTCCACACTCCGGGGATAGTAATCTCGGACCACGCTCCACACCACGTGGATAGTAATCTCAGACCACGCTCCACACCACGTGAATAGTAATCTCGGACCACGCCCCACACCACGTGGTTAGGAATCTCGGACCACGCTCCACACCACGTGGATAGTAATCTCGGACCACGCTCCACACAGCGTGGATAGTAATCTCGGACCACGCTCCACACCACGTGGATAGGAATCTCGGACCACGCTCCACACCGCGTGGATAGTAATCTCGGACCACAATCCACACAATGTTGAGAGTAATCTCGGACCATGCTCCACACCACGTGGATAGTAATCTCGGACTACGCCCCACACCACGTGGAGAGTAATCTCGGACCACGCTCCACACAACGTGGATAGTAATCTCGGACCACGCCCCACACCACGTGGATAGTAATCTTGGACCACGTTCCACACCACGAGGATGTTAATCTTGGACCTCGCTCCACACCACGTGAATAGTAATCTCGGGCCACGCTCCACACCACGTGGACAGTAATCTCGGACAACGCTCCACACCACGTGGAGAGTAATCTCGGACACGCTCCACACCACGTGGATAGTAATCACGGACCACGCTCCACACGACGTGGATAGTAATCTCGAACCTCGCTCCACAATCCGCGATTGTAATCTCGGACAACGCTCCACAACACGTGTTAAGAAATCTCGGACCACGCTCCACATCACGTCGAGAGTAATCTCGGAACACGGTCCGCACCACGTGGATAGTAATCTCGGACCACGCTCCACACCACGTGGATTGTAATCTCGGACCACGCTCTACACCACGTGGATAGTATTCTCGGACCACGCTCCACAGTCCGTGGATAGTAATCTCGGACCACGCTCCACTCCACCTGGATAGTAATCTCGGATCACGCTCCACACCACGTGGATAGTAATCTCGGACCACGCTCCACACTCCGTGGATAGTAATCTCGGACCACGCTCCACACCACGTGGATAGTAATCTCGGACCACGCTCTACACCACGTGGATAGTAATCTCAGACAACGCTCCACACCATGTGGATAGTAATCTCGGACACAGCTCCACACTCCGGGGATAGTAATCTCGGATCACGCTCCACACCACGTGGATTGTAATCTCGGACCACGCTCTACACCACGTGGATAGTAATCTCGGATCACGCTCCAAACCACGTGGATAGTAATCTCGGACCACGCTCCACACCACGTGGATAGTAATCTCGGACCACGCTCCACACCACGTGGATAGTAATCTGGGACCACGCTCCACACCACGTGGATACTAATCTCGGACCACACTCCACACCACGGGGATAGTAATCTCGGACCACGCTCCACACCACGTGGATAGTAATCTCGGACCACGCTCCACACCGCGTGGATAGTAATCTCAGACCACGCTCCACACTCCGTGGATAGTAATCTCGGACCACGCACCACACCACGTGGACAGTAATCTCGGACCACGCCCCACACCACGTGGATAGTAATCTCGGACCACGCTCCACACAACGTGGATAGTAATCTCGGACCACGCCCCACACCACGTGGATAGTAATATCGGACCATGCTCCACACAACGTGGATAGTAATCTCGGACCACGTTCCACAACACGAGGATGTTAATCTTGGACCTCGCTCCACACCACGTGGATAGTAATCTCGGACCACGCCCCACACCACGTAGAGAGTAATCTCGGACCATGCTCCAAACCACGTGGATAGTAATCTTGGACCACGCTCCACACCACGTGGATAGTAATCTCGGGCCACGCTCCACACCACGTGGATAGTAATCTCGGACCACGCTCCATGCCACGTTGACAGTAATCTCGGACATCGCTCCACACCACGTGGATAGTAATCTCGGACACGCTCCACACCAAGTGGATAGTAATCTCGGACCACGCTCCACACCACGTGGACAATAATCTCGGACCACGCTCCTCACCATGTGGATAGTAATCTCGGACCACGCTCCACACTACGTGAACAGTAATCTTGGACCACGCTCCACACCACGTGGATAGTAATCTCAGACCACGCTCCACCCCACGTGGAGAGTAATCTCAGACCACGCTCCACACCACGGGGATAGTAATCTTGGACCACACTCCACACTCCGTGGATAGTAATCTCGGACAACGCTCCACACCACGTGGATAGTAATCTCAGACCACGCTCCACACCACGTGAATAGTAATCTCGGACCACGCCCCACACCACGTGGTTAGGAATCTCGGACCACGCTCCACACCACGTGGATAGTAATCTCGGACCACGCTCCACACAGCGTGGATAGTAATCTCGGACCACGCTCCACACCACGTGGATAGGAATCTCGGACCACGCTCCACACCGCGTGGATAGTAATCTCGGACCACAATCCACACAATGTTGAGAGTAATCTCGGACCATGCTCCACACCACGTGGATAGTAATCTCGGACTACGCCCCACACCACGTGGAGAGTAATCTCGGACCACGCTCCACACAACGTGGATAGTAATCTCGGACCACGCCCCACACCACGTGGATAGTAATCTCGGACCACGTTCCACACCACGAGGATGTTAATCTTGGACCTCGCTCCACACCACGTGAATAGTAATCTCGGGCCACGCTCCACACCACGTGGACAGTAATCTCGGACAACGCTCCACACCACGTGGAGAGTAATCTCGGACACGCTCCACACCACGTGGATAGTAATCACGGACCACGCTCCACACCACGTTGACAGTAATCTCGGACATCATTCCACACCACGTGGATAGTAATCTCGGACACGCTCCACACCACGTGGATAGTAATCTCGGACCACGCTCCACACCACGTGAACAGTAATCTCAGACCACGCTCCACATCACGTGGAGAGTAATCTCGGACTGCGCTACAGACCACGTGGAGAGTAATCTCGGACCACGCTCCACACCACGTGGATAGTAATCACGGACCACGCTCCACACCACGTGGATGGTAATCTCGGACCACGTTCCACACCACGTGGAGAGTAATCTCGGACCACGCTCCACACCACGTGGATAGTAATCTCGGACCACGCTCCATACCACGTGGAGAGTAATCTCGGACCTCGCTCCACACCACGTGGATAGTAATCTCGGATCACGCTCCACACCACGTGGATAGTAATCTTGGACCACGCTCCACACTCAGTGGATAGTCATCTCGGACTACGCTGCACACGACTTGGATAGTAATCTTGGACCACGCTCCACACCACGTGGATAGTAATCTTGGACCACGCTCCACACCACGTGGATAGTAATCTCGGACCACGCTCCACACCACGTGGATAGTAATCTCGGACCACGCTCTACACCACGTGGATAGTAATCTCGGACCACGCTCCACACCACGTGGATAGTAATCTCGGGCACAGCTCCACACTCCGGGGATAGTAATCTCGGACCACGCTCCACACGACGTGGTTTGTAATCTCGGACCACGCTCTACACCACGTGGATAGTAATCTCGGATCTCGCTCCAAACCACGTGCATAGTAATCTCAGACCACACACCACACCACGTGGATAGTAATCTCGGACCACGCCCCACACCATGTGGACAGTAATCTGGGACCACGCTCCACACCACGTGGATACTAATCTCGGACCAGACTCGACACCACGGGGATAGTAATCTCGGACCACGCTCCACACCACGTGGATAGTAATCTCGCACCACGCTCCACACCGCGTGGATAGTAATCTCAGGCCACGCTCCACACTCCGTGGATAGTAATCTCGGACCACGCACCACACCACATGGATAGTAATCTCAGGCCACGCTCCACACAACGGGGATAGCATTCTCGGACCACACTCCACCCCACGGGGATAATAATCTCGGACCACGCTCCTCACCACGTGGATAGTAATCTCGGACCACGCTCCACACCACGTGAACAGTAATCTTGGACCACACTCCACACCACGTGGATAGTAATCTCAGACCACGCTCCACACCACGTGGACAGTAATCTCAGACCACGCTCCACATCACGTGGAGAGTAATCTCGGACCACGCTCCACACCGCGTGGATAGTAATCACGGACCACGCTCCACACCACGTGGATGGTAATCTCGGACCACGCTCCACACCGCGTGGATAGTAATCTCAGACCACGCGCCACACTCCGTGGATAGTAATCTCGGACAACGCACCACACCACGTGGATAGTAATCTCAGACCACGCTCCACACAACGGGGATAGCATTCTCGGACCACGCTCCACCCCACGGGGATAATAATCTCGGACCACGCTCCTCACCACGTGGATAGTAATCTCGGACCACGCTCCACACCACGTGAACAGTAATCTTGGACCATGCTCCACACGACGTGGATAGTAATCTCGAACCTCGCTCCACAATCCGCGATTGTAATCTCGGACAACGCTCCACAACACGTGTTAAGAAATCTCGGACCACGCTCCACATCACGTCGAGAGTAATCTCGGAACACGGTCCGCACCACGTGGATAGTAATCTCGGACCACGCTCCACACCACGTGGATTGTAATCTCGGACCACGCTCTACACCACGTGGATAGTATTCTCGGACCACGCTCCACAGTCCGTGGATAGTAATCTCGGACCACGTTCCACACCACGTGGAGAGTAATCTCGGACCACGCTCCACACCACGTGGATAGTAATCTTGGACCACGCTCCACACTCAGAGGATAGTCATCTCGGACCACGCTGCACACCACGGGGATAGTAATCTCGGACCACGCTCCACACCACGTGGATAGTAATCTCGGACCACGCTCCACACCGCGTGGATAGTAATCTCAGACCACGCTCCACACTCCGTGGATAGTAATCTCGGACCACGCTCCTCACCACGTGGATAGTAATCTCGGACCACGCTCCACACCACGTGAACAGTAATCTTGGACCACGCTCCACACGACGTGGATAGTAATCTCGAACCTCGCTCCACAATCCGCGATTGTAATCTCGGACAACGCTCCACAACACGTGTTAAGAAATCTCGGACCACGCTCCACATCACGTCGAGAGTAATCTCGGAACACGGTCCGCACCACGTGGATAGTAATCTCGGACCACGCTCCACACCACGTGGATTGTAATCTCGGACCACGCTCTACACCACGTGGATAGTATTCTCGGACCACGCTCCACAGTCCGTGGATAGTAATCTCGGACCACGCTCCACTCCACCTGGATAGTAATCTCGGATCACGCTCCACACCACGTGGATAGTAATCTCGGACCACGCTCCACACTCCGTGGATAGTAATCTCGGACCACGCTCCACACCACGTGGATAGTAATCTCGGACCACGCTCTACACCACGTGGATAGTAATCTCAGACAACGCTCCACACCACGTGGATAGTAATCTCGGACCACGCTCCACACCACGTGGATAGTAATCTCGGACCACGCTCCACACCACGTGGATAGTAATCTCGGACCACGCTCCACACCACGTGGATAGTAATCTGGGACCACGCTCCACACCACGTGGATACTAATCTCGGACCACACTCCACACCACGGGGATAGTAATCTCGGACCACGCTCCACACCACGTGGATAGTAATCTCGGACCACGCTCCACACCGCGTGGATAGTAATCTCAGACCACGCTCCACACTCCGTGGATAGTAATCTCGGACCACGCACCACACCACGTGGATAGTAATGTCAGACCACGCTCCACACAACGGGGATAGCATTCTCGGACCACGCTCCACCCCACGGGGATAATAATCTCGGACCACACTCCTCACCACGTGGATATTAACCTCGGACCACGCTCCACACCACGTGAACAGTAATCTTGGACCACGCTCCACACCACGTGGATAGTAATCTCGGACAACGCTCCACACCACGTGGATAGTAATCTCAGACTGCGCTCCACACCACGTGGATAGTAATCTCGGACCACGCCCCACACCACGTGGATAGGAATCTCGGACCACGCTCCACACCACGTGGATATTAATCTCGGACCACGCTCCACACCACGTGGATAGGAATCTCAGACCACGCTCCACACCACGTGGATAGTAATCTCGGACCACAATCCACACAACGTTGAGAGTAATCTCGGACCACGCTCCACACCACGTGGACAATAATCTCAGACCACGCTCCACATCACGTGGAGAGTAATCTCGGACCGCGCTCCAGACCACGTGGAGAGTAATCTCAGACCACGCTCCACACCACGTGGATAGTAATCACGGACCACGCTCCACACCACGTGGATAGTCATCTCGGACCACGTTCCACACCACGTGGAGAGTAATCTCGGACCACGCTCCACACCACGTGGATAGTAATCTTGGACCACGCTCCACACTCAGAGGATAGTCATCTCGGACCACGCTGCACACCACGTGGATAGTAATCTCGGACAACGCTCCACACCACGTGGATAGTAATCTCAGACTGCGCTCCACACCACGTGGATAGTAATCTCGGACCACGCCCCACACCACGTGGATAGGAATCTCGGACCACGCTCCACACCACGTGGATAGTAATCTCGGACCACGCTCCACACCACGTGGATAGGAATCTCAGACCACGCTCCACACCACGTGGATAGTAATCTCGGACCACAATCCACACAACGTTGAGAGTAATCTCGGACCACGCTCCACACCACGTGGACAATAATCTCAGACCACGCTCCACATAACGTGGAGAGTAATCTCGGACCGCGCTCCAGACCACGTGGAGAATAATCTCAGACCACGCTCCACACCACGTGGATAGTAATCACGGACCACGCTCCACACCACGTGGATAGTAATCTCGGACCACGTTCCACACCACGTGGAGAGTAATCTCGGACCACGCTCCACACCACGTGGATAGTAATCTTGGAGCACGCTCCACACTCAGAGGATAGTCATCTCGGACAACGCTGCACACCACGTGGATAGTAATCTTGGACCACGCTCCACACCACGTGGATAGTAATATTGGACCACGCTCCACACCACGTGGATTGTAATCTCGGACCTCGTTCCACACCACGTGGAGAGTAATCTCGGACCACGCTCCACACCACGTGGTTAGTAATCTCGGACGACGCTCCACACCACGTGGAGAGGAATCTCGGACCACGCTCCACACCACGTGAACAGTAATCTTGGACCACGCTCCACACCACATGGATAGTAATCTCAGACCACGCTCCATACCACGTGGATAGTAATCTCAGACCACGATCCACACCACGGGGATAGTAATCTCGGACCACGCTCCACACCACGTTAAGAGTAATCTCGGACCACGCTCCACACCACGTGGATAGTAATCTCGGATCACGCTCCACACCACGTGGATAGTAATCTTGGTCCACGCTCCACACTCAGTGGATAGTCATCTCGGACTACGCTGCACACCACGTGGATTGTAATCTTGGACCACGCTCCACACCACGTGGATAGTAATCTTGGACCACGCTCCACACTACGTGGATAGTAATCTCGGACCACGCTCCACACCACGTGGATAGTAATCTCAGACCACGCTCCACACCACGGGGATAGTAATCTTGGACCACGCTCCACACTCCGTGGATAGTAATCTCGGACAACGCTCCACACCACGTGGATAGTAATCTCAGACCTCGCTCCACACCACATGGAAAGTAATCTCGGACCACGCCCCACACCACGTGGATAGGGATCTCGGACCACGCTCCACACCACGTGGATAGTAATCTCGGACCACGCTCCACACCGCGTGGATAGTAATCTCGGACGACGCGTCACACCACGTGGATAGGAATCTCGGACCACGCTCCACACCGCGTGGATAGTAATCTCGGACCACAATCCACACAATGTTGAGAGTAATCTCGGACCACGCTCCACACCACGTGGATAGTAATCTCGGACCACGCCCCACACCACGTGGAGAGTAATCTCGGACCATGCTCCACACAACGTGGGTAGTAATCTCGGACCACGCCCCACACCACGTGGATAGTAATCTCGGACCATGCTCCACACAACGTGGATAGTAATCTCGGACCACGTTCCACACCACGAGGATGTTAATCTTGGACCTTGCTCTACACCACGTGGATAGTAATCTCGGGCCACGCTCCTCACCACGTGGACAGTAATCTCGGACCACGCTCCACACCACTTGGAGAGTAATCTCGGACACGCTCCACACCACGTGGATAGTAATCTCGGACCACGCTCCACACCACGTTGACAGTTATCTCGGACATCGCTCCACACCACGTGGATAGTAATCTCGGACACGCTCCACACCACGTGGATAGTAATCTCGGACCACGCTCCACACCACGTGGACAGTAATCTCGGACCACGCTCCACACCACGTGAACAGTAATCTTGGACCACGCTCCACACGACGTGGATAGTAATCTCGAACCTCGCTCCACAATCCGCGATTGTAATCTCGGACAACGCTCCACAACACGTGTTAAGAAATCTCGGACCACGCTCCACATCACGTCGAGAGTAATCTCGGAACACGCTCCGCACCACGTGGATAGTAATCTCGAACCTCGCTCCACAATCCGCGATTGTAATCTCGGGCAACGCTCCACAACACGTGTTAAGAAATCTCGGACCACGCTCCACATCACGTCGAGAGTAATCTCGGAACACGGTCCGCACCACGTGGATAGTAATCTCGGACCACGCTCCACACCACGTGGATTGTAATCTCGGACCACGCTCTACACCACGTGGATAGTATTCTCGGACCACGCTCCACAGTCCGTGGATAGTAATCTCTGACCACGCTCCACTCCACCTGGATAGTAATCTCGGATCACGCTCCACACCACGTGGATAGTAATCTCGGACCACGCTCCACACTCCGTGGATAGTAATCTCGGACCACGCTCCACACCACGTGGATAGTAATCTCGGACCACGCTCTACACCACGTGGATAGTAATCTCAGACAACGCTCCACACCACGTGGATAGTAATCTCGGACACAGCTCCACACTCCGGGGATAGTAATCTCGGATCACGCTCCACACCACATGGATTGTAATCTCGGACCACGCTCTACACCACGTGGATAGTAATCTCGGATCACGCTCCAAACCACGTGGATAGTAATCTCGGACCACGCTCCACACCACGTGGATAGTAATCTCGGACCACGCTCCACACCACGTGGATAGTAATCTGGGACCACGCTCCACACCACGTGGATACTAATCTCGGACCACACTCCACACCACGGGGATAGTAATCTCGGACCACGCTCCACACCACGTGGATAGTAATCTCGGACCACGCTCCACACCGCGTGGATAGTAATCTCAGACCACGCTCCACACTCCGTGGATAGTAATCTCGGACCACGCACCACACCACGTGGATAGTAATGTCAGACCACGCTCCACACAACGGGGATAGCATTCTCGGACCACGCTCCACCCCACGGGGATAATAATCTCGGACCACACTCCTCACCACGTGGATATTAACCTCGGACCACGCTCCACACCACGTGAACAGTAATCTTGGACCACGCTCCACACCACGTGGATAGTAATCTCGGACAACGCTCCACACCACGTGGATAGTAATCTCAGACTGTGCTCCACACCACGTGGATAGTAATCTCGGACCACGCCCCACACCACGTGGATAGGAATCTCGGACCACGCTCCACACCACGTGGATAGTAATCTCGGACCACGCTCCACACCACGTGGATAGGAATCTCAGACCACGCTCCACACCACGTGGATAGTAATCTCGGACCACAATCCACACAACGTTGAGCGTAATCTCGGACCACGCTCCACACCACGTGGACAATAATCTCAGATCACGCTCCACATCACGTGGAGAGTAATCTCGGACCGCGCTCCAGAACACGTGGAGAGTAATCTCAGACCACGCTCCACACCACGTGGATAGTAATCACGGACCACGCTCCACACCACGTGGATAGTAATCTCGGACCACGTTCCACACCACGTGGAGAGTAATCTCGGACCACGCTCCACACCACGTGGATAGTAATCTTGGACCACGCTCCACACTCAGAGGATAGTCATCTCGGACCACGCTGCACACCACGTGGATAGTAATCTCGGACAACGCTCCACACCACGTGGATAGTAATCTCAGACTGCGCTCCACACCACGTGGATAGTAATCTCGGACCACGCCCCACACCACGTGGATAGGAATCTCGGACCACGCTCCACACCACGTGGATAGTAATCTCGGACCACGCTCCACACCACGTGGATAGGAATCTCAGACCACGCTCCACACCACGTGGATAGTAATCTCGGACCACAATCCACACAACGTTGAGAGTAATCTCGGACCACGATCCACACCACGTGGACAATAATCTCAGACCACGCTCCACATCACGTGGAGAGTAATCTCGGACCGCGCTCCAGACCACGTGGAGAGTAATCTCAGACCACGCTCCACACCACGTGGATAGTAATCACGGACCACGCTCCACACCACGTGGATAGTAATCTCGGACCACGTTCCACACCACGTGGAGAGTAATCTCGGACCACGCTCCACACCACGTGGATAGTAATCTTGGACCACGCTCCACACTCAGAGGATAGTCGTCTCGGACCACGCTGCACACCACGTGGATAGTAATCTTGGACCACGCTCCACACCACGTGGATAGTAATCTTGGACCACGCTCCACACCACGTGGATTGTAATCTCGGACCTCGTTCCACACTACGTGGAGAGTAATCTCGGACCACGCTCCACACCACGTGGTTAGCAATCTCGATCGACGCTCCACACCACGTGGAGAGGAATCTCGGACCACGCTCCACACCACGTGAACAGTAATCTTGGACCACGCTCCACACCACGTGGATAGTAATCTCAGACCACGCTCCATACCACGTGGATAGTAATCTCAGACCACGATCCACACCACGGGGATAGTAATCTCGGACCACGCTCCACACCACGTTAAGAGTAATCTCGGACCACGCTCCACACCACGTGGATAGTAATCTCGGATCACGCTCCACACCACGTGGATAGTAATCTTGGTCCACGCTCCACACTCAGTGGATAGTCATCTCGGACTACGCTGCACACCACGTGGATAGTAATCTTGGACCACGCTCCACACCACGTGGATAGTAATCTCGGACCACGCTCCACACCACGTGGATAGTAATCTCGGACCACGCTCCACACCACGTGGATAGTAATCTCAGACCACGCTCCACACCACGGGCATAGTAATCTTGGACCACGCTCCACACTCCGTGGATAGTAATCTCGGACAACGCTCCACACCACGTGGATAGTAATCTCAGACCTCGCTCCACACCACGTGGAAAGTAATCTCGGACCACGCCCCACACCACGTGGATAGGGATCTCGGACCACGCTCCACACCACGTGGATAGTAATCTCGGACCACGCTCCACACCGCGTGGATAGTAATCTCGGACGACGCTCCACACCACGTGGATAGGAATCTCGGACCACGCTCCACACCGCGTGGATAGTAATCTCGGACCACAATCCACACAATGTTGAGAGTAATCTCGGACCACGCTCCACATCACGTGGATAGTAATCTCGGACCACGCCCCACACCACGTGGAGAGTAATCTCGGACCATGCTCCACACAACGTGGGTAGTAATCTCGGACCACGCCCCACACCACGTGGATAGTAATCTCGGACCATGCTCCACACAACGTGGATAGTAATCTCGGACCACGTTCCACACCACGAGGATGTTAATCTTGGACCTTGCTCCACACCACATGGATAGTAATCTCGGGCCACGCTCCTCACCACGTGGACAGTAATCTCGGACCACGCTCCACACCACTTGGAGAGTAATCTCGGACACGCTCCACACCACGTGGATAGTAATCTCGGACCACGCTCCACACCACGTTGACAGTTATCTCGGACATCACTCCACACCACGTGGATAGTAATCTCGGACACGCTCCACACCACGTGGATAGTAATCTCGGACCACGCTCCACACCACGTGGACAGTAAACTCAGACCACGCTCCACATCACGTGGAGAGTAATCTCGGACCACGCTACAGACCACGTGGAGAGTAATCTCGGACCACGCTCCACACCACGTGGATAGTAATCGCGGACCACGCTCCACACCACGTGGATGGTAATCTCGGACCACGTTCCACACCACGTGGAGAGTAATCTCGGACCACGCTCCACACAACGTGGATAGTAATCTCGGACCACGCTCCACACCACGTGGAGAGTAATCTCGGACCACGCTCCACACCACGTGGATAGTAATCTTGGACCACGCTCCACACTCAGAGGATAGTCATCTCGGACCACGCTGCACACCACGTGGATAGTAATCTCGGACAACGCTCCACACCACGTGGATAGTAATCTCAGACTGCGCTCCACACCACGTGGATAGTAATCTCGGACCACGCCCCACACCACGTGGATAGGAATCTCGGACCACGCTCCACACCACGTGGATAGTAATCTCGGACCACGCTCCACACCACGTGGATAGGAATCTCAGACCACGCTCCACACCACGTGGATAGTAATCTCGGACCACAATCCACACAACGTTGAGAGTAATCTCGGACCACGATCCACACCACGTGGACAATAATCTCAGACCACGCTCCACATCACGTGGAGAGTAATCTCGGACCGCGCTCCAGACCACGTGGAGAGTAATCTCAGACCACGCTCCACACCACGTGGATAGTAATCACGGACCACGCTCCACACCACGTGGATAGTAATCTCGGACCACGTTCCACACCACGTGGAGAGTAATCTCGGACCACGCTCCACACGACGTGGATAGTAATCTTGGACCACGCTCCACACCACGTGGAGAGTAATCTCGGACCACGCTCCACACCACGTGGATAGTAATCTTGGACCACGCTCCACACTCAGAGGATAGTCATCTCGGACCACGCTGCACACCACGTGGATAGTAATCTCGGACAACGCTCCACACCACGTGGATAGTAATCTCAGACTGCGCTCCACACCACGTGGATAGTAATCTCGGACCACGCCCCACACCACGTGGATAGGAATCTCGGACCACGCTCCACACCACGTGGATAGTAATCTCGGACCACGCTCCACACCACGTGGATAGGAATCTCAGACCACGCTCCACACCACGTGGATAGTAATCTCGGACCACAATCCACACAACGTTGAGAGTAATCTCGGACCACGATCCACACCACGTGGACAATAATCTCAGACCACGCTCCACATCACGTGGAGAGTAATCTCGGACCGCGCTCCAGACCACGTGGAGAGTAATCTCAGACCACGCTCCACACCACGTGGATAGTAATCACGGACCACGCTCCACACCACGTGGATAGTAATCTCGGACCACGTTCCACACCACGTGGAGAGTAATCTCGGACCACGCTCCACACCACGTGGATAGTAATCTTGGACCACGCTCCACACTCAGAGGATAGTCATCTCGGACCACGCTGCACACCACGTGGATAGTAATCTTGGACCACGCTCCACACCACGTGGATAGTAATCTTGGACCACGCTCCACACCACGTGGATTGTAATCTCGGACCTCGTTCCACACTACGTGGAGAGGAATCTCGGACCACGCTCCACACCACGTGAACAGTAATCTTGGACCACGCTCCACACCACGTGGATAGTAATCTCAGACCACGCTCCATACCACGTGGATAGTAATCTCAGACCACGATCCACACCACGGGGATAGTAATCTCGGACCACGCTCCACACCACGTTAAGAGTAATCTCGGACCACGCTCCACACCACGTGGATAGTAATCTCGGATCACGCTCCACACCACGTGGATAGTAATCTTGGTCCACGCTCCACACTCAGTGGATAGTCATCTCGGACTACGCTGCACACCACGTGGATAGTTATCTTGGACCACGCTCCACACCACGTGGATAGTAATCTTGGACCACGCTCCACACCACGTGGATAGTAATCTCGGACCACGCTCCACACCACGTGGATAGTAATCTCAGACCACGCTCCACACCACGGGGATAGTAATCTTGGACCACGCTCCACACTCCGTGGATAGTAATCTCGGACAACGCTCCACACCACGTGGATAGTAATCTCAGACCTCGCTCCACACCACGTGGAAAGTAATCTCGGACCACGCCCCACACCACGTGGATAGGGATCTCGGACCACGCTCCACACCACGTGGATAGTAATCTCGGACCACGCTCCACACCGCGTGGATAGTAATCTCGGACGACGCTCCACACCACGTGGATAGGAATCTCGGACCACGCTCCACACCGCGTGGATAGTAATCTCGGACCACAATCCACACAATGTTGAGAGTAATCTCGGACCACGCTCCACATCACGTGGATAGTAATCTCGGACCACGCCCCACACCACGTGGAGAGTAATCTCGGACCATGCTCCACACAACGTGGGTAGTAATCTCGGACCACGCCCCACACCACGTGGATAGTAATCTCGGACCATGCTCCACACAACGTGGAAAGTAATCTCGGACCACGTTCCACACCACGAGGATGTTAATCTTGGACCTTGCTCCACACCACATGGATAGTAATCTCGGGCCACGCTCCTCACCACGTGGACAGTAATCTCGGACCACGCTCCACACCACTTGGAGAGTAATCTCGGACACGCTCCACACCACGTGGATAGTAATCTCGGACCACGCTCCACACCACGTTGACAGTTATCTCGGACATCGCTCCACACCACGTGGATAGTAATCTCGGACACGCTCCACACCACGTGGATAGTAATCTCGGACCACGCTCCACACCACGTGGACAGTAAACTCAGACCACGCTCCACATCACGTGGAGAGTAATCTCGGACCACGCTACAGACCACGTGGAGAGTAATCTCGGACCACGCTCCACACCACGTGGATAGTAATCGCGGACCACGCTCCACACCACGTGGATGGTAATCTCGGACCACGTTCCACACCACGTGGAGAGTAATCTCGGACCACGCTCCACACAACGTGGATAGTAATCTCGGACCACGCTCCACACCACGTGGAGAGTAATCTCGGACCACGCTCCACACCACGTGGATAGTAATCTCGGACCACAATCCACACAACGTTGAGAGTAATCTCGGACCACGCTCAACACTACGTGGATAGTAATCTCGGACCACGCCCCACACCACGTGGATAGTAATCTCGGACCACGCTCCACACAACGTGGATAGTAATCTCGGACCACGCCCCAGACCACGTGGATAGTAATCTCGGACCATGCTCCACACAACGTGGATAGTAATCTCGGACCACGTTCCACACCACGAGGATGTTAATCTTGGACCTCGCTCCACACCACGTGGATAGTAATCTCGGACCACGCTCCACACCACGTAGAGAGTAATCTTGGACCACGCTCAACACCACGTGGATAGTAATCTTGGACACGCTCCACACCACGTGGACAGAAATCTCGGACCACGTACCACGCCACGTGCAGAGTACTCTCCGACACGCTCCACGCCACGTTGACAGTAATCTCGGACATCGCTCCACACCACGTGGATAGTAATCTCGGACACGCTCCACACCAAGTGGATAGTAATCTCGGACCACGCTCCACACCACGTGTACAATAATCTCAGACCACGCTCCACATCACGTGGAGAGTAATCTCTGACTGCGCTCCAGACCACGTGCAGAGTAACCTCAGACCACGCTCCACACCACGTGGATAGTAATCACGGACCACGCTCCACACCACATGGATAGTAATCTCGGACCACGTTCCACTCCACGTGGAGAGTAATCTCGGACCACGCTCCACACCTCGTGGATAGTAATCTCGGACCACGCTCCACACCACGTGGAGAGTAATCTCGGACCACGCTCCTCACCACGTGGATAGTACTCTCGGATCACGCTCCACACCAGGTGGATAGTAATCTTGGACCACGCTCCACACTCAGTGGATAGTAATCTTGGGCCACGCTCCACACCGCGTGGATAGTAATCTTGGACCACGCTGCACACCACGTGGATAGTAATCTTGGAACACGCTCCACACCACGTGGATTGTAATATTGGACCACGCTCCACACCACATGGATAGTAATCTTGGACCACGCTCCACACCGCTTGGATAGTAATCTCGGACCACGCACCACACCACGTGGATAGTAATCTCAGACCACGCTCCACACAACGGGGATAGCATTCTCGGACCACACTCCACCCCACGGGGATAATAATCTCGGACCACGCTCCTCACCATGTGGATAGTAATCTCGGACCACGCTCCACACCACGTGAACAGTAATCTTGGACCACGCTCCACACCACGTGGATAGTAATCTCAGACCACGCTCCACACCACGTGGATAGTAATCTCAGACCACGCTCCACACCACGGGGATAGTAATCTTGGACCACGCTCCACACTCAGTGGATAGTAATCTTGGACCACGCTCCACACCACGGGGATAGTAATCTTGGACCACGCTCCACACTCCTTGGATAGTAATCTCGCACCACACTCCACACCACGGGGATAGTAATCTCGGACCACGCTCCACACCACGTGGATAGTAATCCCGGACCACGCTCCACACCATGTGTATAGTAATCTCAGACCACGCTCCACACCACGGGGATAGTAATCTCGGACCACGCTCCACACCACGTGGATAGTAATCTGAGACCACGCTCCACACTCCGTGGATAGTAATCTCGGACCACGCACCACACCACGTGGATAGTAATCTCGGACCACGCTCCACACAACGTGGATAGTAATCTCGGAACACGCTCCACCCCACGGGGATAATAATCTCGGACCACGCTCCTCACCACGTGGATAGTAATCTCAGACCACGCTCCACACCACGGGGATAGTAATCTTGGACCACGCTCCACACTCCGTGGATAGTAATCTCGGACAACGCTCCACACCACGTGGATAGTAATCTCGGACCACGCCCCACACCACGTGGATAGTAATCTCGGACCACGCTCCACACCACGTGAACAGTAATCTCGGACCACGCTCCACACCACGTGGATAGTAATCTCAGACCACGCTCCACACCACGGGGATAGTAATCTTGGACCACGCTCCACACTCCGTGGATAGTAATCTCGGACAACGCTCCACACCACGTGGATAGTAATCTCGGACCACGCCCCACACCACGTGGATAGGGATCTCGGACCACGCTCCACACCACGTGGATAGTAATCTCGGACCACGCTCCACACCGCGTGGATAGTAATCTCGGACGACGCTCCACACCACGTGGATAGGAATCTCGGACCACGATCCACACAATGCTGAGAGTAATCTCGGACCACGCTCCACACCACGTGGATAGTAATCTCGGACCATGCCCCACACCACGTGGAGAGTAATCTCGGACCATGCTCCACACAACGTGGATAGTAATCTCGGACCACGCCCCACACCACGTGGATAGTAATCTCGGACCATGCTCCACACAACGTGGATAGTAATCTCGGACCACGTTCCACACCACGAGGATGTTAATCTTGGACCTTGCTCCACACCACGTGGATAGTAATCTCGGGCCACGCTCCTCACCACGTGGACAGTAATCTCGGACCACGCTCCACACCACGTGGAGAGTAATCTCGGACACGCTCCACACCACGTTGACAGTAATCTCGGACATCGCACCACACCACGTGGATAGTAATCTCGGACACGCTCCACACCACGTGGATATTAATCTCGGACCACGCTCCACACCACGTGGACAGTAATCTCAGACCACGCTCCACATCACGTGGAGAGTAATCTCGGACCGCGCTACAGACCACGTGGAAAGTAATCTCGGACCACGCTACACACCACGTGGATAGTAATCACGGACCACGCTCCACACCACGTGGATGGTAATCTCGGACCACTTTCCACACCACGTGGAGAGTAATCTCGGACCACGCTCCACACAACGTGGATAGTAATCTCGGACCACGCTCCACACCACGTGGAGAGTAATCTCGGACCACGCTCCACTCCACGTGGATAGTAATCTCGGATCACGCTCCACACCACGTGGATAGTAATCTTGGTCCACGCTCCACACTCAGTGGATAGTCATCTCGGACTACGCTGCACAACACGTGGATAGTAATCTTGGACCACGCTCCACACCACATGGATAGTAATCTTGGACCACGCTCCACACCACGTGGATAGTAATCTCGGACCACGCCCCACACCACGTGGATAGTAATCTCGGACCATGCTCCACACAACGTGGATAGTAATCTCGGACCACGTTCCACACCACGAGGATGTTAATCTTGGACCTTGCTCCACACCACGTGGATAGTAATCTCGGGCCACGCTCCTCACCACGTGGACAGTAATCTCGGACCACGCTCCACACCACGTGGAGAGCAATCTCGGACACGCTCCACACCACGTGGATAGTAATCTCGGACCACGCTCCACACCACGTTGACAGTAATCTCGGACATCGCTCCACACCACGTGGATAGTAATCTCGGACACGCTCCACACCACGTGGATAGTAATCTCGGACCACGCTCCACACCACGTGGACAGTAATCTCAGACCACGCTCCACATCACGTGGAGAGAAATCTCGGACCACGCTCCACACCACGTGGATAGTAATCACGGACCACGCTCCACACCACGTGGATGGTAATCTCGGACCACGTTCCACACCACGTGGAGAGTAATCTCGGACCACGCTCCACACAACGTGGATAGTAATCTCGGACCACGCTCCACACCACGTGGAGAGTAATCTCGGACCACGCTCCACACCACGTGGATAGTAATCTCGGATCACGCTCCACACCACGTGGATAGTAATCTTGGTCCACGCTCCACACTCAGTGGATAGTCATCTCGGACTACGCTGCACACCACGTGGATAGTAATCTTGGACCACGCTCCACACCACGTGGATAGTAATCTTGGACCACGCTCCACACCACCTGGATAGTAATCTCGGACCACGCTCCACACCACGTAGATAGTAATCTCGGACCACGCTCCACACCACGTGGATAGTAATCTGGGACCACGCTCCACACCACGTGGATACTAATCTCGGACCAGACTCCACACCACGGGGATAGTAATGTCGGACCACGCTCCACACCACGTGGATAGTAATCTCGCACCACGCTCCACACCGCGTGGATAGTAATCTCAGAGCACGCTCCACACTCCGTGGATAGTAATCTCGGACCACGCACCACACCACGTGGATAGTAATCTCAGACCACGCTCCACACAACGGGTATAATAATCTCGGACCACGCTCCTCACCACGTGGATAGTAATCTCGGACCACGCTCCACACCACGTGAACTGTAATCTTGGACCACACTTCACACCACGTGGATAGTAATCTCAGACCACGCTCCACACCACTTGGATAGTAATCTCAGACCACGCTCCACACCACGGGGATAGTAATCTTCGATAACGCTCCACACACCGTGGATTGTAATCCCGGACAACGCTCCACACCATGTGGATAGTAATCTCAGACTACGCTCCACACCACGTGGATAGTAATCTCGGACCACGCTCCATACCACGTGGATAGGAATCTCGGACCACACTCCAAACCACGTCGATAGCAATCTCGGACCACAATCCACACAACGTTGAGAGTAATCTCGGACCACGCTCCACACCACGTGGATAGTAATCTCGGACCACGCCCCACACCACGTGGATAGTAATCTCGGACCATGCTCCACACAACGTGGATACTAATCTCGGACCACGCTCCACACCACGTGGATAGTAATCTCAGACGACGCTCCACACCACGTGGATAGTAATCTTGGACACGCTCCACACCACGTGGACAGAAATCTCGGACCACGTACCACGCCACGTGCAGAGTACTCTCGGACACGCTCCACGCCACGTTTACAGTAATCTCGGACATCGCTCCACACCACGTGGATAGTAATCTCGGACACGCTCCACACCAAGTGGATAGTAATCTCGGACCACGTTCCACACCACGTGGACAATAATCTCAGACCACGCTCCAGACCACGTGGAGAGTAATCTCAGACCACGCTCCACACCACGTGGATAGTAATCACGGACCACGCTCCACACCACGTGGATAGTAATCTCGGACCACGTTCCACACCACGTGGAGAGTAATCTCGGACCACGCTCCACACCTCGTGGATAGTAATCTCGGGCCACGCTCCACACCACGTGGAGAGTAATCTCGGACCACGCTCCACACCACGTGGACAGTAATCTCGGATCACGCTCCACACCACGTGGATAGTAATCTTGGACCACGCTCCACACTCAGTGGATAGTAATCTTGGACCACGCTCCACACCGCGTGGATAGTAATCTTGGACCACGCTGCACACCACGTGGATAGTAATTTTGGAACACGCTCCACACCACGTTGATAGTTATATTGGACCACGCTCCACACCACGTGGATAGTAATCTTGGACCACGCTCCACACCGCGTGGATAGTAATCTCGGACCATGCACCACACCACGTGGATAGTAATCTCAGACCACGCTCCACACAACGGGGATAGCATTCTCGGACCACGCTCCACCCCACGGGGATAATAATCTCGGACCACGCTCCTCACCACGTGGTTAGTAATCTCGGACCACGCTCCACACCACGTGAACAGTAATCTTGGACCACGCTCCACACCACGTGGATAGTAATCTCAGACCACGCTCCACACCACGTTGATAGTAATCTCAGACCACGCTCCACACCACGGGGATAGTAATCTTGGACCACGCTCCACACTCCGTGGATAGTAATCTCGGACAACGCTCCACACCACGTGGATAGTAATCTGAGACCACGCTCCACACCACGTGGATAGTAATCTCGGACCACGCCCCACACTACGTGGATAGGAATCTCGGACCACGCTCCACACCACGTGGATAGTAATTTCGGACCCCGCTCCACACCACATGGATAGGAATCTCGGACCACGCTCCACACCGCGTGGATAGTAATCTCGGACCATAATCCACACAATGTTGAGAGTAATCTCGGACCACGCCCCACACCACGTGGATAGTAATCTCGGACCATGCTCCACACAACGTGGATAGTAATCTCGGACCACGTTCCACACCACGAGGATGTTAATCTTGGACCTCGCTCCACACCACGTGGATAGTAATCTCGGACCACGCTCCACCCCACGTAGAGCATAATCTCGGGCCACGCTCCACACCACGTGGACAGTAATCTCGGACCACGCTCCACACCACGTGGAGAGTAATCTCGGACACGCTCCACACCACGTGGATAGTAATATCGGACCACGCTCCACACCACGTTGACAGTAATCTCGGACATCGCTCCACACCACGTGGATAGTAATCTCGGACATGCTCCACACCACGTGGATAGTAATCTCGGACCACGCTCCACACCACGTGGAGAGTAATCTCGGACCACGCTCCACACCACGTGGATAGTAATCTCGGATCACGCTCCACACCACGTGGATAGTAATCTCGGACCACGCTCCACACCACGTGGATAGTCATCTCGTACAACGCTCCACACCACGTGGATGGTAATCTCGGACCACGCGCCACACCACGTGGATAGTAATCTCGGACCACGCTCCACACCACGTGGATAGTAATCTCGGACCATGCTCCACACCACGTGTATAGTCATCTCGGACAACGCTCCACACCACGTAGATAGTAAACTTGGACCACGCTCCACACAACGTGGATAGTAATCTTGGACCACGCTCCACAACACGTGGATAGTAATCTCGGACCACGCTCCACACCACGTGGATAGTAATCTCGGACCACGCACCACACCACGTGGATAGTAATCTTGGACCAAGCTCCACACCACGTGGATAGTCATCTTGGACCACGCTCCACACAACGTGGATAGTCATCTCGGACAACGCTCCACACCACGTGAATAGTCATCTTGGGCCACGCTCCACACCACGTGGATAGTCATCTCGGACCACACTCCACACCACGTGGATAGTAATCTCGGACCATGTTCCACACCACGTGGATAGTAATCGCGGACCACGCACCACACCACGTGGATAGTAATCTTGGACCATGCTCCACACCACGTGGATAGTAATCTTGGACCATGCTCCACACCACGTGGATAGTAATCTCGGACCACGCACCACACCACGTGGATAGTAATCTTGGACCAAGCTCCACACCACGTGGATAGTAATCTTGGACCACGCTCCACACCACGTGGATAATAATCTCGGACCACGCTCTACACCACGGTCACAGTAATCTTGGACAACTCTCCACACCAAGTGGATAGGAATCTCGGACCACGCTCCACAATGTGGATAGTAATCTCGGACCACGCTCCACACCACGTGGTTTGTAATCTCGGACCACGCTCCACACCACGTGGATAGTAATCTCGGAGCACGCTCCAAATCACGTGGAGAGTAATCTTGGACCACGCTTCACACCACGGGGATAGTAATCTCGGACCACGCTCCACACTACGTGGAAAGTAATCTAGGACCACGCTCCACACCACGTGGATAGTAATCTCGGACCACGCACCACACCACGTGGATAGCAATCTCGGACCACGCTCCAGACTGTGGAAAGTAATCCCGGACCACGCTCCACAACACGTGGACAGTAATCACGGACCACGCTCCACACCACGTGGATAATAATCTCGGACTACGCACCACACTACGAGGATAGTAATCTCGGACCACGATCCACACTGTGGATTGTAATCTCGGACCACGCTCCACACCACGTGGACAGTAATCTCGGACCACGCTCCACACTACGGGGATAGTAATCTCGGACCACGCTCCACACCACGTGGACAGTAATCTCAGACCACGCTCCACACCACGTGGATAGTAATCTCGGACCACGCTCCACACCACGTGGATAGTAATCTCGGACCACGCTCCACACCACGTGGATTGTAATCACGGACCACGCTACACACCACGTGGATAGTCATCTCGGACCACGCTCCACACTCGGTGGATAGTCATCTCGGACAACGCTCCACACCACGTGGATTGTCATCTCGGACAACGCTCCACACCACGTGGATAGTAATCTCGGACCACGCTCAACACCAGGTGGATAGTAATCTCGGACCACGCTCCACACCACGTGGATAGTAATCTCGGACCACGCTCCACACCACGTGGATAGTCATCTCGGACAACGCTCCACACCACGTGGATAGTAATCTCGGACCACGCGCCACACCACGTGGATAGTAATCTCGGACCACGCTCCACACCACGTGGATAGTAATCTCGGACCATGCTCCACACCACGTGTACAGTCATCTCGGACAACGCTCCACACCACGTGGATAGTAATCTTGGACCACGCTCCACACCACGTGGATAGTCATCTCGGACCACGCTCCACACCACGTGGATAGTAATCTCGGACCACGCAACACACCACGTGGAAAGTAATCTTGGACCACGCTCCATACCACGTGGGTAGTAAACTTGGATCACGCTCCACACCACGTGGATAGTTATCTTGGACCACGCTCCACACCACGTGGATAGTCATCTCGGACCATGCTCCACACCACGTGGATAGTAATCTCGGACCATGCACCACAACATGTGGATAGTAATCTCGGACCACGCTCCACACCACGTGGATAGTAATCTCGGACCACGCTCCACACCACGTGGATAGTAAACTTGGACCACGCTCCACACCACGTGGATAGTAATCTTGGACCACGCTCCACACCAGGTGGATAGTCATCTCGGACCACGCTCCACACCACGTGGATAGTAATCTCGGACCACGCTCCACACCACGTGGATAGTAAACTTGGACCACGCTCCACACCACGTGGATAGTAATCTTGGACCACGCTCCACACCACGTGGATAGTCATCTCGGACCACGCTCCACACCACGTGGATAGTAATCTTGGACCACGCCCCACAACACGTGTACAGTCATCTCGGACAACGCTCCTCACCACGTGGATAGTAAACTTGGACAACGCTCCACACCACGTGGATAGTAATCTTGGACCACGCTCCACACCACGTGGATAGTCATCTCGGACCACGCTCCACACCACGTGGATAGTAAACTTGGACCACGCTCCACACCACGTGGATAGTAATCTTGGACCACGCCCCACACCACGTGGATAGTCATCTCGGACCACGCTCCACACAACGTGGATAGTAATCTCGGACCACGCTCCACACCACGTGGATAGTAATCTCGGACCACGCACCACACCACGTGGATAGTAATCTTGGACCATGCTCCACATCACGTGGATAGTAATCTTGGACCATGCTCCACACCACGTGGATAGTAATCTCGGACCACGCTCCACACCACATGGATAGTAATCTCGATCCACGCTCCACACCACGTGGATAGTAAACTTGGACCACGCTCCACACCACGTGGATAGTAATCTTCGACCACGCTCCACACCTCGTGGATAGTCATCTCGGACCACGCTCCACACCACGTGGATAGTAATCTTGGACAACGCTCCACACCACGTGTACAGTCATCTCGGACAACGCTCCTCACCACGTGGATAGTAAACTTGGACAACGCTCCACACCACGTGGATAGTAATCTTGGACCACGCTCCACACCACGTGGATAGTCATCTCGGACCACGCTCCACACCACGTGGATAGTAATCTCGGACCATGCTCCACACCACGTGGATAGTAATCTTGGACCACGCTCCACACCACGTGGATAGTCATCTCGGACCACGCTCCACACCAAGTGGATAGTAATCTCGGACCATGCTCCACACCACGTGGATAGTAATCTCGGACCACGCTCCAAATCACGTGGAGAGTAATCTCGGACCACGCTCCACACCACGGGGATAGTAATCTCGGACCACGCTCCACACCACGTGGATAGTAATCTCGGACCACGCTCCACACCACGTGGATAGCAATCTCGGACCACGCTCCACACTGTGGATAGTAATCTCGGACCACGCTCCACACCACGTGGACAGTAATCTCGGAGCACGCTCCACACCACGTGGATAATAATCTCGGACCACGCACCACACCACGTGTATAGTAATCTCGGACAACGATCCACACTGTGGATAGTAATCTCGGACCACGCTCCACACCACGTGGACAGTAATCTCGGACCACGGTCCACACTATGAGGATAGTAATCTCGGACCACGCTCCACACTGTGGATAGTAATCTCGGACCACGCTCCACACCACGTGGACAGTAATCTCAGACCACGCTCCACACCACGTGGATAGTAATCTCGGACCACGCTCCACACCACGTAATAGTTATCTCGGACCACGCACCACACCACGTGGATAGCAATCTCGGACCACGCTCCACACTGTGGATAGTAATCTCGGAGTACGCTCCACACCACGTGGACAGTAATCTCGGAGCACGCTCCACACCACGTGGATAATAATCTCGGACCACGCACCACACTACGTGGATAGTAATCTCGGACTACGATCCACACTGTGGATAGTAATCTCGGACCACGCTCCACACCACGTGGACAGTAATCTCGGACCACGGTCCACACTATGAGGATAGTAATCTCGGACCACGCTCCACACTGTGGATAGTAATCTCGGACCACGCTCCACAACACGTGGACAGTAATCTCAGACCACGCTCCACACCACGTGGATAGTAATCTCGGACCACGCTCCACACCACGTGGACAGTAATCTCAGACCACGCTCCACACCACGTGGATAGTAATCTCGGACCACGCTCCACACCACGTGGATAGTTATCTCGGACCACGGTCCACACCACGTGGATAGTTATCTCGGGCAACGCTCCACACCACGTGGATAGTAATCTCGGACCAAGCTCCACACCACGTGGATAGTAATCTCGGACCACGCTCCACACCACGTGGATTGTAATCACGGACCACGCTACACACCACGTGGATAGTAATCTCGGACCACGCTCCACACCACGTGGATAGTCATCTCGGACCACGCACCACACTCCGTGGATAGTCATCTCGGACAAGGCTCCACACCACGTGGATAATAATCGCGGACCATGCTCCACACCACGTGGATAGTCATCTCGGACCACGCTCCACACCACGTGGATAGCAATCTCGGACCACGCTCCACACCATGTGGATAGTCATCTCGGACAACGCACCACACCACGTGGATAGTAATCTCGGACCACGCTCCACACCACGTGGATAGTAATCTCGGACCACGCACCACACGACGTGGATAGTAATCTCGGTCCATGCTCCAGACTACGTGGATAGTAATCTCGGACCACAATCCACACCACGTGGATAGTCATCTCGGACACGCTCAACACCAAGTGGATAGTAATCTCGGACCACGCTCCACACCACGTGGATAGAAATCTCGGACAACGGTCCACACCACGTGGATATTAAACTTGGACCACGCTCCACACCACGTGGATAGGAATCTTGGACCACGCTCCACACCACGTGGATAGTCATCTCGGACCACGCTCCACACCACGTGGAAATGTAATCTCGGACCACGCTTCACACTGTGGATAGTAATCTCGGACCATGCTCCACACCACGTGGATAGTAATCTCGGACCACGCACCACACCACGTGGATAGTAATCTCGGACCACGCTCCACACTGTGGATACTAATCTCGGACCACGCTCCACACCACGTGGATAGTAATCTCAGACGACGCTCCACACCACGTGGATAGTAATCTTTTACACGCTCCACACCACGTGGACAGAAATCTCGGACCACGTACCACGCCACGTGCAGAGTACTCTCGGACACGCTCCACGCCACGTTTACAGTAATCTCGGACATCGCTCCACACCACGTGGATAGTAATCTCGGACACGCTCCACACCAAGTGGATAGTAATCTCGGACCACGTTCCACACCACGTGGACAATAATCTCAGACCACGCTCCAGACCACGTGGAGAGTAATCTCAGACCACGCTCCACACCACGTGGATAGTAATCACGGACCACGCTCCACACCACGTGGATAGTAATCTCGGACCACGTTCCACACCACGTGGAGAGTAATCTCGGACCACGCTCCACACCTCGTGGATAGTAATCTCGGGCCACGCTCCACACCACGTGGAGAGTAATCACGGACCACGCTCCACACCACGTGGACAGTAATCTCGGATCACGCTCCACACCACGTGGATAGTAATCTTGGACCACGCTCCACACTCAGTGGATAGTAATCTTGGACCACGCTCCACACCGCGTGGATAGTAATCTTGGACCACGCTGCACACCACGTGGATAGTAATTTTGGAACACGCTCCACACCACGTTGATAGTTATATTGGACCACGCTCCACACCACGTGGATAGTAATCTTGGACCACGCTCCACACCGCGTGGATAGTAATCTCGGACCATGCACCACACCACGTGGATAGTAATCTCAGACCACGCTCCACACAACGGGGATAGCATTCTCGGACCACGCTCCACCCCACGGGGATAATAATCTCGGACCACGCTCCTCACCACGTGGTTAGTAATCTCGGACCACGCTCCACACCACGTGAACAGTAATCTTGGACCACGCTCCACACCACGTGGATAGTAATCTCAGACCACGCTCCACACCACGTTGATAGTAATCTCAGACCACGCTCCACACCACGGGGATAGTAATCTTGGACCACGCTCCACACTCCGTGGATAGTAATCTCGGACAACGCTCCACACCACGTGGATAGTAATCTGAGACCACGCTCCACACCACGTGGATAGTAATCTCGGACCACGCCCCACACTACGTGGATAGGAATCTCGGACCACGCTCCACACCACGTGGATAGTAATTTCGGACCCCGCTCCACACCACATGGATAGGAATCTCGGACCACGCTCCACACCGCGTGGATAGTAATCTCGGACCATAATCCACACAATGTTGAGAGTAATCTCGGACCACGCCCCACACCACGTGGATAGTAATCTCGGACCATGCTCCACACAACGTGGATAGTAATCTCGGACCACGTTCCACACCACGAGGATGTTAATCTTGGACCTCGCTCCACACCACGTGGATAGTAATCTCGGACCACGCTCCACCCCACGTAGAGCATAATCTCGGGCCACGCTCCACACCACGTGGACAGTAATCTCGGACCACGCTCCACACCACGTGGAGAGTAATCTCGGACACGCTCCACACCACGTGGATAGTAATATCGGACCACGCTCCACACCACGTTGACAGTAATCTCGGACATCGCTCCACACCACGTGGATAGTAATCTCGGACATGCTCCACACCACGTGGATAGTAATCTCGGACCACGCTCCACACCACGTGGAGAGTAATCTCGGACCACGCTCCACACCACGTGGATAGTAATCTCGGATCACGCTCCACACCACGTGGATAGTAATCTCGGACCACGCTCCACACCACGTGGATAGTCATCTCGTACAACGCTCCACACCACGTGGATGGTAATCTCGGACCACGCGCCACACCACGTGGATAGTAATCTCGGACCACGCTCCACACCACGTGGATAGTAATCTCGGACCATGCTCCACACCACGTGTATAGTCATCTCGGACAACGCTCCACACCACGTAGATAGTAAACTTGGACCACGCTCCACACAACGTGGATAGTAATCTTGGACCACGCTCCACAACACGTGGATAGTAATCTCGGACCACGCTCCACACCACGTGGATAGTAATCTCGGACCACGCACCACACCACGTGGATAGTAATCTTGGACCAAGCTCCACACCACGTGGATAGTCATCTTGGACCACGCTCCACACAACGTGGATAGTCATCTCGGACAACGCTCCACACCACGTGAATAGTCATCTTGGGCCACGCTCCACACCACGTGGATAGTCATCTCGGACCACACTCCACACCACGTGGATAGTAATCTCGGACCATGTTCCACACCACGTGGATAGTAATCGCGGACCACGCACCACACCACGTGGATAGTAATCTTGGACCATGCTCCACACCACGTGGATAGTAATCTTGGACCATGCTCCACACCACGTGGATAGTAATCTCGGACCACGCACCACACCACGTGGATAGTAATCTTGGACCAAGCTCCACACCACGTGGATAGTAATCTTGGACCACGCTCCACACCACGTGGATAATAATCTCGGACCACGGTCTACACCACGGTCACAGTAATCTTGGACAACTCTCCACACCAAGTGGATAGGAATCTCGGACCACGCTCCACAATGTGGATAGTAATCTCGGACCACGCTCCACACCACGTGGTTTGTAATCTCGGACCACGCTCCACACCACGTGGATAGTAATCTCGGAGCACGCTCCAAATCACGTGGAGAGTAATCTTGGACCACGCTTCACACCACGGGGATAGTAATCTCGGACCACGCTCCACACTACGTGGAAAGTAATCTAGGACCACGCTCCACACCACGTGGATAGTAATCTCGGACCACGCACCACACCACGTGGATAGCAATCTCGGACCACGCTCCAGACTGTGGAAAGTAATCCCGGACCACGCTCCACAACACGTGGACAGTAATCACGGACCACGCTCCACACCACGTGGATAATAATCTCGGACTACGCACCACACTACGAGGATAGTAATCTCGGACCACGATCCACACTGTGGATTGTAATCTCGGACCACGCTCCACACCACGTGGACAGTAATCTCGGACCACGCTCCACACTACGGGGATAGTAATCTCGGACCACGCTCCACACCACGTGGACAGTAATCTCAGACCACGCTCCACACCACGTGGATAGTAATCTCGGACCACGCTCCACACCACGTGGATAGTAATCTCGGACCACGCTCCACACCACGTGGATTGTAATCACGGACCACGCTACACACCACGTGGATAGTCATCTCGGACCACGCTCCACACTCGGTGGATAGTCATCTCGGACAACGCTCCACACCACGTGGATAGTCATCTCGGACAACGCTCCACACCACGTGGATAGTAATCTCGGACCACGCTCAACACCAGGTGGATAGTAATCTCGGACCACGCTCCACACCACGTGGATAGTAATCTCGGACCACGCTCCACACCACGTGGATAGTCATCTCGGACAACGCTCCACACCACGTGGATAGTAATCTCGGACCACGCGCCACACCACGTGGATAGTAATCTCGGACCACGCTCCACACCACGTGGATAGTAATCTCGGACCATGCTCCACACCACGTGTACAGTCATCTCGGACAACGCTCCACACCACGTGGATAGTAATATTGGACCACGCTCCACACCACGTGGATAGTCATCTCGGACCACGCTCCACACCACGTGGATAGTAATCTCGGACCACGCAACACACCACGTGGAAAGTAATCTTGGACCACGCTCCATACCACGTGGGTAGTAAACTTGGATCACGCTCCACACCACGTGGATAGTTATCTTGGACCACGCTCCACACCACGTGGATAGTCATCTCGGACCATGCTCCACACCACGTGGATAGTAATCTCGGACCATGCACCACAACATGTGGATAGTAATCTCGGACCACGCTCCACACCACGTGGATAGTAATCTCGGACCACGCTCCACACCACGTGGATAGTAAACTTGGACCACGCTCCACACCACGTGGATAGTAATCTTGGACCACGCTCCACACCAGGTGGATAGTCATCTCGGACCACGCTCCACACCACGTGGATAGTAATCTCGGACCACGCTCCACACCACGTGGATAGTAAACTTGGACCACGCTCCACACCACGTGGATAGTAATCTTGGACCACGCTCCACACCACGTGGATAGTCATCTCGGACCACGCTCCACACCACGTGGATAGTAATCTTGGACCACGCCCCACAACACGTGTACAGTCATCTCGGACAACGCTCCTCACCACGTGGATAGTAAACTTGGACAACGCTCCACACCACGTGGATAGTAATCTTGGACCACGCTCCACACCACGTGGATAGTCATCTCGGACCACGCTCCACACCACGTGGATAGTAAACTTGGACCACGCTCCACACCACGTGGATAGTAATCTTGGACCACGCCCCACACCACGTGGATAGTCATCTCGGACCACGCTCCACACAACGTGGATAGTAATCTCGGACCACGCTCCACACCACGTGGATAGTAATCTCGGACCACGCTCCACACCACGTGGATAGTAATCTTGGACCATGCTCCACATCACGTGGATAGTAATCTTGGACCATGCTCCACACCACGTGGATAGTAATCTCGGACCACGCTCCACACCACATGGATAGTAATCTCGATCCACGCTCCACACCACGTGGATAGTAAACTTGGACCACGCTCCACACCACGTGGATAGTAATCTTCGACCACGCTCCACACCTCGTGGATAGTCATCTCGGACCACGCTCCACACCACGTGGATAGTAATCTTGGACAACGCTCCACACCACGTGTACAGTCATCTCGGACAACGCTCCTCACCACGTGGATAGTAAACTTGGACAACGCTCCACACCACGTGGATAGTAATCTTGGACCACGCTCCACACCACGTGGATAGTCATCTCGGACCACGCTCCACACCACGTGGATAGTAATCTCGGACCATGCTCCACACCACGTGGATAGTAATCTTGGACCACGCTCCACACCACGTGGATAGTCATCTCGGACCACGCTCCACACCAAGTGGATAGTAATCTCGGACCATGCTCCACACCACGTGGATAGTAATCTCGGACCACGCTCCAAATCACGTGGAGAGTAATCTCGGACCACGCTCCACACCACGGGGATAGTAATCTCGGACCACGCTCCACACCACGTGGATAGTAATCTCGGACCACGCTCCACACCACGTGGATAGCAATCTCGGACCACGCTCCACACTGTGGATAGTAATCTCGGACCACGCTCCACACCACGTGGACAGTAATCTCGGAGCACGCTCCACACCACGTGGATAATAATCTCGGACCACGCACCACACCACGTGTATAGTAATCTCGGACAACGATCCACACTGTGGATAGTAATCTCGGACCACGCTCCACACCACGTGGACAGTAATCTCGGACCACGGTCCACACTATGAGGATAGTAATCTCGGACCACGCTCCACACTGTGGATAGTAATCTCGGACCACGCTCCACACCACGTGGACAGTAATCTCAGACCACGCTCCACACCACGTGGATAGTAATCTCGGACCACGCTCCACACCACGTAATAGTTATCTCGGACCACGCACCACACCACGTGGATAGCAATCTCGGACCACGCTCCACACTGTGGATAGTAATCTCGGAGTACGCTCCACACCACGTGGACAGTAATCTCGGAGCACGCTCCACACCACGTGGATAATAATCTCGGACCACGCACCACACTACGTGGATAGTAATCTCGGACTACGATCCACACTGTGGATAGTAATCTCGGACCACGCTCCACACCACGTGGACAGTAATCTCGGACCACGGTCCACACTATGAGGATAGTAATCTCGGACCACGCTCCACACTGTGGATAGTAATCTCGGACCACGCTCCACACCACGTGGACAGTAATCTCAGACCACGCTCCACACCACGTGGATAGTAATCTCGGTCCACGCTCCACACCACGTGGACAGTAATCTCAGACCACGCTCCACACCACGTGGATAGTAATCTCGGACCACGCTCCAAACCACGTGGATAGTTATCTCGGACCACGGTCCACACCACGTGGATAGTTATCTCGGGCAACGCTCCACACCACGTGGATAGTAATCTCGGACCAAGCTCCACACCACGTGGATAGTAATCTCGGACCACGCTCCACACCACGTGGATTGTAATCACGGACCACGCTACACACCACGTGGATAGTAATCTCGGACCACGCTCCACACCACGTGGATAGTCATCTCGGACCACGCACCACACTCCGTGGATAGTCATCTCGGACAAGGCTCCACACCACGTGGATAATAATCGCGGACCATGCTCCACACCACGTGGATAGTCATCTCGGACCACGCTCCACACCACGTGGATAGCAATCTCGGACCACGCTCCACACCATGTGGATAGTCATCTCGGACAACGCACCACACCACGTGGATAGTAATCTCGGACCACGCTCCACACCACGTGGATAGTAATCTCGGACCACGCACCACACGACGTGGATAGTAATCTCGGTCCATGCTCCAGACTACGTGGATAGTAATCTCGGACCACAATCCACACCACGTGGATAGTCATCTCGGACACGCTCAACACCAAGTGGATAGTAATCTCGGACCACGCTCCACACCACGTGGATAGAAATCTCGGACAACGGTCCACACCACGTGGATATTAAACTTGGACCACGCTCCACACCACGTGGATAGGAATCTTGGACCACGCTCCACACCACGTGGATAGTCATCTCGGACCACGCTCCACACCACGTGGAAATGTAATCTCGGACCACGCTTCACACTGTGGATAGTAATCTCGGACCATGCTCCACACCACGTGGATAGTAATCTCGGACCACGCACCACACCACGTGGATAGTAATCTCGGACCACGCTCCACACTGTGGATAGTAATCTCGGACCACGCTCCACACCACGTGGATAGTAATCTCGGACCACGCTCCACACTCCTAGGATAGTAATCTCGGACCACGCTCTACACCACGTGGATAGTAATCTCGGACCACGCACAACGTGGATAGTAATCTCGGTCCACGCTCAACACCACGTGGATAGTAATCTCGGACCACGCACCACGTGGATAGTAATTTCGGACCACGCGCCACGTGGATAGTAATCTCGTACCACGCTCCACACCACGTGGATAGTAATCTCGGACCACGCACCACACCACGTGGATAGTAATCTCGGACCACGCTCCACACCATGTGGATAGTAATCTCGGACCACGCTCCACACCACATGGATAGTCATCTCGGACACGCTCAACACCAGGTGGATAGTAATCTCGGACCACGCTCCACACCACGTGGATAGTAATCTCGGACCACGCTCCACACCACGTGGATAGTCATCTCGGACAACGCTCCACACCACGTGGATAGTAATCTCGGACCACGCGCCACACCACGTGGATAGTAATCTCGGACCACGCTCCACACCACGTGGATAGTAATCTCGGACCATGCTCCACACCACGTGTACAGTCATCTCGGACAACGCTCCATACCACGTGGATAGTAAACTTGGACCACGCTCCACACCACGTGGATAGTAATCTTGGACCACGCTCCACACCACGTGGATAGTCATCTCGGACCACGCTCCACACCACGTGGATAGTAATCTCGGACCACGCAACACACCACGTAGATAGTAATCTTGGACCACGCTCCACACCACGTGGGTAGTAAACTTGGATCACGCTCCACACCACGTGGATAATAATCTTGGACCACGCTCCTCACCACGTGGATAGTCATCTCGGACCATGCTCCACACCACGTGGATAGTAATCTCGGACCACGCACCACAACACGTGGATAGTAATCTCGGACCACGCTCCACACCACGTGGATAGTAATCTCGGACCACGCTCCACACCACGTGGACAGTAAACTTGGACCACGCTCCACACCACGTGGATAGTAATCTTGGACCACGCTCCACACCACGTGGATAGTCATCTCGGACCACGCTCCACACCACGTGGATAGTAATCTCGGACCATGCTCCACACCACGTGTACAGTCATCTCGGACAACGCTCCTCACCACGTGGATAGTAAACTTGGACAACGCTCCACCCACGTGGATAGTAATCTTGGACCACGCTCCACACCACGTGGATAGTAATCTCGGACCACGCTCCACACCACGTGGATAGTAATCTCGGAACACGATCCACACCACGTGGATAGTAAACTTGGACCACGCTCCACACCACGTGGATAGTAATCTCGGACCATGCTCCACACCACGTGGATAGTAATCTTGGACCACGCTCCACACCACGTGGATAGTCATCTCGGACCACGCTCCACACCAAGTGGATAGTAATCTCGGACCATGCTCCACACCACGTGGATAGTAATCTCGGACCACGCTCCAAATCACGTGGAGAGTAATCTCGGACCACGCTCCACACCACGGGGATAGTAATCTCGGACCACGCTCCACACCACGTGGATAGTAATCTCGGACCACGCTCCACACCACGTGGATAGCAATCTCGGACCACGCTCCACACTGTGGATAGTAATCTCGGACCACGCTCCACACCACGTGGACAGTAATCTCGGAGCACGCTCCACACCACGTGGATAATAATCTCGGACCACGCACCACACCACGTGTATAGTAATCTCGGACCACGATCCACACTGTGGATAGTAATCTCGGACCACGCTCCACACCACGTGGACAGTAATCTCGGACCACGGTCCACACTATGAGGATAGTAATCTCGGACCACGCTCCACACTGTGGATAGTAATCTCGGACCACGCTCCACACCACGTGGACAGTAATCTCAGACCACGCTCCACACCACGTGGATAGTAATCTCGGACCACGCTCCACACCACGTAATAGTTATCTCGGACCACGCACCACACCACGTGGATAGCAATCTCGGACCACGCTCCACACTGTGGATAGTAATCTCGGAGTACGCTCCACACCACGTGGACAGTAATCTCGGAGCACGCTCCACACCACGTGGATAATAATCTCGGACCACGCACCACACTACGTGGATAGTAATCTCGGACTACGATCCACACTGTGGATAGTAATCTCGGACCACGCTCCACACCACGTGGACAGTAATCTCGGACCACGCTCCACACCACGTGGACAGTAATCTCAGACCACGCTCCACACCACGTGGATAGTAATCTCGGACCACGCTCCACACCACGTGGACAGTAATCTCAGACCACGCTCCACACCACGTGGATAGTAATCTCGGACCACGCTCCACACCACGTGGATAGTTATCTCGGACCACGGTCCACACCACGTGGATAGTTATCTCGGACAACGCTCCACACCACGTGGATAGTAATCTCGGACCAAGCTCCACACCACGTGGATAGTAATCTCGGACCACGCTCCACACCACGTGGATTGTAATCACGGACCACGCTACACACCACGTGGATAGTAATCTCGGACCACGCTCCACACCACGTGGATAGTCATCTCGGACCACGCACCACACTCCGTGGATAGTCATCTCGGACTAGGCTCCACACCACGTGGATAATAATCGCGGACCATGCTCCACACCACGTGGATAGTCATCTCGGACCACGCTCCACACCACGTGGATAGCAATCTCGGACCACGCTCCACACCATGTGGATAGTCATCTCGGACAACGCACCACACCACGTGGATAGTAATCTCGGACCACGCTCCACACCACGTGGATAGTAATCTCGGACCACGCACCAAACGACGTGGATAGTAATCTCGGTCCATGCTCCACACTACGTGGATAGTAATCTCGGACCACGCTCCACACCACGTGGATAGTCATCTCGGACACGCTCAACACCAAGTGGATAGTAATCTCGGACCACGCTCCACACCACGTGGATAGGAATCTTGGACCACGCTCCACACCACGTGGATAGTCATCTCGGACCACGCTCCACACCATGTGGAAATGTAATCTCGGACCACGCTTCACACTGTGGATAGTAATCTCGGACCATGGTCCACACCACGTGGATAGTAATCTCGGACCACGCACCACACCACGTGGATAGTAATCTCGGACCACGCTCCACACTGTGGATAGTAATCTCGGACCACGCTCCACACCACGTGGATAGTAATCTCGGACCACGCTCCACACTCCTAGGATAGTAATCTCGGACCACGCTCTACACCACGTGGATAGTAATCTCGGACCACGCACAACGTGGATAGTAGTCTCGGTCCACGCTCAACACCACGTGGATAGTAATCTCGGACCACGCACCACGTGGATAGTAATTTCGGACCACGCGCCACGTGGATAGTAATCTCGGACCACGCTCCACACCACGTGGATAGTAATCTCGGACCACGCACCACACCACTTGGATAGTAATCTCGGACCACGCTCCACACCATGTGGATAGTAATCTCGGACCACGCTCCACACCACATGGATAGTCATCTCGGACACGCTCAACACCAGGTGGATAGTAATCTCGGACCACGCTCCACACCACGTGGATAGTAATCTCGGACCACGCTCCACACCACATGGATAGTCATCTCGGACAACGCTCCACACCACGTGGATAGTAATCTCGGACCACGCGCCACACCACGTGGATAGTAATCTCGGACCACGCTCCACACCACGTGGATAGTAATCTCGGACCATGCTCCACACCACGTGTACAGTCATCTCGGACAACGCTCCATACCACGTGGATAGTAAACTTGGACCACGCTCCACACCACGTGGATAGTAATCTTGGACCACGCTCCACACCACGTGGATAGTCATCTCGGACCACGCTCCACACCACGTGGATAGTAATCTCGGACCACGCAACACACCACGTAGATAGTAATCTTGGACCACGCTCCACACCACGTGGGTAGTAAACTTGGATCACGCTCCACACCACGTGGATAGTAATCTCGGACCACGCACCACAACACGTGGATAGTAATCTCGGACCACGCTCCACACCACGTGGATAGTAATCTCGGACCACGCTCCACACCACGTGGACAGTAAACTTGGACCACGCTCCACACCACGTGGATAGTAATCTTGGACCACGCTCCACACCACGTGGATAGTCATCTCGGACCACGCTCCACACCACGTGGATAGTAATCTCGGACCATGCTCCACACCACGTGTACAGTCATCTCGGACAACGCTCCTCACCACGTGGATAGTAAACTTGGACAACGCTCCACACCACGTGGATAGTAATCTTGGACCACGCTCCACACCACGTGGATAGTAATCTCGGACCACGCTCCACACCACGTGGATAGTAATCTCGGAACACGATCCACACCACGTGGATAGTAAACTTGGACCACGCTCCACACCACGTGGATAGTAATCTTGGACCACGCTCCACACCACGTGGATAGTCATCTCGGACCACGCTCCACACCACGTGGATAGTAATCTCGGACCACGCACCACACCACGTGGATAGTAATCTTGGACCATGCTCCACATCACGTGGATAGTAATCTTGGACCATGCTCCACACCACGTGGATAGTAATCTCGGACCACGCTCCACACCACGTGGGTAGTAAACTTGGATCACGCTCCACACCACGTGGATATTAATCTTGGACCACGCTCCACACCACGTGGATAGTCATCTCGGACCATGCTCCACACCACGTGGATAGTAATCTCGGACCACGCTCCACACCACGTGGATAGTAAACTTGGACCACGCTCCACACCACGTGGATAGTAATCTTGGACCACGCTCCACACCACGTGGATAGTCATCTCGGACCACGCTCCACACCACGTGGATAGTAATCTCGGACCATGCTCCACACCACGTGTACAGTCATCTCGGACAACGCTCCTCACCACGTGGATTGTAAACTTGGACAACGCTCCACACCATGTGGATAGTAATCTTGGACCACGCTCCACACCACGTGGATAGTAATCTTGGACCACGCTCCACACCACGTGGATAGTAATCTCGGAACACGATCCACACCACGTGGATAGTAATCTTGGACCATGCTCCACATCACGTGGATAGTAATCTTGGACCATGCTCCACACCACGTGGATAGTAATCTCGGACCACGCTCCACACCACGTGGATAGTAATCTCGGACCACGCACCACTCCACGTGGATAGTAATCTCGGACCACGCTCCACACCACGTGGATAGTAATCTCGGACCACTCTCCACACCACGTGGATAGGAATATCGGACCACGCTCCACACCACGTGGATAGACATCTTGGACCATGCTCCACACCACGTGGATAGTAATCTCGGACCACGCTCCACACCACGTGGGTAGTAAACTTGGATCACGCTCCACACCACGTGGATAGTAATCTTGGACCACGCTCCACACCACGTGGATAGTCATCTCGGACCATGCTCCACACCACGTGGATAGTAATCTCGGACCACGCACCACAACACGTGGATAGTAATCTCGGACCACGCTCCATACCACGTGGATAGTAATCTCGGACCACGCTCCACACCACGTGGATAGTAAACTTGGACCACGCTCCACACCACGTGGATAGTAATCTTGGACCACGCTCCACACCACGTGGATAGTCATCTCGGACCACGCTCCACACCACGTGGATAGTAATCTCAGACCATGCTCCACACCATGTGTACAGTCATCTCGGACAACGCTCCTCACCACGTGGATAGTAAACTTGGACAACGCTCCACACCATGTGGATAGTAATCTTGGACCACGCTCCACACCACGTGGATAGTAATCTCGGACCACGCTCCACACCACGTGGATAGTAATCTCGGACCACGCTCCACACCACGTGGGTAGTAAACTTGGATCACGCTCCACACCACGTGGATAGTAATCTCGGACCACGCACCACAACACGTGGATAGTAATCTCGGACCACGCTCCACACCACGTGGATAGTAATCTCGGACCACGCTCCACACCACGTGGACAGTAAACTTGGACCACGCTCCACACCACGTGGATAGTAATCTTGGACCACGCTCCACACCACGTGGATAGTCATCTCGGACCACGCTCCACACCACGTGGATAGTAATCTCGGACCATGCTCCACACCACGTGTACAGTCATCTCGGACAACGCTCCTCACCACGTGGATAGTAAACTTGGACAACGCTCCACACCACGTGGATAGTAATCTTGGACCACGCTCCACACCACGTGGATAGTAATCTCGGACCACGCTCCACACCACGTGGATAGTAATCTCGGAACACGATCCACACCACGTGGATAGTAAACTTGGACCACGCTCCACACCACGTGGATAGTAATCTTGGACCACGCTCCACACCACGTGGATAGTCATCTCGGACCACGCTCCACACCACGTGGATAGTAATCTCGGACCACGCACCACACCAAGTGGATAGTAATCTTGGACCATGCTCCACATCACGTGGATAGTAATCTTGGACCATGCTCCACACCACGTGGATAGTAATCTCGGACCACGCTCCACACCACGTGGGTAGTAAACTTGGATCACGCTCCACACCACGTGGATAGTAATCTTGGACCACGCTCCACACCACGTGGATAGTCATCTCGGACCATGCTCCACACCACGTGGATAGTAATCTCGGACCACGCTCCACACCACGTGGATAGTAAACTTGGACCACGCTCCACACCACGTGGATAGTAATCTTGGACCACGCTCCACACCACGTGGATAGTCATCTCGGACCACGCTCCACACCACGTGGATAGTAATCTCGGACCATGCTCCACACCACGTGTACAGTCATCTCGGACAACGCTCCTCACCACGTGGATTGTAAACTTGGACAACGCTCCACACCATGTGGATAGTAATCTTGGACCACGCTCCACACCACGTGGATAGTAATCTTGGACCACGCTCCACACCACGTGGATAGTAATCTCGGAACACGATCCACACCACGTGGATAGTAATCTTGGACCATGCTCCACATCACGTGGATAGTAATCTTGGACCATGCTCCACACCACGTGGATAGTAATCTCGGACCACGCTCCACACCACGTGGATAGTAATCTCGGACCACGCACCACTCCACGTGGATAGTAATCTCGGACCACGCTCCACACCACGTGGATAGTAATCTCGGACCACTCTCCACACCACGTGGATAGGAATATCGGACCACGCTCCACACCACGTGGATAGACATCTTGGACCATGCTCCACACCACGTGGATAGTAATCTCGGACCACGCTCCACACCACGTGGGTAGTAAACTTGGATCACGCTCCACACCACGTGGATAGTAATCTTGGACCACGCTCCACACCACGTGGATAGTCATCTCGGACCATGCTCCACACCACGTGGATAGTAATCTCGGACCACGCACCACAACACGTGGATAGTAATCTCGGACCACGCTCCATACCACGTGGATAGTAATCTCGGACCACGCTCCACACCACGTGGATAGTAAACTTGGACCACGCTCCACACCACGTGGATAGTAATCTTGGACCACGCTCCACACCACGTGGATAGTCATCTCGGACCACGCTCCACACCACGTGGATAGTAATCTCAGACCATGCTCCACACCATGTGTACAGTCATCTCGGACAACGCTCCTCACCACGTGGATAGTAAACTTGGACAACGCTCCACACCATGTGGATAGTAATCTTGGACCACGCTCCACACCACGTGGATAGTAATCTCGGACCACGCTCCACACCACGTGGATAGTAATCTCGGAACACGATCCACACCACGTGGATAGTAAACTTGGACCACGCTCCACACCACGTGGATAGTAATCTTGGACCACGCTCCACACCACGTGGATAGTCATCTCGGACCACGCTCCACACCACGTGGATAGTAATCTCGGACCACGCACCACACCACGTGGATAGTAATCTTGGACCATGCTCCACATCACGTGGATAGTAATCTTGGACCATGCTCCACACCACGTGCATAGTAATCTCGGACCACGCTCCACACCACGTGGATAGTAATCTCGGACCACGCACCACACCACGTGGATAGTAATCTCGGACCACTCTCCACACCACGTGGATAGGAATATCGGACCACGCTCCACACCACGTGGATAGAGATCTTGGACCATGCTCCACACCACGTGGATAGTAATCTCGGACCACGCTCCACACCACGTGGGTAGTAAACTTGGATCACGCTCCACACCACGTGGATAGTAATCTTGGACCACGCTCCACACCACGTGGATAGTCATCTCGGACCATGCTCCACACCACGTGGATAGTAATCTCGGACCACGCACCACAACACGTGGATAGTAATCTCGGACCACGCTCCACACCACGTGGATAGTAATCTCGGACCACGCTCCACACCACGTGGATATTAAACTTGGACCACGCTCCACACCACGTGGATAGTAATCTCGGACCACGCTCCACACCACGTGGATAGTCATCTCGGACCACGCTCCACACCACGTGGATAGTAATCTCGGACCATGCTCCACACCACGTGTACAGTCATCTCGGACAACGCTCCTCACCACGTGGATAGTAAACTTGGACAACGCTCCACACCATGTGGATAGTAATCTTGGACCACGCTCCACACCACGTGGATAGTAATCTCGGACCACGCTCCACACCACGTGGATAGTAATCTCGGAACACGATCCACACCACGTGGATAGTAAACTTGGACCACGCTCCACACCACGTGGATAGTAATCTTGGACCACGCTCCACACCACGTGGATAGTCATCTCGGACCATGCTCCACACCACGTGGATAGTAATCTTGGACCACGCTCCACACCACGTGGATAGTCATCTCGGACCACGCTCCACACCACATGGATAGTCATCTCGGACCACGCTCCACACCACGTGGATAGTAAACTTGGACCACGTTCCACACCACGTGGATAGTAAACTTGGACCACGCTCCACACCACGTGGATAGTAATCTTGGACCACGCTCCACACCGCGTGGATAGTCATCTCGGACCACGCTCCACACCACGTGGATAGTAATCTTGGACCATGCTCCACATCATGTGGATAGTAATCTCGGACCACGCTCCACACCACGTGGATAGTAATCTCGGACCACGCACCACACCACGTGGATAGTAATCTTGGACCATGCTCCACATCATGTGGATAGTAATCTTGGACCATGCTCCACACCACGTGGATAGTAATATCGGACCACGCTCCACACCACGTGGATAGACATCGTGGACCATGCTCCACACCACGTGGATAGTAATCTCGGACCACGCTCCACAATGTGGATAGTAAACTCGGACCACGCTCCACACCACTTGGATAGTAATCCCGGACCACGCTCCACACCACGGGGATAGTAATCTCGGACCACGCTCCACACCACGTGGATAGTAATCTTGGACCACGCTCCACACCACGTGGATAGTAATCCCGGACCACGCTCCACACCACGGGGATAGTAATCTCGGACCACGCTCCACACTACGTGGAGAGTAATCTCGGACCACGCTCCACACCACGTGGATAGTAATCTCGGACCATGCTCCACACCACATGGATAGTAATCTCGGACCACGCACTACACCACGTGGATAGCAATCTCGGACCACGCTCCACACTGTGGATAGTAATCTCGGACCACGCTCCACACCACGTGGACAGTAATCTCGGAGCACGCTCCACACCACGTGGATAATAATCTCGGACCACGCACCACACCACGAGGATAGCAATCTCGGACCACGCTCCACACTGTGGATAGTAATGTCGGACCACGCTCCACACCGCGTGGACAGTAATCTCGGACCACGGTCCACACTATGAGGATAGTAATCTCGGACCACGCTCCACACCACGTGGACAGTAATCTCAGACCACGCTCCACACCACGTGGATAGTAATCTCGGACCACGCTCCACACCACGTGGATAATTATCTCGGACCACGCTCCACACCACGTGGATAGTAATCTCGGACCAAGCTCCACACCACGTGGATAGTAATCTCGGACCACGCTCCACACCACGTGGATTGTAATCACGGACCACGCTACACACCACGTGGATAGTAATCTCGGACCACGCTCCACACCACGTGGATAGTCATCTCGGACCACGCACCACACTCCGTGGATATTCATCTCGGACAAGGCTCCACACCACGTGGATAATAATCTCGGACCATGCTCCACACCACGTGAATAGTCATCTCGGACCACGCTCCACACCACGTGGATAGTAATCTCGGACCACGCTCCACACCATGTGGACAGTCATCTCGGACAACGCACCACACCACGTGGATAGTAATCTCGGACCACGCTCCACACCACGTGGATAGTAATCTCGGACCACGCACCACACGACGTGGATAGTAATCTCGGTCCACGCTCCACACCACGTGGATAGTAATCTCGGACCACGCTCCACACCACGTGGATAGTCATCTCGGACACGCTCAACACCACGTGGATAGTAATCTCGGACCACGCTCCACACCACGTGGATAGAAATCTCGGACAACGGTCAACACCACGTGGATATTAAACTTGGACCACGCTCCTCACCACGTGGATAGGAATCTTGGACCACGCTCCACACCACGTGGATAGTCATCTCGGACCACGCTCCACACCACGTGGAAATGTAATCTCCGACCATGCTTCACACTGTGGATAGTAATCTCGGACCATGCTCCACACCACGTGGATAGTAATCTCGGACCACGCACCACACCACGTGGATAGTAATCTCGGACCACGCTCCACACTGTGGATAGTAATCTCGGACCACGCTCCACATCACGTGGATAGTAATCTCGGACCACGCTCCACACTCCTAGGATAGTAATCTCGGACCACGCTCCACACCACGTGGATAGTAATCTCGGACCACGCACAACGTGGATAGTAATCTCGGTCCACACTCAACACCACGTGGATAGTAATCTCGGACCACGCACCACGTGGATAGTAATTTCGGACCACGCGCCACGTGGATAGTAATCTCGGACCACGCTCCACACCACGTGGATAGTCATCTCGGACAACGCTCCACACCACGTGGATAGTAATCTAGGACCATGCTCCACACCACGTGGATATTCATCTCGGACCACGCTCCACACCACGTGAATAGTAATCTCGGACCACGCTCCACACCACGTGGATAGTAATCTTGGACCACGCTCCACACCACGTGGATAGTAATCTTGGACCACGCTCCACACCACGTGGATAGTAATCTCGGACCACGCTCCACCCCACGTGGATAGTAAACTCGGAGCACGCTCCACACCACGTGGATAGTAAACTTGGTCCACGCTCCACACCACGTGGATAGTAATCCTGGACCACGCTCCACACCACGTTGATAGTAATCTCGGACTACGCTCCACACTGTGGATAGTAATCTCGGACCACACCCCACACCACGTGGATAGTAATCTCGGACCACGCTCCACACTCCTTGGATAGTAATCTCGGACCACGCTCTACACCACGTGGATAGTAATCTCGGACCACGCACCACGTGGATAGTAATCTCGGTCCACGCTCTACACCACGTAGATAGAAATCTCGGACCACGCACCACGTGGATAGTAATCTCGGACCACGCGCCACGTGGATAGTAATCTCGGACCACGCTCCACACCACGTGGATAGTCATCTCGGACAATGCTCCACACCACGTGGATAGTAATCTAGGACCACGCTCCACACCACGTGGATAGTCATCTCGGACCACGCTCCACACCATGTGGATAGTAATCTCGGACCACGCTCCACACCACGTGGATAGTAATCTTGGACCTCGCTCCACACCACGTGGATAGTAATCTTTGACCACGCTCCACACCACGTGGATAGTAATCTCGGACCACGCTCCACACCACGTAGATCGTAATCTCGGACCACGCTCCACTCCACGTCGATAGTAATCTTTGGCCATGCTCCTCACCACGTGGATAGTGATCTCGGACCACGCTCCACACCATGTGGATAGTAATCTCGGACCACGACTTCCGGGTGCGGCGATGACCAGCTAAGTCGCACGTTTCGGCAACTCCCGGTGGAACGGACTTTTGGGCTCTTGATAGGAGCCCCAACGGCAATTTTAACGGCGAAAAACACCGTGCGGTAAACCAGAAGGGTATTCCCCCTGGACATGGATGGTAAAAGGAGAGGAAAGTGGCCGGATTGCAGCGGATCCTTTGCAACAGCGGCAAGGAAGGCAAGCAGAAACCAAGATGGCGTCGGAAGGTTGCAGTTTCATATGGGGCCCTGAACAACAAGAGTTCTTGAAATGCTGCGTGGAGGAGATAAAAAAGGAAATGAAGAAAGAGTTGTTGGCCCCGATACTACAGGCGATTGAAGGGCTAAAGGAGGAACAAAAGACCCAGGAGCAGGAGCTTCGGGTCGTGAAGGCGAAAGCAGCCGAGAATGAGAACGATATACAGGGCCTGGTGGTGAAGACGGAGATACAGGAGGCACATCAGAAACGATGTGTGGAGAGGTTGGAGGCACTGGAAAACAACGCAAGGAGGAACAACCTGAGGATTCTTGGTCTTCCTGAAGGTGTGGAGGCGGCGGACGTCGGGGCATATTTGAGCACGATGCTGCACTCGTTAATGGGAGCGGAGGCCCCGACGGGTCCATTGGAGGTGGAGGGAGCGTACCGAGTTATGGTGCGAGGATCGAGAGCAGGAGAAACTCCCAGAGCCATAGTGGTGAGATTCCTCCGTTTTAAGGATAGAGAAACGGTCCTTAGATGGGCGAAGAAAACTCGGTGCAGTAAATGGGAGAACGCGGTGATCCGCGTTTATCAAGACTGGAGTGCGGAGGTGGCGAGAAGGAGGGCGAGCTTTAATCGGGCCAAGGCGGTGCTTCATAAAAGGAAGATAACATTTGGAATGCTGCAACCGGCAAGACTGTGGGTCACATATCGAGGGAGGCACCACTACTTTGAGACGGCGGATGAAGCGTGGACTTTTATTGTAGAAGAAATACTGGAATGAGTGGACTATTAAAAAGAACGTTTGGACAAAGTGGTGGGGCGAATGTGGGGGGCGAAGAGGGGTTTTATGTTCTAATCCTGCGGTATGGTAACTTTTCTTTCTCCCACAGGTGGTGGTGGGGGGAGGTGGGGAGGGAGAGGAGATGGGGCGTTGGCCATGGGAGGCGGGGCCGAGGGAGAAGCGCGGGCTTGGTTCCCGCGCTATGATAATTATGGCGGGAATAGAGAAGCAGGAAGGAGGGGGCGTCGCACGGTGCGAGCCGTGGTCACGGGGGGAAGCCGAGGTCAGCCAGAGTTTGCTGACTTCTGGGAGCAACATGGGGGGAGTAATTACGCTAGCGGGGGGTCTAGCGGGGGGGTTGGGAGGGGGGAATTACTGGGTTGCTGCTGCTGGGGAAAGGGGGGAGTGGGTACGGGAGAGGATGGGCGGGGGGGGGCACCGCCTGGGGGAGATATAGCTGCGTGGGAACTGGGTGAGAAGCTGGAAAAAGATAATGGCTAATCGGCAAGGGGGGGGGTGGGAAGCCCCCCAACTCGGCTGATCACGTGGAACGTGAGAGGGCTCAATGGGCCGATAAAGAGGGCACGAGTACTCGCACACCTTAAGAAACTTAAAGCAGATGTGGTTATGTTACAGGAAACGCACCTGAAACTGATAGACCAGGTTAGGCTGCGCAAAGGATGGGTGGGGCAGGTGTTCCATTCGGGGCTGGATGCGAAAAACAGGGGGGTGGCTATATTAGTGGGGAAGCGGGTAATGTTCGAGGCAAAGACTATAGTGGCGGATAACGGGGGCAGATACGTGATGGTGAGTGGCAAACTACAGGGAGAGATGGTGGTTTTGGTAAACGTGTATGCCCCGAACTGGGATGATGCCAACTTTATGAGGCGAATGCTAGGACGCATTCCGGACCTAGAGATGGGAAAGCTGATAATGGGGGGAGACTTTAACACGGTGTTGGAACCAGGGCTGGATAGGTCGAAGTCCAGGACTGGTAGGAGGCCGGCAGCAGCCAAGGTGCTTAAAGATTTTATGGAGCAGATGGGAGGTGTGGACCCGTGGAGATTCAGTAGACCTAGGAGTAAGGAGTTCTCGTTTTTCTCCTATGTCCATAAAGTCTATTCGCGCATAGACTTTTTTGTGCTGGGTAGGGCATTGATCCCGAAGGTGAGGGGAACGGAATATACGGCTATAGCCATTTCGGATCATGCCCCACACTGGGTAGACTTGGAGATAGGGGAGGAAACAGGAGGGCGCCCACCCTGGAGAATGGACATGGGACTAATGGCGGATGAGGGGGTGTGCCTAAGGGTGAGGGGATGTATTGAAAAGTACTTGGAACTCAATGACAATGGGGAGGTCCAGGTGGGAGTGGTCTGGGAGGCGTTGAAGGCGGTGGTTAGGGGGGAGCTGATATCAATAAGGGCACATAAAGGGAAGCAGGAGAGTAAGGAACGGGAGCGGTTGCTGCAAGAACTTTTGAGGGTGGACAGACAATATGCAGAAGCACCGGAGGAGGGATTGTACAGGGAAAGGCAAAGGCTGCATGTGGAATTTGACTTGCTGACTACAGGCACTGCAGAGGCACAATGGAGGAAGGCGCAGGGTGTACAGTATGAATATGGGGAGAAGGCGAGCAGATTGCTGGCACACCAATTGAGGAAAAGGGGAGCAGCGAGGGAAATAGGTGGAGTGAGGGACGAGGAAGGAGAGATGGAGCGGGGAGCGGAGAGAGTGAATGAAGTGTTCAAGACATTTTATAAAAAATTATATGAAGCTCAACCCCCGGATGGGAGGGAGAGAATGATGGACTTTTTGGATCGGCTGGAAATTCCCAAGGTGAAAGAGCAGGAAAGGGTGGGACTGGGAGCACAGATCAAGGTAGAAGAAGTGGTGAAAGGAATTAGGAACATGCAGACGGGAAAGGCCCCGGGACCGGACGGATTCCCAGTTGAATTCTACAGAAAATATTTGGACTTGCTCGCCCCGGTACTGACGAGGACCTTTAACGAGGCAAAGGAAAGGGGACAACTGCCCCCGACTATGTCTGAAGCAACGATATCGCTTCTCTTAAAGAAGGAAAAGGACCCGCTACAATGCGGGTCCTACAGACCAATTTCCCTCCTAAATGTGGATGCCAAGGTCCTGGCCAAGGTAATGGCAATGAGAATAGAGGAATGTGTCCCGGGGGTGGTTCACGAGGACCAAACTGGGTTTGTGAAGGGGAGACAGCTGAACACGAATATACGGAGGCTGTTAGGGGTAATGATGATGGCCCCACCAGAGGGTGAAACGGAGATAGTAGTGGCGATGGATGCCGAGAAAGCATTTGATAGAGTGGAATGGGATTACTTGTGGGAGGTGTTGAGGAGATTTGGTTTTGGAGAGGGGTATTTTAGATGGGTGCAGCTATTGTATAGGGCCCCAGTGGCGAGTGTGGTCACGAATGGACGGGGATCGGCATATTTTCGGCTCCATAGAGGGACAAGGCAGGGATGTCCTCTGTCCCCATTACTGTTTGCACTGGCGATTGAGCCCCTGGCGATAGCGCTGAGGGGTTCCAAGAGATGGAGGGGAGTACTTAGGGGAGGAGAAGAACACCGGGTATCTTTGTATGCGGATGATTTGCTACTATATGTGGCAGATCCGGCGGAGGGGATGCCAGAAATAATGCGGATACTTGGGGAGTTTGGGGATTTTTCAGGGTATAAATTGAACATGGGGAAGAGTGAGCTGTTTGTGGTGCATCCAGGGGAGCAGAGTAGAGAAATAGAGGACCTACCGTTGAGGAAGGTAACAAGAGACTTTCGTTACCTGGGGATCCAGATAGCTAAGAATTGGGGCACATTGCACAGGCTAAATTTAACGCGGTTGGTGGAACAGATGGAGGAAGATTTCAAGAGATGGGATATGGTAGCACTGTCAATGGCAGGGAGGGTGCAGGCAGTTAAGATGGTGGTCCTCCCGAGATTCCTCTTTGTGTTTCAGTGCCTCCCGGTGGTGATCACAAAGGCTTTTTTTAAAAGGATAGAAAAGAGCATCATGGGTTTTGTTTGGGCCGGGAAGACTCCCAGAGTGAGGAAGAGATTCTTACAGCGTAGTAGGGATAGGGGGGGGCTGGCACTACCGAGCCTAAGTGAGTACTATTGGGCCGCTAATATTTCAATGGTGAGTAAGTGGATGGGAGAGGAGGAGGGAGCGGCGTGGAAGAGGTTAGAGAGGGCGTCCTGTAGGGGGACTAGCCTGCAGGCTATGGTGACAGCCCCATTGCCGTTCTCACCGAGGAACTACACCACAAGCCCGGTGGTGGTAGCTACACTGAAGATTTGGGGACAGTGGAGACGACGTAGGGGAAAGACCGGAGCATTGGGGGGGTCCCCGATAAGAAACAACCATAGGTTTGCCCCGGGGGGGAATGGATGGGGGATATGGAATGTGGCAAAGAGCAGGAATAACGCAACTGAAAGATCTATTTGTGGATGGGAAGTTCGCAAGTCTGGGAGCGCTGACCGAGAAATATGAGTTGCCCCAAGGGAATGCATTCAGGTATATGCAATTGAGGGCTTTTGCGAGGCAACAGGTGAGGGAATTCCCGCAGCTCCCGACACAAGAGGTGCAGGACAGAGTGATCTCAAAGACATGGGTGGGGGATGGTAAGGTGTCAGATATATATAGGGAAATGAGGGACGAAGGGGAGACTATGGTGGATGAACTAAAAGGGAAATGGGAAGAAGAGCTAGGGGAGGAGATCGAGGAGGGGCTGTGGGCAGATGCCCTAAGCAGGGTAAACCCGTCGTCCTCGTGTGCCAGGCTAAGCCTGATTCAGTTTAAGGTATTACACAGGGCACATATGACTGGAACACGGCTCAGTAAATTTTTTGGGGTGGAGGATAGGTGTGCGAGGTGCTCGAGAAGCCCAGCGAATCATACCCATATGTTTTGGTCATGCCCGGCACTACAGGGGTTTTGGGTGGGGGTGACAAAGGCGCTTTCAAAAGTAGTAGGAGTCCGGGTCGAACCAAGCCGGGGGTTGGCTATATTTGGGGTTGCACAAGAGCCGGGAGTGCAGGAGGCGAGAGAGGCCGATGTTTTGGCCTTTGCGTCCCTCGTAGCCCGGCGCAGGATATTGTTAATGTGGAAAGAAGCCAAGCCCCCCGGGGTGGAGACCGGGATAAATGACATGGCGGGGTTCATAAAGCTAGCGCGGATTAAGTTCGTCCTAAGGGGGTCGGCTCAAGGGTTCACCAGGCGGTGGCAACCGTTCGTCGAATATCTTGCGGATAGATAGATGGGGGAAAAAAAGAAGGCAGCAGCAGCGGCCCAGGATTTGGGGAGGGGGGTGGGGGGGGGGGGGGGGGGGGATGGGGGGGGTGGGGGGTGGGGGGGGGTGTAGCTTGTGACAAGGCAGTTGCCAATTAGGGCTAGTTTTCATTTTTGTTATTTAATATTTATTTATATTTTGTTTATATAAAATAGGTCATTGTTATCTGTGTTGTTATAATGTTGTGTAAAGGATGCACAATGTACTGTGTTGGTTGACCAAAAATTTTCAATGAAATATTTATTTAAAAAAAAGTAATCTCGGACCACGCACCACACCACGTGGATAGTAATCTTGGACCACGCTCCACACCACGTGGGTAGTAAACTTGGATCACGCTCCACACCACGTGGATAGTAATCTCGGACCGCGCTCCACACTGCGTGGATAGTAATCTCGGACCACGCTCCACACCACGTGGATAGTAATCGTGGACCACGCTCCACACCACGTGGATAGTAATCTCGGACCACGCTCCACACCACGTGGGTAGGAATCTTGGACCACGCTCCTCACTCCGTGGATAGTAATCTCGGACCACGCTCCACCCCACGTGGATAGTAATCTCGGAGCACGCACCACACCACGCGGATAGTAATCTTGGACCACGCTCCACACCACGTGGATAGTAATCTCGGACCACGCGCCACACCACGTCGATAGTAATCTTGGACCACGCTCTACACCACGTGGATAGTAATCTCGGACCACGCATCACGTGGATAGTAATCTCGGACCACGCACCACGTGGATAGTAATCTCGGTCCACGCTCTACACCACGTGGATAGTAATCTCGGACCACGCACCACGTGGATAGTAATCTCGGACCACGCACCATGTGGATAGTAATCTCGGACCACGCTCCACACCACGTGAATAGTCATCTCGGACCACCCTCCACACTCCGTGGATAGTCATCTCGGAAAACGATCCACACCACATGGATAGTAATCTCGGACCACGCTCCACACCACGTGGATAGTAATCTCGGGCCACGCTCCACACCACGTGGATAGTAATCTCGGGCCACGCTCCACACCATGTGGATAGTCATCTCGGACCACGCTCCACACCACGTGGATAGTCATCTCGGACCACGCTCCACACCACGTGGATAGTAATCTCGGACCACGCTCCACACCACGTGGATAGTAATCTTGGACCATGCTCCACACCACGTGGAGAGTAATCTCGGACCACGCTCCACACCACGTGGATGGTAATCTCGGACCACGCACCACACCACGTGGATAGTAATCTCGGACCACGCTCCACACCACGTGGATAGTAATCTTGGACCACGCTCCACACCAAGTGGATAGTAATCTCAGACCACGCTCAACACCACGTGGATAGTAATCGTGGACCACGCTCGACACCACGTGGATGATAATCTTGGACAACGCTCCACACCACGTGGATAGTAATCTCGGACCACGCTCCACACTGTGGATAGTAATCTCGGACCACTCTCCACACCACGTGGAGAGTGATCTCGGACCACGCTCCACACCACGGGGATAGTAATCTCGGACCACTTGGAGAGTAATGTCGGACCACGCTCCAAACCACGGGGATAGTAATCTCGGACCACGCTCAACACCACGTGGATAGTAATCTCGTACCATGCTCCACACCATGTGGATAGTAATCTCGGACCACGCACCACAGCACGTGGATAGTAATCTCGGACCACGCTCCACACTGTGGATAGTAATCTCGGACCATGCTCCACACCACGTGGACAGTAATCTCGAACCACGCTCCACACCACGTGGATAATAATCTCGGACCACGCACCACACCACGTGGATAGTAATCTCGGACCACAAACCACACCACGTGGACAGTAATCTCGGACCACGCTCCACACCACGGGGAGAGTAATCTCGGACCACGCTCCACACCACGTGGACAGTAATCTCAGACCATGCACCACGTGGATAGTAATCTCGGACCACGCTCCACACCACGTGAATAGTCATCTCGGACCACCCTCCACACTCCGTGGATAGTCATCTCGGAAAACGCTCCACACCACGTGGATAGTAATCTCGGAACACGCTCCACACCACGTGGATAGTCATCTCGGACCACGCTCCACACCACGTGGATAGTAATCTCGGACCACGCTCCACACCACGTGGATTGTAATCTCGGACCACGCTCCACACCACGTGGAGAGAAATCTCGGACCACGCTCCACACCACGTCGATAGTAGTCTTGGACCATGCTCCTCACCATGTGGATAGTAATCTCAGACCACGCTCCGCACCACGTGGATAGTAATCTCGGACCACGCTCCACACCACGTGGACAGTAATCTCGGACCGCGCTCCACACTGCGTGGATAGTAATCTCGGACCACGCTCCACACCACGTGGATAGTAATCGTGGACCACGCTCCACACCACGTGGATAGTAATCTCGGACCACGCTCCACACCACGTGGGTAGGAATCTTGGACCACGCTCCTCACTCCGTGGATAGTAATCTCGGACCACGCTCCACCCCACGTGGATAGTAATCTCGGAGCACGCACCATACCACGCGGATAGTAATCTTGGACCACGCTCCACACCACGTGGATAGTAATCTCGGACCACGCTCCACACCACGTCGATAGTAATCTTGGACCACGCTCTACACCACGTGGATAGTAATCTCGGACCACGCACCACGTGGATAGTAATCTCGGTCCACGCTCTACACCACGTGGATAGTAATCTCAGACCACGCACCACGTGGATAGTAATCTCTGACCACGCACCACGTGGATAGTAATCTCGGACCACCCTCCACACTCCGTGGATAGTCATCTCGGAAAACGCTCCACACCACGTGGATATTAATCTCGGACCACGTTCCACACCACGTGGATAGTAATCGTGGACCACGCTCGACACCACGTGGATGATAATCTTGGACAACGCTCCACACCACGTGGATAGTAATCTCGGACCACACTCCATACTGTGGATTGTAATATCGGACCACTCTCCACACCACGTGGAGAGTGATCTCGGACCACGCTCCACACCACGGGGATAGTAATCTCGGACCACGCTCCAAACCACTTGGAGAGTAATGTCGGACCACGCTCCAAACCACGGGGATAGTAATCTCGGACCACGCTCCACACCACGTGGATAGTAATCTCGGACCATGCTCCACACCATGTGGATAGTAATCTCGGACCACGCACCACAGCACGTGGATCGTAATCTCGGACCACGCTCCACACTGTGGATAGTAATCTCGCACCATGCTCCACACCACGTGGACAGTAATCTCGAACCACGCTCCACACCACGTGGATAATAATCTAGGACCACGCACCACACCACGTGGATAGTAATCACGGACTACGCTCCACACTGTGGATAGTAATCTCGGACCACAAACCACACCACGTGGACAGTAATCTCGGACCACGCACCACACCACGGGGAGAGTAATCTCGGACCACGCTCCACACCACGTGGACAGTAATCTCAGACCACGCTCCACACCACGTGGATAGTAATCTCGGACCACGCTCCACACCACGTGCAGAGTAATCTCGGACCACGCTCCATACCACGTCGATAGTAATCTCGGACCACGCACCACACCACGTGGATAGTAATCTCGGACCACGCTCCACACCACGTGGATAGTAATCGTGGACCACGCTCCACACCACGTGGATAATAATCTTGGACAACGCTCCACACCACGTGGATAGTAATCTCGGACCACGCTCCACACTGTGGATAGTAAACTCGGACCACGCTCCACACCATGTGGAGAGTGATCTCGGACCACGCTCCACACCACGGGGAGAGTAATCTCGGACCACGCTCCAAACCACTTGGAGAGTAATGTTGGACCACGCTCCACACCACGGGGATAGTAATCTCTGACTACGCTCCACACCACGTGGATAGTAATCTCGGACCACGCTCCACACCACGTGGATAGTAAACTTGGACCACGCTACACACCACGTGGATAGTAATCTTGGACAACGCTCCACACCACGTGGATAGTAATCTTGGACCACGCTCCACACCACGTGGATAGTAATCACGGACCACGCTCCACACCACGTGGATAGTCATCTCGGACAACGCTCCAAACCACGTGGGTAGTAATCTCGGACCACGCTCCACACCACGTGGATAGTAATATCGGACCACGCTCCACACCACGTGGATAGTAAACTTGGACCACGCTCCACACCACGTGGATAGTAATCTCGGACCACGCACCACGTGGATAGTAATCTCGGTTCACGCTCTACACCATGTGGATAGTAATCTCGGACCACGCATCACGTGGATAGTAATCTCGGACCACGCACCACGTGGAAAGTAATCTCGGACCACGCTCCACACCACGTGGACAGTAATCTCGGACCACGCTCCACACCACATGGATAGTAATCTTGGACCACGCTCCACACCACATGGATAGTAATCTCGGACCACGCTCCACACTCCGTGGATAGTAATCTCGGACCACACTCCACCCCACGTGGATAGTAATCTCGGACCACGCTCCACACCACGTGCAGAGTAATCTCGGTCCACGCTCCACACCACGTCGATAGTAATCTCGGACCACACACCACGTGGATAGTAATCTCGGACCATGCTCCACACCACGTGGATAGTAATCGTGGACCACGCTCCACACCACGTGTATAATAATCTTGGACAACGCTCCACACCACGTGGATAGTAATCTCGGACCACGCTCCACACTGTGGATAGTAATCTCGGACCATGCTCCAAACCACTTGGAGAGTAATGTTGGACCACGCTCCACACCACGGGGATAGTAATCTCGGACCACGCTCCACACCACGTGGATAGTAAACTTGGACCACGCTACACACCACGTGGATAGTAATCTTGGACAACGCTCCACACCACGTGGATAGTTATCTTGGACCACGCTCCACACCACGTGGATAGTAATCTCGGACCACGCTCCACACCACGTGGATAGTAATCACGGACCACGCTCCACACCACGTGGATAGTCATCTCGGCAACGCTCCACACCACGTGGATAGTAATCTCGGACCACGCTCCACACCACGTGGATAGTAATATCGGACCACGCTCCACACCACGTGGATAGTAATCTTGGACCACGCTCCACACCACGTGGATAGTAATCTCGGACCACGCACCACGTGGATAGTAATCTCGGTCCACGCTCTACACCATGTGGATAGTAATCTCGGACCACGCACCACGTGAATAGTAATCTCGGACCACGCACCACGTGGATAGTAATCTCGGACCACGCTCCACACCACGTGGACAGTAATCTCGGACCACGCTCCACACCACATGGATAGTAATCTTGCACCACGCTCCACACCACATGGATAGTAATCTCGGACCACGCTCCACACTCCGTGGATAGTAATCTCGGACAACACTCCACCCCACGTGGAGAGTAATCTCGGAGCACACTCCACACCACCTGGATAGTAATCTTGGACCACGCTCCACACCACGTGGGTAGTAATCTCGGACCACGCTCCACACCACGTCGACAGTAGTCTTGGACCATGCTCCTCACCACCTCGATAGTAATCTCAGACCACGCTCCGCACCACGTGGACAGTAATCTCGGACCACGCTCCACACCACGTGGACAGTAATCTCGGACCGCGCTCCACACTGCGTGGATAGTAATCTCGGACCACACTCCACACCACGTGGATAGTAATCGTGGACCACGCTCCACACCACGTGGATAGTCATCTCGGACAACGCTCCAAACCACGTGGGTAGTAATCTCGGACCACGCTCCACACCACGTGGATAGTAATATCGGACCACGCTCCACACCACGTGGATAGTAAACTTGGACCACGCTCCACACCACGTGGATAGTAATCTCGGACCACGCACCACGTGGATAGTAATCTCGGTTCACGCTCTACACCATGTGGATAGTAATCTCGGACCACGCATCACGTGGATAGTAATCTCGGACCACGCACCACGTGGATAGTAATCTCGGACCACGCTCCACACCACGTGGACAGTAATCTCGGACCACGCTCCACACCACATGGATAGTAATCTTGGACCACGCTCCACACCACATGGATAGTAATCTCGGACCACGCTCCACACTCCGTGGATAGTAATCTCGGACCACACTCCACCCCACGTGGATAGTAATCTCGGACCACGCTCCACACCACGTGCAGAGTAATCTCGGTCCACGCTCCACACCACGTCGATAGTAATCTCGGACCACACACCACGTGGATAGTAATCTCGGACCACGCTCCACACCACGTGGATAGTAATCGTGGACCACGCTCCACACCACGTGTATAATAGTCTTGGACAACGCTCCACACCACGTGGATAGTAATCTCGGACCACGCTCCACACTGTGGATAGTAATCTCGGACCATGCTCCAAACCACTTGGAGAGTAATGTTGGACCACGCTCCACACCACGGGGATAGTAATCTCGGACCACGCTCCACACCACGTGGATAGTAAACTTGGACCACGCTACACACCACGTGGATAGTAATCTTGGACAACGCTCCACACCACGTGGATAGTTATCTTGGACCACGCTCCACACCACGTGGATAGTAATCTCGGACCACGCTCCACACCACGTGGATAGTAATCACGGACCACGCTCCACACCACGTGGATAGTCATCTCGGCAACGCTCCACACCACGTGGATAGTAATCTCGGACCACGCTCCACACCACGTGGATAGTAATATCGGACCACGCTCCACACCACGTGGATAGTAATCTTGGACCACGCTCCACACCACGTGGATAGTAATCTCGGACCACGCACCACGTGGATAGTAATCTCGGTCCACGCTCTACACCATGTGGATAGTAATCTCGGACCACGCACCACGTGAATAGTAATCTCGGACCACGCACCACGTGGACAGTAATCTCGGACCACGCTCCACACCACGTGGACAGTAATCTCGGACCACGCTCCACACCACATGGATAGTAATCTTGCACCACGCTCCACACCACATGGATAGTAATCTCGGACCACGCTCCACACTCCGTGGATAGTAATCTCGGACAACACTCCACCCCACGTGGAGAGTAATCTCGGAGCACACTCCACACCACCTGGATAGTAATCTTGGACCACGCTCCACACCACGTGGGTAGTAATCTCAGACCACGCTCCGCACCACGTGGACAGTAATCTCGGACCACGCTCCACACCACGTGGACAGTAATCTCGGACCGCGCTCCACACTGCGTGGATAGTAATCTCGGACCACACTCCACACCACGTGGATAGTAATCGTGGACCACGCTCCACACCACGTGGATAGTAATCTCGGACCACGCTCCACACCACGTGGGTAGGAATCTTGGACCACGCTCCACACTCCGTGGATAGTAATCTCGGACCACGCTCCACCCCACGTGGATTGTAATCTCGGAGCACGCTCCACACCACGCGGATAGTAATCTTGGACCACGCTCCACACCACGTTGATAGTAATCTCGGACCACGCTCCACACCACGTCGATAGTAATCTTGGACCACGCTCTACACCACGTGGATAGTAATCTCGGACCACGCACCACGTGGATAGTAATCTCGGTCCACGCTCTACACCACGTGGATAGTAATCTCGGACCACGCACCACGTGGATAGTAATCTCGGACCACGCACCACGTGGATAGTAATCTAGGACCACGCTCCACACCACGTGAATAGTCATCTCGGACCACCCTCCACACTCCGTGGATAACATCTCGGAAAACGCTCCACACCACGTGGATAGTAATCTCGGACCACGCTCCACACCACGTGGATAGTCATCTCGGACCACGCTCCACACCACGTGGATAGTAATCTCGGACCACGCTCCACGCCACGTGGATAGTAATCTCGGACCACGCTCCACACCACGTGGATAGTAATCTTGGACCATGCTCCACACCACGTGGAGAGTAATCGCGGACCACGCTCCACACCACGTGGATGGTAATCTCGGACCACACACCACACCACGTGGATAGTAATCTCGGACCACGCTCCACACCACGTGGATAGTAATCTTGGACCATGCTCCACACCACGTGGATAGTAATCTGAGACCACGCTCAACACCACGTGGATAGTAATCGTGGACCACGCTCGACACCACGTGGATGATAATCTTGGACAACGCTCCACACCACGTGGATAGTAATCTCGGACCACGCTCCACACTGTGGATAGTAATCTCGGACCACTCTCCACACCACGTGGAGAGTGATCTCGGACCACGCTCCACACCACGGGGATAGTAATCTCGGACCACGCTCCAAACCACTTGGAGAGTAATGTCGGACCACACTCCAAACCACGGGGATAGTAATCTCGGACCACGCTCCACACCACGTGGATAGTAATCTCGGACCATGCTCCACACCATGTGGATAGTAATCTCGGACCACGCACCACAGCACGTGGATAGTAATCTCGGACCACGCTCCACACTGTGGATAGTAATCTCGGACCATGCTCCACACCACGTGGACAGTAATCTCGAACCACGCTCCACACCACGTGGATAATAATCTCGGACCACGCACCGCACCACGTGGTTAGTAATCACGGACTACGCTCCACACTGTGGATAGTAATCTCGGACCACAAACCACACCACGTGGACAGTAATCTCGGACCACGCTCCACACCACGTGCAGAGTAATCTCGGACCACGCTCCACACCACGTCGATAGTAATCTCGGACCACGCACCACACCACGTGGATAGTAATCTCGGACCACACTCCACACCACGTGGATAGTAATCGTGGACCACGCTCCACACCACGTGGATAATAATCTTGGACAACGCTCCACACCACGTGGATAGTAATCTCGGACCATGCTCCACACCACGTGGACAGTAATCTCGGACCACGCTCCACACCATGTGGATAGTAATCTCGGACCACGCACCACAGCACGTGGATAGTAATCTCGGACCATGCTCCACACCATGTGGATAGTAATCTTGGACCACGCACCACAGCACGTGGATAGTAATCTCGGACCACGCTCCACACTGTGGATAGTAATCTCGGACCATGCTCCACACCACGTGGACAGTAATCTCGAACCACGCTCCACACCACGTGGATAATAATCTCGGACCACGCACCACACCACGTGGTTAGTAATCACGGACTACGCTCCACACTGTGGATAGTAATCTCGGACCACGCTCCACACCACGGGGATAGTAATCTCGGACCACGCTCCACACCACGTGCAGAGTAATCTCGGACCACGCTCCACACCACGTCGATAGTAATCTCGGACCACGCACCACACCACGTGGATAGTAATCTCGGACCACACTCCACACCACGTGGATAGTAATCGTGGACCACGCTCCACACCACGTGGATAATAATCTTGGACAACGCTCCACACCACGTGGATAGTAATCTCGGACCACGCTCCACACCACGTGGATAGTAAACTTGGACAACGCTACACACCACGTGGATAGTAATCTTGGACAACGCTCCACACCACGTGGATAGTAATCTTGGACCACGCTCCACACCACGTGGATAGTAATCTCGGAACACGCTCCACACCACGTGGATAGTAATCTCGGACCACGCTCCACACCACGTGGATAGTAATCTCGGACGACGCTCCACACCACGTGCAGAGTAATCTCGGACCACGCTCCACACCACTTCGATAGTAATCTCGGACCACGCTCCACACCACGTGGATAGTAATCTCGGACCACGCTCCACAACACGTGGATAATAATCTTGGACAACGCTCCACACCACGTGGATAGTAATCTCGGACCACGCTCCACACTGTGGATAGTAATCTCGGACCACGCTCCACACCATGTGGAGAGTGATCTCGGACCACGCTCCACACCACGGGGATAGTAATCTCGGACCACGCTCCAAACCACTTGGAGAGTAATGTTGGACCACGCTCCACACCACGGGGATAGCAATCTCGAACCACGCTCCAGACCACGTGGATAGTAATCTCGGACCACGCTCCACGCCACGTGGATAGTAAACTTGGACCACGCTACACACCACGTGGATAGTAATCTTGGACAACGCTCCACAGCACGTGGATAGTAATCTTGGACCACGCTCCACACCACGTGGATAGTAATCACGGACCACGCTCCACACCACGTGCACAGTAATCTCGGACCACGCTCCACACCACGTCGATAGTAATCTCGGACCACGCACCACACCACGTGGATAGTAATCTCGGACCACGCTCCACACCACGTGGATAGTAATCGTGGACCACGCTCCACACCACGTTGATAATAATCTTGGACAACGCTCCACACCACGTGGATAGTAATCTCGGACCACGCTCCACACTGTGGATAGTAATCTCGGACCATGCTCCACACCATGTGGAGAGTGATCTCGGACCACGCTCCACACCACGGGGATAGTAATCTCGGACCAAGCTCCAAACCACTTGGAGAGTAATGTTGGACCACGCTCCACACCACGGGGATAGTAATCTCGGACCACTCTCCACACCACGTGGATAGTAATCTCGGACCACGCTCCACACCACTTGGATAGTAAACTTGGACCACGCTACACACCACGTGGGTAGTAATCTTGGACCACGCTCCACACCACGTGGATAGTAATCTCGGACCACGCTCCACACCACGTGGACAGTAATCTTGGACCACGCTCCACACCACGTGGATAGTAATCTCGGACCACGCACCACGTGGATAGTAATCTCGGTCCACGCACCACGTGGATAGTAATCTCGGATCACGCACCACGTGGATAGTAATCTCGGACCACGCTCCACACACACGTGGATAGTCATCTCGGACCACCCTCCACACTCCGTGGATAGTCATCTCGGACAACGTTCCACACCACGTGGATAGTAATCTCGGACCACGCTCCACACTACGTGGATAGTAATCTTGGACCACGCTCCACACCACGTGGATAGTAATCTTGGACCACGCGCCACACCACGTGGATAGTAATCTTGGACCACGCTCCACACCACGTCGATAGTAATCTCGGTCCACGCTCTACCCCACGTGGATAGTAATCTCGGACCACGCTCCACGTGGATAGTAATCTCGGACCACGCACCACGTGGATAGTAATCTCGGACCACGCTCCACACCACGTGAATAGTCATCTCGGACCACCTTCCACACTCCGCGATAGTCATCTCGGACAACGCTCCACACCACGTGGATAGTAATCTCGGACCACGCTCCACACCACGTGGATAGTCATCTCGGACCACGCTCCACACCACGATGATAGTAATCTCGGACCACGCTCCACACCACGTGGGTAGTAATCTTGGACCATGCTCCACACCACGTGGAGAGTAATCTCGGACCACGCTCCGCACCACGTGGATAGTAATCTCGGACCACGCACCAAACCACGTGGATAGTAATCACGGACCACGCTCCACACCACGTGGATAATAATCGTGGACCATGCTCGACACCACGTGTATGATAATCTTGGACAACGCTCCACACTGTGGATAGTAATCTCGTACCACGCTCCACACCACGTGGAGAGTTATCTCGGACCACGCTCCACACCACGGGGATAGTAATCTCGGACCACGCTCCACACTGTGGATAGTAATCTCGTACCACGCTCCACACCACGTGGAGAGTTATCTCGGACCACGCTCCACACCACGGGGATAGTAATCTCGGACCACGCTCCAAACCACTTGGAGAGTAATGTCGGACCACGCTCCACACCACGGGGATAGTAATCTCGGGCCACGCTCCACACCACGTGGATAGTAATCTCGGACCACGCTCCACACCATGTGGATAGTAATCTCGGACCACGCACCACAGCACGTGGATAGTAATCTCGGACCACGCTCCACACTGTGGATAGTAATCTCGGACCATGCTCCACACCACGTGGACAGTAATCTCGGACCACGCTCCACACCACGTGGATAATAATCTCGGACCACGCACCACACCACGTGGATAGTAATCTCGGACCACGCTCCACACCACGTGGACAGTAATCTCGGACCACGCTCCACACCACGGGGAGAGTAATCTCGGACCACGCTCCACACCACGTGCACAGTAATCTCAGACCACGCTCCACTCCACGTGGATAGTAATCTCGGACCACGCTCCACACCACGTGCAGAGTAATCTCGGACCACGCTCCACACCACGTGGATAGTAATCTCGGACCACGCACCACACCACGTGGATAGTAATCTCGGACCACGCTCCACACCACGTGGATAGTAATCGTGGACCACGCTCCACACCACGTGGATAATAATCTTGGACAACGCTCCACACCACGTGGATAGTAATCTCGGACCACGCTCCACACTGTGGATAGTTATCTCGGACCACGCTCCACACCACGTGGAGAGTGATCTCGGACCACGCTCCACACCACGGGGTTAGTAATCTCGGACCACGCTCCAAACCACTTGGAGAGTAATGTCGGACCACGCTCCACACCACGGGGATAGTAATCTCGGACCACGCTCCACACCACGTGGATAGTAATCTCGGACCACGCACCACACCACGTGGATAGTAAACTTGGACCACGCTCCACACCACGTGGATAGTAAACTTGGACAACGCTCCACACCACGTGGATAGTAATCTTGGACCACTCTCCACACCACGTGGATAGTAATCTCGGACCACGCTCCACACCACGTGGATAGTAATCTCGGTTCACGCTCCACACCACGTGGATAGTAATCTCGGACCACGCTCCACACCACGTGGATTGTAATCTTGGACCACGCTTGACACCACGTGGATAGCAATCTTGGACAACGCTCCACACCACGTTTAGAGTATTCTCGGACCACGCTCCACACCACATGGATAGTAATCTTGGACCATGCTCCACACCACGTGGATAGTAATCTTGGACCATGCTCCACACCACGTGGATATTAATCTCGGACTGCGCTCCACACCGCGTGGATAGTAATCTCGGACCACGCTCCACACCACATGGAGAGTAATCGTGGACCACGATCCACACCACGTGGATCGTAATCTCGGACCACGCTCCATACCACGTGGATCGTAATCTCGGACCACGCTCCATACCACGTGGACAGTAATCTCGGACCACGCTACACACCACGTGGATAGTAATCTCGGAGCACGCTCCACACCACGTGGATAGAAATCTCGGACCACGCTCCACACCACGTGGACAGTAATCTCGGACCACGCTCCACACCACATGGATAGTAATCTTGGACCACGCTACACACCACATGGATAGTAATCTCGGACCACGCTCCACACTCCGTGGATAGTAATCTCGGACCACACTCCACCCCACGTGGAGAGTAATCTCGGAGCACACTCCACACCACCTGGATAGTAATCTTGGACCACGCTCCACACCACGTGGATAGTAATCTCGGACCACGCTCCACACTCCGTGGATAGTAATCTTGGACCACACTCCACCCCACGTGGATTGTAATCTCGTAGCACGCTCCACACCACGTGGGTAGTAATCTTGGACCATGCTCCACACCACGTGGAGAGTAATCTCGGACCACGCTCCACACCACGTGGATGGTAATCACGGACCGCGCTCCACACTGCGTGGATAGTAATCTCGGACCACGCTCCACACCACGTGGATAGTAATCGTGGACCACGCTCCACACCACGTGGATAGTAATCTCGGACCACGCTCCACACCACGTGGATAGGAATCTTGGACCACGCTCCACACTCCGTGGATAGTAATCTCGGACCACGCTCGCCCCCACGTGGATAGTAATCTCGGAGCACGCTTCACACCACGCGGATAGTAATCTTGGACCACGCTTCACACCACGTGGATAGTAATCTCGGACCACGCTCCACACCACGTCGATAGTAATCTTGGACCACGCTCTACACCACGTGGATAGTAATCTCAGACCACGCACCACGTGGATAGTAATCTCGGTCCACGCTCTACACCACGTGGATAGTAATCTCGGACCACGCACCACGTGGATAGTAATCTCGGACCACGCACCACGTGGATAGTAATCTCGGACCACGCTCCACACCACATGAATAGTCGTCTCGGACCACCCTCCACACTCCGTGGATAGTCATCTCGGACAACGCTCCACACCACGTGGATAGTAATCTCGGACCAGGCTCCACACCACGTGGATAGTCATCTCGGACCACGCTCCAAACGACGTGGATAGTAATCTCGGACCACGCTCCACACCACGTGGATAGTAATCTCGGACCACGCTCCACACCACGTGGATAGTAATCTTGGACCATGCTCCACACCACGTGGAGAGTAATCTCGGACCACGCTCCACACCACGTGGATGGTAATCTCGGACCACGCACCACACCACGTGGATAGTAATCTCGGATCACGCTCCACACCACGTGGATAGTAATCTTGGACCACGCTCCACACCACGTGGATAGTAATCTCAGACCACGCTCAACACCACGTGGAGAGTAATCTCGGACCACGCTCCACACCACGTTGATGATAATCTTGGACAACGCTCCACACCAGGTGGATAGTAATCTCGGACCACGCTCCACACTGTGGATAGTAATCTCGGACCACTCTCCACACCACGTGGAGAGTGATCTCGGACCACGCTCCACACCACGTGGATAGTAATCTCGGACCATGCTCCACACCATGTGGATAGTAATCTCGGACCACGCACCACAGCACGTGGATAGTAATCTCGGACCACGCTCCACACTGTGGATAGCAATCTCGGACCATGCTCCACACCACGTGGACAGTAATCTCGAACCACGCTCCACACCACGTGGATAATAATCTCGGACCACGCACCACACCACGTGGATAGTGATCACGGACTACGCTCCACACTGTGGATAGTAATCTCGGACCACAAACCACACCACGTGGACAGTAATCTCGGACCACACTCCACACCACGGGGAGAGTAATCTCGGACCACGCTCCACACCACGTGGACAGTAATCTCAGACCACGCTCCACACCACGTGGATAGTAATCTCGGACCACGCTCCACACCACGTGCAGAGTAATCTCGGACCACGCTCCACACCACGTGGCTAGTAATCTCGGACCACGCACCACACCACGTGGATAGTAATCTCGGACCACGCTCCACACCACGTGGATTGTAATCGTGGACCACGCTCCACACCACGTGGATAGTAATCTCGGACCACGCTTCACACTGTGGATAGTTATCTCAGACCACGCTCCACACCACGTGGAGAGTGATCTCGGACCACGCTCCACACCACGGGGATAGTAATCTCGGACCACGCTCCAAACCACTTGGAGAGTAATGTCGGACCACGCTCCACACCACGGGGATAGTAATCTCGGACCACGCTCCACACCACGTGGATAGTAATCTCGGACCATGCTCCACACCATGTGGATAGTAATCTCGGACCACGCACCACAGCACGTGGATAGTAATCTCGGACCACGCTCCACACTGTGGATAGTAATCTCGGACCATGCTCCACACCACGTGGACAGTAATCTCGAACCACGCTCCACACCACGTGGATAATAATCTCGGACCACGCACCACACCACGTGGTTAGTAATCACGGACTACGCTCCACACTGTGGATAGTAATCTCGGACCACAAACCACACCACGTGGACAGTAATCTCGGACCACGCTCCACACCACGGGGAGAGTAATCTCGGACCACGCTCCACACCACGGGGATAGTAATCTCGGACCACGCTCCACACCACGTGCAGAGTAATCTCGGACCACGCTCCACACCACGTCGATAGTAATCTCGGACCACGCACCACACCACGTGGATAGTAATCTCGGACCACACTCCACACCACGTGGATAGTAATCGTGGACCACGCTCCACACCACGTGGATAGTAATCTCGGACCACGCTCCACACCACGTGGATAGTAAACTTGGACAACGCTACACACCACGTGGATAGTAATCTTGGACAACGCTCCACACCACGTGGATAGTAATCTCGGACCACGCTCCACACCACGTGGATAGTAATCTCGGAACGCGCTCCACACCACGTGGATAGTAATCTCGGACCACGCTCCACACCACGTGGATAGTAATCTCGGACGACGCTCCACACCACGTGCAGAGTAATCTCGGACCACGCTCCACACCACTTCGATAGTAATCTCGGACCACGCTCCACACCACGTGGATAGTAATCTCGGACCACGCTCCACAACACGTGGATAATAATCTTGGACAACGCTCCACACCACGTGGATAGTAATCTCGGACCACGCTCCACACTGTGGATAGTAATCTCGGACCACGCTCCACACCATGTGGAGAGTGATCTCGGACCACGCTCCACACCACGGGGATAGTAATCTCGGACCACGCTCCACGCCACGTGGATAGTAAACTTGGACCACGCTACACACCACGTGGATTGTAATCTTGGACAACGCTCCACAGCACGTGGATAGTAATCTTGGACCACGCTCCACACCACGTGGATAGTAATCACGGACCACGCTCCACACCACGTGCAGAGTAATCTCGGACCACGCTCCACACCACGTCGATAGTAATCTCGGACCACGCACCACACCACGTGGATAGTAATCTCGGACCACGCTCCACACCACGTGGATAGTAATCGTGGACCACGCTCCACACCACGTTGATAATAATCTTGGACAACGCTCCACACCACGTGGATAGTAATCTCGGACCACGCTCCACACTGTGGATAGTAATCTCGGACCATGCTCCACACCATGTGGAGAGTGATCTCGGACCACGCTCCACACCACGGGGATAGTAATCTCGGACCAAGCTCCAAACCACTTGGAGAGTAATGTTGGACCACGCTCCACACCACGGGGATAGTAATCTCGGACCACTCTCCACACCACGTGGATAGTAATCTCGGACCACGCTCCACACCACTTGGATAGTAAACTTGGACCACGCTACACACCACGTGGGTAGTAATCTTGGACCACGCTCCACACCACGTGGATAGTAATCTCGGACCATGCTCCACACCACGTGGATAGTAATCACGGACCACGCTCCACACCACGTGGATAGTCATCTCGCACAACGCTCCACACCACGTGGATAGTAATCTCGGACCACGCTCCACACCACGTGGATAGTAATCTCGGACCACGCTCCACACCACGTGGACAGTAATCTTGGACCACGCTCCACACCACGTGGATAGTAATCTCGGACCACGCACCACGTGGATAGTAATCTCGGTCCACGCACCACGTGGATAGTAATCTCGGATCACGCACCACGTGGATAGTAATCTCGGACCACGCTCCACACACACGTGGATAGTCATCTCGGACCACCCTCCACACTCCGTGGATAGTCATCTCGGACAACGTTCCACACCACGTGGATAGTAATCTCGGACCACGCTCCACACTACGTGGATAGTAATCTTGGACCACGCTCCACACCACGTGGATAGTAATCTTGGACCACGCGCCACACCACGTGGATAGTAATCTTGGACCACGCTCCACACCACGTCGATAGTAATCTCGGTCCACGCTCTACCCCACGTGGATAGTAATCTCGGACCACGCTCCACGTGGATAGTAATCTCGGACCACGCACCACGTGGATAGTAATCTCGGACCACGCTCCACACCACGTGAATACTCATCTCGGACCACCTTCCACACTCCGCGATAGTCATCTCGGACAACGCTCCACACCACGTGGATAGTAATCTCGGACCACGCTCCACACCACGTGGATAGTCATCTCGGACCACGCTCCACACCATGTGGATAGTAATCTCGGACCACGCTCCACACCACGATGACAGTAATCTCGGACCACGCTCCACACCACGTGGGTAGTAATCTTGGACCATGCTCCACACCACGTGGAGAGTAATCTCGGATCACGCTCCGCACCACGTGGATAGTAATCTCGGACCACGCACCAAACCACGTGGATAGTAATCACGGACCACGCTCCACACCACGTGGATAACAATCGTGGACCATGCTCGACACCACGTGTATGATAATCTTGGACAACGCTCCACACTGTGGATAGTAATCTCGTACCACGCTCCACACCACGTGGAGAGTTATCTCGGACCACGCTCCACACCACGGGGATAGTAATCTCGGACCACGCTCCACACCACGTGGAGAGTTATCTCGGACCACGCTCCACACCACGGGGATAGTAATCTCGGACCACGCTCCAAACCACTTGGAGAGTAATGTCGGACCACGCTCCACACCACGGGGATAGTAATCTCGGGCCACGCTCCACACCACGTGGATAGTAATCTCGGACCACGCTCCACACCATGTGGATAGTAATCTCACACCACGCACCACAGCACGTGGATAGTAATCTCGGACCACGCTCCACACTGTGGATAGTAATCTCGGACCATGCTCCACACCACGTGGACAGTAATCTCGGACCACGCTCCACACCACGTGGATAATAATCTCGGACCACGCACCACACCACGTGGATAGTAATCTCGGACCACGCTCCACACCACGTGGACAGTAATCTCGGACCACGCTCCACACCACGGGGAGAGTAATCTCGGACCACGCTCCACACCACGTGCACAGTAATCTCAGACCACGCTCCACTCCACGTGGATAGTAATCTCGGACCACGCTCCACACCACGTGCAGAGTAATCTCGGACCACGCTCCACACCACGTGGATAGTAATCTCGGACCACGCACCACACCACGTGGATAGTAATCTCGGACCACGCTCCACACCACGTGGATAGTAATCGTGGACCACGCTCCACACCACGTGGATAATAATCTTGGACAACGCTCCACACCACGTGGATAGTAATCTCGGACCACGCTCCACACTGTGGATAGTTATCTCGGACCACGCTCCATACCACGTGGAGAGTGATCTCGGACCACGCTCCACACCACGGGGTTAGTAATCTCGGACCACGCTCCAAACCACTTGGAGAGTAATGTCGGACCACGCTCCACACCACGGGGATAGTAATCTCGGACCACGCTCCACACCACGTGGATAGTAATCTCGGACCACGCACCACACCACGTGGATAGTAAACTTGGACCACGCTCCACACCACGTGGATAGTAAACTTGGACAACGCTCCACACCACGTGGATAGTAATCTTGGACCACTCTCCGCACCACGTGGATAGTAATCTCGGACCACGCTCCACACCACGTGGATAGTAATCTCGGTTCACGCTCCACACCACGTGGATAGTAATCTCGGACCACGCTCCACACCACGTGGATTGTAATCTTGGACCACGCTTGACACCACGTGGATAGCAATCTTGGACAACGCTCCACACCACGTTTAGAGTATTCTCGGACCACGCTCCACACCACATGGATAGTAATCTTGGACCATGCTCCACACCACGTGGATAGTAATCTTGGACCATGCTCCACACCACGTGGATATTAATCTCGGACTGCGCTCCACACCGCGTGGATAGTAATCTCGGACCACGCTCCACACCACATGGAGAGTAATCGTGGACCACGATCCACACCACGTGGATCGTAATCTCGGACCACGCTCCATACCACGTGGATCGTAATCTCGGACCACGCTCCATACCACGTGGACAGTAATCTCGGACCACGCTACACACCACGTGGATAGTAATCTCGGAGCACGCTCCACACCACGTGGATAGAAATCTCGGACCACGCTCCACACCACGTGGACAGTAATCTCGGACCACGCTCCACACCACATGGATAGTAATCTTGGACCACGCTACACACCACATGGATAGTAATCTCGGACCACGCTCCACACTCCGTGGATAGTAATCTCGGACCACACTCCACCCCACGTGGAGAGTAATCTCGGAGCACACTCCACACCACCTGGATAGTAATCTTGGACCACGCTCCACACCACGTGGATAGTAATCTCGGACCACGCTCCACACTCCGTGGATAGTAATCTTGGACCACACTCCACCCCACGTGGATTGTAATCTCGTAGCACGCTCCACACCACGTGGGTAGTAATCTTGGACCATGCTCCACACCACGTGGAGAGTAATCTCGGACCACGCTCCACACCACGTGGATGGTAATCACGGACCGCGCTCCACACTGCGTGGATAGTAATCTCGGACCACGCTCCACACCACGTGGATAGTAATCGTGGACCACGCTCCACACCACGTGGATAGTAATCTCGGACCACGCTCCACACCACGTGGATAGGAATCTTGGACCACGCTCCACACTCCGTGGATAGTAATCTCGGACCACGCTCGCCCCCACGTGGATAGTAATCTCGGAGCACGCTTCACACCACGCGGATAGTAATCTTGGACCACGCTTCACACCACGTGGATAGTAATCTCGGACCACGCTCCACACCACGTCGATAGTAATCTTGGACCACGCTCTACACCACGTGGATAGTAATCTCAGACCACGCACCACGTGGATAGTAATCTCGGTCCACGCTCTACACCACGTGGATAGTAATCTCGGACCACGCACCACGTGGATAGTAATCTCGGACCACGCACCACGTGGATAGTAATCTCGGACCACGCTCCACACCACATGAATAGTCGTCTCGGACCACCCTCCACACTCCGTGGATAGTCATCTCGGACAACGCTCCACACCACGTGGATAGTAATCTCGGACCACGCTCCTCACCACGTGGATAGTCATCTCGGACCACGCTCCAAACGACGTGGATAGTAATCTCGGACCACGCTCCACACCACGTGGATAGTAATCTCGGACCACGCTCCACACCACGTGGATAGTAATCTTGGACCATGCTCCACACCACGTGGAGAGTAATCTCGGACCACGCTCCACACCACGTGGATGGTAATCTCGGACCACGCACCACACCACGTGGATAGTAATCTCGGATCACGCTCCACACCACGTGGATAGTAATCTTGGACCACGCTCCACACCACGTGGATAGTAATCTCAGACCACGCTCAACACCACGTGGAGAGTAATCTCGGACCACGCTCCACACCACGTTGATGATAATCTTGGACAACGCTCCACACCAGGTGGATAGTAATCTCGGACCACGCTCCACACTGTGGATAGTAATCTCGGACCACTCTCCACACCACGTGGAGAGTGATCTCGGACCACGCTCCACACCACGTGGATAGTAATCTCGGACCATGCTCCACACCATGTGGATAGTAATCTCGGACCACGCACCACAGCACGTGGATAGTAATCTCGGACCACGCTCCACACTGTGGATAGCAATCTCGGACCATGCTCCACACCACGTGGACAGTAATCTCGAACCACGCTCCACACCACGTGGATAATAATCTCGGACCACGCACCACACCACGTGGATAGTGATCACGGACTACGCTCCACACTGTGGATAGTAATCTCGGACCACAAACCACACCACGTGGACAGTAATCTCGGACCACACTCCACACCACGGGGAGAGTAATCTCGGACCACGCTCCACACCACGTGGACAGTAATCTCAGACCACGCTCCACACCACGTGGATAGTAATCTCGGACCACGCTCCACACCACGTGCAGAGTAATCTCGGACCACGCTCCACACCACGTGGATAGTAATCTCGGACCACGCACCACACCACGTGGATAGTAATCTCGGACCACGCTCCACACCACGTGGATTGTAATCGTGGACCACGCTCCACACCACGTGGATAGTAATCTCGGACCACGCTTCACACTGTGGATAGTTATCTCAGACCACGCTCCACACCACGTGGAGAGTGATCTCGGACCACGCTCCACACCACGGGGATAGTAATCTCGGACCACGCTCCAAACCACTTGGAGAGTAATGTCGGACCACGCTCCACACCACGGGGATAGTAATCTCGGACCACGCTCCACACCACGTGGATAGTAATCTCGGACCACGCTCCACACCACGTGGATAGTAAACTTGGACCACGCTCCACACCACGTGGATAGTAATCTTGGGCAACGCTCCACACCACGTGGATAGTAATCTTGGACCACTCTCCACACCACGTGGATAGTAATCTCGGACCACGCTCCACACCACGTGGATAGTCATCTCGGACAAAGCTCCACACCACGTGAATAGTAATCTCGGTTCATGCTCCACACCACGTGGATAGTAATCTCGGACCACGCTCCACACCACGTGGATTGTAATCTTGGACCACGCTTGACACCACGTGGATAGTAATCTTGGACAACGCTCCACACCACGTTTAGAGTAATCTCGGACCACGCTCCACACCACATGGATAGTAATCTTGGACCATGCTCCACACCACGTGGATAGTAATCTTGGACCACTCTCCACACCACGTGGAGAGTAATCTCGGACCACGCTCCACACCACGTGGATGGTAATCTCGGACCACGCACCACACCACGTGGATAGTAATCTCGGATCACGCTCCACACCACGTGGATAGCAATCTTGGACCACGCTCCACACCACGTGGATAGTAATCTCAGACCACGCTCAACACCACGTGGAGAGTAATCTCGGACCACGCTCCACACCACGTGGATGATAATCTTGGACAACGCTCCACACCAGGTGGATAGTAATCTCGGACCACGCTCCACACTGTGGATAGTAATCTCGGACCACTCTCCACACCACGTGGAGAGTGATCTCGGACCACGCTCCACACCACGTGGATAGTAATCTCGGACCATGCTCCACACCATGTGGATAGTAATCTCGGACCACGCACCACAGCACGTGGATAGTAATCTCGGACCACGCTCCACACTGTGGATAGTAATCTCGGACCATGCTCCACACCACGTGGACAGTAATCTCGAACCACGCTCCACACCACGTGGATAATAATCTCGGACCACGCACCACACCACGTGGATACTCATCACGGACTACGCTCCACACTGTGGATAGTAATCTCGGACCACAAACCACACCACGTGGACAGTAATCTCGGACCACACTCCACACCACGGGGAGAGTAATCTCGGACCACGCTCCACACCACGTGGACAGTAATCTCAGACCACGCTCCACACCACGTGGATAGTAATCTCGGACCACGCTCCACACCACGTGCAGAGTAATCTCGGACCACGCTCCACACCACGTCGATAGTAATCTCGGACCACGCACCACACCACGTGGATAGTAATCTCGGACCACGCTCCACACCACGTGGATTGTAATCGTGGACCACGCTCCACACCACGTGGATAGTAATCTCGGACCACGCTCCACACTGTGGATAGTTATCTCAGACCACGCTCCACACCACCTGGAGAGTGATCTCGTACCACGCTCCACACCACGGGGTTAGTAATCTCGGACCACGCTTCAAACCACTTGGAGAGTAATGTCGGACCACGCTCCACACCACGGGGATAGTAATCTCGGACCACGCTCCACACCACGTGGATAGTAATCTCGGACCACGCTCCACACCACGTGGATAGTAAACTTGGACCACGCTCCACACCACGTGGATAGTAATCTTGGGCAACGCTCCACACCACGTGGATAGTAATCTTGGACCACTCTCCACACCACGTGGATAGTAATCTCGGACCACGCTCCACACCACTTGGATAGTCATCTCGGACAAAGCTCCACACCACGTGAATAGTAATCTCGGTTCACGCTCCACACCACGTGGATAGTAATCTCGGACCACGCTCCAAACCACGTGGATTGTAATCTTGGACCATGCTCCACACCGCGTGGATAGTAATCTTGGACCATGCTCCACACCACGTAGATATTAATCTCGGACCGCGCTCCACACCTCGTGGATAGTAATCTCGGACCACGCTCCACACCACGTGGATAGTAATCGTGGACCACGATCCACACCACGTGGATAATAATCTCGGACCACGCTCCACACCACGTGGATCGTAATCTCGGACCACGCTCCATACCACGTGGAAGTAATCTCGGACCACGCTACACACCACGTGGATAGTAATCTCGGAGCACGCTCCACACCATGTGGATAGTAATCTCGGACCACGCTCCACACCACGTGGACAGTAATCTCGGACCACGCTCCACACCACATGGATAGTAATCTTGGACCACGCTCCACACCACATGGATAGTAATCTCGGACCACGCTCCACACTCCGTGGATAGTAATCTCGGACCACACTCCACCCCACGTGGAGAGTAATCTCGGAGCACACTCCACACCACCTGGATAGTAATCTTGGACCACGCTCCACACCACGTGGATAGTAATCTCGGACCACGCTCCACACTCCGTGGATAGTAATCTCGGACCACGCTCCACACTCCGTGGATAGTAAGCTTGGACCACACTCCACCCCACGTGGATAGTAATCTCGTAGCACGCTCCACACCACGTGGGTAGTAATCTCGGACCACGCTCCACACCACGTCGATAGTAGTCTTGGACCATGCTCCTGACCACGTGGATAGTAATCTCAGACCACGCTCCGCACCACGTGGATAGTAATCTCGGACGACGCTCCACACCACGTGGAAAGTAATCTCGGACCGCGCTCCACACTGCGTGGATAGTAATATCGGACCACGCTCCACACCACGTGGATAGTAATCGTGGACCACGCTCCACACCACGTGGATTGTAATCTCGGACCACGCTCCACACCACGTGGATAGGAATCTTGGACCACGCTCCACACTCCGTGGATAGTAATCTCGGACCACGCTCCCCCCCACGTGGATAGTAATCTCGGAGCACGCTCCAGACCACGCGGATAGTAATCTTGGACCACGCTCCACACCACGTGGATAGTAATCTCGGACCACGCTCCACACCACGTCGATAGTAATCTTGGACCACGCTCTACACCACGTGGATAGTAATCTCGGACCACGCACCACGTGGATAGTAATCTCGGTCCACGCTCTACACCACGTGGATAGTAATCTCGGACCACGCACCACGTGGATAGTAATCTCGGACCACGCACCACGTGGATAGTAATCTCGGACCACGCTCCACACTCCGTGGATAGTAAGCTTGGACCACACTCCACCCCACGTGGATAGTAATCTCGTAGCACGCTCCACACCACGTGGGTAGTAATCTCGGACCACGCTCCACACCACGTCGATAGTAGTCTTGGACCATGCTCCTCACCACGTGGATAGTAATCTCAGACCACGCTCCGCACCACGTGGATAGTAATCTCGGACGACGCTCCACACCACGTGGAAAGTAATCTCGGACCGCGCTCCACACTGCGTGGATAGTAATATCGGACCACGCTCCACACCACGTGGATAGTAATCGTGGACCACGCTCCACACCACGTGGATAGTAATCTCGGACCACGCTCCACACCACGTGGATAGGAATCTTGGACCACGCTCCACACTCCGTGGATAGTAATCTCGGACCACGCTCCCCCCCACGTGGATAGTAATCTCGGAGCACGCTCCAGACCACGCGGATAGTAATCTCGGACCACGCTCCACACCACGTGGATAGTCATCTCGGACCATGCTCCACACCACGTGGAGAGTAATCTCGGACCACGCTCCACACCACGTGGATAGTAATCTCGGTTCACGCTCCACACCACGTGGATAGTAATCTCGGACCACGCTCCACACCACGTGGATTGTAATCTTGGACCACGCTTGACACCACGTGGATAGTAATCTTGGACAACGCTCCACACCACGCTTAGAGTATTCCCGGACCACGCTCCACACCACATGGATAGTAATCTTGGACCATGCTCCACATCACGTGGATAGTAATCTTGGACCATGCTCCACACCACGTGGATATTAATCTCGGACTGCGCTTTACACCGCGTGGATAGTAATCTCGGACCACGCTCCACACCACGTGGAGAGTAATCGTGGACCACGATCCAAACCACGTGGATCGTAATCTCGGACCACGCTCCATACCACGTGGATCGTAATCTCGGACCACGCTCCATACCACGTGGACAGTAATCTCGGACCACGCTACACACCACGTGGATAGTAATCTCGGAGCACGCTCCACACCACGTGGATAGAAATCTCGGACCACGCTCCACACCACGTGGACAGTAATCTCGGACCACGCTCCACACCACATGGATAGTAATCTCGGACCGCGCTCCAGACCACATGGATAGTAATCTTGGACCACGCTACACACCACATGGATAGTAATCTCGGACCACGCTCCACACTCCGTGGATAGTAATCTCGGACCACACTCCACCCCACGTGGGGAGTAATCTCGGAGCACACTCCACACCACCTGGATAGTAATCTTGGACCACGCTCCACACCACGTGGATCGTAATCTCGGACCACGCTCCACACTCCGTGGATAGTAATCTTGGACCACACTCCACCCCACGTGGATAGTAATCTCGTAGCACGCTCCACACCACGTGGGTAGTAATCTTGGACCATGCTCCACACCACGTGGAGAGTAATCTCGGACCATGCTCCACACCACGTGGATGGTAATCACGGACCGCGCTCCACACTGCGTGGATAGTAATCTCGGACCACGCTCCACACCACGTGGATAGTAATCGTGGACCACGCTCCACACCACGTGGATAGTAATCTCGGACCACGCTCCACACCACGTGGATAGGAATCTTGGACCACGCTCCACACTCCGTGGATAGTAATCTCGGACCACGCTCGCCCCCACGTGGATAGTAATCTCGGAGCACACTTCACACCACGCGGATAGTAATCTCGGACCACGCTCCACACCACGTCGATAGTAATCTTGGACCACGCTCTACACCACGTGGATAGTAATCTCAGACCACGCACCACGTGGATAGTAATCTCGGTCCACGCTCTACACCACGTGGATAGTAATCTCGGACCACGCACCACGTGGATAGTAATCTCGGACCACGCACCACGTGGATAGTAATCTCGGACCACGCTCCACACCACATGAATAGTCGTCTCGGACCACCCTCCACACTCCGTGGATAGTCATCTCGGACAACGCTCCACACCACGTGGATAGTAATCTCGGACCACGCTCCACACCACGTGGATAGTCATCTCGGACCACGCTCCAAACGACGTGGATAGTAATCTCGGACCACGCTCCACACCACGTGGATAGTAATCTCGGACCACGCTCCACACCACGTGGATAGTAATCTTGGACCATGCTCCACACCACGTGGAGAGTAATCTCGGACCACGCTCCACACCACGTGGATGGTAATCTCGGACCACGCACCACACCACGTGGATAGTAATCTCGGATCACGCTCCACACCACGTGGATAGTAATCTTGGACCACGCTCCACACCACGTGGATAGTAATCTCAGACCACGCTCAACACCACGTGGAGATAATCTCGGACCACGCTCCTCACCACGTGGATGATAATCTTGGACAACGCTCCACACCAGGTGGATAGTAATCTCGGACCACGCTCCACACTGTGGATAGTAATCTCGGACCACTCTCCACACCACGTGGAGAGTGATCTCGGACCACGCTCCACACCACGTGGATAGTAATCTCGGACCATGCTCCACACCATGTGGATAGTAATCTCGGACCACGCACCACAGCACGTGGATAGTAATCTCGGACCACGCTCCACACTGTGGATAGTAATCTCGGACCATGCTCCACACCACGTGGACAGTAATCTCGAACCACGCTCCACACCACGTGGATAATAATCTCGGACCACGCACCACACCACGTGGATAGTCATCACGGACTACGCTCCACACTGTGGATAGTAATCTCGGACCACAAACCACACCACGTCGACAGTAATCTCGGACCACACTCCACACCACGGGGAGAGTAATCTCGGACCACGCTCCACACCACGTGGACAGTAATCTCAGACCACGCTCCACACCACGTGGATAGTAATCTCGGACCACGCTCCACACCACGTGCAGAGTAATCTCGGACCACGCTCCACACCACGTCGATAGTAATCTCGGACCACGCACCACACCACGTGGATAGTAATCTCGGACCACGCTCCACACCACGTGGATTGTAATCGTGGACCACGCTCCACACCACGTGGATAGTAATCTCGGACCACGCTCCACACTGTGGATAGTTATCTCAGACCACGCTCCACACCACGTGGAGAGTGATCTCGGACCACGCTCCACACCACGGGGATAGTAATCTCGGACCACGCTCCAAACCACTTGGAGAGTAATGTCGGACCACGCTCCACACCACGGGGATAGTAATCTCGGACCACGCTCCACACCACGTGGATAGTAATCTTGGACCACGCTCCACACCACGTGGATAGTAATCTCAGACCACGCTCAACACCACGTGGATAGTAATCGTGGACCACGCTCGACAACACGTGGATGATAATCTTGGACAACGCTCCACACCACGTGGATAGTAATCTCGGACCACGCTCCACACCACGTGGATAGTCAACTCGGACCACGCTCCACACCACGTGGATAGTCAACTCGGACAAAGCTCCACACCACGTGAATAGTAATCTCGGTTCACGCTCCACACCACGTGGATAGTAATCTCGGACCACGCTCCACACCACGTGGATTGTAATCTTGGACCACGCTTGACACCACGTGGATAGTAATCTTGGACAACGCTCCACACCACGTTTAGAGTAATCTCGGACCACGCTCCACACCACATGGATAGTAATCTTGGACCATGCTCCACACCACGTGGATAGTAATCTTGGACCATGCTCCACACCACGTAGATATTAATCTCGGACCGCGCTCCACACCTCGTGGATAGTAATCTCGGACCACGCTCCACACCACGTGGATAGTAATCGTGGACCACGATCCACACCACGTGGATAATAATCTCGGACCACGCTCCACACCACGTGGATCGTAATCTCGGACCACGCTCCATACCACGTGGAAGTAATCTCGGACCACGCTACACACCACGTGGATAGTAATCTCGGAGCACGCTCCACACCATGTGGATAGTAATCTCGGACCACGCTCCACACCACGTGGACAGTAATCTCGGACCACGCTCCACACCACATGGATAGTAATCTTGGACCACGCTCCACACCACATGGATAGTAATCTCGGACCACGCTCCACACTCCGTGGATAGTAATCTCGGACCACACTCCACCCCACGTGGAGAGTAATCTCGGGGCACACTCCACACCACCTGGATAGTAATCTTGGACCACGCTCCACACCACGTGGAGAGTAATCTCGGACCACGCTCCACACTCCGTGGATAGTAAGCTTGGACCACACTCCACCCCACGTGGATAGTAATCTCGTAGCACGCTCCACACCACGTGGGTAGTAATCTCGGACCACGCTCCACTCCACGTCGATAGTAGTCTTGGACCATGCTCCTCACCACGTGGATAGTAATCTCAGACCACGCTCCGCACCACGTGGATAGTAATCTCGGACGACGCTTCACACCACGTGGAAAGTAATCTCGGACCGCGCTCCACACTGCGTGGATAGTAATCTCGGACCACGCTCCACACCACGTGGATAGTAATCGTGGACCACGCTCCACACCACGTGGATAGTAATCTCGGACCACGCTCCACACCACTTGGATAGGAATCTTGGACCACGCTCCACACTCCGTGGATAGTAATCTCGGACCACGCTCCCCCCCACGTGGATAGTAATCTCGGAGCACGCTCCAGACCACGCGGATAGTAATCTTGGACCACGCTCCACACCACGTGGATAGGAATCTCGGACCACGCTCCACACCACGTCGATAGTAATCTTGGACCACGCTCTACACCACGTGGATAGTCATCTCGGACCACGCACCACGTGGATAGTAATCTCGGTCCACGCTCTACACCACGTGGATAGTAATCTCGGACCACGCACCACGTGGATAGTAATCTCGGACCACGCACCACGTGGATAGTAATCTCGGACCACGCTCCACACCACTTGAATAGTCATCTCGGACCACCCTCCACATTCCGTGGATAGTCATCTCGGACAACGCTCCACACCACGTGGATAGTAATCTCGGACCACGCTCCACACCACGTGGATAGTCATCTCGGACCATGCTCCACACCACGTGGAGAGTAATCTCGGACCACGCTCCACACCACGTGGATGGTAATCTCGGACCACGCTCCATACACGTGGATAGTAATCTCGGACCACGCTCCACACCATGTGGATAGTAATCTTGGACCACGCTCCACACCACGTGGATAGTAATCTCAGACCACGCTCAACACCACGTGGATAGTAATCTCGGACCACGCACCACAGCACGTGGATAGTAATCTCGGACCACGCTCCACACTGTGGATAGTAATCTCGGACCACTCTCCACACCACGTGGAGAGTGATCTCGGACCACGCTCCACACCACGGGGATAGTAATCTCGGACCACGCTCCAAACAACTTGGAGAGTAATGTCGGACCACGCTCCACACCACGGGGATAGCAATCTCGGACCACGCTCCACACCACGTGGATAGTAATCTCGGACCATGCTCCACACCATGTGGATAGTAATCTCGGACCACGCACCACAGCACGTGGATAGTAATCTCGGACCACGCTCCACACTGTGGGTAGTAATCTCGGACCATTCTCCACACCACGTGGACAGTAATCTCGAACCACGCTACACACCACGTGGATAATAATCTCGGACCACGCACCACACCACGTGGATAGTCATCACGGACTACGCTCCACACTGTGGATAGTAATCTCGGACCACAAACCACACCACGTGGACAGTAATCTCGGACCACGCTCCACACCACGGGGAGAGTAATCTCGGACCACGCTCCACACCACGTGGACAGTAATCTCAGACCACGCTCCACACCACGTGGATAGTAATCTCGGACCACGCTCCACACCACGTGCAGAGTAATCTCGGACCACGCTCCACACCACGTCGATAGTAATCTCGGACCACCCACCACACCACGTGGATAGTAATCTCGGACCACGCTCCACACCACGTGGATTGTAATCGTGGACCACGCTCCACACCACGTGGATAATAATCTTGGACAACGCTCCACACCACGTGGATAGTAATCTCGGACCACGCTCCACACTGTGGATAGTAATCTCGGACCACGCTCCACACCACGTGGAGAGTGATCTCGGACCACGCTCCACACCACGGGGATAGTAATCTCGGACCACGCTCCAAACAACTTGGAGAGTAATGTTGGACCACGCTCCACACCACGGGGATAATAATCTCGGATCACGCTCCACACCACGTGGATAGTAATCTCGGACCACGCTCCACACCACGTGGATAGTAATCTTGGACCACGCTCCACACCACGTGGATAGTAATCTTGGACAACGCTCCACACCACGTGGATAGTAATCTTGGACCACGCTCCACACCACGTGGATAGTAATCTCGGACCACGCTCCACACCACGTGGATAGTAATCACGGACCACGCGCCACACCACGTGGATAGTCATCTCGGACAACGCTCCACACCACGTGGATAGTAATCTCGGACCACGCTCCACACCACGTGGATAGTAATCTCGGACCACGCTCCACACCACCTGTATAGTAATCTCGGACCACGCTCCACACCACGTGGGTAGTAATCTCGGACCATGCGCCACACCACTTGGAGAGTAATCTCGGACCACCCTCCACACCACGTGGATAGTAATCTCGGACCACCCACCACACCACGTGGATAGTAATCTCGGACCACGCTCCACACTACGTGGATAGTAATCTTGGACCACGCTCCACACCACGTGGATAGTAATCTTGGACCACGCGCCACACCACGTGGATAGTAATCTTGGACCACGCTCCACACCATGCGGATAGTAATCTTGGACCATGCTCCACACCAAGTGGATAGTAATCTTGGACCATGCTCCACTCCACGTGGATAGTAATCTCGGACCACGCTCCACACCACGTGGATAGTAATCTCGGACCACGCACCACACCACGTGGATAGTAATCTTGGACCACGCTCCACACCACGTGGATAGTAATCTCGGACCACGCACCACGTGGATAGTAATCTCGGTCCACGCTCTACACCACGTGGATAGTAATCTCGGACCACGCACCATGTGGATAGTAATCTCGGACCACGCACCACATGGATAGTAATCTCGGACCACGCTCCACACCACGTGGATAGTCATCTCGGACCACCCTCCACACTCCGTGGATAGTCATCTCGGACAACGCTCCACACCACGTGGATAGTAATCTCGGACCACGCTCCACACCACGTGCATAGTCATCTCGGACCACGCTCCACACCACGTGGATAGTAATCTCGGACCACGCTCCACACCACGTGGATAGTAATCTCGGACCACGCTCCACACCACGTGGATAGTAATCTCAGACCATGCTCCCCACCACTTGGAGAGTAATCTCGGACAACCCTCCACACCACGTGGATAGTAAACTCGGAACACGCACCACACCACGTGGATAGTAATCTCGGACAACGCTCCACACTACGTGGATAGTAATCTTGGACCACGCTCCACACCACGTGGATAGTAATCTTGGACCACGCGCCACACCACGTGGATAGTAATCTTGGACCACGCTCCACACCATGTGGATAGTAATCTTGGACCATGCTCCACACCACGTGGATAGTAATCTTGGACCATGCTCCACTCCACGTGGATAGTAATCTCGGACCACGCTCCACACCACGTGGATAGTAATCTCGGACCACGCACCACACCACGTGGATAGTAATCTCGGACCACGCTCCACACCACGTGGATAGTAATCGTGGACCACGCTCGTCACCATGTGGATGATAATCTTGGACAACGCTCCACACCACGTGGATAGTAATCTCGGACCACGCACCACACTGTGGATAGTAATCTCGTACCACGCTCCACACCACGTGGCGAGTGATCTCGGACCAGGCTCCAAACCACGGGGATAGTAATCTCGGACCACGCTCCACACCACGTGGATAGTAATCTCAGACCACGCTCCACACTACGTGGATAGTAATCTTGGACCACGCTCCACACCACGTGGATAGTAATCTTGGACCACGCGCCAGACCACGTGGATAGTAATCTTGGACCACGCTCCACACCACGTGGATAGTAATCTTGGACAACGCTCCACACCACGTGGATAGTAATCTTGGACCACGCTCCACACCACGTGGATAGTAATCTCGGACCACGCTCCACACCACGTGGATAGTAATCACGGACCACGCGCCACACCACGTGGATAGTCATCTCGGACAACGCTCCACACCACGTGGATAGTAATCTCGGACCACGCTCCACACCACGTGGATAGTAATCTCGGACCACGCTCCACACCACGTGGATAGTAATCTCGGACCACGCTCCACACCACGTGGATAGTAATCTCGGACCATGCGCCACACCACTTGGAGAGTAATCTCGGACCACCCTCCACACCACGTGGATAGTAATCTCGGACCACCCACCACACCACGTGGATAGTAATCTCGGATCACGCTCCACACTACGTGGATAGTAATCTTGGACCATGCTCCACACCACGTGGATAGTAATCTTGGACCACGCGCCACACCACGTGGATAGTAATCTTGGACCACGCTCCACACCATGCGGATAGTAATCTTGGACCATGCTCCACACCAAGTGGATAGTAATCTTGGACCATGCTCCACTCCACGTGGATAGTAATCTCGGACCACGCTCCACACCACGTGGATAGTAATCTCGGACCACGCACCACACCACGTGGATAGTAATCTTGGACCACGCTCCACACCACGTGGATAGTAATCTCGGACCACGCACCACGTGGATAGTAATCTCGGTCCACGCTCTACACCACGTGGATAGTAATCTCGGACCACGCACCACGTGGATAGTAATCTCGGACCACGCACCACATGGATAGTAATCTCGGACCACGCTCCACACCACGTGGATAGTCATCTCGGACCACCCTCCACACTCCGTGGATAGTCATCTCGGACAACGCTCCACACCACGTGGATAGTAATCTCGGACCACGCTCCACACCACGTGCATAGTCATCTCGGACCACGCTCCACACCACGTGGATAGTAATCTCGGACCACGCTCCACACCACGTGGATAGTAATCTCGGACCACGCTCCACACCACGTGGATAGTAATCTCAGACCATGCTCCCCACCACTTGGAGAGTAATCTCGGACAACCCTCCACACCACGTGGATAGTAAACTCGGAACACGCACCACACCACGTGGATAGTAATCTCGGACCACGCTCCACACTACGTGGATAGTAATCTTGGACCACGCTCCACACCACGTGGATAGTAATCTTGGACCATGCTCCACTCCACGTGGATAGTAATCTCGGACCACGCTCCACACCACGTGGATAGTAATCTCGGACCACGCACCACACCACGTGGATAGTAATCTCGGACCACGCTCCACACCACGTGGATAGTAATCGTGGACCACGCTCGTCACCATGTGGATGATAATCTTGGACAACGCTCCACACCACGTGGATAGTAATCTCGGACCACGCACCACACTGTGGATAGTAATCTCGTACCACGCTCCACACCACGTGGCGAGTGATCTCGGACCAGGCTCCAAACCACGGGGATAGTAATCTCGGACCACGCTCCACACCACGTGGATAGTAATCTCGGACCACGCTCCACACTACGTGGATAGTAATCTTGGACCACGCTCCACACCACGTGGATAGTAATCTTGGACCACGCGCCACACCACGTGGATAGTAATCTTGGACCACGCTCCACACCACGTGGATAGTAATCTTGGACAACGCTCCACACCACGTGGATAGTAATCTTGGACCACGCTCCACACCACGTGGATAGTAATCTCGGACCACGCTCCACACCACGTGGATAGTAATCACGGACCACGCGCCACACCACGTGGATAGTCATCTCGGACAACGCTCCACACCACGTGGATAGTAATCTCGGACCACGCTCCACACCACGTGGATAGTAATCTCGGACCACGCTCCACACCACGTGGATAGTAATCTCGGACCACGCTCCACACCACGTGGATAGTAATATCGGACCATGCGCCACACCACTTGGAGAGTAATCTCGGACCACCCTCCACACCACGTGGATAGTAATCTCGGACCACCCACCACACCACGTGGATAGTAATCTCGGACCACGCTCCACACTACGTGGATAGTAATCTTGGACCACGCTCCACACCACGTGGATAGTAATCTTGGACCACGCGCCACACCACGTGGATAGTAATCTTGGACCACGCTCCTCACCATGCGGATAGTAATCTTGGACCATGCTCCACACCAAGTGGATAGTAATCTTGGACCATGCTCCACTCCACGTGGATAGTAATCTCGGACCACGCTCCACACCACGTGGATAGTAATCTCGGACCACGCACCACACCACGTGTATAGTAATCTTGGACCACGCTCCACACCACGTGGATAGTAATCTCGGACCACGCACCACGTGGATAGTAATCTCGGTCCACGCTCTACACCACGTGGATAGTAATCTCGGACCACGCACCACGTGGATAGTAATCTCGGACCACGCACCACATGGATAGTAATCTCGGACCACGCTCCACACCACGTGGATAGTCATCTCGGACCACCCTCCACACTCCGTGGATAGTCATCTCGGACAACGCTCCACACCACGTGGATAGTAATCTCGGACCACGCTCCACACCACGTGCATAGTCATCTCGGACCACGCTCCACACCACGTGGATAGTAATCTCGGACCACGCTCCACACCACGTGGATAGTAATCTCGGACCACGCTCCACACCACGTGGATAGTAATCTCAGACCATGCTCCCCACCACTTGGAGAGTAATCTCGGACAACCCTCCACACCACGTGGATAGTAAACTCGGAACACGCACCACACCACGTGGATAGTAATCTCGGACCACGCTCCACACTACGTGGATAGTAATCTTGGACCACGCTCCACACCACGTGGATAGTAATCTTGGACCACGCGCCACACCACGTGGATAGTAATCTTGGACCACGCTCCACACCATGTGGATAGTAATCTTGGACCATGCTCCACACCACGTGGATAGTAATCTTGGACCATGCTCCACTCCACGTGGATAGTAATCTCGGACCACGCTCCACACCACGTGGATAGTAATCTCGGACCACGCACCACACCACGTGGATAGTAATCTCGGACCACGCTCCACACCACGTGGATAGTAATCGTGGACCACGCTCGTCACCATGTGGATGATAATCTTGGACAACGCTCCACACCACGTGGATAGTAATCTCGGACCACGCACCACACTGTGGATAGTAATCTCGTACCACGCTCCACACCACGTGGCGAGTGATCTCGGACCAGGCTCCAAACCACGGGGATAGTAATCTCGGACCACGCTCCACACCACGTGGATAGTAATCTCGGACCACGCTCCACACTACGTGGATAGTAATCTTGGACCACGCTCCACACTGTGGATAGTAATCTTGTACCACGCTCCACACCACATGGAGAGTGATCTCGGACCACGCTCCACACCACGGGGATAGTAATCTCGGACCACGCTCCACACCACGTGGATAGTAATCTCGGACCACGCTCCACACTACGTGGATAGTAATCTTGGACCACGCTCCACACCACGTGGATAGTAATCTTGGACCACGCGCCACACCACGTGGATAGTAATCTTGGACCACGCTCCACACCATGTGGATAGTATTCTTGGACCATGCTCCACTCCACGTGGATAGTAATCTCGGACCACGCTCCACACCACGTGGATAGTAATCTCGGACCACGCACCACGTGGATAGTAATCTCGGTCCACGCTCTACACCACGTGGATAGTAATCTCGGACCACGCACCACGTGGATAGTAATCTCAGACCACGCACCACGTGGATAGTAATCTCGGACCACGCTCCACACCACGTGGATAGTCATCTCGGACCACCCTCCACACTCCGTGGATAGTCATCTCGGACAACGCTCCACATCACGTGGATAGTAATCTCGGACAACGCTCCACACCACGTGGATAGTAATCTCGGACCACGCTCCACACCACGTGGATAGTAATCTCGGACCATGCTCCACACCACTTGGAGAGTAATCTCGGACAACCCTCCACACCACGTGGATAGTAAACTCGGAACACGCACCACACCACGTGGATAGTAATCTCGGACCACGCTCCACACTACGTGGATAGTAATCTTGGACCACGCTCCAGACCACGTGGATAGTAATCTTGGACCACGCGCCACACCACGTGGATAGTAATCTTGGACCACGCTCCACACCATGCGGATAGTAATCTTGGACCATGCTCCACACCAAGTGGATAGTAATCTTGGACCATGCTCCACTCCACGTGGATAGTAATCTCGGACCACGCTCCACACCACGTGGATAGTAATCTCGGACCACGCACCACACCACGTGGATAGTAATCTCGGACCACGCTCCACACCACCTGGATAGTAATCTCGGACCACGCTCCACACCACGTGGATAGTAATCTCGGACCATGCGCCACACCACTTGGAGAGTAATCTCGGACCACCCTCCACACCACGTGGATAGTAATCTCGGACCACCCACCACACCACGTGGATAGTAATCTCGGACCACGCTCCACACTACGTGGATAGTAATCTTGGACCACGCTCCACACCACGTGGATAGTAATCTTGGACCACGCGCCACACCACGTGGATAGTAATCTTGGACCATGCTCCACACCAAGTGGATAGTAATCTTGGACCATGCTCCACTCCACGTGGATAGTAATCTCGGACCACGCTCCACACCACGTGGATAGTAATCTCGGACCACGCTCCACACCACGTGGATAGTAATCTCAGACCATGCTCCCCACCACTTGGAGAGTAATCTCGGACAACCCTCCACACCACGTGGATAGTAAACTCGGAACACGCACCACACCACGTGGATAGTAATCTCGGACCACGCTCCACACTACGTGGATAGTAATCTTGGACCACGCTCCACACCACGTGGATAGTAATCTTGGACCACGCGCCACACCACGTGGATAGTAATCTTGGACCACGCTCCACACCATGTGGATAGTAATCTTGGACCATGCTCCACACCACGTGGATAGTAATCTTGGACCATGCTCCACTCCACGTGGATAGTAATCTCGGACCACGCTCCACACCACGTGGATAGTAATCTCGGACCACGCACCACACCACGTGGATAGTAATCTCGGACCACGCTCCACACCACGTGGATAGTAATCGTGGACCACGCTCGTCACCATGTGGATGATAATCTTGGACAACGCTCCACACCACGTGGATAGTAATCTCGGACCACGCACCACACTGTGGATAGTAATCTCGTACCACGCTCCACACCACGTGGCGAGTGATCTCGGACCAGGCTCCAAACCACGGGGATAGTAATCTCGGACCACGCTCCACACCACGTGGATAGTAATCTCGGACCACGCTCCACACTACGTGGATAGTAATCTTGGACCACGCTCCACACCACGTGGATAGTAATCTTGGACCACGCGCCACACCACGTGGATAGTAATCTTGGACCACGCTCCACACCACGTGGATAGTAATCTTGGACAACGCTCCACACCACGTGGATAGTAATCTTGGACCACGCTCCACACCACGTGGATAGTAATCTCTGACCACGCTCCACACCACGTGGATAGTAATCACGGACCACGCGCCACACCACGTGGATATCATCTCGGACAACGCTCCACACCACGTGGATAGTAATCTCGGACCACGCTCCACACCACGTGGATAGTAATCTCGGACCATGCGCCACACCACTTGGAGAGTAATCTCGGACCACCCTCCACACCACGTGGATAGTAATCTCGGACCACCCACCACACCACGTGGATAGTAATCTCGGACCACGCTCCACACTACGTGGATAGTAATCTTGGACCACGCTCCACACCACGTGGATAGTAATCTTGGACCACGCGCCACACCACGTGGATAGTAATCTTGGACCACGCTCCACACCATGCGGATAGTAATCTTGGACCATGCTCCACACCAAGTGGATAGTAATCTTGGACCATGCTCCACTCCACGTGGATAGTAATCTCGGACCACGCTCCACACCACGTGGATAGTAATCTCGGACCACGCACCACACCACGTGGATAGTAATCTTGGACCACGCTCCACACCACGTGGATAGTAATCTCGGACCACGCACCACGTGGATAGTAATCTCGGTCCACGCTCTACACCACGTGGATAGTAATCTCGGACCACGCACCACGTGGATAGTAATCTCGGACCACGCACCACATGGATAGTAATCTCGGACCACGCTCCACACCACGTGGATAGTCATCTCGGACCACCCTCCACACTCCGTGGATAGTCATCTCGGACAACGCTCCACACCACGTGGATAGTAATCTCGGACCACGCTCCACACCACGTGCATAGTCATCTCGGACCACGCTCCACACCACGTGGATAGTAATCTCGGACCACGCTCCACACCACGTGGATAGTAATCTCGGACCACGCTCCACACCACGTGGATAGTAATCTCAGACCATGCTCCCCACCACTTGGAGAGTAATCTCGGACAACCCTCCACACCACGTGGATAGTAAACTCGGAACACGCACCACACCACGTGGATAGTAATCTCGGACCACGCTCCACACTACATGGATAGTAATCTTGGACCACGCTCCACACCACGTGGATAGTAATCTTGGACCACGCGCCACACCACGTGGATAGTAATCTTGGACCACGCTCCACACCATGTGGATAGTAATCTTGGACCATGCTCCACACCACGTGGATAGTAATCTTGGACCATGCTCCACTCCACGTGGATAGTAATCTCGGACCACGCTCCACACCACGTGGATAGTAATCTCGGACCACGCACCACACCACGTGGATAGTAATCTCGGACCACGCTCCACACCACGTGGATAGTAATCGTGGACCACGCTCGTCACCATGTGGATGATAATCTTGGACAACGCTCCACACCACGTGGATAGTAATCTCGGACCACGCACCACACTGTGGATAGTAATCTCGTACCACGCTCCACACCACGTGGCGAGTGATCTCGGACCAGGCTCCAAATCACGGGGATAGTAATCTCGGACCACGCTCCACACCACGTGGATAGTAATCTCGGACCACGCTCCACACTACGTGGATAGTAATCTTGGACCACGCTCCACACCACGTGGATAGTAATCTTGGACCACGCGCCACACCACGTGGATAGTAATCGTGGACCACGCTCGTCACCACGTGGATGATAATCTTGGACAACGCTCCACACCACGTGGATAGTAATCTCGGACCACGCTCCACACTGTGGATAGTAATCTTGTACCACGCTCCACACCACATGGAGAGTGATCTCGGACCACGCTCCACACCACGGGGATAGTAATCTCGGACCACGCTCCACACCACGTGGATAGTAATCTCGGACCACGCTCCACACTACGTGGATAGTAATCTTGGACCACGCTCCACACCACGTGGATAGTAATCTTGGACCACGCGCCACACCACGTGGATAGTAATCTTGGACCACGCTCCACACCATGTGGATAGTAATCTTGGACCATGCTCCACACCACGTGGATAGTAATCTTGGACCATGCTCCACTCCACGTGGATAGTAATCTCGGACCACGCTCCACACCACGTGGATAGTAATCTTGGACCACGCTCCACACCACGTGGATAGTAATCTCGGACCACGCACCACGTGGATAGTAATCTCGGTCCACGCTCTACACCACGTGGATAGTAATCTCGGACCACGCACCACGTGGATAGTAATCTCAGACCACGCACCACGTGGATAGTAATCTCGGACCACGCTCCACACCACGTGGATAGTCATCTCGGACCACCCTCCACACTCCGTGGATAGTCATCTCGGACAACGCTCCACATCACGTGGATAGTAATCTCGGACAACGCTCCACACCACGTGGATAGTAATCTCGGACCACGCTCCACACCACGTGGATAGTAATCTCGGACCATGCTCCACACCACTTGGAGAGTAATCTCGGACAACCCTCCACACCACGTGGATAGTAAACTCGGAACACGCACCACACCACGTGGATAGTAATCTCGGACCACGCTCCACACTACGTGGATAGTAATCTTGGACCACGCTCCACACCACGTGGATAGTAATCTTGGACCACGCGCCACACCACGTGGATAGTAATCTTGGACCACGCTCCACACCATGTGGATAGTAATCTTGGACCATGCTCCACACCAAGTGGATAGTAATCTTGGACCATGCTCCACTCCACGTGGATAGTAATCTCGGACCACGCTCCACACCACGTGGATAGTAATCTCGGACCACGCACCACACCACGTGGATAGTAATCTTGGACCACGCTCCACACCACGTGGATAGTAAACGTGGACCACGCTAGTCACCATGTGGATGATAATCTTGGACAACGCTCCACACCACGTGGATAGTAATCTCGGACCACGCTCCACACTGTGGATAGTAATCTCGTACCACGCTCCACACCACGTGGCGAGTGATCTCGGACCAGGCTCCACACCACGGGGATAGTAATCTCGGACCACGCTCCACACCACGTGGATAGTAATCTCGGACCACGCTCCACACTACGTGGATAGTAATCTTGGACCACGCTCCACACCACGTGGATAGTAATCTTGGACCACGCGCCACACCACGTGGATAGTAATCGTGGACCACGCTCGTCACCACGTGGATGATAATCTTGGACAACGCTCCACACCACGTGGATAGTAATCTCGGACCACGCTCCACACTGTGGATAGTAATCTCGTACTACGCTCCACACCACATGGAGAGTGATCTCGGACCACGCTCCACACCACGGGGATAGTAATCTCGGACCACGCTCCACACCACGTGGATAGTAATCTTGGACCACGCTCCACACCACGTGGATAGTAATCTTGGACCACGCGCCACACCACGTGGATAGTAATCTTGGACCACGCTCCACACCATGTGGATAGTAATCTTGGACCATGCTCCACACCACGTGGATAGTAATCTTGGACCATGCTCCACTCCACGTGGATAGTAATCTCGGACCACGCTCCACACCACGTGGATAGTAATCTCGGACCACGCACCACACCACGTGGATAGTAATCTTGGACCACGCTCCACACCACGTGGATAGTAATCTCGGACCACGCACCACGTGGATAGTAATCTCGGTCCACGCTCTACACCACGTGGATAGTAATCTCGGACCACGCACCACGTGGATAGTAATCTCGGACCACGCACCACGTGGATAGTAATCTCGGACCACGCTCCACACCACGTGGATAGTCATCTCGGACCACCCTCCACACTCCGTGGATAGTCATCTCGGACAACGCTCCACATCACGTGGATAGTAATCTCGGACCACGCTCCACACCACGTGGATAGTCATCTCGGACCAGGCTCCACACCACGTGGATAGTAATCTCGGACCACGCTCCACACCACTTGGATAGTAATCTCGGACCACGCTCCACACCACGTGGATAGTAATCTCGGACCATGCTCCACACCACTTGGAGAGTAATCTCGGACCACCCTCCACACCACGTGGATAGTAATCTCGGACCACGCACCACACCACGTGGATAGTAATCTTGGACCACGCGCCACACCACGTGGATAGTAATCGTGGACCACGCTCGTCACCACGTGGATGATAATCTTGGACAACGCTCCACACCACGTGGATAGTAATCTCGGACCACGCTCCACACTGTGGATAGTAATCTTGTACCACGCTCCACACCACATGGAGAGTGATCTCGGACCACGCTCCACACCACGGGGATAGTAATCTCGGACCACGCTCCACACCACGTGGATAGTAATCTCGGACCACGCTCCACACTACGTGGATAGTAATCTTGGACCACGCTCCACACCACGTGGATAGTAATCTTGGACCACGCGCCACACCACGTGGATAGTAATCTTGGACCACGCTCCACACCATGTGGATAGTAATCTTGGACCATGCTCCACACCACGTGGATAGTAATCTTGGACCATGCTCCACTCCACGTGGATAGTAATCTCGGACCACGCTCCACACCACGTGGATAGTAATCTTGGACCACGCTCCACACCACGTGGATAGTAATCTCGGACCACGCACCACGTGGATAGTAATCTCGGTCCACGCTCTACACCACGTGGATAGTAATCTCGGACCACGCACCACGTGGATAGTAATCTCAGACCACGCACCACGTGGATAGTAATCTCGGACCACGCTCCACACCACGTGGATAGTCATCTCGGACCACCCTCCACACTCCGTGGATAGTCATCTCGGACAACGCTCCACATCACGTGGATAGTAATCTCGGACAACGCTCCACACCACGTGGATAGTAATCTCGGACCACGCTCCACACCACGTGGATAGTAATCTCGGACCATGCTCCACACCACTTGGAGAGTAATCTCGGACAACCCTCCACACCACGTGGATAGTAAACTCGGAACACGCACCACACCACGTGGATAGTAATCTCGGACCACGCTCCACACTACGTGGATAGTAATCTTGGACCACGCTCCACACCACGTGGATAGTAATCTTGGACCACGCGCCACACCACGTGGATAGTAATCTTGGACCACGCTCCACACCATGTGGATAGTAATCTTGGACCATGCTCCACACCAAGTGGATAGTAATCTTGGACCATGCTCCACTCCACGTGGATAGTAATCTCGGACCACGCTCCACACCACGTGGATAGTAATCTCGGACCACGCACCACACCACGTGGATAGTAATCTTGGACCACGCTCCACACCACGTGGATAGTAAACGTGGACCACGCTAGTCACCATGTGGATGATAATCTTGGACAACGCTCCACACCACGTGGATAGTAATCTCGGACCACGCTCCACACTGTGGATAGTAATCTCGTACCACGCTCCACACCACGTGGCGAGTGATCTCGGACCAGGCTCCACACCACGGGGATAGTAATCTCGGACCACGCTCCACACCACGTGGATAGTAATCTCGGACCACGCTCCACACTACGTGGATAGTAATCTTGGACCACGCTCCACACCACGTGGATAGTAATCTTGGACCACGCGCCACACCACGTGGATAGTAATCGTGGACCACGCTCGTCACCACGTGGATGATAATCTTGGACAACGCTCCACACCACGTGGATAGTAATCTCGGACCACGCTCCACACTGTGGATAGTAATCTCGTACTACGCTCCACACCACATGGAGAGTGATCTCGGACCACGCTCCACACCACGGGGATAGTAATCTCGGACCACGCTCCACACCACGTGGATAGTAATCTTGGACCACGCTCCACACCACGTGGATAGTAATCTTGGACCACGCGCCACACCACGTGGATAGTAATCTTGGACCACGCTCCACACCATGTGGATAGTAATCTTGGACCATGCTCCACACCACGTGGATAGTAATCTTGGACCATGCTCCACTCCACGTGGATAGTAATCTCGGACCACGCTCCACACCACGTGGATAGTAATCTCGGACCACGCACCACACCACGTGGATAGTAATCTTGGACCACGCTCCACACCACGTGGATAGTAATCTCGGACCACGCACCACGTGGATAGTAATCTCGGTCCACGCTCTACACCACGTGGATAGTAATCTCGGACCACGCACCACGTGGATAGTAATCTCGGACCACGCACCACGTGGATAGTAATCTCGGACCACGCTCCACACCACGTGGATAGTCATCTCGGACCACCCTCCACACTCCGTGGATAGTCATCTCGGACAACGCTCCACATCACGTGGATAGTAATCTCGGACCACGCTCCACACCACGTGGATAGTCATCTCGGACCAGGCTCCACACCACGTGGATAGTAATCTCGGACCACGCTCCACACCACTTGGATAGTAATCTCGGACCACGCTCCACACCACGTGGATAGTAATCTCGGACCATGCTCCACACCACTTGGAGAGTAATCTCGGACCACCCTCCACACCACGTGGATAGTAATCTCGGACCACGCACCACACCACGTGGATAGTAATCTCGGACCACGCTCCACACTACGTGGATAGTAATCTTGGACCACGCTCCACACCACGTGGATAGTAATCTTGGACCACGCGCCACACCACGTGGATAGTAATCTTGGACCACGCTCCACACCATGTGGATAGTAATCTTGGACCATGCTCCACACCACGTGGATAGTAATCTTGGACCATGCTCCACTCCACGTGGATAGTAATCTCGGACCACGCTCCACACCACGTGGATAGTAATCTCGGACCACGCACCACACCACGTGGATAGTAATCTTGGACCACGCTCCACACCACGTGGATAGTAATCGTGGACCACGCTCGTCACCACGTGGATGATAATCTTGGACAACGCTCCACACCACGTGGATAGTAATCTCGGACCACGCTCCACACTGTGGACAGTAATCTCGTACCACGCTCCACACCACGTGGAGAGTGATCTCGGACCACGCTCCACACCACGGGGATATTAATCTCGGACCACGCTCCACACCACGTGGATAGTAATCTCGGACCACGCTCCACACTACGTGGACAGTAATCTCGGACCACGCTCCACACCACGTGGATAATAATCTCGGACCACGCACCACACCGCGTGGATAGTAATCACGAACTACGCTCAACACTGTGGATAGTAATCTCGGACCATGCTCCACACCACGTGGACAGTAATCTCGGACCACGCCATACACCACGGGGAGAGTAATCTCGGACCACGCTCCACACCACGTGGACTGTAATCTCAGACCACGCTCCACACCACGTCGATAGTAATCTCGGACCACGCTCCACACCACGTGGACAGTAATCTCGGACCACGCTACACACCACGTGGATAGTAATCTCGGAGCACGATCCACACCACGTGGATAGTAATCTCGGACCACGCTCCACACCACGTCGATAGGAATCTTGGTCCACGCTCCATCTCCGTGGATAGTAATCTCGGACCACACTCCACCCCACGTGGATAGTAATCTCGGAGCACGCTCCACACCACGTGGATAGTAATCTTGGACCACGCTCCACACCACTTGGATAGTAATCTCGGACCACGCTCCACACCACGTCGATAGTAATCTTGGAACACGCTCTACACCACGTGGATAGTAATCTCGGACCACGCACCACGTGGATAGTAATCTCGGTCCACGCTCTACACCACGTGGATAGTAATCTCGGACCACGCACCACGTGGATAGTAATTTCGGACCACGCTCCACACCACGTGGATAGTCATATCGCACCACCCTCCACACTCCGTGGATAGTCATCTCGGACAACGTTCCACACCACGTGGATAGTAATCTCGGACCACGTTCCACACCACGTGGATAGTCATCTCGGACCACGCTCCACACCACGTGGATAGTAATCTCGGACCACGCTCCACACCACGTGGATAGTAATCTTGGACCACGCGCCACACCACGTGGATAGTAATCGTGGACCACGCTCGTCACCACGTGGGTGATAATCTTGGACAACGCTCCACACCACGTGGATAGTAATCTCGGACCACGCTCCACACTGTGGATAGTAATCTCGTACCACGCTCCACACCACATGGAGAGTGATCTCGGACCACGCTCCACACCACGGGGATAGTAATCTCGGACCACGCTCCACACCACGTGGATAGTAATCTCGGAGCACGCTCCACACTACGTGGATAGTAATCTTGGACCACGCTCCGCACCACGTGGATAGTAATCTTGGACCACGCGCCACACCACGTGGATAGTAATCTTGGACCACGCTCCACACCATGTGGATAGTAATCTTGGACCATGCTCCACACCACGTGGATAGTAATCTTGGACCATGCTCCACTCCACGTGGATAGTAATCTCGGACCACGCTCCACACCACGTGGATAGTAATCTCGGACCACGCACCACACCACGTGGATAGTAATCTTGGACCACGCTGCACACCACGTGGATAGTAATCTCGGACCACGCACCACGTGGATAGTAATCTCGGTCCACGCTCTACACCACGTGGATAGTAATCTCGGACCACGCACCACGTGGATAGTAATCTCGGACCACGCACCACGTGGATAGTAATCTCGGACCACGCTCCACACCACGTGGATAGTCATCTCGGACCACCCTCCACACTCCGTGGATAGTCATCTCGGACAACGCTCCACATCACGTGGATAGTAATCTCGGACCACGCTCCACACCACGTGGATAGTCATCTCGGACCAGGCTCCACACCACGTGGATAGTAATCTCGGACCACGCTCCACACCACTTGGATAGTAATCTCGGACCACGCTCCACACCACGTGGATGGTAATCTCGGACCATGCTCCACACCACTTGGAGAGTAATCTCGTACCACCCTCCACACCACGTGGATAGTAATCTCGGACCACGCACCACACCACGTGGATAGTAATCTCGGACCACGCTCCACACTACGTGGATAGTAATCTTGGACCACGCTCCACACCACGTGGATAGTAATCTTGGGCCACGCGCCACACCACGTGGATAGTAATCTTGGACCACGCTCCACACCATGTGGATAGTAATCTTGGACCATGCTCCACACCACGTGGATAGTAATCTTGGACCATGCTCCACTCCACGTGGATAGTAATCTCGGACCACGCTCCACACCACGTGGATAGTAATCTCGGACCACGCACCACACCACGTGGATAGTAATCTTGGACCACGCTCCACACCACGTGGATAGTAATCGTGGACCACGCTCGTCACCACGTGGATGATAATCTTGGACAACGCTCCACACCACGTGGATAGTAATCTCGGACCACGCTCCACACTGTGGACAGTAATCTCGTACCACGCTCCACACCACGTGGAGAGTGATCTCGGACCACGCTCCACACCACGGGGATAGTAATCTCGGACCACGCTCCACACCACGTGGATAGTAATCTCGGACCACGCTCCACACCACGTGGACAGTAACCTCGGACCACGCTCCTCCCCACGTGGATAATAATCTCGGACCACGCACCACACCGCGTGGATAGTAATCACGACCTACGCTCAACACTGTGGATAGTAATCTCGGACCATGCTCCACACCACGTGGACAGTAATCTCGGACCAAGCCATACACCACGGGGAGAGTAATCTCGGACCACGCTCCACACCACGTGGACTGTAATCTCAGACCACGCTCCACACCACGTGGATAGTAATCTCGGACCACGCTCCACACCACGTGGACAGTAATCTCGGAGCACGATCCACACCACGTGGATAGTAATCTCGGACCACGCTCCACACCACGTCGATAGGAATCTTGGTCCACGCTCCATCTCCGTGGATAGTAATCTCGGACCACACTCCACCCCACGTGGATAGTAATCTCGAGCACGCTCCACACCACGTGGATAGTAATCTTGGACCACGCTCCACACCACGTGGATAGTAATCTCGGACCACGCTCCACACCACGTCGATAGTAATCTTGGAACACGCTCTACACCACGTGGATAGTAATCTCGGACCACGCACCACGTGGATAGTAATCTCGGTCCACGCTCTACACCACGTGGATAGTAATCTCGGACCACGCACCACGTGGATAGTAATTTCGGACCACGCTCCACACCACGTGGATAGTCATATCGCACCACCCTCCACACTCCGTGGATAGTCATCTCGGACAACGTTCCACACCACGTGGATAGTAATCTCGGACCACGCTCCACACCACGTGGATAGTCATCTCGGACCACGCTCCACACCACGTGGATAGTAATCTCGGACCACGCTCCACACCACGTGGATAGTAATCTCGGACCACGCTCCACACCACGTGGATAGTAATCTTGGACCATGCTCCACACCACGTGGAGAGTAATCTCGGACCACGCTCCACACCACGTGGATAGTAATCTCGGACCACGCACCACACCACGTGGATAGTAATCTCGGACAACGCTCCACACCACGTGGATAGTAATCTTGGACCACGCTGCACACCACGTGTATAGTAATCTTGGACCACGCGCCACACCACGTGGATAGTAATCTTGGACCACACTCCACACCACGTGGATAGTAATCTTGGCCCATGCTCCACACCACGTGGATAGTAATCTTGGACCATGCTCCACTCCACGTGGATAGTAATCGCGGACCACGCTCCACACCACGTGGATAGTAATCTCGGACCACGCACCACACCACGTGGATAGTAATCTCGGACCACGCTCCACACCACGTGGATAGTAATCGTGGACCACGCTCGACACCACGTGGATGATAATCTTGGACAACGCTCCACACCACGTGGATAGTAAACTCGGACCACGCTCCACACTGTGGATAGTAATCTCGGACCACGCTCCACACCACGTGGAGAGTCATCCCGGACCACGCTCCACACCACGGGGATGGTAATCTCGGACCACGCTCCAAACCACTTGGAGAGTAATGTTGGACCACGCTCCACACCACGGGGAAAGTAATCTCGGACCACGCTCCACACCACGTGGATAGTAATCTTGGACCACGCTCCACACCACGTGGATAGTAATCTCGGACCACGCTCCACACCACGTGGATAGTAATCACGGACCACACTCCACACCACGTGGATAGTCATCTCGGACAACGCTCCACACCACGTGGATAGTAATCTCGGACCACGCTCCACACCACGTGGATAGTAATCTCGGACCACGCTCCACACCACGTGGATAGTAATCTTGGACCACGCTCCACACCAGGTTGATAGTAATCTCGGACCACGCACCACGTGGATAGTAATCTCGGTCCACGCTCTACACCACGTGGATAGTAATCTCGGACCACGCACCACGTGGATAGTAATCTCGGACCACGCACCACGTGGATAGTAATCTCGGACCACGCTCCACACCACGTGGATAGTAATCTCGGACCACGCACCACACCATGTGGATAGTAATTTTGGACCACGCTCCACACCACGTGGATAGTAATCGTGGACCACGCTCGACACCACGTGGATGATAATCTTGGACAACGCTCCACACCACGTGGATAGTAATCTCGGACCACGCTCCACACTGTGGATAGTAATCTCGGACCACGCTCCACACCACGTGGAGAGTGATCTCGGACCACGCTCCACACCACGGGGATCGTAATCTCGGACCATGCTCCAAACCACTTGGAGAGTAATGTCGGACCACGCTCCACACCACGGGGATAGTAATCTCGGACCACGCTCCACACCATGTGGATAGTAATCTCGGACCACGCTCCACACCACGTGGATAGTAATCTCGGACCACGCTCCACACCACGTGGACAGTAATCTCGGACCACGCTCCACACCACGTGGATAATAATCTCGGACCACGCACCACTCCACGTGGATAGTAATCACGGAATACGCTCCACACTGTGGATAGTAATCTCGGACCACGCTCCACACCACGTGGACAGTAATCTCGGACCACGCTCCACACCACGTGGATAATAATCTCGGACCACGCACCACTCCATGTGGACAGTAATCTCGGACCACGCTCCACACCACGGGAGGAGTAATCTCGGACCACGCTCCACACCACGTGGACAGTAATCTCAGACCACGCTCCACACCACGTGGATAGTAATCTCGGATCACGCTCCACACCACGTGCAGAGTAATCTCGGACCACGCTCCACACCACGTGGACAGTAATCTCGGACCACGCTCCACACCACGGGAGGAGTAATCTCGGACCACGCTCCACACCACGTGGATAGTAATCTCGGAACACGCTCCACACCACGTGCAGAGTAATCTCGGACCACGCTCCACACCACGTGGACAGTAATCTCGGACCACGCTACACACCACGTGGATAGTAATCTCGGAGCACGATCCACACCACGTGGATAGTAATCTCGGACCACGTTCCACACCACGGGAACAGGAATCTTGGACCACGCTCCATCTCCGTGGATAGTAATCTCGGACCACGCTCCAACCCACATGAATAGTAATCTCGGACCACGCACCACGTGGATAGTAATCTCGGTCCACGCTCTACACCACGTGGATAGTAATCTCGGACCATGCACCACGTGGATAGTAATTTCGGACCACGCACCACGTGGATAGTAACCTCGGACCACGCTCCTCACCACGTGGATAGTCATCTCGCACCACCCTCCACACTCCGTGGATAGTCATCTCGGACAACGTTCCACACCACGTGGATAGTAATCTCGGACCACGCTCCACACCACGTGGATAGTCATCTCGGACCACGCTCCACACCACGTGGATAGTAATCTCGGACCACGCTCCACACCACGTGGATAGTAATCTCGGATCACGCTCCACACCACGTGGATAGTAATCTTGGACCATGCTCCACACCACGTGGAGAGTAATCTCGGACTACGCTCCACACCACGTGGATAGTAATCTCGGACCACGCACCACACCACGTGGATAGTAATCTCGGACAACGCTCCACACCACGTGGATAGTAATCTTGGACCACGCTCCACACCACGTGGATAGTAATCTTGGACCACGCGCCACACCACGTGGATAGTAATCTTGGACCACGCTCCACACCACGTGGATAGTAATCTTGGACCATGCTCCAAACCACGTGGTTCGTAATCTTGGACCATGCTCCACTCCACGTGGATAGTAATCTCGGACCACGCTCCACACCACGTGGATAGTAATCTCGGACCACGCACCACACCACGTGGATAGTAATCTTGGACAACGCTCCACACCACGTGGATAGTAATCGTGGACCACGCTCGACACCACGTGGATGATAATCTTGGACAACGCTCCACACCACGTGGATAGTAATCTCAGACCACGCTCCACACTGTGGATAGTAATCTCGGACCACGCTCCACACGACGTGGAGAGTGATCTCGGACCACGCTCCACACCACGGGGATAGTAATCTCGGACCACGCTCCACACCTCGTGCAGAGTAATCTCGGACCACGCTCCACACCACGTGGATAGTAATCTCGGACTATGCACCACACCACGTGGATAGTAATGTCGGACCACGCTCCACATCACGTGGATAGTAATCGTGGACCACGCTCCACACCACGTGGATAATAATCTTGGACAACGCTCCACACCAAGTGGATAGTAATCTCGGACCACTCTCCACACTGTGGATAGCAATCTCGGACCACGCTCCACACCACGTGGAGAGTGATCTCGGAGCACGATACACACCACGTGGATAGTAATCTCGGACCACGCTCCACACCACGTGGATAGGAATCTTGGACCACGCTCCATCTCCGTGGATAGTAATCTTTGACCACGCTCCACCCCACGTGGATAGTAATCTCGGTGCACGCTCCACACCACGTCGATAGTAATCTTGGAACACGCTCTACACCACGTGGATAGTAATCTCGGACCACGCACCACGTGGATAGTAATCTCGGTCCACGCTCTACACCACGTTGTTAGTAATCTCGGACCACGCACCACGTGGATAGTAATCTCGGACCACGCACCACGTGGATAGTAATCTCGAAACACGCTCCACACCACGTGGAGAGTGAACTCGGACCACGCTCCAAACCACGTGGATAGTAATCTCGGACCATGCTCCACACCACGTGGATAGTAATCTCGGACCACGCACCACACCACGTGGATAGTAATCTCGGACCACGCTCCACACCACGTGGATAGTAATCTTGGACCACGCACCACGCCACGTGGATAGTAATCTCGGACCACGCTCCACACCACGTGGATAGTAATCTCGGACCACGCTCCACACCACGGGAACAGGAATCTAAGACCACGCTCCATCTCCGTGGATAGTAATCTCGGACCACGCTCCACCCCACATGAATAGTAATCTCGGAGCACGCTCCACACCACGTGGATAGTAATCTTGGACCACGCTCCACACCACGTGGAGAGTAATCTCGGACCACGCTCCACACCACATCGATAGTAATCTTGGAACACGCTCTACACCACGTGGATAGTAATCTCGGACCACGCACCACGTGGATAGTAATCTCGGTCCACGCTCTACACCACGTGGATAGTAATCTCGGACCATGCACCACGTGGATAGTAATTTCGGACAACGCACCACGTGGATAGTAACCTCGGACCACGCTCCTCACCACGTGGATAGTCATCTCGCACCACCCTCCACACTCCGTGGATAGTCATCTCGGACAACGTTCCACACCACGTGGATAGTAATCTCGGACCACGCTCCACACCACGTGGATAGTCATCTCGGACCACGCTCCACACCACGTGGATAGTAATCTCGGACCACGCTCCACACCACGTGGATAGTAATCTCGGATCACGCTCCACACCACGTGGATAGTAATCTTGGACCATGTTCCACACCACGTGGAGAGTAATCTCGGACCACGCTCCACACCACGTGGATAGTAATCTCGGACAACGCTCCACAGCACGTGGATAGTAATCTTGGACCACGCTCCACACCACGTGGATAGTAATCTTGGACCACGCTCCACACCACGTGGATAGTAATCTTGGACCATGCTCCCACCACGTGGAGAGTAATCTCGGACCACGCTCCACACCACGTGGATAGTAATCTCGGACAACGCTCCACACCACGTTGATAGTAATCTTGGACCACGCTCCACACCACGTGGATAGTAATCTTGGACCACGCGCCACACCACGTGGATAGTAATCTTGGACCACGCTCCACACCACGTGGATAGTAATCTTGGACCATGCTCCAAACCACGTGGATCGTAATCTTGGACCATGCTCCACTCCACGTGGATAGTAATCTCGGACCACGCTCCACACCACGTGGATAGTAATCTCGGACCACGCACCACACCACGTGGATAGTAATCTCGGACCACGCTCCACACCACGTGGATAGTAATCGTGGACCACGCTCGACACCACGTGGATGATAATCTTGGACAACGCTCCACACCACGTGGATAGTAATCTCAGACCACGCTCCACACTGTGGATAGTAATCTCGGACCACGCTCCACACCACGTGGAGAGTGATCTCGGACCACGCTCCACACCACGGGGATAGTAATCTCGGACCACGCTCCACACCACGTGCAGAGTAATCTCGGACCACGCTCCACACCACGTGGATAGTAATCTCGGACTATGCACCACACCACGTGGATAGTAATGTCGGACCACGCTCCACATCACGTGGATAGTAATCGTGGACCACGCTCCACACCACGTGGATAATAATCTTGGACAACGCTCCACACCAAGTGGATAGTAATCTCGGACCACGCTCCACACTGTGGATAGTAATCTCGGACCCCGCTCCACACCACGTGGAGAGTGATCTCGGAGCTCGATCCACACCACGTGGATAGTAATCTCGGACCACGCTCCACACCACGTGATAGGAATCTTGGACCACGCTCCATCTCCGTGGATAGTAATCTTTGACCACGCTCCACCCCACGTGGATAGTAATCTCGGTGCACGCTCCACACCACGTGGATAGTAATCTTGGACCACGCTCCACACCACATCGATAGTAATCTTGGAACACGCTCTACACCACGTGGATAGTAATCTCGGACCACGCACCACGTGGATAGTAATCTCGGTCCACGCTCTACACCACGTGGATAGTAATCTCGGACCACGCACCACGTGGATAGTAATCTCGGACCACGCACCACGTGGATAGCAATCTCGAAACACGCTCCACACCACGTGGAGAGTGAACTCGGACCACGCTCCAAACCACGTGGATTGTAATCTCGGACCATGCTCCACACCACGTGGATAGTAATCTCGGACCAGGCACCACACCACGTGGATAGTAATCTCGGACCACGCTCCACACCACGTGGATAGTAATCTTGGACCACGCACCACACCACGTGGATAGTAATCTCGGACCACGCTCCACACCACGTGGATAGTAATCTCGGACCACGCTCCACACAACGTGGATAGTAATCTCGGACTACGCTCCATACCACGTGGACAGTAATCTCGGACCACGCTACACACCACGTGGATAGTAATCTCGGAGCACGCTCCACACCACGTGGATAGTAATCTCGGACCACGCTCCACACCACGTGGATAGGAATCTTGGACCACGCTCCACACTCCGTGGATAGTAATCTCGGACCACGCTCCACCCCACTTGGATAGTAATCTCGGAGCACGCTCCACACCACGTGGATAGTAATCTTGGACCACGCTCCACACCACGTGGATAGTAATCTCGGACCACGCTCCACAACACGTGGATAGTAATCTCGGTCCACGCTCTACACCACGTGGATAGTAATCTCGGACTACGCACCACGTGGATAGTAATCTTGGACCTCGCTCCACACCACGTGGATAGTCATCTCGGATCACGCTCCACACTCCGTGGATAGTCATCTGGGACAACGCTCCACACCACATGGATAGTAATCTCGGACCACGCTCCACACCACGTGGATAGTCATCTCGGACCACGCTCCACACCACGTGGATAGTTATCTCGGACCACGCGCCACACTCCGTGGATAGTCATCTCGCACAACGCTTCACACCACATGGATAGTAATCTCGGACCACGCTCCACACCACGTGGATAGTCATCTCGGACCACGCTCCACACCACGTGGATAGTAATCTTGGGCTACGCTCCACACCACGTGGATAGTAATCTCGGACCACGCTCCACACCACGTCGATAGTAATCTTGGACCACGCTCTACACCACGTGGATAGTAATCTCGGACCACGCACCATGTGGATAGTTATCTCGGTCCACGCTCTGCACCACGTGGATAGTAATCTCGGACCATGCACCACGTGGATAGTAATCTCGGACCACGCACCACGTGGATAGTAATCTCGGACCACGCTCCACACCACGTGGATAGTCATCTCGGACCACGCTCCACAATCCGTGGATAGTAATATCGGACCACGCTCTACACCACGTGGATAGTAATCTCGGACCACGCACCACGTGGATAGTAATCGTGGACCACGCTCCACACCACGGGGATAATAATCTCGGACCACGCACCACACCACATGGATAGTAATCTCGGACCACGCTCCACACCACGTGGATAGTAATCTCGGACCACGCTCCACACGACGTGGATAGCAATCTCGGACTACGCTCCATACCACGTGGACAGTAATCTCGGACCACGCTACACACCACGTGGATAGTAATCTCGGAGCACGCTCCACAACACGTGGATAGTAATCTCGGACCACGCTCCACACCACGTGGATAGGAATCTTGGACCACGCTCCACACTCCGTGGATAGTAATATCGGACCACGCTCCACACCACGTGGATAGTAATCTCGGAGCACTCTCCACACCACGTGGATAATAATCTTGGACCACGCTGCACACTCCGTGGATAGTCATCTCAGACAACGCTCCACACCACGTGGATAGTAATCTCCGACCACGCTCCACACCACGTGGATAGTCATCTCGGACCACGCTCCACACCACGTGAATAGTAATCTCGGACCACGCTCCACACCACGTGCATAGACATCTCGGACAACGCTCCACACAACGTGGATAGTAATCTCGGACCACGCCCCACACCACGTGGATAGTAATCTCGGACCACGCACCACGTGGATAGTAATCTCGGACCACGCACCACGTGGATAGTAATCTCGAAACACGCTCCACACCACGTGGAGAGTGAACTCGGACCACGCTCCAAACCACGTGGATAGTAATCTCGGACCATGCTCCACACCACGTGGATAGTAATCTCGGACCACGCACCACACCACGTGGATAGTAATCTCGGACCATGCTCCACACCACGTGGATAGTAATCTTGGACCACGCACCACGCCACGTGGATAGTAATCTCGGACCACGCTCCACACCACGTGGATAGTAATCTCGGACCACGCTCCACACCACGGGAACAGGAATCTTGGACCACGTTCCATCTCCGTGGATAGTAATCTCGGACCACGCTCCACCCCACATGAATAGTAATCTCGGAGCACGCTCCACACCACGTGGATAGTAATCTTGGACCACGCTCCACACCACGTGGATAGTAATCTCGGACCACGCTCCACACCACATCGATAGTAATCTTGGAACACGCTCTACACCACGTGGATAGTAATCTCGGACCACGCACCACGTGGATAGTAATCTCGGTCCACGCTCTACACCACGTGGATAGTAATCTCGGACCATGCACCACGTGGATAGTAATTTCAGACCACGCACCACGTGGATAGTAACCTCGGACCACGCTCCTCACCACGTGGATAGTCATCTCGCACCACCCTCCACACTCCGTGGATAGTCATCTCGGACAACGTTCCACACCACGTGGATAGTAATCTCGGACCACGCTCCACACCACGTGGATAGTCATCTCGGACCACGCTCCACACCACGTGGATAGTAATCTCGGACCACGCTCCACACCACGTGGATAGTAATCTCGGGTCACGCTCCACACCACGTGGATAGTAATCTTGGACCATGCTCCACACCACGTGGAGAGTAATCTCGGACCACGCTCCACACCACGTGGATAGTAATCTCGGACCACGCACCACACCATGTGGATAGTAATCTCGCACAACGCTCCACACCACGTGGATAGTAATCTTGGACCACGCTCCACACCACGTGGATAGTAATCTTGGACCACGCGCCACACCACGTGGATAGTAATCTCGGACCACGCTCCACACCACGTGGATAGTAATCTTGGACCATGCTCCAAACCACGTGGATCGTAATCTTGGACCATGCTCCACTCCACGTGGATAGTAATCTCGGACCACGCTCCACACCACGTGGATAGTAATCTCGGACCACGCACCACACCACGTGGATAGTAATCTCGGACCACGCTCCAGACCACGTGGATAGTAATCGTGGACCACGCTCGACACCACGTGGATGATAATCTTGGACAACGCTCCACACCACGTGGATAGTAATCTCAGACCACGCTCCACACTGTGGATAGTAATCTCGGACCACGCTCCACACCACGTGGAGAGTGATCTCGGATCACGCTCCACACCACGGGGATAGTAATCTCGGACCACGCTTCACACCACGTGCAGAGTAATCTCGGACCACGCTCCACACCACGTGGATAGTAATCTCGGACTATGCACCACACCACGTGGATAGTAATGTCGGACCACGCTCCACATCACGTGGATAGTAATCGTGGACCACGCTCCACACCACGTGGATAATAATCTTGGACAACGCTCCACACCAAGTGGATAGTAATCTCGGACCACGCTCCACACTGTGGATAGTAATCTCGGACCACGCTCCACACCACGTGGAGAGTGATCTCGGAGCACGATCCACACCACGTGGATAGTAATCTCGGACCACGCTCCACACCACGTGGATAGGAATCTTGGACCACGCTCCATCTCCGTGGATAGTAATCTTTGACCACGCTCCACCCCACGTGGATAGTAATCTCGGTGCACGCTCCACACCACGTGGATAGTAATCTTGGACCACGCTCCACACCACGTCGATAGTAATCTTGGAACACGCTCTACACCACGTGGATAGTAATCTCGGACCACGCACCACGTGGATAGTAATCTCGGACCACGCACCACGTGGATAGTAATCTCGAAACACGCTCCACACCACGTGGAGAGTGAACTCGGACCACGCTCCAAACCACGTGGATAGTAATCTCGGACCATGCTCCACACCACGTGGATAGTAATCTCGGACCACGCACCACACCACGTGGATAGTAATCTCGGACCACGCTCCACACCACGTGGATAGTAATCTTGGACCACGCACCACACCACGTGGATAGTAATCTCGGACCACGCTCCACACCACGTGGATAGTAATCTCGGACCACGCTCCACACAACGTGGATAGTAATCTCGGACTACGCTCCATACCACGTGGACAGTAATCTCGGACCACGCTACACACCACGTGGATAGTAATCTCGGAGCACGCTCCACACCACGTGGATAGTAATCTCGGACCACGCTCCACACCACGTGGATAGGAATCTTGGACCACGCTCCACACTCCGTGGATAGTAATCTCGGACCACGCTCCACCCCACTTGGATAGTAATCTCGGAGGACGCTCCACACCACGTGGATAGTAATCTTGGACCACGCTCCACACCACGTGGATAGTAATCTCGGACCACGCTCCACAACACGTGGATAGTAATCTCGGTCCACGCTCTACACCACGTGGATAGTAATCTCGGACTACGCACCACGTGGATAGTAATCTTGGACCTCGCTCCACACCACGTGGATAGTCATCTCGGACCACGCTCCACACTCCGTGGATAGTCATCTGGGACAACGCTCCACACCACATGGATAGTAATCTCGGACCACGCTCCACACCACGTGGATAGTCATCTCGGACCACGCTCCACACCACGTGGATAGTTATCTCGGACCACGCGCCACACTCCGTGGATAGTCATCTCGCACAACGCTCCACACCACATGGATAGTAATCTCGGACCACGCTCCACACCACGTGGATAGTCATCTCGCACCACGCTCCACACCACGTGGATAGTAATCTTGGGCTACGCTCCACACCACGTGGATAGTAATCTCGGACCACGCTCCACACCACGTCGATAGTAATCTTGGACCACGCTCTACACCACGTGGATAGTAAGCTCGGACCACGCACCATGTGGATAGTTATCTCGGTCCACGCTCTGCACCACGTGGATAGTAATCTCGGACCATGCACCACGTGGATCGTAATCTCGGACCACGCTCCACACCACGTGGATAGTCATCTCGGACCACGCTCCACAATCCGTGGATAGTAATATCGGACCACGCTCTACACCACGTGGATAGTAATCTCGGACCACGCACCACGTGGATAGTAATCTCGGACCACGCACCACACCACATGGATAGTAATCTCGGACCACGCCCCACACCACGTGGATAGTAATCTCGGACCACGCTCCACACGACGTGGATAGCAATCTCGGACTACGCTCCATACCACGTGGACAGTAATCTCGGACCACGCTACACACCACGTGGATAGTAATCTCGGAGCACGCTCCACACCACGTGGATAGTAATCTCGGACCACGCTCCACACCACGTGGATAGGAATCTTGGACCACGCTCCACACTCCGTGGATAGTAATATCGGACCACGCTCCACACCACGTGGATAGTAATCTCGGAGCACTCTCCACACCACGTGGATAGTAATCTTGGACCACGCTGCACACTCCGTGGATAGTCATCTCAGACAACGCTCCACACCACGTGGATAGTAATCTCGGACCACGCTCCACACCACGTGGATAGTCATCTCGGACCACGCTCCACACCACGTGAATAGTAATCTCGGACCACGCTCCACACCACGTGCATAGACATCTCGGACAACGCTCCACACAACGTGGATAGTAATCTCGGACCACGCCCCACACCACGTGGATAGTAATCTCGGACCACGCTCCACACCACGTGGATAGTAATCTTGGACCACGCTCCACAACACGTGGATAGTAATCTTGGACAACGCTCCACACCACGTGGATAGTAATCTTGGACCACGCTCCACACCACGTGGATAGTAATCTCGGACCACGCTCCACACCACATGGATCGTAATCTCGGACCACGCTCCACACCACATGGATAGTCATCTTGGACCACGCTCCACACAAAGAACAAAGAACAAAGAAATGTACAGCACAGGAACAGGCACTTCGGCCCTCCAAGCCCGCGCCGACCATACTGCCAGACTAAACTACAATCTTCTACACTTCCTGGGTCCGTATCCTTCTATTCCCATCCTATTCATATATTTGTCAAGATGCCCCTTAAATGTCCCTATCGTCCCTGCTTCCACCACCTCCTCCGGTAGCGAGTTCCAGGCACCCACTACCCTCTGCGTAAAAAACTTGCCTCGTACATCTACTCTAAACCTTGCCCCTCTCACCTTAAACCTATGCCCCCTAGTAATTGACCCCTCTACCCTGGGGAAAAGCCTCTGACTATCCACTCTGTCTATGCCCCTCATAATTTTGTATACCTCTATCAGGTCGCCCCTCAACCTCCTTCGTTCCAGAGAGAACAAACTGAGTTTATTCAATCGCTCCTCATAGCTAATGCCCTCCATACCAGGCAACATTCTGGTAAATCTCTTCTGCACCCTCTCTAAAGCCTCCACATCCTTCTGGTAGTGTGGCGACCAGAATTGTACACTATACTCCAAGTGTGGCCTAACTAAGGTTCTATACAGCTGCAACATGCCTTGCCAATTCTTATACTCAATGCCCCGGCCAATGAAGGCAAGCATGCCGTATGCCTTCTTGACTACCTTCTCCACCTGTGTTGCCCCTTTCAATGACCTGTGGACCTGTACTCCTAGATCTGTTTGACTTTCAATACTCTTGAGGGTTCTACCATTCACTGTATATTCCCTACCTGCATTAGCCCTTCCAAAATGCATTACCTCACATTTGTCCGGATTAAACTCCATCTGCCATCTCTCCGCCCAAGTCTCCAGACAATCTAAATCCTGCTGTATCCTCAGACAGTCCTCATCGCTATCCGCAATTCCACCAACCTTTGTGTCGTCTGCAAACTTACTAATCAGACCAGTTACATTTTCCTCCAAATCATTTATATATACTACAAAGAGCAAAGGTCCCAGCACTGATCCCTGTGGAACACCACTGGTCACAGCCCTCCAATTAGAAAAGCATCCCTCCATTGCTACCCTCTGCCTTCTATGGCCTAGCCAGTTCTGTATCCACCTTGCCAGTTCACCCCTGATCCCGTGTGACTTCACCTTTTGTACTAGTCTACCATGAGGGACCTTGTCAAAGGCCTTACTGAAGTCCATATAGACAACATCTACTGCCCTACCTGCATCAATCATCTTAGTGACCTCCTCGAAAAACTCTATCAAGTTAGTGAGACACGACCTCCCCTTCACAAAACCGTGCTGCCTCTCACTAATACGTCCATTTGCTTCCAAATGGGAGTAGATCCTGTCTCGAAGAATTCTCTCCAGTAATTTCCCTACCACTGAAGTAAGGCTCACCGGCCTGTAGTTCCCGGGATTATCCTTGCTACCCTTCTTAAACAGAGGAACAACATTGGCTATTCTCCAGTCCTCCGGGACATCCCCTGAAGACAGCGAGGATCCAAAGATTTCTGTCAAGGCCTCAGCAATTTCCTCTCCAGCCTCCTTCAGTATTCTGGGGTAGATCCCATCAGGCCCTGGGGACTTATCTACCTTAATATTTTTTAAGACACCCAACACCTCGTCTTTTTGGATCACAATGTGACCCAGGCTATCTACACCCCCTTCTCCAGACTCAACATCTACCAATTCCTTCTCTTTGGTGAATACTGATGCAAAGTATTCATTTAGAACCTCGCCCATTTCCTCTGGCTCCACACATAGATTCCCTTGCCTATCCTTCAGTGGGCCAACCCTTTCCCTGGCTACCCTCTTGCTTTTTATGTACGTGTAAAAAGCCTTGGGATTTTCCTTAACCCTAATTGCCAATGACTTTTCATGACCCCTTCTAGCCCTCCTGACTCCTTGCTTAAGTTCCTTCCTACTTTCCTTATATGCCACACAGGCTTCGTCTGTTCCCAGCCTTTTAGCCCTGACAAATGCCTCCTTTTTCTTTTTGACGAGGCCTACAATATCACTCGTCATCCAAGGTTCCCGAAAATTGCCGTATTTATCTTTCTTCCTCACAGGAACATGCCTGTCCTGTATTCCCTTCAACTGACACTTGAAAGCCTCCCACATGGCAGATGTTGATTTGCCCTCAAACATCCGCCCCCAATCTATGTTCTTCAGTTCCCGCCTAATATTGTCATAATTAGCCTTCCCCCAATTTAGCACATTCATCCTCGGACCACTCTTATCCTTGTCCACCAGTACTTTAAAACTTACTGAATTGTGGTCACTGTTACCGAAATGCTCCCCTACTGAAACATCTACCACCTGGCCGGGCTCATTCCCCAATACCAGGTCCAGTACTGCCCCTTCCCTAGTTGGACTGTTTACATATTGTTTTAAGAAGCCCTCCTGGATGCTCCTTACAAACTCCGCCCCGTCTAAGCCCCTGGCACTAAGTGAGTCCCAGTCAATATTGGGGAAGTTGAAGTCTCCCATCACCACAACCCTGTTGTTTTTACTCTTTTCCAAAATCTGTCTACCTATCTGCTCCTCTATCTCCCGCTGGCTGTTGGGAGGCCTGTAGTATACCCCCAACATTGTGACTGCACCCTTCTTATTCCTGATCTCTACCCATATAGCCTCACTGCCCTCTGAGGTGTCCTCTCGCAGTATAGCTGTGATATTCTCCCGAACAAGTAGCGCAACTCCGCCTCCCCTTTTACATCCCCCTCTATCCCGCCTGAAACATCTAAATCCTGGAACGTTTAGCTGCCAATCCTGCCCTTCCCTCAACCAGGTCTCTGTAATGGCAATAACATCATAGTTCCAAGTAGTAATCCAAGCTCTAAGTTCATCTGCCTTACCCGTAATGCTCCTTGCATTAAAACATATTCACTTCAGGCCACCAGACCCGCTGTGTTCAGCAGCTTCTCCCCGTCTGCTCTGCCTCAGAGCCACACTGTCCCTATTCCCTAGTTCTCCCTCAATGCTCTCACCTTCTGACCTATTGCTCCCGTACCCACCCCCCTGCCATACTAGTTTAAATCCTCCCGTGTGACACTAGCAAACCTCGCGGCCAGGATATTTATGCCTCTCCGGTTTAGATGTAACCCGTCCATCTTATACAGGTCAAACCTGCCCCGGAAGAGCTCCCAGTGGTCCAGAAAACGGAAACCCTCCCTCCTACACCAGCTGTTTAGCCACGTGTTTGTCTGCTCTATCTTCCTATTTCTAGCCTCACTGGCACGTGGCACAGGGAGTAATCCCGAGATTACAACCCTCGAGGTCCTGTCTTTTAACTTTCTGCCTAGCTCCCTGAACTCCTGCTGCAGGACCTCATGCCCCTTCCTGCCTATGTCGTTAGTACCAATATGTACAACGACCTCTGCCTGTTTGCCCTCCCCCTTCAGGATTCCCTCTACCCGTTCGGAGACATCCTGGACCCTGGCACCAGGGAGGCAACATACCATCCTGGAGTCTCTTTCACGTCCACAGAAGCGCCTATCTGTGCCCCTGACTATAGAGTCCCCTATTACTATTACTCTTCTGCGCTTTGACCCTCCCTTCTGAACATCAGAGCCAGCCGTGGTGCCACTGCTCTGGCTGCTGCTGTTTTCCCCTGATAGGCTATCCCCCCCGACAGTATCCAAAGGGGTATATCTGTTCGAGAGAGGGACAACCACAGGGGATTCCTGCACTGACTGCCTGCCCTTTCTGGTGGTCACCCATTTCTCTGCCTGCACCTTGGGTGTGACCACATTTACATAACTGCGATCTATGACGCTTTCCGCCACCTGCATGCTCCTAAGTGCATCCAATTGCTGCTCCAACCGAACCATGCGGTCTGTGAGGAGCTCCAGTTGGGTGCACTTTCTGCAGATGAAGCCACCCAGGACGCTGGAAGCCTCCCGGACCTGCCACATCTCACAGTCAGAGCACAGCACCCCTCTAATTGACATTGCGTCAATTAATTAAAAATAAAATTTGTCTCTTTTTTTTTTAAATACTTTTTTTTTTAAATTGCAAAGTTACTGTCAACTATCTGTTTCCTAGCACTAGATTTCTAATAGAAATGCGACAGCTAACTATAATACTCTCCGATCTCTGGCTTAGATATCCTCTAAATTATAATTAAGTTATTATGTTTATTTAGTTCCCAAATACTCAAATATTTTTTAAATTTAGGTTAGAATCCCAACCAGCCACTCAGGTCACAGTTTTTCTGTGATGTCGCTTCAATTTCCCCCCGACACACACAATTTGAAAAAAGGTATAAAAGTAAAAATCACTTACTTGCCTTCTGAGTGTCTGAGATGTTCTCAGGTTCTCTCGCTGACAGAGAAGGCTCCTCCACCACCGATCCTTGACCTGCACAATGCTAATAATATAATAATATAATATGGCACTTACCTTACACCAATGGGTCTTATTATTAGGTTAGAGGAGGAGGGCGGGTGGGAGACACTACACGTGTAGTGTCTCGGGTTTCCTCTCCACCAGAATTTATTGGTTGGGGGGGGGGGGGGGGGGCACTTGCCAGAGGTAGAACTTCCGGTTCCCGCCTTATATAAAAACAAATAAAACTGAAAAGAAGAACAGACACGGGACCAGGCAAGGCTTTTTAAACTAACTACTCACCTCCCAGAAGGCCCCTGCGCACCGCTGCCGCCGAAATCCAAAGGGCTGCTCCTGTAAAGGTAAGGTTTTTAAACTAACTACTCACCTCCCAGAAGGCCCCTGCGAGGTGAGTCGCGTCGATACTACCCACACCACGTGGATAGTAAACTCGGACCACCCTCCACACCACGGGGATAGTAATCTCGGATCACGCTCCACACCGCGTGGATAGTAATCTCGCACCACGCTCCACACCACGTGGATTGTAATCTCGGACCACGCTCCACACCACGTGGATTGTAATCTTGGACCACGCTCCATACCACGTGGATAGTAATCTTGGACCATGCTCCACACCACGTGAATAGTAATCATGGACCATGCTCCACACACGAGGATAGTAATCTCGGACCACGCTCCACACCACGTGGATTGTAATCTCGGACCACGCTCCAAACTCCGTGGATAGTAATCTCGGTCCACGCTCTACACCACGTGGATAGTAATCTTGGACCATGCACCCCGTGGATAGTAATATCGGACCACCCTCTACACCACGTGGATAGTAATCTCGGACCACGCACCACGTGGATAGTAATCGTGGACCACGCTCCACACAACGTGGAAAATAATCTCGGACCACGCACCACACCACGTGGATAGTAATCTCGGACCACGCTCCACACCACGTGGATAGTAATCTCGGACCACGCTCCACACGACGTGGATAGTAATCTCGGACTACGCTCCATACCACGTGGACAGTAATCTCGGACCACGCTACACACCACGTGGATAGTAATCTCGGAGCACGCTCCACACCATGTGGATAGTAATCTCGGACCACGCTCCACACCACGTGGATAGGAATCTTGGACCACGCTCCACACTCCGTGGATAGTAATATCGGACCACGCTCCACACCACGTGGATAGTAATCTCGGAGCACTCTCCACACCACGTGGATAGTAATCTTGGACCACGCTCCACACCACGTGGATTGTAGTCTCGGACCACGCTCCACACCACGTCGATAGTAATCTTGGACCACGCTACACACCACGTGGATAGTAATCTTACACCACGCTCCACACCACGTGGATAGTAATCTCGGACCATGCACCCCGTGGATAGTAATATCGGACCACGCTCTACACCACGTGGATAGTAATCTCGGACCACGCACCACGTGGATAGTAATCGTGGACCACGCTCCACACCACGTGGATAATAATCTCGGACCACGCACCACACCACGTGGATAGTAATCTCGGACCACGCTACACACCACGTGGATAGTAATCTTACACCACGCTCCACACCACGTGGATTGTAATCTCGGACCACGCTCCACACCACGTCGATAGTAATCTTGGACCACGCTCTACACCACGTGGATAGTAATCTCGGACCACGCACCACGTGGATAGTAATCTCGGTCCACGCTCTAAGCCACGTGGATAGTAATCTCGGACCACGCACCACATGGATAGTAATCTCGGAACACGCACAACGTGGATAGTAATCTCGGACCACGCTCCACACCACGTGGATAGTCATCTCGGACCACGCTCCACACTCCGTGGATAGTCATCTCGGACAACGCTCCACACCACATGGATAGTAATCTCGGACCACGCTCCACACAACGTGGATAGTCATCTCGGACCACGCTCCACACCACGTGGATAGTCATCTCGGACCACGCTCCACACTCCGTGGATAGTCATCTCGGAAAACGCTCCACACCACATGGATAGTAAACTCGGACCACGCTCCTCACCACGTGGATAGTCATCTCGGACCACGCTCCACACCACGTGGATAGTAATCTCGGACCACGCTCCACACCACGTGGATAGTAATCCCGGACCACGCTCCACACCACGTGGATAGTAATCTTGGACCATGCTCCACACCACGTGGAGAGTAATCTCGGACCACGCTCCACACCACGTGGATAGTAATCTCGGACCACGCACCACACCACGTGGATAGTAATCTCGGACCACGCTCCACACCACGTGGATAGAAATCTTGGACCACGCACCACACCACGTGGATAGTAATCTCGGACCACGCTCCACACCACGTGGATAGTAATCTCGGACAACGCTCCACACCACGTGGATAGTAATCTCGGACCACGCTCCACACCACGGGGATAGTAATCTCGGACCACGCTCCACACCACGTGGATAGTAAACTCGGACAACGCTCCACACCACGTGGATAGTAATCACGGACCACGCTCCACACCACGTGGATAGTAATCTCGGACCACGCTCCACACCACGTGGATAGTAAACTCGGACCACCCTCCACACCACGGGGATAGTAATCTCGGATCACGCTCCACACCGCGTGGATAGTAATCTCGCACCACGCTCCACACCACGTGGATTGTAATCTCGGACCACGCTCCACACCACGTGGATTGTAATCTTGGACCACGCTCCATACCACGTGGATAGTAATCTTGGACCATGCTCCACACCACGTGAATAGTAATCATGGACCATGCTCCACACACGAGGATAGTAATCTCGGACCACGCTCCACACCACGTGGATTGTAATCTCGGACCACGCTCCAAACTCCGTGGATAGTAATCTCGGTCCACGCTCTACACCACGTGGATAGTAATCTTGGACCATGCACCCCGTGGATAGTAATATCGGACCACCCTCTACACCACGTGGATAGTAATCTCGGACCACGCACCACGTGGATAGTAATCGTGGACCACGCTCCACACAACGTGGAAAATAATCTCGGACCACGCACCACACCACGTGGATAGTAATCTCGGACCACGCTCCACACCACGTGGATAGTAATCTCGGACCACGCTCCACACGACGTGGATAGTAATCTCGGACTACGCTCCATACCACGTGGACAGTAATCTCGGACCACGCTACACACCACGTGGATAGTAATCTCGGAGCACGCTCCACACCATGTGGATAGTAATCTCGGACCACGCTCCACACCACGTGGATAGGAATCTTGGACCACGCTCCACACTCCGTGGATAGTAATATCGGACCACGCTCCACACCACGTGGATAGTAATCTCGGAGCACTCTCCACACCACGTGGATAGTAATCTTGGACCACGCTCCACACCACGTGGATTGTAGTCTCGGACCACGCTCCACACCACGTCGATAGTAATCTTGGACCACGCTCTACACCACGTGGATAGTAATCTCGGACCACGCACCACGTGGATAGTAATCTCGGTCCACGCTCTAAACCACGTGGATAGTAATCTCGGACCACGCACCACATGGATAGTAATCTCGGACCACGCACAACGTGGATAGTAATCTCGGACCACGCTCCACACCACGTGGATAGTAATCTCGGACCACGCTCCACACCACGTGGATAGGAATCTTGGACCACGCTCCACACTCCGTGGATAGTAATATCGGACCACGCTCCACACCACGTGCATCGTAATCTCGGAGCACTCTCCACACAACGTGGATAGTAATCTTGGACCACGCTGCACACTCCGTGGATAGTCATCTCAGACAACGCTCCACACCACGTGGGTAGTAATCTCAGACCACGCTCCACACCACGTGGATAGTCATCTCGGACCACGCTCCACACCACGTGGATAGTAATCTCGGACCACGCTCCACACCACATGCATAGACATCTCGGACAACGCTCCACACCACGTGGATAGTAATCTCGGACCACGCTCCACACCACGTGGATAGTAATCTCGGACCACGCTCCACACCAGGTGGATAGTAATCTTGGACCACGCTCCACACCACGTGGATAGTAATCTTGGACAACGCTCCACACCACGTGGATAGTAATCTTGGACAACGCTCCACACCACGTGGATAGTAATCTTGGACCACGCTCCACACCACATGGATAGTCATCTTGGACCACGCTCCACACCACGTGGATACTAAACTCGAACCACGCTCCACACCACGGGGATAGTAATCTCGGATCACGCTCCACACCGCGTGGATAGTAATCTCGCAACACGCTCCACACCACGTGGATTGTAATCTCGGACCACGCTCCACACCACGTGGATTGTAATCTTGGACCACGCTACATACCACGTGGATAGTAATCTTGGACCATGCTCCACACCACGTGAATAGTAATCATGGACCATGCTCCACACACGAGGATAGTAATCTCGGACCACGCTCCACACCACGTGGATTGTAATCTCGGACCACGCTCCAAACTCCGTGGATAGTAATCTCGGTCCACGCTCTACACCACGTGGATAGTAATCTCGGACCATGCACCCCGTGGATAGTAATATCGGACCACGCTCTACACCACGTGGATAGTAATCTCGGACCACGCACCACGTGGATAGTAATCGTGGACCACGCTCCACACCACGTGGATAATAATCTCGGACCACGCACCACACCACGTGGATAGTAATCTCGGACCACGCTACACACCACGTGGATAGTAATCTTACACCACGCTCCACACCACGTGGATTGTAATCTCGGACCACGCTCCACACCACGTCGATAGTAATCTTGGACCACGCTCTACACCACGTGGATAGTAATCTCGGACCACGCACCACGTGGATAGTAATCTCGGTCCACGCTCTAAGCCACGTGGATAGTAATCTCGGACCACGCACCACATGGATAGTAATCTCGGAACACGCACAACGTGGATAGTAATCTCGGACCACGCTCCACACCACGTGGATAGTCATCTCGGACCACGCTCCACACTCCGTGGATAGTCATCTCGGACAACGCTCCACACCACATGGATAGTAATCTCGGACCACGCTCCACACAACGTGGATAGTCATCTCGGACCACGCTCCACACCACGTGGATAGTCATCTCGGACCACGCTCCACACTCCGTGGATAGTCATCTCGGAAAACGCTCCACACCACATGGATAGTAAACTCGGACCACGCTCCTCACCACGTGGATAGTCATCTCGGACCACGCTCCACACCACGTGGATAGTAATCTCGGACCACGCTCCACACCACGTGGATAGTAATCCCGGACCACGCTCCACACCACGTGGATAGTAATCTTGGACCATGCTCCACACCACGTGGAGAGTAATCTCGGACCACGCTCCACACCACGTGGATAGTAATCTCGGACCACGCACCACACCACGTGGATAGTAATCTCGGACCACGCTCCACACCACGTGGATAGAAATCTTGGACCACGCACCACACCACGTGGATAGTAATCTCGGACCACGCTCCACACCACGTGGATAGTAATCTCGGACAACGCTCCACACAACGTGGATAGTAATCTCGGACTACGCTCCATCCCACATGGACAGTAATCTCGGACCACGCTACACACCACGTGGATAGTAATCTCGGAGCACGCTCCACACCACGTGGATAGTAATCTCGGACCACGCTCCACACCACGTGGATAGGAATCTTGGACCACGCTCCACACACCGTGGATAGTAATCTTGGACAACGCTCCACACCACGTGGATAGTAATCTTGGACCACGCTCCACACCACATGGATAGTCATCTTGGACCACGCTCCACACCACGTGGATACTAAACTCGAACCACGCTCCACACCACGGGGATAGTAATCTCGGATCACGCTCCACACCGCGTGGATAGTAATCTCGCAACACGCTCCACACCACGTGGATTGTAATCTCGGACCACGCTCCACACCACGTGGATTGTAATCTTGGACCACGCTCCATACCACGTGGATAGTAATCTTGGACCATGCTCCACACCACGTGAATAGTAATCATGGACCATGCTCCACACACGAGGATAGTAATCTCGGACCACGCTCCACACCACGTGGATTGTAATCTCGGACCACGCTCCAAACTCCGTGGATAATAATCTCGGTCCACGCTCTACACCACGTGGATAGTAATCTCGGACCATGCACCCCGTGGATAGTAATATCGGACCACGCTCTACACCACGTGGATAGTAATCTCGGACCACGCACCACGTGGATAGTAATCGTGGACCACGCTCCACACCACGTGGATAATAATCTCGGACCACGCACCACACCACGTGGATAGTAATCTCGGACCACGCTACACACCACGTGGATAGTAATCTTACACCACGCTCCACACCACATGGATTGTAATCTCGGACCACGCTCCACACCACGTCGATAGTAATCTTCGACCACGCTCTACACCACGTGGATAGTAATCTCGGACCACGCACCACGTGGATAGTAATCTCGGTCCACGCTCTAAGCCACGTGGATAGTAATCTCGGACCACGCACCACATGGATAGTAATCTCGGAACACGCACAACGTGGATAGTAATCTCGGACCACGCTCCACACCACGTGGATAGTCATCTCGGACCACGCTCCACACTCCGTGGATAGTCATCTCGGACAACGCTCCACACCACATGGATAGTAATCTCGGACCACGCTCCACACAACGTGGATAGTCATCTCGGACCACGCTCCACACCACGTGGATAGTCATCTCGGACCACGCTCCACACTCCGTGGATAGTCATCTCGGAAAACGCTCCACACCACATGGATAGTAAACTCGGACCACGCTCCTCACCACGTGGATAGTCATCTCGGACCACGCTCCACACCACGTGGATAGTAATCTCGGACCACGCTCCACACCACGTGGATAGTAATCCCGGACCACGCTCCACACCACGTGGATAGTAATCTTGGACCATGCTCCACACCACGTGGAGAGTAATCTCGGACCACGCTCCACACCACGTGGATAGTAATCTCGGACCACGCACCACACCACGTGGATAGTAATTTCGGACCACGCTCCACACCACGTGGATAGAAATCTTGGACCACGCACCACTCCACGTGGATAGTAATCTCGGACCACGCTCCACACCACGTGGATAGTAATCTCGGACAACGCTCCACACAACGTGGATAGTAATCTCGGACTACGCTCCATCCCACATGGACAGTAATCTCGGACCACGCTACACACCACGTGGATAGTAATCTCGGAGCACGCTCCACACCACGTGGATAGTAATCTCGGACCACGCTCCACACCACGTGGATAGGAATCTTGGACCACGCTCCACACACCGTGGATAGTATTCTCGGACCACGCTCCACCCCACGTGGATAGTAATCTCGGAGCTCGCTCCACACCAAGTGGATAGTAATCTTGGACCACGCTCCACACCACGTGGATAGTAATCTCGGACCACGCTCCACAACACGTCGATAGTAATCTTGGACCACGCTCTACACCACGTGGATAGTAATCTCGGACCACGCACCACGTGGATAGTAATCTCGGTCCACGCTCTACACCACGTGGATAGTAATCTCGGACCACGCACCATGTGGATAGTAATCTCGGACCACGCACCACGTGGATAGTAATCTTGGACCTCGCTCCACACCACGTGGATAGTCATCTCGGACCACGCTCCACACCACGTGGATAGTAATCCCGGACCACGCTCCACACCACGTGGATAGTAATCTTGGACCATGCTCCACACCACGTGGAGAGTAATCTCGGACCACGCTCCACACCACGTGGATATTAATCTCGGACCACGCACCACACCACCTGGATAGTAATCTCGGACCACGCTCCACACCACGTGGATAGAAATCTTGGACCACGCACCACAACACGTGGATAGTAATCTCGGACCACGCTCCACACCACGTGGATAGTAATCTCGGACAACGCTCCACACAACGTGGATAGTAATCTCGGACTACGCTCCATCCCACATGGACAGTAATCTCGGACCACGCTACACACCACGTGGATAGTAATCTCGGAGCACGCTCCACACCACGTGGATAGTAATCTCGGACCACGCTCCACACCACGTGGATAGGAATCTTGGACCACGCTCCACACACCGTGGATAGTATTCTCGGACCACGCTCCACCCCACGTGGATAGTAATCTCGGAGCTCGCTCCACACCAAGTGGATAGTAATCTTGGACCACGCTCCACACCACGTGGATAGTAATCTCGGACCACGCTCCACAACACGTCGATAGTAATCTTGGACCACGCTCTACACCACGTGGATAGTAATCTCGGACCACGCACCACGTGGATAGTAATCTCGGCCCACGCTCTACACCACGTGGATAGTAATCTCGGACCACGCACCATGTGGATAGTAATCTCGGACCACGCACCACGTGGATAGTAATCTTGGACCTCGCTCCACACCACGTGGATAGTCATCTCGGACCACGCTCTACACTCCGTGGATAGTCATCTGGGACAACGCTCCACACCACATGGATAGTAATCTCGGACCACGCTCCACACCACGTGGATAGTCATCTCGGACCACGCTCCACACCACGTGGATAGTTATCTCGGACCACGCTCCACACTCCGTGGATAGTCATCTCGGACAACGCTCCACTCCACATGGATAGTAATCTCGGACCACGCTCCACACCACGTGGATAGCCATCTCGGACCACGCTCCACACCACGTGGATAGTAATCTTGGGCCACGCTCCACACCACGTGGATAGTAATCTCGGACCACGCTCCACACCACGTCGATAGTAATCTTGGACCACGCTCTACACCACGTGAATAGTAATCTCGGACCACGCACTACGTGGACAGTAATCTCGGTCCACGCTCTACACCACGTGGATAGTAATCTCGGACCATGCACCACGTGGATAGTAATCTCGGACCACGCACCACGTGGATAGTAATCTCGGACCACGCTCCACACCACGTGGATAGTCATCTCGGACCTCGCTCCACACTCCGTGGATAGTCATCTCGGACAACGCTTCACACCACATGGATAGTAATCTCGGACCACGGTCCACACCACGTGGATAGTCATCTCGGACCACGCTCCACACCACGTGGATAGTTATCTCGGACCACGCTCCACACTCCGTGGATAGTCATCTCGGACAACGCTCCACACCACATGGATAGTAATCTCGGACCACGCTCCACACCACGTGGATAGTCATCTCGGACCACGCTCCACACCACGAAGATAGTAATCTCGGACCACGCTCCACACCACGTGGATAGTAATCTCGGACCACGCTCCACACCACGTGGATAGTAATCTTGGACCAAGATCTACACCACGTGGATAGTAATCTCGGACCACGCACCACGTGGATAATAATCTCGGACAACGCCCTACACCACGTGGATAGTAATCTCGCACCACGCACCACGTGGATCGTAATCTCGGACCACGCTCCACACCATGTGCATAGTCATCTGGGACCACGCTCCACACCACGTGGATAGTTATCTCGGAGCACGCTCCATACCACGTGGATAGTAATCTCGGACCACGCTCCACACCACGTGGATAGTAATCTTGGGCCATGCTTCACACCACGTGGAGAGTAATCTCGGACCACGCTCCACACCACGTGGATAGTAATCTCGGACCACGCACCACACCACGTGGATAGTAATCTCGGACCACGCTCCACACCACGTGGATAGTAATCTTGGACCACGCTCCACACCACTTGGATAGTAATCTTGTACCACGCTCCACACCACGTGGATTGTAATCTTGGACCACGCTCCACACCACGAGGATAGTAATCTCGGACCATACTCCACACCACGTCGATAGTAAACTTGGACCACGCTCTACACCACGTGTATAGTAATCTTGGAACACGCACCACGTGGATAGGAATCTCGGACCACGCTCCACACCACGTGGATAGTCATCTCGGACCACGCTGCACACTCCGTGGATAGTCATCTCAGACAACGCTCCACACCACGTGGGTAGTAATCTCGGACCACGCTCCACACCACGTGGATAGTCATCTCGGACCACGCTCCACACCACGTGGATAGTAATCTCGGACCACGCTCCACACCACATGCATAGACATCTCGGACAACGATCCACACCACGTGGCTAGTAATCTCGGACCACGCTCCACACCATGTGGATAGTAATCTCGGACCACGCTCCACACCAGGTGGATAGTAATCTTGGACCACGCTCCACACCACGTGGATAGTAATCTTGGACAACGCTCCACACCACGTGGATAGTAATCTTGGACCACGCTCCACACCACATGGATAGTCATCTTGGACCACGCTCCACACCACGTGGATACTAACCTCGAACCACGCTCCACACCACGGGGATAGTAATCTCGGATCACGCTCCACACCGCGTGGATAGTAATCTCGCAACACGCTCCACACCACGTGGATTGTAATCTCGGACCACGCTCCACACCACGTGGATTGTAATCTTGGACTACGCTCCATACCACGTGGATAGTAATCTTGGACCATGCTCCACACCACGTGAATAGTAATCATGGACCATGCTCCACACACGAGGATAGTAATCTCGGACCACGCTCTACACCACGTGGATAGTAATCTCGGACCACGCACCACGTGGATAGTAATCTCGGTCCACGCTCTACACCACGTGGATAGTAATCTCGGACCACGCACCATGTGGATAGTAATCTCGGACCACGCACCACGTGGATAGTAATCTTGGACCTCGCTCCACACCACGTGGATAGTCATCTCGGACCACGCTCCACACTCCGTGGATAGTCATCTCGGACAACGCTCCACTCCACATGGATAGTAATCTCGGACCACGCTCCACACCACGTGGATAGCCATCTCGGACCACGCTCCACACCACGTGGATAGTAATCTTGGGCCACGCTCCACACCACGTGGATAGTAATCTCGGACCACGCTCCACACCACGTCGATAGTAATCTTGGACCACGCTCTACACCACGTGAATAGTAATCTCGGACCACGCACTACGTGGACAGTAATCTCGGTCCACGCTCTACACCACGTGGATAGTAATCTCGGACCATGCACCACGTGGATAGTAATCTCGGACCACGCACCACGTGGATAGTAATCTCGGACCACCCTCCACACCACGTGGATAGTCATCTCGGACCTCGCTCCACACTCCGTGGATAGTCATCTCGGACAACGCTTCACACCACATGGATAGTAATCTCGGACCACGGTCCACACCACGTGGATAGTCATCTCGGACCACGCTCCACACCACGTGGATAGTTATCTCGGACCACGCTCCACACTCCGTGGATTGTCATCTCGGACAACGCTCCACACCACATGGATAGTAATCTCGGACCACGCTCCACACCACGTGGATAGTCATCTCGGACCACGCTCCACACCACGAAGATAGTAATCTCGGACCACGCTCCACACCACGTGGATAGTAATCTCGGACCACGCTCCACACCACGTGGATAGTAATCTTGGACCAAGATCTACACCACGTGGATAGTAATCTCGGACCACGCACCACGTGGATAATAATCTCGGACAACGCCCTACACAACGTGGATAGTAATCTCGCACCACGCACCACGTGGATCGTAATCTCGGACCACGCTCCACACCATGTGGATAGTCATCTGGGACCACGCTCCACACCACGTGGATAGTAATCTCGGAGCACGCTCCATACCACGTGGATAGTAATCTCGGACCACGCTCCACACCACGTGGATAGTAATCTTGGGCCATGCTTCACACCACGTGGAGAGTAATCTCGGACCACGCTCCACACCACGTGGATAGTAATCTCGGACCACGCACCACACCACGTGGATAGTAATCTCGGACCACGCTCCACACCACGTGGATAGTAATCTTGGACCACGCTCCACACCACTTGGATAGTAATCTTGTACCACGCTCCACACCACGTGAATTGTAATCTTGGACCACGCTCCACACCACGAGGATAGTAATCTCGGACCATACTCCACACCACGTCGATAGTAAACTTGGACCACGCTCTACACCACGTGTATAGTAATCTTGGAACACGCACCACGTGGATAGGAATCTCGGACCACGCTCCACACCACATGGATAGTCATCTTGGACCACGCTCCACACCACGTGGATACTAAACTCGAACCACGCTCCACACCACGGGGATAGTAATCTCGGATCACGCTCCACACCGCGTGGATAGTAATCTCGCAACACGCTCCACACCACGTGGATTGTAATCTCGGACCACGCTCCACACCACGTGGATTGTAAACTTGGACCACGCTCCATACCACGTGGATAGTAATCTCGGTCCACGCTCTACACCACGTGGATAGTAACCTCGGACCATGCACCCCGTGGATAGTAATATCGGACCACGCTCTACACCACGTGGATAGTAATCTCGGACCACGCACCACGTGGATAGTAATCGTGGACCACGCTCCACACCACGTGGATAATAATCTCGGACCACGCACCACACCACGTGGATAGTAATCTCGGACCACGCTACACACCACGTGGATAGTAATCTTGGACCACGCTCCACACCACGTGGATTGTAATCTCGGACCACGCTCCACACCACGTCGATAGTAATCTTGGACCACGCTCTACACCACGTGGATAGTAATCTCGGACCACGCACCACGTGGATAGTAATCTCGGTCCACGCTCTAAGCCACGTGGATAGTAATCTCGGACCACGCACCACATGGATAGTAATCTCGGACCACGCACAACGTGGATAGTAATCTCGGACCACGCTCCACACCACGTGGATAGTCATCTCGGACCACGCTCCACACTCCGTGGATAGTCATCTCGGACAACGCTCCACACCACATGGATAGTAAACTCGGACCACGCTCCTCACCACGTGGATAGTCATCTCGGACCACGCTCCACAGCACGTGGATAGTAATCTCGGACCACGCTCCACACCACGTGGATAGTAATCCCGGAACACGCTCCACACCACGTGGATAGTAATCTTGGACCATGCTCCACACCACGTGGAGAGTAATCTCGGACCACGCTCCACACCACGTGGATAGTAATCTCGGACAACGCTCCACACCACGTGGATAGTAATCTCGGACCACGCTCCACACCACGTGGATAGGAATCTTGGACCACGCTCCACACTCCGTGGATAGTATTCTCGGACCACGCTCCACCCCACGTGGATAGTAATCTCGGAGCACGCTCCACACCAAGTGGATAGTAATCTTGGACCACGCTCCACACCACGTGGATAGTAATCTCGGACCACGCTCCACAACACGTCGATAGTAATCTTGGACCACGCTCTACACCACGTGGATAGTAATCTCGGACCACGCACCACATGGATAGTAATCTCGGTCCACGCTCTCCACCACGTGGATAGTAATCTCGGACCACGCACCACGTGGATAGTAATCTCGGACCACGCACCACGTGGATAGTAATCTTGGACCTCGCTCCACACCACGTGGATAGTCATCTCGGACCACGCTCCACACTCCGTGGATAGTCATCTGGGACAACGCTCCACACCACATGGATAGTAATCTCGGTCCACGCTCCACACCACGTGGATAGTCATCTCGGACCACGCTCCACACCACGTGGATAGTTATCTCGGACCACGCTCCACACTCCGTGGATAGTCATCTCGGACAACGCTCCACTCCACATGGATAGTAATCTCGGACCACGCTCCACACCACGTGGATAGCCATCTCGGACCACGCTCCACACCACGTGGATAGTAATCTTGGGCCACGCTCCACACCACGTGGATAGTAATCTCGGACCACGCTCCACACCACGTCGATAGTAATCTTGGACCACGCTCTACACCACGTGAATAGTAATCTCGGACCACGCACCACGTGGACAGTAATCTCGGTCCACGCTCTACACCACGTGGATAGTAATCTCGGACCATGCACCACGTGGATAGTAATCTCGGACCACGCACCACGTGGATAGTAATCTCGGACCACGCTCCACACCACGTGGATAGTCATCTCGGACCTCGCTCCACACTCCGTGGATAGTCATCTCGGACAACACTTCACACCACATGGATAGTAATCTCGGACCACGGTCCACACCACGTGGATAGTCATCTCGGACCACACTCCACACCACGTGGATAGTTATCTCGGACCACGCTCCACACTCCGTGGATAGTCATCTCGGACAACGCTCCACACCACATGGATAGTAATCTCGGACCACGCTCCACACCACGTGGATAGTCATCTCGGACCACGCTCCACACCACGTGGATAGTAATCTTGGACCACGCTCTACACCACGTGGATAGTAATCTCGGACCACGCACCACGTGGATAGTAATCTCGGACAACGCCCTACACCACGTGGATAGTAATCTCGCACCACGCACCACGTGGATCGTAATCTCGGACCACGCTCCACACCATGTGGATAGTCATCTCGGACCACGCTCCACACCACGTGGATAGTAATCTCGGAGCACGCTCCACACCACGTGGATAGTAATCTCGGAAAACGCTCCACACCACGTGGATAGTAATCTTGGGCCATGCTTCACACCACGTGGAGAGTAATCTCGGACCACGCTCCACACCACGTGGATAGTAATCTCGGACCACGCACCACACCACGTGGATAGTAATCTCGGACCACGCTCCACACCACGTGGATAGTAATCTTGGACCACGCTCCACACCACTTGGATAGTAATCTTGTACCACACTCCACACCACGTGGATTGTAATCTTGGACCACGCTCCACACCACGTGGATAGTAATCTCGGACCATACTCCACACCACGTCGATAGTAAACTTGGACCACGCTCTACACCACGTGTATAGTAATCTTGGAACACGCACCACGTGGATAGGAATCTCGGACCACGCTCCACACCACGTGGATAGTCATCTCGGACCACGCTGCACACTCCGTGGATAGTCATCTCAGACAACGCTCCACACCACGTGGATAGTAATCTCGGACCACGCTCCACACCACGTGGATAGTCATCTCGGACCACGCTCCACACCACGCGGATAGTAATCTCGGACCACGCTCCACACCACGTGCATAGACATCTCGGACAACGCTCCACACCACGTGGATAGTAATCTCGGACCACGCTCCACACCACATGGATAGTAATCTCGGACCACGCTCCACACCACGTGGATAGTAATCTTGGACCACGCTCCACTCCACGTGGATAGTAATCTTGGACAACGCTCCACACCACGTGGATAGTAATCTTGGACCACGCTCCACACCACGTGGATAGTAATCTCGGACCACGCTCCACACCACGTGGATCGTAATCTCGGACCACGCTTCACACCACATGGATAGTCATCTTGGACCACGCTCCACACCACGTGGATAGTAAACCCGGACCACGCTCCACACCACATGGATAGTAATCTTGGACCATGCTCCACACCACGTGGAGAGTAACCTCGGACCACGCTCCACACCACGTGGATAGTAATCTCGGACCACGCACCACACCACGTGGATAGTAATCTCGGACCACGCTCCACACCACGTGGATAGTAATCTTGGACCACGCTCCACACCACGTGGATAGTAATCTTGGACCATGCTCCACACCACGTGGAGAGTAATCTCGGACCACGCTCCACACCACGTGGATAGTAATCTCGGACCACGCACCACACCACGCGGATAGTAATCTCGGACCACGCTCCACACCACGTGGATAGTAATCTTGGACCACGCACCACACCACGTGGATAGTAATCTCGGACTACGCTCCACACCACGTGGATAGTAATCTCGGACCACGCTCCACACAACGTGGATAGTAATCTCGGACTACGCTCCATACCACGTGGACAGTAATCTCGGACCACGCTACACACCACGTGGATAGTAATCTCGGAGCACGCTCCACACCACGTGGATAGTAATCTCGGACCACGCTCCACACCACGTGGATAGTAATCTTGGACCACGCTCCACACCACGTGGATAGTAATCTCGGACCACGCTCCGCAACACGTGGTTAGTAATCTCGGTCCACGCTCTACACCACGTGGATAGTAATCTCGGACCACGCACCACGTGGATAGTAATCTTGGACCTCGCTTCACACCACGTGGATAGTCATCTCGGACCACGCTCCACACTCCGTGGATAGTCATCTGGGACAACGCTCCACACCACATGGATAGTAATCTCGGACCACGCTCCACACCACGTGGATAGTCATCTCGGACCACGCTCCGCACCACGTGGATAGTTATCTCGGACCACGAGCCACACTCCGTGGATAGTCATCTCGCACAACGCTCCACACCACATGGATAGTAATCTCGGACCACGCTCCACACCACGTGGATAGTCATCTCGGACCACGCTCCACACCACGTGGATAGTAATCTTGGGCTACGCTCCACACCACGTGGATAGTAATCTCGGACCACGCTCCACACTACGTCGATAGTAATCTTGGACCACGCTCTACACCACGTGGATAGTAATCTCGGACCACGCACCATGTGGATAGTAATCTCGGTCCACGCTCTACACCACGTGGATAGTAATCTCGGACCATGCACCACGTGGATAGTAATCTCGGACCACGCACCACGTGGATAGTAATCTCGGACCACGCTCCACACCACGTGGATAGTCATCTCGGACCACGCTCCACAATCCGTGGATAGTAATATCGGACCACGCTCTACACCACGTGGATAGTAATCTCGGACCACGCACCACGTGGATAGTAATCGTGGACCACGCTCCACACCACGTGGATAATAATCTCGGACCACGCACCACACCACGTGGATAGTAATCTCGGACCACGCACCACACCACGTGGATAGTAATCTCGCACCACGCTCCACACGACGTGGATAGCAATCTCGGACTACGCTCCATACCACGTGGACAGTAATCTCGGACCACACTACCCACCACGTGGATAGTAATCTCGGAGCACGCTCCACACCACGTGGATAGTAATCTCGGACCACGCTCCACACCACGTGGATAGGAATCTTGGACCACGCTCCACACTCCGTGGATAGTAATATCGGACCACGCTCCACACCACGTGGATAGTAATCTCGGAGCACTCTCCACACCACGTGGATAGTAATCTTGGACCACGCTGCACAATCCGTGGATAGTCATCTCAGACAACGCTCCACACCACGTGGATAGTAATCTCGGACCACGCTCCACACCACGTGGATAGTCATCTCGGACCACGCTCCACACCACGTGGATAGTAATCTCGGACCACGCTCCACACCACGTGCATAGACATCTCGGACAACGCTCCACACAACGTGGATAGTAATCTCGGACCACGCCCCACACCACTTGGATAGTAATCTCGGACCACGCTCCACACCACGTGGATAGTAATCTTGGACCACGCTCCACACCACGTGGATAGTAATCTTGGACAACGCTCCACACCACGTGGATAGTAATCTTGGACCACGCTCCACACCACGTGGATAGTAATCTCGGACCACGCTCCACACCGCGTGGATCGTAATCTCGGACCACGCTCCACACCACATGGATAGTCATCTTGGACCACGCTCCACACCACGTGGATAGTAAACTCGGACCACCCTCCACACCACGGGGATAGTAATCTCGGATCACGCTCCACACCGCGTGGATAGTAATCTCGCACAACGCTCCACACCACGTGGATTGTAATCTTGGACCACGCTCCATACCACGTGGATAGTAATCTTGGACCATGCTCCACACCACGTGAATAGTAATCATGGACCATGCTCCACACACGAGGATAGTAATCTCGGACCACGCTCCACACCACGTGGATTGTAATCTCGGACCACGCTCCAAACTCCGTGGATAGTAATCTCGGTCCACGCTCTACACCACGTGGATAGTAATCTTGGACCATGCACCCCGTGGATAGTAATATCGGACCACGCTCTACACCAAGTGCATAGTAATCTCGGACCACGCCCCACGTGGATAGTAATCGTGGACCACGCTCCACACCACGTGGATAATAATCTCGGACTACGCACCACACCACGTGGATAGTAATCTCGGACCACGCTCCACACCACGTGGATAGTAATCTCGGACCACGCTCCACACGACGTGGATAGTAATCTCGGACTACGCTCCATACCACGTGGACAGTAATCTCGGACCACGCTACACACCACGTGGTTAGTAATCTCGGACCACGCTCCACACCACGTGGATAGGAATCTTGGACCACGCTACACACTCCGTGGATAGTAATATCAGACCACGCTCCACACCACGTGGATAGTAATCTCGGAGCACACTCCACGCCACGTGGATAGTAATCTTGGACCACGCTCCACACCACGTGGATTGTAATCTCGGACCACGCTCCACACCACGTCGATAGTAATCTTGGACCACGCTCTACACCACATGGATAGTAATCTCGGACCACGCACCACGTGGATAGTAATCTCGGTCCACGCTCTAAACCACGTGGATAGTAATCTCGGACCACGCACCACATGGATAGTAATCTCGGACCACGCACAACGTGGATAGTAATCTCGGACCACGCTCCACACCACGTGGATAGTAATCTCGTACCACACTCCACACCACGTGCATAGGAATCTTGGACCACGCTCCAGACTCCGTGGATAGTAATATCGGACCACGCTCCACACCACGTGGATAGTAATCTCGTAGCACTCACCACACCACGTGGATAGTAATCTTGGACCACGCTGCACACTCCGTGGATAGTCATCTCAGACAACGCTCCACACCACGTGGATAGTAATCTCGGACCACGCTCCACACCACGTGGATAGGCATCTCGGACCACGCTCCACACCACGTGGATAGTAATCTCGGACCACGCTCCACACCACATGCATAGACATCTCGGACAACGCTCCACACCACGTGGATAGTAATCTCGGACCACGCTCCACACCACATGGATAGTAATATCGGACGACGCTCCACTCCAGGTGGATAGTAATCTTGGACCACGCTCCACACCACGTGGATAGTAATCTTGGACAACGCTCCACACCACGTGGATCGTAATCTTGAACCACGCTCCACACCACATGGATAGTCATCTTGGACCACGCTCCACACCACGTGGATACTAAACTCGGACCACGCTCCACACCACGGGGATAGTAATCTCGGATCACGCTCCACACCGCGTGGATAGTAATCTCGCAACACGCTCCACACCACGAGGATTGTAATCTCGGACCACGCTCCACACCACGTGGATTGTAATCTTGGACCATGCTCCGCACCACGTGAATAGTAATCATGGACCATGCTCCACACACGAGGATAGTAATCTCGGACCACGCTCCACACCACGTGGATTGTAATCTTGGACCACGCTCCAAACTCCGTGGATAGTAATCTCGGTCCACGCTCTACACCACGTGGATAGTAATCTCGGACCATGCACCCCGTGGATAGTAATATCGGACCACGCTCTACACCACGTGGATAGTAATCTCGGACCACGCACCACGTGGATAGTAATTGTGGACCACGCTCCACACCACGTGGATAATAATCTCGGACCACGCACCACACCACGTGGATAGTAATCTCGGACCACGCTACACACCACGTGGATAGTAATCTTGGACCACGCTCCACACCACGTGGATTGTAATCTCGGACCACGCTCCACACCACGTCGATAGTAATCTTGGACCACGCTCTACACCACGTGGATAGTAATCTCGGACCACGCACCACGTGGATAGTAATCTCGGTCCACGCTCTAAGCCACGTGGATAGTAATCTCGGACCACGCACCACATGGATAGTAATCTCGGACCACGCACAACGTGGATAGTAATCTCGGACCACGCTCCACACCACGTGGATAGTCATCTCGGACCACGCTCCACACTCCGTGGATAGTCATCTCGGACAACGCTCCACACCACATGGATAGTAATCTCGGACCACGCTCCACACAACGTGGATAGTCATCTCGGACCACGCTCCACGTGGATAGTAATCGTGGACCACGCTCCACACCACGTGGATAATAATCTCGGACCACGCACCACACCACGTGGATAGTAATCTCGGACCACGCTCCACACCACGTGGATAGTAATCTCGGACCACGCTCCACACGACGTGGATTGCAATCTCGGACTACGCTCCATACCACGTGGACAGTAATCTCGGACCACACTACCCACCACGTGGATAGTAATCTCGGAGCACGCTCCACACCACGTGGATAGTAATCTCGGACCACGCTCCACACCACGTGGATAGGAATCTTGGACCACGCTCCACACTCCGTGGATAGTAATATCGGACCACGCTCCACACCACGTGGATAGTAATCTCGGAGCACTCTCCACACCACGTGGATAGTAATCTTGGACCACGCTGCACAATCCGTGGATAGTTATCTCAGACAACGCTCCACACCACGTGGATAGTAATCTCGGACCACGCTCCACACCACGTGGATAGTCATCTCGGACCACGCTCCACACCACGTGGATAGTAATCTCGGACCACGCTCCACACCACGTGCATAGACATCTCGGACAACGCTCCACACAACGTGGATAGTAATCTCGGACCACGCCCCACACCACGTGGATAGTAATCTCGGACCACGCTCCACACCACGTGGATAGTAATCTTGGACCACGCTCCACACCACGTGGATAGTAATCTTGAACAACGCTCCACACCACGTGGATAGTAATCTTGGACCACGCTCCACACCACGTGGATAGTAATCTCGGACCACGCTCCACACCACGTGGATCGTAATCTCGGACCACGCTCCACACCACATGGATAGTCATCTTGGACCACGCTCCACACCACGTGGATAGTAAACTCGGACCACCCTCCACACCACGGGGATAGTAATCTCGGATCACGCTCCACACCGCGTGGATAGTAATCTCGCACCACGCTCCACACCACGTGGATTGTAATCTCGGACCACGCTCCACACCACGTGGATTGTAATCTTGGAACACGCTCCATACCACGTGGATAGTAATCTTGGACCATGCTCCACACCACGTGAATAGTAATCATGGACCATGCTCCACACACGAGGATATTAATCTCGGACCACGCTCCACACCACGTGGATTGTAATCTCGGACCACGCTCCAAACTCCGTGGATAGTAATCTCGGTCCACGCTCTACACCACGTGGATAGTAATCTTGGACCATGCACCCCGTGGATAGTAATATCGGACCACGCTCTACACCACGTGGATAGTAATCTCGGACCACGCACCACGTGGATAGTAATCGTGGACCACGCTCCACACCACGTGGATAATAATCTCGGACTACGCTCCACACCACGTGGATAGTAATCTCGGACCACGCTCCACACGACGTGGATAGTAATCTCGGACTACGCTCCAAACCACGGGGACAGTAATCTCGGACCACGCTACACACCACGTGGATAGTAATCTCGGAGCACGCTCCACACCACGTGGATAGTAATCTCGGACCACGCTCCACACCACGTGGATAGGAATCTTGGACCACGCTCCACACTCCGTGGATAGTAATATCGGACCACGCTCCACACCACGTGGATAGTAATCTTGGACCACGCTCTACACCACATGGATAGTAATCTCGGACCACGCACCACGTGGATAGTAATCTCGGTCCACGCTCTAAACCACGTGGATAGTAATCTCGGACCACGCACCACATGGATAGTATTCTCGGACCACGCACAACGTGGATAGTAATCTCGGAGCACGCTCCACACCACGTGGATAGTAATCTCGGACCACGCTCCACACCACGTGGATAGGAATCTTGGACCACGCTCCACACTCCGTGGATAGTAATATCGGACCACGCTCCACACCACGTGGATAGTAATCTCGGAGCACTCTCCACACCACGTGGATAGTAATCTTGGACCACGCTGCACAATCCGTGGATAGTCATCTCAGACAACGCTCCACACCACGTGGATAGTAATCTCGGACCACGCTCCACACCACGTGGATAGTCATCTCGGACCACGCTCCACACCACGTGGATAGTAATCTCGGACCACGCTCCACACCACGTGCATAGACATCTCGGACAACGCTCCACACAACGTGGATAGTAATCTCGGACCACGCCCCACACCACGTGGATAGTAATCTCGGACCACGCTCCACACCACGTGGATAGTAATCTTGGACCACGCTCCACACCACGTGGATAGTAATCTTGGACAACGCTCCACACCACGTGGATAGTAATCTTGGACCACGCTCCACACCACGTGGATAGTAATCTCGGACCACGCTCCACACCGCGTGGATCGTAATCTCGGACCACGCTCCACACCACATGGATAGTCATCTTGGACCACGCTCCACACCACGTGGATAGTAAACTCGGACCACCCTCCACACCACGGGGATAGTAATCTCGGATCACGCTCCACACCGCGTGGATAGTAATATCGCACCACGCTCCACACCACGTGGATTGTAATATCGGACCACGCTCCACACCACGTGGATTGTAATCTTGGACCACGCTCCATACCACGTGGATAGTAATCTTGGACCATGCTCCACACCACGTGAATAGTAATCATGGACAATGCTCCACACACGAGGATAGTAATCTCGGACCACGCTCCACACCACGTGGATTGTAATCTCGGACCACGCTCCAAACTCCGTGGATAGTAATCTCGGTCCACGCTCTACACCACGTGGATAGTAATCTTGGACCATGCAACCCATGGATAGTAATATCGGACCACGCTCTACACCACGTGGATAGTAATCTCGGACCACGCACCACGTGGATAGTAATCGTGGACCACGCTCCACACCACGTGGATAATAATCTCGGACTACGCACCACACCACGTGGATAGTAATCTCGGACCACGCTCCACACCACGTGGATAGTAATCTCGCAACACGCTCCACACCACGAGGATTGTAATCTCGGAGCACTCTCCACACCACGTGGATAGTAATCTTGGACCACGCTGCACAATCCGTGGATAGTTATCTCAGACAACGCTCCACACCACGTGGATAGTAATCTCGGACCACGCTCCACACCACGTGGATAGTCATCTCGGACCACGCTCCACACCACGTGGATAGTAATCTCGGACCACGCTCCACACCACGTGCATAGACATCTCGGACAACGCTCCACACAACGTGGATAGTAATCTCGGACCACGCCCCACACCACGTGGATAGTAATCTCGGACCACGCTCCACACCACGTGGATAGTAATCTTGGACCACGCTCCACACCACGTGGATAGTAATCTTGAACAACGCTCCACACCACGTGGATAGTAATCTTGGACCACGCTCCACACCACGTGGATAGTAATCTCGGACCACGCTCCACACCACGTGGATCGTAATCTCGGACCACGCTCCACACCACATGGATAGTCATCTTGGACCACGCTCCACACCATGTGGATAGTAAACTCGGACCACCCTCCACACCACGGGGATAGTAATCTCGGATCACGCTCCACACCGCGTGGATAGTAATCTCGCACCACGCTCCACACCACGTGGATTGTAATCTCGGACCACGCTCCACACCACGTGGATTGTAATCTTGGACCACGCTCCATACCACGTGGATAGTAATCTTGGACCATGCTCCACACCACGTGAATAGTAATCATGGACCATGCTCCACACACGAGGATATTAATCTCGGACCACGCTCCACACCACGTGGATTGTAATCTCGGACCACGCTCCAAACTCCGTGGATAGTAATCTCGGTCCACGCTCTAAACCACGTGGATAGTAATCTTGGACCATGCACCCCGTGGATAGTAATATCGGACCACGCTCTACACCACGTGGATAGTAATCTCGGACCACGCACCACGTGGATAGTAATCGTGGACCACGCTCCACACCGCGTGGATCGTAATCTCGGACCACGCTCCACACCACATGGATAGTCATCTTGGACCACGCTCCACACCACGTGGATAGTAAACTCGGACCACCCTCCACACCACGGGGATAGTAATCTCGGATCACGCTCCACACCGCGTGGATAGTAATCTCGCACCACGCTCCACACCACGTGGATTGTAATATCGGACCACGCTCCACACCACGTGGATTGTAATCTTGGACCACGCTCCATACCACGTGGATAGTAATCTTGGACCATGCTCCACACCACGTGAATAGTAATCATGGACCATGCTCCACACACGAGGATAGTAATCTCGGACCACGCTCCACACCACGTGGATTGTAATCTCGGACCACGCTCCAAACTCCGTGGATAGTAATCTCGGTCCACGCTCTACACCACGTGGATAGTAATCTTGGACCATGCACCCCATGGATAGTAATATCGGACCACGCTCTACACCACGTGGATAGTAATCTCGGACCACGCACCACGTGGATAGTAATCGTGGACCACGCTCCACACCACGTGGATAATAATCTCGGACTACGCACCACACCACGTGGATAGTAATCTCGGACCACGCTCCACACCACGTGGATAGTAATCTCGGACCACGCTCCACACGACGTGGATAGTAATCTCGGACTACGCTCCATACCACGTGGACAGTAATCTCGGACCACGCTACACACCACGTGGATAGTAATCTCGGTCCACGCTCTAAACCACGTGGATAGTAATCTCGGACCACGCACCACATGGTTAGTAATCTCGGACCACGCACAACGTGGATAGTAATCTCGGACCACGCTCCACACCACGTGGATAGTAATCTCGTACCACGCTCCACACCACGTGCATAGGAATCTTGGACCACGCTCCAGACTCCGTGGATAGTAATATCGGACCACGCTCCACACCACGTGGATAGTAATCTCGTAGCACTCACCACACCACGTGGATAGTAATCTTGGACCACGCTGCACACTCCGTGGATAGTCATCTCAGACAACGCTCCACACCACGTGGATAGTAATCTCGGACCACGCTCCACACCACGTGGATAGTCATCTCGGACCACGCTCCACACCACGTGGATAGTAATCTCGGACCACGCTCCACACCACATGCATAGACATCTCGGACAACGCTCCACACCACGTGGATAGTAATCTCGGACCACGCTCCACACCACATGGATAGTAATCTCGGACGACGCTCCACACCAGGTGGATAGTAATCTTGGACCACGTTCCACACCACGTGGATAGTAATCTTGGACAACGCTCCACACCACGTGGATAGTAATCTTGGACAACGCTCCACACCACGTGGATCGTAATCTTGGACCACGCTCCACACCACATGGATAGTCATCTTGGACCACGCTCCACACCACGTGGATACTAAACTCGGACCACGCTCCACACCACGGGGATAGTAATCTCGGATCACGCTCCACACCGCGTGGATAGTAATCTCGCAACACGCTCCACACCACGAGGATTGTAATCTCGGACCACGCTCCACACCACGTGGATTGTAATCTTGGACCATGCTCCGCACCACGTGAATAGTAATCATGGACCATGCTCCACACACGAGGATAGTAATCTCGGACCTCGCTCCACACCACGTGGATTGTAATCTCGGACCACGCTCCAAACTCCGTGGATAGTAATCTCGGTCCACGCTCTACACCACGTGGATAGTAATCTCGGACCATGCACCCCGTGGATAGTAATATCGGACCACGCTCTACACCACGTGGATAGTAATCTCGGACCACGCACCACGTGGATAGTAATTGTGGACCACGCTCCACACCACGTGGATAATAATCTCGGACCACGCACCACACCACGTGGATAGTAATCTCGGACCACGCTACACACCACGTGGATAGTAATCTTGGACCACACTCCACACCACGTGGATTGTAATCTCGGACCACGCTCCACACCACGTCGATAGTAATCTTGGACCACGCTCTACACCACGTGGATAGTAATCTCGGACCACGCACCACGTGGATAGTAATCTCGGTCCACGCTCTAAGCCACGTGGATAGTAATCTCGGACCACGCACCACATGGATAGTAATCTCGGACCACGCACAACGTGGATAGTAATCTCGGACCACGCTCCACACCACGTGGATAGTCATCTCGGACCACGCTCCACACTCCGTGGATAGTCATCTCGGACAACGCTCCACACCACATGGATAGTAATCTCGGACCACGCTCCACACAACGTGGATAGTCATCTCGGACCACGCTCCACACCACGTGGATAGTCATCTCGGTCCATGCTCCACACTCCGTGGATAGTCATCTCGGACAACGCTCCACACCACATGGATAGTAAACTCGGACCACGCTCCTCACCACGTGGATAGTCATCTCGGACCACGCTCCACACCACGTGGATAGTAATCTCGGACCACGCTCCACACCACGTGGATAGTAATCCCAGACCACGCTCCACACCACGTGGATAGTAATCTTGGACCATGCTCCACACCACGTGGAGAGTAATCTCGGACCAATCTCCACACCACGTGGATAGTAATCTCGGACCACGCACCACACCACGTGGATAGTAATCTCGGACCACGCTCCACACCACGTGGATAGTAATCTTGGACCACGCACCACACCACGTGGATAGTAATCTCGGACCACGCTCCACACCACGTGGATAGTAATCTCGGTCCACGCTCTACACCACGTGGATAGTAATCTTGGACCATGCACCCCATGGATAGTAATATCGGACCACGCTCTACACCACGTGGATAGTAATCTCGGACCACGCACCACGTGGATAGTAATCGTGGACCACGCTCCACACCACGTGGATAATAATCTCGGACTACGCACCACACCACGTGGATAGTAATCTCGGACCACGCTCCACACCACGTGGATAGTAATCTCGGACCACGCTCCACACGACGTGGATAGTAATCTCGGACTACGCTCCATACCACGTGGACAGTAATCTCGGACCACGCTACACACCACGTGGATAGTAATCTCGGAGCACGCTCCACACCACGTGGATAGTAATCTCGGACCACGCTCCACACCACGTGGATAGGAATCTTGGACCACGCTCCACACTCCGTGGATAGTAATATCGGACCACGCTCCACACCACGTGGATAGTAATCTCGGAGCACACTCCACGCCACGTGGATAGTAATCTTGGACCACGCTCCACACCACGTGGATTGTAATCTCGGACCACGCTCCACACCACGTCGATAGTAATCTTGGACCACGCTCTACACCACGTGGATAGTAATCTCGGACCACGCACCACGTGGATAGTAATCTCGGTCCACGCTCTAAACCACGTGGATAGTAATCTCGGACCACGCACCACATGGATAGTAATCTCGGACCACGCACAACGTGGATAGTAATCTCGGACCACGCTCCACACCACGTGGATAGTAATCTCGTACCACGCTCCACACCACGTGCATAGGAATCTTGGACCACGCTCCAGACTCCGTGGATAGTAATATCGGACCACGCTCCACACCACGTGGATAGTAATCTCGTAGCACTCACCACACCACGTGGATAGTAATCTTGGACCACGCTGCACACTCCGTGGATAGTCATCTCAGACAACGCTCCACACCACGTGGATAGTAATCTCGGACCACGCTCCACACCACGTGGATAGTCATCTCGGACCACGCTCCACACCACGTGGATAGTAATCTCGGACCACGCTCCACACCACATGCATAGACATCTCGGACAACGCTCCACACCACGTGGAAAGTAATCTCGGACCACGCTCCACACCACATGGATAGTAATCTCGGACGACGCTCCACACCAGGTGGATAGTAATCTTGGACCACACTCCACACCACGTGGATAGTAATCTTGGACAACGCTCCACACCACGTGGATAGTAATCTTGGACAACGCTCCACACCACGTGGATCGTAATCTTGGACCACCCTCCACACCACATGGATAGTCATCTTGGACCACGCTCCACACCACGTGGATACTAAACTCGGACCACGCTCCACACCACGGGGATAGTAATCTCGGATCACGCTCCACACCGCGTGGATAGTAATCTCGCAACACGCTCCACACCACGAGGATTGTAAACTCGGACCACGCTCCACACCACGTGGATTGTAATCTTGGACCATGCTCCGCACCACGTGAATAGTAATCATGGACCATGCTCCACACACGAGGATAGTAATCTCGGACCTCGCTCCACACCACGTGGATTGTAATCTCGGACCACGCTCCAAACTCCGTGGATAGTAATCTCGGTCCACGCTCTACACCACGTGGATAGTAATCTCGGACCATGCACCCCGTGGATAGTAATATCGGACCACGCTCTACACCACGTGGATAGTAATCTCGGACCACGCACCACGTGGATAGTAATTGTGGACCACGCTCCACACCACGTGGATAATAATCTCGGACCACGCACCACACCACGTGGATAGTAATCTCGGACCACGCTACACACCACGTGGATAGTAATCTTGGACCACGCTCCACACCACGTGGATTGTAATCTCGGACCACGCTCCACACCACGTCGATAGTAATCTTGGACCACGCTCTACACCACGTGGATAGTAATCTCGGACCACGCACCACGTGGATAGTAATCTCGGTCCACGCTCTAAGCCACGTGGATAGTAATCTCGGACCACGCACCACATGGATAGTAATCTCGGACCACGCACAACGTGGATAGTAATCTCGGACCACGCTCCACACCACGTGGATAGTCATCTCGGACCACGCTCCACACTCCGTGGATAGTCATCTCGGACAACGCTCCACACCACATGGATAGTAATCTCGGACCACGCTCCACACAACGTGGATAGTCATCTCGGACCACGCTCCACACCACGTGGATAATCATCTCGGTCCACGCTCCACACTCCATGGATAGTCATCTCGGACAACGCTCCACACCACATGGATAGTAAACTCGGACCACGCTCCTCACCACGTGGATAGTCATGTCGGACCACGCTCCACACCACGTGGATAGTAATCTCGGACCACGCTCCACACCACGTGGATAGTAATCCCGGACCACGCTCCACACCACGTGGATAGTAATCTTGGACCATGCTCCACACCACGTGGAGAGTAATCTCGGACCAATCTCCACACCACGTGGATAGTAATCTCGGACCACGCACCACACCACGTGGATAGTAATCTCGGACCACGCTCCACACCACGTGGATAGTAATCTTGGACCACGCACCACACCACGTGGATAGTAATCTCGGACCACGCTCCACACCACGTGGATAGTAATCTCGGACCACGCTCCACACAACGTGGATAGTAATCTCGGACTACGCTCCATCCCACGTGGACAGTAATCTCGGACCACGCTACACACCACGTGGATAGTAATCTCGGAGCACGCTCCACCCCACGTGGATAGTAATCTCGGAGCACGCTCCACACCAAGTGGATAGTAATCTTGGACCTCGCTCCACACCACGTGGATAGTAATCTCGGACCACGCTCCACACCACGTGGATAGTCATCTCGGACCACGCTCCACACCACGTGGATAGTTATCTCGGACCACGCTCCACACTCCGTGGATAGTCATCTCGGACAACGCTCCACTCCACATGGATAGTAATCTAGGACCACGCTCCACACCACGTGGATAGCCATCTCGGACCACGCTCCACACCACGTGGATAGTAATCTTGGGCCACGCTCCACACCACGTGGATAGTAATCTCGGACCACGCTCCACACCACGTCGATAGTAATCTTGGACCACGCTCTACACCACGTGAATAGTAATCTCGGACCACGCACCACGTGGACAGTAATCTCGGTCCACGCTCTACACCACGTGGATAGTAATCTCGGACCATGCACCACGTGGATAGTAATCTCGGACCACGCACCACATGGATAGTAATCTCGGACCACGCTCCACACCACGTGGATAGTCATCTCGGACCTCGCTCCACACTCCGTGGATAGTCATCTCGGACAACGCTTCACACCACATGGATAGTAATCTCGGACCACGGTCCACACCACGTGGATAGTCATCTCGGACAACGCTCCACACCACGTGGATAGTTATCTCGGACCACGCTCCACACTCCGTGGATAGTCATCTCGGACAACGCTCCACACCACATGGATAGTAATCTCGGACCACGCGCCACACCACGTGGATAGTCATCTCGGACCACGCTCCACACCACGTGGATAGTAATCTCGGACCACGCTCCACACCACGTGGATAGTAATCTCGGACCACGCTCCACACCACGTGGATAGTAATCTTGGACCATGCTCCACACCACGTGGAGAGTAATCTCGGACGACGCTCCACACCACGTGGATCGTAAACTCGGACCACGCACCACACCACGTGGACAGTAATCTCGGACCACGCCCCTCACCACGTGGATAGTAATCTTGGACCACGCTCCACACCACGTGGATAGTAATCTTGTACCACGCTCCACACCACGTGGATAGTAATCTCGGACCACGCTCCACACCACGTGGACAGTAATCTCGGACCGTGCTCCACACCGTGTGGATAGTAATCTCGGACCACTCTCCACACCACGTGGATAGTAATCATGGACCACGCTCCACACCACGTGGATAATAATCTCGGACCACGCAGCACACCACGTGGATAGAAATCTCGGACCGCACTCCACACCACGTAGAGAGTAATCTCGGACCACGCTCCACACAACGTGGATAGTAATCTCGGACAACGCTCCATACCACGTGGACAGTAATCTCGGACCACGCTACACACCACGTGGATAGTAATCTCGGAGCACGCTCCACACCACGTGGATAGTAATCTCGGACCACGCTCCACACCACGTGGATAGGAATCTTGGACCACGCTCCACACTCCGTGGATATAAATCTCGGACCACGCTCCATCCCACGTGGATAGTAATCTCGGAGCACGCTCCACACCACGTGGATAGTAATCTTGGACCACGCTCTACACCACGTGGATAGTAATCTCGGACCACGCACCACGTGGACAGTAATCTCGGTCAACGCCCTACACCACGTGGATAGTAATCTCGCACCACGCACCACGTGGATAGTAATATCGGACCACGCACCACGTGGATCGTAATCTCGGACCACGCTCCACACCACGTGGATAGTCATCTCGGACCACGCTCCACACCACGTGGATAGTAATCTCGGAGCACGCTCCACACCACGTGGATAGTAATCGCGGACCACGCTCCACACCACGTGGATAGTGATCTTGGGCCATGCTTCACACCACGTGGAGAGTAATCTCGGACCACGCTCCACACCACGTGGATAGTAATCTCGGACCACGCACCACACCACTTGGATAGTAATCTCCGACCACGCTACACACCACGTGGATAGTAATCTTGGACCACGCTCCACACCACTTGGATAGTAATCTTGTACCACGCTCCACACCACGTGGATTGTAATCTTGGACCACGCTCCACACCACGTGGATAGTAATCGCGGACCATACTCCACACCACGTCGATAGTAATCTTGGACCACGCTCTACACCACGTGTATAGTAATCTTGGAACACGTGGATAGGAATCTCGGACCACGCTCCACACCACGTGGATAGTCATCTCGGACCACGCTGCACACTCCGTGGATAGTCATTTCAGACAACGCTCCACACCACGTGGATAGTAATCTTGGACCACGGTCCACTCCACATGGATAGTAATCTTGGACAACGCTCCACACCACGTGGATAGTAATCTTGGACCACGCTCCACACCACGTGGATAGTAATCTCGGACCACGCTCCACACCACGTGGATCGTAATCTCGGACCACGCTCCACACCACATGGATAGACATCTTGGACCACGCTCCACACCACGTGGATAGTAAACTCGGACCACGCTCCACACCACGTGGATAGTAATCTTGGACCATGCTCCACACCACGTGGAGAGTAATCTCGGACCACGCTCCACACCACGTGGATAGTAATCTCGGACCACGCACCACACCACGTGGATAGTAATCTCGGACCACGCTCCACACCACGTGGATAGTAATCTTGGACCACGCACCACACCACGTGGATAGTAATCTCGGACCACGCTCCACCCCACGTGGATAGTAATCTCGGTTCACGCTCCACACAACGTGGATAGTAATCTCGGACTACGCTCCATACCACGTGGACAGTAATCTCGGACCACGCTACACACGACGTGGATAGTAATCTCGGATCACGATCCACACCACGTGGATAGTAATCTCGGACCACGCTCCACACCACGTGGATAGGAATCTTGGACCACGCTCCACACTCCGTGGATAGTAATCTCGGACCACGCTCCACCACACGTGGATAGTAATCTCGGAGCACGCTCCACACCACGTGGATAGTAATCTTGGACCACGCTCCACACCACGTGGATAGTAATCTCAGACCACGCTCCACAAAACGTCGATAGTAATCTTGGACCACGCTCTACACCACGTGGATAGTAATCTCGGACCACGCACCACGTGGATAGTAATCTCGGTCCACGCTCTACACCACGTGGATAGTATTCTCGGACCACGCACCACGTGGATAGTAATCTTGGACCATGCCCCACGTGGATCGTAATCGTGGACCACGCTCCACACCACGTGGATAATAATCTCGGACCACGCACCACACCACGTGGATAGAAATCTCGGACCGCACTCCACACCACGTAGATAGTAATCTCGGACCACGCTCCACACAACGTTGATAGTAATCTCGGACTACGCTCCATACCACGTGGACAGTAATCTCGGACCACGCTACACACCACGTGGATAGTAATCTCGGAGCACGCTCCACACCACGTGGATAGTCATCTCGGACAACGCTCCACTCCACATGGATAGTAATCTAGGACCACGCTCCACACCACGTGGATAGCCATCTCGGACCACGCTCCACACCACGTGGATAGTAATCTTGGGCCACGCTCCACACCACGTGGATAGTAATCTCGGACCACGCTCCACACCACGTCGATAGTAATCTTGGACCACGCTCTACACCACGTGAATAGTAATCTCGGACCACGCACCACGTGGACAGTAATCTCGGTCCACGCTCTACACCACGTGGATAGTAATCTCGGACCATGCACCACGTGGATAGTAATCTCGGACCACGCACCACATGGATAGTAATCTCGGACCACGCTCCACACCACGTGGATAGTCATCTCGGACCTCGCTCCACACTCCGTGGATAGTCATCTCGGACAACGCTTCACACCACATGGATAGTAATCTCGGACCACGGTCCACACCACGTGGATAGTCATCTCGGACCACGCTCCACACCACGTGGATAGTTATCTCGGACCACGCTCCACACTCCGTGGATAGTCATCTCGGACAACGCTCCATACCACATGGATAGTAATCTCGGACCACGCTCCACACCACGTGGATAGTCATCTCGGACCACGCTCCACACCACGTGGATAGTAATCTCGGACCACGCTCCACACCACGTGGATAGTAATCTCGGACCACGCTCCACACCACGTGGATAGTAATCTTGGACCATGCTCCACACCACGTGGAGAGTAATCTCGGACCACGCTCCACACCACGTGGATCGTAAACTCGGACCACGCACCACACCACGTGGACAGTAATCTCGGACCACGCCCCACACCACGTGGATAGTAATCTTGGACCACGCTCCACACCACGTGGATAGTAATCTTGTACCACGCTCCACACCACGTGGATAGTAATCTCGGACCACGCTCCACACAACGTGGATAGTAATCTCGGACCGCGCTCCACACCGTGTGGATAGTAATCTCGGACCACTCTCCACACCACGTGGATAGTAATCATGGACCACGCTCCACACCACGTGGATAATAATCTCGGACCACGCACCACACCACGTGGATAGAAATCTCGGACCGCACTCCACACCACGTAGATAGTAATCTCGGACCACGCTCCACACAACGTTGATAGTAATCTCGGACAACGCTCCATACCACGTGGACAGTAATCTCGGACCACGCTCCACACCACGTGGATAGTCATCTCGGACCACGCTCCACACCACGTGGATAGTAATCTCGGACCACGCTCCACACCACGTGGATAGTAATCTCGGACCACGCTCCACACCACGTGGATAGTAATCTTGGACCATGCTCCACACCACGTGGAGAGTAATCTCGGACCACGCTCCACACCACGTGGATCGTAAACTCGGACCACGCACCACACCACGTGGACAGTAATCTCGGACCACGCCCCACACCACGTGGATAGTAATCTTGGACCACGCTCCACACCACGTGGATAGGAATCTTGTACCACGCTCCACACCACGTGGATAGTAATCTCGGACCACGCTCCACACCACGTGGACAGTAATCTCGGACCGTGCTCCACACCGTGTGGATAGTAATCTCGGACCACTCTCCACACCACGTGGATAGTAATCATGGACCACGCTCCACACCACGTGGATAATAATCTCGGACCACGCACCACACCACGTGGATAGAAATCTCGGACCGCACTCCACACCACGTGGATAGTAATCTCGGACCACGCTCCACACCACGTGGATAGGAATCTTGGACCACGCTCCACACTCCGTGGATATAAATCTCGGACCACGCTCCATCCCACGTGGATAGTAATCTCGGAGCACGCTCCACACCACGTGGATAGTAATCTTGGACCACGCTCTACACCACGTGGATAGTAATCTCGGACCACGCACCACGTGGATAGTAATCTCGGTCAACGCCCTACACCACGTGGATAGTAATCTCGCACCACGCACCACGTGGATAGTAATCTCGGACCACGCACCACGTGGATCGTAATCTCGGACCACGCTCCACACCACGTGGATAGTCATCTCGGACCACGCTCCACACCACGTGGATAGTAATCTCGGAGCACGCTCCACACCACGTGGATAGTAATCTCGGACCACGCTCCACACCACGTGGATAGTGATCTTGGGCCATGCTTCACACCACGTGGAGAGTAATCTCGGACCACGCTCCACACCACGTGGATAGTAATCTCGGACCACGCACCACACCACTTGGATAGTAATCTCCGACCACGCTACACACCACGTGGATAGTAATCTTGGACCACGCTCCACACCACTTGGATAGTAATCTTGTACCACGCTCCACACCACGTGGATTGTAATCTTGGACCACGCTCCACACCACGTGGATAGTAATCTCGGACCATACTCCACACCACGTCGATAGTAATCTTGGACCACGCTCTACACCACGTGTATAGTAATCTTGGAACACGTGGATAGGAATCTCGGACCACGCTCCACACCACGTGGATAGTCATCTCGGACCACGCTGCACACTCCGTGGATAGTCATTTCAGACAACGCTCCACACCACGTGGATAGTAATCTTGGACCACGGTCCACTCCACATGGATAGTAATCTTGGACAACGCTCCACACCACGTGGATAGTAATCTTGGACCACGCTCCACACCACGTGGATAGTAATCTCGGACCACGCTCCACACCACGTGGATCGTAATCTCGGACCACGCTCCACACCACATGGATAGACATCTTGGACCACGCTCCACACCACGTGGATAGTAAACTCGGACCGCGCTCCACACCACGTGGATAGTAATCTTGGACCATGCTCCACACCACGTGGAGAGTAATCTCGGACCACGCTCCACACCACGTGGATAGTAATCTCGGACCACGCACCACACCACGTGGATAGTAATCTCGGACCACGCTCCACACCACGTGGATAGTAATCTTGGACCACGCACCACACCACGTGGATAGTAATCTCGGACCACGCTCCACCCCACGTGGATAGTAAACTCGGTTCACGCTCCACACAACGTGGATAGTAATCTCGGACCACACTCCATACCACGTGGACAGTAATCTCGGACCACGCTACACACGACGTGGATAGTAATCTCGGATCACGCTCCACACCACGTGGATAGTAATCTCGGACCACGCTCCACACCACGTGGATAGGAATCTTGGACCACGCTCCACACTCCGTGGATAGTAATCTCGGACCACGCTCCACCACACGTGGATAGTAATCTCGGAGCACGCTCCACACCACGTGGATAGTAATCTTGGACCACGTTCCACACCACGTGGATAGTAATCTCAGACCACGCTCCACAAAACGTCGATAGTAATCTTGGACCACGCTCTACACCACGTGGATAGTAATCTCGGACCACGCACCACGTGGATAGTAATCTCGGTCCACGCTCTACACCACGTGGATAGTAATCTCGGACCACGCACCACGTGGATAGTAATCTCGGACCATGCACCACGTGGATAGTAATCTTGGACCTCGCTCCACACCACGTGGATAGTCATCTCGGACCACGCTCCACACTCCGTGGATAGTCATCTGGGACAACGCTCCACACCATGTGGATAGTAATCGTGGACCACGCTCCACACCACGTGGATAATAATCTCGGACCACGCACCACACCACGTGGATAGAAATCTCGGACCGCACTCCACACCACGTAGATAGTAATCTCGGACCACGCTCCACACAACGTTGATAGTAATCTCGGACTACGCTCCATACCACGTGGACAGTAATCTCGGACCACGCTACACACCACGTGGATAGTAATCTCGGAGCACGCTCCACACCACGTGGATAGTAATCTCGGACCACGCTCCAAACCACGTGGATAGGAATCTTGGACCACGCTCCACACTCCGTGGATAGTAATTTCGGACCACGCTACACACCACGTGGACAGTAATCTCGGAGCACGCTCTACACCACGTGGATAGTAATCTCGGACCACGCACCACGTGGATAGTAATCTCGGTCCACGCTCGACACCACGTGGATAGTAATCTCGCACCACGCACCACGTGGATAGTAATCTCGGACCACGCACCACGTGGATCGCAATCTCGGACCACGCTCCACACCACGTGGATAGTCATCTCGGACCACGCTCCACACCACGTGGATAGTAATCTCGGAGCACGCTCCACACAACGTGGATAGTAATCTCGGACCACGCTCCACACCACGTGGATAGTAATCTTGGGCCATGCTTCACACCACGTGGAGAGTAATCTCGGACCACGCTCCACACCACGTGGATAGTAATCTCGGACCACGCTCCACACCACGTGGATAGTAATCTTGGACCACGCTCCACACCACTTGGATAGTAATCATGTACCACGCTCCACACCACGTGGATAGTAATCTCGGACCACGCTCCACACCACGTGGATAGTAATCTTGGACCACGCTCCACACCACTTGGATAGTAATCACGTACCACGCTCCACACCACGTGGATAGTAATCTCGGACCATACTCCACACCACGTCGATATTAATCTTGGACCACGCTCTACACCACGTGGATAGTAATCTTGGAACACGCACCACGTGGATAGGAATCTCGGACCACGCTCCACACCACGTGGATAGTCATCTCGGACCACGCTGCACACTTGGTGGATAGTCATCTCAGACAACGCTCCACACCACGTGGATAGTAATCTCGGACCACGCTCCACACAACGTGGATAGTCATCTCGGACCACGCTCCACACCACGTGGATAGTAATCTCGGACCACGCTCCACACCACGTGCATAGACATCTCGGACAACGCTCCACACCACGTGGATAGTAATCTCGGACCACGCACCACACCACGTGGATAGTAATCTAGGACCACGCTCCACACCACGTGGATAGTAATCTTGGACCACGCTCCACACCACGTGGATAGTAATCTTGGACAACGCTCCACACCACGTGGCTAGTAATCTTGGACCACGCTTCACACCACGTGGATAGTAATCTCGGACCACGCTCCACACCACATGGATCGTAATCTCGGACCACGCTTCCACACCACATGGATAGTCATCTTGGACCACGCTCCACACCACGTGGATAGTAAACTCGGACCACGCTCCACACCACGTGGATAGTAATCTTGGACCATGCTCCACACCACGTGGAGAGTAATCTCGGACCACGCTCCACACCACGTGGATAGTAATCTCGGACCACGCACCACACCACGTGGATAGTAATCTCGGACCACGCTCCACACCACGTGGATAGTAATCTTGGACCACGCACCACACCACGTGGATAGTAATCTCGGAACACGCTCCACACCACGTGGATAGTAATCTCGGACCACGCTCCACACAACGTGGATAGTAATCTCGGACTACGCTCCATACCACGTGGACAGTAATCTCGGACCACGCTACACACCACGTGGATAGTAATCTCGGAGCACGCTCCACACCACGTGGATAGTAATCTCGGACCACGCTCCACACCACGTGGATAGGAATCTTGGACCACGCTCCACACTCCGTGGATAGTAATCTCGGACCACGCTCCACCCCACGTGGATAGTAATCTCGGAGCACGCTCCACACCACGTGGATAGTAATCTTGGACCACGCTCCACAACACGTGGGTAGTAACCTCGGACCACGCTCCACAACACGTCGATAGTAATCTTGGACCACGCTCTACACCACGTGGATAGTAATCTCGGACCACGCACCACGTGGATAGTAATCTCGGTCCACGCTCTACACCATGTGGACAGTAATCACGGACCACGCACCACGTGGATAGTAATCTCGGACCACGCACCAAGTGCATAGTAATCTTGGACCTCGCAACACACCACGTGGATAGTCATCTCGGACCACGCTCCACACTCCGTGGATAGTCATCTGGGACAACGCTCCACACCACATGGATAGTAATCTCGGACCACGCTCCCCACCACGTGGATAGTCATCTCGGACCACGCTCCACACCACGTGGATAGTTATCTCGGACCACGCTCCACACTCTGTGGATAGTCATCTCGGACAACGCTCCACACCACATGGATAGTAATCTCGGACCACGCTCCACACCACGTGGATAGTCATCTCGGACCACGCTCCACGCCACGTGGATAGTAATCTGGGGCCACGCTCCACAACAGGTGGATAGTAATCTCGGACCACGCTCCACACCACGTCGATAGTAATCTTGGACCACGCTCTACACCACGTGGATAGTAATCTCGGACCATGCACCACGTGGATAGTAATCTCGGACCACGCACCACGTGGATAGTAATCTCGGACCACGCTCCACACCACGTGGATAGTCATCTCGGACAACGCTCCACACTCCGTGGATAGTCATCTCGGACAACGCTCCACACCACATGGATAGTAATCTCGGACCACGCTCCACACCACGTGGATAGTCATCTTGGACCACGCTCCACACCACGTGGATAGTAATCTCGGACCACGCACCACACTCCGTGGATAGTCATCTCGGACAACGCTCCACACCACATGGATAGTAATCTCGGACCACGCTCCACACCACGTGGATAGTCATCTCGGACCACGCTCCACACCACGTGGACAGTAATTTCAGACCACGCTCCACACCACGTGGATAGTAATCTCGGACCACGCTCCACACCACGTGGATAGTAATCTTGGACCATGCCCCATACCACGTGGAGAGTAATCTCGGACCACGCTCCACACCACATGGATCGTAATCTCGGACCACGCCCCACACCACGTCGATAGTAATCTTGGACCACGCTCCACACCACGTGGATCGTAATCTCGGACCACGCTCCACACCACGTGGACAGTCATCTCGGACCGCGCTCCACACCGTGTGGATAGTAATCTCGGAGCACGCTCCACACCAAGTGGATAGTAATCGTGGACCACGCTCCACACCACGTGGATAATAATCTCGGACCACGCACCACACCACGTGCATAGAAATCTCGGACCGCACTCCACACCACGTGGATAGTAATCTCGGACCACGCTCCACACAACGTGGATAGTAATCTCGGACTACGCTCCATACCACGTGGACAGTAATCTCGGACCACGCTACACACCACGTGGATAGTAATCTCGGAGCACGCTCCACACCACGTGGATAGTAATCTCGGACCACGCTCCACACCACGTGGATAGGAATCTTGGACCACGCTCCACACTCCGTGGATAGTAATCTCGGACCACGCTCCACCCCACGTGGATAGTAACTTCGGAGCACGCTCCACACCACGTGGATAGTAATCTTGGACCACGCTCTACACCACGTGGATAGTATTCTCGGACCACACACCACGTGGATAGTAATCTCGGTCCACGCTCTACACCACGTGGATAGTAATCTCGGACCACGCTCCCCACCACGTGGATAGTCATCTCGGACCACGCTCCACACCACGTGGATAGTTATCTCGGACCACGCTCCACACTCCGTGGATAGTCATCTCGGACAACGCTCCACACCACATGGATAGTAATCTCGGACCACGCTCCACACCACGTGGATAGTCATCTTGGACCACGCTCCACGCCACGTGGATAGTAATCTGGGGCCACGCTCCACAACAGGTGGATAGTAATCTCGGACCACGCTCCACACCACGTCGATAGTAATCTTGGACCACGCTCTACACCACGTGGATAGTAATCTCGGACCATGCACCACGTGGATAGTAATCTCGGACCACGCACCACGTGAATAGTAAACTCGGACCACGCTCCACACCACGTGGATAGTCATCTCGGACAACGCTCCACACTCCGTGGATAGTCATCTCGGACAACGCTCCACACCACATGGATAGTAATCTCGGACCACGCTCCACACCACGTGGATAGTCATCTTGGACCACGCTCCACACCACGTGGATAGTAATCTCGGACCACGCACCACACTCCGTGGATAGTCATCTCGGACAACGCTCCACACCACATGGATAGTAATCTCGGACCACGCTCCACACCACGTGGATAGTCATCTCGGACCACGCTCCACACCACGTGGACAGTAATTTCAGACCACGCTCCACACCACGTGGATAGTAATCTCGGACCACGCTCCACACCACGTTGATAGTAATCTTGGACCATGCCCCATACCACGTGGAGAGTAATCTCGGACCACGCTCCACACCACATGGATCGTAATCTCGGACCACGCCCCACACCACGTCGATAGTAATCTTGGACCACGCTCCACACCACGTGGATCGTAATCTCGGACCACGCTCCACACCACGTGGACAGTAATCTCGGACCGCGCTCCACACCGTGTGGATAGTAATCTCGGAGCACGCTCCACACCACGTGGATAGTAATCGTGGACCACGCTCCACACCACCTGGATAATAATCTCGGACCACGCACCACACCACGTGCATAGAAATCTCGGACCGCACTCCACACCACGTGGATAGTAATCTCGGACCACGCTCCACACCACGTGGATAGTCATCTCGGACCACGCTCCACACCACGTGGACAGTAATTTCAGACCACGCTCCACACCACGTGGATAGTAATCTCGGACCACGCTCCACACCACGTTGATAGTAATCTTGGACCATGCCCCATACCACGTGGAGAGTAATCTCGGACCACGCTCCACACCACATGGATCGTAATCTCGGACCACGCCCCACACCACGTCGATAGTAATCTTGGACCACGCTCCACACCACGTGGATCGTAATCTCGGACCACGCTCCACACCACGTGGACAGTAATCTCGGACCGCGCTCCACACCGTGTGGATAGTAATCTCGGAGCACGCTCCACACCACGTGGATAGTAATCGTGGACCACGCTCCACACCACCTGGATAATAATCTCGGACCACGCACCACACCACGTGCATAGAAATCTCGGACCGCACTCCACACCACGTGGATAGTAATCTCGGACCACGCTCCACACAACGTGGAGAGTAATCTCGGACTACGCTCCATACCACGTGGACAGTAATCTCGGACCACGCTACACACCACGTGGATAGTAATCTCGGAGCACGCTCCACACCACGTGGATAGTAATCTCGGACCACGCTCCACACCACGTGGATAGGAATCTTGGACCACGCTCCACACTCCGTGGATAGTAATCTCGGACCACGCTCCACCCCACGTGGATAGTAACTTCGGAGCACGCTCCACACCACGTGGATAGTAATCTTGGACCACGCTCTACACCACGTGGATAGTATTCTCGGACCACACACCACGTGGATAGTAATCTCGGTCCACGCTCTACACCACGTGGATAGTAATCTCGCACCACGCACCACGTGGATAGTAATCTCGGACCACGCACCACGTGGATCGTAATCTCGGACCACGCTCCACACCACGTGGATAGTCATCTCGGACCACGCTCCACACCACGTGGATAGTAATCTCGGACCACGCTCCACACCACGTGGATAGTAATCTCGGACCACGCTCCACACCACGTGGATAGTAATCTTGGACCACGCTCCACACCACTTGGATAGTAATCTTGTACCACGCTCCACACCACGTGGATAGTAATCTTGGACCACGCTCCACACCACTTGGATAGTAATCACGTACCACGCTCCACACCACGTGGATAGTAATCTTGGACCATACTCCACACCACGTCGATTGTAATCTTGGACCACGCTCTACACCACGTGGATAGTAATCTTGGAACACGCACCACGTGGATAGGAATCTCGGACCACGCTCCACACCACGTGGATAGTCATCTCGGACCACGCTGCACACTTGGTGGATAGTCATCTCAGACAACGCTCCACACCACGTGGATAGTAATCTCGGACCACGCTCCACACAACGTGGATAGTCATCTCGGACCACGCTCCACACCACGTGGATAGTAATCTCGGACCACGCTCCACACCACGTGCATAGACATCTCGGACAACGCTCCACACCACGTGGATAGTAATCTCGGACCACGCTCCACACCACGTGGATAGTAATCTAGGACCACGCTCCACACCACGTGGATAGTAATCTTGGACCACTCTCCACACCACGTGGATAGTAATCTTGGACAACGCTCCACACCACGTGGATAGTAATCTTGGACCACGCTCCACACCACGTGGATAGTAATCTCGGACCACGCTCCACACCACATGGATCGTAATCTCGGACCACGCTTCCACACAACATGGATAGTCATCTTGGACCACGCTCCACACCACGTGGATAGTAAACTCGGACCACGCTCCACACCACGAGGATAGTAATCTTGGACCATGCTCCACACCACGTGGAGAGTAATCTCGGACCACGCTCCACACCACGTGGATAGTAATCTCGGACCACGCACCACACCACGTGGATAGTAATCTCGGACCACGCTCCACACCACGTGGATAGTAATCTTGGACCACGCACCACACCACGTGGATAGTAATCTCGGAACACGCTCCACACCACGTGGATAGTAATCTCGGACTACGCTCCATACCACGTGGACAGTAATCTCGGACCACGCTACACACCACGTGGATAGTAATCTCGGAGCACGCTCCACACCACGTGGATAGTAATCTCGGACCACGCTCCACACTCCGTGGATAGTAATCTCGGACCACGCTCCACCCCACGTGGATAGTAATCTCGGAGCACGCTCCACACCACGTGGATAGTAATCTTGGACCACGCTCCACACCACGTGGGTAGTAATCTCGGACCACGCTCCACAACACGTCGATAGTAATCTTGGACCACGCTCTACACCACGTGGATAGTAATCTCGGACCACGCACCACGTGGATAGTAATCTCGGTCCACGCTCTACACCATGTGGATAGTAATCTCGGACCACGCACCACGTGGATAGTAATCTCGGACCACGCACCACGTGGATAGTAATCTTGGACCTCGCAACACACCACGTGGATAGTCATCTCGGACCACGCTCCACACTCCGTGGATAGTCATCTGGGACAACGCTCCACACCAGATGGATAGTAATCTCGGACCAGGCTCCCCACCACGTGGATAGTCATCTCGGACCACGCTCCACACCACGTGGATAGTTATCTCGGACCACGCTCCACACTCCGTGGATAGTCATCTCGGACAACGCTCCACACCACATGGATAGTAATCTCGGACCACGCTCCACACCACGTGGATAGTCATCTCGGACCACGCTCCACGCCACGTGGATAGTAATCTGGGGCCACGCTCCACAACAGGTGGATAGTAATCTCGGACCACGCTCCACACCACGTCGATAGTAATCTTGGACCACGCTCTACACCACGTGGATAGTAATCTCGGACCATGCACCACGTGGATAGTAATCTCGGACCACGCACCACGTGGATAGTAAGCTCGGACCACGCTCCACACCACGTGGATAGTCATCTCGGACAACGCTCCACACTCCGTGGATAGTCATCTCGGACAACGCTCCACACCACATGGATAGTAATCTCGGACCACGCTCCACACCACGTGGATAGTCATCTTGGACCACGCTCCACACCACGTGGATAGTAATCTCGGACCACGCACCACACTCCGTGGATAGTCATCTCGGACAACGCTCCACACCACATGGATAGTAATCTCGGACCACGCTCCACACCACGTGGATAGTCATCTCGGACCACGCTCCACACCACGTGGACAGTAATTTCAGACCACGCTCCACACCACGTGGATAGTAATCTCGGACCACGCTCCACACCACGTGGATAGTAATCTTGGACCATGCTCCATACCACGTGGAGAGTAATCTCGGACCACGCTTACACCACATGGATCGTAATCTCGGACCACGCCCCACACCACGTCGATAGTAATCTTGGACCACGCTCCACACCACGTGGATCGTAATCTCGGACCACGCTCCACACCACGTGGACAGTAATCTCGGACCGCGCTCCACACCGTGTGGATAGTAATCTCGGAGCACGCTCCACACCACGTGGATAGTAATCGTGGACCACGCTCCACACCACGTGGATAATAATCTCGGACCACGCACCACACCACGTGCATAGAAATCTCGGGCCGCACTCCACACCACGTGGATAGGAATCTTGGACCACGCTCCACACTCCGTGGATAGTAATCTCGGACCACGCTCCACCCCACGTGGATAGTAACTTCGGAGCACGCTCCACACCACGTGGATAGTAATCTTGGACCACGCTCTACACCACGTGGATAGTATTCTCGGACCACACACCACGTGGATAGTAATCTCGGTCCACGCTCTACACCACGTGGATAGTAATCTCGCACCACGCACCACGTGGATAGTAATCTCGGACCACGCACCACGTGGATTGTAATCTCGGACCACGCTCCACACCACGTGGATAGTCATCTCGGACCACGCTCCACACAACGTGGATAGTAATCTCGGACCACGCTCCACACCACGTGGATAGTAATCTCGGACCACGCTCCACACCACGTGGATAGTAATCTTGGGCCATGCTTCACACCACGTGGAGAGTAATCTCGGACCACGCTCCACACCACGTGGATAGTAATCTCGGACCACGCACCACACCACGTGGATAGTAATCTCGGACCAAGCTCCACACCACGTGGATAGTAATCTTGGACCACGCTCCACACCACTTGGATAGTAATCTTGTACCACGCTCCACACCACGTGGATAGTAATCTTGGACCACGCTCCACACCACGTGGATAGTAATCTCGGACCATGCTCCACACCACGTCGATAGTAATCTTGGACCACGCTCTACACCACGTGGATAGTAATCTTGGAACACTCAACACGTGGATAGGAATCTCGGACCACGCTCCACACCACGTGGATAGTCATCTCGGACCACGCTGCACACTCCGTGGATAGTCATCTCAGACAACGCTCCACACCACGTGGATAGTAATCTCGGTCCACGCTCTGAACCACGTGGATAGTAATCTCGGACCACGCACCACATGGATAGTAATCTCGGACCACGCACCACGTGGATAGTAATCTCGGACCACGCTCCACACCACGTGGATAGTGATCTCGGACCACGCTCCACACTCCGTGGATAGTCATCTCGGAAAACTCTCCACACCACATGGATAGTAATCTCGGACCACGCTCCACACCACGTGGATAGTCATCTCCGGCCACGCTCCACACCACGTGGATAGTCCTCTCGGACCACGCTCCACACTCCGTGGATAGTCATCTCGGACAAAGCTCCACACCACATGGATAGTAATCTCGGACCACGCTCCACACCACGTGGATAGTCATCTCGGACCACGCTCCACACCACGTGGATAGTAATCTCGGACCACGCTCCACACCATGTGCATAGACATCTCGGACAACGCTCCACACCACGTGGATAGTAATCTCGGACCACGCTCCACACCACGTGGATAGTAATCTCGGACGACGCTCCACACCACGTGGATAGTAATCTTGGACCACGCTCCACACCACGTGGATAGTAATCTTGGACAACGCTCCAAACCATGTGGATAGTAATCTTGGACCACGCTCCACACCACGTGGATAGTAATCTCGGACCACGCTCCACACCACGTGGATCGTAATCTCGGACCACGCTCCACACCACATGGATAGTCATCTTGGATCACGCTCCAGACCACGTGGATAGTAAACTCGGAACAAGCTCCACACCACGGTGATAGTAATCTCGGATCACGCTCCACACCGCGTGGATAGTAATCTAGCACCACGCTCCACACCACGTGGATTGTAATCTCGGACCACGCTCCACACCACGTGGATTGTAATCTTGGACCACGCTCCATACCACGTGGATAGTAATCTTGGACCATGCTCCACACCACGTGAATATTAATCATGGACCATGCTCCACCCAAGAGGATAGTAATCTCGGACCACGCTCCACACCACGTTTATTGTAATCTCGGACCACGCTCCACACTCCGTGGATAGTAATCTCGGTCCACGCTCTACACCACGTGGACAGTATTCTCGGACCATGCACCCCGTGGATAGTAATATCGGACCACGCTCTACACCACGTGTATAGTAATCTCGGACCACGCACCACGTGGATAGTAATCGTGGACCACGCTCCACACCACGTGGATAGTAATCTCGGACCACGCTCCACACCACGTGGATAGTAATCTTGGACCACGCTCCACACCACTTGGATAGTAATCTTGTACCACGCTCCACACCACGTGGATAGTAATCTCGGACCACGCACCACACCACGTGGATAGTAATCTCGGACCACGCACCACGTGGATAGTAATCTCGGTCCACGCTCTAAACCACGTGGATAGTAATCTCGGACCACGCACCACATGGATAGTAATCTCGGACCACGCACCACGTGGATAGTAATCTCGGACCACGCTCCACACCACGTGGATAGTGATCTCGGACCACGCTCCACACTCCGTGGATAGTCATCTCGGAAAACTCTCCACACCACATGGATAGTAATCTCGGACCACGCTCCACACCACGTGGATAGTCATCTCCGGCCACGCTCCACACCACGTGGATAGTCCTCTCGGACCACGCTCCACACTCCGTGGATAGTCATCTCGGACAAAGCTCCACACCACATGGATAGTAATCTCGGACCACGCTCCACACCACGTGGATAGTCATCTCGGACCACGCTCCACACCACGTGGATAGTAATCTCGGACCACGCTCCACACCACGTGGATAGTAATCTCGGACCACGCTCCACACCACGTGGATAGTAATCTTGGGCCATGCTTCACACCACGTGGAGAGTAATCTCGGACCACGCTCCACACCACGTGGATAGTAATCTCGGACCACGCACCACACCACGTGGATAGTAATCTCGGACCAAGCTCCACACCACGTGGATAGTAATCTTGGACCACGCTCCACACCACTTGGATAGTAATCTTGTACCACGCTCCACACCACGTGGATAGTAATCTTGGACCACGCTCCACACCACGTGGATAGTAATCTCGGACCATGCTCCACACCACGTCGATAGTAATCTTGGACCACGCTCTACACCACGTGGATAGTAATCTTGGAACACTCAACACGTGGATAGGAATATCGGACCACGCTCCACACCACGTGGATAGTCATCTCGGACCACGCTGCACACTCCGTGGATAGTCATCTCAGACAACGCTCCACACCACGTGGATAGTAATCTCGGACCACGCTCCACACCACGTGGATAGTCATCTCGGACCACGCTCCACACCACGTGGATTGTAATCTCGGACCACGCTCCACACCATGTGCATAGACATCTCGGACAACGCTCCACACCACGTGGATAGTAATCTCGGACCACGCTCCACACCACGTGGATAGTAATCTCGGACGACGCTCCACACCACGTGGATAGTAATCTTGGACCACGCTCCACACCACGTGGATAGTAATCTTGGACAACGCTCCACACCATGTGGATAGTAATCTTGGACCACGCTCCACACCACGTGGATAGTAATCTCGGACCACGCTCCACACCACGTGGATCGTAATCTCGGACCACGCTCCACACCACATGGATAGTCATCTTGGACCACGCTCCAGACCACGTGGATAGTAAACTCGGACCAAGCTCCACACCACGGTGATAGTAATCTCGGATCACGCTCCACACCGCGTGGATAGTAATCTCGCACCACGCTCCACACCACGTGGATTGTAATCTTGGACCACGCTCCATACCACGTGGATAGTAATCTTGGACCATGCTCCACACCACGTGAATAGTAATCATGGACCATGCTCCACACACGAGGATAGTAATCTCGGACCACGCTCCACACCACGTTTATTGTAATCTCGGACCACGCTCCACACTCCGTGGATAGTAATCTCGGTCCACGCTCTACACAACGTGGACAGTAATCTCGGACCATGCACCCCGTGGATAGTAATATCGGAGCACGCTCTACACCAGGTGTATAGTAATCTCGGACCACGCACCACGTGGATAGTAATCGTGGACCACGCTCCACACCACGTGGATAGTAATCTCGGACCACGCTCCACACCACGTGGATAGTAATCTCGGACCACGCACCACACCACGTGGATAGTAATCTCGGACCACGCACCTCGTGGATAGTAATCTCGGTCCACGCTCTAAACCACGTGGATAGTAATCTCGGACCACGCACCACATGGATAGTAATCTCGGACCACGCACCACGTGGATAGTAATCTCGGACCACGCTCCACACCACGTGGATAGTGATCTCGGACCACGCTCCACACTCCGTGGATAGTCATCTCGGAAAACTCTCCACACCACATGGATAGTAATCTCGGACCACGCTCCACACCACGTGGATAGTCATCTCCGGCCACGCTCCACACCACGTGGATAGTCCTCTCGGACCACGCTCCACACTCCGTGGATAGTCATCTCGGACAAAGCTCCACACCACATGGATAGTAATCTCGGACCACGCTCCACACCACGTGGATAGTAATCTCGGACCACGCTCCACACCACGTGGATAGTAATCTTGGACCACGCACCACACCACGTGGATAGTAATCTCGGACCACGCTCCACACCACGTGGATAGTAATCTCGGACCACGCTCCACACAACGTGGATAGTAATCTCGGACTACGCTCCATACCACGTGGACAGTAATCTCGGACCACGCTACACACCACGTGGATAGTAATCTCGGAGCACGCGCCACACCACGTGGATAGTAATCTCGGACCACGCTCCACACCACGTGGATAGGAATCTTGGTCCACGCTCCACACTCCGTGGATAGTAATCTCGGACCACGCTCCACCCCACGTGGATAGTAATCTCGGAGCACGCTCCACACCACGTGGATAGTAATCTTGGACCACGCTCCACACCACGTGGATAGTAATCTCGGACCACGCTCCACAACACGTCGATAGTAATCTTGGACCACGCTCTACACCACATGGATAGTAATCTCGGACCACGCACCACGTGGATAGTAATCTCGGTCCACGCTCTACACCACGTGGATAGTAATCTCGGACCACGCACCACGTGGATCGTAATCTCGGACCACGCTCCACACCACGTGGATAGTCATCTCGGACCACGCTCCACACCACGTGGATAGTAATCTTGTACCACGCTCCACACCACGTGGATAGTAATCTTGGACCACGCTCCACACCACGAGAATAGTAATCTCGGACAATGCTCCACACCACGTCGATAGTAATCTTGGACCACGCTCTACACCACGTGGATAGTAATCTTGGAACACTCAACACGTGGATAGGAATCTCGGACCACGCTCCACACCACGTGGATAGTCATCTCGGACGACGCTGCACACTCCGTGGATAGTAATCTCGGACCACGCTCCACACCACGTGCATAGACATCTCGGACCACGCTCCACACCACGTGGATAGTAATCTCGGACCACGCTCCACACCACGTGCATAGACATCTCGGACAACGCTCCACACCACGTGGATAGTAATCTCGGACCACGCTCCACACCACGTGGATAGTAATCTCGGACCACGCACCACACCACGTGGATAGTAATCTCGGACCACGCTCCACACCACGTGGATAGTAATCTTGGACCACGCACCACACCACTTGGATAGTAATCTTGTACCACGCTCCACACCACGTGGATAGTAATCTTGGACCACGCTCCACACCACGTGGATAGTAATCTCGGACCATGCTCCACACCACGTCGATAGTAATCTTGGACCACGCTCTACACCACGTGGATAGTAATCTTGGAACACTCAACACGTGGATAGGAATCTCGGACCACGCTCCACACCACGTGGATAGTCATCTCGGACCACGCTGCACACTCCGTGGATAGTCATCTCAGACAACGCTCCACACCAAGTGGATAGTAATCTCGGACCACGCTCCACACCACGTGGATAGTCATCTCGGACCACGCTCCACACCACGTGGATAGTAATCTCGGACCATGCTCCACACCACGTGCATAGACATCTCGGACAACGCTCCACACCACGTGGATAGTAATCTCGGACCACGCTCCACACCACGTGGATAGTAATCTTGGACCACGCTCCACACCACGTCGATAGTAATCTTGGACCACGCTCCACACCACGTGGATAGTAATCTTGGAACACTCAACACGTGGATAGGAATCTTGGACCACGCTCCACACCACGTGGATAGTCATCTCGGACCACGCTGCACACTCCGTGGATAGTCATCTCAGACAACGCTCCACACCAAGTGGATAGTAATCTCGGACCACGCTCCACACCACGTGGATAGTCATCTCGGACCACGCTCCACACCACGTGGATAGTAATCTCGGACCACGCTCCACACCACGTGCATAGACATCTCGGAAAACGCTCCACACCACGTGGATAGTAATCTCGGACCACGCTCCACACCACGTGGATAGTAATCTCAGACCACGCACCACACCACGTGGATAGTAATCTCGGACCACGCTCCACACCACGTGGATAGTAATCTTGGACCATGCTCCACACCACTTGGATAGTTATCTTGTACCACGCTCCACACCACGTGGATAGTAATCTTGGACCACGCTCCACACCACGTGGATAGTAATCTCGGACCATGCTCCACACCACGTCGATAGTAATCTTGGACCACGCTCTACACCACGTGGATAGTAATCTTGGAACACTCAACACGTGGATAGGAATCTCGGACCACGCTCCACACCACGTGGATAGTCATCTCGGACCACGCTGCACACTCCGTGGATAGTCATCTCAGACAACGCTCCACACCAAGTGGATAGTAATCTCGGACCACGCTCCACACCACGTGGATAGTCATCTCGGACCACGCTCCACACCACGTAGATAGTAATCTCGGACCACGCTCCACACCACGTGCATAGACATCTCGGACAACGCTCCACACCACGTGGATAGTAATCTCGGACCACGCTCCACACCACTTGGATAGTAATCTCGGACGACGCTCCACACCACGTGGATAGTAATCTCGGACCACGCTCCACACCACGTGGATAGTAATCTTGGACCACGCTCCACACCACGTGGATAGTAATCTTGGACAACGCTCCACACCACGTGGATAGTAATCTTGGACCACGCTCCACACCACGTGGATAGTAATCTCGGACCACGCTCCACACCACGTGGATCGTAATCTCGGACCACGCTCCACACCACATGGATAGTCATCTTGGACCACGCTCCACACCACGTGGATAGTAAACTCGGACAAAGCTCCACACCACGGTGATAGTAATCTCGGATCACGCTCCACACCGCGTGGATAGTAATCTCGCACCACGCTCCACACCACGTGGATTGTAATCTCGGACCACGCTCCACACCACGTGGATTGTAATCTCGGACCACGCTCCATACCACGTGGATAGTAATCTTGGACCATGCTCCACACCACGTGAATAGTAATCATGGACCATGCTCCACACACGAGGATAGTAATCTCGGACCACGCTCCACACCACGTTTATTGTAATCTCGGACCACGCTCCACACTCCGTGGATAGTAATCTCGGTCCACGCTCTACACAACGTGGACAGTAATCTCGGACCATGCACCCCGTGGATAGTAATATCGGAGCACGCTCTACACCACGTGTATAGTAATCTCGGACCACGCACCACGTGGATAGTAATCGTGGCCCACGCTCCACACCACGTGGATAGTAATCTCGGACCACGCTCCACACCACGTGGATAGTAATCTCGGACCACGCACCACACCACGTGGATAGTAATCTCGGACCACGCACCACGTGGATAGTAATCTCGGTCCACGCTCCACACCACGTGGATAGTCATCTCGGACCACGCTCCACACCACGTGGATAGTAATCTTGTACCACGCTCCACACCACGTGGATAGTAATCTTGGACCACGCTCCACACCACGAGAATAGTAATCTCGGACAATGCTCCACACCACGTCGATAGTAATCTTGGACCACGCTCTACACCACGTGGATAGTAATCTTGGAACACTCAACACGTGGATAGGAATCTCGGACCACGCTCCACACCACGTGGATAGTCATCTCGGACGACGCTGCACACTCCGTGGATAGTAATCTCGGACCACGCTCCACACCACGTGCATAGACATCTCGGACCACGCTCCACACCACGTGGATAGTAATCTCGGACCACGCTCCACACCACGTGCATAGACATCTCGGACAACGCTCCACACCACGTGGATAGTAATCTCGGACCACGCTCCACACCACGTGGATAGTAATCTCGGACCACGCACCACACCACGTGGATAGTAATCTCGGACCACGCTCCACACCACGTGGATAGTAATCTTGGACCACGCACCACACCACTTGGATAGTAATCTTGTACCACGCTCCACACCACGTGGATAGTAATCTTGGACCACGCTCCACACCACGTGGATAGTAATCTCGGACCATGCTCCACACCACGTCGATAGTAATCTTGGACCACGCTCTACACCACGTGGATAGTAATCTTGGAACACTCAACACGTGGATAGGAATCTCGGACCACGCTCCACACCACGTGGATAGTCATCTCGGACCACGCTGCACACTCCGTGGATAGTCATCTCAGACAACGCTCCACACCAAGTGGATAGTAATCTCGGACCACGCTCCACACCACGTGGATAGTCATCTCGGACCACGCTCCACACCACGTGGATAGTAATCTCGGACCATGCTCCACACCACGTGCATAGACATCTCGGACAACGCTCCACACCACGTGGATAGTAATCTCGGACCACGCTCCACACCACGTGGATAGTAATCTTGGACCACGCTCCACACCACGTCGATAGTAATCTTGGACCACGCTCCACACCACGTGGATAGTAATCTTGGAACACTCAACACGTGGATAGGAATCTTGGACCACGCTCCACACCACGTGGATAGTCATCTCGGACCACGCTGCACACTCCGTGGATAGTCATCTCAGACAACGCTCCACACCAAGTGGATAGTAATCTCGGACCACGCTCCACACCACGTGGATAGTCATCTCGGACCACGCTCCACACCACGTGGATAGTAATCTCGGACCACGCTCCACACCACGTGCATAGACATCTCGGAAAACGCTCCACACCACGTGGATAGTAATCTCGGACCACGCTCCACACCACGTGGATAGTAATCTCAGACCACGCACCACACCACGTGGATAGTAATCTCGGACCACGCTCCACACCACGTGGATAGTAATCTTGGACCATGCTCCACACCACTTGGATAGTTATCTTGTACCACGCTCCACACCACGTGGATAGTAATCTTGGACCACGCTCCACACCACGTGGATAGTAATCTCGGACCATGCTCCACACCACGTCGATAGTAATCTTGGACCACGCTCTACACCACGTGGATAGTAATCTTGGAACACTCAACACGTGGATAGGAATCTCGGACCACGCTCCACACCACGTGGATAGTCATCTCGGACCACGCTGCACACTCCGTGGATAGTCATCTCAGACAACGCTCCACACCAAGTGGATAGTAATCTCGGACCACGCTCCACACCACGTGGATAGTCATCTCGGACCACGCTCCACACCACGTAGATAGTAATCTCGGACCACGCTCCACACCACGTGCATAGACATCTCGGACAACGCTCCACACCACGTGGATAGTAATCTCGGACCACGCTCCACACCACTTGGATAGTAATCTCGGACGACGCTCCACACCACGTGGATAGTAATCTCGGACCACGCTCCACACCACGTGGATAGTAATCTTGGACCACGCTCCACACCACGTGGATAGTAATCTTGGACAACGCTCCACACCACGTGGATAGTAATCTTGGACCACGCTCCACACCACGTGGATAGTAATCTCGGACCACGCTCCACACCACGTGGATCGTAATCTCGGACCACGCTCCACACCACATGGATAGTCATCTTGGACCACGCTCCACACCACGTGGATAGTAAACTCGGACAAAGCTCCACACCACGGTGATAGTAATCTCGGATCACGCTCCACACCGCGTGGATAGTAATCTCGCACCACGCTCCACACCACGTGGATTGTAATCTCGGACCACGCTCCACACCACGTGGATTGTAATCTCGGACCACGCTCCATACCACGTGGATAGTAATCTTGGACCATGCTCCACACCACGTGAATAGTAATCATGGACCATGCTCCACACACGAGGATAGTAATCTCGGACCACGCTCCACACCACGTTTATTGTAATCTCGGACCACGCTCCACACTCCGTGGATAGTAATCTCGGTCCACGCTCTACACAACGTGGACAGTAATCTCGGACCATGCACCCCGTGGATAGTAATATCGGAGCACGCTCTACACCACGTGTATAGTAATCTCGGACCACGCACCACGTGGATAGTAATCGTGGCCCACGCTCCACACCACGTGGATAGTAATCTCGGACCACGCTCCACACCACGTGGATAGTAATCTCGGACCACGCACCACACCACGTGGATAGTAATCTCGGACCACGCACCACGTGGATAGTAATCTCGGTCCACGCTCTAAACCACGTGGATAGTAATCTCGGACCACGCACCACATGGATAGTAATCTCGGACCACGCACCACGTGGATAGTAATCTCGGACCACGCTCCACACCACGTGGATAGTGATCTCGGACCACGCTCCACACTCCGTGGATAGTCATCTCGGAAAACTCTCCACACCACATGGATAGTAATCTCGGACCACGCTCCACACCACGTGGATAGTCATCTCCGGCCACGCTCCACACCACGTGGATAGTCCTCTCGGACCACGCTCCACACTCCGTGGATAGTCATCTCGGACAAAGCTCCACACCACATGGATAGTAATCTCGGACCACGCTCCACACCACGTGGATAGTAATCTCGGACCACGCTCCACACCACGTGAATAGTAATCTTGGACCACGCACCACACCACGTGGATAGTAATCTCGGACCACGCTCCACACCACGTGGATAGTAATCTCGGACCACGCTCCACACAACGTGGATAGTAATCTCGGACTACGCTCCATACCACGTGGACAGTAATCTCGGACCACGCTACACACCACGTGGATAGTAATCTCGGAGCACGCGCCACACCACGTGGATAGTAATCTCGGACCACGCTCCACACCACGTGGATAGGAATCTTGGTCCACGCTCCACACTCCGTGGATAGTAATCTCGGACCACGCTCCACCCCACGTGGATAGTAATCTCGGAGCACGCTCCACACCACGTGGATAGTAATCTTGGACCACGCTCCACACCACGTGGATAGTAATCTCGGACCACGCTCCACAACACGTCGATAGTAATCTTGGACCACGCTCTACACCACGTGGATAGTAATCTCGGACCACGCACCACGTGGATAGTAATCTCGGTCCACGCTCTACACCACGTGGATAGTAATCTCGGACCACGCACCACGTGGATCGTAATCTCCGACCACGCTCCACACCACGTGGATAGTCATCTCGGACCACGCTCCACACCACGTGGATAGTAATCTTGTACCACGCTCCACACCACGTGGATCGTAATCTCCGACCACGCTCCACACCACGTGGATAGTCATCTCGGACCACGCTCCACACCACGTGGATAGTAATCTTGTACCACGCTCCACACCACGAGAATAGTAATCTCGGACAATGCTCCACACCACGTCGATAGTAATCTTGGACCACGCTCTACACCACGTGGATAGTAATCTTGGAACACTCAACACGTGGATAGGAATCTAGGACCACGCTCCACACCACGTGGATAGTCATCTCGGACGACGCTGCACACTCCGTGGATAGTCATCTCAGACAACGCTCCACACCAAGTGGATAGTAATCTCGGACCACGCTCCACACCACGTGGATAGTCATCTCGGACCACGCTCCACACCACGTGGATAGTAATCTCGGACCACGCTCCACACCACGTGGATAGTCATCTCGGACCACGCTCCACACCACATGGATAGTAATCTCGGACAACGCTCCACACCACGTGGATAGTAATCTCGGACCACGCTCCACACCACGTGGATAGTAATCTCGGACCACGCACCACACCACGTGGATAGTAATCTCGGACCACGCTCCACACCACGTGGATAGTAATCTTGGACCACGCACCACACCACTTGGATAGTAATCTTGTACCACGCTCCACACCACGTGGATAGTAATCTTGGACCACGCTCCACACCACGTGGATAGTAATCTCGGACCATGCTCCACACCACGTCGATAGTAATCTTGGACCACGCTCTACACCACGTGGATAGTAATCTTGGAACACTCAACACGTGGATAGGAATCTCGGACCACGCTCCACACCACGTGGATAGTCATCTCGGACCACGCTGCACACTCCGTGGATAGTCATCTCAGACAACGCTCCACACCAAGTGGATAGTAATCTCGGACCACGCTCCACACCACGTGGATAGTCATCTCGGACCACGCTCCACACCACGTGGATAGTAATCTCGGACCATGCTCCACACCACGTGCATAGACATCTCGGACAACGCTCCACACCACGTGGATAGTAATCTCGGACCACGCTCCACACCACGTGGATAGTAATCTTGGACCACGCTCCACACCACGTCGATAGTAATCTTGGACCACGCTCCACACCACGTGGATAGGAATCTTGGACCACGCTCCACACCACGTGGATAGTCATCTCGGACCACGCCTCACACTCCGTGGATAGTCATCTCAGACAACGCTCCACACCAAGTGGATAGTAATCTCGGACCACGCTCCACACCACGTGGATAGTCATCTCGGACCACGCTCCACACCACGTGGATAGTAATCTCGGACCACGCTCCACACCACGTGCATAGACATCTCGGAAAACGCTCCACACCACGTGGATAGTAATCTCGGACCACGCTCCACACCACGTGGATAGTAATCTCGGACCACGCACCACACCACGTGGATAGTAATCTCGGACCACGCTCCACACCACGTGGATAGTAATCTTGGACCATGCTCCACACCACTTGGATAGTTATCTTGTACCACGCTCCACACCACGTGGATAGTAATCTTGGACCACGCTCCACACCACGTGGATAGTAATCTCGGACCATGCTCCACACCACGTCGATAGTAATCTTGGACCACGCTCTACACCACGTGGATAGTAATCTTGGAACACTCAACACGTGGATAGGAATCTCGGACCACGCTCCACACCACGTGGATAGTCATCTCGGACCACGCTGCACACTCCGTGGATAGTCATCTCAGACAACGCTCCACACCAAGTGGATAGTAATCTCGGACCACGCTCCACACCACGTGGATAGTCATCTCGGACCACGCTCCACACCACGTGGATAGTAATCTCGGACCACGCTCCACACCACGTGCATAGACATCTCGGACAACGCTCCACACCACGTGGATAGTAATCTCGGACCACGCTCCACACCACTTGGATAGTAATCTCGGACGACGCTCCACACCACGTGGATAGTAATCTCGGACCACGCTCCACACCACGTGGATAGTAATCTTGGACCACGCTCCACACCACGTGGATAGTAGTCTTGGACAATGCTCCACACCACGTGGATAGTAATCTTGGACCACGCTCCACACCACGTGGATAGTAATCTCGGACCACGCTCCACACCACGTGGATCGTAATCTCGGACCACGCTCCACACCACATGGATAGTCATCTTGGACCACGCTCCACACCACGTGGATAGTAAACTCGGACAAAGCTCCACACCACGGTGATAGTAATCTCGGATCACGCTCCACACCGCGTGGATAGTAATCTCGCACCACGCTCCACACCACGTGGATTGTAATCTCGGACCACGCTCCACACCACATGGATTGTAATCTCGGACCACGCTCCATACCACGTGGATAGTAATCTTGGACCATGCTCCACACCATGTGAATAGTAATCATGGACCATGCTCCACACACGAGGATAGTAATCTCGGACCACGCTCCACACCACGTTGATTGTAATCTCGGACCACGCTCCACACTCCGTGGATAGTAATCTCGGTCCACGCTCTACACCACGTGGACAGTAATCTCGGACCATGCACCCCTTGGATAGTAATATCGGACCACGCTCTACACCACGTGGATAGTAATCTCGGACCACGCACCACGTGGATAGTAATCGTGGACCACGCTCCACACCACGTGGATAATAATCTCGGAGCACGCACCACACCACGTGGATAGTTATCTCGGACCACGCTCCACACCACGTGGATAGTAATTTCGGACCACGCTCCACACGACGTGGATAGTAATCTCGGACTACGCTCCATACCACGTGGACAGTAATCTCGGACCACGCTACACACCACGTGGATAGTAATCTCGGACCACGCACCACGTGGATAGTAATCTCGGTCCACGCTCTAAACCACGTGGATAGTAATCTCGGACCACGCACCACATGGATAGTAATGTCGGACCACGCACCACGTGGATAGTAATCTCGGACCACGCTCCACACCACGTGGATAGTGATCTCGGACCACGCTCCACACTCCGTGGATAGTCATCTCGGAAAACGCTCCACACCACATGGATAGTAATCTCGGACCACGCTCCACACCATGTGGATAGTCATCTCGGACCACGCTCCACACCACGTGGATAGTCCTCTCGGACCACGCTCCACACTCCGTGGATAGTCATCTCGGACAACGCTCCACACCACATGGATAGTAATCTCGGACCACGCTCCACACCACGTGGATAGTCATCTCGGACCACGCTCCACACCACGTGGATAGTAATCTCGGACCACGCTCCATACCACGTGGATAGAAATCTTGGACCACGCTCCACACCACGTGGATAGTAATCTCGGACCATGCTCCACACTACGTCGATAGTAATCTTGGACCACGCTCTACACCACGTGGATAGTAATCTTGGAACACTCAACACGTGGATAGGAATCTCGGACCACGCTCCACACCACGTGGATAGTCATCTCGGACCACGCTGCACACTCCGTGGATAGTCATCTCAGACAACGCTCCACACCACGTGGATAGTCATCTCGGACCACGCTCCACACCACGTGGATAGTAATCTCGGACCACGCTCCACACCACGTGCATAGACATCTCGGACAACGCTCCACACCACATGGATAGTAATCTCGGACCACGCTCCACACCACGTGGATAGTAATCTCGGACCACGCACCACACCACGTGGATAGTAATCTCGGACCACGCTCCACACCACGTGGATAGTAATCTTGGACCACGCTCCACACCACTTGGATAGTAATCTTGTACCACGCTCCACACCACGTGGATAGTAATCTTGGACCACGCTCCACACCACGTGGATAGTAATCTCGGACCATGCTCCACACCACGTCGATAGTAATCTTGGACCACGCTCTACACCACGTGGATAGTAATCTTCGAACACTCAACACGTGGATAGGAATCTCGGACCACGCTCCACACCACGTGGATAGTCATCTCGGACCACGCTGCACACCACGTGGATAGTGATCTCGGACCACGCTCCACACTCCGTGGATAGTCATCTCGGAAAACGCTCCACACCACATGGATAGTAATCTCGGACCACGCTCCACACCATGTGGATAGTCATCTCGGACCACGCTCCACACCACGTGGATAGTCCTCTCGGACCACGCTCCACACTCCGTGGATAGTCATCTCGGACAACGCTCCACACCACGTGGATAGTAATCTCGGACCACGCTCCACACCACGTGTATAATCATCTCGGACCACGCTCCACACCACGTGGATAGTAATCTCGGACCACGCTCCACACCACGTGGATAGTAATCTCGGACCACGCTCCACACCACGTGGATAGTAATCTTGGACCATGCTCCACACCACGTGGAGAGTAATCTCGGACCACGCTCCACACCACGTGGATAGTAATCTCGGACCACGCACCACACCTCGTGGATAGTAATCTCGGACCACGCTCCACACCACTTGGATAGTAATCTTGGACCACGCACCACACCACGTGGATAATAATCTCGGACCACGCTCCACACCACGTGGATAGTAATCTCGGACCACGCTCCACACAACGTGGATAGTAATCTCGGACTACGCTCCATGCCACGTGGACAGTAATCTCGGACCACGCTACACACCACGTGGATAGTAATCTCGGAGCACGCTCCACACCACGTGGATAGTAATCTCGGACCACGCTCCACACCACGTGGATAGGAATCTTGGTCCACGCTCCACACTCCGTGGATAGTAATCTCGGACCACGCTCCACCCCACGTGGATAGTAATCTCGGAGCACGCTCCACACCACGTGGATAGTAATCTTGGACCACGCTCCACACCACGTGGATAGTAATCTCGGACCACGCTCCACAACACGTCGATAGTAATCTTGGACCACGCTCTACACCACGTGGATAGTAATCTCGGACCACGCACCACGTGGATAGTAATCTCGGACCACGCACCACGTGGATAGTAATCTCGGACCACGCACCACGTGGATAGTAATCTTGGACCTCGCTCCACACCACGTGAATAGTCAACTCGGACCACGCTCCACACTCCGTGGATAGTCATCTGGGACAACGCTCCACACCACATGGATAGTAATCTCGGACCACGCTCCACACCACGTGGATAGTCATCTCGGACCACGCTCCACACCACGTGGATAGTTATCTCGGACCACGCTCCACACTCCGTGGATAGTCATCTCGGACAACGCTCCACACCACATGGATAGTAATCTCGGACCACGCTCCACACCACGTGGATAGTAATCACGGACCACGCTCCACACCACGTCGATAGTAATCTTGGACCACGCTCTACACCACGTGGATAGTAATCTCGGACCACGCATCACGTGGACAGTAATCTCGGTCCACGCTCGACACCACGTGGATAGTAATCTCGGACCATGCACCACGTGGATAGTAATCTCGGACCACGCACCACGTGGATAGAAATCTCGGACCACGCTCCACACCACGTGGATAGTCATCTCGGACCACGCTCCACACTCCGTGGATAGTCATCTCGGACAACGCTCCACACCACATGGATAGTAATCTCGGACCACGCTACACACCACTTGGATAGTCATCTCGGACCACGCTCCACACCACGTGGATAGTCATCTCGGACCACGCTCCACACTCCGTGGATAGTCATCTCGGACAACGCTCCACACCACATGGATAGTAATCTCGGACCACGCTCCACACCACGTGGATAGTCATCACGGACCACGCTCCACACCACGTGGATAGTAATCTCGGACCACGCTCCACACCACGTGGATAGCAATCTCGGACCACGCTCCACACCACGTGGATAGTAATCTTGGACCATGCTCCACACCACGTGGAGAGTAATCTCGGACCACGCTCCACACCACGTGGATCGTAAACTCGGACCACGCACCACACCACGTGGATAGTAATCTCGGACCACGCCCCACACCACGTGGATAGTAATCTTGGACCACGCTCCACACCACGTGGATAGTAATCTTGTACCACGCTAAACACCACGTGGATAGTAATCTCGGACCACGCTCCACACCACGTGGACAGTAAACTCGGACCGCGCTCCACACCGTGTGGATAGCAATCTCGGACCACGCTCCACACCACGTGGATAGTAATCTTGTACCACGCTACACACCAAGTGCATAGACATCTCAGACAACGCTCCACACCACGTGGATAGTAGTCTCGGACCATGCTCCACAGCACGGCGATAGTAATCTTGGACCACGCTCGACACCACGTGGATAGTAATCTTGGAACACGCACCACGTGGATAGGAATCTCGGACCACGCTCCACACCACGTGGATAGTCATCTCGGACCACGCTGCACACTCCGTGGATAGTCATCTCAGTCAACGCTCCACACCACGTGGATAGTAATCTCGGACCACGCTCCACACCACGTGGATAGTCATCTCGGACCACGCTCCACACCACGTGGATAGTAATCTCGGACCACGCTCCACACCACGTGGATCGTAATCTCGGACCAAGCTCCACACCACATGGATAGTCATCTTGGACCACGCTCCACACCACGTGGATAGTAAACTCGGACCACGCTCCACACCACGGGGATAATAATCTCGGATCACGCTCCACACCGCGTGGATAGAAATCTCGCACCACGCTCCACACCACGTGGATTGTAATCTCGGACCACGCTCCACACCACGTGGATTGTAATCTTGGACCACGCTCCATACCACCTGGATAGTAATCTTGGGCCATGCTCCACACCACGTGAATAGTAATCATGGGCCATGCTCCACACACGAGGATAGTAATCTCGGACCACGCTCCACACCACGTGGATTGTAATCTCGGACCACGCTCCACACTCCGTGGATAGTAATCTCGGTCCACGCTCTACACCACGTGGATAGTAATCTCGGACCACGCACCACGTGGATAGTAATCGTGGACCACGCTCCACACCACGTGGATAATAATCTCGGACCACGCACCACACAACGTGGATAGTAATCTCGGACCACGCTCCACACCACGTGGATAGCAATTTCGGACCACGCTCCACACGACGTGGATAGTAATCTCGGACTACGCTCCATACCATGTGGACAGTAATCTCGGACCACGCTACACACCACGTGGATAGTAATCTCGGAGCACGCTCCACACCACGTGGATAGTAATCTCGGACCACACTCCACACCACGTGGATAGGAATCTTGGACCACGCTCCACACTTCGTGGATAGTAATATCGGACCACGCTCCACACCACGTGGATAGTTATCTCGGAGCACTCTCCACACCACGTGGATAGTAATCTTGGACCACGCTCCACACAACGTGGATAGTAATCTCGGACCACGCTCCACACCACGTCGATAGTAATCTTGGACCACGCTCTACACCACGTGGATAGTAATCTCGGACCACGCACCACGTGGATAGTAATCTCGGTCCACGCTCTAAACCACGTGGATAGTAATCTCGGACCACGCACCACATGGATAGTAATCTCGGACCACGCACCACGTGGATAGTAATCTCGGACCACGCTCCACACTACGTGGATAGTGATCTCGGACCACGCTCCACACTCCGTGGATAGTCATCTCGGACAACGCTCCACACCACATGGATAGTAATCTCGGACCACGCTCCACACCACGTGGATAGTCATCTCGGACAACGCTCCACACCACGTGGATAGTCATCTCTGACCACGCTCCACACTCCGTGGATAGTCATCTCGGACACGCTCCACACCACATGGATAGTAATCTCGGACCACGCTCCACACCACGTGGATAGTCATCTCGGACCACGCTCCACACCACGTGGATAGTAATCTTGGACCACGCTCCACACCACGTGGATAGTAATCTCGGACCACGCTCCACACCACATGGATAGTAATCTTGGACCATGCTCCACACCACGTGGAGAGTAATCTCGGACCACGCTCCACACCACGTGGATAGTAATCTCGGACCACGCACCACACCACGTGGATAGTAATCTCGGACCACGCTCCACACCACGTGGATAGTAATCTTGGACCACGCACCACACCACGTGGATAGTAATCTCGGACCACGCTCCACACCACGTGGATAGTAATCTCGGACCACGCTCCACACAACGTGGATAGTAATCTCGGACTACGCTCCATACCACGTGGACAGTAATCTCGGACCACGCTACACACCATGTGGATAGTAATCTCGGAGCACGCTCCACACCACGTGGATAGTAATCTCGGACCACGCTCCACACCACGTGGATAGGAATCTTGGACCACGCTCCACACTCCGTGGATAGTAATCTCGAACCACGCTCCACCCCACGTGGATAGTAATCTCGGAGCACGCTCCACACCACGTGGATAGTAATCTTGGACCACGCTCCACACCACGTGGATAGTCATCTCGGACCACGCTCCACACTCCGTGGATAGTCATCTGGGACAACGCTCCACACCCCATGGATAGTAATCTCGGACTACGCTCCACACAACGTGGATAGTCATCTCGGACCACGCTCCACACCACGTGGATAGTTATCTCGGACCACGCTCCACACTCCGTGGATAGTCATCTCGGACAACGCTCCACACCACATGGATAGTAATCTCGGACCACGCTCCACACCACGTGGATAGTAATCTCGGACCACGCTCCACACCACGTCGATAGTAATCTTGGACCACGCTCTACACCACGTGGATAGTAATCTCGGACCACGCAACACGTGGACAGTAATCTCGGTCCACGCTCTACACCACGTGGATAGTAATCTCGGACCATGCACCACGTGGATAGTCATCTCGGACCACGCACCACGTGGATAGTAATCTCGGACCACGCTCCACACTCCGTAGATAGTCATCTCGGACAACGCTCCACACCACATGGATAGTAATCTCGGACCACGCTCCACACCACGTGGATAGTCATCTCGGACCACGCTCCACACCACGAGGATAGTCATCTCGGACCACGCTCCACACTCCGTGGATAGTCATCTCGGACAACGCTCCACACCACATGGATAGTAATCTCGGACCACGCTCCACACCACATGGATAGTCATCTTGGACCACGCTCCACACCACGTGAATAGTCATCTCGGACCACGCTCCACACCACGTGGATAGTAATCTCGGACCACGCTCCACACCACGTGGATTGTAATCTTGGACCATGCTCCACACCACGTGGAGAGTAATCTCGGACCACGCTCCACACCACGTGGATCGTAAACTCGGACCACGCACCACACCACGTGGATAGTAATCTCGGACCACGTCCCACACCACGTGGATAGTAATCTTGGACCACGCTCCACACCACGTGGATAGTAATCTTGTACCACGCTCCACACCACGTGGATAGTAATCTCGGACCACGCTCCACACCACGTGGACAGTAAACTCGGACCGCGCTCCACACCGTGTGGATAGTAATCTCGGACCACGCTCCACACCACGTGGATAGTAATCGTGGACCACGCTCAACACCACGTGGATAATAATCTCGGACCACGCACCACACCACGTAGATAGAAATCTCGGACCGCACTCCACAGCACGTGGATAGTAATCTCGGACCACGCTCCACACAACGTGGATAGTAATCTCGGACTACGCTCCATACCACGTGGACAGTAATCTCGGACCACGCTACAAACCACGTGGATAGTAATCTCGGAGCACGCTCCACACCACGTGGATAGTAATCTCGGGCCACGCTCCACACCACGTGGATAGGAATCTTGGACCACGCTCCACACTCCGTGGATAGTAATCTCGGACCGCGCTCCACCCCACGTGGATAGTAATCTCGGAGCACGCTCCACACCACGTGGATAGTAATCTTGGACCACGCTCTACACCACGTGGATAGTAATCTCGGACCACGCACCACGTGGATAGTAATCTCGGTCCACGCTCTCCACCACGTGGATAGTAATCTCGCACCACGCACCACGTGGATAGTAATCTCGGACCACGCACCACGTGGATCGTAATCTCGGACCAAGCTCCACACCACGTGGATAGTCATCTCGGACCACGCTCCACACCACGTGGATAGTAATCTCGGACCACGCTCCACACCACGTGGATAGTAATCTCGGACCACGCTCCACACCATGTGGATAGTAATCTTGGGCCATGCTTCACACCACGTGGAGAGTAATCTCGGACCACGCTCCACACCACGTGGATAGTAATCTCGGACCACGCACCACACCACGTGGATAGTAATCTCGGACCACGCTCCACACCACGTGGATAATAATCTTGGACCACGCTCCACACCACTTGGATAGTAATCTTGTACCACGCTCCACACCACGTGGATAGTAATCTTGGACCACGCTCCACACCACGTGGATAGTAATCTTGGACCATGCTCCACACCACGGCGATAGTTATCTTGGACCACGCTCTACACCACGTGGATAGTAATCTTGGAACACGCACCACGTGGATAGGAATCTCGGACCATGCTCCACACCACGTGGATAGTCATCTCGGACCACGCTGCACAATCCGTGGATAGTCATCTCAGACAACGCTCCACACCACGTGGATAGTAATGTCGGACCACGCTCCATACCACGTGGATAGTCATCTCGGACCACGCTCCACACCACGTGGATAGTAATCTCGGACCACGCTCCACACCACGTGCATAGACATCTCGGACAACGCTCCACACCACGTGGATAGTAATCTCGGACCACGCTCCACACCACGTGGATAGTAATCTCGGTCCACGCTCCACACCACGTGGATAGTAATCTTGGACCACGTACCACACCACGTGGATAGTAATCTTGGACAACGCTCCACACCACGTGGATAGTAATCTTGGACCACGCTCCACACCACGTGGATAGTAATCTCGGACCTCGCTCCACACCACGTGGATCGTAATCTCGGACCACGCTCCACACCACATGGATAGACATCTTGGACCACGCTCCACACCACGTGGATAGTAAATTCGGACCACGCTCCACACCACGGGGGTAGTAATCTCGGATCACGCTCCACACCGCGTGGATAGTAATCTCGCACCACGCTCCACACCACGTGGATTGTAATCTCGGACCACGATCCACACCACGTGGATTGTAATCTTGGACCACGCTCCATACCACGTGGATAGTAATCTTGGACCATGCTCCACACCACGTGAATAGTAATCATGGACCATGCTACACACACGAGGATAGTAATCTCGGACCACGCTCCACACCACGTGGATTGTAATCTCGGACCACGCTCCACACTCCGTGGATAGTAATCTCGGTCCACGCTCTACACCACGTGGATAGTAATCTCGGACCATGCACCCCGTGGATAGTAATATCGGACCACGCTCTACACCACGTGGATAGTAATCTCGGACCACGCACCACGTGGATAGTAATCTTGGACAACGCTCCACACCACGTTTAGAGTAATCTCGCACCACGCTCCACACCACATGGATAGTAACCTTGGACCATGCTCCACACCACGTGGATAGTAATCTTGGACCATGCTCCACACCATGTGGATAGTAATCTCGGACCGCGCTCCACACTGCGTGGATAGTAATCTCGGACTACGCTCCACACCACGTGGATAGTAATCGTGGACCACGATCCACACCACGTGGATAGTAATCTCGGACCACGTTCCACACCACGTGGACAGGAATATCGGACCACGCTACACACCACGTGGATAGTAATCTCGGAGCACGCTCCACACCACGTGGATAGTAATCTCGGACCAGGCTCCACACCACGTGGACAGTAATCTCGGACCACGCTCCACACCACGTGGATAGTAATCTTGGTCCACGCTCCACACCACATGGATAGTAATCTCGGACCACGCTCCACACTCCGTGGAAAGTAATCTCGGACCACACTCCACCCCACGTGGAGAGTAATCTCGGAGCACGCTCCACACCACGTGGATAGTAATCTTGGACCACGCTCCACACCACGTGGATAGTAATCTCGGACCAATCTCCACACTCTGTGGATAGTAATCTCGGGCCACACTCCACCCCACGTGCATAGTAATCTCGGAGCACGCTCCACACCACGTGGGTAGTAATCTCGGACCACGCTCCACACCACGTCGATAGTAATCTTGGGCCATGCTCCTCACCACGTGGATAGTAATCTCGGACCACGCTCCGCACCACGTGGATAGTAATCTCGGACCACGCTCCACACAACGTGGATAGTAATCTCGGACCGCGCTCCACACAACGTGGATAGTAATCTCGGACCACGCTCCACACCACGTGGATAGTAATCGTGGACCAGGCTCCACACCACGTCGATAATAATCTCGGACCACGCACCACACCACGTGGATAGTAATCTCGGACCACGCTCCACACCACGTGGATAGTAATCTCGGTCCACGCTCTACACCACGTGGATAGTAATCTCGGACCACGCACCACGTGGATAGTAATCTCGGACCACGCACCACGTGGATAGTAATCTCGGACCACGCTCCACACAACATGGATAGTCATCTCGGACTACGCTCCACACTCCATGGATAGTCATCTCGGACAACGCTCCACACCACGTGGATAGTAATCTCGGACCACGCTCCACACCACGTGGATAGTCATCTCGGACCACGCTCCACATCACGTGGATAGTAATCTCGGACCACGCTCCACACCACGTGGATAGTAATCTCGGACCACGCTCCACACCACGTGGATAGTAATCTTGGACCATGCTCCACACTACGTGGAGAGTAATCTCGGCCCACGCTCCACACCACGTGGATAGTAATCTCGGGCCACGCACCACACCACGTGGATAGTAATCTCAGACCACGCTCCACACCACGTGGATAGTAATCTTGGACCACGCTCCACACCACGTGGATAGTAATCTTGGACCACGCTCCACACAACGTAGATAGTAATCTTGGACTACGCTCCACACCGCGTGGATAGTAATCTTGGACCATGCTCCACACCACGTGGATAGTAATCTTGGACCATGCTCCACTCCACGTGGACAGTAATCTCGGACCACGCTCCACACCACGTGGATAGTAATCTCGGACCACGCTCCACACCACGTGGATTGTAATCTCGGACCACGCTCCACACTCCGTGGATAGTAATCTCGGTCCACGCTACAAACCACGTGGATAGTAATCTCGGAGCACGCTCCACACCACGTGGATAGTAATCTCGGGCCACGCTCCACACCACGTGGATAGGAATCTTGGACCACGCTCCACACTCCGTGGATAGTAATCTCGGACCGCGCTCCACCCCACGTGGATAGTAATCTCGGAGCACGCTCCACACCACGTGGATAGTAATCTTGGACCACGCTCTACACCACGTGGATAGTAATCTCGGACCACGCACCACGTGGATAGTAATCTCGGTCCACGCTCTCCACCACGTGGATAGTAATCTCGCACCACGCACCACGTGGATAGTAATCTCGGACCACGCACCACGTGGATCGTAATCTCGGACCAAGCTCCACACCACGTGGATAGTCATCTCGGACCACGCTCCACACCACGTGGATAGTAATCTCGGACCACGCTCCACACCACGTGGATAGTAATCTCGGACCACGCTCCACACCATGTGGATAGTAATCTTGGGCCATGCTTCACACCACGTGGAGAGTAATCTCGGACCACGCTCCACACCACGTGGATAGTAATCTCGGACCACGCACCACACCACGTGGATAGTAATCTCGGACCACGCTCCACACCACGTGGATAATAATCTTGGACCACGCTCCACACCACTTGGATAGTAATCTTGTACCACGCTCCACACCACGTGGATAGTAATCTTGGACCACGCTCCACACCACGTGGATAGTAATCTTGGACCATGCTCCACACCACGGCGATAGTTATCTTGGACCACGCTCTACACCACGTGGATAGTAATCTTGGAACACGCACCACGTGGATAGGAATCTCGGACCATGCTCCACACCACGTGGATAGTCATCTCGGACCACGCTGCACAATCCGTGGATAGTCATCTCAGACAACGCTCCACACCACGTGGATAGTAATGTCGGACCACGCTCCATACCACGTGGATAGTCATCTCGGACCACGCTCCACACCACGTGGATAGTAATCTCGGACCACGCTCCACACCACGTGCATAGACATCTCGGACAACGCTCCACACCACGTGGATAGTAATCTCGGACCACGCTCCACACCACGTGGATAGTAATCTCGGTCCACGCTCCACACCACGTGGATAGTAATCTTGGACCACGTACCACACCACGTGGATAGTAATCTTGGACAACGCTCCACACCACGTGGATAGTAATCTTGGACCACGCTCCACACCACGTGGATAGTAATCTCGGACCTCGCTCCACACCACGTGGATCGTAATCTCGGACCACGCTCCACACCACATGGATAGACATCTTGGACCACGCTCCACACCACGTGGATAGTAAATTCGGACCACGCTCCACACCACGGGGGTAGTAATCTCGGATCACGCTCCACACCGCGTGGATAGTAATCTCGCACCACGCTCCACACCACGTGGATTGTAATCTCGGACCACGATCCACACCACGTGGATTGTAATCTTGGACCACGCTCCATACCACGTGGATAGTAATCTTGGACCATGCTCCACACCACGTGAATAGTAATCATGGACCATGCTACACACACGAGGATAGTAATCTCGGACCACGCTCCACACCACGTGGATTGTAATCTCGGACCACGCTCCACACTCCGTGGATAGTAATCTCGGTCCACGCTCTACACCACGTGGATAGTAATCTCGGACCATGCACCCCGTGGATAGTAATATCGGACCACGCTCTACACCACGTGGATAGTAATCTCGGACCACGCACCACGTGGATAGTAATCTTGGACAACGCTCCACACCACGTTTAGAGTAATCTCGCACCACGCTCCACACCACATGGATAGTAACCTTGGACCATGCTCCACACCACGTGGATAGTAATCTTGGACCATGCTCCACACCATGTGGATAGTAATCTCGGACCGCGCTCCACACTGCGTGGATAGTAATCTCGGACTACGCTCCACACCACGTGGATAGTAATCGTGGACCACGATCCACACCACGTGGATAGTAATCTCGGACCACGTTCCACACCACGTGGACAGGAATATCGGACCACGCTACACACCACGTGGATAGTAATCTCGGAGCACGCTCCACACCACGTGGATAGTAATCTCGGACCAGGCTCCACACCACGTGGACAGTAATCTCGGACCACGCTCCACACCACGTGGATAGTAATCTTGGTCCACGCTCCACACCACATGGATAGTAATCTCGGACCACGCTCCACACTCCGTGGAAAGTAATCTCGGACCACACTCCACCCGACGTGGAGAGTAATCTCGGAGCACGCTCCACACCACGTGGATAGTAATCTTGGACCACGCTCCACACCACGTGGATAGTAATCTCGGACCAATCTCCACACTCTGTGGATAGTAATCTCGGGCCACACTCCACCCCACGTGCATAGTAATCTCGGAGCACGCTCCACACCACGTGGGTAGTAATCTCGGACCACGCTCCACACCACGTCGATAGTAATCTTGGGCCATGCTCCTCACCACGTGGATAGTAATCTCGGACCACGCTCCGCACCACGTGGATAGTAATCTCGGACCACGCTCCACACAACGTGGATAGTAATCTCGGACCGCGCTCCACACAACGTGGATAGTAATCTCGGACCACGCTCCACACCACGTGGATAGTAATCGTGGACCAGGCTCCACACCACGTCGATAATAATCTCGGACCACGCACCACACCACGTGGATAGTAATCTCGGACCACGCTCCACACCACGTGGATAGTAATCTCGGTCCACGCTCTACACCACGTGGATAGTAATCTCGGACCACGCACCACGTGGATAGTAATCTCGGACCACGCACCACGTGGATAGTAATCTCGGACCACGCTCCACACAACATGGATAGTCATCTCGGACTACGCTCCACACTCCATGGATAGTCATCTCGGACAACGCTCCACACCACGTGGATAGTAATCTCGGACCACGCTCCACACCACGTGGATAGTCATCTCGGACCACGCTCCACATCACGTGGATAGTAATCTCGGACCACGCTCCACACCACGTGGATAGTAATCTCGGACCACGCTCCACACCACGTGGATAGTAATCTTGGACCATGCTCCACACTACGTGGAGAGTAATCTCGGCCCACGCTCCACACCACGTGGATAGTAATCTCGGGCCACGCACCACACCACGTGGATAGTAATCTCAGACCACGCTCCACACCACGTGGATAGTAATCTTGGACCACGCTCCACACCACGTGGATAGTAATCTTGGACCACGCTCCACACAACGTAGATAGTAATCTTGGACTACGCTCCACACCGCGTGGATAGTAATCTTGGACCATGCTCCACACCACGTGGATAGTAATCTTGGACCATGCTCCACTCCACGTGGACAGTAATCTCGGACCACGCTCCACACCACGTGGATAGTAATCTCGGACCACGCTCCACACCACGTGGATTGTAATCTCGGACCACGCTCCACACTCCGTGGATAGTAATCTCGGTCCACGCTCTACACCACGTGGATAGTAATCTCGGACCATGCACCCCGTGGATAGTAATATCGGACCACGCTCTGCACCACGTGGATAGTAATCTCGGACCACGCACCACGTGGATAGTAATCTTGGACAACGCTCCACACCACGTTTAGAGTAATCTCGCACCACGCTCCACACCACATGGATAGTAATCTTGGACCATGCTCCACACCACGTGGATAGTAATCTTGGACCATGCTCCACACCACGTGGATAGTAATCTCGGACCGCGCTCCACACCGCGTGGATAGTAATCTCGGACTACGCTCCACACCACGTGGATAGTAATCGTGGACCACGATCCACACCACGTGGATAGTAATCTCGGACCACGTTCCACACCACGTGGACAGGAATATCGGACCACGCTACACACCACGTGGATAGTAATCTCGGAGCACGCTCCACACCACGTGGATAGTAATCTCGGACCAGGCTCCACACCACGTGGACAGTAATCTCGGACCACGCTCCACACCACGTGGATAGTAATCTCGGACCACGCTCCACACTCCGTGGAAAGTAATCTCGGACCACACTCCACCCCACGTGGAGAGTAATCTCGGAGCACGCTCCACACCACGTGGATAGTAATCTTGGACCACGCTCCACACCACGTGGATAGTAATCTCGGACCAATCTCCACACTCTGTGGATAGTAATCTCGGGCCACACTCCACCCCACGTGCATAGTAATCTCGGAGCACGCTCCACACCACGTGGGTAGTAATCTCGGACCACGCTCCACACCACGTCGATAGTAATCTTGGGCCATGCTCCTCACCACGTGGATAGTAATCTCGGACCACGCTCCGCACCACGTGGATAGTAATCTCGGACCACGCTCCACACAACGTGGATAGTAATCTCGGACCGCGCTCCACACAACGTGGATAGTAATCTCGGACCACGCTCCACACCACGTGGATAGTAATCGTGGACCAGGCTCCACACCACGTCGATAATAATCTCGGACCACGCACCACACCACGTGGATAGTAATCTCGGACCACGCTCCACACCACGTGGATAGTAATCTCGGTCCACGCTCTACACCACGTGGATAGTAATCTCGGACCACGCACCACGTGGATAGTAATCTCGGACCACGCACCACGTGGATAGTAATCTCGGACCACGCTCCACACAACATGGATAGTCATCTCGGACTACGCTCCACACTCCATGGATAGTCATCTCGGACAACGCTCCACACCACGTGGATAGTAATCTCGGACCACGCTCCACACCACGTGGATAGTCATCTCGGACCACGCTCCACACCACGTGGATAGTAATCTCGGACCACGCTCCACACCACGTGGATAGTAATCTCGGACCACGCTCCACACCACGTGGATAGTAATCTTGGACCATGCTCCACACTACGTGGAGAGTAATCTCGGCCCACGCTCCACACCACGTGGATAGTAATCTCGGGCCACGCACCACACCACGTGGATAGTAATCTCAGACCACGCTCCACACCACGTGGATAGTAATCTTGGACCACGCTCCACACCACGTGGATAGTAATCTTGGACCACGCTCCACACAACGTGGATAGTAATCTTGGACTACGCTCCACACCGCGTGGATAGTAATCTTGGACCATGCTCCACACCACGTGGATAGTAATCTTGGACCATGCTCCACTCCACGTGGACAGTAATCTCGGACCACGCTCCACACCACGTGGATAGTAATCTCGGACCACGCACCACACCACGTGGATAGTAATCTCGGACCACGCTGCCCACCACGTGGATAGTAGTCGTGGAACACGCTCGACACCACGTGGATAATAATCTTGGACAACGCTCCACACCACGTGGATAGTAATCTCGGACCACGCTCCACACTGTGGATAGTAATCTCGGACCACGCTCCACACCATGTGGAGAGTGATCTCGGACCACGCTCCACACCACGGGGATAGTAATCTCGGACCACGCTCCAAACCACTTGGAGAGTAATGTCGGACCACGCTCGAAACAACGGTGATAGTAATCTCGGACCACGCTCCACACCACGTGGATAGTAATCTCGGACCACGCTCCACACCATGTGGATAGTAATCTCGGACCACGCACCACAGCACGTGGATAGTAATCGTGGACCACGCTCCACACCACGGGGAGAGTAATCTCGGACCATGCTCCACACCACGTGGATAGTAATCTCGGACCACGCTCCACACCACGTGGATAGTAATCTCGGACCATGCTCCACACCACGTGGATAGTAATCTCGGACCACGCTCCACAACACGTGGATAGTAATCTCGGACCACGCTCCACACCATGTGGATAGTAATCTCGGACCACGCACCACAGCACGTGGATAGTAATCTCGGACCATGCTCCACACTGTGGATAGTAATCTCGGACCACGCTCCACACCACGTGGATAGTAATCTCGGACCACGCTCCATACCACGTGGACAGTAATCTCGGACCACGCTCCACACCACGGGGAGAGTAATCTCGGACCACGCTCAACACCACGTGGACAGTAATCTCAAACCACGCTCCACACCACATGGATAGTCATCTTGGACCACGCTCCACACCACGTGGATAGTAAACTCGGACCACGCTCCACACCACGTGGATAGTAATCTCGGACCACGCTCCACACCACGTGGATAGTTATCTCGGACCACGCTCCACACAACGTGGATAGTAATCTCGGACTACGCTCCATACCACGTGGACAGTAATCTCGGACCACGCTACACACCATGTGGATAGTAATCTCGGAGCACGCTCCACACCATGTGGATAGTAATCTCGGACCACGCTCCACACCATGTGGATAGGAATCTTGGACCACGCTCCACACTCCGTGGATAGTAATCTCGAACCACGCTCCACCCCACGTGGATAGTAATCTCGGAGCACGCTCCACACCACGTGGATAGTAATCTTGGACCACGCTCCACACCACGTGGATAGTCATCTCGGACCACGCTCCACACTCCGTGGATAGTCATCTGGGACAACGCTCCACACCCCATGGATAGTAATCTCGGACTACGCTCCACACCACGTGGATAGTCATCTCGGACCACGCTCCACACCACGTGGATAGTTATCTCGGACCACGCTCCACACTCCGTGGAGAGTAATCTCGGACCACGCTCCACACCACGTGGATCGTAAACTCGGACCACGCACCACACCACGTGGATAGTAATCTCGGACCACGTCCCACACCACGTGGATAGTAATCTTGGACCACGCTCCACACCACGTGGATAGTAATCTTGTACCACGCTCCACACCACGTGGATAGTAATCTCGGACCACGCTCCACACCACGTGGACAGTAAACTCGGACCGCGCTCCACACCGTGTGGAGAGTAATCTCGGACCACGCTCCACACCACGTGGATAGTAATCGTGGACCACGCTCAACACCACGTGGATAATAATCTCGGACCACGCACCACACCACGTAGATAGAAATCTCGGACCGCACTCCACAGCACGTGGATAGTAATCTCGGACGACGCTCCACACAACGTGGATAGTAATCTCGGACTACGCTCCATACCACGTGGACAGTAATCTCGGACCACGCTACACACCATGTGGATAGTAATCTCGGAGCACGCTCCACACCACGTGGATAGTAATCTCGGGCCACGCTCCACACCACGTGGATAGGAATCTTGGACCACGCTCCACACTCCGTGGATAGTAATCTCGGACCACGCTCCACCCCACGTGGATAGTAATCTCGGAGCACGCTCCACACCACGTGGATAGTAATCTTGGACCACGCTCTACACCACGTGGATAGTAATCTCGGACCACGCACCACGTGGATAGTAATCTCGGTCCACGCTCTCCACCACGTGGATAGTAATCTCGCACCACGCACCACGTGGATAGTAATCTCGGACCACGCACCACGTGGATCGTAATCTCGGACCAAGCTCCACACCACGTGGATAGTCATCTCGGACCACGCTCCACACCACGTCGATAGTAATCTCGGACCACGCTCCACACCACGTGGATAGTAATCTCGGACCACGCTCCACACCATGTGGATAGTAATCTTGGGCCATGCTTCACACCACGTGGAGAGTAATCTCGGACCACGCTCCACACCACGTAGATAGTAATCTCGGACCACGCACCACACCACGCGGATAGTAATCTCGGACCACGCTCCACACCACGTGGATAATAATCTTGGACCACGCTCCACACCACTTGGATAGTAATCTTGTACCACGCTCCACACCACGAGGATAGTAATCTTGGACCACGCTCCACACCACGTGGATAGTAATCTTGGACCATGCTCCACACCACGGCGATAGTTATCTTGGACCACGCTCTACACCACGTGGATAGTAATCTTGGAACACGCACCACGTGGATAGGAATCTCGGACCATGCTCCACACCACGTGGATAGTCATCTCGGACCACGCTGCACAATCCGTGGATAGTCATCTCAGACAACGCTCCACACCACGTGGATAGTAATCTCAGACCACGCTCCATACCACGTGGATAGTCATCTCGGACAACGCTCCACACCACATGGATAGTAATCTCGGACCAAGCTCCACACCACATGGATAGTCATCTTGGACCACGCTCCACACCACGTGAATAGTCATCTCGGACCACGCTCCACACCACGTGGATAGTAATCTCGGACCACGCTCCACACCACGTGGATTGTAATCTTGGACCATGCTCCACACCACGTGGAGAGTAATCTCGGACCACGCTCCACACCACGTGGATCGTAAACTCGGACCACGCACCACACCACGTGGATAGTAATCTTGGACCACGCTCCACACCACGTGGATAGTAATCTTGTACCACGCTCCACACCACGTGGATAGTAATCTCGGACCACGCTCCACACCACGTGGACAGTAAACTCGGACCGCGCTCCACACCGTGTGGATAGTAATCTCGGACCACGCTCCACACCACGTGGATAGTAATCGTGGACCACGCTCAACACCACGTGGATAATAATCTCGGACCACGCACCACACCACGTAGATAGAAATCTCGGACCGCACTCCACAGCACGTGGATAGTAATCTCGGACCACGCTCCACACAACGTGGATAGTAATCTCGGACTACGCTCCATACCACGTGGACAGTAATCTCGGACCACGCTACACACCATGTGGATAGTAATCTCGGAGCACGCTCCACACCACGTGGATAGTAATCTCGGGCCACGCTCCACACCACGTGGATAGGAATCTTGGACCACGCTCCACACTCCGTGGATAGTAATCTCGGACCACGCTCCACCCCACGTGGATAGTAATCTCGGAGCACGCTCCACACCACGTGGATAGTAATCTTGGACCACGCTCTACACCACGTGGATAGTAATCTCGGACCACGCACCACGTGGATAGTAATCTCGGTCCACGCTCTCCACCACGTGGATAGTAATCTCGCACCACGCACCACGTGGATAGTAATCTGGGACCACGCACCACGTGGATCGTAATCTCGGACCAAGCTCCACACCACGTGGATAGTCATCTCGGACCACGCTCCACACCACGTGGATAGTAGTCTCGGACCACGCTCCACACCACGTGGATAGTAATCTCGGACCACGCTCCACACCATGTGGATAGTAATCTTGGGCCATGCTTCACACCACGTGGAGAGTAATCTCGGACCACGCTCCACACCACGTGGATAGTAATCTCGGACCACGCAGCACACCACGTGGATAGTAATCTCGGACCACGCTCCACACCACGTGGATAATAATCTTGGACCACGCTCCACACCACTTGGATAGTAATCTTGTACCACGCTCCACACCACGTGGATAGTAATCTTGGACCACGCTCCACACCACGTGGATAGTAATCTTGGACCATGCTCCACACCACGGCGATAGTTATCTTGGACCACGCTCTACACCACGTGGATAGTAATCTTGGAACACGCACCACGTGTATAGGAATCTCGGACCATGCTCCACACCACGTGGATAGTCATCTCGGACCACGCTGCACAATCTGTGGATAGTCATCTCAGACAACGCTCCACACCACGTGGATAGTAATCTCAGACCACGCTCCATACCACGTGGATAGTCATCTCGGACCACGCTCCACACCACGTGGATAGTAATCTCGGACCACGCTCCACACCACGTGCATAGACATCTCGGACAACGCTCCACACCACGTGGATAGTAATCTCGGACCACGCTCCACACCACGTGGATAGTAATCTCGGACCACGCTCCACACCACGTGGATAGTAATCTTGGACCACGTACCACACCACGTGGATAGTAATCTTGGACAACGCTCCACACCACGTGGATAGTAATCTTGGACCACGCTCCACACCACGTGGATAGTAATCTCGGACCCCGCTCCACACCACGTGGATCGTAATCTCGGACCACGCTCCACACCACATGGATAGTCATCTTGGACCACGCTCCACACCACGTGGATAGTAAATTCGGACCACGCTCCACACCACGGGGGTAGTAATCTCGGATCACGCTCCACACCGCGTGGATAGTAATCTCGCACCACGCTCCACACCACGTGGATTGTAATCTCGGACCACGATCCACACCACGTGGATTGTAATCTTGGACCACGCTCCATACCACGTGGATAGTAATCTTGGACCATGCTCCACACCACGTGAATAGTAATCATGGACCATGCTACACACACGAGGATAGTAATCTCGGACCACGCTCCACACCACGTGGATTGTAATCTCGGACCACGCTCCACACTCCGTGGATAGTAATCTCGGTCCACGCTCTACACCACGTGGATAGTAATCTCGGACCATGCACCCCGTGGATAGTAATATCGGACCACGCTCTACACCACGTGGATAGTAATCTCGGACCACGCACCACGTGGATAGTAATCTTGGACAACGCTCCACACCACGTTTAGAGTAATCTCGCACCACGCTCCACACCACATGGATAGTAATCTTGGACCATGCTCCACACCACGTGGATAGTAATCTTGGACCATGCTCCACACCACGTGGATAGTAATCTCGGACCGCGCTCCACACCGCGTGGATAGTAATCTCGGACTACGCTCCACACCACGTGGATAGTAATCGTGGACCACGATCCACACCACGTGGATAGTAATCTCGGACCACGTTCCACACCACGTGGACAGGAATATCGGACCACGCTACACACCACGTGGATAGCAATCTCGGAGCACGCTCCACACCACGTAGATAGTAATCTCGGACCAGGCTCCACACCACGTGGACAGTAATCTCGGACCACGCTCCACACCACGTGGATAGTAATCTTGGTCCACGCTCCACACCACATGGATAGTAATCTCGGACCACGCTCCACACTCCGTGGAAAGTAATCTCGGACCACACTCCACCCCACGTGGAGAGTAATCTCGGAGCACGCTCCACACCACGTGGATAGTAATCTTGGACCACGCTCCACACCACGTGGATAGTAATCTCGGACCAATCTCCACACTCTGTGGATAGTAATCTCGGGCCACACTCCACCCCACGTGCATAGTAATCTCGGAGCACGCTCCACACCACGTGGGTAGTAATCTCGGACCACGCTCCACACCACGTCGATAGTAATCTTGGGCCATGCTCCTCACCACGTGGATAGTAATCTCGGACCACGCTCCGCACCACGTGGATAGTAATCTCGGACCACGCTCCACACAACGTGGATAGTAATCTCGGACCGCGCTCCACACAACGTGGATAGTAATCTCGGACCACGCTCCACACCACGTGGATAGTAATCGTGGACCAGGCTCCACACCACGTCGATAATAATCTCGGACCACGCACCACACCACGTGGATAGTAATCTCGGACCACGCTCCACACCACGTGGATAGTAATCTCGGTCCACGCTCTACACCACGTGGATAGTAATCTCGGACCACGCACCACGTGGATAGTAATCTCGGACCACGCACCACGTGGATAGTAATCTCGGACCACGCTCCACACAACATGGATAGTCATCTCGGACTACGCTCCACACTCCAGGGATAGTCATCTCGGACAACGCACCACACCACGTGGATAGTAATTCCGGACCACGCTCCACACCACGTGGATAGTCATCTCGGACCACGCTCCACACCACGTGGATAGTAATCTCGGACCACGCTCCACACCACGTGGATAGTAATCTCGGACCACGCTCCACACCACGTGGATAGTAATCTTGGACCATGCTCCACACTACGTGGAGAGTAATCTCGGCCCACGCTCCACACCACGTGGATAGTAATCTCGGGCCACGCACCACACCACGTGGATAGTAATCTCAGACCACGCTCCACACCACGTGGATAGTAATCTTGGACCACGCTCCACACCACGTGGATAGTAATCTTGGACCACGCTCCACACAACGTGGATAGTAATCTTGGACTACGCTCCACACCACGTGGATAGTAATCTTGGACCATGCTCCACACCACGTGGATAGTAATCTTGGACCATGCTCCACTCCACGTGGACAGTAATCTCGGACCACGCTCCACACCACGTGGATAGTAATCTCGGACCACGCACCACACCACGTGGATAGTAATCTCGGACCACGCTGCCCACCACGTGGATAGTAGTCGTGGAACACGCTCGACACCACGTGGATAATAATCTTGGACAACGCTCCACACCACGTGGATAGTAATCTCGGACCACGCTCCACACTGTGGATAGTAATCTCGGACCACGCTCCACACCATGTGGAGAGTGATCTCGGACCACGCTCCACACCACGGGGATAGTAATCTCGGACCACGCTCCAAACCACTTGGAGAGTAATGTCGGACCACGCTCCACACCACGGTGATAGTAATCTCGGACCACGCTCCACACCACGTGGATAGTAATCTCGGACCACGCTCCACACCATGTGGATAGTAATCTCGGACCACGCACCACAGCACGTGGATAGTAATCGTGGACCACGCTCCACACCACGGGGAGAGTAATCTCGGACAATGCTCCACACCACGTGGATAGTAATCTCGGACCACGCTCCACACCACGTGGATAGTAATCTCGGACCATGCTCCTCACCACGTGGATAGTAATCTCGGACCACGCTCCACAACACGTGGATAGTAATCTCGGACCACGCTCCACACCATGTGGATAGTAATCTCGGACCACGCACCACAGCACGTGGATAGTAATCTCGGACCATGCTCCACACTGTGGATAGTAATCTCGGACCACGCTCCACACCACGTGGATAGTAATCTCGGACCACGCTCCATACCACGTGGACAGTAATCTCGGACCACGCTCCACACCACGGGAAGAGTAATCTCGGACCACGCTCAACACCACGTGGACAGTAATCTCAAACCACGCTCCACACCACATGGATAGTCATCTTGGACCACGCTCCACACCACGTGGATAGTAAACTCGGACCACGCTCCACACCGCGTGGATAGTAATCTCGGACCACGCTCCACACCACGTGGATAGTAATCTCGGACCACGCTCCACACAACGTGGATAGTAATCTCGGGCTACGCTCCATACCACGTGGACAGTAATCTCGGACCACGCTACACACCATGTGGATAGTAATCTCGGAGCACGCTCCACACCACGTGGATAGTAATCTCGGACCACGCTCCACACCACGTGGATAGGAATCTTGGACCACGTTCCACACTCCGTGGATAGTAATCTCGAACCACGCTCCACCCCACGTGGATAGTAATCTCGGAGCACGCTCCACACCACGTGGATAGTAATCTTGGACCACGCTCCACACCACGTGGATAGTCATCTCGGACCACGCTCCACACTCGTGGATAGTCATCTGGGACAACGCTCCACACCCCATGGATAGTAATCTCGGACTACGCTCCACACCACGTGGATAGTCATCTCGGACCACGCTCCACACCACGTGGATAGTTATCTCGGACCACGCTCCACACTCCGTGGATAGTCATCTCGGACAACGCTCCACACCACATGGATAGTAATCTCGGACCACGCTCCACACCACGTGGATAGTAATCTCGGACCACGCTCCACACCACGTCGATAGTAATCTTGGACCACGCTCTACACCATGTGGATAGTAATCTCGGACCACGCAACACGTGGACAGTAATCTCGGTCCACGCTCTACACCACGTGGATATTAATCTCGGACCATGCACCACGTGGATAGTAATCTCGGACCACGCACCACGTGGATAGTAATCTCGGACCACGCTCCACACCACGTGGATAGTCATCTCGGACCACGCTCCACACTCCGTAGATAGTCATCTCGGACAACGCTCCACACCACATGGATAGTAATCTCGGACCACGCTCCACACCACGTGGATAGTCATCTCGGACCACGCTCCACACCACGAGGATAGTCATCTCGGACCACGCTCCACACTCCGTGGATAGTCATCTCGGACAACGCTCCACACCACATGGATAGTAATCTCGGACCACGCTCCACACCACATGGATAGTCATCTTGGACCACGCTCCACACCACGTGAATAGTCATCTCGGACCACGCTCCACACCACGTGGATAGTAATCTCGGGCCACGCTCCACACCACGTGGATTGTAATCTTGGACCATGCTCCACACGACGTGGAGAGTAATCTCGGACCACGCTCCACACCACGTGGATCGTAAACTCGGACCACGCACCACACCACGTGGATAGTAATCTCGGACCACGTCCCACACCACGTGGATAGTAATCTTGGACCACGCTCCACACCACGTGGATAGTAATCTTGTACCACGCTCCACACCACGTGGATAGTAATCTCGGACCACGCTCCACACCACGTGGACAGTAAACTCGGACCGCGCTCCACACCGTGTGGATAGTAATCTCGGACCACGCTCCACACCACGTGGATAGTAATCGTGGACCACGCTCAACACCACGTGGATAATAATCTCGGACCACGCACCACACCACGTAGATAGAAATCTCGGACCGCACTCCACAGCACGTGGATAGTAATCTCGGACCACGCTCCACACAACGTGGATAGTAATCTCGGACTACGCTCCATACCACGTGGACAGTAATCTCGGACCACGCTACACACCACGTGGATAGTAATCTCGGAGCACGCTCCACACCACGTGGATAGTAATCTCGGGCCACGCTCCACACCACGTGGATAGGAATCTTGGACCACGCTCCACACTCCGTGGATAGTAATCTCGGACCACGCTCCACCCCACGTGGATAGTAATCTCGGAGCACGCTCCACACCACGTGGATAGTAATCTTGGACCACGCTCTACACCACGTGGATAGTAATCTCGGACCACGCACCACGTGGATAGTAATCTCGGTCCACGCTCTCCACCACGTGGATAGTAATCTCGCACCACGCACCACGTGGATAGTAATCTCGGACCACGCACCACGTGGATCGTAATCTCGGACCAAGCTCCACACCACGTGGATAGTCATCTCGGACCACGCTCCACACCACGTGGATAGTAATCTCGGACCACGCTCCACACCACGTGGATAGTAATCTCGGACCACGCTCCACACCATGTGGATAGTAATCTTGGGCCATGCTTCACACCACGTGGAGAGTAATCTCGGACCACGCTCCACACCACGTGGATAGTTATCTCGGACCACGCACCACACCACGTGGATAGTAATCTCGGACCACGCTCCACACCACGTGGATAATAATCTTGGACCACGCTCCACACCACTTGGATAGTAATCTTGTACCACGCTCCACACCACGTGGATAGTAATCTTGGACCACGCTCCACACCACGTGGATAGTAATCTTGGACCATGCTCCACACCACGGCGATAGTTATCTTGGACCACGCTCTACACCACGTGGATAGTAATCTTGGAACACGCACCACGTGGATAGGAATCTCGGACCATGCTCCACACCACGTGGATAGTCATCTCGGACCACGCTGCACAATCCGTGGATAGTCATCTCAGACAACGCTCCACACCACGTGGATAGTAATCTCGGACCACGCTCCATACCACGTGGATAGTCATCTCGGACCACGCTCCACACCACGTGGATAGTAATCTCGGACCACGCTCCACACCACGTGCATAGACATCTCGGACAACGCTCCACACCACGTGGATAGTAATCTCGGACCACGCTCCGCACCACGTGGATAGTAATCTCGGACCACGCTCCACACAACGTGGATAGTAATCTCGGACCGCGCTCCACACAACGTGGATAGTAATCTCGGACCACGCTCCACACCACGTGGATAGTAATCGTGGACCAGGCTCCACACCACGTCGATAATAATCTCGGACCACGCACCACACCACGTGGATAGTAATCTCGGACCACGCTCCACACCACGTGGATAGTAATCTCGGTCCACGCTCTACACCACGTGGATAGTAATCTCGGACCACGCACCACGTGGATAGTAATCTCGGACCACGCACCACGTGGATAGTAATCTCGGACCACGCTCCACACAACATGGATAGTCATCTCGGACTACGCTCCACACTCCATGGATAGTCATCTCGGACAACGCTCCACACCACGTGGATAGTAATCTCGGACCACGCTCCACACCACGTGGATAGTCATCTCGGACCACGCTCCACACCACGTGGATAGTAATCTCGGACCACGCTCCACACCACGTGGATAGTAATCTCGGACCACGCTCCACACCACGTGGATAGTAATCTTGGACCATGCTCCACACTACGTGGAGAGTAATCTCGGCCCACGCTCCACACCACGTGGATAGTAATCTCGGGCCACGCACCACACCACGTGGATAGTAATCTCAGACCACGCTCCACACCACGTGGATAGTAAACTTGGACCACGCTCCACACCACGTGGATAGTAATCTTGGACCACGCTCCACACAACGTGGATAGTAATCTTGGACTACGCTCCACACCGCGTGGATAGTAATCTTGGACCATGCTCCACACCACGTGGATAGTAATCTTGGACCATGCTCCACTCCACGTGGACAGTAATCTCGGACCACGCTCCACACCACGTGGATAGTAATCTCGGACCACGCTCCACACCACGTGGATTGTAATCTCGGACCACGCTCCACACTCCGTGGATAGTAATCTCGGTCCACGCTCTACACCACGTGGATAGTAATCTCGGACCATGCACCCCGTGGATAGTAATATCGGACCACGCTCTACACCACGTGGATAGTAATCTCGGACCACGCACCACGTGGATAGTAATCTTGGACAACGCTCCACACCACGTTTAGAGTAATCTCGCACCACGCTCCACACCACATGGATAGTAATCTTGGACCATGCTCCACACCACGTGGATAGTAATCTTGGACCATGCTCCACACCACGTGGATAGTAATCTCGGACCGCGCTCCACACCGCGTGGATAGTAATCTCGGACTACGCTCCACACCACGTGGATAGTAATCGTGGACCACGATCCACACCACGTGGATAGTAATCTCGGACCACGTTCCACACCACGTGGACAGGAATATCGGACCACGCTACACACCACGTGGATAGTAATCTCGGAGCACGCTCCACACCACGTGGATAGTAATCTCGGACCAGGCTCCACACCACGTGGACAGTAATCTCGGACCACGCTCCACACCACGTGGATAGTAATCTCGGACCACGCTCCACACTCCGTGGAAAGTAATCTCGGACCACACTCCACCCCACGTGGAGAGTAATCTCGGAGCACGCTCCACACCACGTGGATAGTAATCTTGGACCACGCTCCACACCACGTGGATAGTAATCTCGGACCAATCTCCACACTCTGTGGATAGTAATCTCGGGCCACACTCCACCCCACGTGCATAGTAATCTCGGAGCACGCTCCACACCACGTGGGTAGTAATCTCGGACCACGCTCCACACCACGTCGATAGTAATCTTGGGCCATGCTCCTCACCACGTGGATAGTAATCTCGGACCACGCTCCGCACCACGTGGATAGTAATCTCGGACCACGCTCCACACAACGTGGATAGTAATCTCGGACCGCGCTCCACACAACGTGGATAGTAATCTCGGACCACGCTCCACACCACGTGGATAGTAATCGTGGACCAGGCTCCACACCACGTCGATAATAATCTCGGACCACGCACCACACCACGTGGATAGTAATCTCGGACCACGCTCCACACCACGTGGATAGTAATCTCGGTCCACGCTCTACAAAACGTGGATAGTAATCTCGGACCACGCACCACGTGGATAGTAATCTCGGACCACGCACCACGTGGATAGTAATCTCGGACCACGCTCCACACAACATGGATAGTCATCTCGGACTACGCTCCACACTCCATGGATAGTCATCTCGGACAACGCTCCACACCACGTGGATAGTAATCTCGGACCACGCTCCACACCACGTGGATAGTCATCTCGGACCACGCTCCACACCACGTGGATAGTAATCTCGGACCACGCTCCACACCACGTGGATAGTAATCTCGGACCACGCTCCACACCACGTGGATAGTAATCTTGGACCATGCTCCACACTACGTGGAGAGTAATCTCGGCCCACGCTCCACACCACGTGGATAGTAATCTCGGGCCACGCACCACACCACGTGGATAGTAATCTCAGACCACGCTCCACACCACGTGGATAGTAATCTTGGACCACGCTCCACACCACGTGGATAGTAATCTTGGACCACGCTCCACACAACGTGGATAGTAATCTTGGACTACGCTCCACACCGCGTGGATAGTAATCTTGGACCATGCTCCACACCACGTGGATAGTAATCTTGGACCATGCTCCACTCCACGTGGACAGTAATCTCGGACCACGCTCCACACCACGTGGATAGTAATCTCGGACCACGCACCACACCACGTGGATAGTAATCTCGGACCACGCTGCCCACCACGTGGATAGTAGTCGTGGAACACGCTCGACACCACGTGGATAATAATCTTGGACAACGCTCCACACCACGTGGATAGTAATCTCGGACCACGCTCCACACTGTGGATAGTAATCTCGGACCACGCTCCACACCATGTGGAGAGTGATCTCGGACCACGCTCCACACCACGGGGATAGTAATCTCGGACCACGCTCCAAACCACTTGGAGAGTAATGTCGGACCACGCTCGAAACAACGGTGATAGTAATCTCGGAGCACGCTCCACACCACGTGGATAGTAATCTTGGACCACGCTCTACACCACGTGGATAGTAATCTCGGACCACGCATCACGTGGATAGTAATCTCGGTCCACGCTCTCCACCACGTGGATAGTAATCTCGCACCACGCACCACGTGGATAGTAATCTCGGACCACGCACCACGTGGATCGTAATCTCGGACCAAGCTCCACACCACGTGGATAGTCATCTCGGACCACGCTCCACACCACGTCGATAGTAATCTCGGACCACGCTCCACACCACGTGGATAGTAATCTCGGACCACGCTCCACACCATGTGGATAGTAATCTTGGGCCATGCTTCACACCACGTGGAGAGTAATCTCGGACCACGCTCCACACCACGTAGATAGTAATCTCGGACCACGCACCACACCACGTGGATAGTAATCTCGGACCACGCTCCACACCACGTGGATAATAATCTTGGACCACGCTCCACACCACTTGGATAGTAATCTTGTACCACGCTCCACACCACGAGGATAGTAATCTTGGACCACGCTCCACACCACGTGGATAGTAATCTTGGACCATGCTCCACACCACGGCGATAGTTATCTTGGACCACGCTCTACACCACGTGGATAGTAATCTTGGAACACGCACCACGTGGATAGGAATCTCGGACCATGCTCCACACCACGTGGATAGTCATCTCGGACCACGCTGCACAATCCGTGGATAGTCATCTCAGACAACGCTCCACACCACGTGGATAGTAATCTCAGACCACGCTCCATACCACGTGGATAGTCATCTCGGACAACGCTCCACACCACATGGATAGTAATCTCGGACCAAGCTCCACACCACATGGATAGTCATCTTGGACCACGCTCCACACCACGTGAATAGTCATCTCGGACCACGCTCCACACCACGTGGATAGTAATCTCGGACCACGCTCCACACCACGTGGATTGTAATCTTGGACCATGCTCCACACCACGTGGAGAGTAATCTCGGACCACGCTCCACACCACGTGGATCGTAAACTCGGACCACGCACCACACCACGTGGATAGTAATCTTGGACCACGCTCCACACCACGTGGATAGTAATCTTGTACCACGCTCCACACCACGTGGATAGTAATCTCGGACCACGCTCCACACCACGTGGACAGTAAACTCGGACCGCGCTCCACACCGTGTGGATAGTAATCTCGGACCACGCTCCACACCACGTGGATAGTAATCGTGGACCACGCTCAACACCACGTGGATAATAATCTCGGACCACGCACCACACCACGTAGATAGAAATCTCGGACCGCACTCCACAGCACGTGGATAGTAATCTCGGACCACGCTCCACACAACGTGGATAGTAATCTCGGACTACGCTCCATACCACGTGGACAGTAATCTCGGACCACGCTACACACCATGTGGATAGTAATCTCGGAGCACGCTCCACACCACGTGGATAGTAATCTCGGGCCACGCTCCACACCACGTGGATAGGAATCTTGGACCACGCTCCACACTCCGTGGATAGTAATCTCGGACCACGCTCCACCCCACGTGGATAGTAATCTCGGAGCACGCTCCACACCACGTGGATAGTAATCTTGGACCACGCTCTACACCACGTGGATAGTAATCTCGGACCACGCACCACGTGGATAGTAATCTCGGTCCACGCTCTCCACCACGTGGATAGTAATCTCGCACCACGCACCACGTGGATAGTAATCTGGGACCACGCACCACGTGGATCGTAATCTCGGACCAAGCTCCACACCACGTGGATAGTCATCTCGGACCACGCTCCACACCACGTGGATAGTAGTCTCGGACCACGCTCCACACCACGTGGATAGTAATCTCGGACCACGCTCCACACCATGTGGATAGTAATCTTGGGCCATGCTTCACACCACGTGGAGAGTAATCTCGGACCACGCTCCACACCACGTGGATAGTAATCTCGGACCACGCAGCACACCACGTGGATAGTAATCTCGGACCACGCTCCACACCACGTGGATAATAATCTTGGACCACGCTCCACACCACTTGGATAGTAATCTTGTACCACGCTCCACACCACGTGGATAGTAATCTTGGACCACGCTCCACACCACGTGGATAGTAATCTTGGACCATGCTCCACACCACGGCGATAGTTATCTTGGACCACGCTCTACACCACGTGGATAGTAATCTTGGAACACGCACCACGTGTATAGGAATCTCGGACCATGCTCCACACCACGTGGATAGTCATCTCGGACCACGCTGCACAATCTGTGGATAGTCATCTCAGACAACGCTCCACACCACGTGGATAGTAATCTCAGACCACGCTCCATACCACGTGGATAGTCATCTCGGACCACGCTCCACACCACGTGGATAGTAATCTCGGACCACGCTCCACACCACGTGCATAGACATCTCGGACAACGCTCCACACCACGTGGATAGTAATCTCGGACCACGCTCCACACCACGTGGATAGTAATCTCGGACCACGCTCCACACCACGTGGATAGTAATCTTGGACCACGTACCACACCACGTGGATAGTAATCTTGGACAACGCTCCACACCACGTGGATAGTAATCTTGGACCACGCTCCACACCACGTGGATAGTAATCTCGGACCCCGCTCCACACCACGTGGATCGTAATCTCGGACCACGCTCCACACCACATGGATAGTCATCTTGGACCACGCTCCACACCACGTGGATAGTAAATTCGGACCACGCTCCACACCACGGGGGTAGTAATCTCGGATCACGCTCCACACCGCGTGGATAGTAATCTCGCACCACGCTCCACACCACGTGGATTGTAATCTCGGACCACGATCCACACCACGTGGATTGTAATCTTGGACCACGCTCCATACCACGTGGATAGTAATCTTGGACCATGCTCCACACCACGTGAATAGTAATCATGGACCATGCTACACACACGAGGATAGTAATCTCGGACCACGCTCCACACCACGTGGATTGTAATCTCGGACCACGCTCCACACTCCGTGGATAGTAATCTCGGTCCACGCTCTACACCACGTGGATAGTAATCTCGGACCATGCACCCCGTGGATAGTAATATCGGACCACGCTCTACACCACGTGGATAGTAATCTCGGACCACGCACCACGTGGATAGTAATCTTGGACAACGCTCCACACCACGTTTAGAGTAATCTCGCACCACGCTCCACACCACATGGATAGTAATCTTGGACCATGCTCCACACCACGTGGATAGTAATCTTGGACCATGCTCCACACCACGTGGATAGTAATCTCGGACCGCGCTCCACACCGCGTGGATAGTAATCTCGGACTACGCTCCACACCACGTGGATAGTAATCGTGGACCACGATCCACACCACGTGGATAGTAATCTCGGACCACGTTCCACACCACGTGGACAGGAATATCGGACCACGCTACACACCACGTGGATAGTAATCTCGGAGCACGCTCCACACCACGTAGATAGTAATCTCGGACCAGGCTCCACACCACGTGGACAGTAATCTCGGACCACGCTCCACACCACGTGGATAGTAATCTTGGTCCACGCTCCACACCACATGGATAGTAATCTCGGACCACGCTCCACACTCCGTGGAAAGTAATCTCGGACCACACTCCACCCCACGTGGAGAGTAATCTCGGAGCACGCTCCACACCACGTGGATAGTAATCTTGGACCACGCTCCACACCACGTGGATAGTAATCTCGGACCAATCTCCACACTCTGTGGATAGTAATCTCGGGCCACACTCCACCCCACGTGCATAGTAATCTCGGAGCACGCTCCACACCACGTGGGTAGTAATCTCGGACCACGCTCCACACCACGTCGATAGTAATCTTGGGCCATGCTCCTCACCACGTGGATAGTAATCTCGGACCACGCTCCGCACCACGTGGATAGTAATCTCGGACCACGCTCCACACAACGTGGATAGTAATCTCGGACCGCGCTCCACACAACGTGGATAGTAATCTCGGACCACGCTCCACACCACGTGGATAGTAATCGTGGACCAGGCTCCACACCACGTCGATAATAATCTCGGACCACGCACCACACCACGTGGATAGTAATCTCGGACCACGCTCCACACCACGTGGATAGTAATCTCGGTCCACGCTCTACACCACGTGGATAGTAATCTCGGACCACGCACCACGTGGATAGTAATCTCGGACCACGCACCACGTGGATAGTAATCTCGGACCACGCTCCACACAACATGGATAGTCATCTCGGACTACGCTCCACACTCCAGGGATAGTCATCTCGGACAACGCACCACACCACGTGGATAGTAATTCCGGACCACGCTCCACACCACGTGGATAGTCATCTCGGACCACGCTCCACACCACGTGGATAGTAATCTCGGACCACGCTCCACACCACGTGGATAGTAATCTCGGACCACGCTCCACACCACGTGGATAGTAATCTTGGACCATGCTCCACACTACGTGGAGAGTAATCTCGGCCCACGCTCCACACCACGTGGATAGTAATCTCGGGCCACGCACCACACCACGTGGATAGTAATCTCAGACCACGCTCCACACCACGTGGATAGTAATCTTGGACCACGCTCCACACCACGTGGATAGTAATCTTGGACCACGCTCCACACAACGTGGATAGTAATCTTGGACTACGCTCCACACCACGTGGATAGTAATCTTGGACCATGCTCCACACCACGTGGATAGTAATCTTGGACCATGCTCCACTCCACGTGGACAGTAATCTCGGACCACGCTCCACACCACGTGGATAGTAATCTCGGACCACGCACCACACCACGTGGATAGTAATCTCGGACCACGCTGCCCACCACGTGGATAGTAGTCGTGGAACACGCTCGACACCACGTGGATAATAATCTTGGACAACGCTCCACACCACGTGGATAGTAATCTCGGACCACGCTCCACACTGTGGATAGTAATCTCGGACCACGCTCCACACCACGTGGATAGTAATCGTGGACCACGCTCAACACCACGTGGATAATAATCTCGGACCACGCACCACACCACGTAGATAGAAATCTCGGACCGCACTCCACAGCACGTGGATAGTAATCTCGGACCACGCTCCACACAACGTGGATAGTAATCTCGGACTACGCTCCATACCACGTGGACAGTAATCTCGGACCACGCTACACACCACGTGGATAGTAATCTCGGACCACGCTCCACACAACGTGGATAGTAATCTCGGACTACGCTCCATACCACGTGGACAGTAATCTCGGACCACGCTACACACCACGTGGATAGTAATCTCGGAGCACGCTCCACACCACGTGGATAGTAATCTCGGGCCACGCTCCACAACACGTGGATAGTAATCTCGGACCACGCTCCACACCATGTGGATAGTAATCTCGGACCACGCACCACAGCACGTGGATAGTAATCTCGGACCATGCTCCACACTGTGGATAGTAATCTCGGACCACGCTCCACACCACGTGGATAGTAATCTCGGACCACGCTCCATACCACGTGGACAGTAATCTCGGACCACGCTCCACACCACGGGAAGAGTAATCTCGGACCACGCTCAACACCACGTGGACAGTAATCTCAAACCACGCTCCACACCACATGGATAGTCATCTTGGACCACGCTCCACACCACGTGGATAGTAAACTCGGACCACGCTCCACACCGCGTGGATAGTAATCTCGGACCACGCTCCACACCACGTGGATAGTAATCTCGGACCACGCTCCACACAACGTGGATAGTAATCTCGGGCTACGCTCCATACCACGTGGACAGTAATCTCGGACCACGCTACACACCATGTGGATAGTAATCTCGGAGCACGCTCCACACCACGTGGATAGTAATCTCGGACCACGCTCCACACCACGTGGATAGGAATCTTGGACCACGTTCCACACTCCGTGGATAGTAATCTCGAACCACGCTCCACCCCACGTGGATAGTAATCTCGGAGCACGCTCCACACCACGTGGATAGTAATCTTGGACCACGCTCCACACCACGTGGATAGTCATCTCGGACCACGCTCCACACTCCGTGGATAGTCATCTGGGACAACGCTCCACACCCCATGGATAGTAATCTCGGACTACGCTCCACACCACGTGGATAGTCATCTCGGACCACGCTCCACACCACGTGGATAGTTATCTCGGACCACGCTCCACACTCCGTGGATAGTCATCTCGGACAACGCTCCACACCACATGGATAGTAATCTCGGACCACGCTCCACACCACGTGGATAGTAATCTCGGACCACGCTCCACACCACGTCGATAGTAATCTTGGACCACGCTCTACACCACGTGGATAGTAATCTCGGACCACGCAACACGTGGACAGTAATCTCGGTCCACGCTCTACACCACGTGGATAGTAATCTCGGACCATGCACCACGTGGATAGTAATCTCGGACCACGCACCACGTGGATAGTAATCTCGGACCACGCTCCACACCACGTGGATAGTCATCTCGGACCACGCTCCACACTCCGTAGATAGTCATCTCGGACAACGCTCCACACCACATGGATAGTAATCTCGGACCACGCTCCACACCACGTGGATAGTCATCTCGGACCACGCTCCACACCACGAGGATAGTCATCTCGGACCACGCTCCACACTCCGTGGATAGTCATCTCGGACAACGCTCCACACCACATGGATAGTAATCTCGGACCACGCTCCACACCACATGGATAGTCATCTTGGACCACGCTCCACACCACGTGAATAGTCATCTCGGACCACGCTCCACACCACGTGGATAGTAATCTCGGGCCACGCTCCACACCACGTGGATTGTAATCTTGGACCATGCTCCACACCACGTGGAGAGTAATCTCGGACCACGCTCCACACCACGTGGATCGTAAACTCGGACCACGCACCACACCACGTGGATAGTAATCTCGGACCACGTCCCACACCACGTGGATAGTAATCTTGGACCACGCTCCACACCACGTGGATAGTAATCTTGTACCACGCTCCACACCACGTGGATAGTAATCTCGGACCACGCTCCACACCACGTGGACAGTAAACTCGGACCGCGCTCCACACCGTGTGGATAGTAATCTCGGACCACGCTCCACACCACGTGGATAGTAATCGTGGACCACGCTCAACACCACGTGGATAATAATCTCGGACCACGCACCACACCACGTAGATAGAAATCTCGGACCGCACTCCACAGCACGTGGATAGTAATCTCGGACCACGCTCCACACAACGTGGATAGTAATCTCGGACTACGCTCCATACCACGTGGACAGTAATCTCGGACCACGCTACACACCACGTGGATAGTAATCTCGGAGCACGCTCCACACCACGTGGATAGTAATCTCGGGCCACGCTCCACACCACGTGGATAGGAATCTTGGACCACGCTCCACACTCCGTGGATAGTAATCTCGGACCACGCTCCACCCCACGTGGATAGTAATCTCGGAGCACGCTCCACACCACGTGGATAGTAATCTTGGACCACGCTCTACACCACGTGGATAGTAATCTCGGACCACGCACCACGTGGATAGTAATCTCGGTCCACGCTCTCCACCACGTGGATAGTAATCTCGCACCACGCACCACGTGGATAGTAATCTCGGACCACGCACCACGTGGATCGTAATCTCGGACCAAGCTCCACACCACGTGGATAGTCATCTCGGACCACGCTCCACACCACGTGGATAGTAATCTCGGACCACGCTCCACACCACGTGGATAGTAATCTCGGACCACGCTCCACACCATGTGGATAGTAATCTTGGGCCATGCTTCACACCACGTGGAGAGTAATCTCGGACCACGCTCCACACCACGTGGATAGTTATCTCGGACCACGCACCACACCACGTGGATAGTAATCTCGGACCACGCTCCACACCACGTGGATAATAATCTTGGACCACGCTCCACACCACTTGGATAGTAATCTTGTACCACGCTCCACACCACGTGGATAGTAATCTTGGACCACGCTCCACACCACGTGGATAGTAATCTTGGACCATGCTCCACACCACGGCGATAGTTATCTTGGACCACGCTCTACACCACGTGGATAGTAATCTTGGAACACGCACCACGTGGATAGGAATCTCGGACCATGCTCCACACCACGTGGATAGTCATCTCGGACCACGCTGCACAATCCGTGGATAGTCATCTCAGACAACGCTCCACACCACGTGGATAGTAATCTCGGACCACGCTCCATACCACGTGGATAGTCATCTCGGACCACGCTCCACACCACGTGGATAGTAATCTCGGACCACGCTCCACACCACGTGCATAGACATCTCGGACAACGCTCCACACCACGTGGATAGTAATCTCGGACCACGCTCCACACCACGTGGATAGTAATCTCGGACCACGCTCCACACCACGTGGATAGTAATCTTGGACCACGTACCACACCACGTGGATAGTAATCTTGGACAACGCTCCACACCACGTGGATAGTAATCTTGGACCACGCTCCACACCACGTGGATAGTAATCTCGGACCTCGCTCCACACCACGTGGATCGTAATCTCGGACCACGCTCCACACCACATGGATAGTCATCTTGGACCACGCTCCACACCACGTGGATAGTAAATTCGGACAACGCTCCACACCACGGGGGTAGTAATCTCGGATCACGCTCCACACCGCGTGGATAGTAATCTCGCACCACGCTCCACACCACGTGGATTGTAATCTCGGACCACGATCCACACCACGTGGATTGTAATCTTGGACCACGCTCCATACCACGTGGATAGTAAGCTTGGACCATGCTCCACACCACGTGAATAGTAATCATGGACCATGCTACACACACGAGGATAGTAATCTCGGACCACGCTCCACACCACGTGGATTGTAATCTCGGACCACGCTCCACACTCCGTGGATAGTAATCTCGGTCCACGCTCTACACCACGTGGATAGTAATCTCGGACCATGCACCCCGTGGATAGTAATATCGGACCACGCTCTACACCACGTGGATAGTAATCTCGGACCACGCACCACGTGGATAGTAATCTTGGACAACGCTCCACACCACGTTTAGAGTAATCTCGCACCACGCTCCACACCACATGGATAGTAATCTTGGACCATGCTCCACACCACGTGGATAGTAATCTTGGACCATGCTCCACACCACGTGGATAGTAATCTCGGACCGCGCTCCACACCGCGTGGATAGTAATCTCGGACTACGCTCCAGACCACGTGGATAGTAATCGTGGACCACGATCCACACCACGTGGATAGTAATCTCGGACCACGTTCCACACCACGTGGACAGGAATATCGGACCACGCTACACACCACGTGGATAGTAATCTCGGAGCACGCTCCACACCACGTGGATAGTAATCTCGGACCAGGCTCCACACCACGTGGAGAGTAATCTCGGACCACGCTCCACACCACGTGGATAGTAATCTTGGTCCACGCTCCACACCACATGGATAGTAATCTCGGACCACGCTCCACACTCCGTGGAAAGTAATCTCGGACCACACTCCAACCCACGTGGAGAGTAATCTCGGAGCACGCTCCACACCACGTGGATAGTAATCTTGGACCACGCTCCACACCACGTGGATAGTAATCTCGGACCAATCTCCACACTCTGTGGATAGTAATCTCGGGCCACACTCCACCCCACGTGCATAGTAATCTCGGAGCACGCTCCACACCACGTGGGTAGTAATCTCGGACCACGCTCCACACCACGTCGATAGAAATCTTGGGCCATGCTCCTCACCACGTGGATAGTAATCTCGGACCACGCTCCGCACCACGTGGATAGTAATCTCGGACCACGCTCCACACAACGTGGATAGTAATCTCGGACCGCGCTCCACACAACGTGGATAGTAATCTCGGACCACGCTCCACACCACGTGGATAGTAATCGTGGACTAGGCTCCACACCACGTCGATAATAATCTCGGACCACGCACCACACCACGTGGATAGTAATCTCGGACCACGCTCCACACCACGTGGATAGTAATCTCGGTCCACGCTCTACACCACGTGGATAGTAATCTCGGACCACGCACCACGTGGATAGTAATCTCGGACCACGGACCACGTGGATAGTAATCTCGGACCACGCTCCACACAACATGGATAGTCATCTCGGACTACGCTCCACACTCCATGGATAGTCATCTCGGACAACGCTCCACACCACGTGGATAGTAATCTCGGACCACGCTCCACACCACGTGGATAGTCATCTCGGACCACGCTCCACACCACGTGGATAGTAATCTCGGACCACGCTCCACACCACGTGGATAGTAATCTCGGACCACGCTCCACACCACGTGGATAGTAATCTTGGACCATGCTCCACACTACGTGGAGAGTAATCTCGGCCCACGCTCCACACCACGTGGATAGTAATCTCGGGCCACGCACCACACCACGTGGATAGTAATCTCAGACCACGCTCCACACCACGTGGATAGTAATCTTGGACCACGCTCCACACCACGTGGATAGTAATCTTGGACCACGCTCCACACAACGTGGAGAGTAATCTTGGACTACGCTCCACACCACGTGGATAGTAATCTTGGACCATGCTCCACACCACGTGGATAGTAATCTTGGACCATGCTCCACTCCACGTGGACAGTAATCTCGGACCACGCTCCACACCACGTGGAGAGTAATATCGGACCACGCACCACACCACGTGGATAGTAATCTCGGACCACGCTGCCCACCACGTGGATAGTAGTCGTGGAACACGCTCGACACCACGTGGATAATAATCTTGGACAACGCTCCACACCACGTGGATAGTAATCTCGGACCACGCTCCACACTGTGGATAGTAATCTCGGACCACGCTCCACACCATGTGGAGAGTGATCTCGGACCACGCTCCACACCACGGGGATAGTAATCTCGGACCACGCTCCAAACCACTTGGAGAGTAATGTCGGACCACGCTCCACACCACGGTGATAGTAATCTCGGACCACGCTCCACACCACGTGGATAGTAATCTCGGACCACGCTCCACACCATGTGGATAGTAATCTCGGACCACGCACCACAGCACGTGGATAGTAATCGTGGACCACGCTCCACACCACGGGGAGAGTAATCTCGGACCATGCTCCACACCACGTGTATAGTAATCTCGGACCACGCTCCACACCACGTGGATGGTAATCTCGGATCATGCTCCACACCACGTGGATAGTCATCTCGGACCACGCTCCACACCACGTGGATAGTAATCTCGGACCACGCTCCACACCATGTGGATAGTAATCTCGGACCACGCACCACAGCACGTGGATAGTAAGCTCGGACCATGCTCCACACTGTGGATAGTAATCTCGGACCACGCTCCACACCACGTGGATAGTAATCTCGGACCACGCTCCATACCACGTGGACAGTAATCTCGGACTACGCTCCACACCACGGGGAGAGTAATCTCGGACCACGCTCAACACCACGTGGACAGTAATCTCAAACCACGCTCCACACCACATGGATAGTCATCTTGGACCACGCTCCACACCACGTGGATAGTAAACTCGGACCACGCTCCACACCACGGGGATAGTAATCTCGGATCACGCTCCACACCGCGTGGATAGTAATCTCGCACCACGCTCCACACCACGTGGATTGTAATCTCGGACCACGCTCCACACCACGTGGATTGTAATCTTCGACCACGCTCCATACCACGTGGATAGTAATCTTGGACCATGCTCCACACCACGTGGATAGTAATCATGGACCATGCTCCAGACACGAGTATAGTAATCTCGGACCACGCTCCACACCACGTGGACTGTAATCTCGGACCACGCTACACACTCCGTGGTTAGTAATCTCGGTCCACGCTCTACACCACGTGGATAGTAATCTCGGACCATGCACCCTGTGGATAGTAATATCGGACCACGCTCTACACCACGTGGATAGTAATCTCGGACCACGCACCAAACCACGTGGACAGTCATCTCGGACCACGCTCCACACTCCGTGGATAGTCATCTCAGACAACGCTCCACACCACGTGGATAGTAATCTCGGACCACGCTCCACACCACGTGGATAGTCATCTCGGACCACGCTCCACGCCACGTGGATAGTAATCTCGGACCACGCTCCACACCACGTGGATAGTCATCTCGGACAACGCTCCACACCACGTGGATAGTAATCTCGAACCACGCTCCACACCACGTGGATAGTAATCTCGGACCACGCTCCACAACACGTGGATAGTAATCTCGGACCACGCTCCACACCACGTGGACAGTAATCTCGGACCACGCTACACACCACGTGGATAGTAATCTCGGAGCACGCTCCACACCACGTGGATAGCAATCTCGGACCACGCTCCACACCACGTGGACAGTAAACTCGGACCACGCTCCACACCACGTGGATAGTAATCTTGGACCACGCTCCACACCACATGGATAGTAATCTCGTACCACGCTCCACACTCCGTGGAAAGTAATCTCCGACCACACTCCACCCCACGTGGAGAGTAATCTCGGAGCACGCTCCACACCACGTGGATAGTAATCTCGCACCACTCTCCACACCACGTGGACAGTAATCTCGGACCACGCTCCACACCATGTGGATAGTAATCTTGGACCACGCTCCACACCACATGGATAGTAATCTCGGAGCACGCGCCACACTCCGTGGAAAGTAATCTCGGACCACGCTCCACAATGTGGATAGTAATCTCGGACCACGCTCCACACCACGTGGATAGTAATCTCGGACCACGCTCCACACCACGGGGAGTGTAATCTCGGACCACGCTCAACACCACGTGGACAGTAATCTCAAACCACGCTCTACACCACATGGATAGTCATCTTGGACCACGCTCCACACCACGTGGATAGTAATCTCGCACGACGCTCCACACCACGTGGATTGTAATCTCGGACCACGCTCCACACCACGTGGATTGTAATCTTCGACCACGCTCCATACCACGTGGATAGTAATCTTGGACCATGCTCCACACCACGTGGATAGTAATCATGGAACATGCTCCACACACGAGGATAGTAATCTCGGACCACGCTCCACACCACGTGGACTGTAATCTCGGACCACGCTCCACACTCCGTGGTTAGTAATCTCGGTCCACGCTCTACACCACGTGGTTAGTAATCTCGGACCATGCACCCTATGGATAGTAATATCGGACCACGCTCTACAACACGTGGATAGTAATCTCGGACCACGCACCATGTGGATAGGAATATCGGACCACGCATCGAACCAAGTGGATAGTCATCTCGGACCACGCTCCACACTCCGTGGATAGTCATCTCAGACAACGCTCCACACCACGTGGATAGTAATCTCGGACCACGCTCCACACCACGTGGATAGTCATCTCGGACCACGCTCCACGCCACGTGGATAGTAATCTCGGACCTCGCTCCACACCACGTGGATAGTCATCTCGGACAACGCTCCACACCACGTGGATAATAATCTCGAACCACGCTCCACACCACGTGGATAGTAATCTCGGACCACGCTGCACAACACGTGGATAGTAATCTCGGACCACGCTCCACACCACGTGGACCGTAATCTCGGACCACGCTACACAACACGTGGATAGTAATCTCGGAGCACGCTCCACACCACGTGGATAGCAATCTCGGACCACACTCCACCCCACGTGGATAATAATCTCGAACCACGCTCCACACCACGTGGATAGTAATCTCGGACCACGCTGCACAACACGTGGACAGTAATCTCGGACCACGCTCTACACCACGTGGATAGTAATCTTGGACCACGCTCCACACCACATGGATAGTAATCTCGGACCACGCTCCACACCACCTGGACAGTAATCTCGGACCACACTCCACCCCACGTGGAGAGTAATCTCGGAGCACGCTCCAAACCACGTTGATAGTAATCTTGGACCACGCTGCACACCACGTGGATAGTAACCTCGGACCACGCTCCCCACCACGTCGATAGTAATCTTGGACCACGCTCCACACCACGGGGATAGTAATCTCGGACCACGCTCCACACCACGTGGATAGTAATCTCGGACCACGCTCCACACCACGTGGATAGTAATCTTGGACCACGCTGCACACACGTGGAGAGTAATCTCGGAGCACGCTCCACACCACGTGGACAGTAATCTTGGACCATGCTCCCCACCACGTCGATAGTAATCTCGGACCACGCTCCGCACCACGTGGATAGTAATCTCGGACCACGCTCCACACCACGTGGACAGTAATCTCGGACCGTGCTCCACATCTCGTGGATAGTAATCTCGGACCACGCTCCACACCACGTGGATAGTAATCGTGGACCACGCTCCACACCACGTGGATAATAATCTCGGACCACGCACCACACCACGTGGATAGTAATCTCAGACCACGCTCCACACCACGTGGATACTAATCTCGGACCACGCTCCACACAACGTGGATAGTAATCTCGGACTACGCTCCATACCACGTGGATACTAATCTCGGACCACGTTCCACACCACGTGGAAAGTAATCTCGGACCACGCTCCACACCACGTGGCTGGTAATCTCGGACCACGCTCCACACCACGTGGATACTAATCTCGGACCACGTTCCACACCACGTGGACAGTAATCTCGGACCACGCTCCACACCACGTGGATAGTAATCTCGGACCACGCTACACACCACGTGGATAGTAATCTCGGACCACGCTCCACACCACGTGGATAAGAATCTTGGACCACGCTCCACACTCCGTGGATAGTAATCTCGGACCACGCTCCACCCAAAGTGGATAGCAATCTCAGAGCACGCTCCACACCACGTGGAAAGTAATCTTGGACCACGCTCCACACCACGTGGCTAGTAATCTCGGACCACGCTCCACACCGCTTCGATAGTAATCTTGGACCACGCACTACACCACGTGGATAGTGATCTTGGACCACGCACCACGTGGATAGTAATCTCGGTCCACGCTCTACACCACGTGGATAGTAATCTCGGACCACGCACCACGTGGATAGTAATCTCGGACCACGCACCACGTGGATAGTAATCTTGGACCACGCTCCACACCACGTGGATTGTCATCTCGGACCACGCTCCACACTCCGTGGATAGTCATCTCGGACAAAGCTCCACACCACGTGGATTGTCATCTCGGACCACGCTCCACACTCCGTGGATAGTCATCTCGGACAAAGCTCCACACCACGTGGATAGTAATCTCGTACCACGCTCCATACCACGTGGATAGTAATCTTGGACCATGCTCCACACCACGTGTAGAGTAATCTCGGACCACGCTCCACACCACGTGGATAGTAATCTCGGACCACGCACCACGCCACGTGGATAGTAATCTCGGACTATGCTCCAAACCACGTGGATAGTAATCTTGGACCTCGCTCCACACCACGTGGATAGTAATCTTGGACCACGCTCCACACCATGTGGATAGTAATCTTGGCCTACGCTCCACACCACGTGGATTGTAATCTTGGACCATGCTCCACACCACGTGGATAGTAATCTTGGACCATGCTCCACTCCACGTGGATAGTAATCTCGGACCACGCTCCACACCACGTGGATAGTAATCTCGGACCATGCACCACACCACGTGGATAGTAATCTCGGACCACGCTCCACACCACGTGGATAGTAGTCGTGGACCACGCTCGACACCACGTGGATAATAATCTTGGACAACGCTCCACACCACGTGGATAGTAATCTCGGACAACGCTCCACACTGTGGATAGTAATCTCGGACCATGCTCCACACCATGTGGATAGTAATCTCGGACCACGCACCACAGCACGTGGATAGTAATCTCGGTCCACGCTCCACACTGTGGATATTAATCTCGGACCACGCTCCACACCACGTGGACAGTAATCTCAGAGCATGCTCCACACCACGTGGATAATAATCTCGGACCACGCACCACACCACGTGGATAGTAATCACGGACTACGCTCCACACTGTGGATAGTAATCTTGGAACACGCTCCACAGCACGTGGACAGTAATCTCGGACCACGCTCCACACCACGGGGAGAGTAATCTCGGACCACGCTCAACACCACGTGGACAGTAATCTCAAACCACGCTCCACACCACGTGGATAGTAATCTCGGACCACGCTCCACACCACGTGGATTGTAATCTCGGACCACGCTCCACACCACGTGGATAGTAATTCCGGACCACGCACCACACCACGTGGATAGTAATCTCGGACCACCCTCCACACCACGTGGATAGTAATCGTGGACCACGCTCCACACCACGTGGATAATAATTTTGGACAACGCTCCACACCACGTGTATAGTAATCTCGGACCACGCTCCACACTGTGGATAGTAATGTCGGACCACGCTCCACACCACGTGGGGATTGATCTCGGACCACGCTCCACACCACGGGGATAGTAATCTCGGACCACGCTCCAAACAACTTGGAGAGTAATGTCGGACCACGCTCCACACCACGGGGATAGTAATCTCGGACCACGCTCCACACTACGTGGATAGTAATTTTGAACCACGCTCCACACCATGTGGATAGTAATCTTGGACCACGCACCACAGCACGTGGATAGTAATCGTGGACCACGCTCCACACCACGTGGATAATAATCTTGGACAACGCTCCACACCACGTGGATAGTAATCTCGGACCACGATCCACACTGTGGATAGTAATCTCGGACCACGCTCCACACCACGTGGAGAGTGATCTCGGACCACGCTCCACACCACGGGGATAGTAATCTCGGACCACGCTCCAAACCACTTGGACAGTAATGTCGGACCACGCTCCACACCACGCGGATAGTAATCTCGGACCATGCTCCACACCACGTGGATAGTAATCTCGGACCACGCTCCACACCATGTGGATAGTAATCTCGGACCACGCACCACAGCACGTGGATAGTAATCTCGGACCACACTCCACACTGTGGATAGTAATCTCGGACCACGCTCCACACCACGTGGACAGTAATCTCGGACCTCGCTCCACACCACGTGGATAATAATCTCGGACCACGCAACACACCACGTGGATAGTAATCACGGACTACGCTCCACACTGTGGATAGTAATCTCGGAACACGCTCCACACCACGTGGACAGTAATCTCGGACCACGCTCCACACCAGGGGGAGAGTAATCTCGGACCACGCTCAACAACACGTGGACAGTAATCTCAAACCACGCTCCACACCACGTGGATAGTAATCTCGGACCACGCTCCACACCACGTGGATTGTAATCTCGGCCCACGCTCCACACCACGTGGATAGTAATTCCGGACCACGCACCACACCACGTGGATAGTAATCTCGGACCACCCTCCACACCACGTGGATAGTAATCGTGGACCACGCTCCACACCACGTGGATAATAATTTTGGACAACGCTCCACACCACGTGTATAGTAATCTCGGACCACGCTCCACACTGTGGATAGTAATGTCGGACCACGCTCCACACCACGTGGAGAGTGATCTCGGACCACGCTACACACCACGGGGATAGTAATCTCGGACCACGCTCCAAACCACTTGGAGAGTAATGTCGGACCACGCTCCACACCACGGGGATAGTAATCTCGGGCCACGCTCCACACTACGTGGATAGTAATCTCGGACCACGCTCCACACCATGTGGATAGTAATCTTGGACCATGCACCACAGCACGTGGATAGTAATCGTGGACCACGCTCCACACCACGTGGATAATAATCTTGGACAACGCTCCACACCACATGGATAGTAATCTCGGACCACGATCCACACTGTGGATAGTAATCTCGGACCACGCTCCACACCACGTGGAGAGTGATCTCGGACCACGCTCCACACCACGGGGATAGTAATCTCGGACCACGCTCCAAACCACTTGGAGAGTAATGTCGGACCACGCTCCACACCACGCGGATAGTAATCTCGGACCACGCTCCACACCACGTGGATAGTAATCTCGGACCACGCTCAACACCATATGGATAGTAATCTCGGACCACGCACCACAGCACGTGGATAGTAATCTCGGACCACGCTCCACACTGTGGATAGTAATCTCGGACCACGCTCCACACCACGTGGACAGTAATCTCGGACCACGCTCCACACCACGTGGATAATAATCTCGGACCACGCTCCACACCACGTGGACAGTAATCTCAGACCACGCTCCACACCACGTGGATAGTAATCTTGGACCACGCTCCACACCACGTGGACAGTAATCTCAGACCACGCTCCACACCACGTCGATAGTAATCTCGGACCACGCTCCACACCACGTGGATAGTAATCTCGGACCACGCTCCACACCACGTGGATAGTAATCTTGGACCACGCTCCACACCACGTGGATAGTAATCTCGGACCACGCTCCACACCACGTGGGTAGTAATCTCGGACCACGCTCCACACCACGTGGATAGTAATCTCGGACCACGCTCCACACCACGTCGATAGTAATCTCGGACCACGCTCCACACCACGTGGACAGTAATCTCGGACCACGCTCCACACCACGTGGACAGTAATCTCGGACGACGCTCCACACCACGTGGATAGTAATCTCGGACCACGCTCCACACCACGTGGATAGTAATCTCGGACCACGCTCCACACCATGTGGATAGTAATCTCGGACCACGCTCCACACCACGTGGATCGTAATCTCGGACCACGCTCCACACCACGTGGATAGTCATCTCGGACCACGCTCCACACCACGTGGATAGTAATCTTGGACTACACTCCACACCACGTGGATAGTAATCTTGGACCACGCTCCACACCACTTGGATAGTAATCTTGGACCATGCTCCACACCACGTGGATAGTAATCTTGGACCATGCTCCACACCACGTGGATAGTAATCTCGGACCACGCTCCACACCACGTGGATAGTCATCTCGGACCACGCTCCACACCACGTGGATAGTAATCTTGGACTACACTCCACACCACGTGGACAGTAATCTCGGACCACGCTCCACACCACGTGGACAGTAATCTCGGACGACGCTCCACACCACGTGGATAGTAATCTCGGACCACGCTCCACACCACGTGGATAGTAATCTCGGACCACGCTCCACACCATGTGGATAGTAATCTCGGACCACGCTCCACACCACGTGGATCGTAATCTCGGACCACGCTCCACACCACGTGGATAGTCATCTCGGACCACGCTCCACACCACGTGGATAGTAATCTTGGACTACACTCCACACCACGTGGATAGTAATCTTGGACCACGCTCCACACCACGTGGATAGTAATCTTGGACCATGCTCCACACCACCTGGATAGTAATCTTGGACCATGCTCCACACCACGTGGATAGTAATCTCGGACCACGCTCCACACCACGTGGATAGTCATCTCGGACCACGCTCCACACCACGTGGATAGTAATCTTGGACTACACTCCACACCACGTGGATAGTAATCTTGGACCACGCTCCACACCACGTGGATAGTAATCTCGGACCACGCTCCTCACCACGGGGATAGTAATCTCGGACCACGCTCCAAATCACGTGGAGAGTAATCTCGGACCACGCTCCACACCACGGGGATAGTAATCTCGGACCACGCTCCACACCACATGGAAAGTTATCTCGGACCACGCTCCACACCACGTGGATAGTAATCTCGGACCACGCACCACACCACGTGGATATTAATCTCGGACCACGCTACACACTGTGGATAGTAATCTCGGACCACGCTCCACTCCACGTGGACAGTAATCTCGGACCACACTCCATACCACGGGGATAGTAATCTCGGACCACGCTCCACACCACGTGGATAGTAATCTCGGACCACCATCCACACTGTGGATAGTAATCTCGGACCACGCTCCACACCACGTGGACAGTAATCTCGGACCACGCTCCACACCACGTGTAGAATAATCTCGGACCACGCTCCACACCACGTGGATAGTAATCTCGGACCACGCACCACACCACGTGGATAGTAATCTCGGACCACGCTCCACACCACGTGGATAGTAATCTTGGACCACGCTCCACACCACGTGGATAGTAATCTTGGACCACGCTCCACACCACGTGGATAGTAATCTTGGACTACGCTCCACACCACTTGGATTGTAATCTTGGACCATGCTCCACACCACGTGGATAGTAATCTTGGACCATGCTCCACTCCACGTGGATAGTAATCTCGGACCACGCTCCACACCACGTGGATAGTAATCACGGACCACGCACCACAGCACGTGGATAGTAATCGTGGACCACGCTCCACACCACGTGGATAATAATCTAGGACAACGCTCCACACCACATGGATAGTAATCTCGGACCACGATCCACACTGTGGATAGTAATCTCGGACCACGCTCCACACCACGTGGAGAGTGATCTCGGACCACGCTCCACACCACGGGGATAGTAATCTCGGACCACGCTCCAAACCACTTGGAGAGTAATGTCGGACCACGCTCCACACCACGGGGATAGTAATCTCGACCACGCTCCACACCACGTGGATAGTAATCTCGGACCACGCACCACAGCACGTGGATTGTAATCTCGGACCACGCTCCACACTGTGGATAGTAATCTCGGACCACGCTCCACACGACGTGGACAGTAATCGCGGACCACGCTCCACACCACGTGGATAATAATCTCGGACCACGCACCACACCACGTGGATAGTAATCACGGACTACACTCCACACTGTGGGTAGTAATCTCGGACCACGCTCCACACCACGTGGACAGTAATCTCAGACCACGCTCCACACCACGTGGATAGTAATCTCGGACCACGCTCCACACCACGTGGACAGTAATCTCAGACCACGCTCCACACCACGTGGATAGTAATCTCGGACCACGCTCCACACCACGTGGATAGTAATCTCGGACCACGCTCCACACCATGTGGATAGTAATCTCGGACCACGCTCCACACCACTTGGATAGTAATCTCGGACCAGGCTCCACACCACGTGGGTAGTAATCTCGGACCACGCTCCACACCACGGGAATAGTAATCTCGGACCACGCTCCACACCACGTCGATAGTAATCTCGGACCACGCTCCACACCACGTGGATAGTAATCTCGGACCACGCTCCACACCACGTGGACAGTAATCTCAGACCACGCTCCACACCACGTCGATAGTATTCTCGGACCACGCTCCACACCACGTGGATAGTAATCTCGGACCACGCTCCACACCATGTGGATAGTAATCTCGGACCACGCTCCACACCACGTGGATAGTAATCTCGGACGACGCTCCACACCACGTCGATAGTAATCTCGGACCACGCTCCACACCACGTGGATAGTAATCTCGGACCACGCTCCACACCACGTGGACAGTAATCTCAGACCACGCTCCACACCACGTCGATAGTAATCTCGGACCACGCTCCACACCATGTGGATAGTAATCTCGGACCACGCTCCACACCACATGGATAGTAATCTCGGACCACGCTCCACACCACGTGGATAGTCATCTCGGACCACGCTCCACACCACGTGGATAGTAATCTCGGACCACGCTCCACACCACGTGGATAGTAATCTCGGACCACGCTCCACACCATGTGGATAGTAATCTCGGACCATGCTCCACACCACGTGGATAGTAATCTTGGACCACGCTCCACACCACGTGGATAGTAATCTCGGACCATGCTGCAAACCACGTGTTTAGTAATCTCGGACCACGCTCCACACCATGTGGATAGTAATCTCGGACCATGCTCCACACCACGTGGATAGTAATCTCGGACCATGCTGCAAACCACGTGTTTAGTAATTTCGGACCACGCTCTACACCACGTGGATAATGATCTCGGACCACGCTCTACACCACGTTCACAGTAATCTTGGACAACGCTCCCCACCACGTGGATAGGAATCTCGGACCACGCTCCACACTGTGGATAGTAATCTCAGACCACGCTCCACACCACGTCGATAGTAATCTCGGACCACGCTCCACACCATGTGGATAGTAATCTCGGACCACGCTCCACACCACATGGATAGTAATCTCGGACCACGCTCCACACCACGTGGATAGTCATCTCGGACCACGCTCCACACCACGTGGATAGTAATCTCGGACCACGCTCCACACCACGTGGATAGTAATCTCGGACCACGCTCCACACCATGTGGATAGTAATCTCGGACCATGCTCCACACCACGTGGATAGTAATCTTGGACCACGCTCCACACCACGTGGATAGTAATCTCGGACCATGCTGCAAACCACGTGTTTAGTAATCTCGGACCACGCTCCACACCATGTGGATAGTAATCTCGGACCATGCTCCACACCACGTGGATAGTAATCTTGGACCACGCTCCACACCACGTGGATAGTAATCTCGGACCATGCTGCACACCACGTGTTTAGTAATCTCGGACCACGCTCTACACCACGTGGATAATGATCTCGGACCACGCTCTACACCACGTTCACAGTAATCTTGGACAACGCTCCCCACCACGTGGATAGGAATCTCGGACCACGCTCCACACTGTGGATAGTAATCTCAGACCACGCTCCACACCACGGGGATAGTAATCTCGGACCACGCTCCAAATCACGTGGAGAGTAATCTCGGACCACGCTCCACACCACGGGGATAGTAATCTCGGACCACGCTCCACACCACATGGAAAGTTATCTCGGACCACGCTCCACACCACGTGGATAGTAATCTCGGACCACGCACCACACCACGTGGATATTAATCTCGGACCACGCTACACACTGTGGATAGTAATCTCTGACCACGCTCCACACCACGTGGACAGTAATCTCGGACCACACTCCATACCACGGGGATAGTAATCTCGGACCACGCTCCACACCACGTGGATAGTAATCTCGGACCACCATCCACACTGTGGATAGTAATCTCGGACCACGCTCCACACCACGTGGACAGTAATCTCGGACCACGCTCCACACCACGTGTAGAATAATCTCGGACCACGCTCCACACCACGTGGATAGTAATCTCGGACCACGCACCACACCACGTGGATAGTAATTTCGGACCACGCTCCACACCACGTGGATAGTAATCTTGGACCACGCTCCACACGACGTGGATAATAATCTCAGACCATGCTCCACACCACGTGGATAGTAATCTCGGACCACGCTCCACACCACGTGGACAGTAATCTCAGACCACGCTCCACACCACGTGGATAGTAATCTCAGACCACGCTCCACACTACGTGGATAGTAATCTCGGACCACGCTCCACACCACGTGGATAGTAATCTTGGACCACGCTACACACCGCGTGGATAGTCATCTCGGACCACGCTCCACACCTCGCGGATAGTAATCTCGGACCACGCTCCACACCACGTGGATAGTAATCTTGGACTACACTCCACACCACGTGGATAGTAATCTTGGACCATGCTCCACAAGACGTGTTTAGTAATCTCGGACCACGCTCCACACCACGTGGATAGTAATCTCGGACCACGCTCCACACCACGTGGATAATGATCTCGGACCACGCTCCCCACCACGTGGATAGGAATCTCGGACCACGCTCCACACTGTGGATAGTAATCTCGGACCACGCTCCACACCACGTGGATAGTAATCTCGAACCACGCTCCTCACCACGGGGATAGTAATCTCGGACCACGCTCCAAATCACGTGGAGAGTAATCTCGGAGCACGCTCCACACCACGGGGATAGTAATCTCGGACCACGCTCCACACCACATGGAAAGTTATCTCGGACCACGCTCCACACCACGTGGATAGTAATCTCGGACCACGCACCACACCACGTGGATATTAATCTCGGACCACGCTACACACTGTGGATAGTAATCTCGGACCACGCTCCACACCACGTGGACAGTAATCTCGGACCACACTCCATACCACGGGGATAGTAATCTCGGACCACGCTCCACACCACGTGGATAGTAATCTCGGACCACCATCCACACTGTGGATAGTAATCTCGGACCACGCTCCACACCACGTGGACAGTAATCTCGGACCACGCTCCACACCACGTGGATAATAATCTCGGACCACGCTCCACACCACGTGGATAGTAATCTCGGACCACGCTCCACACCACGTGGACAGTAATCTCGGACCACGCTCCACACCACGTGGATAGTAATCTCGGACCACGCTCCACACCACGTGGATAGTCATCTCGGACCACGGTCCACACCACGTGGATAGTAATCTCGGACCATGCTCCACACCACGTGGATAGTAATCTCGGACCACGCTCCATACCACGTGGATAGTAATCTTGGACCAAGCTCCACACCACGTGTAGAATAATCTCGGACCACGCTCCACACCACGTGGATAGTAATCTCGGACCACGCACCACACCACGTGGATAGTAATCTCGGACCACGCTCCACACCACGTGGATAGTAATCTTGGACCACGCTTCACACGACGTGGATAGTAATCTTGGACCACGCTCCACACCACGTGGATAGTAATCTTTGACTACGCTCCACACCACGTGGATTGTAATCTTGGACCATTCTCCACACCACGTGGATAGTAATCTTGGACCATGCTCCACTCCACGTGGATAGTAATCTGGGACCACGCTCCACACCACGTGGATAGTAATCTCGGACCACGCACCACACCACGTGGATAGTAATCTCGGACCACGCTCCACACCACATGGATAGTAGTCGTGGACCACGCTCGACACCACGTGGATAATAATCTTGGACAACGCTCCACACCACGTGGATAGTAATCTCGGACCACGCTCCACACTGTGGATAGTAAACTCGGACCACGCTCCACACCACGTGGAGAGTGATCTCGGACCACGCTCCACACCACTGGGATAGTAATCTCGGACCACGCTCCAAACCACTTGGAGAGTAATGTCGGACCACGCTCCACACCACGGGGATAGTAATCTCGGACCACGCTCCACTCCACGTGGATAGTAATCTCGGACCACGCTCCACACCATGTGGATAGTAATCTCGGACCACGCACCACAGCACGTGGATAGTAATCTCGGACCTCGATCCACACTGTGGATAGTAATCTCGGACCACGCTCCACACCACGTGGACAGTAATCTCAGAGCACGCTCCACACCACGTGGATAATAATCTCGGATCACGCACCACACCACGTGGATAGTAATCACGGACTACGCTCCACACTGTGGTTAGTAATCTCGGAACACGCTCCACACCACGTGGACAGTAATCTCGGACCACGCTCCACACCACGGGGAGAGTAATCTCGGACCACGCTCAACACCACGTGGACAGTAATCTCAAACCACGCTCCACACCACGTGGATAGTAATCTCGGACCACGCTCCACACCACGTGGATAGTAATTCCGGAACACGCACCACACCACGTGGATAGTAATATCGGACCACCCTCCACACCACGTGGATAGTAATCGTGGACCACGCTCCACACCACGTGGATAATAATTTTGGACAACGCTCCACACCACGTGTATAGTCATTTCGGAACACGCTCCACACTGTGGATAGTAATGTCGGACCACGCTCCACACCACGTGGAGAGTGATCTCGGACCACGCTCCACACCACGGGGATAGTAATCTCGGACCACGCTCCAAATCACTTGGAGAGTAATGTCGGACCACGCTCCACACCACGGGGATAGTAATCTCGGACCACGCTCCACACTACGTGGATAGTAATCTCGGACCACGCTCCACACCATGTGGACAGTAATCCCGGACCACGCACCGCAGCACGTGGATAGTAATCGTGGACCACGCTCCACACCACGTGGATAATAATCTTGGACAACGCTCCAAACCACGTAGATAGTAATCTCGGATCACGATCCACACTGTGGATAGTAATCTCGGACCACGCTCCACACCACGTGGAGAGTGATCTCGGACCACGCTCCACAACACGGGGATAGTAATCTCGGACCACGCTCCAAACCACTTGGAGAGTAATGTCGGACCACGCTCCACACCACGCGGATAGTAATCTCGGACCACGCTCCACACCACGTGGATAGTATTCTCGGACCACGCTCCACACCATGTGGATAGTAATCTCGGACCACGCACCACAGCACGTGGATAGTAATCTCGGACCACGCTCCACACTGTGGATAGTAATCTCGGACCACGCTCCAGACCACGTGGACAGTAATCTCGGAACACGCTCCACACCACGTGGATAATAATCTCGGACCACGCACCACACCACGTGGATAGTAATCACGGACTACGCTCCACACTGTGGATAGTAATCTCGGACCACGCTCCACCCCACGTGGACAGTAATCTCAGACCATGCTCCACACCACGTGGATAGTAATCTCGGACCACGCTCCACACCACGTGGACAGTAATCTCAGACCACGCTCCACACCACGTGGATAGTAATCTCGGACCACGCTTCACACTACGTGGATAGTAATCTCGGACCACGCTCCACACCACGTGGATAGTAATCTCGGACCACGCTACACACCACGTGGATAGTAATCTAGGACCACGGTCCACACCACGTGGATAGTAATCTCGGACAACGCTCCACACCACGTGGATAGTAATCTTGGACTACACTCCACACCACGTGGATAGTAATCTTGGACCACGCTCCACACCACGTGGATAGTAATCTTGGACCATGCTCCACACCACGTGGATAGTAATCTTGGACCATGCTCTACACCACGTGGATAGTAATTTTGGACCATGCTGCATACCACGTGTTTAGTAATCTCGGACCACGATCTACACCACGTGGATAGGAATCTCGGACCATGCTCCACACTGTGGATAGTAATCTCGGACCACGCTCCACACCACGTGGATAGTCATCTCGGACCACGCTCCTCACCACGGGGATAGTAATCTCGGACCACACTCCAAATCACGTGGAGAGTAATCTCGGACCACGCTCCACACCGCGGGGATAGTAATCTCGGACCACGCTCCACACCGCGGGGATAGTAATCTCGGACCACGCTCCACACCACATGGAAAGTAATCTCGGACCACGCTCCACACCACGTGGATAGTCATCTCGGACCACGCTACACACTAGATAGTAATCTCGGACCACGCTCCACACCACGTGGACAGTAATCTCGGACCACGCTCCACACCACGTGGATAATAATCTCGGACCACGCACCACACCACGTGGATAGTAATCTCGGACCAATATCCACACTGTGGATAGTAATCTCAGACCACGCTCCACACCACGCGGACAGTAATCTCGGACCACACTCCATACCACGGGGATAGTAATCACGGACCACGCTCCACAACACGTGGATAGTAATCTCGGACCACCATCCACACTGTGGATAGTAATCTCGGACCACGCTCCACACCACGTGGACAGTAATCTCGGACCACGCTCCACACCACGTGGATAGTCATCTCGGACCACGCTCCACACCACGTGGATAGTAATCTCGGACCACGCTCCACACCACGTGGATAGTAATCTCGGACCACGCACAACTTGGATAGTAATCTCGGACCACGCTCCACACCACGTGGATAGTAATCTCGGACCACGCACCACGTGGATAGTAATCTCGGACCACGCACCACGTGGATAGTAATCTCGGACCACGCTCCACACCACGTGGATAGAAATCTCGGACCACGCTGCTCACCACGTGGATAGTAATCTTGGACCACGCTCCACACCACGTGGATAGTAATCTTGGACCACGCTCCACACCACGGGGATAGTAATCTCGGACCACGCTCCACACCACGTGGATAGTAATCAAGGACCACGCTACACAGCACGTGGATAGTAATCTCGGAGCACGCTGCTCACCACGTGGATAGTAATCTCGGACCACGCTCCACACCACGGGGATAGTAATCTCGGACCACGCTCCACACCACGTGGACAGTAATCTCGGACCACGCTCCACGCCACGTGGATAGTAATATCGGACCACGCTCCACACAACGTGAATAGTAATCTCGGACCACGCTCCACACCACGTGGATAGTAACCTCGGACCACACTACACAGCACGTGGATAGTAATCTCGGAGCACGCTCCACACGACGTGGATAGTAATCTCGGACCACGCACCAAACCACGTGGATAGGAATCTTGGACCACGCACCATGCTCCGTGGATAGTTATCTCGGACCACGCTCCAGACCACTTGGATAGTAATCTCGGAGCACGCTCCACACCACGTGGATAATGATCTCGGACCACGCTCTACACCACGTTCACAGTAATCTTGGACAACGCTCCACACCACGTGGATAGTAATCTCGGACCACGCTCCACACTGAGGATAGTAATCTCGGACCACGCTCCACACCACGTGGATAGTAATCTCGGACCACGCTCCAAATCACGTGGAGAGTAATCTCGGACCACGCTCCACACCACGGGGATAGTAATCTCGGACCACGCTCCACACCACATGGAAAGTAATCTCGGACCACGCTCCACACCACGTGGAGAGTAATATCGGACCACGCACCCCCCCACGTGGATAGTAATCTCGGACCACGCTCCACACTGTGGATAGTAATCTCGGACCACGCTCCACACCACGTGGACAGTAATCTCGCACCACGCTCCACACCACGTGGATGATAATCTCGGACCACGCACCACACCACGTGGATCGTAATCTCGGACCACCATCCACACTGTGGATAGTAATCTCGGACCACGCTCCACACCACGTGGACAGTAATCTCGGGCCACGCTCCATACCACGGGGATAGTAATCTCGGACCACGCTCCACACCACGTCGATAGTAATCTCGGACCACCATCCACACTGTGGATAGTAATCTCCGACCACGCTCCACACCACGTGGACAGTAATCTCGGAACACGCTCCACACCACGTGGATAGTAATCTCGGACCACGCTCCACACCACGTGGATAGTAATCTCGGACCACGCACCACACCACGTGGATAGTAATCTCGGACCACGGTACACACTAGATAGTAATCTCGGACCACGCTCCACACCACGTGGACAGTAATCTCGGACCACGCTCCACACCACGTGGATAATAATCTCGGACCACGCTCCACACCACGTGGATAGTAATCTCGGACCAACATCCACACTGTGGATAGTAATCTCAGACCACGCTCCACACCAAGTGGACAGTAATCTCGGACCACACTCCATACCACGGGGATAGTAATCTCGGACCACGCTCCACAACATGTGGATAGTAATCTCGGACCACCATCCACACTGTGGATAGTAATCTCGGACCACGCTCCACACCGCGTGGACAGTAATCTCGGACCACGCTCCACACCACGTGGATAGTCATCTCGGACCACGCTCCACACCACGTGGATAGTAATCTCGGACCATGCTCCACACCACGTGGATAGTAATCTCGGACCACGCACAACTTGGATAGTAATCTTGGACCACGCTACACACCACGTGGATAGTAATCTCGGACCACGCTACACACCACGTGGATAGTAATCTCGGACCACGCACCACGTGGATAGTAATCTCGGACCACGCTCCACACCACGTGGATAGAAATCTCGGACCACGCTGCTCACCATGTGGATAGTAATCTTGGACCACGCTCCACACCACGTGGATAGTAATCTTGGACCACGCTCCACACCACAGGGATAGTAATCTCGGACCACGCTCCACACCACGTGGATAGTAATCTCGGACCACGCTACACAGCACGTGGATAGTAATCTCGGAGCACGCTGCTGACCACGTGGATAGTAATCTCGGACCACGCTTCACACCACGGGGATAGTAATCTCGGACCACGCTCCACACCACGTGGACATAATCTCGGACCACGCTCCACGCCACGTGGATAGTAATATCGGACCACGCTCCACACAACGTGAATAGTAATCTCGGACCACGCTCCACACCACGTGGATAGTAACCTCGGACCACACTGCACAGCACGTGGATAGTAATCTCGGAGCACGCTCCACACGACGTGGATAGTAATCTCGGACCACGCACCAAACAACGTGGATAGTAATCTTGGACCACGCACCATGCTCCGTGGATAGTTATCTCGGACCACGCTCCAGACCACTTGGATAGTAATCTCGGAGCACGCTCCACACCACGTGGATATTGATCTCGGACCACGCTCCAAATCACGTGGATAGTAATCTCGGAGCACGCTCCACACCACGTGGATAGTAATCTCGGACCACGCTCCACACCACGTGGATAGTAATCTCGGTCCACGCTCCAAATCACGTGGATAGTAATCTCGGAGCACGCTCCACACCACGTGGATAGTAATCTCGGACCACGCTCCACACCACGTGGATAGTAATCTCGGACCACGCTCCAAATCACGTGGAGAGTAATCTCGGACCACGCTCCACACCACGGGGATAGTAATCTCGGACCACGCTCCACACCACATGGAAAGTAATCTCGGACCACGCTCCACACCACGTGGAGAGTAATATCGGACCACGCTCCACACTGTGGATAGTAATCTCGGACCACGCTCCACACCACGTGGACAGTAATCTCGCACCACGCTCCACACCACGTGGATGATCATCTCGGACCACGCACCACACCACGTGGATCGTAATCTCGGACCACCATCCACACTGTGGATAGTAATCTCGGACCACGCTCCACACCACGTGGACAGTAATCTCGGGCCACGCTCCATACCACGGGGATAGTAATCTCGGACCACGCTCCACACCACGTGGATAGTAATCTCGGACCACCATCCACACTGTGGATAGTAATCTCAGACCACGCTCCACACCACGTGGACAGTAATCTCGGAAAACGCTCCACACCACGTGGATAGTAATCTCGGACCACGCTCCACACCACGTGGATAGTAATCTCGGACCACGCACCACACCACGTGGATAGTAATCTCGGACCACGCTACACACTAGATAGTAATCTCGGACCACGCTCCACACCACGTGGACAGTAATCTCGGACCACGCTCCACACCACGTGGATAATAATCTCGGACCACGCACCACACCACGTGGATAGTAATCTCGGACCAACATCCACACTGTGGATAGTAATCTCAGACCACGCTCCACACCACGTGGACAGTAATCTCGGACCACACTCCATACCACGGGGATAGTAATCTCGGACCACGCTCCACAACATGTGGATAGTAATCTCGGACCACCATCCACACTGTGGATAGTAATCTCGGACCACGCTCCACACCGCGTGGACAGTAATCTCGGACCACGCTCCACACCACGTGGATAGTCATCTCGGACCACGCTCCACACCACGTGGATAGTAATCTCGGACCACGTTCCACACCACGTGGATAGTAATCTCGGACCACGCACAACTTGGATAGTAATCTCGGACCACGCTACACACCACGTGGATAGTAATCTCGGACCACGCACCACGTGGATAGTAATCTCGGACCACGCACCACGTGGATAGTAATCTCGGACCACGCTCCACACCACGTGGATAGAAATCTCGGACCACGCTGCTCACCACGTGGATAGTAATCTTGGACCACGCTCCACACCACGTGGATAGTAATCTTGGACCACGCTCCACACCACGGGGATAGTAATCTCGGACCACGCTCCACACCACGTGGATAGTAATCTCGGACCACGCTACACAGCACGTGGATAGTAATCTCGGAGCACGCTGCTCACCACGTGGATAGTAATCTCGGACCACGCTCCACACCACGGGGATAGTAATCTCGGACCACGCTCCACACCACGTGGACAGTAATCTCGGACCACGCTCCACGCCACGTGGATAGTAATATCGGACCACGCTCCACACAACGTGAATAGTAATCTCGGACCACGCTCCACACCACGTGGATAGTAACCTCGGACCACACTACACAGCACGTGGATAGTAATCTCGGAGCACGCTCCACACGACGTCGATAGTAATCTCGGACCACGCACCAAACCACGTGGATTGGAATCTTGGACCACGCACCATGCTCCGTGGATAGTTATCTCGGACCACGCTCCAGACCACTTGGATAGTAATCTCGGAGCACGCTCCACACCACGTGCATAATGATCTCGGGCCACACTCTACACCACGTTCACAGTAATCTTGGACAACGCTCCACACCACGTGGATAGTAATCTCGGACCACGCTCCAAATCACGTGGAGAGTAATCTCGGACCACGCGCCATACCACGGGGATAGTAATCTCGGACCACGCTCCACACCACATGGAAAGTAATCTCGGACCACGCTCCACACCACGTGGAGAGTAATATCGGACCACGCACCCCCCCACGTGGATAGTAATCTCGGACCACGCTCCACACTGTGGATAGTAATCTCGGACCACGCTCCACACCACGTGGACAGTAATCTCGCACCACGCTCCACACCACGTGGATGATAATCTCGGACCACGCACCACACCACGTGGATAGTAATCTCGGACCACCATCCACACTGTGGATAGTAATCTCGGACCACGCTCCACACCACGTGGACAGTCATCTCGGGCCACGCTCCATACCACGGGGATAGTAATCTCGGACCACGCTCCACACCACGTGGATAGTAATCTCGGAACACGCTCAACACCACGTGGATAGTAATCTCGGACCACGCTCCACACCACGTGGATAGTAATCTCGGACCACGCTCCACACCACGTGGATAGTAATCTCGGACCACGCTACACACCACGTGGATAGTAATCTCGGACCACGCTCCACACCGCGTGGATAGTAATCTCGGACCACGCACAACGTGGATAGTAATCTCGGACCACGCTCCACACCATGTGGATAGTAATCTCAGACCACGCACCACGTGGATAGTAATCTCGGACCACGCTCCACACCACGGGGATAGTAATCTCGAACCACGCTCCACACCACGTGGATAGTAATCTCGGATCACGCTCCACACCATGGGGATAGTAATCTCGGACCACGCTCCACACCACGTGGACAGTAATCTCGGACCACGCTCCACACCACGTGGATAGTAATCTCGGACCACGCACCAAACCACGTGGATAGGAATCTTGGACCACGCACCACGCTCCGTGGATAGTAATCTCGGACCACGCTCCACACCACTTGGATAGTAATCTCGGAGCACGCTCCACACCACGTGGATAATAATCTCGGACCACGCTCCACACCACGTGAATAGTAATCTTTGACCACGCTCCACACCACGTGGATAGTAATCTCGGACCACGCTCCACACCACGTGGATAGTAATCTTGGACCACGCTCCACACCACGTCGACAGTAATCTTGGACCACGCTCCACGCCACGTGGATTGTAATCTCGGACCACGCTCCACACCACGTGGATAGTAATTTTGGACCACGCTCCACTCCACGTGGATATTAATCTCGGACCACGCTCCACAGCACGTGGATAGTAATCTCGGACCACGCTCCACACCACGTGGATAGTAATCTCAGACCACGCTCCACACCACGTGGATAATAATCACGGACCACGCGCCACACCACGTGAATAGTAATCACGGACCACGCACCACACCACGTGAATAGTAATCACGGACTACGCTCCACACTGTGGATAGTAATCACGGACCACGCTCCACACCACGTGGACAGTAATCTCGACCACGCTCCACACCACGGGGAGAATTATCTCGGACCACGCTCCACACCACGTGGACAGCAATCTCAAACCACGCTCCACACCACGTGGATAGTAAACTCGGACCACGCTCCACACCACGTGGATAGTAATCTCGGACCACGCTCCTCACCACGTGGATAGTAATTCCGGACCTCGGACCACACCACGTGGATTGTAATCTCAGAACACGCTCCACACCACGTGGATAGTAATCGTGGACCACGCTCCACACCACGTGGATAATAATCTTGGACAACGCTCCACACCACGTGGATAGTAATCTCGGACCACACTCCACACTGTGGATAGTAATCTCGGACCACGCTCCACACCACTTGGAGAGTAATCTCGGACCACGCTCCACACGACGGGGATAGTAATCTCAGACCACGCTCCACACCACATGGATAGTAATCTCGGACCACGCTCCACACCATGTGGATAGTAATCTCGGACCACGCACCACAGCACGTGGATAGTAATCGTGGACCACGCTCCACACCACGTGGATAATAATCTTGGACAACGCTCCACACCACGTGGATAGTAATCTCGGACCAATCTCCACACTGTGGTTAGGAATCTCGGACCACGCTCCACACCACGTGGAGAGTGATCTCGGACCACGCTCCACACCACGTGGATCGTAATCTCGGTCCACGCTCCACACCACGTGGACAGTAATCTCGGACCACGCTCCACACCACGTGGATAGTAATCTCGGACCACGCTCCACACCACGTGGATAGTAATCTCGGACCACGCTCCACACCACGTGGATAGTAATATCGGACCACGCTACACACCACGTGGATAGTAATCTCGGACCACGCACAACGTGGATAGTAATCTCGGACCACGCTCCACACCACGTGGATAGAAATCTCGGACCACGCTCCTCACCACGTCGATAGTAATCTCGGACCACGCTCCACACCACGGGGATAGTAATCTCGAACCACGCTCCACACCACGTGGATAGTAATCTCGGACCACGCTCCACACCAGGGGGTTAGTAATCTCGGACCATGCTCCACACCACGTGGACAGTAATCTCGGACCACGACCCACACCACGTGGGTAGTAATATCGGACCACGCTCCACACAACGTGGATAGTAATCTCGGACCACGCTCCACACCACGTGGATAGTAATCTCGGACCACGCTTCACACCACGTGTATAGTAATCTCGGAGCACGCTCCACACGACGTGGATAGTCATCTCGGACCACGCACCAAACCACGTGGATAGGAATCTTGGACCACGCACCATGCTCCGTGGATAGTAATGTCGGACCACGCTCCACACCACTTGGATAGTATTCTCGGAGCACGCTCCACACCACGTGGATAATGATCTCGGACCACGCTCTACACCACGTTCACAGTAATCTTGGACAACGCTCCACACCACGTGGATAGTAATCTCGGATCACGCTCCACACTGTGGATAGGAATCTCGGACCACGCTCCACACCACGTGGATAGTAATCTCGGACCACGCTCCACACCACGGGGATAGTAATCTCGGACCACGCTTCAAATCACGTGGAGAGTAATCTCGGACCAGGCTCCACACCACTTGGATAGTATTCTCGGAGCACGCTCCACACCACGTGGATAATGATCTCGGACCACGCACTACACCACGTTCACAGTAATCTTGGACAACGCTCCACACCACGTGGATAGTAATCTCGGATCACGCTCCACACTGTGGATAGTAATCTCGGACCACGCTCCACACCACGTGGATAGTAATCTCGGACCACGCTCCACACCTCGGGGATAGTAATCTCGGACCACGCTCCAAATCACGTGGAGAGTAATCTCGGACCACGCTCCACACCACGGGGATAGTAATCTCGGACCACGCTCCACACCACATGGAAAGTAATCTCGGACCACGCTCCACACCACGTGGAGAGTAATCTCAGACCACGCACTACCCCACGTGGATAGTAATCTCGGACCACGCTCCACACTGTGGATAGTAATCTCGGACCACGCTCCACAACACGTGGATAATAATCGTGGACCACGCACCACACCACGTGGATAGAAATCTCGGACCACCAACCACACTGTGGATAGTAATCTCGGACCACGCTCCACACCACGTGGACAGTAATCTCGGACCATGCTCCATACCACGGGGATAGTAATCTCGGACCACGCTCCACACCACGTGGATAGTAATCTCGGACCACCATCCACACTGTGGATAGTAATCTCGGACCACGCTCCACACCACGTGGACAGTAATCTCGGACCACGCTCCACACCACGTGGATAGTAATCTCGGACCACGCTCCACACCACGTGGATAGTAATCTCGGACCACGCTCCACACCACGTGGATAGTAATCTCGGACCACGCTACACACCACGTGGATAGTAATCTCGGACCACGCTCCACACCACGTGGATAGTAATCTCGGACCACGCACAACGTGGATAGTAATCTCGGACCACACTCCACACCACGTGGATAGTAATCTCGGACCACGCACCACGTGGATAGTAATCTCGGACCACGCACCACGTGGATAGTAATCTCTGACCACGCTCCACACCACGTGGATAGTAATCTCTGACCACGTACCACGTGGATAGTAATCTCGGACCACGCACCACGTGGATAGTAATCTCTGACCACGCTCCACACCACGTGGATAGTAATCTCTGACCACGCTCCACACCACGTGGATAGTAATCTCGGACCACGCTCCTCACCACGTGGATAGTAATCTTGGACCACGCTCCACACCACGGGGATAGTAATCTCGAACCACGCTCCACACCACGTGGATAGTAATCTCGGACCACTCTCCACACTACGGGGATAGTAATCTCGGACCACGCTCCACACCACGTGGATAGTAATCTCGGACCACGCTCCTCACCACGTGGATAGTAATCTTGAACCACGCTCCACACCACGGGGATAGTAATCTCGGACCACGCTACACACCACGTGGATAGTAATCTCGGACCAAGCTCCACACCACGTGGATAGTAATCTCGGACCACACACAACGTGGATAGTAATCTCGGACCACGCTCCACACCACATGGATAGTAATCTCGGACCACGCACCACGTGGAAAGTAATCTCGGACCAAGCACCACGTGGATAGTAATCTCTGACCACGCTCCACACCACGTGGATAGTAATCTCTGACCACGTACCACGTGGATAGCAATCTCGGACCACGCACCACGTGGATAGTAATCTCTGACCACGCTCCACACCACGTGGATAGTAATCTCTGACCACGCTCCACACCACGTGGATAGTAATCTCGGACCACGCTCCTCACCACGTGGATAGTAATCTTGGACCACGCTCCACACCACGGGGATAGTAATCTCGGACCACGCTCCACACCACGTGGATAGTAATCTCGGACCACGCTCCACACTACGGGGATAGTAATCTCGGACCACGTTCCACAACACGTGGACAGTAATCTCGGACCACGCTCCACACCACGTGGATAGTAATCTCTGACCACGCTCCACACCACGTGGATAGTAATCTCGGACCACGCTCCTCACCACGTGGATAGTAATCTTGGACCACGCTCCACACCACGGGGATAGTAATCTCGAACCACGCTCCACACCACGTGGATAGTAATCTCGGACCACGCTACACACTACGGGGATAGTAATCTCGGACCACGCTCCACGCCACGTGGATAGTAATCTCGGACCACGCTCCTCACCACGTGGATAGTAATCTTGGACCACGCTCCACACCACGGGGATAGTAATCTCGGACCACGCTACACACCACGTGGATAGTAATCTCGGACCACGCTCCACACCACGTGGATAGTAATCTCGGACCACACACAACGTGGATAGTAATCTCGGACCACGCTCCACACCACGTGGATAGTAATCTCGGACCACGCACCACGTGGAAAGTAATCTCGGACCACGCACCACGTGGATAGTAATCTCTGACCACGCTCCACACCACGTGGATAGTAATCTCTGACCACGTACCACGTTGATAGCAATCTCGGACCACGCACCACGTGGATAGTAATCTCTGACCACGCTCCACACCACGTGGATAGTAATCTCTGACCACGCTCCACACCACGTGGATAGTAATCTCGGACCACGCTCCTCACCACGTGGATAGTAATCTTGGACCACGCTCCACACCACGGGGATAGTAATCTCGAACCACGCTCCACACCACGTGGATAGTAATCTCGGACCACGCTCCACACTACGGGGATAGTAATCTCGGACCACGCTCCACACCACGTGTACAGTAATCTCGGACCACGCTCCACACCACGTGGATAGTAATCTCGGACCACGCTCCACACAACGTGGATAGTAATCTCGGACCACGCTCCACACCACGTGGATAGTAATCTCGGACCACGCTACACACCACGTGGATAGTCATCTCGGAGCTCGCTCCACACGACGTGGATAGTAATCTCGGACCACACTCCACACCACGTGGATAGTAATCTCGGACCACGCACCAAACCACGTGGATAGGAATCTTGGACCACGCACCACGCTCCGTGGATAGTAATCTCGGACCACGCTCCATACCACTAGGATACTAATCTCGGAGCACGCTCCATACCACGTGGATAATAATCTCGGACCACGCTCCACACTGTGGATAGTAATCTCGGACCACGCTCCACACCACGTGGAGAGTGATCTCGGACCACGCTCCACACCACGTGGATAGTAATCTCGGACCATGCTCCACACCACGTGGACAGTAATCTCGGACCACGCTCCACACCACGTGGATAGTAATCTCGGACCACGCTCCACACCACGTGGATAGTAATCTCGGACCACGCTCCAAACCACGTGGATAGTAATCTCGGACCACGCTCCAAACCACGTGGATAGTAATCACGGACCACGCTACACACCACGTGGATAGTAATCTCGGACCACGCACAACGTGGATAGTAATCTCGGACCACGCTCCACACCACGTGGATAGTAATCTCGGACCACGCACCACGTGGATAGCAATCTCGGACCACGCACCACGTGGATAGTAATCTCGGACCACGCTCCACACCACGTGGATAGAAATCTCGGACCACGTTCCTCACCACGTGGATAGTAATCTTGGACCACGCTCCACACCACGTTGATAGTAATCTTGGACCACGCTCCACACCACGGGGATAGTAATCTCGAACCACGCTCCACACCACGTGGATAGTAATCTCGGACCACGCTCCACACCACGGGGATAGTAATCTCGGACCACGCTCCACACCACGTGGGCAGTAATCTCGGACCACGCTCCACACCACGTGGATAGTAATATCGGACCACGCTCCACACAACGTGGATAGTAATCTCGGACCACGCTCCACACCACGTGGATAGTAATCTCGGACCACGCTACACTCCACGTGGATAGTAATCTCGGAGCACGCTCCACACCACGTGGATAGTAATCTCTGACCACGCTCCACACCACGTGGATAGTAATCTCGGACCACGCTCCTCACCACGTGGATAGTAATCTTGGACCACGCTCCACACCACGGGGATAGTAATCTCGAACCACGCTCCACACCACGTGGATAGTAATCTCGGACCACGCTACACACTACGGGGATAGTAATCTCGGACCACGCTCCACGCCACGTGGATAGTAATCTCGGACCACGCTCCTCACCACGTGGATAGTAATCTTGGACCACGCTCCACACCACGGGGATTGTAATCTCGGACCACGCTACACACCACGTGGATAGTAATCTCGGACCACGCTCCACACCACGTGGATAGTAATCTCGGACCACACACAACGTGGATAGTAATCTCGGACCACGCTCCACACCACGTGGATAGTAATCTCGGACCACGCACCACGTGGAAAGTAATCTCGGACCACGCACCACGTGGATAGTAATCTCTGACCACGCTCCACACCACGTGGATAGTAATCTCTGACCACGTACCACGTTGATAGCAATCTCGGACCACGCACCACGTGGATAGTAATCTCTGACCACGCTCCACACCACGTGGATAGTAATCTCTGACCACGCTCCACACCACGTGGATAGTAATCTCGGACCATGCTCCTCACCACGTGGATAGTAATCTTGGACCACGCTCCACACCACGGGGATAGTAATCTCGAACCACGCTCCACACCACGTGGAAAGTAATCTCGGACCACGCTCCACACTACGGGGATAGTAATCTCGGACCACGCTCCACACCACGTGGACAGTAATCTCGGACCACGCTCCACACCACGTGGATAGTAATCTCGGACCACGCTCCACACAACGTGGATAGTAATCTCGGACCACGCTCCACACCACGTGGATAGTAATCTCGGACCACGCTACACACCACGTGGATAGTCATCTCGGAGCTCGCTCCACACGACGTGGATAGTAATCTCGGACCACACTCCACACCACGTGGATAGTAATCTCGGACCACGCACCAAACCACGTGGATAGGAATCTTGGACCACGCACCACGCTCCGTGGATAGAAATCTCGGACCTCGCTCCACACCACTAGGATACTAATCTCGGAGCACGCTCCATACCACGTGGATAATAATCGCGGACCACGCTCCACGCCACGTGAATAGTAATCTTGGACCACGCTCCACACCACGTGGATAGTAATCTCGGACCACGCTCCACACCACGTGGATAGTAAACTTGGACCACGGTCCACACCACGTCGATAATAATCTTGGACCACGCTCCACGCCACGTGGATTGTAATCTCGGACCACGCTCCACACCACGTGGAAAGTAATCTCGGACCACGCTCCACACTGTGGATAGTAATCTCGGACCACGCTCCACACCACGTGGAGAGTGATCTCGGACCACGCTCCACACCACGTGGATAGTAATCTCGGACCACGCTCCACACCACGTGGACAGTAATCTCGGACCACGCTCCACACCACGTGGATAGTAATCTCGGACCACGCTCCACACCACGTGGATAGTAATCTCGGACCACGCTCCAAACCACGTGGATAGTAATCACGGACCACGCTACACACCACGTGGATAGTAATCTCGGACCACGCACAACGTGGATAGTAATCTCGGACCACGCTCCACACCACGTGGATAGTAATCTCGGACCACGCACCACGTGGATAGCAATCTCGGACCACGCACCACGTGGATAGTAATCTCGGACCACGCTCCACACCACGTGGATAGAAATCTCGGACCACGTTCCTCACCACGTGGATAGTAATCTTGGACCACGCTCCACACCACGTTGATAGTAATCTTGGACCACGCTCCACACCACGGGGATAGTAATCTCGAACCACGCTCCACACCACGTGGATAGTAATCTCGGACCACGCTCCACACCACGGGGATAGTAATCTCGGACCACGCTCCACACCACGTGGGCAGTAATCTCGGACCACGCTCCACACCACGTGGATAGTAATATCGGACCACGCTCCACACAACGTGGATAGTAATCTCGGACCACGCTCCACACCACGTGGATAGTAATCTCGGACCACGCTACACTCCACGTGGATAGTAATCTCGGAGCACGCTCCACACGACGTGGATAGTAATCTCGGACCACGCACCAAACCACGTGGATAGGAATCTTGGACCACGCACCATGCTCCGTGGATAGTAATCTCGGACCACGCTCCACACCACTTGGATAGTAATCTCGGAGCACGCTCCACACCACGTGGATAATGATCTCGGACCACGCTCTACACCACGTTCACAGTAATCTTGGACAACGCTCCACACCACGTGGATAGTAATCTCGGATCACGCTCCACACTGTGGATAGTAATCTCGGACCACGCTCCACACCACGTGGATAGTAATCTCGGACCACGCTCCACACCACGGGGATAGTAATCTCGGACCACGCTCCAAATCACGTGGAGAGTAATCACGGACCACGCTCCACACCACGGGAATAGTAATTTCGGACCACGCTCCAGACCACATGGAAAGTAATCTCGGACCACGCTCCACACCACGTGGAGAGTAATCTCGGACCACGCACCACCCCACGTGGATAGTAATCTCGGACCACGCTCCACACTGTGGATAGTAATCTCGGACCACGCTCCACACCACGTGGATAATAATCTCGGACCACGCACCACACCACGTGGATAGTAATCTCGGACCACCAACCACACTGTGGATAGTAATCTCGGACCACGCTCCACACCACGTGGACGGTAATCTCGGACCACGCTCCATACCACGGGGATAGTAATCTCGGACCACGCTCCACACCACGTGGATAGTAATCTCGGACCACCATCCACATTGTGGATAGTAATCTCGGACCACGCCCCACACCACGTGGACAGTAATCTCGGACCACGCTCCACACCACGTGGATAGTAATCTCGGACCACGCTCCACACCGCGTGGATAGTATTCTCGGACCACGCTCCACACCACGTGGATAGTAATCTCGGACTACGCAACACACCACTTGGATAGTAATCTCGGACCACGCTCCACACCACGTGGATTGTAATCTCGGACCACGCACAACGTGGATAGTAAGCTCGGAGCACGCTCCACACCACGTGGATAGTAATCTCGGACCACGCACCACGTGGATAGTAATCTCGGACCACGCACCACGTGGATAGTAATCTCGGACCACGCTCCACACCACGTGGATAGTAATCTCGGACCACGCTCCACACCACGTGGATAGTAATCTCGGACCACGCTCCCCAACACGTGGATAGTAATCTTGGACAACGCTCCACACCACGTGGATAGTAATCTTGGACCACGCTCCACACCACGGGGATAGTAATCTCGAACCAAGCTCCACACCACGTGGATAGTAATCTCGGACCACGTTCCACACCACGGGGATAGTAATCTCGGACCACGCTCCACACCACGTGGACAGTAATCTCGGACCACGCTCCACACCACGTGATAGTAATCTCGGACCACGCTCCACACAACGTGGATAGTAATCTCGGTCCACGCTCCACACCACGTGGATAGTAATCTCGGACCACGCTACACACCACGTGGATCGTAATCTCGGAGCACGCTCCACACGACGTGGATAGTAATCTCGGACCACGCACCAAACCACGTGGATAGGAATCTTGGACCACGCACCACGCTCCGTGGATAGTAATCTCGGACCACGCTCCAGACCACGTCGATAGTAATCTTGGACCACGCTCCACGCCACGTGGATTGTAATCTCGGACCACGCTCCACACCACGTGGATAGTAATCTTGGACCACGCTCCACTCCACGTGGATAGTAATCTCGGACCACGCTCCACAGCACGTGGATTGTAATCTCGGACCACGCTCCACACTGTGGATAGTAATCTCGGACATGGCTCCACACCACGTGGACAGTAATCTCGGACCACGCTCCACACTGTGGATAGTAATCTTGGACCACGCTCCACACCACGTGGATTGTAATCTAGGACCACGCTCCACACCACGGGGATAGTAATCTCGGACCACGCTCCACACCACGTGGACAGTAATCTCGAACCACGCTCCACACGACGTGGATAGTAATCTCGGACCACGCACCAAACCACGTGGATAGGAATCTTGGACCACGCACCACGCTCCGTGGATAGTAATCTCGGACCACGCTCCACACCACTTGGATAGTAATCTCGGAGCACGCTCCACACCACGTGGATAATAATCTCGGACCACGCTCCACACCACGTGAATAGTTTTCTTGGACCACGCTCCACACCACGTGGATAGTAATCTCGGACCGCGCTCCACACCACGTGGATAGTAATCTTGGACCACGCTCCACACCACGTCGATAGTAATCTTGGACCACGCTCCACGCCACTTGGATTGTAATCTCGGACCACGCTCCACACCACGTGGATAGTAATTTTGGACCACGCTCCACTCCACGTGGATAGTAATCTCGGACCACGCTCCACAGCACGTAGATAGTAATCTCGGACCACGCCCCACACTGTGGATAGTAATCTCGGACCACGTTCCACACCACGTGGACAGTAATCTCGGACCACTCTCCACACCACGTGGATAATAATCTTGGACAACGCTCCACACCACGTGATAGTAATCTCGGACCACACTCCACACTGTGGGTAGTAATCTCGGACCACGCTCAACACCACGTGGAGAGTGATCTCGGACCACGCTCCACACCACGGGGATAGTAATCTCGGACAACGCTCCAAACCACTTGGAGAGTAATGTCGGATACGCTCCACACCACGTGGATAGTAATCTCGGACCACGCTCCACACCACATGGATAGTAATCTCGGGCCACGCTTCACACCATGTGGATAGTAATCGTGGACAACGCTCCACACCACGTGGATAGTAATCTCGGACCACGCTCCACACTGTGGATAGTAATCTCGGACCACGCTCCACACCACGTGGATAGTAATCTCGGACCACGCTCCACACAACGTGGACATTAATCTCGGACCACGCAACACACCACGTGGATAGTAATCTCGGACCACGCTCCCCACCACGTGGATAGTAATCTTGGACAACGCTCCACACCACGTGGATAGTAATCTTGGACCACGCTCCACACCACGGGGATAGTAATCTCGAACCAAGCTCCACACCACGTGGATAGTAATCTCGGACCACGTTCCACACCACGGGGATAGTAATCTCGGACCACGCTCCACACCACGTGGTCAGTAATCTCGGACCACGCTCCACACCACGTGATAGTAATCTCGGACCACGCTCCACACAACGTGGATAGTAATCTCGGACCACGCTCCACACCACGTGGATAGTAATCTCGGACCGCGCTACACACCACGTGGATCGTAATCTCGGAGCACGCTCCACACGACGTGGATAGTAATCTCGGACCACGCACCAAACCACGTGGATAGGAATCTTGGACCACGCACCACGCTCCGTGGATAGTAATCTCGGACCACGCTCCACACCACTTGGATAGTAATCTCGGAGCACGCTCCACACCACGTGGATAATAATCTCGGACCACGCTCCACACCACGTGAATAGTAATCTTGGACCACGCTCCACACCACGTGGATAGTAATCTTGGACCACGCTCCAGACCACGTCGATAGTAATCTTGGACCACGCTCCACGCCACGTGGATTGTAATCTCGGACCACGCTCCACACCACGTGGATAGTAATCTTGGACCACGCTCCACTCCACGTGGATAGTTATCTCGGACCACGCTCCACAGCACTTGGATTGTAATCTCGGACCACGCTCCACACTGTGGATAGTAATCTCGGACATGGCTCCACACCACGTGGAGAGTAATCTCGGACCACGCTCCACACTGTGGATAGTAATCTTGGACCACGCTCCACACCACGTGGATTGTAATCTAGGACCACGCTCCACACCACGGGGATAGTAATCTCGGACCACGCTCCACACCACGTGGACAGTAATCTCGAACCACGCTCCACACGACGTGGATAGTAATCTCGGACCACGCACCAAACCACGTGGATAGGAATCTTGGACCACGCACCACGCTCCGTGGATAGTAATCTCGGACCACGCTCCACACCACTTGGATAGTAATCTCGGAGCACGCTCCACACCACGTGGATAATAATCTCGGGCCACGCTCCACACCACGTGAATAGTTTTCTGGGACCACGCTCCACACCACGTGGATAGTAATCTCGGACCACGCTCCACACCACGTGGATAGTAATCTTGGACCACGCTCCACAACACGTCGATAGTAATCTTGGACCACGCTCCACGCCACGTGGATTGTAATCTCGGACCACGCTCCACACCACGTGGATAGTAATCTTGGACCACGCTCCACTCCACGTGGATAGTAATCTCGGACCACGCTCCACAGCACGTAGATAGTAATCTCGGACCACGCTCCACACTGTGGATAGTAATCTCGGACCACGCTCCACACCACGTGGACAGTAATCTCGGACCACGCTCCACACCACGTGGATAATAATCTTGGACAACGCTCCACACCACGTGATAGTAATCTCGGACCACACTCCACACTGTGGGTAGTAATCTCGGACCACGCTCCACACCACGTGGAGAGTGATCTCGGACCACGCTCCAAACCACTTGGAGAGTAATGTCGGACACGCTCCACACCACGTGGATAGTAATCTCGGACCACGCTCCACACCACATGGATAGTAATCTCGGGCCACGCTCCACACCATGTGGATAGTAATCTCGGACCACGCACCACAGCACGTGGATAATAATCTCGGACCACGCTCCACACCACGTGGATAATAATCTTGGACAACGCTCCACACCACGTGGATAGTAATCGTGGACCACGCTCCACACCACGTGGATAATAATCTTGGACAACGCTCCACACCACGTGGATAGTAATCTCGGACCACGCTCCACACCACGTGGATAGTAATCTCGGACCACGCTCCACACAACGTGGACAGTAATCTCGGACCACGCTCCACACTGTGGATAGAAATCTTGGACCACGCTCCACACCACGTGGATTGTAATCTAGGACCACGCTCCACACCACGGGGATAGTAATCTCGGACCACGCTCCACACCACGTGGACAGTAATCTCGAACCACGCTCCACACGACGTGGATAGTAATCTCGGACCACGCACCAAACCACGTGGATAGGAATCTTGGACCACGCACCACGCTCCGTGGATAGTAATCTCGGACCACGCTCCACACCACTTGGATAGTAATCTCGGAGCACGCTCCACACCACGTGGATAATAATCTCGGACCACGCTCCACACCACGTGAATAGTTTTCTTGGACCACGCTCCACACCACGTGGATAGTAATCTCGGACCGCGCTCCACACCACGTGGATAGTAATCTTGGACCACGCTCCACACCACGTCGATAGTAATCTTGGACCACGCTCCACGCCACTTGGATTGTAATCTCGGACCACGCTCCACACCACGTGGATAGTAATTTTGGACCACGCTCCACTCCACGTGGATAGTAATCTCGGACCACGCTCCACAGCACGTAGATAGTAATCTCGGACCACGCCCCACACTGTGGATAGTAATCTCGGACCACGTTCCACACCACGTGGACAGTAATCTCGGACCACTCTCCACACCACGTGGATAATAATCTTGGACAACGCTCCACACCACGTGATAGTAATCTCGGACCACACTCCACACTGTGGGTAGTAATCTCGGACCACGCTCAACACCACGTGGAGAGTGATCTCGGACCACGCTCCACACCACGGGGATAGTAATCTCGGACAACGCTCCAAACCACTTGGAGAGTAATGTCGGATACGCTCCACACCACGTGGATAGTAATCTCGGACCACGCTCCACACCACATGGATAGTAATCTCGGGCCACGCTTCACACCATGTGGATAGTAATCGTGGACAACGCTCCACACCACGTGGATAGTAATCTCGGACCACGCTCCACACTGTGGATAGTAATCTCGGACCACGCTCCACACCACGTGGATAGTAATCTCGGACCACGCTCCACACAACGTGGACATTAATCTCGGACCACGCAACACACCACGTGGATAGTAATCTCGGACCACGCTCCCCACCACGTGGATAGTAATCTTGGACAACGCTCCACACCACGTGGATAGTAATCTTGGACCACGCTCCACACCACGGGGATAGTAATCTCGAACCAAGCTCCACACCACGTGGATAGTAATCTCGGACCACGTTCCACACCACGGGGATAGTAATCTCGGACCACGCTCCACACCACGTGGTCAGTAATCTCGGACCACGCTCCACACCACGTGATAGTAATCTCGGACCACGCTCCACACAACGTGGATAGTAATCTCGGACCACGCTCCACACCACGTGGATAGTAATCTCGGACCGCGCTACACACCACGTGGATCGTAATCTCGGAGCACGCTCCACACGACGTGGATAGTAATCTCGGACCACGCACCAAACCACGTGGATAGGAATCTTGGACCACGCACCACGCTCCGTGGATAGTAATCTCGGACCACGCTCCACACCACTTGGATAGTAATCTCGGAGCACGCTCCACACCACGTGGATAATAATCTCGGACCACGCTCCACACCACGTGAATAGTAATCTTGGACCACGCTCCACACCACGTGGATAGTAATCTTGGACCACGCTCCAGACCACGTCGATAGTAATCTTGGACCACGCTCCACGCCACGTGGATTGTAATCTCGGACCACGCTCCACACCACGTGGATAGTAATCTTGGACCACGCTCCACTCCACGTGGATAGTTATCTCGGACCACGCTCCACAGCACTTGGATTGTAATCTCGGACCACGCTCCACACTGTGGATAGTAATCTCGGACATGGCTCCACACCACGTGGAGAGTAATCTCGGACCACGCTCCACACTGTGGATAGTAATCTTGGACCACGCTCCACACCACGTGGATTGTAATCTAGGACCACGCTCCACACCACGGGGATAGTAATCTCGGACCACGCTCCACACCACGTGGACAGTAATCTCGAACCACGCTCCACACGACGTGGATAGTAATCTCGGACCACGCACCAAACCACGTGGATAGGAATCTTGGACCACGCACCACGCTCCGTGGATAGTAATCTCGGACCACGCTCCACACCACTTGGATAGTAATCTCGGAGCACGCTCCACACCACGTGGATAATAATCTCGGGCCACGCTCCACACCACGTGAATAGTTTTCTGGGACCACGCTCCACACCACGTGGATAGTAATCTCGGACCACGCTCCACACCACGTGGATAGTAATCTTGGACCACGCTCCACAACACGTCGATAGTAATCTTGGACCACGCTCCACGCCACGTGGATTGTAATCTCGGACCACGCTCCACACCACGTGGATAGTAATCTTGGACCACGCTCCACTCCACGTGGATAGTAATCTCGGACCACGCTCCACAGCACGTAGATAGTAATCTCGGACCACGCTCCACACTGTGGATAGTAATCTCGGACCACGCTCCACACCACGTGGACAGTAATCTCGGACCACGCTCCACACCACGTGGATAATAATCTTGGACAACGCTCCACACCACGTGATAGTAATCTCGGACCACACTCCACACTGTGGGTAGTAATCTCGGACCACGCTCCACACCACGTGGAGAGTGATCTCGGACCACGCTCCAAACCACTTGGAGAGTAATGTCGGACACGCTCCACACCACGTGGATAGTAATCTCGGACCACGCTCCACACCACATGGATAGTAATCTCGGGCCACGCTCCACACCATGTGGATAGTAATCTCGGACCACGCACCACAGCACGTGGATAATAATCTCGGACCACGCTCCACACCACGTGGATAATAATCTTGGACAACGCTCCACACCACGTGGATAGTAATCGTGGACCACGCTCCACACCACGTGGATAATAATCTTGGACAACGCTCCACACCACGTGGATAGTAATCTCGGACCACGCTCCACACCACGTGGATAGTAATCTCGGACCACGCTCCACACAACGTGGACAGTAATCTCGGACCACGCTACACACCACGTGGATAGTAATCTCGGACCACGCAAGACGTGGCTAGTAATCGCGGACCACGCTCCACACCACGTGGATAGTAATCTCGGACCACGCACCACGTGAATAGTAATCTCGGACCACGCACCACGTGGATAGTAATCTTGGACCACGCTCCACACCACGTGGATAGTCATCTTGGACCACGCTCCACACCACGTGGATCGTCATCTTGGACCACGCTCCACACCACGGAGATAGTAATCTCGAACCACGCTCCACACCACGTGGATAGTAACCTCGGACCACGCTCCACACCACGTGGATAGTAATATCGGACCACGCTCCACACAACGTGGATAGTAATCTCGGACCACGCTCCACACCACGTGGATAGTAATCTCGGACCACGCTACACACCACGTGGACAGTAATCTCGGACCACGCTCCACACGACGTGGATAGTAATCTCGGACCACGCACCAAACCACGTGGATAGGAATCTTGGACCACGCACCACGCTCCGTGGATAGTAATCTCGGACCACGCTCCACACCACTTGGATAGTAATCTCGGAGCACGCTCCACACCACGTGGATAATAATCTCGGACCACGCTCCACACCACGTGAATAGTTTTCTGGGACCACGCTCCACACCACGTGGATAGTAATCTCGGACCACGCTCCACACCACGTGGATAGTAATCTTGGACCACGCTCACACCACGTCGATAGTAATCTTGGACCACGCTCCACGCCACGTGGACTGTAATCTCGGACCACGCTCCACACCACGTGCATAGTAATCTTGGACCACGCTCCACTCCACGTGGATAGTAATCTCGGACCACGCTCCACAGCACGTAGATAGTAATCTCGGACCACGCTCCGCACTGTGGATAGTAATCCCGGACCACGCTCCACACCACTTGGACAGTAATCTCGGACCACGCTCCACACCACGTGGATAATAATCTCGGACCACGCACCACACCACGTGGATAGTAACCACGGACTACGCTCCACACTGTGGATAGTAATCTCGGACCACGCTCCACACAAAGTGGACAGTAATCTCGGACCACGCTCCACACCACGGGGAGAATTATCTCGGACCACGATCCACACTACGTGGACAGTAATCTCAAACCACGCTCCACACCACGTGGATAGTAAACTTGGACCACGCTCCACACCACGTGGATAGTAATCTCGGACCACGCTCCACACCACGTGGATAGTAATTCCGGACCTCGGACCACACCACGTGGCTAGTAATCTCAGAACACGCTCCACTCCACATGGATAGTAATCGTGGACCACGCTCCACACCACGTGGATAATAATCTTGGACAACGCTCCACACCACGTGATAGTAATCTCGGACCACACTCCACACTGTGGGTAGTAATCTCGGACCACGCTCCACACCACGTAGAGAGTGATCTCGGACCACGCTCCACACCACGGGGATAGTAATCTCGGACCACGCTCCACACCACGTGGATAGTAATCTCGGACCACGCTCCACAACACGTGGATAGTAATCTCGGACCACGCTCCACACAACGTGGACAGTAATCTCGGACCACGCTACACACCACGTGGATAGTAATCTCGGACCACGCAAAACGTGGATAGTAATCTCGGACCACGCTCCACACCACGTGGATAGTAATCTCGGACCACGCTACACACCACGTGGATAGTAATCTCGGACCACGCAAAACGTGGATAGTAATCTCGGACCACGCTCCACACCACGTGGATAGTAATCTCGGACCACGCACCACGTGAATAGTAATCTCGGACCACGCACCACGTGGATAGTAATCTTGGACCACGCTCCACACCACGTGGATCGTCATCTTGGACCACGCTCCACACCACGGGGATAGTAATCTCGAACCACGCTCCACACCACGTGGATAGTAATCTCGGACCACGCTCCACACCACGTGGATAGTAATATCGGACCACGCTCCACACAACGTGGATAGTAATCTCGGACCACGCTACACACCACGTGGATAGGAATCTTGGACCACGCACCATGCTCCGTGGATAGTAATCTCGGACCACGCTCCACACCACTTGGATAGTAATCTCGGAGCACGCTCCACACCACGTGTATAATGATCTAGGAGCACGCTCCACACGACGTGGATAGTAATCTCGGACCACGCTCCACACCATGTGGATAGTAATCTCGGACCACGCTCCACACCACGGGGATAGTAATCTCGGACCACGCTCCACACCACGTGGATAGTAATATCGGACCACGCTCCACACAACGTGGATAGTAATCTCGGACCACGCTACACACCACGTGGATAGGAATCTTGGACCACGCACCATGCTCCGTGGATAGTAATCTCGGACCACGCTCCACACCACTTGGATAGTAATCTCGGAGCACGCTCCACACCACGTGTATAATGATCTAGGAGTACGCTCCACACGACGTAGATAGTAATCTCGGACCACGCTCCACACCATGTGGATAGTAATCTCGGACCACGCTCCACACCACGGGGATAGTAATCTCGGACCACGCTCCAAATCACGTGGAGAGTAATCTCGGACCACGCACCACACCACGGGGATAGTAATCTCGGACCACGCTCCACAGCACATGGAAAGTAATCTCGGACCACGCTCCACACCTCGTGGAGAGTAATCTCGGACCACGCACCACCCCACGTGGATAGTAATCTCCGACCACGCTCCACACTGTGGATAGTAATCTCGGACCACGCTCCACACCACGTGGACAGTAATCTCGGACCACGCTCCACACCACGTGGATAATAATCTCGGACCACGCACCACACCACGTGGATAGTAATCTCGGACCACCAACCACACTGTGGATAGTAATCTCGGACCACGCTCCACACCACGTGGACAGTAATCTCGGACCACGTTCCATACCACGGGGATAGTAATCTCGGACCACGCTCCACACCAAGAGGATAGTAATCTCGGACCACCATCCACACTGTGGATAGTAATCTCGGACCACGCTCCACACCACGTGGATAGTAATCTCGGACCACGCTCCACACCACGTGGATTGTAATCTCGGACCACGCACAACGTGGATAGTAATCTCGGACCACGCTCCACACCACGTGGATAGCAATCTCGGACCACGCTACACACCACGTGGATAGTAATCTCGGACCACGCTCCACACCACGGGGATAGTAATCTCGGACCACGCTCCACATCACGTGGACAGTAATCTCAGACCACGCTCCACACCACGTGGATTGTAATCTCGGACCACGCTCCACACCACGTGGACAGTAATCTCGGACCACGCTCCACACCACGTGGATAATAATCTTGGACAACGCTCCACACCACGTGATAGTAATCTCGGACCACACTCCACACTGTGGGTAGTAATCTCGGACCACGCTCCACACCACGTGGAGAGTGATCTCGGACCACGCTCCACACCACGGGGATAGTAATCTCGGACCACGCTCCAAACCACTTGGAGAGTAATGTCGGACACGCTCCACACCACGTGGATAGTAATCTCGGACCACGCTCCACACCACATGGATAGTAATCTCGGGCCACGCTCCACACCATGTGGATAGTAATCTCGGACCACGCACCACAGCACGTGGATAGTAATCTCGGACCACGCTCCACACCACGTGGATAATAATCTTGGACAACGCTCCACACCACGTGGATAGTAATCGTGGACCACGCTCCACACCACGTGGATAATAATCTTGGACAACGCTCCACACCACGTGGATAGTAATCTCGGACCACGCTCCACACCACGTGGATAGTAATCTCGGACCACGCTCCACACAACGTGGACAGTAATCTCGGACCACGCTACACACCACGTGGATAGTAATCTCGGACCACGCACCACGTGAATAGTAATCTCGGACCACGCACCACGTGGATAGTAATCCTGGACCACGCTCCACACCACGTGGATAGTCATCTTGGACCACGCTCCACACCACGTGGATCGTCATCTTGGACCACGCTCCACACCACGGGGATAGTAATCTCGAACCACGCTCCACACCACGTGGATAGTAATCTCGGACCACGCTCCACACCACGTGGATAGTAATATCGGACCACGCTCCACACAACGTGGATAGTAATCTCGGACCACGCTCCACACCACGTGGATAGTAATCTCGGACCACGCTACACACCACGTGGACAGTAATCTCGGACCACGCTCCACACGACGTGGATAGTAATCTCGGACCACGCACCAAACCACGTGGATAGGAATCTTGGACCACGCACCACGCTCCGTGGATAGTAATCTCGGACCACGCTCCACACCACTTGGATAGTAATCTCGGAGCACGCTCCACACCACGTGGATAATAATCTCGGACCACGCTCCACACCACGTGAATAGTTTTCTGGGACCACGCTCCACACCACGTGGATAGTAATCTCGGACCACGCTCCACACCACGTGGATAGTAATCTTGGACCACGCTCCACACCACGTCGATAGTAATCTTGGACCACGCTCCACGCCACGGGGACTGTAATCTCGGACCACGCTCCACACCACGTGGATAGTAATCTTGGACCACGCTCCACTCCACGTGGATAGTAATCTCGGACCACGCTCCACAGCACGTAGATAGTAATCTCGGACCACGCTCCACACTGTGGATAGTAATCTCGGACCACGCTCCACACCACGTGGACAGTAATCTCGGACCACGCTCAACACCACGTGGATAATAATCTCGGACCACGATCCACACTACGTGGACAGTAATCTCAAACCACGCTCCACACCACGTGGATAGTAAACTTGGACCACGCTCCACACCACGTGGATAGTAATCTCGGACCACGCTCCACACCACGTGGATTGTAATTCCGGACCTCGGACCACACCACGTGGCTAGTAATCTCAGAACACGCTCCACACCACATGGATAGTAATCGTGGACCACGCTCCACACCACGTGGATAATAATCTTGGACAACGCTCCACACCACGTGGATAGTAATCTCGGACCACACTCCACACTGTGGGTAGTAATCTCGGACCACGCTCCACACCACGTGGAGAGTGATCTCGGACCACGCTCCACACCACGGGGATAGTAATCTCGGACCACGCTCCACACCACGTGGATAGTAATCTCGGACCACGCTCCACAACACGTGGATAGTAATCTCGGGCCACGCTACACACAACGTGGACAGTAATCTCGGACCACGCTACACACCACGTGGATAGTAATCTCGGACCACGCAAAACGTGGATAGTAAACTCGGACCACGCTCCACACCACGTGGATAGTAATCTCTGACCACGCTACACACCACGTGGATAGTAATCTCGGACCACGCAAAACGTGGGTAGTAATCTCGGACCACGCTCCACACCACGTGGATAGTAATCTTGGACCACGCACCACGTGAATAGTAATCTCGGACCACGCACCACGTGGATAGTAATCTTGGACAACGCTCCACACCATGTGGATCGTCATCTTGGAGCACGCTCCACACCACGGGGATAGTAATCTCGAACCACGCTCCACACCACGTGGATAGTAATCTCGGACCACGCTCCACACCACGTGGATAGTAATATCGGACCACGCTCCACACAACGTGGATAGTAATCTCGGACCACGCTCCACACCACGTGGATAGTAATCTCGGACCATGCTACACACCACGTGGATAGGAATCTTGGACCACGCACCATGCTCCGTGGATAGTAATCTCGGACCACGCTCCACACCACTTGGATAGTAATCTCGGAGCACGCTCCACACCACGTGTATAATGATCTAGGAGCACGCTCCACACGACGTGGATAGTAATCTCGGACCACGCTCCACACCATGTGGATAGTAATCTCGGACCACGCTCCACACCACGGGGATAGTAATCTCGGACCACGCTCCAAATTACGTGGAGAGTAATCTCGGACCACGCTCCACACCACGGGGATAGTAATCTCGGACCACGCTCCACAGCACATGGAAAGTAATCTCGGACCACGCTCCACACCACGTGGAGTGTAATCTCGGACCACGCACCACCCCACGTGGATAGTAATCTCCGACCACGCTCCACACTGTGGATAGTAATCTCGGACCACGCTCCACACCACGTGGACAGTAATCTCGGACCACGCTCCACACCACGTGGATAATAATCTCGGACCACGCACCACACCACGTGGATAGTAACCACGGACTACGCTCCACACTGTGGATATTAATCTCGGACCACGCTCCACACCACGTGGACAGTAATCTCGGACCACGCTCCACACCACGGGGAGAATTATCTCGGACCACAATCCACACTACGTGGACAGTAATCTCAAACCACGCTCCACACCACGTGGATAGTAAACTTGGACCACGCTCCACACCACGTGGATAGTAATCTCGGACCACGCTCCACACCACGTGGATAGTAATTCCGGACCTCGGACCACACCACGTGGCTAGTAATCTCAGAACACGCTCCACACCACATGGATAGTAATCGTGGACCACGCTCCACACCACGTGGATAATAATCTTGGACAACGCTCCACACCACGTGATAGTAATCTCGGACCACACTACACACTGTGGGTAGTAATCTCGGACCACGCTCCACACCACGTGGAGAGTGATCTCGGACCACGCTCCACACCACGGGGATAGTAATCTCGGACCACGCTCCACACCACGTGGATAGTAATCTCGGACCACGCTCCACAACACGTGGATAGTAATCTCGGACCACGCTCCACACAACGTGGACAGTAATCTCGGACCACGCTACACACCACGTGGATAGTAATCTCGGACCACGCAAAATGTGGATAGTAATCTCGGACCACGCTCCACACCACGTGGATAGTAATCTCGGACCACGCTACACACCACGTGGATAGTAATCTCGGACCACGCAAAACGTGGATAGTAATCTCGGACCACGCTCCACACCACGTGGATAGTAATCTCGGACCACGCACCACGTGAATAGTAATCTCGGACCACGCACCACGTGGATAGTAATCTTGGACCACGCTCCACACCACGTGGATCGTCATCTTGGACCACGCTCCACACCACGGGGATAGTAATCTCGAACCACGCTCCACACCACGTGGATAGTAATCTCGGACCACGCTCCACACCACGTGGATAGTAATATCGGACCACGCTCCACACAACGTGGATAGTAATCTCGGACCACGCTACACACCACGTGGATAGGAATCTTGGACCACGCACCATGCTCCGTGGATAGTAATCTCGGACCACGCTCCACACCACTTGGATAGTAATCTCGGAGCACGCTACACACCACGTGTATAATGATCTAGGAGCACGCTCCACACGACGTGGATAGTAATCTCGGACCACGCTCCACACCATGTGGATAGTAATCTCGGACCACGCTCCACACCACGGGGATAGTAATCTCGGACCACGCTCCACACCACGTGGATAGTAATATCGGACCACGCTCCACACAACGTGGATAGTAATCTCGGACCACGCTACACACCACGTGGATAGGAATCTTGGACCACGCACCATGCTCCGTGGATAGTAATCTCGGACCACGCTCCACACCACTTGGATAGTAATCTCGGAGCACGCTCCACACCACGTGTATAATGATCTAGGAGTACGCTCCACACGACGTAGATAGTAATCTCGGACCACGCTCCACACCATGTGGATAGTAATCTCGGACCACGCTCCACACCACGGGGATAGTAATCTCGGACCACGCTCCAAATCACGTGGAGAGTAATCTCGGACCACGCACCACACCACGGGGATAGTAATCTCGGACCACGCTCCACAGCACATGGAAAGTAATCTCGGACCACGCTCCACACCTCGTGGAGAGTAATCTCGGACCACGCACCACCCCACGTGGATAGTAATCTCCGACCACGCTCCACACTGTGGATAGTAATCTCGGACCACGCTCCACACCACGTGGACAGTAATCTCGGACCACGCTCCACACCACGTGGATAATAATCTCGGACCACGCACCACACCACGTGGATAGTAATCTCGGACCACAAACCACACTGTGGATAGTAATCTCGGACCACGCTCCACACCACGTGGACAGTAATCTCGGACCACGTTCCATACCACGGGGATAGTAATCTCGGACCACGCTCCACACCAAGAGGATAGTAATCTCGGACCACCATCCACACTGTGGATAGTAATCTCGGACCACGCTCCACACCACGTGGATAGTAATCTCGGACCACGCTCCACACCACATGGATTGTAATCTCGGACCACGCACAACGTGGATAGTAATCTCGGACCACGCTCCACACCACGTGGATAGCAATCTCGGACCACGCTACACACCACGTGGATAGTAATCTCGGACCACGCTCCACACCACGGGGATAGTAATCTCGGACCACGCTCCACATCACGTGGACAGTAATCTCAGACCACGCTCCACACCACGTGGATTGTAATCTCGGACCACGCTCCACACCACGTGGACAGTAATCTCGGACCACGCTCCACACCACGTGGATAATAATCTTGGACAACGCTCCACACCACGTGATAGTAATCTCGGACCACACTCCACACTGTGGGTAGTAATCTCGGACCACGCTCCACACCACGTGGAGAGTGATCTCGGACCACGCTCCACACCACGGGGATAGTAATCTCGGACCACGCTCCAAACCACTTGGAGAGTAATGTCGGACACGCTCCACACCACGTGGATAGTAATCTCGGACCACGCTCCACACCACATGGATAGTAATCTCGGGCCACGCTCCACACCATGTGGATAGTAATCTCGGACCACGCACCACAGCACGTGGATAGTAATCTCGGACCACGCTCCACACCACGTGGATAATAATCTTGGACAACGCTCCACACCACGTGGATAGTAATCGTGGACCACGCTCCACACCACGTGGATAATAATCTTGGACAACGCTCCACACCACGTGGATAGTAATCTCGGACCACGCTCCACACCACGTGGATAGTAATCTCGGACCACGCTCCACACAACGTGGACAGTAATCTCGGACCACGCTACACACCACGTGGATAGTAATCTCGGACCACGCAAAACGTGGCTAGTAATCTCGGACCACGCTCCACACCACGTGGATAGTAATCTCGGACCACGCACCACGTGAATAGTAATCTCGGACCACGCACCACGTGGATAGTAATCCTGGACCACGCTCCACACCATGTGGATAGTCATCTTGGACCACGCTCCACACCACGTGGATCGTCATCTTGGACCACGCTCCACACCACGGGGATAGTAATCTCGAACCACGCTCCACACCACGTGGATAGTAATCTCGGACCACGCTCCACACCACGTGGATAGTAATATCGGACCACGCTCCACACAACGTGGATAGTAATCTCGGACCACGCTCCACACCACGTGGATAGTAATCTCGGACCACGCTACACACCACGTGGACAGTAATCTCGGACCACGCTCCACACGACGTGGATAGTAATCTCGGACCACGCACCAAACCACGTGGATAGGAATCTTGGACCACGCACCACGCTCCGTGGATAGTAATCTCGGACCACGCTCCACACCACTTGGATAGTAATCTCGGAGCACGCTCCACACCACGTGGATAATAATCTCGGACCACGCTCCACACCACGTGGATAGTAATCTCGGACCACGCACCACGTGAATAGTAATCTCGGACCACGCACCACGTGGATAGTAATCTTGGACAACGCTCCACACCATGTGGATCGTCATCTTGGAGCACGCTCCACACCACGGGGATAGTAATCTCGAACCACGCTCCACACCACGTGGATAGTAATCTCGGACCACGCTCCACACCACGTGGATAGTAATATCGGACCACGCTCCACACAACGTGGATAGTAATCTCGGACCACGCTCCACACCACGTGGATAGTAATCTCGGACCATGCTACACACCACGTGGATAGGAATCTTGGACCACGCACCATGCTCCGTGGATAGTAATCTCGGACCACGCTCCACACCACTTGGATAGTAATCTCGGAGCACGCTCCACACCACGTGTATAATGATCTAGGAGCACGCTCCACACGACGTGGATAGTAATCTCGGACCACGCTCCACACCATGTGGATAGTAATCTCGGACCACGCTCCACACCACGGGGATAGTAATCTCGGACCACGCTCCAAATTACGTGGAGAGTAATCTCGGACCACGCTCCACACCACGGGGATAGTAATCTCGGACCACGCTCCACAGCACATGGAAAGTAATCTCGGACCACGCTCCACACCACGTGGAGTGTAATCTCGGACCACGCACCACCCCACGTGGATAGTAATCTCCGACCACGCTCCACACTGTGGATAGTAATCTCGGACCACGCTCCACACCACGTGGACAGTAATCTCGGACCACGCTCCACACCACGTGGATAATAATCTCGGACCACGCACCACACCACGTGGATAGTAACCACGGACTACGCTCCACACTGTGGATATTAATCTCGGACCACGCTCCACACCACGTGGACAGTAATCTCGGACCACGCTCCACACCACGGGGAGAATTATCTCGGACCACGATCCACACTACGTGGACAGTAATCTCAAACCACGCTCCACACCACGTGGATAGTAAACTTGGACCACGCTCCACACCACGTGGATAGTAATCTCGGACCACGCTCCACACCACGTGGATAGTAATTCCGGACCTCGGACCACACCACGTGGCTAGTAATCTCAGAACACGCTCCACACCACATGGATAGTAATCGTGGACCACGCTCCACACCACATGGATAATAATCTTGGACAACGCTCCACACCACGTGATAGTAATCTCGGACCACACTCCACACTGTGGGTAGTAATCTCGGACCACGCTCCACACCACGTGGAGAGTGATCTCGGACCACGCTCCACACCACGGGGATAGTAATCTCGGACCACGCTCCACACCACGTGGATAGTAATCTCGGACCACGCTCCACAACACGTGGATAGTAATCTCGGACCACGCTCCACACAACGTGGACAGTAATCTCGGACCACGCTACACACCACGTGGATAGTAATCTCGGACCACGCAAAATGTGGATAGTAATCTCGGACCACGCTCCACACCACGTGGATAGTAATCTCGGACCACGCTACACACCACGTGGATAGTAATCTCGGACCACGCAAAACGTGGATAGTAATCTCGGACCACGCTCCACACCACGTGGATAGTAATCTCGGACCACGCACCACGTGAATAGTAATCTCGGACCACGCACCACGTGGATAGTAATCTTGGACCACGCTCCACACCACGTGGATCGTCATCTTGGACCACGCTCCACACCACGGGGATAGTAATCTCGAACCACGCTCCACACCACGTGGATAGTAATCTCGGACCACGCTCCACACCACGTGGATAGTAATATCGGACCACGCTCCACACAACGTGGATAGTAATCTCGGACCACGCTACACACCACGTGGATAGGAATCTTGGACCACGCACCATGCTCCGTGGATAGTAATCTCGGACCACGCTCCACACCACTTGGATAGTAATCTCGGAGCACGCTACACACCACGTGTATAATGATCTAGGAGCACGCTCCACACGACGTGGATAGTAATCTCGGACCACGCTCCACACCATGTGGATAGTAATCTCGGACCACGCTCCACACCACGGGGATAGTAATCTCGGACCACGCTCCACACCACGTGGATAGTAATATCGGACCACGCTCCACACAACGTGGATAGTAATCTCGGACCACGCTACACACCACGTGGATAGGAATCTTGGACCACGCACCATGCTCCGTGGATAGTAATCTCGGACCACGCTCCACACCACTTGGATAGTAATCTCGGAGCACGCTCCACACCACGTGTATAATGATCTAGGAGTACGCTCCACACGACGTAGATAGTAATCTCGGACCACGCTCCAAATCACGTGGAGAGTAATCTCGGACCACGCACCACACCACGGGGATAGTAATCTCGGACCACGCTCCACAGCACATGGAAAGTAATCTCGGACCACGCTCCACACCTCGTGGAGAGTAATCTCGGACCACGCACCACCCCACGTGGATAGTAATCTCCGACCACGCTCCACACTGTGGATAGTAATCTCGGACCACGCTCCACACCACGTGGACAGTAATCTCGGACCACGCTCCACACCACGTGGATAATAATCTCGGACCACGCACCACACCACGTGGATAGTAATCTCGGACCACAAACCACACTGTGGATAGTAATCTCGGACCACGCTCCACACCACGTGGACAGTAATCTCGGACCACGTTCCATACCACGGGGATAGTAATCTCGGACCACGCTCCACACCAAGAGGATAGTAATCTCGGACCACCATCCACACTGTGGATAGTAATCTCGGACCACGCTCCACACCACGTGGATAGTAATCTCGGACCACGCTCCACACCACATGGATTGTAATCTCGGACCACGCACAACGTGGATAGTAATCTCGGACCACGCTCCACACCACGTGGATAGCAATCTCGGACCACGCTACACACCACGTGGATAGTAATCTCGGACCACGCTCCACACCACGGGGATAGTAATCTCGGACCACGCTCCACATCACGTGGACAGTAATCTCAGACCACGCTCCACACCACGTGGATTGTAATCTCGGACCACGCTCCACACCACGTGGACAGTAATCTCGGACCACGCTCCACACCACGTGGATAATAATCTTGGACAACGCTCCACACCACGTGATAGTAATCTCGGACCACACTCCACACTGTGGGTAGTAATCTCGGACCACGCTCCACACCACGTGGAGAGTGATCTCGGACCACGCTCCACACCACGGGGATAGTAATCTCGGACCACGCTCCAAACCACTTGGAGAGTAATGTCGGACACGCTCCACACCACGTGGATAGTAATCTCGGACCACGCTCCACACCACATGGATAGTAATCTCGGGCCACGCTCCACACCATGTGGATAGTAATCTCGGACCACGCACCACAGCACGTGGATAGTAATCTCGGACCACGCTCCACACCACGTGGATAATAATCTTGGACAACGCTCCACACCACGTGGATAGTAATCGTGGACCACGCTCCACACCACGTGGATAATAATCTTGGACAACGCTCCACACCACGTGGATAGTAATCTCGGACCACGCTCCACACCACGTGGATAGTAATCTCGGACCACGCTCCACACAACGTGGACAGTAATCTCGGACCACGCTACACACCACGTGGATAGTAATCTCGGACCACGCAAAACGTGGCTAGTAATCTCGGACCACGCTCCACACCACGTGGATAGTAATCTCGGACCACGCACCACGTGAATAGTAATCTCGGACCACGCACCACGTGGATAGTAATCCTGGACCACGCTCCACACCATGTGGATAGTCATCTTGGACCACGCTCCACACCACGTGGATCGTCATCTTGGACCACGCTCCACACCACGGGGATAGTAATCTCGAACCACGCTCCACACCACGTGGATAGTAATCTCGGACCACGCTCCACACCACGTGGATAGTAATATCGGACCACGCTCCACACAACGTGGATAGTAATCTCGGACCACGCTCCACACCACGTGGATAGTAATCTCGGACCACGCTACACACCACGTGGACAGTAATCTCGGACCACGCTCCACACGACGTGGATAGTAATCTCGGACCACGCACCAAACCACGTGGATAGGAATCTTGGACCACGCACCACGCTCCGTGGATAGTAATCTCGGACCACGCTCCACACCACTTGGATAGTAATCTCGGAGCACGCTCCACACCACGTGGATAATAATCTCGGACCACGCTCCACACCACGTGAATAGTTTTCTGGGACCACGCTCCACACCACGTGGATAGTAATCTCGGACCACGCTCCACACCACGTGGATAGTAATCTTGGACCACGCTCCACACCACGTCGATAGTAATCTTGGACCACGCTCCACGCCACGTGGACTGTAATCTCGGACCACGCTCCACACCACGTGGATAGTAATCTTGGACCACGCTCCACTCCACGTGGATAGTAATCTCGGACCACGCTCCACAGCACGTAGATAGTAATCTCGGACCACGCTCCACACTGTGGATAGTAATCTCGGACCACGCTCCACACCACGTGGACAGTAATCTCGGACCACGCTCAACACCACGTGGATAATAATCTCGGACCACGCACCACACCACGTGGATAGTAACCACGGACTACGCTCCACACTGTGGATAGTAATCTCGGACCATGCTCCACACCACGTGGACAGTAATCTCGGACCACGCACCACACCACGGGGAGAATTATCTCGGACCACGATCCACACTACGTGGACAGTAATCTCAAACCACGCTCCACACCACGTGGTTAGTAAACTTGGACCACGCTCCACACCACGTGGATAGTAATCTCGGACCACGCTCCACACCACGTGGATAGTAATTCCGGACCTCGGACCACACCACGTGGCTAGTAATCTCAGAACACGCTCCACACCACATGGATAGTAATCGTGGACCACGCTCCACACCACGTGGATAATAATCTTGGACAACGCTCCACACCACGTGGATAGTAATCTCGGACCACACTCCACACTATGGGTAGTAATCTCGGACCACGCTCCACACCACGTGGAGAGTGATCTCGGACCACGCTCCACACCACGGGGATAGTAATCTCGGACCACGCTCCACACCACGTGGATAGTAATCTCGGACCACGCTCCACAACACGTGGATAGTAATCTCGGACCACGCTCCACACAACGTGGACAGTAATCTCGGACCACGCTACACACCACGTGGATAGTAATCTCGGACCACGCAAAACGTGGATAGTAAACTCGGACCACGCTCCACACCACGTGGATAGTAATCTCTGACCACGCTACACACCACGTGGATAGTAATCTCGGACCACGCAAAACGTGGGGAGTAATCTCGGACCACGCTCCACACCACGTGGATAGTAATCTCGGACCACGCACCACGTGAATAGTAATCTCGGACCACGCACCACGTGGATAGTAATCTTGGGCAACGCTCCACACCACGTGGATCGTCATCTTGGAGCACGCTCCACACCACGGGGATAGTAATCTCGAACCACGCTCCACACCACGTGGATAGTAATCTCGGACCACGCTCCACACCACGTGGATAGTAATATCGGACCACGCTCCACACAACGTGGATAGTAATCTCGGACCACGCTCCACACCACGTGGATAGTAATCTCGGACCATGCTACACTCCACGTGGATAGGAATCTTGGACCACGCACCATGCTCCGTGGATAGTAATCTCGGACCACGCTCCACACCACTTGGATAGTAATCTCGGAGCACGCTCCACACCACGTGTATAATGATCTAGGAGCACGCTCCACACGACGTGCATAGTAATCTCGGACCACGCTCCACACCATGTGGATAGTAATCTCGGACCACGCTCCACACCACGGGGATAGTAATCTCGGACCACGCTCCAAATTACGTGGAGAGTAATCTCGGACCACGCTCCACACCACGGGGATAGTAATCTCGGACCACGCTCCACAGCACATGGAAAGTAATCTCGGACCACGCTCCACACCACGTGGAGAGTAATCTCGGACCACGCACCACCCCACGTGGATAGTAATCTCCGACCACGCTCCACACTGTGGATAGTAATCTCGGACCACGCTCCACACCACGTGGACAGTAATCTCGGACCACGCTCCACACCACGTGGATAATAATCTCGGACCACGCACCACACCACGTGGATAGTAATCTCGGACCACCAACCACACTGTGGATAGTAATCTCGGACCACGCTCCACACCACGTGGACAGTAATCTCGGACCACGTTCCATACCACGGGGATAGTAATCTCGGACCACGCTCCACACCAAGAGGATAGTAATCTCGGACCACCATCCACACTGTGGATAGTAATCTCGGACCACGCTCCACACCACGTGGATAGTAATCTCGGACCACGCTCCACACCACGTGGATTGTAATCTCGGACCACGCACAACGTGGATAGTAATCTCGGACCACGCTCCACACCACGTGGATAGCAATCTCGGACCACGCTACACACCACGTGGATAGTAATCTCGGACCACGCTCCACACCACGGGGATAGTAATCTCGGACCACGCTCCACATCACGTGGACAGTAATCTCAGACCACGCTCCACACCACGTGGATTGTAATCTCGGACCACGCTCCACACCACGTGGACAGTAATCTCGGACCACGCTCCACACCACGTGGATAATAATCTTGGACAACGCTCCACACCACGTGATAGTAATCTCGGACCACACTCCACACTGTGGGTAGTAATCTCGGACCACGCTCCACACCACGTGGAGAGTGATCTCGGACCACGCTCCACACCACGGGGATAGTAATCTCGGACCACGCTCCAAACCACTTGGAGAGTAATGTCGGACACGCTCCACACCACGTGGATAGTAATCTCGGACCACGCTCCACACCACATGGATAGTAATCTCGGGCCACGCTCCACACCATGTGGATAGTAATCTCGGACCACGCACCACCGCACGTGGATAGTAATCTCGGACCACGCGCCACACCACGTGGATAATAATCTTGGACAACGCTCCACACCACGTGGATAGTAATCGTGGACCACGCTCCACACCACGTGGATAATAATCTTGGACAACGCTCCACACCACGTGGATAGTAATCTCGGACCACGCTCCACACCACGTGGATAGTAATCTCGGACCACGCTCCACACAACGTGGACAGTAATCTCGGACCACGCTACACACCACGTGGATAGTAATCTCGGACCACGCAAAACGTGGCTAGTAATCTCGGACCACGCTCCACACCACGTGGATAGTAATCTCGGACCACGCACCACGTGAATAGTAATCTCGGACCACGCACCACGTGGATAGTAATCTTGGACCACGCTCCACACCACGTGGATAGTCATCTTGGACCACGCTCCACACCACGTGGATCGTCATCTTGGACCACGCTCCACACCACGGGGATAGTAATCTCGAACCATGCTCCACACCACGTGGATAGTAATCTCGGACCACGCTCCACACCACGTGGATAGTAATATCGGACCACGCTCCACATAACGTGGATAGTAATCTCGGACCACGCTCCACACCACGTGGATAGTAATCTCGGACCACGCTACACACCACGTGGCCAGTAATCTCGGACCACGCTCCACACGACGTGGATAGTAATCTCGGACCACGCACCAAACCACGTGGATAGGAATCTTGGACCACGCACCACGCTCCGTGGATAGTAATCTCGGACCACGCTCCACACCACTTGGATAGTAATCTCGGAGCACGCTCCACACCACGTGGATAATAATCTCGGACCACGCTCCACACCACGTGAATAGTTTTCTGGGACCACGCTCCACACCACGTGGATAGTAATCTCGGACCACGCTCCACACCACGTGGATAGTAATCTTGGACCACGCTCCACACCACGTCGATAGTAATCTTGGACCACGCTCCACGCCACGTGGACTGTAATCTCGGACCACGCTCCACACCACGTGGATAGTAATCTTGGACCACGCTCCACTCCACGTGGATAGTAATCTCGGACCACGCTCCACAGCACGTAGATAGTAATCTCGGACCACGCTCCACACTGTGGATAGTAATCTCGGACCACGCTCCACACCACGTGGACAGTAATCTCGGACCACGCTCCACACCACGTGGATAATAATCTCGGACCACGCACCACACCACGTGGATAGTAACCACGGACTACGCTCCACACTGTGGATATTAATCTCGGACCACGCTCCACACCACGTGGACAGTAATCTCGGACCACGCTCCACACCACGGGGAGAATTATCTCGGACCACGATCCACACTACGTGGACAGTAATCTCAAACCACGCTCCACACCACGTGGATAGTAAACTTGGACCACGCTCCACACCACGTGGATAGTAATCTCGGACCACGCTCCACACCACGTGGATAGTAATTCCGGACCTCGGACCACACCACGTGGCTAGTAATCTCAGAACACGCTCCACACCACATGGATAGTAATCGTGGACCACGCTCCACACCACGTGGATAATAATCTTGGACAACGCTCCACACCACGTGGATAGTAATCTCGGACCACACTCCACACTGTGGGTAGTAATCTCGGACCACGCTCCACACCACGTGGAGAGTGATCTCGGACCACGCTCCACACCACGGGGATAGTAATCTCGGACCACGCTCCACACCACGTGGATAGTAATCTCGGACCACGCTCCACAACACGTGGATAGTAATCTCGGACCACGCTCCACACAACGTGGACAGTAATCTCGGACCACGCTACACACCACGTGGATAGTAATCTCGGACCACGCAAAACGTGGATAGTAATCTCGGACCACGCTCCACACCACGTGGATAGTAATCTCGGACCACGCTACACACCACGTGGATAGTAATCTCGGACCACGCAAAACGTGGATAGTAATATCGGACCACGCTCCACACCACGTGGATAGTAATCTCGGACCACGCACCACGTGTATAGTAATCTCGGACCACGCACCACGTGGATAGTAATCTTGGACAACGCTCCACACCACGTGGATCGTCATCTTGGACCACGCTCCACACCACGGGGATAGTAATCTCGAACCACGCTCCACACCACGTGGATAGTAATCTCGGACCACGCTCCACACCACGTGGATAGTAATATCGGACCACGCTCCACACAACGTGGATAGTAAACTCGGACCACGCTCCACACCACGTGGATAGTAATCTCGGACCACGCTACACACCACGTGGATAGGAATCTTGGACCACGCACCATGCTCCGTGGATAGTAATCTCGGACCACGCTCCACACCACTTGGATAGTAATCTCGGAGCACGCTCCACACCACGTGTATAATGATCTAGGAGCACGCTCCACACGACGTGGATAGTAATCTCGGACCACGCTCCACACCATGTGGATAGTAATCTCGGACCACGCTCCACACCACGGGGATAGTAATCTCGGACCACGCTCCAAATCACGTGGAGAGTAATCTCGGACCACGCTCCACACCACGGGGATAGTAATCTCGGACCACGCTCCACAGCACATGGAAAGTAATCTCGGACCACGCTCCACACCACGTGGAGAGTAATCTCGGACCACGCACCACCCCACGTGGATAGTAATCTCCGACCACGCTCCACACTGTGGATAGTAATCTCGGACCACGCTCCACACCACGTGGACAGTAATCTCGGACCACGCTCCACACCACGTGGATAATAATCTCGGACCACGCACCACACCACGTGGATAGTAATCTCGGACCACCAACCACACTGTGGATAGTAATCTCGGACCACGCTCCACACCACGTGGACAGTAATCTCGGACCACGTTCCATACCACGGGGATAGTAATCTCGGACCACGCTCCACACCACGGGGATAGTAATCTCGGACCACGCTCCACACCACGTGGATAGTAATCTCGGACCACGCTCCACAACACGTGGATAGTAATCTCGGACCACGCTCCACACAACGTGGACAGTAATCTCGGACCACGCTACACACCACGTGGATAGTAATCTCGGACCACGCAAAACGTGGATAGTAATCTCGGACCACGCTCCACACCACGTGGATAGTAATCTCGGACCACGCTACACACCACGTGGATAGTAATCTCGGACCACGCAAAACGTGGATAGTAATCTCGGACCACGCTCCACACCACGTGGATAGTAATCTCGGACCACGCACCACGTGAATAGTAATCTCGGACCACGCACCACGTGGATAGTAATCTTGGACAACGCTCCACACCACGTGGATCGTCATCTTGGACCACGCTCCACACCACGGGGATAGTAATCTCGAACCACGCACCACACCACGTGGATAGTAATCTCGGGCCACGCTCCACACCACGTGGATAGTAATATCGGACCACGCTCCACACAACGTGGATAGTAATCTCGGACCACGCTCCACACCACGTGGATAGTAATCTCGGACCACGCTACACACCACGTGGATAGGAATCTTGGACCACGCACCATGCTCCGTGGATAGTAATCTCGGACCACGCTCCACACCACTTGGATAGTAATCTCGGAGCACGCTCCACACCACGTGTATAATGATCTAGGAGCACGCTCCACATGACGTGGATAGTAATCTCGGACCACGCTCCACACCATGTGGATAGTAATCTCGGACCACGCTCCACACCACGGGGATAGTAATCTCGGACCACGCTCCAAATCACGTGGAGAGTAATCTCGGACCACGCTCCACACCACGGGGATAGTAATCTCGGACCACGCTCCACAGCACATGGAAAGTAATCTCGGACCACGCTCCACACCACGTGGAGAGTAATCTCGGACCACGCACCACCCCACGTGGATAGTAATCTCCGACCACGCTCCACACTGTGGATAGTAATCTCGGACCACGCTCCACACCACGTGGACAGTAATCTCGGACCACGCTCCACACCACGTGGATAATAATCTCGGACCACGCACCACACCACGTGGATAGTAATCTCGGACCACCAACCACACTGTGGATAGTAATCTCGGACCACGCTCCTCACCACGTGGACAGTAATCTCGGACCACGTTCCATACCACGGGGATAGTAATCTCGGACCACGCTCCACACCAAGAGGATAGTAATCTCGGACCACCATCCACACTGTGGATAGTAATCTCGGACCACGCTCCACACCACGTGGATAGTAATCTCGGACCACGCTCCACACCACGTGGATTGTAATCTCGGACCACGCACAACGTGGATAGTAATCTCGGACCACGCTCCACACCACGTGGATAGCAATCTCGGACCACGCTACACACCACGTGGATAGTAATCTCGGACCACGCTCCACACCACGTGGATTGTAATCTCGGACCACGCACAACGTGGATAGTAATCTCGGACCACGCTCCACACCACGAGGATAGTAATCTCGGACCATGCACCACATGGATAGTAATCTCGAAGCACGCACCACGTGGATAGTAATCTCGGACCACGCTACTCACCACGTAGATAGTAATCTTGGACAACGCTCCAAACCACGTGGATAGTAATCTCGGACCACGCTACTCACCACGTGGATAGTAATCTTGGACAACGCTCCACACCACGTGGATAGTAATCTTGGAACACGCTCCACACCACGGGGATAGTAATCTCGAACCACGATTCTCACCACGTGGATAGTAATCTCGGACCACGCTCCACACCACGGGGATAGTAATCTCGGACCACGCTCCACACCACGTGGACAGTAATCTCGGACCACGCTCCACACCACGTGGATAGTAATCTCGGACCACGCTCCACACAACGTGGATTGTAATCTCGGAGCATGCTCCACACGACGTGGATAGTAATCTCGGACCACGCACCAAACCACGTGGATAGGAATCTTGGACCACGCACTACGCTCCGTGGATAGTTATCTCGGACCACGCTCCACACCACTTGGATAGTAATCTCGGAGCACGCTCCACACCACGTGGATAATAATCTCTGACCACGCTCCACACCACGTGAATAGTAATCTTGGACCACGCTCCACACCACGTGGATAGTAATCTCGGACCACGCTCCACACCACGTGGATAGTAATCTTGGACCACGCTCCACACCACGTCGATAGTAATCTTGGACCACGCTCCACGCCACGTGGATTGTAATCTCGGACCACGCTCCACACCACGTGGATAACAATCTTGGACCACGCTCCACTCCACGTGGATAGTAATCTCGGACCACGCTCCACAGCACGTGGATAGAAATCTCGGACCACGCTCCACACTGTGGATAGTAATCTCGGACCACGCTCCACACCACGTGGACAGTAATCTCGGACCACGCTCCACACCACGTGGATAATAATCTCGGACCACGGACCACACCATGTGGATAGTAATCACGGACTACGCTCCACACTGTGGATAGTAATCTCGGACCACGCTCCACACCACGTGGACAGTAATCTCGGACCACGCTCCACACCACGGGGAGAATGATCTCGGACCACGCTCCACACCACGTGGACAGTAATCTCAAACCACGCTCCACACCACGTGGATAGTAATCTCGGACCACGCTCCACACCACGTGGATAGTAATCTCGGACCACGCTCCACATCACGTGGATAGTAATTCCGGACCTCGGACCACACCACGTGGTTAGTAATCTAGGAACACGCTCCACACCACGTTGATAGTAATCGTGGACCACGCTCCACACCACGTGGATAGTAATCTCGGACCAAGCTCCACAACATGTGGATAGTAATCTCGGACCACACTCCACACTGTGGATAGTAATCTCGGACCACACTCCACACCACTTGGAGAGTAATGTCGGACCACGCTCCACACCACGGGGATAGAAATCTCGGACCACGCTCCACACCACGTGGATAGTAATCTTGGACCAAGCTCCACAACATGTGGATAGTAATCTCGGACCACGCACCACAGCACGTGGATAGTAATCGTGGACCACGCTCCACACCACGTGGATAATAATCTTGGACAACGCTCCACACCACGTGGATAGTAATCTCGGACCACGCTCCACACTGTGGATAGTAATCTCGGACCACGCTCCACACCACTTGGAGAGTGATCTCGGACCACGCTCCACACCACGGGGATAGTAATCTCGGACCACGCTCCAAACCACTTGGAGAGTAATGTCGGACCACGCTCCACACCACGGGGATAGTAATCTCGGACCACGCTACACACCACGTGGATAGTAATCTCGGACCACGCTCCACACCATGTGGATAGTAATCTCGGACCACGCACCACAGCACGTGGATAGTAATCTCGGACCACGCTCCACACTGTGGATAGTAATCGCGGACCACGCCTCACACCACGTGGACAGTAATCTCGGACCACGCCCCACACCACGTGGATAATAATCTCGGACCACGCAAAACACCACGTGGATAGTAATCACGAACTACGCTCCACACTGTGGATAGTAATCTCGAACCACGCTCCACACCACGTGGACAGAAATCTTGGACCACGCTACACACCACGGGGAGAGTAATCTCGGACCACGCTCCACACCACGTGGACATAATCTCAGACCACACTCCACACCACGTGGATAGTAATCTCGGACCACGCTCCACACCACGTGGATAGTAATCTTGGACCACGCTCCACACCACGGGGATAGTAATCTCGGAACACGCTCCAAACCACTTGGAGAGTAATGTCGGACGACGCTCAACACCACGGGGTTAGTAATCTCGGACCACGCTCCACACCACGTGGATAGTCATCTCGGACCACGCTCCACACCATGTGGATAGTAATCTCGGTCCACGCACCACAGCATGTGGATAGTAATCTCGGACCACGCTCCACACTGTGGATAGTAATCTCGAACCACGCTCCACACCACGTGGATAGTCATCTCGGACAACGCTCCACACCACGTCGAGATTAATCTCGGAACTCGCTCCGCTCCACGTGGATAGTAATGTCGGACCACGCTCCACACCACGTGGATAGTAATCTCGGACCACGCTCCACACCACATGGACAGAAATCTCGCACCACGCTCCACACCACGTGGATAGTAATCTTGGACCATGCTCCACACCACGTGGATAGTAATCTTGGACCATGCTCCACACCACGTGGATAGTAATCTTGGACCACGCTCCACACCACGGGGAGAGTAATCTCGGACCACGCTCCACACCACGTGGATAATGATCTCGGACCACGCTCCACACCACGTGGATAGTAATCTCGGAACACGCTCCAAACTGTGGATCGTATTCTCGGACCACGCTCCACACCACGTGGATAGTAATCTCGGACCACGCTCCACACCACGGGGATAGTAATCTCGGGCCACGCTCCAAATCACGTGTAGAGTAAACTCGGACCACGATCCACACCACGGGGATAGTAATCTCGGACCACGCTCCACACCACATGGAAAGTAATCTCGGACCACGCTCCACACCACGTGGATAGTAACCTCGGACCACGCACCACACCACGTGGATAGTAATCTCGGACCACTCTCCACACCACGTGGATAGTAACCTCGGACCACGCTTCACACTGTGGATAGTAATCTCAGACCACGCTCCACACCACGGGGATAGTAATCTCGGACCACGCTTCACACTGTGGATAGTAATCTCAGACCACGCTCCACACCACGTGGACAGTAATCTCGGACCACGCTCCACACCACGTGGATAATAATCTCGGACCACGCACCACACCACGTGGATAGCAATCTCGGACCACCATCCACACTGTGGATAGTAATCTCGGACCACGCTCCACACCACGTGGGCAGTAATCTCGGACCACGCTCCATACCACGGGGATAGTAATCTCGGACCACGCTCCACACCACGTGGATAGTAATCTCGGACCACCATCCACACTGTGGATAGTAATCTCGGACCACGCTCCACACCATGTGGACAGTAATCTCGGACCACGCTCCACACCACGTGGATAGTAATCTCGGACCACGCTCCACAACACGTGGATAGCAATCTCGGACCACGCTCCACACCACGTGGATAGTAATCTCTGACCACGCTGCACATCACATGGATAGTAATCTCGGACCACGCACCACACCACGTGGATAGTAATCTCGGACCACGCACAACGTGGATAGTAATCTCGGACCACGCTCTACACCATGTGGATCGTAATCTCGGAACACGCACCACGTGGATAGTAATCTCGGACCACGCACCACTTGGATAGTAATCTCGGACCACGCTCCACACCACGTGGATAGTAATCTCGGACCACGCTCCTCACCACGTGGATAGTAATCTCGGACCACGCTCCACAACACGTGGATAGCAATCTCGGACCACGCTCCACACCACGTGGATAGTAATCTCTGACCACGCTGCACATCACATGGATAGTAATCTCGGACCACGCTCCACACCACGTGGATAGTAATCTCGGACCACGCACAACGTGGATAGTAATCTCGGACCACGCTCTACACCATGTGGATCGTAATCTCGGACCACGCACCACGTGGATAGTAATCTCGGACCACGCACCACTTGGATAGTAATCTTGGACCACGCTCCACTCCACCTGGATAGTAATCTCGGACCACGCTCCACACCACGTGGATAGTAATCTCGGACCATGCACCACACCACGTGGATAGTAATCTCGGACCACGCTCCACACCACGTGGATAGTAATCTCGGACCAAGCTCCTGACCACGTGGATAGTAATCTTCGACCACGCTCCACACGAAGTGGATAGTAATCTTGGACCACGCTCCACACCACGTGGATAGTAATCTCGGACCACGCTCCACACAACGTGGATAGTAATCTCGGACCACGCTCCACACCACGTGGATAGTAATCTCAGACCACGCTACACACCACGTGGATAGTAATCTCGGAGCACGCTCCACACGACGTGGATAGTAATCTCGGATCACGCACCAAACCACGTGGATAGGAATCTTGGACCACGCACCACGCTCCGTGGATAGTCATCTCGGACCAAGCTCCACACCACGTGGATAGTAATCTCGGAGCACGCTCCACACCACGTGGATAGTAATCTCGGACCACGCTCCACACCACGTGAATAGTAATCTTGGACCACGCTCCACACCACGTGGATAGTAATCTCGGACAACGCTCCACACCACGTGTAGAGTAAACTCGGACCACGATCCACACCACGGGGATACTAATCTCGGACCACGCTCCACACCACATGGAAAGTAATCTCGGACCACGCTCCACACCACGTGGATAGTAACCTCGGACCACGCACCACACCACGTGGATAGTAATCTCGGACCACGCTCCACACCACGTGGATAGTAACCTCGGACCACGCACCACACCACGGGGATAGTAATCTCGGACCACGTTTCACACTGTGGATAGTAATCTCAGACCACGCTCCACACCACGTGGACAGTAATCTCGGACCACGCTCCACACCACGTGGATAATAATCTCGGACCACGCACCACACCACGTGGATAGCAATCTCGGACCACCATCCACACTGTGGATAGTAATCTCGGACCACGCTCCACACCACGTGGGCAGTAATCTCGGACCACGCTCCATACCACGGGGATAGTAATCTCGGACCACGCTCCACACCACGTGGATAGTAATCTCGGACCACCATCCACACTGTGGATAGTAATCTCGGACCACGCTCCACACCTTGTGGACAGTAATCTCGGACCACGCTCCACACCACGTGGATAGTAATCTCGGACCACGCTCCACAACACGTGGATAGCAATCTCGGACCACGCTCCACACCACGTGGATAGTAATCTCTGACCACGCTGCACATCACATGGATAGTAATCTCGGACCATGCTCCACACCACGTGGATAGTAATCTCGGACCACGCACAACGTGGATAGTAATCTCGGACCACGCTCTACACCATGTGGATCGTAATCTCGGACCACGCACCACGTGGATAGTAATCTCGGACCACGCACCACTTGGATAGTAATCTCGGACCACGCTCCACACCACGTGGATAGTAATCTCGGACCACGCTCCTCACCACGTGGATAGTAATCTTGGACCACGCTCCACACCACGTGGATAGTAATCTTGGACCACGCTCCACACCACGGGTATAGTAATCTCGAACCACGCTCCACACCACGTGGATAGTAATCTCGGACCACGCTCCACACCACGGGGATAGTAATCACGGACCACGCTCCACACCACGTGGATAGTAATCTCGGACCACGCTCCTCACCACGTGGATAGTAATCTTGGACCACGCTCCACACCACGTGGTTAGTAACCTTGGACCACGCTCCACACCACGGGTATAGTAATCTCCAACCACGCTCCACACCACGTGGATAGTAATCTCGGACCACGCTCCACACCACGGGGATAGTAATCTCGGACCACGCTCCACACCACGTGGACAGTAATCTCGGACCACGCTCCACACCACGTGGATAGTAATCTCGGACCACGCTCCACACAACGTGGATAGTAATCTCGGACCACGCTCCACACCACGTGGACAGTAATCTAGGACCACGCTCCACACCATGTGGATAGGAAACTTGGACCACGCACCACGCTCCGTGGATAGTAATCTCGGACCAAGCTCCACACCACGTGGATAGTAATCTCGGAGCACGCTCCACACCACGTGGATAGTAATCTCGTATCACGCTCCACACCACGTGGATAGTATTCTCGGACCACGCTCCACACCACGAGAATAGTAATCTTGGACCACGCTCCACACCACGTGGATAGTAATCTCGGACCACGCTCCACACCACGTGGATAGTAATCTTGGACCACGCTCCACACCACGTCGATAGTAATCTTGGACCACGCTCCACGCCACGTGGATTGTAATCTCGGACCACGCTCCACACCACGTGGATAGTAATCTTGGACCACGCTCCACTCCACCTGGATAGTAATCTCGGACCACGCTCCACACCACGTGGATAGTAATCTCGGACCATGCACCACACCACGTGGATAGTAATCTCGGACCACGCTCCACACCACGTGGATAGTAATCTCGGACCAAGCTCCTGACCACGTGGATAGTAATCTTCGACCACGCTCCACACGAAGTGGATAGTAATCTTGGACCACGCTCCACACCACGTGGATAGTAATCTCGGACCACGCTCCACACAACGTGGATAGTAATCTCGGACCACGCTCCACACCACGTGGATAGTAATCTCAGACCACGCTACACACCACGTGGATAGTAATCTCGGAGCACGCTCCACACGACGTGGATAGTAATCTCGGATCACGCACCAAACCACGTGGATAGGAATCTTGGACCACGCACCACGCTCCGTGGATAGTAATCTCGGACCAAGCTCCACACCACGTGGATAGTAATCTCGGAGCACGCTCCACACCACGTGGATAGTAATCTCGGACCACGCTCCACACCACGTGAATAGTAATCTTGGACCACGCTCCACACCACGTGGATAGTAATCTCGGACAACGCTCCACACCACGTGGATAGTAATCTTGGACCACGCTCCACACCACGTCGATAGTAATCTTGGACCACGCTCCACGCCACGTGGATTGTAATCTCGGACCACGCTCCACACCACGTGGATAGTAATCTTGGACCACGCTCAACTCCACCTGGATAGTAATCTCGGACCACGGTCCACACCACGTGGATAGTAATCTCGGACCATGCACCACACCACGTCGATAGAAATCTCGGACCACGCTCCACACCACGTGGATAGTAATCGTGGACCACGCTCAAAACCACGTGGATAATAATCTTGGACAACGCTCCGCACCACGTGGATAGTAATCTCGGACCACGCTCCACACTATGGATAGTAATCTTGGACCACGCTCCACACAACGTGGAGAGTGATCTCGGACCACGCTCCACACCACGGGGATAGTAATCTCGGACCACGCTCCAAACCACTTGGAGAGTAATGTCGGACCACGCTCCACACCACGGGGATAGTAATCTCGGACCACGCTCCACACCACTTGGATAGTAATCTCGGACCACGCTCCACACCATGTGGATAGTAATCTCGGACCACGCACCACAGCACGTGGATAGTAATCTCGGACCACGCTCCACACTGTGGATAGTAATCTCGGACCACGCTCCACACCATGGATAGTAATCTCGGACCACGCTCCACACCACGTGGATAATAATCTCGGACCACGCACCACACCACGTGGATAGTAATCACGGACTACGCTCCACACTGTGGATAGTAATCTCGGACCACGCTCCACACCACGTGGACAGTAATCTCGGACCATGCTCCACACCACGGGGAGCGTAATCTCGGACCACGCTCCACACCACGTGGACAGTAATCTCAAACCACGCTCCACACCACGTGGATAGTAATCTCGGACCACGCTCCACACCACGTAAATAGTAATCTTGGACCACGCTCCACACCACGTGGATAGTAATCTCGGAGCACGCTCCACACCACGTGCATAGTAATCTCGGAACAACCTCCACACCACGTGAATAGTAATCTTGGACCACGCTCCACACCACGTGGATAGTAATCTCGGGCCACGCTCCACACCACGTGGATAGTAATCTTGGACCACGCTCCACTCCACCTGGATAGTAATCTCGGACCACGCTCCACACCACGTGGATAGTAATCTCGGGCCATGCACCACACCACGTGGATAGTAATCTCGGACCACGCTCCACACCACGTGGATAGTAATCGTGGACCACGCTCCAAACCACGTTGATAATAATCTTGGACAACGCTCCACACCACTTGGTAGTAATCTCGGACCACCCTCCACACTATGGATAGTAATCTCGGACCACGCTCCACACCACGTGGAGAGTGATCTCGGACCACGCTCCACACCACGGGGATAGTAATCTCGGACCATGCTCCAAACCACTTGGAGAGCAATGTCGGACCACGCTCCACACCACGGGGATAGTAATCTCGGACCACGCTCCACACCACTTGGATAGTAATCTCGGACCACGCTCCAAACCTTGTGGATAGTAATCTCGGACCACGCACCACAGCACGTGGATAGTAATCTCGGACCACGCTCCACACTGTGGATAGTAATCTCGGACCACGCTCCACACTGTGGATAGTAATCTCGGACAACGCTCCACACTGTGGATAATAATCTCGGACCACGCTCCACACCACGTGGATAATAATCTCGGACCACGCACCACACCACGTGGATAGTAATCACGGACTACGCTCCACACTGTGGATAGTAATCTCGGACCACGCTCCACACCACGTGGACAGTAATCTCGGACCATGCTCCACACCACGGGGAGCGTAATCTCGGACCACGCTCCACACCACGTGGACAGTAATCTCAAACCACGCTCCACACCACGTGGATAGTAATCTCGGACCACGCTCCACACCACGTAAATAGTAATCTTGGACCACGCTCCACACCACGTGGATAGTAATCTCGGAGCACGCTCCACACCACGTGCATAGTAATCTCGGAACAAGCTCCACACCACGTGAATAGTAATCTTGGACCACGCTCCACACCACGTGGATAGTAATCTCCGGCCACGCTCCACACCACGTGGATAGTAATCTCGGACCACGCTCCACACCACGTGGATAGTAATCTCGGACCAAGCTCCTGACCACGTGGATAGTAATCTTCGACCACGCTCCACACGAAGTGGATAGTAATCTTGGACCACGCTCCACACCACGTGGATAGTAATCTCGGACCACGCTCCACACAACGTGGATAGTAATCTCGGACCACGCTCCACACCACGTGGATAGTAATCTCAGACCACGCTACACACCACGTGGATAGTAATCTCGGAGCACGCTCCACACGACGTGGATAGTAATCTCGGATCACGCACCAAACCACGTGGATAGGAATCTTGGACCACGCACCACGCTCCGTGGATAGTAATCTCGGACCAAGCTCCACACCACGTGGATAGTAATCTCGGAGCACGCTCCACACCACGTGGATAGTAATCTCGGACCACGCTCCACACCACGTGAATAGTAATCTTGGACCACGCTCCACACCACGTGGATAGTAATCTCGGACAACGCTCCACACCACGTGGATAGTAATCTTGGACCACGCTCCACACCACGTCGATAGTAATCTTGGACCACGCTCCACGCCACGTGGATTGTAATCTCGGACCACGCTCCACACCACGTGGATAGTAATCTTGGACCACGCTCAACTCCACCTGGATAGTAATCTCGGACCACGGTCCACACCACGTGGATAGTAATCTCGGACCATGCACCACACCACGTCGATAGAAATCTCGGACCACGCTCCACACCACGTGGATAGTAATCGTGGACCACGCTCAAAACCACGTGGATAATAATCTTGGACAACGCTCCGCACCACGTGGATAGTAATCTCGGACCACGCTCCACACTATGGATAGTAATCTCGGACCACGCTCCACACAACGTGGAGAGTGATCTCGGACCACGCTCCACACCACGGGGATAGTAATCTCGGACCACGCTCCAAACCACTTGGAGAGTAATGTCGGACCACGCTCCACACCACGGGGATAGTAATCTCGGACCACGCTCCACACCACTTGGATAGTAATCTCGGACCACGCTCCACACCATGTGGATAGTAATCTCGGACCACGCACCACAGCACGTGGATAGTAATCTCGGACCACGCTCCACACTGTGGATAGTAATCTCGGACCACGCTCCACACCATGGATAGTAATCTCGGACCACGCTCCACACCACGTGGATAATAATCTCGGACCACGCACCACACCACGTGGATAGTAATCACGGACTACGCTCCACACTGTGGATAGTAATCTCGGACCACGCTCCACACCACGTGGACAGTAATCTCGGACCATGCTCCACACCACGGGGAGCGTAATCTCGGACCACGCTCCACACCACGTGGACAGTAATCTCAAACCACGCTCCACACCACGTGGATAGTAATCTCGGACCACGCTCCACACCACGTAAATAGTAATCTTGGACCACGCTCCACACCACGTGGATAGTAATCTCGGAGCACGCTCCACACCACGTGCATAGTAATCTCGGAACAACCTCCACACCACGTGAATAGTAATCTTGGACCACGCTCCACACCACGTGGATAGTAATCTCGGGCCACGCTCCACACCACGTGGATAGTAATCTTGGACCACGCTCCACTCCACCTGGATAGTAATCTCGGACCACGCTCCACACCACGTGGATAGTAATCTCGGGCCATGCACCACACCACGTGGATAGTAATCTCGGACCACGCTCCACACCACGTGGATAGTAATCGTGGACCACGCTCCAAACCACGTTGATAATAATCTTGGACAACGCTCCACACCACTTGGTAGTAATCTCGGACCACCCTCCACACTATGGATAGTAATCTCGGACCACGCTCCACACCACGTGGAGAGTGATCTCGGACCACGCTCCACACCACGGGGATAGTAATCTCGGACCACGCTCCAAACCACTTGGAGAGCAATGTCGGACCACGCTCCACACCACGGGGATAGTAATCTCGGACCACGCTCCACACCACTTGGATAGTAATCTCGGACCACGCTCCAAACCTTGTGGATAGTAATCTCGGACCACGCACCACAGCACGTGGATAGTAATCTCGGACCACGCTCCACACTGTGGATAGTAATCTCGGACCACGCTCCACACTGTGGATAGTAATCTCGGACAACGCTCCACACTGTGGATAATAATCTCGGACCACGCTCCACACCACGTGGATAATAATCTCGGACCACGCACCACACCACGTGGATAGTAATCACGGACTACGCTCCACACTGTGGATAGTAATCTCGGACCACGCTCCACACCACGTGGACAGTAATCTCGGACCATGCTCCACACCACGGGGAGCGTAATCTCGGACCACGCTCCACACCACGTGGACAGTAATCTCAAACCACGCTCCACACCACGTGGATAGTAATCTCGGACCACGCTCCACACCACGTAAATAGTAATCTTGGACCACGCTCCACACCACGTGGATAGTAATCTCGGAGCACGCTCCACACCACGTGCATAGTAATCTCGGAACAAGCTCCACACCACGTGAATAGTAATCTTGGACCACGCTCCACACCACGTGGATAGTAATCTCCGGCCACGCTCCACACCACGTGGATAGTAATCTTGGACCACGCTCCACACCACGTCGATAGTAATCTTGGACCACGCTCCACGCCACCTGGATTGTAATCTCGGACCACGCACCACACCACGTGGATAGTAATCTTGGACCACGCTCCACTCCACCTGGATAGTAATCTCGGACCACGCTCCACACCACGTGGATAGTAATCTCGGACCATGCACCACACCACGTGGATAGTAATCTTGGAGCACGCTCCACACCACGTGGATAGTAATCGTGGACCACGCTCGAAACCACGTGGATAATAATCTTGGACAACGCTTAACACCACGTGGATAGTAATCTCGGACCACGCACCACGTGGATAGTAATCTCGGACCACGCACCACGTGGATAGTAATCTCGGACCACGCTCCACACCACGTGGATAGTAATCTCGGACCACGCTCCTCACCACGTGGATAGTAATCTTGAACCACGCTCCACACGACGTGGATAGTAATCTTGGACCACGATCCACACCACGTGGATAGTAATCTTGGACCACGCTCCACACCACGTGGATAGTAATCTCGGACCACGCTCCACACCACGTGGATAGTAACCTCGGAGCACGCTCCACACGACGTCGTTAGTAATCTCGGACCACGCACCAAACCACATGGATAGGAATCTTGGACCACGCACCACGCTCCGTGGATAGTAATCTCGGACCAAACTCCACACCAAGTGGATAGTAATCTCGGGGCACGCTCCACACCACGCGGATAGTAATCTCGGACCACGCTCCACACCACGTCAATAGTAATCTTGGACCACGCTCCACACCACGTGGATAGTAATCTCGGACCACGCTCCACACCACGTGGATAGTAATCTTGGACCACGCTCCACACCACGTCGATAGTAATCTTGGACCACGCTCCACGCCACGTGGATTGTAATCTCGGACCACGCTCCACACCACGTGTATAGTAATCTTCGACCACGCTCCACTCCACCTGGATAGTAATCTCGGACCACGCTCCACACCACGTGGATAATAATCTCGGACCATGCACCACACCACGTGGATAGTAATCTCGGACCACGCTCCACACCACGTGGATAGTAATCGTGGACCACGCTCGAAACCACGTGGATAATAATCTTGGACAACGCTCCACACCACGTGGATAGTAATCTCGGACCACGCTCCACACTATGGATAGTAATCTCGGACCACGCTCCACACCACGTGGAGAGTGATCTCGGACCACGCTCCACACCACGGGGATAGTAATCTCGGACCACGCTCCAAACCACTTGGATAGTAATCTCGGACCACGCTCCACACCATGTGGATAGTAATCTCGGACCACGCACCACAGCACGTGGATAGTAATCTCGGACCACGCTCCACACTGTGAATAGTAATCTCGGACCACGCTCCACACTGTGGATAGTAATCTCGGACCACGCTCCACACCACGTGGATAATATTCTCGGACCACGCACCACACCACGTGGATAGTAATCACGGACTATGCTCCACACTGTGGATAGTAATCTCGGACCACGCTCCACACCACGTGGACAGTAATCTCGGACCATGCTCCACACCACGGGGAGCGTAATCTCGGACCACGCTCCACACCACGTGGACAGTAATCTCAAACCACGCTCCACACCACGTGGATAGTAATCTCGGACCACGCTCCACACCACGTAAATAGTAATCTTGGACCACGCTCCACACCACGTGGTTAGTAATCTCGGAGCACGCTCCACACCACGTGGATAGTAATCTCGGACCACGCTCCACACCACGTGAATAGTAATCTTGGACCACGCTCCACACAACGTGGATAGTAATCTCGGACCACGCTCCACACCACGTCGATAGTAATCTTGGACCACGCTCCACACCACGTCGATAGTAATCTTGGACCACGCTCCACGACACGTGGATTGTAATCTCGGAACACGCTCCACACCACGTGGATAGTAATCTTGGACCACGCTCCACTCCACCTGGATAGTAATCTCGGACCACGCTCCACACCACGTGGATAGTAATCTCGGACCACGCTCCACACCACATGGAAAGTAATCTTGGACCACGCTCCACGCCACGTGGATTGTAATCTCGGACCACGCTCCACACCACGTGTATAGTAATCTTGGACCACGCTCCACTCCACCTGGATAGTAATCTCGGACCACGCTCCACACCACGTGGATAATAATCTCGGACCATGCACCACACCACGTGGATAGTAATCTCGGACCACGCTCCACACCACGTGGATAGTAATCGTGGACCACGCTCGAAACCACGTGGATAATAATCTTGGACAACGCTCCACACCACGTGGATAGTAATCTCGGACCACGCTCCACACTATGGATAGTAATCTCGGACCACGCTCCACACCACGTGGAGAGTGATCTCGGACCACGCTCCACACCACGGGGATAGTAATCTCGGACCACGCTCCAAACCACTTGGATAGTAATCTCGTACCACGCTCCACACCATGTGGATAGTAATCTCGGACCACGCACCACAGCACGTGGATAGTAATCTCGGACCACGCTCCACACTGTGAATAGTAATCTCGGACCACGCTCCACACTGTGGATAGTAATCTCGGACCACGCTCCACACCACGTGGATAATATTCTCGTACCACGCACCACACCACGTGGATAGTAATCACGGACTATGCTCCACACTGTGGATAGTAATCTCGGACCACGCTCCACACCACGTGGACAGTAATCTCGGACCATGCTCCACACCACGGGGAGCGTAATCTCGGACCACGCTCCACACCACGTGGACAGTAATCTCAAACCACGCTCCACACCACGTGGATAGTAATCTCGGACCACGCTCCACACCACGTAAATAGTAATCTCGGAGCACGCTCCACACCACGTGGATAGTAATCTCGGAGCACGCTCCACACCACGTGGATAGTAATCTCGGACCACGCTCCACACCACGTGAATAGTAATATTGGACCACGCTCCACACCACGTGGATAGTAATCTCGGACCACGCTCCACACCACGTGGATAGTAATCTTGGACCACGCTCCACACCACGTCGATAGTAATCTTGGACCACGCTCCACGACACGTGGATTGTAATCTCGGAACACGCTCCACACCACGTGGATAGTAATCTTGGACCACGCTCCACTCCACCTGGATAGTAATCTCGGACCACGCTCCACACCACGTGGATAGTAATCTCGGACCACGCTCCACACCACATGGAAAGTAATCTCGGACCACGCTCCACACCACGTGGATAGTAATCTCGGACCACGCACCACAACACGTGGATAGTAATCTCGGACGACGCTCCACACTGTGGATAGTAATCTCAGACCACGCTCCACACCACGTGGACAGTAATCTCGGACCTCGCTCCACACCACGTGGATAGTAATCTCGGACCACGCTCCACACCACGTGGTTAGTAATCTCGGACCACGCTCCACACCACGTGGACAGTAATCTCGGACCACGCTCCATACCACGTGGATAGTAATCTCGGACCACGCTCCACACCACGTGGATAGTAATCTCGGACCACCATCCACACTGTGGATAGTAATCTCGGACCACGCTCCACACCACGTGGACAGTAATCTCGGACCACGCTCCACACCACGTGGATAGTAATCTCGGACCACGCTCCACACCACGTGGATAGTAATCTCGGACCACTCTCCACACCACGTGGATAGTAATCTCGGACCACGCTACACACCACATGGATAGTAATCTCGGACCACGCTCCACACCACGTGGATAGTAATCTCGGACCACGCACAACGTGGATAGTAATCTCGGACCACGCTCCACACCACGTGGATAGTAATCTCGGACCACGCACCATGTGGATAGTAATCTCGGACCACGCACCACGTGGATAGTAATCTCGGACCACGCTCCACACCACGTGGATAGTAATCTCGGACCACGCTCCACACCACGTGGATAGTAATCTCGGACCACTCTCCACACCACGTGGATAGTAATCTCGGACCACGCTACACACCACATGGATAGTAATCTCGGACCACGCTCCACACCACGTGGATAGTAATCTCGGACCACGCACAACTTGGATAGTAATCTCGGACCACGCTCCACACCACGTGGATAGTAATCTCGGACCACGCACCATGTGGATAGTAATCTCGGACCACGCACCACGTGGATAGTAATCTCGGACCACGCTACACACCACGTGGATAGTAATCTCGGACCACGCTCCACACCACGTGAATAGTAATCTTGGACCACGCTCCACACCACGTGGATAGTAATCTCGGACCACGCTCCACACCACGTGGATAGTAAATCTTGGACCACGCTCAACACCACGTCGATAGTAATCTTGGACCACGCTCCACGACACGTGGATTGTAATCTCGGACCACGCTCCACACCACGTGGATAGTAATCTTGGACCACGCTCCACTCCACCTGGATAGTAATCTCGGAACACGCTCCACACCACGCGGATAGTAATCTCGGACCACGCTCCACACCACATGGAAAGTAATCTCAGACCACGCTCCACACCACGTGGATAGTAATCTCGGACCACGCACCACAACACGTGGATAGTAATCTCGGACGACGCTCCACACTGTGGATAGTAATCTCAGACCACGCTCCACACCACGTGGACAGTAATCTCGGACTACGCTCCACACCACGTGGATAGTAATCTCGGACCACGCTCCACACCACGTGGTTAGTAATCTCGGACCACGCTCCACACCACGTGGACAGTAAACTCAGACCACGCTCCATACCACGTGGATAGTAATCTCGGACCACGCTCCACACCACGTGGATAGTAATCTCGGACCACCATCCACACTGTGGATAGTAATCTCGGACCACGCTCCACACCACGTGGACAGTAATCTCGGACCACGCTCCACACCACGTGGATAGTAATCTCGGACCACGCTCCACACCACGTGGATAGTAATCTCGGACCACTCTCCACACCACGTGGATAGTAATCTCGGACCACGCTACACACCACATGGATAGTAATCTCGGACCACGCTCCACACCACGTGGATAGTAATCTCGGACCACGCACAACGTGGATAGTAATCTCGGACCACGCTCCACACCACGTGGATAGTAATCTCGGACCACGCACCATGTGGATAGTAATCTCGGACCATGCACCGCGTGGATAGTAATCTCGGACCACGCTCCACACCACGTGGATAGTAATCTCGGACCACGCTCCTCACCACGTGGATAGTAATCTTGGACCACGCTCCACACGACGTGGATAGTAATCTCAGACCACGCTACACACCACGTGGATAGTAATCTCGGACCACGCTCCACACCACGTCGATAGTAATCGTGGACCACGCTCCTCACCACGTGGATAATAATCTTGGACAACGCTCCACACCACGTGGATAGTAATCTCGGACCACGCTCCACACCACGGAGATAGTAATCTCGAACCACGCTCCACACCACGTGGATAGTAATCTCGGACCACGTTCCACACCACGGGGATAGTAATCTCGGACCACGCTCCACACCACGTGGACAGTAATCTCGGACAACGCTCCACACCACGGGGATAGTAATCTCGGACCACGCTCCAAACCACTTGGAGAGTAATGTCGGACCACGCCCCACACCACGGGGATAGTAATCTCGGGCCACGCTCCACACCACGTGGATAGTAATCTCGGACCACGCTCCACACCATGTGGATAGTAATCTCGGACCACGCTCCACACCACGTGGATAGTAATCACGGACCACGCTCCACACCACGTGGATAGTCATCTCGGACCACGCTCCACAAACCGTGGATAGTCATCTCGGACAACGCTCCACACCACGTGGATAGTATTCTCGGACCACGCTCCACACCACGTGGATAGTAATCGTGGACCACACTCCACACCACGAGGATAATAATCTCGGACCACGCTCCACGCCACGTGGATAGTAATCTCGGACCACGCACCACACCACGTGGATAGTAATCTCGGACCACGCTCCACAACACGTGGATAGTAATCGTGGACCACACTCCACACAACGTGGATAATAATCTTGGACAACGCTCCACACCACGTGGATAGTAATCTCAGACCACGCTCCACACTGTGGATAGTAATCTCGGGCCACGCTCCACACCACGTGGAGAGTAATGTCGGACCACGCTCCACACCACGGGGCTAGTAATGTCGGGCCACGCTCCAAACCACGGGGATAGTAATCTCGGACCACGCTCCACACAACGTGGTTAATAATCTTGGACAACGCTCCACACCACGTGGATAGTAATCTCAGACCACGCTCCACACTGTGGATAGTAATCTCGGACCACGCTCCACACCACGTGGAGAGTAATCTCGGACCACGCTCCACACCACGGGGCTAGTAATCTCGGGCCACGCTCCAAACCACGTGGAGAGTAAACTCGGACCACGCTCCACACCACGGGGATAGTAATCACGGACCACGCTACACACCACGTGGATTATAATCTCGGACTACGCACCACACCACGTGGATAGTAATCTCGGACCACACTCTACACCACGTGGATAGTAATCTCGGACCACACTCCACACCATGGGGATAGTAATCTCGGACCACGCTCCACAGTGTGGATAGTAATCTCAGACCACGCTCCACACCACGTGGACAGTAATCTCGGACCACGCTCCACACCACGGGGATAGTAATCTCGGACCACGCTCCAGACCACGTTGACAGTAATCTCGGACCACGCTCCACACCACGTGGATAGTAAGCTCGGACCACGCTCCACACCAGGTGGATAGTAATCTCGGACCACGCTCCACACCACGTGGATAGTAATCTCGGACCACGCTCCACACCACGTGGATAGTAATCTAGGACCACGCTACACACCACGTGGATAGTAATCTTGGACCACGCTCCACACCACGTGGATAGTAATCTTGGACCACGCTCCACACCATGGGGATAGTAATCTCGAAACACGCTCCACACCACGTGGATAGTAACCTCGGACCACGCTCCACACCACGGGGATAGTAATCTCGGACCACGCTCCACACCACGTGGACAGTAATCTCGGACAACGCTCCACACCACGTGGATAGTAATCTCGGACCACGCTCCACACCACGGAGATAGTAATCTCGAACCACGCTCCACACCACGTGGATAGTAATCTCGGACCACGTTCCACACCACGGGGATAGTAATCTCGGACCACGCTCCACACCACGTGGACAGTAATCTCGGACAACGCTCCACACCACGTGGATAGTAATCTCGGACAACGCTCCACACCACGTGGATAGTAATCTCGGACCACGCTCCACACCACGTGGATAGTAATCGTGGAACACGCTCCACAACACGTGGATAGTAATCTCGTACCATGCTCTACACCACGTGGATAGTAATCTCGGACCACGCACCACACCACGTGTATAGTAATCTCGGACCACGCTCCACACCACGTGGATAGTAATCGTGGACCACGCTCCACACAACGTGGATAATAATCTTGGACAACGCTCCACTCCACGTGGATAGTAATTTCAGACCACGCTCCACACTGTGGATAGTAATCTCGGACCACGCTCCAAACCACGTAGAGAGTAATCTCAGACCACGCTCCACACCACGGGGATAGTACTCTCGGACCACGCTCCAAGCCACGTGGAGAGTAAACTCGGACCACGCTCCACACCACGTCGATAGTAATCTCGGACCACGCTCCACACTGTGGATAGTAATCTTGGACCACGCTCCACACCACGTGGACAGTAATCTCGGACAACGCTCCACACCACGTGGATAATAACCTCGGACCTCTCAACACACCACGTGGATAGTAATCTCGGACTACACTCCACACTGTGGATAGTAATCTCGGACAACGCTCCACACCACGTGGACAGTAATCTCGGACCACGCTCCACACCACGGGGATAGTAATCTCGGACCACGCACCACGTGGATAGTAATCTCGGAACACGCTCCACACCACGTGAATAGTTATCTCGGACCACGCACCACGTGGATAGTAATCTCGGAACACGCTCCACACCACGTGAATAGTCATCTCGGACCACGCTCCACACTCCGTGGATAGTCATCTCGGTCAATGCTCCACACCACGTGGATAGTAATCTCGGACCACGCTCCACACCACGTGGATAGTCATCTCGGACCAGGCTCCACACCACGTGGATAGTAATCTTGGACCACGTTCCACAACACGTGGATAATAATCTTGGACCACGCACCACACCACGTGGATAGTCATCTCGGACCACGCTCCACACCACGTCGATAGTAATCTCGGAACACGCTCCACACTGTGGATTGTAATCTCGGACCACGCTCAACACCACGTGGATAGTAATCTCGGACCACGCTACACACCACGTCGATAGTAATCTCGGACCACGCTCCACACCACGGGGATAGTAATCTCGGACCACGCTCCACACCACGTGGACAGTAATCTCGGACAACGCTCCATACCACGTGGACAGTAATCTCGGACAACGCTCCACACCACGGGGATAGTAATCTCGGACCACGCTCCACACCACGTGGATAGTAATCTCGGACCACGCTCCACACCACGTGGATAGTAATCGTGGAACACGCTACACACCACGTGGATTATAATCTCGGACCACGCACCACACCACGTGGATAGTAATCTCGGACCACACTCTACACCACGTGGATAGTAATCTCGGACCACACTCCACACCACGGGGATAGTAATCTCGGACCACGCTCCACACTGTGGATAGTAATCTCGGACCACGCTCCACACCACGTGGACAGTAATCTCGGACCACGCTCCACACCACGTTGACAGTAATCTCGGACCACGCTCCACACCACGTGGATAGTAAGCTCGGACCACGCTCCACACCAGGTGGATAGTAACCTCGGACCACGCTCCACACCACGTGGATAGTAATCTCGGACCACGCTCCACACCACGTGGATAGTAATCTAGGACCACGCTACACACCACGTGGACAGTAATCTCGGACCACGCTCCACACCACGTGGATAGTAATCTCGGACCACGCTCCACACCACGTGGATAGTAATCTCGGACTACGCTCCACACCACGTGGATAGTAATTCCGGACCACGCACCACACCACGTGGTTAGTAATCTCGGACCACGCTCCACAGCACATGGATAGTAATCGTGGACCACGCTCCACACCACGTGGATAATAATCTTGGACAACGCTCCACACCACGTGGATAGTAATCTCGGACCCCGCTCCACACTGTGGATAGTAATCTCGGACCACGCTCCACACCACGTGGAGAGTGATCTCGGACCACGCTCCACACCACGGGGATAGTAATCTCGGACCACGCTCCAAACCACTTGGAGAGTAATGTCGGACCACGCTCCACACCACGGGGATAGTAATCTCGGACCACGCTCCACACCACGTGGATAGTAATCTCGGACCACGCTCCACACCATGTGGATAGTAATCTCGGACCACGCACCACAGTACGTGGATAGTAATCGTGGACCACGCTCCACACCACATGGATAATAATCTTGGACAACGCTCCACACCACGTGGAGAGTGATCTCGGACCACCCTACACACCACGGGGATAGTAATCTCGGCCCACGCTCCAAACCACTTGGAGAGTAATGTCGGACCACGCTCCACACCACGGGGATAGTAATCTTGGACCACGCTCCACACCACGTGGATAGTAATCCCGGACCACGCTCCACACCAGGTGGATAGTAATCTCGGACCACGCACCACAGCACGTGAATAGTAATCTCGGACCACGCTCCACACTGTGGATAATAATCTCGGCCCACGCTACACACCACGTGGACAGTAATCTCGGACCACGCTCCACACCACGTGGATAATAATCTCGGACGACGCACCACACCACGTGGATAGTAATCACGAACTACGCTCCACACTGTGGATAGTAATCTCGGACCACGCTCCACATCACGTGGACAGTAATCTCGGGCCACGCTACTCACCACGGGGAGAGTAATCTCGGACCACGTTCCACACCACGTGGACATAATCTCAGACCACACTCCACACCACATGGATAGTAATCTCGGACCACGCTCCACACCACGTGGATAGTAATCTTGGACCACGCTCCACACCACGGGGATAGTAATCTCGGACCACGCTCCAAACCACTTGGAGAGTAATGTCGGACCACGCTCCACACCACGGGGATAGTAATCTCGGACTCGCTCCACACCACGTGGATAGTAATCTCGGACCACGCTCCACACCATGTGGATAGTAATCTCGGACCACGCTCCACACCACGTGGATAGTAATCACGGACCATGCTCCACACCACGTGGATAGTCATCTCGGACCACGCTCCACACTCCGTGGATAGTCATCTCGGACAACGCTCCACACCACGTGGATAGTAATCGTCGACCACGCTCCACACCACGTGGATAATAATCTCGGACCACGCTCCACGCCACGTGGATAGTAATCTCGGACCACGCTCCACACCACGGGGAGAGTAATCTGGGACCACGCACCACACTGTGGATAGTAATCTCGTACCACGCTCGACACCACTTGGATAGTAATCTCGGACCACGCAGCACACCACGTGTATAGTAATCTCGGGCCACGCTCCACACCACGTGGATAGTAATCGTGGACCACGCTCCACACAACGTGGATAATAATCTTGGACAACGCTCCACTCCACGTGGATAGTAATCTCAGACCACGCTCCACACTGTGGATAGTAATCTCGGACCTCGCTCCAAACCACGTAGAGAGTAATCTCAGACCACGCTCCACACCACGGGGATAGTAATCTCGGGCCACGCTCCAAGCCACGTGGAGAGTAAACTCGGACCACGCTCCACACCACGGGGATAGTAATCTCGGACCACGCTCCACACTGTGGATAGTAATCTTGGACCACGCTACACACCACGTGGACAGTAATCTCGGACAACGCTCCACACCGCGTGGATAATAATCTCGGACCTCTCAACACACCACGTGAATAGTAATCTCGGACCACGCACCACGTGGATAGTAATCTCGGAACACGCTCCACACCACGTGCATAGTCATCTCGGACCACGCTCCACACTCCGTGGATAGTCATCTCGGTCAACGCTCCACACCACGTGGATAGTAATCTCGGACCACGCTCCACACCACGTGGATAGTCATCTCGGACCAGGCTCCACACCACGTGGATAGTAATCTCGGACCACGCTCCACACCACGTGGATAGTAATCTTGGACCACGTTCCACACCACGTGCATAATAATCTTGGACCACGCACCACACCACGTGGATAGTCATCTCGGACCACGCTCCACACCACGTCGATAGTAATCTCGGACCACGCTCCACACTGTGGATAGTAATCTCGGACCACGCTCAACACCACGTGGTTAGTAATCTCGGACCACGCTCCACACTGTGGATAGTAATCTCGGAACACGCTCCACACCACGTGGAGAGTAATTTCGGACTACGCTCCACACCACGGGGATAGTAATCTCGGACCACGCTCCACACCACGTGGATAGTAATCACGGACCACGCTCCACACCACGTGGATAGTAATCGTGGAACACGCTACACACCACGTGGATTATAATCTCGGACCACGCACCACACCACGTGGATAGTAATCTCGGACCACACTCTACACCACGGGGATAGTAATCTCGGACCACGCTCCACACTGTGGATAGTAATCTCAGACCACGCTCCACACCACGTGGACAGTAATCTCGGACCACGCTCCACACCACGGGGATAGTAATCTCGGACCACGCTCCAGACCACGTTGACAGTAATCTCGGACCACGCTCCACACCACGTGGATAGTAAGCTCGGACCACGCTCCACACCAGGTGGATAGTAATCTCGGACCACGCTCCACACCACGTGGATAGTAATCTCGGACCACGCTCCACACCACGTGGATAGTAATCTAGGACCACGCTACACACCACGTGGATAGTAATCTTGGACCACGCTCCACACCACGTGGATAGTAATCTTGGACCACGCTCCACACCACGGGGATAGTAATCTCGAAACACGCTCCACACCACGTGGATAGTAACCTCGGACCACGCTCCACACCACGGGGATAGTAATCTCGGACCACGCTCCACACCACGTGGACAGTAATCTCGGACAACGCTCCACACCACGTGGATAGTAATCTCGGACCACGCTCCACACCACGGGGATAGTAATCTCGAACCACGCTCCACACCACGTGGATAGTAATCTCGGACCACGTACCACACCACGGGGATAGTAATCTCGGACCACGCTCCACACCACGTGGACAGTAATCTCGGAAAACGCTCCACACCACGTGGATAGTAATCTCGGACAACGCTCCACACCACGTGGATAGTAATCTCGGACCACGCTCCACACCACGTGGATAGTAATCGTGGAACACGCTCCACACCACGTGGATAGTAATCGTGGACCACGCTCCACACCAAGTGGATAAAAATCTCGGACCACGCTCCACGCCACGTTGATAGTAATCTCGGACCACGCTCCACACCACGGGGAGAGTAATCTGGGACCACGCACCACACTGTGGATAGTAATCTCGGACCGCGCTCCACACCACGTGGATAGTAATCTCGGACCACGCTCCACAATACGTGGATAGTAATCTCAGACCACGCTCCACACTGTGGATAGTAATCTCGGACCACGCTCCACACCATGTGGAGAGTAATCTCGGATCACACTCCACACCACGGGGATAGTAATCTCGGGCCACGCTCCAAACCACGTGGAGAGTAAACGCGGACCACACTCCACACCACAGGGATAGTAATCTCGGACCACGCTCCACACTGTGGACAGTAATCTCGGACAACGCTCCGCACCGCGTGGATAATAATCTCGGACCTCTCAACACACCACGTGGATAGTAATCTCGGACTACACTCCACACTGTGGATAGTAATCTCGGACCACACTCCACACCACGTGGACAGTAATCTCGGACCACGCTCCACACCACGGGGATAGTAATCTCGGACCACGCACCACGTGGATAGTAATCTCGGAACACGCTCCACACCACGTGGATAGTAATCTCGGACCACGCTCCACACCACGTGGATAGTCATCTCGGACCAGGCTCCACACCACGTGGATAGTAATCTCGGACCACGCTCCACACCACGTGGATAGTAATCTTGGACCACGTTCCACACCACGTGCATAATAATCTTGGACCACGCACCACACCACGTGGATAGTCATCTCGGACCACGCTCCACACCACGTCGATAGTAATCTCGGACCACGCTCCACACTGTGGATAGTAATCTCGGACCACGCTCAACACCACATGGTTAGTAATCTCGGACCACGCTCCACACTGTGGATAGTAATCTCGGAACACGCTCCACACCACGTGGAGAGTAATCCCGGACTACGCTCCACACCACGGGGATAGTAATCTCGGACCACGCTCCACACCACGTGGATAGTAATAACGGACCACGCTCCACACCACGTGGATAGTAATCGTGGAACACGCTACACACCACGTGGATTATAATCTCGGACCACGCACCACACCACGTGGATAGTAATCTCGGACCACACTCTACACCACGTGGATAGTAATCTCGGACCACACTCCACACCACGGGGATAGTAATCTCGGACCACGCTCCACACTGTGGATAGTAATCTCAGACCACGCTCCACACCACGTGGACAGTAATCTCGGACCACGCTCCACACCACGGGGATAGTAATCTCGGACCACGCTCCAGACCACGTTGACAGTAATCTCGGACCACGCTCCACACCACGTGGATAGTAAGCTCGGACCACGCTCCACACCAGGTGGATAGTAATCTCGGACCACGCTCCACACCACGTGGATAGTAATCTCGGACCACGCTCCACACCACGTGGATAGTAATCTAGGACCACGCTACACACCACGTGGATAGTAATCTTGGACCACGCTCCACACCACGTGGATAGTAATCTTGGACCACGCTCCACACCACGGGGATAGTAATCTCGAAACACGCTCCACACCACGTGGATAGTAACCTCGGACCACGCTCCACACCACGGGGATAGTAATCTCGGACCACGCTCCACACCACGTGGACAGTAATCTCGGACAACGCTCCACACCACGTGGATAGTAATCTCGGACCACGCTCCACACCACGGGGATAGTAATCTCGAACCACGCTGCACACCACGTGGATAGTAATCTCGGACCACGTACCACACCACGGGGATAGTAATCTCGGACCACGCTCCACACCACGTGGACAGTAATCTCGGACAACGCTCCACACCACGTGGATAGTAATCTCGGACCACGCTCCACACCACGTGGACAGTAATCTCGGACAACGCTCCACACCACGTGGATAGTAATCTCGGACCACGCTCCACACCACGGGGATAGTAATCTCGAACCACGCTGCACACCACGTGGATAGTAATCTCGGACCACGTACCACACCACGGGGATAGTAATCTCGGACCACGCTCCACACCACGTGGACAGTAATCTCGGACAACGCTCCACACCACGTGGATAGTAATCTCGGACAACGCTCCACACCACGTGGATAGTAATCTCGGACCACGCTCCACACCACGTGGATAGTAATCGTGGAACACGCTCCACACCACGTGGATAGTAATCGTGGACCACGTTCCACACCAAGTGGATAAAAATCTCGGACCACGCTCCACGCCACGTTGATAGTAATCTCGGACCACGCTCCACACCACGGGGAGAGTAATCTGGGACCACGCACCACACTGTGGATAGTAATCTCGGACCGCGCTCCACACCACGTGGATAGTAATCTCGGACCACGCTCCACAATACGTGGATAGTAATCTCAGAACACGCTCCACACTGTGGATAGTAATCTCGGACCACGCTCCACACCATGTGGAGAGTAATCTCGGATCACACTCCACACCACTGGGATAGTAATCTCGGGCCACGCTCCAAACCACGTGGAGAGTAAACGCGGACCACACTCCACACCACAGGGATAGTAATCTCGGACCACGCTCCACACTGTGGTTAGTAATCTTGGACCACGCTCCACACCACGTGGACAGTAGTCTCGGACAACGCTCCACACCGCGTGGATAATAATCTCGGACCACGCACCACACCACGTGGATAGTAATCTCGGACTACGCTCCACACTGTGGATAGTAATCTCGGACCACGCTCCACACCACGTGGACAGTAATCTCGGAACACGCTCCATACCACGGGGATAGTAATCTCGGACCACGCTCCACATCACGTGGACAGTAATCTCAGACCACGCTCCACACCACGTGGATTGTAATCTCTGACCACACTCCACACCATGTGGATAGTAATCTCGGACCACGCTCCACACCACGTGGAGAGTAATCTCGGACCACGCTCCACACCACGGGGATAGTAATCTCGGACCACACTCCACACCGCGTGGATAATAATCTCGGACCATGCTCCACACCACGTGGATAGTAATCTCGGACCACGCTCCACACCACGTGGATAGTAATCGTGGAACACGCTACACACCACGTGGATTATAATCTCGGACCACGCACCACACCAGTTGGATAGTAATCTCGGACCACACTCTCCACCACGTGGATAGTAATCTCGGACCACACTCTACACCACGGGGATAGTAATCTCGCACCACGCTCCACACTGTGGATAGTAACCTCGGACCACGCTCCACACCTCGTGGACAGTAATCTCGGACCACGCTCCACACCACGGGGATAGTAATCTCGGACCACGCTCCAGACCACGTTGACAGTAATCTCGGACCACGCTCCACACCACGTGGATAGTAAGCTCGGACCACGCTCCACACCAGGTGGATAGTAATCTCGGACCACGCTCCACACCACGTGGATAGTAATCTCGGACCACGCTCCACACCACGTGGATAGTAATCTCGGACCACGCTCCACACCACGTGGATAGTAATCTTGGACCACGCTCCACACCACGGGGATAGTAATCTCGAACCACGCTCCACACCACGTGGATAGTAATCTCGGACCACGCTCCACACCACGGGGATAGTAATCTCGGACCACGCTCCACACCACGTGGACAGTAATCTCGGACAACGCTCCACACCAATTGGATAGTAATCTCGGACCACGCTCCAAACCACGTAGAGAGTAATCTCAGACCACGCTCCACACCACGGGGATAGTAATCTCGGGCCACGCTCCAAGCCACGTGGAGAGTAAACTCGGACCACGCTCCACACCACGGGGATAGTAATCTCGGACCACGCTCCACACTGTGGATAGTAATCTTGGACCACGCTCCACACCACATGGACAGTAATCTCGGACAACGCTCCACACCGCGTGGATAATAATCTCGGACCTCTCAACACACCACGTGGATAGTAATCTCGGACTACACTCCACACTGTGGATAGTAATCTCGGACCACACTCCACACCACGTGGACAGTAATCTCGGACCACGCTCCACACCACGGGGATAGTAATCTCGGACCACGCACCACGTGGATAGTAATCTCGGAACACGCTCCACACCACGTGAATAGTAATCTCGGACCACGCACCACGTGGATAGTAATCTCGGAACACGCTCCACACCACGTGAATAGTCATCTCGGACCACGCTCCACACTCCGTGGATAGTCATCTCGGTCAACGCTCCACACCACGTGGATAGTAATCTTGGACCACGCTCCACACCACGTGGATAGTCTTCTCGGACCAGGCTCCACACCACGTGGATAGTAATCTCGGACCACGCTCCACACCACGTGGATAGTAATCTTGGACCACGTTCCACACCACGTGGATAATAATCTTGGACCACGCTCCACACCACGGGGATAGTAATCTCGAACCACGCTCCACACCACGTGGATAGTAATCTCGGACCACGCTCCACACCACGGGGATAGTAATCTCAGACCACGCTCCACACCACGTAGACAGTAATCTCGGACCACGCTCCACACCACGGGGATAGTAATCTCGGTCAACGCTCCACACCACGTGGATTGTAATCTCGGACCACGCTCCACACCACGTGGATAGTCACCTCGGACCAGGCTCCACACCACGTGGATAGTAATCTCGGACCACGCTCCACACCATGGGGATAGTAATCTCGGACCACGCACCATGTGGATAGTAATCTCGGAACACGCTCCACACCACGTGAATAGTAATCTCGGACCACGCACCACGTGGATAGTAATCTCGGAACACGCTCCATACCACGTGAATAGTCAACTCGGTCAACGCTCCACACCACGTGGATAGTAATCTCGGACCACGCTCCACACCACGTGGATAGTCATCTCGGACCACGCACCACACCACGTGGATAGTCATCTCGGACCACGCTCCACACCACGTCGATAGTAATCTCGGACCACGCTCCACACTGTGGATAGTAATCTCGGACCACGCCCAACACCACTTGGATAGTAATCTCGGACCACGCCCAACACCAAGTGGATAGTAATCTCGGACCACGCTCCACACTGTGGATAGTAATCTCGGACCACGCTCCACACCACGTGGATAGTAATCTCGGACCACGCTCCACTCCACGGGGATAGTAATCTCGGACCACGCTCCACACCACGTGGAGAGTAATCTCGGACTACGCTCCACACCACGGGGATAGTAATCTCGGACCACGCTCCACACCAAGTGGATAGTAATCTCGGACCACGCTCCACACCACGTGGATAGAAATCGTGGAACACGCTACACACCACGTGGATTATAATCTCGGACCACGCACCACACCACGTGGATAGTAATCTCGGACCACACTCTACACCACGTGGATAGTAATCTCGGACCACACTCCACACCACGGGGATAGTAATCTCGGACCACGCTCCACACTGTGGATAGTAATCTCGGACCACGCTCCACACCACGTGGACAGTAATCTCGGACCACGCTCCACACCACGGGGATAGTAATCTCGGACCACGCTCCAGACCACGTTGACAGTAAACTCGGACCACGCTCCACACCACGTGGATAGTAAGCTCGGACCACGCTCCACACCAGGTGGATAGTAATCTCGGACCACGCTCCACACCACGTGGATAGTAATCTCGGACCACGCTCCACACCACGTGGATAGTAATCTAGGACCACGCTACACACCACGTGGATAGTAATCTTGGACCACGCTCCACACCACATGGATAGTAATCTTGGACCACGCTCCACACCACGGGGATAGTAATCTCGAACCACGCTCCACACCACGTGGATAGTAATCACGGACCACGCTCCACACCACGGGGATAGTAATCTCGGACCACGCTCCACACCACGTGGATAGTAATCTCGGACAACGCTCCACACCACGTGGATAGTAATCTCGGACCACGCTCCACACCACGGGGATAGTAATCTCGAACCACGCTCCACACCACGTGGATAGTAATCTCGGACCACGTTCCACACCACGGGGATAGTAATCTCGGACCACGCTCCACACCACGTGGACAGTAATCTCGGACAACGCTCCACACCACGTGGATAGTAATCTCGGACCACACTCCACACCACGGGGATAGTAATCTCGAACCACGCTCCACACCACGTGGATAGTAATCTCGGACCACGTTCCACACCACGTGGATAGTAATCTCGGACCACGCTCCACACCACGGGGATGGTAATCTCGAACCACGCTCCACACCACGTGGATAGTAATCTCGGACCACGCTCCACACCACGGGGATAGTCATCTCGAACCACGCTCCACACCACGTGGATAGTAATCTCGGACCACGTTCCACACCACGGGGATAGTAATCTCGAACCACGCTCCACACCACGTGGATAGTAATCTCGGACCACGTTCCACACCACGTGGATAGTAATCTCGGACCACGCTCCACACCACGTGGATAGTAATCTCGGACCACGCTCCACACCACGTGGATAGTAATCGTGGAACACGCTCCACACCACATGGATAGTAATCGTGGACCACGCTCCACACCACGTGGATAAAAATCTCGGACCACGCTCCACGCCACGTTGATAGTAATCTCGGACCACGCTCCACACCACGGGGAGAGTAATCTGGGACCATGCACCACACTGTGGATAGTAATCTCGGACCGCGCTCCACACCACGTGGATAGTAATCTCGGACCACGCTCCACAATACGTGGATAGTAATCTCAGACCACGCTCCACACTGTGGATAGTAATCTCGGACCACGCTCCACACTGTGGAGAGTAATCTCGGACCACACTCTACACCACGTGGATAGTAATCTCGGACCACACTCCACAACACGGGGATAGTAATCTCGGACCACGCTCCACACTGTGGATAGTAATCTCGGACCACGCTCCACACCACGTGGACAGTAATCTCGGACCACGCTCCACACCACGGGGATAGTAATCTCGGACCACGCTCCAGACCACGTTGACAGTAATCTCGGACCACGCTCCACACCACGTGAATAGTAATCTCGGACCACGCACCACGTAGATAGTAATCTCGGAACACGCTCCACACCACGTGAATAGTCATCTCGGACCACGCTCCACACTCCGTGGATAGTCATCTCGGTCAACGCTCCACACCACGTGGATAGTAATCTCGGACCACGCTCCACACCACGTGGATAGTCATCTCGGACCAGGCTCCACACCACGTGGATAGTAATCTCGGACCACGCTCCACACCACGTGGATAGTAATCTTGGACCACGTTCCACACCACGTGGATAATAATCTTGGACCACGCACCACACCACGTGGATAGTCATCTCGGACCACGCTCCACACCACGTCGATAGTAATCTCGGACCACGCTCCACACTGTGGATAGTAATCTCGGACACGCTCCACACCACGTGGAGAGTAATCTCGGACTACGCTCCACACCACGGGGATAGTAATCTCGGACCACGCTCCACACCAAGTGGATAGTAATCTCGGACCACGCTCCACACCACGTGGATAGTAATCGTGGAACACGCTACACACCACGTGGATTATAATCTCGGACCACGCACCACACCACGTGGATAGTAATCTCGGACCACACTCTACACCACGTGGATAGTAATCTCGGACCACACTCCACACCACGGGGATAGTAATCTCGGACCACGCTCCACACTGTGGATAGTAATCTCGGACCACGCTCCACACCACGTGGACAGTAATCTCGGACCACGCTCCACACCACGTGGATAGTAATCTCGGACCACGCTCCAGACCACGTTGACAGTAATCTCGGACCACGCTCCACACCACGTGGATAGTAAGCTCGGACCACGCTCCACACCAGGTGGATAGTAATCTCGGACCACGCTCCACACCACGTGGATAGTAATCTCGGACCACGCTCCACACCACGTGGATAGTAATCTGGGACCACGCTACACACCACGTGGATAGTAATCTTGGACCACGCTCCACACCACATGGATAGTAATCTTGGACCACGCTCCACACCACGGGGATAGTAATCTCGAACCACGCTCCACACCACATGGATAGTAATCACGGACCACGCTCCACACCACGTGGATAGTAATCTCGGACCACGCTCCACACCACGTGGACAGTAATCTCGGACAACGCTCCACACCACGTGGATAGTAATCTCGGACCACGCTCCACACCACGGGGATAGTAATCTCGAATCACGCTCCACACCACGTGGATAGTAATCTCGGACCACGTTCCACACCACGGGGATAGTAATCTCGGACCACGCTCCACACCACGTGGACAGTAATCTCGGACAACGCTCCACACCGCGTGGATAATAATCTCGGACCACGCACCACACCACGTGGATAGTAATCTCGGACTACGCTCCACACTGTGGATAGTAATCTCGGACCACGCTCCACACCACGTGGATAGTAATCTCGGACCACGCTCCACACCACGTGGATAGTAATCGTGGAACACGCTCCACACCACATGGATAGTAATCGTGGACCACGCTCCACACCACGTGGATAAAAATCTCGGACCACGCTCCACGCCACGTTGATAGTAATCTGGGACCACGCTCCACACCACGGGGAGAGTAATCTGGGACCACGCACCACACTGTGGATAGTAATCTCGGACCGCGCTCCACACCACGTGGATAGTAATCTCGGACCACGCTCCACAATACGTGGATAGTAATCTCAGACCATGCTCCACACTGTGGATAGTAATCTCGGACCACGCTCCACACCACGTGGATAGTAATCTTGTACCACGCTCCACACCACGTGGACAGTAGTCTCGGACAACGCTCCACACCGCGTGGATAATAATCTCGGACCACGCACCACACCACGTGGATAGTAATCTCGGACTACGCTCCACACTGTGGATAGTAATCTCGGACCACGCTCCACACCACGTGGATAGTAATCTCGGACCACGCTCCACACTGTGGATAGTAATCTCGGACCACGCTCCACACTGTGGATAGTAATCTTGGACCACGCTCCACACCACGTGGACAGTAGTCTCGGACAACGCTCCACACCACGTGGATAATAATCTCGGACCACGCACCACACCACGTGGATAGTAATCTCGGACTACGCTCCACACTGTGGATAGTAATCTCGGACCACGCTCCACACCACGTGGACAGTAATCTCGGACCACGCTCCACACCACGGGGATAGTAATCTCGGACCACGCTCCACATCACGTGGACAGTAATCTCAGACCACGCTCCACACCACGTGGATTGTAATCTCGGACCACGCTCCACACCATGTGGATAGTAATCTCGGACCACGCTCCACACCACGTGGAGAGTAATCTCGGACCACGCTCCACACCACGGGGCTAGTAATCTCGGACCACGCTCCACACCACGTGGATAGTAATCTCGGACCACGCTCCACACCACGTGGATAGTAATCTCGGACCACACTCCACACCACGTGGATAGTAATCGTGGAACACGCTACACACCACGTGGATTCTAATCTCGGACCACGCACCACACCAGTTGGATAGTAATCTCGGACCACACTCTACACCACGTGGATAGTAATCTCGGACCACACTCTACACCACGGGGATAGTAATCTCGCACCACGCTCCACACTGTGGATAGTAATCTCGGACCACGCTCCACACCACGTGGACAGTAATCTCGGACCACGCTCCACACCACGGGGATAGTAATCTCGGACCACGCTCCAGACCACGTTGACAGTAATCTCGGACCACGCTCCACACCACGTGGATAGTAAGCTCGGACCACGCTCCACACCAGGTGGATAGTAATCTCGGACCACGCTCCACACCACGTGGATAGTAATCTCGGACCACGCTCCACACCACGTGGATAGTAATCTCGGACCACGCTCCACACCACGTGGATAGTAATCTTGGACCACGCTCCACACCACGGGGATAGTAATCTCGAACCACGCTCCACACCACGTGGATAGTAATCTCGGACCACGCTCCACACCACGGGGATAGTAATCTCGGACCACGCTCCACACCACGTGGACAGTAATCTCGGACAACGCTCCACACCAATTGGATAGTAATCTCGGACCACGCTCCACACAACGTGGATAGTAATCTCGGACAACGCTCCACACCACGTGGATAGTAATCTCGGACCACGCTCCAAACAATGTGGATAGTAATCTCGGACCAAGGTCCACACCACGCGGATAGTAATCTCGGACCACGCTCCACACCACGTGAATAGTAATCTTGGACCACGCTCCACACCGCGTGGATAGTAATCTCGGACCACGCTCCACACCACGTGGATAGTAATCGTGGAACACGCTCCGCACCACGTGGATAGTAATCGTGGACCACGCTCCACACCACGTGGATAAAAATCTCGGACCACGCTCCACGCCACGTTGATAGTAATCTCGGACCACGCTCCACACCACGGGGAGAGTAATCTGGGACCACGCACCACACTGTGGATAGTAATCTCGGACCGCGCTCCACACCACGTGGATAGTAATCTCGGACCACGCTCCACAATACGTGGATAGTAATCTCAGACCACGCTCCACACTGTGGATAGTAATCTCGGACCACGCTCCACACCACGTGGAGAGTAATCTCGGACCACACTCCACACCACGGGGATAGTAATCTCGGGCCACGCTCCAAACCACGTGGAGAGTAAACTCGGACCACGCTCCACACACTGTGGATAGTAATCTTGGACCACGCTCCACACCACGTGGACAGTAGTCTCGGACAACGCTCCACACCGCGTGGATAATAATCTTGGACCACGCTCCACACCGCGTGGATAGTAATCTCGGACCACGCTCCACACCACGTGGATAGTAATCGTGGAACACGCTCCGCACCACGTGGATAGTAATCGTGGACCACGCTCCACACCACGTGGATAAAAATCTCGGACCACGCTCCACGCCACGTTGATAGTAATCTCGGACCACGCTCCACACCACGGGGAGAGTAATCTGGGACCACGCACCACACTGTGGATAGTAATCTCGGACCGCGCTCCACACCACGTGGATAGTAATCTCGGACCACGCTCCACAATACGTGGATAGTAATCTCAGACCACGCTCCACACTGTGGATAGTAATCTCGGACCACGCTCCACACCACGTGGAGAGTAATCTCGGACCACACTCCACACCACGGGGATAGTAATCTCGGGCCACGCTCCAAACCACGTGGAGAGTAAACTCGGACCACGCTCCACACACTGTGGATAGTAATCTTGGACCACGCTCCACACCACGTGGACAGTAGTCTCGGACAACGCTCCACACCGCGTGGATAATAATCTCGGACCACGCACCACACCACGTGGATAGTAATCTCGGACTACGCTCCACACTGTGGATAGTAATCTCGGACCACGCTCCACACCACGTGGACAGTAATCTCGGACCACGTTCCACACCACGGGGATAGTAATCTCGGACCACGCTCCACACCACGGGGATAGTAATCTCGGACCACGCTCCACATCACGTGGACAGTAATCTCAGACCACGCTCCACACCACGTGGATTGTAATCTCGGACCACGCTCCACACCATGTGGATAGTAATCTCGGACCACGCTCCACACCACGTGGAGAGTAATCTCGGACCACGCTCCACACCACGGGGCTAGTAATCTCGGACCACGCTCCACACCACGTGGATAGTAATCTCGGACCACGCTCCACACCACGTGGATAGTAATCTCGGACCACGCTCCACACCACGTGGATAGTAATCTCGGACCACACTCTACACCACGGGGATAGTAATCTCGCACCACGCTCCACACCACGTGGATAGTAACCTCGGACAACGCTCCACACCACGTGGACAGTAATCTTGGACCACGCTCCACACCACGGGGATAGTAATCTCGGACCACGCTCCACACTACGTTGACAGTAATCTCGGACCACGCTCCACACCACGTGGATAGTAAGCTCGGACCACGCTCCACACCAGGTGGATAGTAATCTCGGACCACGCTCCACACCACGTTGATAGTAATCTCGGACCACGCTCCACACCACTTGGATAGTAATCTCGGACCACGCTCCACACCACGTGGATAGTAATCTTGGACCACGCTCCACACCACGGGGATAGTAATCTCGAACCACGCTCCACACCACGTGGATAGTAATCTCGGACCACGCTCCACACCACGGGGATAGTAATCTCGGACCACGCTCCACACCACGTGGACAGTAATCTCGGACAACGCTCCACACCAATTGGATAGTAATCTCGGACCACGCTCCACACAACGTGGATAGTAATCTCGGACAACGCTCCACACCACGTGGATAGTAATCTCGGACCACGCTCCAAACAACGTGGATAGTAATCTCGGACCAAGCTCCACACCACGCGGATAGTAAACTCGGAGCACGCTCCACACCACGTGGATAGTAATCTCGAACTACGCTCCACACCACGTGAATAGTAATCTTGGACCACGCTCCACACCGCGTGGATAGTAATCTCGGACCACGCTCCACACCACGTGGATAGTAATCTTGGACCACGCTCCACACCACGTCGATAGTAATCTGGGACCACGCTCCACGCCACTTGGATTGTAATCTCGGACCACGCTCCACACCACGTGGATAGAAATCTTGGACCACGCTCCACTCCACGTGGATAGTAATCTCGGACCACACTCCACACCACGTGGATAGTAATCTCGGGCCACGCACCACACCACGTGGATCGTAATCTCGGACCACGCTCCACACCACGTGGATAGTAATCGTGGACCACGCTCGACACTACGTGGATAATAATCTTGGACAACGCTCCACACAACGTGGATAGTAATCTCGGAACACGCTCCACACTGTGGATAGTAATCTCGGAACACGCTCCACACTGTGGATAGTAATCTCGGACCACGCTCCACACCACGTGGAGAGTGATCTCGGACCACGCTCCACACCACGGGGATAGTAATCTCGGACCACGCTCCAAACCACTTGGAGAGTAATGTCGGACCACGCTCCACACCACGGGGATAGTAATCTCGGACTACGCTCCACACCACGTGGATAGTAATCTCGTACCACGCTCCACACCATGTGGATAGTAATCTCGGACCACGCACCACAGCACGTGGATAGTAATCTCGGACCACGCTCAACACTGTGGATAGTAATCTCGGACCACGCTCCACACCACGTGGACAGTAATCTCGGACCACGCTCCACACCACGTGGATAGTAATCTCGGACCACGCACCACACCACGTGGATCGTAATCTCGGACCACGCTCCACACCACGTGGATAGTAATCGTGGACCACGCTCGACACTACGTGGATAATAATCTTGGACAACGCTCCACACAACGTGGATAGTAATCTCGGAACACGCTCCACACTGTGGATAGTAATCTCGGACCACGCACCACACCACTTGGAGAGTGATCTCGGACCACCCTACACAAACAAAGAACAAAGAACAAAGAAATGTACAGCACAGGAACAGGCCCTTCGGCCCTCCAAGCCCGTGCCGACCATACTGCCCGACTAAACTACAATCTTCTACACTTCCTGGGTCCGTATCCTTCTATTCCCATCCTATTCATATATTTGTCAAGATGCCCCTTAAATGTCCCTATCGTCCCTGCCTCCACTACCTCCTCCGGTAGTGAGTTCCAGGCACCCACTACCCTCTGCGTAAAAAACTTGCCTCGTACATCTACTCTAAACTTTGCCCCTCTCACCTTAAACCTATGCCCCCTAGTAATTGACCCCTCTACCCTGGGGAAAAGCCTCTGACTATCCACTCTGTCTATGCCCCTCATAATTTTGTATACCTCTATCAGGTCGCCCCTCAACCTCCTTCGTTCCAGTGAGAACAAACCGAGTTTATTCAATCGCTCCTCATAGCTTATGCCCTCCATACCAGGCAACATTCTGGTAAATCTCTTCTGCACCCTCTCTAAAGCCTCCACATCCTTCTGGTAGTGTGGCGACCAGAATTGAACACTATACTCCAAGTGTGGCCTAACTAAGGTTCTATACAGCTGCAACATGACTTGCCAATTCTTATACTCAATGCCCCGGCCAATGAAGGCAAGCATGCCGTATGCCTTCTTGACTACCTTCTCCACCTGTGTAGCCCCTTTCAGTGATCTGTGGACCTGTACTCCTAGATCTCTTTGACTTTCAATACTCTTGAGGGTTCTACCATTCACTGTATATTCCCTACCTGCATTAGCCCTTCCAAAATGCATTACCTCACATTTGTCCAGGTTAAACTCCATCTGCCATCTCTCCGCCCAAGTCTCCAGACAATCTAAATCCTGCTGTATCCTCAGACAGTCCTCATCGCTATCCGCAATTCCACCAACCTTTGTGTCGTCTGCAAACTTACTAATCAGACCAGTTACATTTTCCTCCAAATCATTTATATATACTACAAAGAGCAAAGGTCCCAGCACTGATCCCTGTGGAACACCACTGGTCACAGCCCTCCAATTAGAAAAGCATCCCTCCATTGCTACCCTCTGCCTTCTATGGCCTAGCCAGTTCTGTATCCACCTTGCCAGTTCACCCCTGATCCCGTGTGACTTCACCTTTTGTACTAGTCTACCATGAGGGACCTTGTCAAAGGCCTTACTGAAGTCCATATAGACAACATCTACTGCCCTACCTGCATCAATCATCTTAGTGACCTCCTCGAAAAACTCGATCAAGTTAGTGAGACACGACCTCCCCTTCACAAAACCGTGCTGCCTCTCACTAATACGTCCATTTGCTTCCAAATGGGAGTAGATCCTGTCTCGAAGAATTCTCTCCAGTAATTTCCCTACCACTGAAGTAAGGCTCACCGGCCTGTAGTTCCCGGGATTATCCCTGCCACCCTTCTTAAACAGAGGAACAACATTGGCTATTCTCCAGTCCTCCGGGACATCCCCTGAAGACAGCGAGGATCCAAAGATTTCTGTCAAGGCCTCAGCAATTTCCTCTCCAGCCTCCTTCAGTATTCTGGGGTAGATCCCATCCGGCCCTGGGGACTTATCTACCTTAATATTTTTTAAGACACCCAACACCTCGTCTTTTTGGATCACAATGTGACCCAGGCTATCTACACCCCCTTCTCCAGACTCAACATCTACCAATTCCTTCTCTTTGGTGAATACTGATGCAAAGTATTCATTTAGTACCTCGCCCATTTCCTCTGGCTCCACACATAGATTCCCTTGCCTATCCTTCAGTGGGCCAACCCTTTCCCTGGCTACCCTCTTACTTTTTATGTAAGTGTAAAAAGCCTTGGGATTTTCCTTAACCCTATTTGCCAATGCCTTTTCATGACCCCTTCTAGCCCTCCTGACTCCTTGCTTAAGTTCCTTCCTACTTTCCTTATATGCCACACAGGCTTCGTCTGTTCCCAGCCTTTTAGCCCTGACAAATGCCTCCTTTTTCTTTTTGACGAGGCCTACAATATCACTCGTCATCCAAGGTTCCCGAAAATTGCCGTATTTATCTTTCTTCCTCACAGGAACATGCCTGTCCTGTATTCCTTTCAACTGACACTTGAAAGCCTCCCACATGTCAGATGTTGATTTGCCCTCAAACATCCGCCCCCAATCTATGTTCTTCAGTTCCCGCCTAATATTGTTATAATTAGCCTTCCCCCAATTTAGCACATTCATCCTCGGACCACTCTTATCCTTGTCCACCAGTACTTTAAAACTTACTGAATTGTGGTCACTGTTACCGAAATGCTCCCCTACTGAAACATCTACCACCTGGCCGGGCTCATTCCCCAATACCAGGTCCAGTACCGCCCCTTCCCTAGTTGGACTGTTTACATATTGTTTTAAGAAGCCCTCCTGGATGCTCCTTACAAACTCTGCCCCGTCTAAGCCCCTGGCACTAAGTGAGTCCCAGTCAATATTGGGGAAGTTGAAGTCTCCCATCACCACAACCCTGTTGTTTTTACTCTTTTCCAAAATCTGTCTACCTATCTGCTCCTCTATCTCCCGCTGGCTGTTGGGAGGCCTGTAGTATACCCCCAACATTGTGACTGCACCCTTCTTATTCCTGATCTCTACCCATATAGCCTCACTGCCCTCTGAGGTGTCCTCTCGCTGTATAGCTGTGATACTCTCCTGAACAAGTAGCGCAACTCCGCCTCCCCTTTTACATCCCCCTCTATCCCGCCTGAAACATCTAAATCCTGGAACGTTTAGCTGCCAATCCTGCCCTTCCCTCAACCAGGTCTCTGTAATGGCAACAACATCATAGTTCCAAGTAGTAATCCAAGCTCTAAGTTCATCTGCCTTACCCGTAATGCTCCTTGCATTAAAACATATGCACTTCAGGCCACCAGACCCCCTGTGTTCAGCAACTTCTCCCCGTCTGCGCTGCCTCAGAGCCACACTGTCCCTATTCCCTAGTTCTCCCTCAATGCTCTCACCTTCTGACCTATTGCTCCCGTGCCCACCCCCCTGCCATACTAGTTTAAACCCTCCCGTGTGACACTAGCAAACCTCGCGGCCAGGATATTTATGCCTCTCCGGTTTAGATGCAACCCGTCCATCTTATACAGGTCACACCTGCCCCGGAAGAGCTCCCAGTGGTCCAGATAACAGAAACCCTCCCTCCTACACCAGCTGTTTAGCCACGTGTTTGTCTGCTCTATCTTCCTATTTCTAGCCTCACTGGCACGTGGCACAGGGAGTAATCCCGAGATTACAACCCTCGAGGTCCTGTCTTTTAACTTTCTGCCTAGCTCCCTGAACTCCTGCTGCAGGACCTCATGCCCCTTCCTGCCTATGTCGTTAGTACCAATATGTACAACGACCTCTGCCTGTTTGCCCTCCCCCTTCAGGATTCCCTCTACCCGTTCGGAGACATCCTGGACCCTGGCACCAGGGAGGCAACATACCATCCTGGAGTCTCTTTCACGTCCACAGAAGCGCCTATCTGTGCCCCTGACTATAGAGTCCCCTATAACTATTACTCTTCTGCGCTTTGACCCTCCCTTCTGAACATCAGAGCCAGCCGTGGTGCCACTGCTCTGGCTGCTGCTGTTTTCCCCTGATAGGCTATCCCCCCCCACAGTATCCAAAGGGGTATATCTGTTCGAGAGGGGGACAACCACAGGGGATTCCTGCACTGACTGCCTGCCCTTTCTGGTGGTCACCCATTTCTCTGCCTGCACCTTGGGTGTGACCACACTTACATAACTGCGATCTATGACGCTTTCCGCCACCTGCATGCTCCTAAGTGCATCCAATTGCTGCTCCAACCGAACCATGCGGTCTGTGAGGAGCTGCAGTTGGGTGCACTTTCTGCAGATGAAGCCATCCGGGACACTGGAAGCCTCCCGGACCTGCCACATCTCACAGTCAGAGCACAGCACCCCTCTAACTGACATTGCGTCAATTAATTAAAATTAAAATTTGTCTTTTTTTTTTTTTTTAATACTTTTTTAAATTTCAAAGTTACTGTCAACTATCTGTTTCCTAGCACTAGATTTCTAATAAAAATGCGATAGCTAACTATAATATTCTCCGATCTCTGGCTTAGATATCCTCTAAATTATAATTAAGTTATTATGTTTAATTAGATCCCAAATACTCAAAAAAATTTAGGTTAGAATCCCAACCAGCCACTCAGGTCACAGCTTTTCTGTGATGTCACTTCAGTTTCCCCCCGACACACACAATTTGAAAAACAGGTATAAAAGTAAAAATCACTTGCTTACCTTCTGAGATGTTCTCAGGTTCCCTCGCTGACAGAGACTGCTCCTCCACCTCCAATCCTTGACCTGCACAATGCTAATAATATAATAATATAATATGGCACTTACCTCTCCACCAGAATTTATCGGGGGGGGGGGGCACTTGCCAGAGGTCGAACTTCCGGTTCCCGCCGAAATCCAAAGGGCTGCTCCTGCAAAGGTAAGTGCTTTTAAATTCACTACTCACCTCCAAGAAGGCCCCTGCGCACCGCTGCCGCCGAAATCTAAAGGGCTGCTCCTGTAAAGGTAAGGCTTTTAAATACACTACTCACCTCCCAGAAGGCCCCTGCGCACCGCTGCCGCCGAAATCTAAAGGGCTGCTCCTGTAAAGGTAAGGCTTTTAAATACACTACTCACCTCCCAGAAGGCCCCTGCGCACCGCTGCCGCCGAAATCCAAAGGGCTGCTCCTGCAAAGGTAAGTGCTTTTAAATTCACTACTCACCTCCAAGAAGGCCCCTGCGCACCGCTGCCGCCGAAATCTAAAGGGCTGCTCCTGTAAAGGAAAGGCTTTTAAATACACTACTCACCTCCCAGAAGGCCCCTGCGCACCGCTGCCGCCGAAATCCAAAGGGCTGCTCCTGCAAAGGTAAGTGCTTTTAAATTCACTACTCACCTCCAAGAAGGCCCCTGCGCACCGCTGCCGCCGAAATCCAAAGGGCTGCTCCTGTAAAGGTAAGTGCTTTTAAATTCACTACTCACCTCCAAGAAGGCCCCTGCGCACCGCTGCCGCCGAAATCTAAAGGGCTGCTCCTGTAAAGGAAAGGCTTTTAAATACACTACTCACCTCCCAGAAGGCCCCTGCGCACCGCTGCCGCCGAAATCCAAAGGGCTGCTCCTGCAAAGGTAAGTGCTTTTAAATTCACTACTCACCTCCAAGAAGGCCCCTGCGCACCGCTGCCGCCGAAATCTAAAGGGCTGCTCCTGTAAAGGTAAGGCTTTTAAATACACTACTCACCTCCCAGAAGGCCCCTGCGCACCGCTGCCGCCGAAATCCAAAGGGCTGCTCCTGCAAAGGTAAGTGCTTTTAAATTCACTACTCACCTCCAAGAAGGCCCCTGCGCACCGCTGCCGCCGAAATCTAAAGGGCTGCTCCTGTAAAGGTAAGGCTTTTAAATACACTACTCACCTCCCAGAAGGCCCCTGCGCACCGCTGCCGCCGAAATCCAAAGGGATTTCACACCACGGGGATAGTAATCTCGGCCCACGCTCCAAACCACTTGGAGAGTAATGTCGGACCACGCTCCACTCCACGGGGATAGTAATCTCGGACCACGCTCCAAACCACTTGGAGAGTAATGTCGGACCACGCTCCACACCACGGGGATAGTAATCTCGGACTACGCTCCACACCACGTGGATAGTAATCTCGGACCACGCTCCACACCATGTGGATAGTAATCTCGGACCACGCACCACAGCACGTGGATAGTAATCTCGGACCACGCTCCACACTGTGGATAGTAATCTCGGACCACGCTCCAGACCACGTGGATAATAATCTCGGACCACGCACCACACCACGTGGATAGTAATCACGGACTACGCTCCACACTGTGGATAGTAATCTCGGACCACGCTCCACACCACGTGGACAGCAATCTCGGACCACGCTCCACACCACGGGGAGAGTAATCTCGGACCATGCTCCACACCATGTTGACAGTAAACTCAAACCAGGCTCCACACCACGTGGATAGTAATCTCGGACCACGCTCCACACCACGTGGATAGTAATCTCGGACCACGCTCCACACCACGTGGATAGTAATTCCGGACCACGCACCACACCACGTGGTTAGTAATCTCGGACCACGCTTCACACCACGTGGATAGTAATCGTGGACCACGCTCCACACCACGTGGATAATAATCTTGGACAACGCTCCACACCACGTGGATAGTAATCTCGGACCACGCTCCACACTGTGGATAGTAATCTCGGACCACGCTCCACACCACGTGGAGAGTGATCTCGGACCACGCTCCACACCACGGGGATAGTAATCTCGGACCACGCTCCAAACCACTTGGAGAGTAATGTCGGACCACGCTCCACACCACGGGGATAATAATCTCGGACCACGCTCCACACCACGTGGAGAGTGATCTCGGACCACGCTCCACACCACGGGGATAGTAATCTCGGACCACGCTCCACACCACGTGGATAGTAATCTCGGACCACGCTCCACACCATGTGGATAGTAATCTCGGACCACGCACCACAGTACGTGGATAGTAATCGTGGACCACGCTCCACACCACATGGATAATAATCTTGGACAACGCTCCACACCACGTGGATAGTAATCTCGGACCACGCTCCACACTGTGGATAGTAATCTCGGACCACCACCACAGCACGTGGAGAGTGATCTCGGACCACCCTACACACCACGGGGATAGTAATCTCGGCCCACGCTCCAAACCACTTGGAGAGTAATGTCGGACCACGCTCCACACCACGGGGATAGTAATCTCGGACCACGCTCCACACCACGTGGATAGTAATCTCGGACCACGCTCCACACCATGTGGATAGTAATCTCGGACCACGCACCACAGCACGTGAATAGTAATCTCGGACCACGCTCCACACTGTGGATAGTAATCTCGGCCCACGCTCCAAACCACTTGGAGAGTAATGTCGGACCACGCTCCACACCACGGGGATAGTAATCTCGGACCACGCTCCACACTGTGGATAGTAATCTCGGACCACGCTCCACACCACGTGGACAGTAATCTCGGACCACGCTCCACACCACGTGGATAGTAATCTCGGACCACGCACCACACCACGTGGATCGTAATCTCGGCCCACGCTCCACACCATGTGGATAGTAATCTCGGACCACGCACCACAGCACGTGGATAGTAATCTCGGACCACGCTCCACACTGTGGATAGTAATCTCGGACCACGCTCCACACCACGTGGACAGTAATCTCGGACCACGCTCCACACCACGTGGATAGTAATCTCGGACCACGCACCACACCACGTGGATCGTAATCTCGGACCACGCTCCACACCACGTGGATAGTAATCGTGGACCACGCTCGACACTACGTGGATAATAATCTTGGACAACGCTCCACACAACGTGGATAGTAATCTCGGAACACGCTCCACACTGTGGATAGTAATCTCGGACCACGCACCACACCACGTGGAGAGTGATCTCGGACCACCCTACACACCACGGGGATAGTAATCTTGGCCCACGCTCCAAACCACTTGGAGAGTAATGTCGGACCACGCTCCACTCCAAGGGGATAGTAATCTCGGACCACGCTCCAAACCACTTGGAGAGTAATGTCGGACCACGCTCCACACCACAGGGATAGTAATCTCGGACTACGCTCCACACCACGTGGATAGTAATCTCGGACCACGCTCCACACCATGTGGATAGTAATCTCGGACCACGCACCACAGCACGTGGATAGTAATCTCGGACCACGCTCCACACTGTGGATAGTAATCTCGGACCACGCTCCACACCACGTGGACAGTAATCTCGGACCACGCTCCAGACCACGTGGATAATAATCTCGGACCACGCACCACAACACGTGGATAGTAATCACGGACTACGCTCCACACTGTGGATAGTAATCTCGGACCACGCTCCACACCACGTGGACAGTAATCTCGGACCACGCTCCACAAAATGGGGAGAGTAATCTCGGACCATGCTCCACACCATGTGGACAGTAAACTCAAACCACGCTCCACACCACGTGGATAGTAATCTCGGACCACGCTCCACACCACGTGGATAGTAATCTCGGACCACGATCCACACCACGTGGATAGTAATTCCGGACCACGCACCACACCACGTGGTTAGTAATCTCGGACCACGCTCCACACCACGTGGATAGTAATCGTGGACCACGCTCCACACCACGTGGATAATAATCTTGGACAACGCTCCACACCACGTGGATAGTAATCTCGGACCACGCTCCACACTGTGGATAGTAATCTCGGACCACGCTCCACACCACGTGGAGAGTGATCTCGGACCACGCTCCACACCACGGGGATAGTAATCTCGGACCACGCTCCAAACCACTTGGAGAGTAATGTCGGACCACGCTCCACACCACGGGGATAGTAATCTCGGACCACGCTCCACACCACGTGGATAGTAATCTCGGACCACGCTCCACACCATGTGGATAGTAATCTTGGACCACGCACCACAGTACGTGGATAGTAATCGTGGACCACGCTCCACACCACATGGATAATAATCTTGGACAACGCTCCACACCACGTGGATAGTAATCTCGGACCACGCTCCACACTGTGGATAGTAATCTCGGACCACGCACCACAGCACGTGGAGAGTGATCTCGGACCACCCTACACACCACGGGGATAGTAATCTCGGCCCACGCTCCAAACCACTTGGAGAGTAATGTCGGACCACGCTCCACACCACGGGGATAGTAATCTCGGACCACGCTCCACACCACGTGGATAGTAATCTCGGACCACGCTCCACACCACGTGGATAGTAATCTCGGACCACGCACCACAGCACGTGAATAGTATACTCGGACCACGCTCCACACTGTGGATAGTAATCTCGGCCCACGCTACACACCACGTGGACAGTAATCTCGGACCACGCTCCACACCACGTGGATAATAATCTCGGACCATGCACCACACCACGTGGATAGTAATCACGAACTACGCTCCACACTGTGGATAGTAATCTCGGACCACGCTCCACACCACGTGGACAGTAATCTCGGGCCACGCTGCACACCACGGGGAGAGTAATCTCGGACCACGTTCCACACCACGTGGACATAATCTCAGACCACGCTCCACACCACATGGATAGTAATCTCGGACCACGCTCCACACCACGTGGATAGTAATCTTGGACCACGCTCCACACCACGGGGATAGTAATCTCGGACCACGCTCCAAACCACTTGGAGAGTAATGTCGGACCACGCTCCACACCACGGGGATAGTAATCTCGGACACGCTCCACACCACGTGGATAGTAATCTCGGACCACGCTCCACACCATGTGGATAGTAATCTCGGACCACGCTCCACACCACGTGGATAGTAATCACGGACCATGCTCCACACTCCGTGGATAGTCATCTCGGTCAACGCTCCACACCACGTGGATAGTAATCGTCGACCACGCTCCACACCACGTGGATAATAATCTCGGACCACGCTGCACGTAACGTGGATAGTAATCTCGGACCACGCTCCACACCACGGGGAGAGTAATCTGGGACCACGCACCACACTGTGGATAGTAATCACGTACCACGCTCTACACCACGTGGATAGTAATCTCGGACCACGCAGCACACCACGTGGATAGTAATCACGGACCACGCTCCACACCACGTGGATAGTAATCGTGGACCACGCTCCACACAACGTGGATAATAATCTTGGACAACGCTCCACTCAACGTGGATAGTAATCTCAGACCACGCTCCACACTGTGGATAGTAATCTCGGACCACGCTCCAAACCACGTAGAGAGTAATCTCAGACCACGCTCCACACCACGGGGATAGTAATCTCGGGCCACGCTCCAAGCCACGTGGAGAGTAAACTCGGACCACGCTCCACACCACGGGGATAGTAATCTCGGACCACGCTCCACACTGTGGATAGTAATCTTGGACCACGCTCCACACCACGTGGACAGTAATCTCGGACAACGCTCCACACCGCGTGGATAATAATCTCGGACCTCTCAACACACCACGTGGATAGTAATCTCGGACTACACTCCACACTGTGGATAGTAATCTCGGACCACGCTCCACACCACGTGGACAGTAATCTCGGACCACGCTCCACACCACGGGGATAGTAATCTCGGACCACGCTCCACATCACGTGGACAGTAATCTCAGACCACGCTCCACACCACGTGGATAGTAATCTCGGACCACGCTCCACACCACGTGGATAGTAATCTCGGACCACGCTCCACACCACGTGGATAGTAATCTCGGACCACGCACCACGTTGGTAGTAATCTCGGACCACGCTCCACACCACGTGGATAGTAATCTTGGACCACGCTCCACACCACGGGGATAGTAATCTCGGACCACGCTCCAAACCACTTGGAGAGTAATGTCGGACCACGCTCCACACAACGGGGATAGTAATCTCGGACACGCTCCACACCACGTGGATAGTAATCTCGGACCACGCTCCACACCATGTGGATAGTAATCTCGGACCACGCTCCACACCACGTGGATAGTAATCACGGACCATGCTCCACACTCCGTGGATAGTCATCTCGGTCAACGCTCCACACCACGTGGATAGTAATCGTCGACCACGCTCCACACCACGTGGATAATAATCTCGGACCACGCTCCACGCCACGTGGATAGTAATCTCGGACCACGCTCCACACCACGGGGAGAGTAATCTGGGACCACGCACCACACTGTGGATAGTAATCACGTACCACGCTCTACACCACGTGGATAGTAATCTCGGACCACGCAGCACACCACGTGGATAGTAATCACGGACCACGCTCCACACCACGTGGATAGTAATCGTGGACCACGCTCCACACAACGTGGATAATAATCTTGGACAACGCTCCACTCAACGTGGATAGTAATCTCAGACCACGCTCCACACTGTGGATAGTAATCTCGGACCACGCTCCAAACCACGTAGAGAGTAATCTCAGACCACGCTCCACACCACGGGGATAGTAATCTCGGGCCACGCTCCAAGCCACGTGGAGAGTAAACTCGGACCACGCTCCACACCACGGGGATAGTAATCTCGGACCACGCTCCACACTGTGGATAGTAATCTTGGACCACGCTCCACACCACGTGGACAGTAATCTCGGACAACGCTCCACACCGCGTGGATAATAATCTCGGACCTCTCAACACACCACGTGGATAGTAATCTCGGACTACACTCCACACTGTGGATAGTAATCTCGGACCACGCTCCACACCACGTGGACAGTAATCTCGGACCACGCTCCACACCACGGGGATAGTAATCTCGGACCACGCTCCACATCACGTGGACAGTAATCTCAGACCACGCTCCACACCACGTGGATAGTAATCTCGGACCACGCTCCACACCACGTGGATAGTAATCTCGGACCACGCTCCACACCACGTGGATAGTAATCTCGGACCACGCACCACGTTGATAGTAATCTCGGAACACGCTCCACATCACGTGAATAGTCATCTCGGACCACGCTCCACACTCCGTGGATAGTCATCTTGGTCAACGCTCCACACCACGTGGATAGTCATCTCGGACCACGCTCCACACCACGTGGATAGTCATCTCGGACCAGGCTCCACACCACGTGGATAGTAATCTCGGACCACGCTCCACACCACGTGGATAGTCATCTCGGACAAAGCTCCACACCACGTGGATAGTAATCTCGGACCACGCTCCACACCACTTGGATAGTAATCTCGGACCACGCTCCACACCACGTGGATAGTAATCTTGGACCACGCTCCACACCACGTGGATAGTAATCTTGGACCACGCTCCACACCACGTGGATAGTAATCTCGGACCACGCTCCACACCACGTGGATAGTAATCTTGGACCACGCTCCACACCACGTGGATAGAAATCTTGGACCACGTTCCACACCACGTGGATAATAATTTTGGACCACGCTCCACACCACGTGGATAGTAATCTCGGACCACGCTCCACACCACGTCGATAGTAATCTCGGACCACGCTCCACACTGTGGATAGTAATCTCGGACCACGCTCAACACCACGTGGATAGTAATCTCGGACCACGCTCCACACTGTGGATAGTAATCTCGGACCACGTTCCACACCACGTGGATAGTAATTTCGGACCACGCTCCACTCCACGGGGATAGTAATCTCGGAGCACGCTCCACACCACGTGGAGAGTAATCTCGGACCACGCTCCACACCACGGGGATAGTAATCTCGGACCACGCTCCACACCACGTGGATAGTAATCTCGGACCACGCTCCACACCACGTGGATAGTAATCGTGGAACACGCTACACACCACGTGGATTATAATCTCGGACCACGCACCACACCACGTGGATAGTAATCTCGGACCACACACTACACCACGTGGATAGTAATCTCGGACCACACTCCACACCACGGGGATAGTAATCTCGGACCACGCTGCACACTGTGGATAGTAATCTCGGACCACGCACCACACCACGTGGACAGTAATCTCGGACCACGCTCCACACCACGGGGATAGTAATCTCGGACCACGCTCCAGACCACGTTGACAGTAATCTCGGACCATGCTCCACACCATGTGGACAGTAAACTCAAACCACGCTCCACACCACGTGGATAGTAATCTCGGACCACGCTCCACACCACGTGGATAGTAATCTCGGACCACGCTCCACACCACGTGGATAGTAATTCCGGACCACGCACCACACTACGTGGTTAGTAATCTCGGACCACGCTTCACACCACGTGGATAGTAATCGTGGACCACGCTCCACACCACGTGGATAATAATCTTGGACAACGCTCCACACCACGTGGATAGTAATCTCGGACCACGCTCCACACTGTGGATAGTAATCTCGGACCACGCTCCACACCACGTGGAGAGTGATCTCGGACCACGCTCCACACCACGGGGATAGTAATCTCGGACCACGCTCCAAACCACTTGGAGAGTAATGTCGGACCACGCTCCACACCACGGGGATAGTAATCTCGGACCACGCTCCACACCACGTGGAGAGTGATCTCGGACCACGCTCCACACCACGGGGATAGTAATCTCGGACCACGCTCCACACCACGTGGATAGTAATCTCGGACCACGCTCCACACCATGTGGATAGTAATCTCGGACCACGCACCACAGTACGTGGATAGTAATCGTGGACCACGCTCCACACCACATGGATAATAATCTTGGACAACGCTCCACACCACGTGGATAGTAATCTCGGACCACGCTCCACACTGTGGATAGTAATCTCGGACCACGCACCACAGCACGTGGAGAGTGATCTCGGACCACCCTACACACCACGGGGATAGTAATCTCGGCCCACGCTCCAAACCACTTGGAGAGTAATGTCGGACCACGCTCCACACCACGGGGATAGTAATCTCGGACCACGCTCCACACCTCGTTGATAGTAATCTCGGACCACGCTCCACACCTTGTGGATAGTAATCTCGGTTCACGCACCACAGCACGTGAATAGTAATCTCGGACCACGCTCCACACTGTGGATAGTAATCTCGGCCCACGCTCCACACCATGTGGATAGTAATCTCGGACCACGCACCACAGCACGTGGATAGTAATCTCGGACCACGCTCCACACTGTGGATAGTAATCTCGGACCACGCTCCACACCACGTGGACAGTAATCTCGGACCACGCTCCACACCACGTGGATAGTAATCTCGGACCACGCACCACACCACGTGGATCGTAATCTCGGACCACGCTCCACACCACGTGGATAGTAATCGTGGACCACGCTCGACACTACGTGGATAATAATCTTGGACAACGCTCCACACAACGTGGATAGTAATCTCGGAACACGCTCCACACTGTGGATAGTAATCTCGGACCACGCACCACACCACGTGGAGAGTGATCTCGGACCACCCTACACACCACGGGGATAGTAATCTTGGCCCACGCTCCAAACCACTTGGAGAGTAATGTCGGACCACGCTCCACTCCAAGGGGATAGTAATCTCGGACCACGCTCCAAACCACTTGGAGAGTAATGTCGGACCACGCTCCACACCACAGGGATAGTAATCTCGGACTACGCTCCACACCACGTGGATAGTAATCTCGGACCACGCTCCACACCATGTGGATAGTAATCTCGGACCACGCACCACAGCACGTGGATAGTAATCTCGGACCACGCTCCACACTGTGGATAGTAATCTCGGACCACGCTCCACACCACGTGGACAGTAATCTCGGACCACGCTCCAGACCACGTGGATAATAATCTCGGACCACGCACCACACCACGTGGATAGTAATCACGGACTACGCTCCACACTGTGGATAGTAATCTCGGACCACGCTCCACACCACGTGGACAGTAATCTCGGACCACGCTCCACAAAACGGGGAGAGTAATCTCGGACCATGCTCCACACCATGTGGACAGTAAACTCAAACCACGCTCCACACCACGTGGATAGTAATCTCGGACCACGCTCCACACCACGTGGATAGTAATCTCGGACCACGATCCACACCACGTGGATAGTAATTCCGGACCACGCACCACACCACGTGGTTAGTAATCTCGGACCACGCTCCACACCACGTGGATAGTAATCGTGGACCACGCTCCACACCACGTGGATAATAATCTTGGACAACGCTCCACACCACGTGGATAGTAATCTCGGACCACGCTCCACACTGTGGATAGTAATCTCGGACCACGCTCCACACCACGTGGAGAGTGATCTCGGACCACGCTCCACACCACGTGGATAGTAATCACGGACCATGCTCCACACTCCGTGGATAGTCATCTCGGTCAACGCTCCACACCACGTGGATAGTAATCGTCGACAACGCTCCACACCACGTGGATAATAATCTCGGACCACGCTCCACGCCACGTGGATAGTAATCTCGGACCACGCTCCACACCACGGGGAGAGTAATCTGGGACCACGCACCACACTGTGGATAGTAATCACGTACCACGCTCTACACCACGTGGATAGTAATCTCGGACCACGCAGCACACCACGTGGATAGTAATCACGGACCACGCTCCACACCACGTGGATAGTAATCGTGGACCACGCTCCACACAACGTGGATAATAATCTTGGACAACGCTCCACTCAACGTGGATAGTAATCTCAGACCACGCTCCACACTGTGGATAGTAATCTCGGACCACGCTCCAAACCACGTAGAGAGTAATCTCAGACCACGCTCCACACCACGGGGATAGTAATCTCGGGCCACGCTCCAAGCCACGTGGAGAGTAAACTCGGACCACGCTCCACACCACGGGGATAGTAATCTCGGACCACGCTCCACACTGTGGATAGTAATCTTGGACCACGCTCCACACCACGTGGACAGTAATCTCGGACAACGCTCAACACCGCGTGGATAATAATCTCGGACCTCTCAACACACCACGTGGATAGTAATCTCGGACTACACTCCACACTGTGGATAGTAATCTCGGACCACGCTCCACACCACGTGGACAGTAATCTCGGACCACGCTCCACACCACGGGGATAGTAATCTCGGACCACGCTCCACATCACGTGGACAGTAATCTCAGACCACGCTCCACACCACGTGGATAGTAATCTCGGACCACGCTCCACACCACGTGGATAGTAATCTCGGACCACGCTCCACACCACGTGGATAGTAATCTTGGACCACGCTCCACACCACGGGGATAGTAATCTCGGACCACGCTCCAAACCACTTGGAGAGTAATGTCGGACCACGCTCCACACCACGGGGATAGTAATCTCGGACACGCTCCACACCACGTGGATAGTAATCTCGGACCACGCTCCACACCATGTGGATAGTAATCTCGGACCACGCTCCACACCACGTGGATAGTAATCACGGACCATGCTCCACACTCCGTGGATAGTCATCTCGGTCAACGCTCCACACCACGTGGATAGTAGTCGTCGACCACGCTCCACACCACGTGGATAATAATCTCGGACCACGCTCCACGCCACGTGGATAGTAATCTCGGACCACGCTCCACACCACGGGGAGAGTAATCTGGGACCACGCACCACACTGTGGATAGTAAACACGTACCACGCTCTACACCACGTGGATAGTAATCTCGGACCACGCAGCACACCACGTGGATAGTAATCACGGACCACGCTCCACACCACGTGGATAGTAATCGTGGACCACGCTCCAATCAACGTGGATAATAATCTTGGACAACGCTCCACTCAACGTGGATAGTAATCTCAGACCACGCTCCACACTGTGGATAGTAATCTCGGACCACGCTCCAAACCACGTAGAGAGTAATCTCAGACCACGCTCCACACCACGGGGATAGTAATCTCGGGCCACGCTCCAAGCCACGTGGAGAGTAAACTCGGACCACGCTCCACACCACGGGGATAGTAATCTCGGACCACGCTCCACACTGTGGATAGTAATCTTGGACCACGCTCCACACCACGTGGACAGTAATCTCGGACAACGCTCCACACCGCGTGGATAATAATCTCGGACCTCTCAACACACCACGTGGATAGTAATCTCGGACTACACTCCACACTGTGGATAGTAATTTCGGACCACGCTCCACACCACGTGGACAGTAATCTCGGACCACGCTCCACACCACGGGGATAGTAATCTCGGACCACGCTCCACATCACGTGGACAGTAATCTCAGACCACGCTCCACACCACGTGGATAGTAATCTCGGACCACGCTCCACACCACTTGGATAGTAATCTCGGACCACGCTCCACACCACGTGGATAGTAATCTCGGACCACGCACCACGTTGATAGTAATCTCGGAACACGCTCCACATCACGTGAATAGTCATCTCGGACCACGCTCCACAATCCGTGGATAGTCATCTCGGTCAACGCTCCACACCACGTGGATAGTCATCTCGGACCACGCTCCACACCACGTGGATAGTCATCTCGGACCAGGCTCCACACCACGTGGATAGTAATCTCGGACCACGCTCCACACCACGTGGATAGTCATCTCGGACAAAGCTCCACACCACGTGGATAGTAATCTCGGACCACGCTCCACACCACTTGGATAGTAATCTCGGACCACGCTCCACACCACGTGTATAGTAATCTTGGACCACGCTCCACACCACATGGATAGTAATCTTGGACCACGCTCCACACCACGTGGATAGTAATCTCGGACCACGCTCCACACCACGTGGATAGTAATCTTGGACCACGCTCCACACCACGTGGATAGAAATCTTGGACCACGTTCCACACCACGTGGATAATAATCTTGGACCACACTCCACACCACGTGGATAGTAATCTCGGACCACGCTCCACACCACGTCGATAGTAATCTCGGACCACGCTCCACACTGTGGATAGTAATCTCGGACCACGCTCAACACCACGTGGATAGTAATCTCGGACCACGCTCCACACTGTGGATAGTAATCTCGGACCACGTTCCACACCACGTGGATAGTAATTTCGGACCACGCTCCACTCCACGGGGATAGTAATCTCGGAGCACGCTCCACACCACGTGGAGAGTAATCTCGGACCACGCTCCACACCACGGGGATAGTAATCTCGGACAACGCTCCACACCACGTGGATAGTAATCTCGGACCACGCTCCACACCACGTGGATAGTAATCGTGGAACACGCTACACACCACGTGGATTATAATCTCGGACCACGCACCACACCACGTGGATAGTAATCTCGGACCACACTCTACACCACGTGGATAGTAATCTCGGACCACACTCCACACCACGGGGATAGTAATCTCGGACCACGCTCCACACTGTGGATAGTAATCTCGGACCACGCACCACACCACGTGGACAGTAATCTCGGACCACGCTCCACACCATGGGGATAGTAATCTCGGACCACGCTCCAGACCACGTTGACAGTAATCTCGGACCATGCTCCACACCATGTGGACAGTAAACTCAAACCACGCTCCACACCACGTGGATAGTAATCTCGGACCACGCTCCACACCACGTGGAGAGTGATCTCGGACCACGCTCCACACCACGGGGATAGTAATCTCGGACCACGCTCCAAACCACTTGGAGAGTAATGTCGGACCACGCTCCACACCACGGGGATAGTAATCTCGGACCACGCTCCACACCACGTGGAGAGTGATCTCGGACCACGCTCCACACCACGGGGATAGTAATCTCGGACCACGCTCCACACCACGTGGATAGTAATCTCGGACCACGCTCCACACCATGTGGATAGTAATCTCGGACCACGCACCACAGTACGTGGATAGTAATCGTGGACCACGCTCCACACCACATGGATAATAATCTTGGACAACGCTCCACACCACGTGGATAGTAATCTCGGACCACGCTCCACACTGTGGATAGTAATCTCGGACCACGCACCACAGCACGTGGAGAGTGATCTCGGACCACCCTACACACCACGGGGATAGTAATCTCGGCCCACGCTCCAAACCACTTGGAGAGTAATGTCGGACCACGCTCCACACCACGGGGATAGTAATCTCGGACCACGCTCCACACCACGTTGATAGTAATCTCGGACCACGCTCCACACCATGTGGATAGTAATCTCGGACCACGCACCACAGCACGTGAATAGTAATCTCGGACCACGCTCCACACTGTGGATAGTAATCTCGGCCCACGCTCCACACCATGTGGATAGTAATCTCGGACCACGCACCACAGCACGTGGATAGTAATCTCGGACCACGCTCCACACTGTGGATAGTAATCTCGGACCACGCTCCACACCACGTGGACAGTAATCTCGGACCACGCTCCACACCACGTGGATAGTAATCTCGGACCACGCACCACACCACGTGGATCGTAATCTCAGACCACGCTCCACACCACGTGGATAGTAATCGTGGACCACGCTCGACACTACGTGGATAATAATCTTGGACAAATCTCCACACAACGTGGATAGTAATCTCGGAACACGCTCCACACTGTGGATAGTAATCTCGGACCACGCACCACACCACGTGGAGAGTGATCTCGGACCACCCTACACACCACGGGGATAGTAATCTCGGCCCACGCTCCAAACCACTTGGAGAGTAATGTCGGACCACGCTCCACTCCAAGGGGATAGTAATCTCGGACCACGCTCCAAACCACTTGGAGAGTAATGTCGGACCACGCTCCACACCACAGGGATAGTAATCTCGGACTACGCTCCACACCACGTGGATAGTAATCTCGGACCACGCTCCACACCATGTGGATAGTAATCTCGGACCACGCACCACAGCACGTGGATAGTAATCTCGGACCACGCTCCACACTGTGGATAGTAATCTCGGACCACGCTCCACACCACGTGGACAGTAATCTCGGACCACGCTCCAGACCACATGGATAATAATCTCGGACCACGCACCACACCACGTGGATAGTAATCACGGACTACGCTCCACACTGTGGATAGTAATCTCGGACCACGCTCCACACCACGTGGACAGTAATCTCGGACCACGCTCCACAAAACGGGGAGAGTAATCTCGGACCATGCTCCACACCATGTGGACAGTAAACTCAAACCACGCTCCACACCACGTGGATAGTAATCTCGGACCACGCTCCACACCACGTGGATAGTAATCTCGGACCACGATCCACACCACGTGGATAGTAATTCCGGACCACGCACCACACCACGTGGTTAGTAATCTCGGACCACGCTCCACACCACGTGGATAGTAATCGTGGACCACGCTCCACACCACGTGGATAATAATCTTGGACAACGCTCCACACCACGTGGATAGTAATCTCGGACCACGCTCCACACTGTGGATAGTAATCTCGGACCACGCTCCACACCACGTGGAGAGTGATCTCGGACCACGCTCCACACCACGGGGATAGTAATCTCGGACCACGCTCCAAACCACTTGGAGAGTAATGTCGGACCACGCTCCACACCACGGGGATAGTAATCTCGGACCACGCTCCACACCACGTGGATAGTAATCTCGGACCACGCTCCACACCATGTGGATAGTAATCTCGGACCACGCACCACAGTACGTGGATAGTAATCGTGGACCACGCTCCACACCACATGGATAATAATCTTGGACAACGCTCCACACCACGTGGATAGTAATCTCGGACCACGCTCCACACTGTGGATAGTAATCTCGGACCACGCAACACAGCACGTGGAGAGTGATCTCGGACCACCCTACACACCACGGGGATAGTAATCTCGGCCCACGCTCCAAACCACTTGGAGAGTAATGTCGGACCACGCACCACACCACGGGGATAGTAATCTCGGACCACGCTCCACACCACGTGGATAGTAATCTCGGACCACGCTCCACACCATGTGGATAGTAATCTCGGACCACGCACCACAGCACGTGAATAGTAATCTCGGACCACGCTCCACACTGTGGATAGTAATCTCGGCCCACGCTACACACCACGTGGACAGTAATCTCGGACCACGCTCCACACCACGTGGATAATAATCTCGGACCATGCACCACACCACGTGGATATGAATCACGAACTACGCTCCACACTGTGGATAGTAATCTCGGACCACGCTCCACACCACGTGGACAGTAATCTCGGGCCACGCTACACACCACGGGGAGAGTAATCTCGGACCACGTTCCACACCACGTGGACATAATCTCAGACCACGCTCCACACCACATGGATAGTAATCTCGGACCACGCTCCACACCACGTGGATAGTAATCTTGGACCACGCTCCACACCACGGGGATAGTAATCTCGGACCACGCTCCAAACCACTTGGAGAGTAATGTCGGACCACGCTCCACACCACGGGGATAGTAATCACGGACACGCTCCACACCACGTGGATAGTAATCTCGGACCACGCTCCACACCATGTGGATAGTAATCTCGGACCACGCTCCACACCACGTGGATAGTAATCACGGACCATGCTCCACACTCCGTGGATAGTCATCTCGGTCAACGCTCCACACCACGTGGATAGTAATCGTCGACCACGCTCCACACCACGTGGATAATAATCTCGGACCACGCTCCACGCCACGTGGATAGTAATCTCGGACCACGCTCCACACCACGGAGAGAGTAATCTGGGACCACGCACCACACTGTGGATAGTAATCACGTACCACGCTCTACACCACGTGGATAGTAATCTCGGACCACGCAGCACACCACGTGGATAGTAATCACGGACCACGCTCCACACCACGTGGATAGTAATCGTGGACCACGCTCCACACAACGTGGATAATAATCTTGGACAACGCTCCACTCAACGTGGATAGTAATCTCAGACCACGCTCCACACTGTGGATAGTAATCTCGGACCACGCTCCAAACCACGTAGAGAGTAATCTCAGACCACGCTCCACACCACGGGGATAGTAATCTCGGGCCACGCTCCAAGCCACGTGGAGAGTAAACTCGGACCACGCTCCACACCACGGGGATAGTAATCTCGGACCACGCTCCACACTGTGGATAGTAATCTTGGACCACGCTCCACACCACGTGGACAGTAATCTCGGACAACGCTCCACACCGCGTGGATAATAATCTCGGACCTCTCAACACACCACGTGGATAGTAATCTCGGACTACACTCCACACTGTGGATAGTAATCTCGGACCACGCTCCACACCACGTGGACAGTAATCTCGGACCACGCTCCACACCACGGGGATAGTAATCTCGGACCACGCTCCACATCACGTGGACAGTAATCTCAGACCACGCTCCACACCACGTGGATAGTAATCACGGACCACGCTCCACACCACGTGGATAGTAATCTCGGACCACGCTCCACACCACGTGGATAGTAATCTCGGACCACGCACCACGTTGATAGTAATCTCGGAACACGCTCCACATCACGTGAATAGTCATCTCGGACCACGCTCCACACTCCGTGGATAGTCATCTCGGTCAACGCTCCACACCACGTGGATAGTCATCTCGGACCACGCTCCACACCACGTGGATAGTCATCTCGGACCAGGCTCCACACCACGTGGATAGTAATCTCGGACCACGCTCCACACCACGTGGATAGTCATCTCGGACAAAGCTCCACACCACGTGGATAGTAATCTCGGACCACGCTCCACACCACTTGGATAGTAATCTCGGACCACGCTCCACACCACGTGGATAGTAATCTTGGACCACGCTCCACACCACGTGGATAGTAATCTTGGACCACGCTCCACACCACGTGGATAGTAATCTCGGACCACGCTCCACACCACGTGGACAGTAATCTCGGACCACGCCCCACACCACGTGATAGTAATCTCAGACCACGCTCCACACCACGTGGATAGTAATCTTGGACCACGCCCCACACCACGTGATAGTAATCTTGGACCACGCTCCACACCACGTGGATAGTAATCTTGGACCACGCTCCACACCACGTGGATAGAAATCTTGGACCACGTTCCACACCACGTGGATAATAATCTTGGACCACGCTCCACACCACGTGGATAGTAATCTCGGACCACGCTCCACACCACGTCGATAGTAATCTCGGACCACGCTCCACACTGTGGATAGTAATCTCGGACCACGCTCAACACCACGTGGATAGTAATCTCGGACCACGCTCCACACTGTGGATAGTAATCTCGGACCACGTTCCACACCACGTGGATAGTAATTTCGGACCACGCTCCACTCCACGGGGATAGTAATCTCGGAGCACGCTCCACACCACGTGGAGAGTAATCTCGGACCACGTTCCACACCACGGGGATAGTAATCTCGGACCACGCTCCACACCACGTGGATAATAATCTCGGACCACGCTCCACACCACGTGGATAGTAATCGTGGAACACGCTACACACCACGTGGATTATAATCTCGGACCACGCACCACACCACGTGGATAGTAATCTCGGACCACACTCTACACCACGTGGATAGTAATCTCGGACCACACTCCACACCACGGGGATAGTAATCTCGGACCACGCTCCACACTGTGGATAGTAATCTCGGACCACGCACCACACCACGTGGACAGTAATCTCGGACCACGCTCCACACCACGGGGATAGTAATCTCGGACCACGCTCCAGACCACGTTGACAGTAATCTCGGACCACGCTCCGCACCACGTGGATAGTAAGCTCGGACCACGCTCCACACCAGGTGGATAGTAATCTCGGACCACGCTCCACACCACGTGGATAGTAATCTCGGACCACGCTCCACACCACGTGGATAGTAATCTAGGACCACGCTACACACCACGTGGATAGTAATCTTGGACCACGCTCCACACCACGTGGATAGTAATCTTGGACCACGCTCCACACCACGGGGATAGTAATCTCGAACCACGCTCCACATCACGTGGATAGTAATCTCGGACCACGCTCCACACCACGGGGATAGTAATCTCGGACCACGCTCCACACCACGTGGACAGTAATCTCGGACAACGCTCCACACCACGTGGATAGTAATCTCGGACCACGCTCCACACAATGTGGACAGTAATCTCGGACCACGCTCCACACCACGTGGATAGTAATCTCGGACCACGCTACACACCACGTGGATAGTAATCTCGGAGCACGCTCCACACGACGCGGATAGTAATCTCGGACCACGCACCAAACCACGTGGATATGAATCTTGGACCACGCACCACGCTCCGTGGATAGTAATCTCGGACCAAGCTCCACACCACGTGGATAGTAATCTCGGAGCACGCTCCACACCACGTGGATAGTAATCTCGGACCACGCTCCACACCACGTGAATAGTAATCTTGGACCACGCTCCACACCACGTGGATAGTAATCTCGGACCACGCTCCACACCACGTGGATAGTAATCTTGGACCACGCTCCACACCACATCGATAGTAATCTGGGACCACGCTCCACGCCAATTGGATTGTAATCTCGGACCCCGCTCCACACCGCGTGGATAGTAATCTTGGACCACGCTCCACTTCACGTGGATAGTAATCTCGGAGCACGCTCCACACCACGTGGAGAGTGATCTCGGACCACGCTCCACACCACGGGGATAGTAAACTCGGACCACGCTCCAAACCACTTGGAGAGTAATGTCGGACCACGCTCCACACCACGGGGATAGTAATCTCGGACCACGCTCCACACCACGTGGATAGTAATCTCGGACCACGCTCCACACCATGTGGATAGTAATCTCGGACCACGCACCACAGCACGTGGATAGTAATCGTGGACCACGCTCCACACCACATGGAAAATAATCTTGGACAACGCTCCACACCACGTGGATAGTAATCTCGGACCACGCTCCACACTGTGCATAGTAAACTCGGACCACGCTCTACACCACGTGGATAGTAATCTCGGACCACGCTCCACACTGTGGATAGTAATCTCGGACCACGCACTACACCACGTGGAGAGTGATCTCGGACCACCCTCCACACCACGGGGATAGTAATCTCGCTCCAAACCACTTGGAGAGTAATGTCGGACCACGCTCCACACCACGGGGATAGTAATCTCGGACCACACTCCACACCACGTGGACAGTAATCTCGGACCACGCGACACACCACGGGGACAGTAATCTCGGACCACGCTCCACACCGCGTGGACATAATCTCAGACCACGCTCCACACCACGTGGATAGTAATCTCGGACCACGCTCCACACCACGTGGATAGTAATCTTGGACCACGCTCCACACCACGGGGATAGTAATCTAGGACCACGCTCCAAACCACTTGGAGAGTAATGTCGGACCACGCTCCACACCACGGGGAAAGTAATCTCGGACCACGCTCCACACCACGTGGATAGTAATCTCGGACCACGCTCCACACCATGTGGATAGTAATCTCGGACCACGCTCCACACCACGTGGATAGTAATCACGGACCACGCTCCACACCACGTGGATAGTCATCTCGGACCACGCTCCACACTCCGTGGATAGTCATCTCGGACAACGCTCCACACCACGTGGATAGTAATCGTGGACCACGCTCCACACCACGTGGATAATAATCTCGGACCACGCTCCACGCCACGTGGATAGTTATCTCGGACCACGCTCCACACCACGTGGAGAGTAATCTCGGACCACGCACCACACCACGTGGATAGTAATCTCGGACCACGCTCCACACCACGTGGATAGTAATCGTGGACCACGCTCCACACAACGTGGATAATAATCTTGGACAACGCTCCACACCACGTGGATAGTAATCTCAGACCACGCTCCACACTGTGGATAGTAATCTCGGACCACGCTCCGCACCACGTGGATTGTAATCTCGGACCACGCTCCACACCACGGGTATAGTAATCTCGGGCCACGCTCCAAACCACGTGTAGAGTAAACTCGGACCACGCTCCACACCACGGGGATAGTAATCTCGGACCACGCTCCACACTGTGGATAGTAATCTTGGACCACGCTCCACACCACGTGGACAGTAATCTCGGACAACGCTCCACACCGCGTGGATAATAATCTCGGACCACGCACAACACTGCGTGGATAGTAATCTCGGACTACGCTCCACACTGTGGATAGTAATCTCGGACCACGCTCCACACCACGAGGACAGTAATCTCGGACCAGGCTCCACACCACGGGGATAGTAATCTCGGACCACGCTCCACATCACATGGACAGTAATCTCAGACCACGCTCCACACCACGTGGATAGTAATCTCGGACCACGCTCCACACCACGTGGATAGTAATCTCGGACCAAGCTCCACACCACGTGGATAGTAATCTCGGACCACGCTCCACAGCACGTGGATAGTAATCTCAGACCACGCTCCACACCACATGGATAGTAATCTCGGACCTCGCTACACACCACGTGGATAGTAATCTCGGACCCGCACCACGTGGATAGTAATCTCGGACCACGCACCACGTGGATAGTAATCTCGGAACACGCTACACACCACATGAATAGTCATCTCGGACCACGCTCCACACTCCGTGGATAGTCATCTCGTCAACGCTCCACACCACGTGGATAGTCATCTCGGACCACGCTCCACACCACGTGGATAGTAATCACGGACCACGCTCCACACCACGTGGATAGTCATCTCGGACCACGCTCCACACTCCGTGGATAGTCATCTCGGACAACGCTCCACACCACGTGGATAGTAATCGTGGACCACGCTCCACACCACGTGGATAATAATCTCGGACCACGCTCCACGCCACGTGGATAGTTATCTCGGACCACGCTCCACACCACGTGGAGAGTAATCTCGGACCACGCACCACACCACGTGGATAGTAATCTCGGACCACGCTCCACCCCACGTGGATAGTAATCGTGGACCACGCTCCACACCACGTGGATAGTAATCGTGGACCACGCTCCACACAACGTGGATAATAATCTTGGACCACGCTCCACACCACGTGGATAGTCATCTCGGACCACGCTCCACACCACTTGGATAGTAATCTCAGACCACGCTCCACACCACGTGGATAGTAATCTTGGACCACGCTCCACACCACGTGGATAGTAATCTTGGACCACGCTCCACACCACGTGGATAATAATCTTGGACCACGCACCAAACCATGTGGATAGTAATCTCGGACCACGCTCCACACCACGTGGATAATAATCTTGGACCACGCACCACACCACGTGGATAGTAATCTCGGACCACGCTCCACACCACGTGGATAGTAATCTCGGACCACGCACCACACCACGTGGATAGTAATCCTGGACCACGTTCCACACCACGTGGATAGTAATCTTGGACCACGCTCCACACCACGTGGATAATAATCTTGGACCACGCACCACACCAGGTGGATAGTAATCTCGGACCACGCTCCACACCACGTGGATAATAATCTTGGACCACGCACCACACCACGTGGATAGTAATCTCGGACCACGCTCCACACCACGTGGATAGTAATCTCGGACCACGCTCCACACTGTGCATAGTAAACTCGGACCACGCTCTACACCACGTGGATAGTAATCTCGGACCACGCTCCACACTGTGGATAGTAATCTCGGACCACGCTCCACACCACGTGGAGAGTAATCTCGGACCACGCTCCACACCACGGGGATAGTAATCTCGGACCACGCTTCACACCACGTGGATAGTAATCTCGGACCACGCTCCACACCACGTGGATAGTAATCGTGGAACACGCTCCACACCACGTGGTTTATAATCTCGGACCACGCACCACACCACGTGGATAGTAATCTCGGACCACACTCTACACCACGTGGATAGTAATCTCGGACCACACTCCACACCACGGGGATAGTAATCTCGGACCACGCTCCACACTGTGGATAGTAATCTCAGACCACTCTCCACATCACGTGGACAGTAATCTCGGACCACGCTACACACCACGGTGTGAGTAATCTCGGACCACGCTCCACACCACGTGGACATAATCTCAGACCACGCTCCACACCACGTGGATAGTAATCTCGGACCACGCTCCACACCACGTGGATAGTAATCTTGGACCACGCTCCACACCACGGGGATGGTAATCTCGGACCACGCTCCAAACCACTTGGAGAGTAATGTCGGACCACGCTCCACACCACGTGGATAGTCATCTCGGACCACGCTCCACACTCCGTGGATAGTCATCTCGGACAACGCTCCACACCACGTGGATAGTAATCGTGGACCACGCTCCACACCACGTGGATAGTAATCTCGGACCACGCTCCACACGACGGGGAGAGAAATCTGGGACCACGCACCACACTGTGGATAGTAATCTCGGACCACGCTCCACACCGCGTGGACAGTAATCTCGGACCACGCTCTACACCACGTGGATAGTAATCTCGGATCACGCACCACACCACGTGGATAGTAATCTCGGACCACGCTCCACACCACGTGGATAGTAATCGTGGACCACGCTCCACACAACGTGGATAATAATCTTGGACAACGCTCCACACCACGTGGATAGTAATCTCGGGCCACGCTCCAAACCACGTGGAGAGTAAACTCAGACCACGCTCCAAACCACGTGGATAGTAATCTCGGACCACGCTCCACACTGTGGATAGTAATCTTGGACCACGCTCCACACCACGTGGACAGTAATCTCGGACTACGCTCCACACCGCGTGGATAATAATCGCGGACCACGCTCCACGACACGTGGACAGTAATCTCGGACCACGCTCCACACCACGGGGATAGTAATCTCGGACCACGCTCCACACCACGTGGATAGTAATCTCGGACCACGCTCCACACCACGTGGATAGTAATCTCGGACCACGCTCCACACCACGTGGATAGTAATCTCGGACCACGCTCCACACCACGTGGATAGTAATCTCGGACCACGCTCCACACCACGTGGATAGTAATCTCGGACCACGCTACACACCACGTGGATAGTAATCTCGGACCACGCTCCACACCACGTGGATAGTAATCTCGGACCCGCACCACGTGGATAGTAATCTCGGACCACGCACCACGTCGATAGTAATCTTGGAATACGCTCCACACCACGTGAATAGTCATCTCGGACCACGCTCCACACTCCGTGGATAGTCATCTCGGTCAACGCTCCACACCACGTGGATAGTAATCTCGGACCACGCTCCACACCACGTGGATAGTCATCTCGGACCACGCTCCACACCACGTGGATAGTAATCTCGGACCACGCTCCACACCACGTGGATAGTCATCTCGGACAACGCTCCACACCACGTGGATAGTAATCTCGGACCACGCTCCACACCACTTGCATAGTAATCTCGGACCACGCTCCACACCACGTGGATAGTAATCTTGGACCACGCTCCACACCACGCGGATAGTAATCTTGGACCACGCTCCACACCACGTGGATAGTAATTTTGGACCACGCTCCACACCACGTGGATAATAATCTTGGACCACGCACCACACCACGTGGATAGTAATCTCGGAACACGCTCCACACCACGTGGATAGTAATCTCGGTCCACGCTCCACACTGTGGATAGTAATCTCGGACCACGCTCCACACCACGTGGATAGTAATCGTGGAACACGCTCCACACCACGTGGATTATAATCTCGGACCACGCACCACACCACGTGGATAGTAATCTCGGACCACAATCTACACCACGTGGATAGTAATCTCGGACCACACTCCACACCACGGGGATAGTAATCTCGGACCACGCTCCGCACTGTGGATAATAATCTTGGACCACGCACCACCCCACGTGGATAGTAATCTCGGACCACGCTCCACACCACGTGGATAGTAATCTCGGACCACGCTCCACACTGTGGATAGTAATCTTGGACCACGCTCCACACCACGTGGATAGTAATCGTGGAACACGCTCCACACCACGTGGATTATAATCTCGGACCACGCACCACACCACGTGGATAGTAATCTCGGACCACAATCTACACCACGTGGATAGTAATCTCGGACCACACTCCACACCACGGGGATAGTAATCTCGGACCATGCTCCACACTGTGGATAGTAATCTCGGACCACGCTCCACACCACGTGGACAGTAATCTCGGACCACGCTCCACACCACGGGGATAGTAATCTCGGACCACGCTCCACACCACGTTGACAGTAATCTCGGACCACGCTCCACACCACGTGGATAGTAAACTCGGACCACGCTCCACACCACGTGGATAGTAATCTCGGACCACGCTCCACACCACGTGGATAGTAATCTCGGACCACGCTCCACACCACGTGGATAGTAATCTCAGACCACGCTACACACCACGTGGATAGTAATCTCGGAGCACGCTCCACACCACGTGGATAGTCATCTCGGACCATGCTCCACACCACGTGGATAGTAAACTCGGACCACGCTCCCCACCACGGGGATAGTAATCTCGGATCACGCTCCACACCACGTGGATAGGAATCTCGGACCACGCTCCACACCACGTGTATAGTAATCTCGGACCACGCTCCTCACCACGTGGATAGTAATCTTGGACCACGCTCCACACCACGGGGATAGTAATCTCGGATCACGCTCCACACCACGTGGATAGTAATCTCGGACCACGCTCCACACCACGTGGATAGTAATCTTGGACCACGCTCCACACCACGTGGATAGTAATCTCGGACCATGCTCCTCACCACGTGGATAGTAATCTCGGCCCACGCTCCACACCACGTGGATAGTAATCTCGGGCCACGCTCCACACCACGTGGACAGAAATCAGCTTCTGACCAGGGCATTTATTTGTGTTTATGGGGGTCTACCAAGGCATGTCCACAAGGGGCATCGATCACTTTTGTAAGGTGGTGGCAGAACCCAGGGAACGGGATGAATTGACCGCAGTGGGGAGGGATGTGTAACGCCCAGGGAACGGATGACTGTTAAAGCTACCGAACTGCTGGTTCAGGTAAAGAGACCCCTGCCCACAGTCCAATCAATCGACCCTCACAACTGTCCGATCACCACCCGGGGGCCTGAGAATGGTTTTGTGTTTGTCCCCACAAAGAGAATGTTGTACCAGTGGGTACATTATGCTGTCGCCTCAGTTGTACTGAATCTCTCCGCTGCAGGTATCTACGACGGAGGAAAATGAAGAGCCTTCAACGGGCTTTTGGGAAGAAGCGAAGTGCAGCCCAGAAAAGAGGATCCTTAGTGTAATAAAGAGATTCAAATGTAAATAGTTGTATGGATTCGCGGGGTTCAGTTATTTGATTGTGATATATGTACAGGGACCCTTACGTTTGGGGTTCCGGTGAAATGTGTGTATGTTACTGTGTGTTTAAATTAAGTATGGTCTTGTCTGTCCCTTTCAATGAAATTAGGGGTAGCCTAGATTAAGGGAACTGTCTTGGGACTTGTAGTTTCACATGTTGTTGAGGGGGCACCTACGGTCCACACAAAAGGAAATGATTGCCCTTCACCTGTGTCGATACGGTCCAAGCAGGTAGGGACGTATCGAAGGGGCATCTGTAAGGTTTTCGGGCAATTCGGCCCTTTTTGGACTGCCCAAGAATAAAACCCAGAGACTGTAAACTGGACACTTTTCAACCAAAGGAACGTAACCAAATCCCCCCCCCCCCCCCCCCCCCCCCCCCCGCCCCCGGAGCTACAAGGAAGAAGAAGCCAGACAACGAAATAGGATTAAACACAGAGACAAAGGGGCATGGGAATGGTGTGAGGGGCCTGCCTGCAAGCAGGACAATGGGATGGTCATAGCCCCCATGCAGATGTAAATGACTTGGCCTCCACCAGAGCAGAATCCAATCAACACCCCATCAACATAGCGAGGTGAGAATAGCAGCGATCTCCGGAGCAGATGGAAGACTTTGAAAATCTTCACAAGAGAGCTTAACCTCGTTATCCCAAAAAGCAGACTGTCTGGGCTCAGTATATTGCGCTGGAAAAGCCCTTGAAGATAAACGGTAGAAAAACCCAAGTTGGAGGCGGACCTGGGGGAGGTACTCCAATCTTGACAGAAGCCACCGGCAGGAACTCACTGGGTGGAGGGGCGGAGTCGGCGCCAAATTCAAATCGGGACAGGTCTGCCTGGCTGGAAGGAGCGGACCTGCGAGGAAAACCCGGAAGTCGACAGGTCTGCCCGGCTCAAAGGGGGCGGGACCAGCGGGAACTTTAAACCTTCCCGATTCAATGCAAAAGGGGCTGGCCGAACACAGGAAGAAGCCAGGTAAACGGATATAAAAGGGGCTGTGTTTCGATTGAGGGTCTCTTGGTTTGACCTCTCCACCTTCGACTTGACCTCCTGCTCCAGCCGCAGCCCTGGACTGTAAGTACCCTGCAGCAGCGAGCGAAACTCCCGGGACTTTGATAGTGGTTGAGGCTTTGGGGCAGGGGGCTTGATTTGTGTTTTGTACCATTGCTAAAATTGTGTAACAATAAGATTTTACGTTGTGTCCGTTATAGTACTTCCTGAATAGGCATAGTTTGTGTTAGAGCTTAAGATTTTATTATAATTTCTTCTGTTTAATGATTTTGACCTGGGTTTTGCAATAAACCTCGATTTGCTGATAATTGGAGTCGTTTAAATTCTTCAATCTCTCACCAGCCATCTCTGACCAAGTCATTGTTAAGATATTCCTCACCTCAATTCCGGGGTCGAGAATCTGGGGTCATCTTGAACGATTCAAACCCGTTCACTCAGGACAGGCTGCTGGTTAGGTAATAAACAGCAGTGTCCTATTCTCTCTCTTGGGAAAGCTACTCCAGCGAAGTAGGAACCGGGTGGGTGTTGTACCACCGGCAAGAGAGAGAGTCACCTGGGCATTGGTGGGGGTCTGGATATCTGTGCGATATAAGCCTCAGGCTTCCGGTTAGGGATAAACGGCAGGCTTGATTCAGTGCTCTCTCCCGTGGAGGTGTCCCAGTGCGGCATCCCCTGGCCTCTGAAGTTTCAGTGCCAGCTGGAGGGAGACACACACAGATATACAAAGCTCAGACATCGGCCCAGTAGTGGAGTAGCAGAGGTGGAACCCTCTACTCCTCCTAGTAATTGACCCCTCGACCCTGGGGAAAAGCCTCTGACTATCCATTCTGTCTATGCCCCTCATAATTTTGTAGACCTCTATCAGGTCTCCCCTCAACCTTCTTCATTCCAGTGAGAACAAACCGAGTTTATTCAACCGCTCCTCATAGCTAATGCGCTCCATACCAGGCAACATTCTGGTAAATCTCTTCTGCACCCCCTCTAAAGCCTCCACATCCTTCTGGTAGTGTGGCGACCAGAATTGAACACTATACTCCAAGTGTGGCCTAACTAAGATTCTATACAGCTGCAACATGACTTGCCAATTCTTATACTCAATGCCCCGGCCAATGAAGGCAAGCATGCCGTATGCCTTCTTGACTACCTTCTCCACCTGTGTTGCCCCTTTCAATGACCTGTGGACCTGTACTCCTAGATCTCTTTGACTTTCAATACTCTTGAGGGTTCTACCTTTCACTGTATATTCCCTACCTGCATTAGACCTTCCAAAATGCATTACCTCACATTTGTCTGGATTAAACTCCATCTGCCATCTCTCCGCCCAAGTGTCCAAACAATCTAAATCCTGCTGTATCCTCTGACAGTCCTCATCGCTATCCGCAATTCCACCAACCTTTGTGTCGTCTGCAAACTTACTAATCAGACCAGTTACATTTTCCTCCAAATCATTTATATATACTACAAACAGCAAAGGTCCCAGCACTGATCCCTGTGGAACACCCATGGTCACAGCCCTCCAATTAGAAAAGCATCCTTCCATTGCTACTCTCTGCCTTCTATGACCTAGCCAGTTCTGTATCCACCTTGCCAGCTCACCCCGGATCCCGTGTGACTTCACCTTTTGTACTAGTCTACCATGAGGGACCTTGTCAAAGGCCTTACTGAAGTCCATATAGACAACATCCACTGCCCTACCTGCATCAATCAGCTGAGTGACCTCCTCGAAAAACTCTATCAAGTTAGTGAGACACAACCTCCCCTTCACAAAACCATGCTGCCTCTCACTAATACGTCCATTTGCTTTCAAATGGGAGTAGATCCTGTCTCGAAGAATTCTCTCCAGTAACTTCCCTACCACTGAAGTAAGGCTCACCGGCCTGTAGTTCCCGGGATTATCCTTGCTACCCTTCTTAAACAGAGGAACAACATTAGATATTCTCCAGTCCTCCGGGACATCCCCTGAAGACAGTGAGGATCCAAAGATTTCTGTCAAGGCCTCAGCAATTTCCTCTCCAGCCTCCTTCAGTATTCTGGGGTAGATCCCATCAGGCCCTGGGGACTTATCTACCTTAATATTTTTTAAGACACCCAACACCTCGTCTTTTTGGATCTCAATGTGACCCAGGCTATCTACACACCCTTCTCCAGACTCAACATCTACCAATTTCTTCTCTTTGGTGAATACTGATGCAAAGTATTCATTTAGTACATAGAACATAGAAAATACAGCACAGAACAGACCCTTCGGCCCACGATGTTGTGCCGAACCTTTGTCCTGGATTAATCATAGATTATCATTGAATTTACAGTGCAGAAGGAGGCCATTCGGCCCTTTGAGTCTGCACCGGCTCTTGGAAAGAGCACCAACTCAACACCTCCACCCAACACCAAGGGCAATTTGGACATTAAGGGCAATTTATCATTGGCCAATTCACCTAACCCGCACATCTTTGGACTGTGGGAGGAAACCGGAGCACCCGGAGGAAACCCACGCAGACACGGGGAGGACGTGCAGACTCCGCACAGACAGTGACCCAAGCTGGAATCGAATCTGGGATCCTGGAGCTGTGAAGCAATTGTGCTATCCACAATGCTACCGTGCTGCCCTTGAGAACAAATAAATCTACACTATATCATTTTACCGTAATCCATGTACCTATCCAATAGCTGCTTGAAGGTCCCTAATGTTTCCGACTCAACTTCTTCCACAGGCAGTGCATACCATGCCCCCACTACTCTCTGGGTAAAGAACCTACCTCTGATATCCCTCCTATATCTTCCACCTTTCACCTTAAATTTATGTCCCCTTGTAATGGTTTGTTCCACCCGGGGAAAAAGTCTCTGACTGTCTACTCTATCTATTCCCCTGATCATCTTATAAACCTCTATCAAGTCGCCCCTCATCCTTCTCCGTTCTAATGAGAAAAGGCCTAGCACCCTCAACCTTTCCTCGTAAGACCTACTCTCCATTCCAGGCAACATCCTGGTAAATCTTCTTTGCACCTTTTCCAAAGCTTCCACATCCTTCCTAAAATGAGGCGACCAGAACTGTACACAGTACTCCAAATGTGGCCTTACCAAAGTTTTGTACAGCTGCATCATCACCTCACGGCTCTTAAATTCAATCCCTCTGTTAATGAACGCGAGCACACCATAGGCCTTCTTCACAGCTCTATCCACTTGAGTGGCAACTTTCAAAGATGTATGAACATAGACCCCAAGATCTCTCTGCTCCTCCACATTGCCAAGAACTCTACCGTTAACCCTGTATTCCGCATTCATATTTGTCCTTCCAAAATGGACATCCTCACACTTTTCAGGGTTAAACTCCATCTGCCACTTCTCAGCCCAGCTCTGCATCCTATCTATGTCTCTTTGCAGCCGACAACAGCCCTCCTTACTATCCACAACTCCACCAACCTTCGTATCGTCTGCAAATTTACTGACCCACCCTTCAACTCCCTCATCCAAGTCATTAATGAAAATCACAAACATCAGAGGACCCAGAACTGATCCCTGCGGTACGCCACTGGTAACTGGGATCCAGGCTGAATATTTGCCATCCACCACCACTCTCTGACTTCGCCCATTTCCTCTGGCTCCACACATAGATGCCCTTGCCTATCCTTCAGTGGGCCAACCCTTTCCCTGGCTACCCTCTTGCTTTTTATGTACGTGTAAAAAGCCTTGGGATTTTCCTTAACCCTATTTGCCAATGACATTTCGTGACCCCTTCTAGCCCTCCTGACTCCTTGCTTAGGTTCCTTCCTACTTTCCTTTTGTTCCACGCAGGCTTCGTCTGTTCCCAGCCTTTTAGCCCTGACAAATGCCTCCTTTTTCTTTTTGACGAGGCCTACAATATCTCTCGTTATCCAAGGTTCCCGAAAATTGCCGTATTTATCCTTCTTCCTCACAGGAACATGCCGGTCCTGAATTCCTTTCAACTGGTACTTTAAAGCCTCCCACATGTCAGATGTTGATTTTCCCTCAAACATCCGCCCCCAATCTATGTTCTTCAGTTCCCGCCTAATATTGTTATGATTAGCCTTCCCCCAATTTAGCACATTCATCCTAGGACCACTCTTATCCTTGTCCACCAGTACTTTAAAACTTACTGAATTGTGGTCACTGTTACCGAAATGCTCCCCTACTGAAACATCTACCACCTGGCCGGGCTCATTCCCCAATACCAGGTCCAGTACCGCCCCTTCCCTAGTTGGACTGTCTACATATTGTTTTAAGAAGACCTCCTGGATGCTCCTTACAAACTCCGCCCCGTCTAAGCCCCTGGCACTAAGTGAGTCCCAGTCAATATTGGGGAAGTTGAAGTCTCCCATCACCACAACCCTGTTGTTTTTACTCTTTTCCAAAATCTGTCTACCTATCTGCTCCTCTATCTCCCGCTGGCTGTTGGGAGGCCTGTAGTAAACCCCCAACATTATGACTGCACCCTTCTTATTCCTGATCTCTACCCATATAGCCTCACTGCCCTCTGAGGTGTCCTCCCGCAGTACAGCTGTGATATTCTCCCTAACCAGTAGCGCAACTCCGCCACCCCTTTTACATCTCCCTCTATCCCACCTGTAACATCTAAATCCTGGAACGTTTAGCTGCCAATCCTGCCCTTCCCTCAACCAGGTCTCTGTAATGGCAACAGCATCATAGTTCCAAGTACTAATCCAAGCTCTAAGTTCATCTGCCTTACCCGTAATGCTCCTTGCATTAAAACATATGCACTTCAGGCCACCAGACCCGCTGTGTTCAGCAACTTCTCCCTGTCTGCTCTGCCTCAGAGCCACACTGTCCCTATTCCCTAGTTCTCCCTCAATGCTCTCACCTTCTGACCTATTGCTCCCGTGCCCACACCCCTGCCATACTAGTTTAAACCCTCCCGTGTGACACTAGCAAACCTCGCGGCCAGGATACTTATGCCTCTCCAGTTTAGATGCAACCCGTCCTTCTTATATAGGTCACACCTGCCCCGGAAGAGCTCCCAATGGTCCAGATAATGGAAACCCTCCCTCCTACACCAGCTGTTTAGCCACATGTTTAGCTGCTCTATCTTCCTATTTCTAGCCTCACTGGCACATGGCACAGGGAGTAATCCCGAGATTACAACCCTCGAGGTCCTGTCTTTTAACTTTCTGCCTCGCTCCTTGAACTCCTGCTGCAGGACCTCATGCCCCATCCTGCCTATGTCGTTAGTACCAATATGTACAACGACCTCTGCCTGTTTGCCCTCCCCCTTCAGGATGCCCTCTACTCGTTCGGAGACATCCTGGACCCTGGCACCAGGGAGGCAACATACCATCCTGGAGTCTCTTTCACGTCCACAAAAGCGCCTATCTGTGCCCCTGACTATAGAGTCCCCTATTACTATTACTCTTCTGCGCTTTGACCCTCCCTTCTGAACATCAGAGCCAGCCGTGGTGCCACTGCTCTGGCTGCTGCTGTTTTCCCCTGATAGGCTATCCCCCCCGACAGTATCCAAAGGGGTATATCTGTTCGAGAGGGGGACAACCACAAGGGATTCCTGCACTGACTGCCTGCCCTTTCTGGTGGTCACCCATTTCTCTGCCTGCACCTTGGGTGTGACCACATTTACATAACTGCGATCTATGACGCTTTCCGCCACCTGCATGCTCCTAAGTGCATCCAATTGCTGCTCCAACCGAACCATGCGGTCTGTGAGGAGATCCAGTTGGGTGCACTTTCTGCAGATGAAGCCATCCGGACCTGCCACATCTCACAGTCAGAGCACTGCACCCCTCTAACTGACATTGCGTCAATTAATTAAAATTAAAATTTTATTAAAAAATGTTTTAAAAATATATTTTAAAATGTTTTCAAAGTTACTGTTAACTATCTGTTTCCTAGCTAAAGATGTGGTGGGTTAGGATTTTGGCGGTGGTTTTCGCGGTGTTGGTGCGGGCTGGAAATGCTTCCACCCACTTTGTAAAAGTGTCTATGACCACCAGAACGTATTGCGAGCCATTCCTGCAAGGGGGCAATGGACCTATAAAATCGATCTGGAGGTTAGTCCAAGGGCCGTTAACGGGTCGGGTGTGGCTGAGTTGTGCCTTTTTGGCATATCTATCTGGTTTGTTCTGTGCGCAGATGAGGCAATTCTCAATGTAATGGCTTACATCTTCCTTGAGATTTGGCCACCAACAAAGCTGTTTGAGGTGGGCTGTGGTGGGATCGATTCCCTGGTGTCCATGACCATCATGGAATAAACAAATTAATTGGTTCCTATCCTGCTCAGGAACTACATAAAGGGTGTCCTTTAACACCACACTGTCATGTGTGGTTATTGTCTTTCTGTACCTCCCGTATGAGGCTGGAAACTTCCCTTTCGCAATCTCAGTGAGAGCACTATCCTGCTTCTGGGCCTCCACTAGATCCTCGATCCTAGTCTGCGTGACCTGAACTGCACTCACTGGCGCACTCACTGGGGCACACTCAGGGGGCTTCCAAAAATACCCATGCCTGGATCCTGCCTTAGCCAGTGCGTCGGCTTTTACATTTCCAGGGGGGGAGGAACGATGGTGGCTGCGGACTTTTATAACGCCAAAAGTCCTGCTCTGGGCTTTTTGCAAAATATGGCGGAGTAATGGGGCTGAGGGGAGGGGTTTCCCATCCGCGGAAACAAATCCTCTTGTTTCTCAGAGGGGCAGAAATTCTGTGAGGCTGTTGCAGACGTATAGACTGTCTGAGTATATGTCTGCTGGGCTGGGGAAGGAATCTGGGTGGTCTACTATGTACGCGACGGCCGCGAGCTCTGCCGCCTGCGCGCCTCAGTGTCCGGGGAGCTTTACTGCGATTTTCTCGAGGGTGCGTCCCTGCGCGTCCTCAACATAAATCCCACAACCTGTTATGCGTTGCCCATCCAGGACTGTGGAAGATCCATCCACATAAATCCTAATGGGGTCACACGTGTCCGGGTGAGGGGGGCTCCGAGATGGATTTGCTAATTTTCTGGGGGGTGTTTTAGCTACAAAGGGGCCTGTATTATGGTGGGGCGAGATGATTTCACACTCATGGGGGGTTCCAGGGTGACTGTAAATTGTCCGCTAAGTATGTGTGAGTCTTTGTCCGTTTTACTGTGATGTCCCGTCCTTGTAAGAGAAGGGTCCACCTAGCAGCGCGGATTTGGCTGACGGTACCGTCCTTGAGTCGTCCGTCCAGTAAAAGTTGGGTGGGGGTGGACTCGGTCAGAATGGTGATGGGGTTCAGTCCGGTAATGTATGAAAAGTACTGGACTGCCCAGAAAACTGCGAGCAGGTGCCTCTCCCAGGCTGAGAACCCCTGCTCCACAGCATCTAAAATCCGGGAGGCATAAGCCACGGGTCTTAGCTGGTCGTGCCGTCCCTGCAGGAGCACGGCCGAAAGGGTGCGGTCTGTGGTCGCTACCTCTATGGCGTAAGGGGAAAGCGAGTCTGGAACTTGTAGTGCGGGGGCGGCTATGAGCGCCTGTTTTAATGATTCCACAGCATCCGTATGCTGCGGAAGCCATTCCCAGGGGGCTCCTTTCTTTGGGAGGTCTGAGAGGGGTGCTGTCTTGCTGGCGAAACCGTCAATGTGGTTTCGGCAGTAGCCAACCAGTCCTAAAAACGACCGGAGGGCTGAAACGTGTTGGGGAAGGGGCAATTTAGCGATCGAGTCAATTTTTTTGTGCTCGATCTCGCGTTTGCCGTGTGTGATAATAGTTCCCAAATATATCACTTTTTCTTCCAATATCTGGGCCTTTTTGGGGGTTGACTTTACAGCCAATGGAATGTAGTAATTCCAGGAGTTCGGACAGAAGCTCAATGTGCTCTTCCTTAGTGTCTGTCTGCAGCAGTAGATCATCTACATCCTGTACCAGACATTCGGGGCGAGACAATTTAGCTAAACCATTTGCCAGCTGTCGGTGGAAAATGGAGGGGGAGTTGTGGAAGCCTCGTGGCAGGCATGTCCACGTGTACTGCTGCGCTCTGAAAGTGAAGGAAAATTTATACTGGCACGCCTTTGCCAATGGAATGGACCAGAACCCATTACTGACGTCCAAAACCGTGAAATATCGGTAATTGAGTCCCTGTTTGAGCATGGTCTCGGGACTTGTTGCGACAGTGGGGGCTGCTGCGGGGGTGACTTTATTGAGTTCCCGATAATCAATGGTCAAGCGCCATGATCCGTCAGGCTTCCTTACTGGCCAAATCGGGGAACTATTAGTTGAGGCTACCGATCTTAGTACGCCCTGCTCTAATAAGCTCTCTATAACCTTAAGGATTTCTCCCTCTGCTTCTAGGGGGAATCCGTACTGTTTTTGGGGTCTAGGCTCCGGTCCTGTTATTTGTACGGAGCCAGTCATCCGTCCACAGTCGTGCTTGTGGGTCGCGAATGCTGCCCTGTTTTTTTGCAGGACTGCCCTAACCTGTCGGTCCGTGCTGAGTGTGGTGGGGTTGAACCAAAACTCGCCCACTGCGCTAATTTTGTTCATTCAGTCCCCTATGTTGAGCGTTGCGGGGGCTCTAGCGGATTTCGCCATCTTCCAGACACACTGGTTGACTGGATCGAAGGATAGGTGGTGGGAATTCATAAAGTCGATTCCCAGAATGTGTTCTGCTGTGTGGGGCAGGTCGACTAACACTACGGGTTGTTTTGTGGTAATGTTTCCTATTTGGATGGGTACAGGGGCTGTGATGTGTCCCTGCTGTGAGTGGCCTGTGAAGCCGCTGAGGGTGATAGTGGCTGTGGTGGGCCACATGTCCTGACCAAGGGTGGAGGAATTTAAGGTGGTGCGGGACCCTCCTGTGTCCCAAAGAAATTCGATAGGCTGTCCCCGAATTTTCGCTGCGACTACGGGTCGTCCTGTCCTATCCCAAAGGGTATCGCAGACCCAACTGGGGGAGCCTGTACACCGTCAGTCCGTTCCGGTCAAGTCCGTCTGATCCGAACCGGCGCTAACACTATGTATGGGCTCTGCCTTTTTCTTACTGAGAGTGCCTGTCTGTTGGGCTCTCGTTGGCTTTTTAGGGGCATTGCACTCTTTGGCAAAATGTCCCAACTGTCCACAATTGTAGCATTCTTGCGGTTTTGTTGGGGGGCTGTTCTTTCCCTCATTTACCCAGGCGGGGTTGTGAGGTGTGGCTTTTACTGCCTGCATGTCTGCGGCGGCTTGCTTTTCCACGGTGGTTTTAGCGGCGGGTCGATTGTGAGCAGTCTGTTCCCAAACGCGGGACAATCTTTTAATCACCCACTTCTCGTTATCAGCCTCCTCCGAGGGATCATAACTACTACAGGCATTCTGTCCTGCTTCTGTGGCATGGGAGATAAGGGTGCGGGTCCATTTGGCCATATTGTCTGCGGACAAATGGGCACGGTCTACGTTTCCGAAAACGGCTTCAAAGTGAATCCATATGCATCCTGCAAACGCTGTCATTGAAAGGGGCAACACAGGTGGAGAAGGTAGTCAAGAAGGCATACGGCATGCTTGCCTTCATTGGCCGGGGCATTGAGTATAAGAATTGGCAAGTCATGTTGCAGCTGTATAGAACCTTAGTTCGGCCACACTTGGAGTATAGTGTTCAATTCTGGTCGCCACACTGCCAGAAGGATGTGGAGGCTTTAGAGAGGGTGCAGAAGAGATTTACCAGAATGTTGCCTGGTAGGGAGGGCATTAGCTATGAGGAGCGGTTGAATAAACTTGGTTTGTTCTCACTGGAACGAAGGAGGTTGAGGGGAGACCTGATAGAGGTCTACAAAATTATGAGGGGCATAGACAGAGTGGATAGTCAGAGGCTTTTCCCCAGGTTAGAGGGGGCAATTACTAGGGGGCATAGGTTTAAGGTGAGAGGGGCAAGGTTTAGAGTAGATGTACGAGGCAAGTTTTTTACGCAGAGGGTAGAGGGTGCCTGGAACTCGCTGCCGGAGGAGGTGGTGGAAGCAGGGACGATAGTGACATTTAAGGGGCATCTTGACAAATACATGAATAGGATGGGAATAGAGGGATACGGACCCAGGAAGTGTAGAAGATTGTAGTTTAGTCGGGCAGCATGGTTGGCACGGGCTTGGAGGGCCGAAGGGCCTGTTCCTGTGCTGTACATTTCTTTGTTCTTTGTTGTTTGCTGTGGGGTGTTCAGACTTCTTCTGCCTGCACTTATTCAGGCCATCTACGGGGTCACCCCGGTTATACCCAATCGCATCCAGGATCGCGGTATGCATTTCTGCAAGGGTGCCTCCTCCTATGTTCTGTGGGTCGGGAAGGGCTGCTGCTACCGATGGGTCTAAGCTTAGAATCATGAGCTTTACATGCTCTCGCTCATCCAGGCCGTACATGGTCACCTGGTGTTTGACGGTGGCAAAGAAATGGTGTGGGTCTGAAGCGGGGAGGAACGGTGGGATTTTCGCACACGTGTCCCGTAATTGGGTCACTATGAGGGGGATGGAATATAGGAATTCCGCCTCTTCTGATGTGGCTGTGCGGTGGGTTGTTACAGGGTTCATCGGAGCCTGAACTACCTGCTGTGTGGGGGGTGGGGGTGCTTTTCTCCTTTGGGGCTTTCCCTGCGCACATGTTCCCTGAACATATCTCTGCGCTGTTTCCTGCAATTCTTCCCAATCAGGGCCGTCTCCCTGTTCTAAACTTTCCCCAAAGGTTTCTTGGAATCCCTTTTGGACAGAAAGCAGTGACTACAGGTCTGCAATTTGCTTCCGGCACTTCGCATGGTCTAAGGTGCTCTGTCTTTGTTCTATGGTTGCAGCGTGGAGCGCTCTCAAGGCTGCCTGGAGATCACTACATTGTTTCTGTATCGTCTCCACCTGCTTCTCTGTTTCGTTCTTTACCAGGACTGCACGCTGCGTGTCCTGATAAGCCTTTTCGTACTGGGATTGGAAACTGCTTAAATGCGCCAGACAAGACTGGTGACCCCGTTTGGGGTCAGCCACCTCTTCATCCTTTGCTGCCAATTTTCTCCTTAACTCTAAATTCTCTTTCTCCACCTCACATACATCGACTTTACTCATGCGATGTATGCCCTCTACTTCTTTGCGGAGCGTCCTGACGACCTCCTCTGTGCCTCGCAATTGTGCCAGACAGGACACGATTGCCATCGGCTTGCTAGCTTTTGTTAAGTTCTTTTTGTGGATTTCACTCATGTTCTCCCACCAAGTATGCCCTATACTTCCGGGACCTGAGTCGTCATTATTACAGAAATCATTCCACATGGGCCATCCTTTGCCCTTGAGGTATTTCCGAATTTCCTCTTCCCAAATGGGACACTGTCCCACTCTACTGCTGCTGGTCGCTGCGACCGCAAATTCCTCGGGATTCATGAGGCGTTGCATTGCTTGCATGGCTATCTCTCCTATCTGCTTGCTTCGGTTAAATTTGGAACAGGGGGCTAAGGTGGTGTCGTAGATGCGGGTACGGCTTGCGCTAATTTCCGAAAATACAGACTTCCGACAGTTTTGACGCAACAAAAATCTATCAGTTTTACCTTATAGCCCTGTTAGTTTCGCATGCATGCACACACTTCCGAATTGTGAATTATTAACCAGAACCGCTTGAACACTTGTGGGTTTTTTTTTGTTGTTTCCAATTGGATTCTATTCAAATTTCTTGGGTTCTCCCGGAGTGGTTCTAGATCGGGTCCCGTCAGGATGTCGCCAAAATGTTGCTCTTATTAGCCTTCGTTTTATTAGCACTAATTCTGTCACCTTTGCTCACGAGTCGCCAGGTATCTTTCTGATACCGCCACGTGGTTCAAGCTCGAGTTATGATTAATAAGTCAGCACACCGCTTAGTAAGATTAAAATCAACAGTCATTTACTATATACAGAAATAAATACTTATACAATAATCCTACTTTCTAGACTACTACCTACCACTACTGGCCAATACTTAACTTTGGGAATGGCCCACCAGGTCAGGGAACGAATGGCCTATCGAATTGGGTCTGGCCTGCGGGATTCAAAAGGCTGATACAGGGCGATGGCTAGGAGTCTCTATCGGGTAGCGATCGCTGGAGCCAAACTTACGGTTTCTTGTTGATGGTTCTTGCGAAGGTTGCGAGGAGAAGAAGGGAGAGAAGGGCCGATCTGAACTTGGCCCCTTACTCTTATAGTTCCCAGGGGCCTCCCGCCTCTCGGGGCAGACCTTGACCCTGGTCCCAAGTGATTGGACTTGTTCCCAATCACTGGGTTCGATATGCCCCAATAATGGGGCGATTCCTTGATCGGGGGGGTGGTCGTTCACCTGTCTTTGTTTCGGCCACTGCTGGCGCCGAGAGGTCTGGCCCGGCATTCAATTGCTAATATGTTGCAATTGTTCCCGGGGATAGCCGATTAAACTGCAGATGTCTGGGTTGATGTGCTGCTAATGGTCGCAGGTATCGGTCTGGGCCGACTTCCCCAGAGCCGAATACGCTATTCTGTCTGCAGCTGTCCGTTTGTGTCCTGTTGGCTGCTTTTCCCATCAGCCTTTTCGGTGAGCCATTTTACATCGGGTTTTGGCCAAATTAATCGGGAATCAGCCATTTTAGGTGGCTACAACACAATAGAAGATCTTTCACTACATTTGTTCATGAGAAATGAAATGAAATGAATGAAATGAAATGAAATGAAAATGAAATGAAATGAAAATCGCTTCTTGTCACGAGTAGGCTTCAATGAAGTTACTGTGAAAAGCCCCTAGTCGCCACATTCCGGCGCCTGTTCGGGGAGGCTGGTACGGGAGGCCTGCCTTGGTCTGCTTTAAAAGCCAGCGATTTAGCCCAGTGAGCTAAACCAGCTAAAGACAGCTACATGACAGCAGCACCATCCCAAGAACATGGTGCCCAGTTAAGACCTGTCGGATATTTACTCTGCCAAACTCAACAATGTTGCACTGGCATATGGCAGCTGCCTCACAGCCATGGAAGCCACATGTTGAGCTGTGATGCATACAGCAGGCCTCGTCTTGGATCAGCAGTGCCATTCCTGGCACAACAAATCCATTCCTGGGGGCATTTAGCCCCTCAACAGATGATGGATCGATTCCACAGGAGTTGGTGTGGCAAAGGATTCAAAAAACATGCACAATTGGTATCAGACCGCCGTGTTATATGGCAAAAGAACAACTTAGGACCTGTCACAAAGATGCCTCCACTAAGAGCTCCTGCCCCTCCAGGACTATTTCAGCACATACAGGTCGATTACATCTCCCTTCCTCCGTTCCAAAGATACACTGAGGTCCTGGTGCTAGTAGATACATTTTATAGATGGGTAGAAGCTGCTCCAGCCAGAAAGGCTACTTCCACCAATATAGCCAAAGTCCTATGCAAAGATTATATTCCCAGATGGGGAGTACCAGCTAGCATTGATTCAGATAATGGAACCCACTTTACGGGTGCTGTATGCCAGGAGGTGTGCAGATTACTGAACATTGATTGGAATTTGCATTGTCCTTATCATCCAGAATCATCCGGACTAGTGGAAGGCATGAACCGGACTTTAAAAGAACGACTGTGCAAATACAGCCAAGAAGGCATGATTTGGATTTAAGCTTTGCCCCTCGTACTGTGCAGTATGAGAGCAACCTCAAACAGAACAACAGGCCTAAGCCCAGTTGAGGTCATCACAGGCAGACCCATGTCCCTGCCAGGAACTATTGACTTACGAAAGGCAGACTGTCATTTAATGAGTGATGCATGACTTAGTTATTGTCAAAATCTAACAAATGCTGTTAGTTCTGCTTCTGAACAGGTTTCTGCAGCTGGGGCGATCTTTTGGAAGGTGGACATAATATAGTGCCTGGCGAAGCGGATTATTGAAAGAAATTGCAAAGGGACCCTCTCGGGGCCAAGTGGGAGGGTCCCTACCAAATTCTTCCGACTACACAATTGGCCGTGAGACTCCAAGGAAAGAAAAACTGGATTCACACGTCGCATGTGAAGCGCATCAGAATAATTATCCGTAAAAGTGTTTGCCACATTATTGATTTTCAGTTGCATGGTCTGCTTAGCAGGCCTGACTAAACGGTTACATGACAATTCTTTTCTTCAAATGTCTGACATTTATGCTGAAAGGTTTAATATTTCCGGGTGCTGGGAATGTACTGCAATCCCTACCCACTCAGAGGGAGGTATCCCTTTCATTCCCCTTCCTTTTAGCGTTTCAGAAACTGCTGCCTGGTATGTTTCTCAGAGTGCAGACGCTCTTCCCATATCCGTGCAGGAGCAGACATGTTGGAACTCCGAATGGCAAATTAATTTTACTGATTACGTCCAACATTGGGAATCTGCAGGTTATGCATGGAATACTTTTAGAGAATGGTATCAACATAAATATGACGCAAACAAACACCCTTTCCAAATTCACCTCCTGCCTACTGTTATTCCGAATGGATCCATAAGCCTGGTTAGCAATCACCCAGAAGGGGTTAGGTTGGGATATAGTAATTGTTCCCATTATTTTGATGTAAGTTCAGTTTACAAATGTAATTCATTCCCATCGCAGAGACTTATTCATTCCTCCTCATTGACAGGCTGACTGAATCTCACGAGTAATTCCACATTTTCAGATCTATGGTTCTCAGAAGACATTGCCGTTTCACTCCTTATATTGGGGTATATTTTGTCTGTAATAACAGGGCACAAAGAACATAGAACATAGAACATTACAGCGCAGTACAGGCCCTTCGGCCCTCGATGTTGCGCCGACCTGTAAGTCAGACAGAAGTAAGGCTCACTGGTCTATAGTTACCGGGGTTGTCTCTACTCCCCTTCTTGAACAAAGGGACAACATTTGCTATCCTCCAGTCTTCTGGCACTATTCCTGTAGACAAAGATGACTTAAAGATCAAAGCCAAAGGCTCAGCAATCTCCTCCCTAGCTTCCCAGAGAATCCTAGGATAAATCCCATCCGACCCAGGGGACTTATCTATTTTCACACTTTCCAGAATTGCTAACACCTCCTTATGAACCTCAAGCCCTTCTAGTCTAGTAGCCTGAATCTCAGTATTCTCCTTGAGAACATTGTCTTTTTCCTGTGTGAATACTGACAAAAAATATTCATTTTGCACCTCTCCTATCTCCTCGGATTCCACACACAACTTCCAACTACTGTCCTTGACTGGTCCTACTCTTACCCTTGTCATTCTTTTACTCCTGACATATCTATAGAAAGCTTTAGGGATATCATAGAACATAGAACATAGAACAATACAGCACAGTACAGGCCCTTCGGCCCACGATGTTGCACCGACATGGGAAGTCAAAAAACAAAAGCCATCTACTTACACTATGCCATTATCATCCATATGCTAATCCAATAAACTTTTAAATGCCCTCAATGCGAGTTCACTACTATTGCAGGTAGGGCATTCCACGGCCTCACCACTCTTTGCGTAAAGAACCTACCTCTGACCTCTGTCCTATATCTATTACCCCTCAGTTTAAGGCTATGTCCCCTCATGCTAGCCATTTCCATCCACGGGAGAAGGCTCTCACTGTCCACCCTATCTAACCCCCTGATCATTTTGTATGCCTCTATTAAGTCTCCTCTTAACCTTCTTCTCTCCAACGAAAACAACCTCAAGTCCATCAGCCTTTCCTCATAAGATTTTCCCTCCATACCAGGCAACATTTCGGTAAATCTCCTCTGCACCCGCTCCAAAGCTTCCACATCCCTCCTATAATGCGGTGACCAGAACTGTACGCAATACTCCAAATGCGGCCGTACCAGAGTTTTGTACAGCTGCAACATGACCTCATGACTCTGGAACTCAATCCCTCTACCAATAAAGGCCAACACTCCATAGGCCTTCTTCACAACCCTATCAACCTGGGTGGCAACTTTCAGGGATCTATGTACATGGACACCGAGATCTCTCTGCTCATCCACACTTCCAAGAATTTTACCATTAGCCAAATATTCCGCATTCCTGTTATTCCTTCCAAAGTGAATCACCTCACACTTCTCTACATTAAATTCCATTTGCCACCTCTCAGCCCAGCTCTGCAGCTTATCTATGGCCCTCTGTAACCTGCTACATCCTTCCGCACTGTCGACAACACCACCGACTTTAGTATCGTCTGCAAATTTACTCACCCACCCTTCTGCGCTCTCCTCTAGGTCATTGATAAAAATGACAAACAGCAACGGCCCCAGAACAGATCCTTGTGGTACGCCACTTGTAACTGAACTCCATTCTGAACATTTCCCATCAACCACCACCCTCTGTCTTCTTTCAGCTAGCCAATTTCTGATCCACATCTCTAAATCACCTTCAATCCCCAGCCTCCGTATTTTCTGCAATAGCCTACCGTGGGGAACCTTATCAAACGCTTTACTGAAATCCATATACACCACATCAACTGCTCTACCCTCGTCTACCTGTTCAGTCACCTTCTCAAAGAACTCGATAAGGTTTGTGAGGCATGACCTACCCTTCACAAAGCCATGCTGACTATCCCTAATCATATTATTCCTATCTAGATGATTATAAATCTTGTCTCTTATAATCCCCTCCAAGACTTTACCCACAACAGACATGAGGCTCACCGGTCTATAGTTGCCGGGGTTAGTAGGCTGCAAGTGTTGGGCACACTGGATATGTGGAGCTTGTTTAAGGAACAGCTACTACGTGTTCTTGATAAGTACGTACCGGTCAGGCAGGGAGGAAGGCGTCGAGCGAGGGAACCGTGGTTTACCAAAGAAGTGGAATCTCTTGTTAAGAGGCAGAAGGAGGCCTATGTGAAGATGAGGAGTGAAGTTTCAGTTGGGGCGCTTGATAGTTACAAGGTAGCGAGGAAGGTTCTAAAGAGAGAGCTAAGACGAGCAAGGAGGGGACATGAGAAGTATTTGTCAGGTAGGATCAAGGAAAACACAAAAGCTTTCTATAGTTATGTCAGGAATAAAAGAATGACTAGGGTAAGAGTAGGGCCAGTCAAGGACAGGGATGGAAAGTTGTGTGTGGGGTCTGAAGAGACAGGCGAGATACTAAATGAATATTTTTCGTCAGTATTCACTCAGGAAAAAGATAATGTTGTGGAGGACAATGCTGAGACCCAGGCTATTAGAATAGATGGCATTGAGGTACGTAGGGAAGAGGTGTTGGCAATTCTGGACAGGCTGAAAATAGATAAATCCCCGGGGCCTGATGGGATTTATCCTAGGATTCTCTGGGAAGCCAGGGAAGAGATTGCTGGGCCTTTGGCTTTGATTTTTATGTCATCATTGGCTACAGGAATAGTGCCAGAGGACTGGAGGATAGCAAATGTGGTCCCTTTCTTCAAGAAGATTACTATCCACGGAGTGTGGAGCGTGGTCCGTGATTACTGTCCACGTGGTGTGGCGCGTGGTCCGAGATTACTATCCCCGTGGTGGGGAGCGTGGTCCGAGATTACTATCCACATGGTGTGGAGCGTGGTCCGAGATTACTATCCCCGTGGTGTGGAGCGTGGTCCGAGATTACTATCCCCGTGTTGTGGAGCGTGGTCCGAGATTACTATCCACATGGTGTGGAGCGTGGTCCGAGATTACTATCCCCGTGGTGTGGAGCGTGGTCCGAGATTAGTATACACGTGGTGTGGAGCGTGGTTGAGATTACTATCCACGTGGTGTGGAGCGTGGTCCTAGATTACTATCCACGTGGTGTGGAGCGTGTTCCGAGATTACTATCCCCGTGGTGTGGAACGTGGTCCGAGGTTACTATACACGTGGTGTGGAGCGTGGTTGACATTACTATCCACGGGGTGTGGAGCGTGGTTGAGATTACTATCCCCGTGGTTTGGAACGTGGTCCGAGATTACTATCCAGCAGCACTTACTCAGCTATAATCTGCTCACAGACACTCAGTTTGGGATCTGCCAGGGTCACTCAGCTCCTGACCCCATTACAGCCTCGGTTCAAACATGGACAAAGAGGTGAATGTCAGAGGTGAGGTGAGAGTGACTGCCCTCGACATCAAGGCAGCATTTGACCGAGTATGACATCACGGAGCCCGAGCTAAACTGGAGCCAATGGGAATCCGGGGAAAACTCTCCCCTGGTTGGAGTCAGACCCGGCACAAAGGAAGATGGTTGTGGTGGTTGGAGGTCAATCATCTCAGCTCCAGGACATCACTGCAGGAGTTGCTCAGGGTGGTGTCCTCGGCCCAGCCACCTCCAGCTGCTTCCTCAGTCACCTCCCTTCCATCAGGTCAGAAGTGGGGATGTTTGCGGATGACTGCACAATGTTCTGTCACTCACCATCCCGACTTGGAAATATATCGCCGTTCCTTCACAGTCGCTGGAGCAACATCCTGCAATTCCCTCCCTAACAGCACAGTGGATGTACCTGCACCTCAGAGACTGCAGCGGTTCAAGAAGGCAGCTCACCCCCAGCTTCTGAAGGGCAATTAGGGACGGGCAATAAATGCTGAGCAGCGACCCCCACATCCCGTGGAAACATTTTCAAGTTGCCTGGGATGGAACATTTCAGTTATGAAGAGAGTTTCGATCGGCTGGGGTTGTTTTCGCTGGAGGAGAGAAGACTGAGGGGCGGCCTGATCGAGGTGGACAAGATTCTGAGGGGCATGGACAGGGTGGAGAGGGAGCAGCTCTTCCCCTGAGTTGAAGGGTCGGTTACGAGGGGGACACAAGCTCAAGGTGAGGGGCGGGAGGTTTAGGGAGGATTTGAGGAGATTGTGTTTTCCCCAGAGGGTGGTGAGGGTCTGGAACGCACGGCCTGGGACGGGGGGAGAGGCGGGTCGCCTCACATCCTTTAAAAAGTACCTGGATCAGCAGTTAACGCGTCCCAACATTCCAGGCCCGGGGCCAAGTGCTGGGAATGGGAATGGGTCGGCAGGTCGGGCGATTCTCGTGTCGGTGCAGACTCAATGGGCCGAAGGGCCCTCTGTGCTGTGTTATTCTGTGATTCTGCAGACTCGATGGGCTGAATGGCCTCCTTCTGCATCGTAGGAATTCTATGGGCTGGATTTTCCGTTTCTGAGACGAAGAGCTGACGTCGGGTCAGGATTCGTGAACTTTCACAACATCCAAACTGTCGCTGACCCTGGACCGATCCAGCGACTGTGGAGGGGTTCGAACCGGCGTCACGTGGAACACAATCGATCCCAATGGGAAACGGTGCAGGATTGACCGGGTCCGTGATTGACACTCGGGAGGCTGACAAGCTGCAGCTGCCTGTACACATTACACTCCCCACACACACCATCCCAGCCAACAAGATGGCACTGGTTGTGCTGGAGCCCATCCAGCTGTTGGGTTGTCTGGGGCCAGAGGGCACCTAGGGGGTGGCTTGGGGGCACTAAGTTCCCAGTGGGGCTGTCAGCGGCCTGCGCAGCTGCATGGCTGCCTTGCCAGCCGCGGCAATGGAGTTTGGTGCCCGTCCACCCCCATCCCACAGCCCAGCTGGCCACCCGCCCCCCCCCCCCCCCGCTACTCCCCCCCCCCCCCCCCCGCTACTCCCCCCTGCCTTGGCAGAAGCCCCCGGCCAGCGGCACAGCTGTCAGGAGACCGTGGCGATGTTGGCCCCGCTTTCCGTGTCGAGGTGATGGAGAATTGTGATTTGGTGTCAAATCCCCCGAAACGGTGCCCCCCACGATTTCGGGTCGGAAACTATTCTCCGCCCAATCGTGTTTCCCGATTTCAGCGTCAGGCAACGGAGAATCCCGCCCCGTGTTTCTATGAGTGGGGTAAACGCTGCTTTTCCTGTCCACTGTCGCACTCTGCCACATTCTGGGGAAATCCCGGCCTCAGTCTCCATATTTAAGGAAGGGTTTAGTTGTATTGGAGGTGGAACAGTGAAGGTTGAGTAGATTGGTCCCTGGGATGAGAGGCTGAGTAAAGTTGTGTCGATCTTCTCTCGAGTTCAGAGAGGGAAAGATACAAGATTCCGAGGAGCTGTGACGGGGGGACACGGAGGGTTTGTTTCCATTGGCCCGGGAATCTAAACCACAGGACACAGTCTCAGGATCACTGAGGACTGAGATGAGGAGAAAGTTCTTCACTCAAAGGGTTGGGAATGTTTGGAGTTCTCACTGCAGAGGGTGTGGAAGCTCCATCGCGGAATATATTTCAGGCTGGGAGAGGCAGGTTGTTGGTCTCAGGGAATTAGGGATGTGGGGAGTGGCCGGGAAAGTGGAGATGAAGCCCAAGGTCACCCATGATGGCTTTGAATGGTAGAACAGGCTCGAGGGGCCGATTGGTCTCCTGCTCCTATTCCTTGTCTTATTCGGCATTGTGAACAGCGAGCTTTCATCAGCAGAAAACCTGCAATATAAGAACTAGGAGCAGGAGTCGGCCATCGGGCCCCTCGAGCCTGCTCCGCCATTCAATGAGATCATGGCTGATCTTTTGTGGACTCAGCTCCACTTTCCGGCCCGAACACCATAACCCTTAATCCCTTTATTCTTCAAAAAATTATCTATCTTTATCTTAAAAACATTTAATGAAGGATCCTCTGCTGCTTCACTGGGCAAGGAATTCCATAGATTCACAACCCTTTGGGTGAAGAAGTTCCTCCTAAACTCAGTCTTAAATCTACTTCCCCTTATTTTGAAGGTATGCCCCCTTGTTCTGCTTTCATCCGCCAGTGGAAACAACCTGCCCGCATCTATCCTATCTATTCCCTTCATAATTTTATATGTTTCTATAAGGTCCCCCCTCATCCTTCTAAATTCCAACGAGTACAGGCCCAGTCTACTCAACCTCTCCTCGTAATCCAACTTCAGCTCTGGGATTAACCTCGTGAATCTCCTCTGCACACCCTCCAGTGCCAGTACGTCCTTTCTCAAGTAAGGAGACCAAAACTGAACACAATACTCCAGGTGTGGCCTCACTAACACCTTATACAATTGCAGCAGAACCTCCCTAGTCTTAAACTCCATCCCTCTAGCAATGAAGTAAAAATTCCATTTGCCTTCTTAATCACCTGTTGCACCTGTAAACCAACTTTTTGCGACTCATGCACTAGCACACCCAGGTCTCTCTCCACAGCAGCATGTTTTAATATTTTATCATTTAACTAATAATCCCTTTTGCTGTTATTCCTACCAAAATGTATAACCTCACATTTGTCAACATTGTATTCCATCTGCCAGACCCTAGCCCATTCACTTAGCCTATCCAAATCCCTCTGCAGACTTCCAGTATCCTCTGCACTTTTTGCTTTACCACTTATCCTAGTGTCATCTCAAAATTTGGACACATTGCCCTTGGTCCCCAACTCCAAATCATCTATGTAAATTGTGAAGAGTTGTGGGCCCAACACTGATCCCTGAGGGACACCACTAGCTACTGATTGCCAACCAGAGAAATACCCATGAATCCCCACTCTTTGCTTTCTATTAATTAACCAATCCTCTATCCATGCTACTACCTTCCCCTCAATGCCATGCATCTTTATCTTATGCAGCAACCTTTTGTGTGGCACCTTGTCAAAGGCTTTCTGGAAATCCAGACATACCACATCCATTGGCTCCCCATTATCTACCGCACTGGTAAAGTCCTCAAAAAATTCCACTAAATTAGTTAGGCACAATCTGCCCTTTATGAACCTATACTGCATCTGCCCAATGGGACAATTTCCATCCAGATATTTCTTCCTTGATGACAGATTCCAGCATCTTCCCTACTACCGAAGTTAAGCTCACTGGCCTATAATTACCCACTTTCTGCCTACCTCCTTTATTAAACAGTGGTGTCACGTTTGCTAATTTCCAATCCGCCGGGACCATCCCAAAGTCTAGTGAATTTTGGTAAATTATCACTAGTGCCTTTGCAATTTCCCTAGCCATCTCTTTTAGCACTCTGGGATGCATTCATTCAGGGCCAGGAGACTTGTCTACCTTTAGCCCCATTAGCTTGCCCATCACTACCACCTTGGTGATAACAATCCTCTCAAGGTTCCGGGTGCGGCGATGACCAGCTAAGTCGTACGTTTCAGCAGCTCCCGGTGGAAAGGCCTTTTGGGCTCTTAATAGGAGCCCCAACGGCAATTTTAACGGCTAAAAACACTGTGCGGTAAACCAGAAGGGAATCCCCCCTGGACACGGATGGAAAAAGGAGAGGAAGGAGCCGGATTGCGGTGGATCCTCTAGAGCAGCGGCCAGGAAGGCAGGCACAAAGCAAGATGGCGTCGGAAGGAGGCAGTGTAATATGGGGCCCTGACCAACACGAGTTCCTGCGGCGTTGCGTGGAAGAACTTAAAAAGGAGATGAAGAAGGAGCTGTTGGCCCCGATATTACAGGCGATTGAAGGGCTAAAGGAGGAGCAAAAGGCCCAGGAACAGGAGCTTCTGGTCGTGAAGGCAAAGGCTGCTGAGAATGAGGACGACAAACAGGGCCTGGTGGTGAAGACAGAGATGCACGAGGCACAACACAAAAGGTGTGTGGAAAGGCTGGAGGTGCTGGAGAATAATGCGAGGAGGAAGAATTTAAGGATTCTTGGTCTTCCCGAAGGTGCAGAAGGGGCAGGCGTCGGGGCATATGTGAGCACGATGCTGCACTCGTTAATGGGATCGGAGGCCCCGACGGGCCCGTTGGAGGTGGAGGGAGCCTATCGAGTTATGGCACGAAGACCGAGGGCTGGAGAAATTCCTCGAGCCATAGTGGTGAGATTTCTCCGATATAAGGACAGAGAGATGGTCCTCAGATGGGCAAAGAAAACTCGGAGCAGTAGGTGGTGATCCGCGTATATCAAGATTGGAGTGCGGAGGTGGCGAGAAGGAGGGCAAGCTTTAATCGGGCCAAGGCGGTGCTGCACAAAAGGAAGGTTAAATTTGGAATGCTGCAGCCGGCAAGACTGTGGGTCACACATCAAGGGAAACACCACTACTTTGAAACGGCAGAAGAGGCGTGGACATTTATTTTCGAGGAGAAACTGGAATAAGCGGGCTAGAAAAGAACGTTTGGGACAAAGTGGTGGGGCGAATATGTGGGGTGAAGAGGGGGAAGAGATGATTTCCCAAGTTGTTAATCCTGCGACCCTGTAACTTTTCTCTCTTCCCCGTGTCGTGAGGGAGCGGGGAGGGAGGATAAGGAGCTGGGGGCGCCGGCCATTGGGGGCGGGGCCAAATGGGAAGCGCGGGCTTTGTTCCCGCGCTATTGTAATCATGGCGGGAACAGGGAAGCAGGAAGGAGGGGGCCTCGCACAGTGGGAGCCGAGGTCACGGGGGGGAAGCCGAGGTCGGCCAGAGTTTGCTGACTTCTGGGAGCAACATGGGGGGTGTAATTACGCTAGTGAGGGATCTAGCGGGGGGGGGAGGGGGGGTGGGGGGGGGGTTAACTGGGTTGCTGCTGCTGGGGAGAAGGGGGAGCTGGTATGGGGTGGGGTGGTCAGGGCGGGAGGGTGCCATTGGGAGGAGATACGGCTACGTGGGAACCGGGTGAGGAGCTGGATTGAAAAAGGAGATGGCTAGTCGACAAGGTGGGGGGGGTAAAGAGCCCCCCAACCTGGCTGATCACGTGGAATGTGAGAGGGCTGAATGGGCTGATAAAGAGGGCACGGGTACTTAGGCAGATGTGGTTATGCTGCAGGAGACGCATCTGAAACTGATAGACCAGGTCAGACTACGCAAAGGATGGGTGGGGCAGGTGTTTCATTCGGAGCTAGGCACAAAAAACAGGGGGGTGGCTATACTAGTGGGGAAGCGGGTAATGTTTGAGGCAAAGACCATAGTGGCGGATAGTGGGGGCAGATACGTGATGGTGAGTGGCAAATTGCAAGGGGAGGCGGTGGTCTTAGTGAACGTGTATGCCCCGAACTGGGATGATGCCTACTTTATGAGGTGTATGTTAGGATGTATCCCGGACCTAGAGGTGGGGAAGTTGGTAATGGGTGGAGATTTTAATACGGTGCTGGACCCAGGGCTGGACAGATCGAGGTCCAGGACCGGAAGGAGGCCGGCTGCAGCTAGGGTGCTTAAGGACTTTATGGAGCAGATGGGAGGAGTAGACCCCTGGCGATTTAGTAGACCTAGGAGTAATGAGTTTTCGTTTTTCTCCTATGTCCACAAAGTTTATTCACGGATAGACGTTTTTGTTTTGGGAAGGGCACTGATCCCGAAGGTGACAGGGACGGAGTACACGGCTATAGCTATTTCGGATCACGCTCCACATTGGGTGGACCTGAAGATAGGGGAGGAAAAAGAACAGCGTCCACCCTGGAGAATGGACATGGGATTATTGGCAGATAAGGGGGTATGTTTAAGGGGGAGGGGGTGTATTGAAAGGTACTTGGAACTCAATGACAATGGGGAGGTTCAGGTGGGAGTGGTCTGGGAGGCGCTGAAGGCAGTGGTTAGAGGGGAGCTGATATCTATTAGGGCACATAAAGGAAAGCAGGAGGGTAGGGAAAGGGAGCGGTTGTTGAAAGAACTTCTGAGGGTGGACAGACAATATGCGGAGGCACCGGAGGAGGGACTGTACAGGGAAAGGCAAAGGCTACATGTAGAATTTGACTTGTTGACTACGGGTAATGCAGAGGCACAATGGAGGAAGGCACAGGGTGTACAGTACGAATATGGGGAGAAGGCAAGCAGGTTGCTGGCCCACCAACTGAGGAAAAGGGGAGCAGCGAGGGAGATAGGGGGGGTGAGAGATGAGGAGGGAGGGATGGAGCGGAGAGAGTGAATGGGGTGTTCAAGGCATTTTATGAAAGATTATATGAAGCTCAGCCCCCAGATGGGAAGGCGAGAATGATGTGCTTTCTGGATCAGCTGGAATTTCCTAAGGTGGAGGAGCAGGAGAGGGCGGGACTGGGAGCACAGATTGAGACGGGGGAAGTAGTGAAAGGGATTGGGAGCATGCAGGCGGGGAAGGCCCCGGGACCAGACGGATTCCCAGTTGAATTCTATCGGAAATATATGGACTTGCTGGCCTCGCTACTGATGAGAACCTTTAATGAGGCGAGGGAAAGGGGGCAGCTGCCCCCGACTATGTCAGAGGCAACGATATCGCTCCTCCTAAAGAAGGAAAAAGACCCGTTGCAATGCGGGTCTTATAGGCCTATTTCCCTCCTGAATGTGGACGCTAAGATTCTGGCCAAGGTAATGGCAACGAGGATAGAGGATTGTGTCCCGGGGGTGGTCCATGAGGACCAAACTGGGTTTGTGAAGGGGAGACAGCTGAGTACAAATATACGGAGGCTGCTAGGGGTAATGATGATGCCCCCACCAGAGGGGGAAGCGGAGATAGTGGTGGCGATGGATGCCGAGAAAGCATTTGATAGAGTGGAGTGGGATTATTTGTGGGAGGTGCTGAGGAGATTTGGGGATTGTGGGCTCAGATGTACAGGTCACATCGCTGCCTGAAGAGCTTCCAATTGGTACCAAGGTTCCCCGCGACTTGCAACGGCTGCGGTTTGTCGGTGCGGTCCATGTCCAGAATGGCAGGTTAGTTGGCAGGTATCGATCCACTCCTGTATCATGTGGTGTTGGGCGTTCTGACACACAGATGAGCCAACACGGTTGTATATGGTACAACGCTATTTTATTTAAACTTTCTCTGTACAGTTTTGTCTTGATACTCTGCTCGTGGGGATTCCCTGTTTGTGATGTTAAAACAGGTCGTGTCCGTGTCCTTGTCCCCAGACCTACTGTCCACCAGGTGTCGTGTTCGTGCTTTTATATGGTTCCTGTCTTTGTGTGTGATTGGTTGTGGTGTTGTGTGTTCTGATTTGTCTGTTGGTGTGTCCATCATGATGTGTATGTTTGAATATCATGACAGAGATGGGTATATCAGATGGGTACAGTTGCTGTATAGGGCCCCGACGGCGAGCGTGGTCACGAATGGACGGGGGTCTGATTATTTTCGGCTCCATAGAGGGACGAGGCAGGGATGTCCTCTGTCCCCGTTATTGTTTGCACTGGTGATTGAGCCCCTGGCCATAGCATTGAGGGGTTCCAGGAAGTGGAGGGGAGTACTCAGGGGAGGAGAAGAACACCGGGTATCTCTGTATGCGGATGATTTGTTGCTATATGTGGCGGACCCGGCGGAGGGGATGCCAGAGATAATGCGGATACTTGGGGAGTTTGGGGATTTTTCAGGGTATAAATTGAACATGGGGAAAAGTGAGTTGTTTGTGGTGCATCCAGGGGAGCAGAGCAGAGAAATAGAGGATTTGCCGTTGAAGGTAACAAGGGGCTTTCGGTACTTGGGGATCCAGATAGCCAAGAATTGGGGTACATTACATAGGCTTAATTTAACGCGGTTGGTGGAACAGATGGAGGAGGACTTTAAGAGATGGGACATGGTGTCCCTGTCACTGGCAGGGAGGGTGCAGGCAGATAAAATGGTGGTCCTCCCGAGATTCCTTTGTGTTTCAGTGCCTCCCGGTGGTGGTCACGAAGACTTTTTTCAAAAGAATCGAGAAGAGTATTATGAGTTTTGTGTGGGCCGGGAAGACCCCGAGAGTGAGGAGGGGATTTTTGCAGCGTAGTAGGGACAGGGGGGGGGCTGGCACTACCGAGCCTAAGTGAGTACTACTGGGCTGCCAATATTTCAATGGTGTGTAAGTGGATGGGAGAAGAGGAGGGAGCGGCGTGGAAGAGATTGGAGAGGGCGTCCTGCAGGGGGACTAGCCTACAAGCTATGGTGACGGCACCGTTGCCGTTCTCACCGAAGAAATACACCACAAGCCCGGTGGTGGTGGCTACATTGAAAATTTGGGGGCAGTGGAGACGGCATAGGGGAAAGACGGGAGCCTCGGTGCGGTCCCCGATAAGAAATAACCATAGGTTTGTTACGGGGAGAATGGATGGGGGATTTGGAGCATGGCAAAGAGCAGGGGTAGCACAATTGAGAGATCTGTTCGTAGATGGGACGTTTGCGAGTCTGGGAGCGCTGATGGAAAAATATGAGTTGCCCCAAGGGAATGCATTTCGGTATATGCAACTGAGGGCTTTTGCGAGGCAACAGGTGAGGGAATTCCCGCAGCTCCCGACGCAGGAGGTGCAGGATAGAGTGATCTCAGAGACATGGGTGGGGGATGGTAAGGTGTCGGACATATATAGGGAAATGAGGGACGAGGGGGAGATCATGGTAGATGAGCTGAAAGGGAAATGGGAAGAAGAGCTGGGGGAGGAGATTGAGGAGGGGCTGTGGGCTGATGCCCTACATAGGGTAAACTCATCGTCCTCGTGTGCCAGGCTAAGCCTGATACAATTTAAGGTGTTACACAGGGCGCATGTGACTGGAGCACGGCTCAGTAAATTTTTTGGAGTAGAGGATAGGTGTGCGAGATGCTCGAGAAGCCCAGCAAATCACACCCACATGTTCTGGTCATGTCCGGCACTACAGGGGTTCTGGGTGGGGATGGCAAAGGTGCTTTCGAAGGTGGTGGGGGTCCAGGTCGAACCAAGCTGGGGGTTGGCTATATTTGGGGTTGCAGAAGTGCCGGGAGTGCAGGAGGCGAGAGAGGCTGATGTTTTGGCCTTTGCGTCCCTAGTAGCCCGGCGCAGGATATTGTTAATGTGGAAGGAAGCCAAACCCCCGGGCGTGGAGACCTGGATAAACGACATGGCAGGGTTTATAAAGTAAGAACGGATTAAGTTCGTACTAAGGGGTTCGGCTCAGGGGTTCACCAGGCGGTGGCAACCGTTCGTCAACTACCTCACAGAAAGATAGAGGGATTGGAAAAGAAGAAGACAACAGCAGCAACCCGGGGGGGTGGGGGGAGGAATCGGACGGACTCTCAGGGATGTTATTGTATATGTATAATATGTATAGGTATTTGTTTTAGGTAATGTATATTGGACTGTTGGATTGTATCTTTGGAGAGTATTTATTTTTGACAAGGCAGTTGCCATTTAGTTTGGTTTTTGTTTCTGTTCATATATTATTTATTTATTTGTTTAAAACTGGCCACTGTTATTTATATTGCTTTATTGTTGTGTAAAAGAAACACTACGTACTGTTATGTTTGGCCAAAAAATCTTGAATAAAATATATTTTTAAAAAAACAATCCTCTCAAGGTCCTCACCTGTCATAGCCTCATTTCCATCAGTCACTGGCATGTTATTTGTGTCTTCCACTGTGAAGACCGACCCAAAAAACCTGTTCAGTTCCTCAGCCATTTCCTCATCTCCCATTATTAAATCTCCCTTCTCCTCCTCTAGAGGACCAATATTTACCTGAGCCACTCTTTTTTGTTTTATATATTTGTAGAAACTTTTACTATCTCCTTTTATATTCTGAGCAAGTTTACTCTCATAATCTATCTTACTCTTCTTTATAGCATTTTTAGCAGCTTTTTGTTGCCCCCTAAAGATTTCCCAGTCCTCTAGTCTCCCACTAATCTTTGCTACTTTGTATGCTTTTTCCTTCAATTTGATACTCTCCCTTATTTCCTTCGATATTCACGGCCGATTTTCCCTCTTTCTACCGTCCTTCCTTTTTGTTGGTATAAACCTTTGCTGAGCACTGTGAAAAATCGCTTGGAAGGTTCTCCACTGTTCCTCAACTGTTTCACCATAAAGTCTTTGCTCCCAGTCTACCTTAGCTAGTTCTTCTCTCATCCCATTGTAATCTCCTTTGTTTAAGCACAAAACACTAGTGCTTGATTTAACCTTCTCACCCTCTATCTGTATTTTAAATTCCACCATACTGTGATCGCTCCTTCCGAGAGGATCCCTAACTATGAGATCCTGAATCAATCCTGTCTCATTACACAGGACCAGATCTAGGACCGCTTGTTCCCTCGTAGGTTCCATTAAATACTGTTCTAGGAAACTATTGTGGATACATTCTATAAACTCCTCCTCAAGGCTGCCTTGACCGACCTGGTTAAACCAATCGACATGCAGATTAAAATCCCCCATGATAACTGCAGTACCATTTCTACATGCATCTGTTATTTCTTTGTTTATTGCCTGCCCCACCATAATGTTACTATTTGGTGGCCTATAGACTACTCCTATCAGTGACTTTTTCGCCTTACTATTCCTGATTTCCACCCAAATGGATTCAACCTTATCCTCCATAGCACCGATGTCATCCCTTACTGTTGCCCGTATGTCATCCTTAAATAACAGAGCTACACCACCTCCCTTACCATCCACTCTGTCCTTCCGAATAGTTTGACACCCTGGGATATTTAACTCCCAGTCGTGACCATCTTAACCATGTTTCAGTAATGGCCACTAAATCATAGTCATTCACGTAGATTTGCGCCATCAACTCATTTACCTTATTCCGAATACTACGAGCATTCAGGTAAAGTACACTTATGTTGGCTTTTTTACCTCTGTTCTGAATCTTAACACCTCGATCAGTAACCTCTCCTAAGTTATATTTCCTCTTAACCTTTCTCCTAATTTTCCTTGTCGCGAACCCACATCTTCCTGTAACAACCTGCCGCGTCACTTACCATTAATGTTTTCACTTCCCGTTTTATTCCTTTTAGTATTCCTGGTCCTATTCACTGAGCTCCCCTCAGTCACTGTACCTTGTACTGTCGCCCTTTTTGATTTTTGACTGTGGCTTCTCTGCCTTACACCTTCCCCCTTACTGCCTTTTGTTTCTGTCCCTGTTTTACTACCTTCCAACTTCCTGCATCGGTTCCCACCCCCCTGCCACATTAGTTTAAACTCTTCCCAACAGCTCGAGCAAACCCCTAGGACATCGGTTCCAGTCCTGCCCAGGTGCAGACCGTCCGGTTTGTGCTGGTCCCCCTCCTCCAGAACCGGTTCCAATGCCCCAGGAATTTGAATCCCTCCCTCTTGCACCATCTCCCGAGCCATGCATTCATCCTATCTATCCTGACATTGCTACTCTGACTAGCTCGTGGCACTGGTAGCAATCCTGAGATTACTACCTTTGAGGTCCTACCTTTTAGTTTAACTCCTAGCTCCCAAAATTCAGCTTGTAGGACCTCGTCCCGTTTTTATCTATATCGTTGGTGCCTATGTGCACCACGACAGCTGGCTGTTCCCCCCCCCCCCCCTCAGATTGTCCTGCAGCCGCTCCGAGACATCCTTGACCCTTGCACCAGGGAGGCAACATACCATATCCTGGAGTCTCGATTGCGTCCGCAGAACCGCCTGTCTATTCCCCTTACAATTGAGTCCCCTATCACTATAGCCCTGCCATTCTTCTTCCTGCCCAGCTGCGCAGCAGAGCCAGCCACGGTGCCATGAACCTGGCTGCTGCTGCCTTCCCCTGGTGAGCCATCTCCCCCAACAGTATCCAAAGCGGTATATCTGTTTTGCAGGGAGATGACCGCAGAGGACACCTGCACTGCCTTCCTACTCTTGCTCTGTCTTTTGGTCACCCATTTTCTATCTCCCTCAGTACCTTTCACCTGCGGTGTGACCAACTCGCTAAACGTGCTATCCACGACGTCCTCAGCATCGCGGATGCTCCAAAGTGAGTCCATCCGCAGCTCCAGAGCCGTCAAGCGGTCTAACAGGAGCTGCAACTGGACACACTTCTTGCACGTGAAGGAGCCAGGGACAGTGGACGTGGTCAGAATGAAGCAGAGAGACGAAGGTGAAGCGGGTGGAGGACAGAGGAACAGAAAGATCCCACTCGGAGAAACAAGCCAAACATCAGTCTCAGCGTCAGAATGAGTTTCAATCTGGACCAGGATGGTTTTCACTCTGAATCAGATCATCTGCACATTTCTCCAAAAGAAACACCTTTCACACATTGTGGTCAAGCAGTTACAGATTTATTGAGCACACACTTCATGCAATAACATTGAAACACCCGCTGAACCGATCAGCCCACATGTGATGGTGAGGAACTCCGACATGTTACACTTCCCAGCTAAATATTCAGTGAAACAAACTCTCCACAATCCAGATCCTCAGGACAGTCGACTGCTTCATTCGAGACCTTTTTGACCCCAGGTTTGTGGCTGTGAAAGTCCATTAATGGGAAGCTCACAGACCTGATTGTGTGACAGAAACAAGAGAAAACCCAGCGAGCTGTAAATGCAGAGCCGGTCAGGCAGTAACTGTGGAGAGAATCCCAGTTACTCTTTCAGGGTCAGGAGCCAAAGCATTGAGCTGAAACATGATCTGGGGTTTCTCCACAGCCGCTGCCTGACTAGCTGAGAGTTCAGTGTCTGCAGGAGTTTCCCTGATATTAGTCCTGACCATGTCTCGCTCACACCAGCGGTTTGCCAGCTTCACGCTGCAGAGTTGTGACCAACAGGACATTTTCACCGGGTCTATTGGTTGACACGAGTGAAGGTGGGAACACATTGCTCTCTGCTCCATCAGGAATATCGCTCCTCCAGATAAGGAGCATCTGATTGGACCCACCACATATCGGAAAAGCTGATTCCCTCCCTTGTTTCATTGAGCTCCTGGGATCAGTTATCAAATATTTCACTTTGCTCAACAGAATGTGTTTCTGTGAAGGAAACAAGAACGCTGGATTTTATTCTGTCCCAACAACACCATTGTCGAGGAACCCTGAGGGAATGGATGATCTCTACCCAGAGATTGTGCTGGGATTCACTGTTGTCTGGACACCCATTCCCGGTGCTGACAAATCTCGGAATTCAGCAACTGGACACAGATCTTTATAAAATCCTCTCGTTAAGCAGAAGGTTAAAAAGGGTCATTTGGGGTCAGTCTCTGTCCCACAGCCCAGTGGTCAGGACTTCCAAATGGAGGTTATACTTCCCTATTCCACAAAGCCAAAACTAAAAGCTCCCACATTCCCTAATATGAAGAAGAATCAATCGCAATGTAAGATTAACACACAGCGAGCGATTAACCCTTTGCTCGCTGCGTCACGCTGTAAGGCAGGGCTATTACTGAGCGAAGCTATAAACACACAGGTGACCAGATGCTCACTGGTACGATCCATCACCGTCAATCTTCTGGAGCAGCCACAGCCCAGAGCTAACTTTCTCCCAGACTCAAATGAAGCTTCAGGTCCGGGAATCGTTCCCTGAACGACAACTGCAGCTACATCGCAGACAGGAGACGTGGTTAATATTGCAGTGAGGGGGGGGAGACATGGTTAATATTGCAGTGAGGGGGGGGGAGACATGGTTAATATTGCAGTGAGGGGGGGGGGAGAAATGGTTAATATTGCAGTGAGGGGGGGGAGAAATGGTTAATATTGCAGTGAGGGGGAGGGAGAAATGGTTAATATTGCAGTGAGGGGGGGGAGAAATGGTTAATATTGCAGTGAGGGGGGGGGAGAAATGGTTAATATTGCAGTGAGGGGGGGGGAATGGTTAATATTGCAGTGAGGGGGGGGAGACATGGTTAATATTGCAGAGAGGGGGGGGAGACATGGTTAATATTGCAGTGAGGGGGGGAGAAATGGTTAATATTGCAGTGAGGGGGGGAGGCATGGTTAATATTGCAGAGAGGGGGGGAGACATGGTTAATATTGCAGTGAGGGGGGGAGACATGGTTAATATTGCAGAGAGGGGGGGGAGACATGGTTAATATTGCAGTGGGGAGGAGAAATGGTTAATATTGCAGTGAGGGGGGGAGACATGGTTAATATTGCAGTGGGGAGGAGAAATGGTTAATATTGCAGTGAGGGGGGGAGACATGGTTAATATTGCAGAGAGGGGGGGAGACATGGTTAATATTGCAGTGGGGGGGGAGACATGGTTAATATTGCAGTGAGGGGGGGGGGACAAGGTTAATATTGCAGTGACGGGGGGAGAAATGGTTAATATTGCAGCGAGGGGGGGGGACATGGTTAATATTGAAGTGAGGGGGGGAGACATGGTTAATATTGCAGTGAGGGGGGGGCCATGGTTAATATTGCAGTGAGGGGGGAGACATGGTTTATATTGCAGTGAGGGGGGGAGAAATGGTTAATATTGCAGTGAGGGGGGAGACATGGTTAATATTGCAGTGAGGGGGGGAGACATGGTTGATATTGCATTGAGGGGGGGAAATGGTTAATATTGCAGTGAGGGGGGGGGAGACATGGTTAATATTGCAGAGAGGGGGGTAGACATGGTTAATATTGCAGTGAGTGGGGGGGGACATGGTTAATATTGCAGTGACGGGGGGAGAAATGGTTAATATTGCAGTGAGGGGGGGAGACATGGTTAATATTGCAGTGAGGGGGGGAGAAAAGGTTAATATTGCAGTGAGGGGGGAGACATGGTTAATATTGCAGTGAGGGGGGGAGTCATGGTTAATATTGCAGTGAGGGGGAGGAGAAATGGTTAATATTGCAGTGAGGGGGGGAGAAATGGTTAACATTGCAGTGGGGGGGAGACATGGTTAATATTGCAGTGACGGGGGGGGACATGGTTAATATTGCAGTGAGGGGAGGGGGGGAGAAATGATTAATATTGCAGTGAGGGGGGGAGAAATGATTAATATTGCAGTGAGGGGGGGGAGACATGGTTAATATTGCAGTGAGGGGGGGAGACATGGTTAATATTGCAGTGAGGGGGGGAGACATGGTTAATATTGCAGTGAGGGGGGGAGAAATGGTTAATGTTGCAGTGAGGGGGGGGGACATGGTAAATATTGTAGTGAGGGGGGGAAATGGTTAATATTGCAGTGAGGGGGGGAGAAATGGTTAATATTGCAGTGAGGGGGAGGAGAAATGGTTAATATTGCAGTGAGGGGGGAGAAATGGTTAACATTGCAGTGAGGGGAGGGGGGGGAGAAATGATTAATATTGCAGTGAAGGGGGGACAAATGATTAATATTGCAGTGAGGGGGGGAGAAATGGTTAATATTGCAGTGAGGGGGGGGAGACATGGTTAATATTGCAGTGAGGGTGGGGGAGACATGGTTAATATTGCAGTGAGGGGGGCGGAGACCTGGTTAATATTGCAGTGAGGGGAGGGGGAGACATGGTTAATATTGCAGTGAGGGGGGGGCATGGTTAATATTGCAGTGAGGGGGGGGAGACATGGTTAATATTGCAGTGAGGGGGGAGACATGGTTAATATTGCAGTGAGGGGGGGAACATGGTTAATATTGCAGTGAAGGGGGAGACATGGTTAATATTGCAGTGAGGGGGGGAGACATGGTTAATATTGCAGTGAGGGGGGGAGAAATGGTTAATATTGCAGTGAGGGTGGGGGAGACATGGTTAATATTGCAGTGAGGGTGGGGGAGACATGGTTAATATTGCAGTGAGGGGGGGAGAAATGGTTAATATTGCAGTGAGGGGGGAGACATGGTTAATATTGCAGTGAGGGGGGGGGAGAAATGGTTAATATTGCAGTGAGGGGGGGAGACATGGTTAATATTGCAGTGAGGGGGGGACATGGTTAATATTGCAGTGGGGGGGGAGAAATGGTTAATATTGCAGTGGGGGGGGAGACATGGTTAATATTGCAGTGGGGGGGGATACATGGTTAATAGTGCACTGAGGGGGGGAGAAATGGTTAATATTGCAGTGAGGGGGGGAGAAATGGTTAATATTGCAGTGAGGGTGGGGAGACATGGTTAATATTGCAGTGAGGGTGGGGGAGACATGGTTAATATTGCAGTGAGGGTGGGGGAGACATGGTTAATATTGCAGTGAGGGGGGGAGACATGGTTAATATTGCAGTGAGGGGGGGAGAAATGGTTAATATTGCAGTGAGGGGGGGAGAAATGGTTAATATTGCAGTGAGGGGGGGAGACATGGTTAATATTGCAGTGAGGGGGGAGACATGTTTAATATTGCAGTGGGAGGGAGACATGGTTAATATTGCAGTGAGGGGGCGGAGAAATGGTTAATATTGCAGTGAGGGGGGAGACATGGTTAATATTGCAGTGAAGGGGGGAGACATGGTTAATATTGCAGTGAGGGGGTGAGACATGGTTAATATTGCAGTGAGGGGGGGAGAAATGGTTAATATTGCAGTGAGGGGGGGAGAATTGGTTAATATTGCAGTGAGGGGGGGAGAAATGGTTAATATTGCAGTGAGGGGGGGAGAAATGGTTAATATTGCAGTGAGGGGGGGAGACATGGTTAATATTGCAGTGAGGGGGGGAGACATGGTTAATATTGCAGTGAGGGGGAGGCATGGTTAATATTGCAGTGAGGGGGGGAGAAATGGTCAATATTGCAGTGAGGGGGGGACGTGGTTAATATTGCAGTAAGGGGGGAGAAATGGTTAATATTGCAGTGAGGGGGGGAGACATGGTTAATATTGCAGTGAGGGGGGGAGACGTTAATATTGCAGTGAGGGGGGGAGACATGGTTAATATTGCAGTGAGGGGGGAGACATGGTTAATATTGCAGTGAGGGGGGGAGACGTTAATATTGCAGTGAGGGGGGGAGAAATGGTTAATATTGCAGTGAGGGGGGGAGAAATGGTTAATATTGCAGTGAGGGGGGGAGACATGGTTAATATTGCAGTGAGGGGGGGAGACGTTAATATTGCAGTGAGGGGGGGACATGGTTAATATTGCAGTGAGGGGGGGAGAAATGGTTAATATTGCAGTGAGGGGGGGAGACATGGTTAGTATTGCAGTGAGGGGGGGAGACGTTAATATTGCAGTGAGGGGGGGAGACATGGTTAATATTGCAGTGAGGGGGGAGAAATGGTTAATATTGCAGTGAGGGGGGAGAAATGGTTAATATTGCAGTGAGGGGGGGAGAAATGGTTAATATTGCAGTGAGGGGGGGGAGACATGGTTAATATTGCAGTGAGGGGGGGGAGACATGGTTAATATTGCAGTGAGGGGGGGACATGGTTAATATTGCAGTGAGGGGGGAGAAATGGTTAATATTGCAGTGAGGGGGAGACATGGTTAATATTGCAGTGAGGGGGGGAATTGGTTAATATTGCAGTGAGTGGGGGACAAATGGTTAATATTGCAGCGGGGGGGGGGAGAAATGGTTAATATTGCAGTGAGGGGGGGAGACATGGTTAATATTGCAGCGGGGGGGAGATACATGGTTAATATTGCAGTGAGGGGGGAGACATGGTTAATATTGCAGCGGGGGGGGGGAGAAATGGTTAATATTGCAGTGAGGGGGGGAGACATGGTTAATATTGCAGTGAGGGGGGGAGAAATGGTTAATATTGCAGTGGGGGGGGAGACATGGTTAATATTGCAGTGAGGGGGGGAGAAATGGTTAATATTGCAGTGGGGGGGAGACATGGTTAATATTGCAGAGAGGGGGGGAGACATGGTTAATATTGCAGTGAGAGGGGCATGGTTAATATTGCAGTGAGGGGGGGAGAAATGGTTAATATTGCAGTGGGGGGGGAGACATGGTTAATATTGCAGTGAGTGGGGGACAAATGGTTAATATTGCAGCGGGGGGGGGGAGAAATGGTTAATATTGCAGTGAGGGGAGGGGGAGACATGGTTTATATTGCAGTGAGGAGGGGGGAATGGTTAATATTGCAGTGAGGGGGGGAGAAATGGTTAATATTGCAGTGAGTGGGGGACAAATGGTTAATATTGCAGCGGGGGGGGGGAGAAATGGTTAATATTGCAGTGAGGGGAGGGGGAGACATGGTTTATATTGCAGTGAGGGGGGGGGATGGTTAATATTGCAGTGAGGGGGGGAAATGGTTAATATTGCAGTGAGTGGGGGAGACATGGTTAATATTGCAGTGAGGGGGGGGAATTGGTTAATATTGCAGTGAGGGGAGGGGGAGACATGGTTAATATTGCAGTGAGGGGGGGAGAAATGGTTAATATTGCAGTGAGGGGAGGGGGGAGACATGGTTAATATTGCAGTGAGGGAGGGAGAAATGGTTAATATTGCAGTGGGGGGGGGGAGAAATGGTTAATATTGTAGTGAGGGGGGAGACATGGTTAATATTGCAGTGAGGGGGGGGAGACATGGTTAATATTGCAGTGAGGGGGGGAGACATGGTTAATATTGCAGTGAGGGGGAGACATGGTTAATATTGCAGTGAGGGGGGGGGGAAATGGTTAATATTGCAGTGAGGGGGGGAGAGACATGGTTAATATTGCAGTGAGGGGGGAGAAATGGTTAATATTGCAGTGAGGGGGGGAGAAATGGTTAATATTGCAGTGAGGGGGGGAGAAATGGTTAATATTGCAGTGAGGGGGGGGAGGCATGGTTAATATTGCAGTGAGGGGGGGGATATGGTTAATATTGCAGTGAGGGGGGGAGACATGGTTAATAATGCAGTGGGGGGGGAGACATGGTTAATATTGCAGTGAGGGGGGGAGAAATGGTTAATATTGCAGTGAGGGGGGGAGACATGGTTAATATTGCAGTGAGGGGAGGAGACATGGTTAATATTGCAGTGAGGGGGGGATATGGTTAATATTGCAGTGAGGGGGGTATGGTTAATATTGCAGTGAGGGGGGGGATATGGTTAATATTGCAGTGGGGGGGGGCATGCTTAATATTGCAGTGAGGGGGGGAGAAATGGTTAATATTGCAGTGAGGGGGGGAGACATGGTTAATATTGCAGTGAGGGGGGGAGAAATGGTTAATATTGCAGTGATGGGGGAGAAATGGTTAATATTGCAGTGAAGGGGGGAGAAATGGTTAATATTCCAGTGGGGGGGCGAGACATGGTTAATATTGCAGTGAGGGGGAGACATGGTTAATATTGCAGTGAGGGGGGGAGACATGGTTAATATTGCAGTGGGGGGGGAGACATGGTTAATATTGCAGTGGGGGAGGACATGGTTAATATTGCAGTGGGGGGGAGACATGGTTTATATTGCAGTGGGGGGGGGAGACATGGTTAATATTGCAGTGAGGGGGGAGAGACATGGTTAATATTGCAGTGAGGGGGGGAGACATGGTTAATATTGCAGTGGGGGGGGGAGACATGGTTAATATTGCAGTGAGGGGGGAGACATGGTTAATATTGCAGTGAGGGGGGAGAGACATGGTTAATATTGCAGTGGGGGGGAGACATGGTTAATATTGCAGTGGGGGGGGGAGACATGGTTAATATTGCAGTGGGGGGGGGAGACATGGTTAATATTGCAGTGAGGGGGGAGAGACATGGTTAATATTGCAGTGGGGGGGGGAGACCTGGTTAATATTGCAGTGAGGTGGGGGGAGAAATGGTTAATATTGCAGTGAGGGGGGGAGACATGGTTAATATTGCAGTGAGGGGGGGACATGGTTAATATCGCAGTGAGGGTGGGGGAGAAATGGTTAATATTGCAGTGAGGGGGGGGACATGGTTAATATTGCAGTGAGGGGGAGAAATGGTTAATATTGCAGTGAGGGGGGAGACATGGTTAATATTGCAGTGAGGGGGGGGGAGAAATGGTTAATATTGCAGTGGGGGGGGGGAGAAATGGTTAATATTGCAGTGAGGGGGGGAGACATGGTTAATGTTGCAGTGATGGGGGGGGGGGTAGAGTTTGGGGACAAAAAGTCACCTTCACTGCCAATCACTGGCTGGAACGGCTCAGGGTGTGAGGAACGGGGGAATTTGCTGCCAATATGTGTAATGGAGAGATAAGAGGGAGAAATGAACTTAGTGAGAGACAGAGTGGAAGAGGGTGTGAGAGGAACAGAGAAAGAGGGAGACAGGATGAGGTAGAGAGAGAGAGAGAGTGGGATAGGGAGAGAGAGAGAGTGGGCTAGAAAGAGAGAGAGAGAGTGGGATAGAAATAGAGAGAGAGTGGGATAGAAATAGAGAGAGAGAGAGTGGGATAGAAATAGAGAGAGAGTGGGATAGAAATAGAGAGAGAGAGAGTGAGATAGAAATAGAGAGGTTGTGGGATGGAAATACATAGAGAGAGAGAGTGGGATAGAAAGAGAGAGAGAGTGGGATAGTGAGAGAGAGAGTGGGATAGTGAGAGAGAGAGTGGGATAGTGAGAGAGAGAGTGGGATAGAAATAGAGAGAGAGAGTGGGATAGAAAGAGAGAGAGAGTGGGATAGAAAGAAAGAGAGAGAGTGGGAGAGAAAGAGAGAGTGGGATAGAAAGAGAGAGAGAGAGTTGGATAGAAACAGAGAGAGTGGGATAGAAATAGCGAGAGAGTGGAATAGAAAGAGAGGGAGTGGGATAGAAAGAGAGAGAGAGTGGAGTAGAAAGAGAGGGAGTGGGATAGAAAGAGAGGGAGTGGGATAGAAAGAGAGAGAGTGTGGGATAGAAAGAGAGGGAGTGGGATAGAAAGAAACAAGAATTGAGTGGGACCTACACGAGGCAGAAAGAGAGAGTGGGACAGAAAGGGAGAGAGTGGGGCAGAGGCGAGAGAGAGAGGGATGAGAGAGTGGGACAGGCACGAGACAGAAAGAAAGAGAGAGTGGGGCAGACAGGAGGCAGAGAGAAAGAGAGAGAGAATGGGGCAGAGGCGAGAGAGAGAGAAAAGGGGTTTTATTTTTTTCTTGTAGCTCCAAAGAGAAGGGCTCAGAGGCGACACACGTCGAATTGGTATCACATTGAGGACGGGGTTTATTTACAAAATGCAGCTCAAACAGGGCACAATGATGAACTCCACAAAAGCCCGTGAAACGCTCCGATTATGTCATTGCGGAACACGTGACAATAACACGCGGGCGGCTCGGTGGCTGAGTGGTTAACACGGCTGCCTCACAGCGCCAGGGTCCCGGGTCCAATTCCGACCTCGGGTGACTGAGCGGAGTTTACACTTTCTCCCCGTGTCTGCGTGGGTTTCCTCCGGGTGCTCCGGTTTCCTCCCACTGTCCAAAGGTTTGCCGGTTAGGGGGTGTTATGGGGGTAACGGGGACGGGGGCCTCGGCAGGGTGCTCTTTCAGAGGGTCGGCGCAGACTCGATGGGCTGAATGGCCTCCTTCTGCAACGTTGGGATTCGATGGATTTCTGAGGTTCTATTACACCAGCCAATGGTGTTACTCTGATACAGAACAGAAAGTAAAAGAGGGGCAGATGGAGACAAAGCGTGAGAGAGAGAGAGAGAGAAACATTGAAGGTTAGAGGGAGCGAGAGTGTGAGAAAGAGTGAGAGATTGAGAGGGAGACAGAGGACAGACAGGTTGAGGCAGCAACAGAGATGGACAGAGGGAGAGAGAGAGAGAGCGAGGGAAAGATACAGGGACAGAGAGAGAGAGCGAGAGAAAGATACAGAGAGAGAGAACGAGGGAAGGAGACAGAGAAAGAGGGAGAGGGAGAGGGAAAGATACAGAGACAGAGAGAGAGAGCGAGGGAAAGATACAGAGAGAGAGAACGAGGGAAAGAGACAGAGAAAGAGGGAGAGGGAGAGGGAAAGATACAGAGACCGAGAGAGAGCGAGGGAAAGATACAGAGACAGAGAGAGAGGGAGGGAAAGATACAGAGACAGAGAGAGAGCGAGGGAAAGATACAGAGACAGAGAGAGAGCAAGGGAAAGATACAGAGACAGAGAGAGAGGGAGGGAAAGATACAGAGACAGAGAGAGAGGGAGGGAAAGACACAGAGACAGAGGGAGAGAGCGAGGGAAAGGTACAGAGACAGAGAGAGAGCGAGGGAAAGATAGAGACAGAGGGAGAGAGCGAGGGAAAGATACAGAGACAGAGAGAGAGAGAGAGGGAAAGATACAGAGAGAGGTGATCTCGGGACAGCAGTGCAATGTGAGTCTGCCCCTTGTGTGAGGAGATCGGCCCAATGGGACTGGACTGTGACAAAGCCCCTGCTTCAGCGACACTGTCGAGGCTCAGACACCAAGACAGGAACAGGAGGAGGCCATTCAGCCCATTGAACCTGTTCCGTGGGACAGGAGGGTTGTCTGGGTGATAGGAGGGTGGCCAGAGGGGGGGTGGAGCTGCTGTATGTGAGGTGACAGCTCCTGATCTCTGAATCCAGACAGTGAGAGGCAGGTGTTGGTGTCAATATTGAATCTCGAAACAGTTTCTCACCTCCAGAATGATTTTCTGCATCGAGTCAGGATCAAAGTTGCCCAGCAATGAGCAATATGATCACCAGTTGAAACTGTTTGCCACCCATTCCTAAAGACAACAATCACAGCTTTAGAAGGTTAAAGTCACTGAGCCCAGCTCCCAGGAGGCACTGGGGCCTGGCCATTCTTCCCTCTATTTCATGTTTCCCCCTCAATGTTACCATTGCCTCTTTCCTCTCCCGTACCAGCCTCCCGGAGCAGGCGCCGGGATGTGGCGACTAGGGGCTTTTCACAGTAACTTCATTTGAAGCCTACTTGTCACAATAAGCGATTTTCATTTCATTTTTTCATTTCACTCCATATCTGGTTCACACTCTCTCTATCTCGATATAGTTTCTACTTTCTACTCTCTGTGTCACATCCTCCCAACTCCTGTCCAAACTAATAAAAACATCAGGAATATGAGCGAGATCATCGAGTCCATCAGGACGGCTCTGCCTAATCAGGGCTGGTCATTGTGGATCTAACACCACTTTCCTGTCTTCCCGATAATCCTCGTCAATCCAAAATCTGTACCTCGCCTGTCACTCTTTGTTCCTCCTTCAATTTCTGTTGCTCTCGCCCTCCTCCCTGTCACAGGAGAGAGAGAGATGCAGCAAGATAGAGAGAATGTGTGAGAGAGAGATACAGCAAGATAGAGAGAATGTGTGAGAGAGAGATACAGCAAGATCGAGAGAATGTGTGAGAGAGAGATACAGCAAGATAGAGAGAATGTGAGAGAGAGAGAGACAGCAAGATAGAGAGAATGTGTGAGAGAGAGAGATACAGCAAGATAGAGAGAATGTGTGAGAGAGAGATACAGCAAGATAGAGAGAATGTGTGAGAGAGAGAGAGAGAGACAGCAAGATAGAGAGAATGTGTGAGAGAGAGAGATACAGCAAGATAGAGAGAATGTGTGAGAGAGAGAGAGATACAGCAAGATAGAGAGAATGTGTGTGAGAGAGAGATACAGCAAGATAGAGAGAATGTGTGAGAGAGAGAGAGATACAGCAAGATAGAGAGAATGTGTGTGAGAGAGAAATACAGCAAGATAGAGAGAATGTGTGAGAGAGAGAGAGACAGCAAGATAGAGAGAATGTGTGAGAGAGAGAGATACAGCAAGATAGAGAGAATGTGTGTGAGAGAGAGAGATACAGCAAGATAGAGAGAATGTGTGTGAGAGAGAGAGAGATACAGCAAGATAGAGAGAATGTGTGAGAGAGAGAGATACAGCAAGATATAGAGAATGTGTGAGAGAGAGAGAGAGATACAGCAAGATAGAGAGAATGTGTGTGTGAGAGAGAAATACAGCAAGATAGAGAGAATGTGTGTGAGAGAGACAGATACAGCAAGATGGCGAGAATGTGTGAGAGAGAGAGATACAGCAAGATGGAAAGAATGTGTGAGAGAGAGAAATACAGCAAGATAGAGAGAATGTGAGAAGAGAGAGATACAGCAAGATAGAGAGAATTTGTGAGAGAGAGAGATACAGCAAGATAGAGAGAATGTGTGAGAGAGAGGTATACAGCAAGATAGAGAGAATGTGTGAGAGAGAGATACAGCAAGATAGAGAGAATGTGTGAGAGAGAGAGAGATGCAGCAAGATAGAGAGAATGTGTGAGAGAGATACAGCAAGATAGAGAGAATGTGTGAGAGAGAGATACAGCAAGATAGAGAGAATGTGTGAGAGAGAGAGAGAGATGCTGCAAGATAGAGAGAATGTGTGAGAGAGAGATACAGCAAGATAGAGAGAATGTGAGAGAGAGAGAAATACAGCAAGATAGAGAGAATGTGTGTGAGAGAGAGATACAGCAAGATAGAGAGAATGTGTGAGAGAGAGACACAGCAAGATAGAGAGAATGTGCGAGAGACATACAGCAAGATAGAGAGAATGTGTGTGTGAGAGTGAGAGATATTCCATCCCAGTCCCCCTCCCTCACTCACTCCATCCCACTCCCCTCACTCACTCACTCCATCCCATTCCCTCACTCACTCCATCCCACTCCCCTCCCTCACTCACTCCATCCCATTCCCTCACTCACTCCACCACACGCCCCTCACTCACTCACTCCATCCCACTCCCCTCACTCACTCACTCCTTCCCACTCCCCTCACTCACTCCATCCCACTCCCTCACTCACTCACTCCATCCCACTCCCCTCACTCACTCACTCCTTCCCACTCCCCTCACTCACTCCATCCCATTCCCTCACTCACTCCATCCCACTCCCCTCCCTCACTCACTCCATCCCATTCCCTCACTCACTCCATCCCATTCCCTCACTCACTCCACCACACTCCCCTCACTCACTCCATCCCACTCCCCTCACTCACTCCATCCCACTCCCCTCACTCACTCACTCCATCCCAGTCCCCCTCCTTCACTCACTCCATCCCATTCCCTCACTCACTCACTCCATCCCACTCCCCTCACTCACTCACTCCATCCCAGTCCCCCTCCTTCACTCACTCCATCCCACTCCCCTCCCTCACTCACTCCATCCCAGTCCCCCTCCTTCACTCACTCCATCCCACTCCCCTCCCTCACTCACTCCATCCCATTCCCTCACTCACTCCATCCCATTCCCTCACTCACTCCACCACACTCCCCTCACTCACTCCATCCCACTCCCCTCACTCACTCCATCCCACTCCCCTCCCTCACTCACTCCACCACACTCCCCTCACTCACTCCACCCCACTCCCCTCACTCACTCCATCCCACTCCCCTCCCTCACTCACTCCATCCCACTGCCCTCCCTCACTCATTCCATCCCAGTCCCCCTCCTTCACTCACTCCATCCCATTCCCTCACTCACTCACTCCATCCCACTTCCCTCACTCACTCCATCCCACTCCCCTCACTCACTCACTCCATCCCAGTCCCCCTCCTTCACTCATTCCATCCCACTCCCTCACTCACTCACTCCATCCCACTCCCCTCACTCACTCACTCCATCCCATTCCCTCACTCACTCCCTGCAGAGTAATAAAAGCCACTCTCTCAGTTGGAGATTTGATGAATGCTCCGGGAGTTTTCCGGGTGAAGTTTGAGTTTAAAACCCCTCCGGATGCTGATACCTGGCGCTGGTGATGTTGGATTTGGGACAATCATTGAAGATGCAATTTGTGGCAGAGTGGTCTCTGGCGTGGTTGGCACAGTGGTCTCTGGCGTGGTTGGCACAGTGGTCTCTGGCATGGTTGGCAGAGTGGTCTCTGGCATGGTTGGCACAGTGGTCTCTGGCATGGGTGGCACAGTGGTCTCTGGCGTGGGTGGCAGAGTTGGTATGACAGCTTTAACTGGAAATAAGAGACACAAAGGTGGGAGAATGAGTGAGGACAAAATCCCAACATCAAAGCAAAATAAAGAAAGTGCCGGGAATCTGAAGTCATTGCAGAAGCTTCTGGAAAGACTCAGTACATCTGGGAGCATCTGTGGAGCGAGGAACAGAGAGCCTTGCAGATTGAGGAACTGTTGTCATCCGAGGGTCAGAAGCCGACAAGGTTAACTCTGTTCCTGTCCGCAGACACTGCCAGACATGCTGAGTATTTTATATTCTTCTCCACAAACACCAAACTCCACTTCAAACCCGAACTAGAATTCAGCAAATGAGAGAGAGGCGGTAAAACAGCCTCCGCTATCATTTAAATGTGACCCCTACCCAGGTCCCCACACGTGACAGTCCACATCCTCCTGACCCCTCAGTAAGCCCCCCAACATGGTATTCCCCAAACCCGACCCCCAGGGCCTCTTTTGTGATCCATGCACTGGGACCCCCAGATCCCTCTGTACCTCAGAGCTCTGCAATCTCGCACCGTTTCCAAAATCAGCTTCCCTTTTATTCTTCCTGCCAAACTGGACACTTTCCCACTTTCCCAAGTTATATCCATTTTCCCCACATTTACCCTCTCGCTGTCCCTTTACACCCTCCTTACGTTCTCTTCACAATTTACTGTCCTTCCTATCATTGTGTCGTCAGCAAAGTTAGTGAGCAGACATTCAGCCCCTTCATCCGAGTCCCTATCTCCATGTTTCTGAAATATCCTCAGTGACTCAGCTTCCACAGGCCTCTGGGATCGAGAATTCCAAACAGTCACAACCCTGGGGTTTTATCATTTTTAAAACCTCTCTCCCCCTCGGCCCTAATTGGCTTCTCCTTATTTGGGGTTTTTGCCCCGTGGTTCAGAATTCGCCGACCAGGGGAACGAGCTCCGCCGCATCGACCCTGTCTCTCCATTTCAGTCTGGTTTAGATTGCAGTGAGAGCTCAGTCAAATTCCCACCTGGATGAAAAGGTTTTCCCTCAAATCCCCTCTAAATCTCCGGCCCCTTACCTTAAATCGCTGCCCCCTGGTTACCCCTCAACTAAGGGGAAAAGTACCTCCCTATCCACCCTGTCCCTGTCCCTCATAATTCTGTCCAAATCGCTCAGCTCCCTCCTCAGCCCTCTCTGCTCCAGAGGAAACATTCCCAGCCGCTCCAGTCTCTCTCGATAGCTGAAACATTGCAGCCTGGGCAACATCCTGGTCAGTCTCCCCTGCACCCTCTCTAATGCACTCACTGCTATCGTGTGGTGACCAGAACTGTACACAATCCTCTAGCTGTGACCTAACCAGCGTTTTATACAGTCCCAGCATAACCTCCCCGCTCTTGTATTCAGTGCCTGGGTTAATAACGGCAGGTATCCCATAGACCTTGTAAACCACCTTGTACCATCCTGCTGCCTTCAGGGACTTATAGACCTGCACACCCAGATCCCTCTGTACTTCCTGAGGTCTTCCCATTCATTGTATGTTCCCTTCCCAGCTTAGTCCTCCCAATAGGCATCACCTCGCACTTTTCAGGGTTAAATTCCATTTGCCGCTGTTCTGCCCATCTAACCAGACTGTCCCCTGGCCTAGCAGGATGGGTGTATGAGGAGGATTGAGTCGGTTAGGATTGTCTTCGCTGGAGTGCAGAAGAATGAGGGGGGACCTCATAGAAACCGATAAAATTCAACCAGGACTGGACAGGGTAGATGCAGGAAGGATGTTCCCGATGGTGGGGGTGAACCAGGGGTCACAGTCTGAGGATACAAAGAACAACATAGCACAGGAACAGGCCCTTCAGCCCTCCAAGCCGATACTAGTCATGATACCATCCTTGGCCAAAACCAGCACATCCTGGTCCTGCGGCATCGACCATTTTGGACAGAGATGAGGAGAAATATCTTCGCCCGGAGAGTGGTCGGCCTGTGGAATCCGTTACCACAGGAAGTAGGTGAGGCCAAAACATTGATGTTTTCAAGAAGCAGCTCGATATCGCTCTGATGCCGAAGGGGATCAAAGGACACGGGGGGGAAGCGGGATTAGGCTATTGAGTTGGGTGATCAGCCACCATCATAATGACGGGCAGAGCAGCTCGAGGGGCCGAATGGCCTCCTCCTGCTCCTATTTTCCAGGTTTCTTTGACCAGCTCCTCTATATGGTCTTGTAATCTAAGGCTTTCATAGAACATAGAACATAGAACAAGACAGCGCAGTACAGGCCCTTCGGCCCACGATGTTGCACCGAAACAAAAGCCATCTAACCTACACTATGCCATTATCATCCATATGTTTATCCAATAAACTTTTAAATGTCCTCAATGTTGGCGAGTTCACTACTGTAGCAGGTAGGGCATTCCACGGCCTCACTACTCTTTGCGTAAAGAACCTACCTCTGACCTCTGTCCTATATCTATTACCCCTCAGTTTAAAGTTATGTCCCCTCGTGCCAGCCATTTCCATCCGCGGGAGAAGGCTCTCACTGTCCACCCTATCCAACCCCCTGATCATTTTGTATGCCTCTATTAAGTCTCCTCTTAACCTTCTTCTCTCCAACGAAAACAACCTCAAGTCCATCAGCCTTTCCTCATAAGATTTTCCCTCCATACCAGGCAACATCCTGGTAAATCTCCTCTGCACCCGCTTCAAAGCCTCCACGTCCTTCCTATAATGCGGTGACCAGAACTGTACGCAATACTCCAAATGCGGCCGTACCAGAGTTCTGTACAGCTGCAACATGACCTCCCGACTCCGGAACTCAATCCCTCTACCAATAAAGGCCAACACTCCATAGGCCTTCTTCACAACCCTATCAACCTGGGTGGCAACTTTCAGGGATCTATGTACATGGACACCTAGATCCCTCTGCTCATCCACACTTTCAAGAACTTTACCATTAGCCAAATATTCCGCATTCCTGTTATTCCTTCCAAAGTGAATCACCTCACACTTCTCTACATTAAACTCCATTTGCCACCTCTCAGCCCAGCTCTGCAGCTTATCTATGTCCCTCTGTAACCTGCTACATCCTTCCACACTATCGACAACACCACCGACTTTAGTGTCGTCTGCAAATTTACTCACCCACCCTTCTGCGCCCTCCTCTAGGTCATTGATAAAAATGACAAACAGCAACGGCCCCAGAACAGATCCTTGTGGTACTCCACTTGTGACTGTACTCCATTCTGAACATTTCCCATCAACCACCACCCTCTGTCTTCTTTCAGCTAGCCAATTTCTGATCCACATCTCTAAATCACCCTCAATCCCCAGCCTCCGTATTTTTTGCAATAGCCTACCGTGGGGAACCTTATCAAACGCTTTGCTGAAATCCATATACACCACATCAACTGCTCTACCCTCATCTACCTGTTCAGTCACCTTCTCAAAGAACTCAATAAGGTTTGTGAGGCATGACCTACCCTTCACAAAGCCATGCTGACTATCCCTGATCATATTATTCCTATCTAGATGATTATAAATCTTGTCTCTTATAATCCCCTCCAAGTCTTTACCCACTACAGACGTGAGGCTCACCGGTCTATAGTTGCCGGGGTTGTCTCTACTCCCCTTTTTGAACAAAGGGACCACATTTGCTGTCCTCCAGTCCTCTGGCACTATTCCTGTAGCCAATGATGACATAAAAATCAAAGCCAAAGGCCCAGCAATCTCTTCCCTGGCCTCCCAGAGAATCCTCGGATAAATCCCATCAGGCCCCGGGGACTTATCTATTTTCAGCCTGTCCAGAATTGCCAACACCTCTTCCCTACGTACCTCAATGCCATCTATTCTATTAGGCTGGGTCTCAGCATTCTCCTCCACAACATTATCTTTTTCCTGAATGAATACTGACGAAAAATATTCATTTAGTATCTCGCCTATCTCTTCAGACTCCACACACAATTTCCCATCCCTGTCCTTGACTGGTCCTACTCTTACCCTAGTCATTCGCTTATTCCTGACATACCTATAGATACCTTCTCTCATTCTTCAAAACTGTCACGAATTCATGTCCAGTTTCCTCAATCTCTCTTCATCAGGGACAGTCCCGACATCCCGGGAACAAGTCTGGTGAACCTTCGGTAAACTCCAGCTCTGGGAATAAAATCCTTCCTCAGGTAAGGGAACCAAAACTACACACACTGCTCCAGGTGTGGTCAAACCAGAGTTCCAGAAATTTGGAGCAAGACTTTGCGACTCCTGCACTCAAATTCTCTGGTCATAATGTCTAACATTCCTTTACCTTCCTAATTGCTCATTGTAAATGCACGCTAGCTTTCAGTGCCTTATTGACGAGGACTCCCAGGTCCCTTTGTCCAGCTACACTTTCTAACCTCTCACCATTTGAGAAATAACCCACACACCTGTTCCTCCCACAAAATGGTCGCCTCACATTTTCTACGATATATTCCATCTCCCATGTTCTTGCCAACTCACCAAATCTGCCCAAATCCCCTTGAAACAGCTTTGCATCTTCCTCACAACTCACATTCCCACTCATGTTGTGCCTTCCACAATCTTGGAAAGGTGACATTGATCTATATTGTGAACAGCTGGGGCCCTGAGTACTGATCCTTGTGGGCCCCACTCGTCAGAGGCTGTCACTGTCAGAATGGGCCCTTTATTCCCGCTCTCTGTTTTCTGCCTGTTAACCAGTCCTGAGCCTGTGTCAGTATCTTGTCTCCTATCCCATTGCTATAGTTTGTGACCAACCTCCTGTTGGTGAGTTCATCAAAAGCTTGATGAAAATACAGGGGACGGGATTCTCCGACCCCCCGCCGAGTCGGAGAATTGCCGGGGACAGGAGTGAATCCCGCCCCCGGCTGCTGCCGAATTCTCCGGCCCCCTAAAAATCCCGGGGAGGAGAGGGCGAGTGCCGGGGAGGAGAGGGCGAGTGCCGGGGAGGAGAGGGCGAGTGCCGGGGAGGAGAGGGCGAGTGCCGGGGTGGAGTGGGCGAGTGCCGGGGTGGAGTGGGTGAGTGCCGGGGAGGAGAGGGCGAGTGCCGGGGAGGAGAGGGCGAGTGCCGGGGAGGAGAGGGCGAGTGCCGGGGGGAGAGGGCGAGTGCCGGGGAGGAGGGGGCGAGTGCAGGGGTGTAGAGGGCGAATGCCGGGTGGGAGAGGGCGAGTGCCGGGGAGGAGGGGGCGAGTGCCGGGGAGGAGAGGGCGAGTGCCGGGGAGGAGGGGGCGAGTGCCGGGGGGAGAGGGCGAGTGCCGGGGAGGAGGGGGCGAGTGCAGGGGTGTAGAGGGCGAGTGCCGGGTGGGAGAGGGCGAGTGTCGGGGCGGAGAGGGCGAGTGCCGGGGAGGAGGGGGCGAGTGCCGGGGAGGAGGGGGCGAGTGCCGGGGAGGAGGGGGCGAGTGCCGGGGAGGAGGGGGCGAGTGCCGGGGAGGAGGGGGCGAGTGCCGGGGAGGAGGGGGCGAGTGCTGGGGAGGAGAGGACGAGTGCCGGGAGGGGAGAGGGTGAGTGCCGGGGAGGAGAGGGCGAGTGCCGGGGTGGGGAGGGTGAGTACCGGGGAGAGGGTGGTGTGCCGTGGAGGAGGGGGCGAATGCCGGGGAGGAAGAGGCGAATGCCGGGGAGGAGGGGGCGAGTGCCGGGAAGGAGAGAGGGAGTGCCGGGGGTAGAGGGCGAGTGCCGGGGAGGGGAGGGTGAGTACCGAGGAGGGGGGGGTGTGCCGGGGAGGAGGGGGCGAATGCAGGGGAGGAGGGGGCGAGTGCCGGGGAGGGGAGGGCGAGTGTCGGGGAGGGGAGGGCGAGTGTCGGGGAGGAGAGGGCGAGTGTCGGGGAGGAGAGGGCGAGTGCCGGGGAGGAGAGGGCGAGTGTCGGGGAGGAGGGGGCGAGTGCCGGGGAGGGGAGGGCGAGTGTCGGGGAGGAGAGGGCGAGTGTCGGGGAGGAGAGGGCGAGTGCCGGGGAGGAGAGGGCGAGTGTCGGGGAGGAGAGGGCGAGTGTCGGGGCGGAGAGGGCGAGTGCCGGGAGGAAAGAGGGCGAGAGCCGGGGAGGAGAGGGCGAGTGCCGGGGAGGAGAGGGCGAGTGTCGGGGAGGAGAGGGCGAGTGTCGGGGCGGAGAGGGCGAGTGCCGGGAGGAAAGAGGGCGAGTGCCGGGGAGGGGAGGGCGAGTGCCGTGGTGGAGTGGGCGAGTGTCGGGGAGGAGAGGGCGAGTGTCGGGGAGGAGAGGGCGAGTGTCGGGGAGGAGAGGGCGAGTGCCGGGGAGGAGAGGGCGAGTGCCGGGGAGGAGAGGGCGAGTGTCGGGGAGGAGAGGGCGAGTGTCGGGGCGGAGAGGGCGAGTGCCGGGAGGAAAGAGGGCGAGTGCCGGGGTGGAGAGGGCGAGTGCCGGGGAGGAGAGGGCGAGTGTCGGGGCGGAGAGGGCGAGTGCCGGGAGGAGAGGGCGAGTGCCGGGGAGGAGAGGGCGAGTGCCGGGGAGGAGAGGGCGAGTGCCGGGGAGGAGAGGGCGAGTGCCGGGGAGGAGAGGGCGAGTGTCGGGGCGGAGAGGGCGAGTGCCGGGAGGAGAGGGCGAGTGTCGGGGCGGAGAGGGCGAGTGCCGGGAGGAAAGAGGGCGAGTGCCGGGGTGGAGTGGGCGAGTGCCGGGGAGGAGAGGGCGAGTGCCGGGGAGGAGAGGGCGAGTGTCGGGGCGGAGAGGGCGAGTGCCGGGGAGGGGAGGGCGAGTGTCGGGGCGGAGAGGGCGAGTGCCGGGGCGGAGAGGGCGAGTGCCGGGAGGAAAGAGGGCGAGTGCCGGGGAGGAGAGGGCGAGTGCCGGGGAGGAGAGGGCGAGTGCCGGGGCGGAGAGGGCGAGTGCCGGGGAGGAGGGGGCGAGTGCCGGGGAGGAGAGGGCGAGTGCCGGGGAGGAGAGGGCGAGTGCCGGGGAGGAGAGGACGAGTGCCGGGGAGGGGGGGCGTGTGCCGGGGAGGGGGGTGCGAGTGCCGGGGAGGGGGGGGGGGGCGAGTGCCGGTGTGGGGGGGGGGGAGAGCCGGGGTGGGGGGGAGCGAGTGCCGGGGTGGGTGTGTGCTGGGTGTGTCCGTCCTGGGTGGTTGTGTCCTGGGTGGATGTGTCCTGGGTTAGTGTGTGCTGGGTGTGTGTGTGCTGGGTGTGTGTGTGCTGGGTGGGTGTGTGCTGGGTGGGTGTGTGCTGGGTGGGTGTGTGCTGGGTGGGTGTGTGCTGGGTGGGTGTGTGCTGGGTGTGTGTGTGCTGCGTAGGTGTGTGCTGGGTGGGTGTGTGCTGGGTAGGTGTGTCCTGGGTGTGTGTGTGCTGGGTGGGTGTGTGCTGGGTGTGTGTGTCCTGGGTAGGTGTGCTGGGTGGGTGTGTGCTGGTTGGGTGTGTGCTCGGTGGGTGTGTCCTGAGTGTGTGTGGTGTGTGTGTGTGTCCTGCATAGGTGTGTCATGGGTAGGTGTGTGCTGGGTGTGTGTGTGTTGGGTGGGTGGGTGCTGGGTGTGTGTGCGCTGGGCGGGTGGGTGCTGGGTGGGTGTGTCCTGGGTGTGTGTGTGCTGGGTGGGTGTGTCCTGGGTGGGTGTGTCCTGCGTGGGTGTGTCCTGGGTATGTGTGTGCTAGGTGATTGTGTGCTGGGTGTGTGTGTGCTGGGTGTGTCCGTCCTGGGTGGGTGTGTCCTGGATGGGTGTGTGCTGGGTGGGTGTGTCCTGGGTGTATGTGTGCTGGGTGTGAGTGTGCTGGGTGTGTGTGTGCTGGGTGTGTGTGTCCTTGGTGGGTGTGTGCTGGGTGTGTGTGTCCTGGGTGGGTGTGTGCTATGTGGGTGTGTGCTGGGTGGGTGTGTACGGGTGTGTGTGTTCTGGGTGTGTCCGTCCTGGGTGGTTGTGTCCTGGGTGGGTGTGTGCTGGGTAGGCGTGTGCTGGGTGTGTGTGTGCTGGGTAGTTGTGTGCTGGGTAGGTGTGTCCTGGGTAGGTGTGTGCTGGGTGTGTGTGTGCTGGGTGGGTGTGTGCTGGGTAGGTGTGTGCTGGGTGTGTGTGTGCTGGGTGGGTGTGTGCTGTGTAGGTGTGAGCTGGGTAGGTATTTCCTGGGTAGGTGTGTGCTGGGTGGGTGTGTGCTGGGTGGGTGTGTGCTGGGTAGGTGTGTGCTGGGTGTGTGTGTGCTGGGTGGGTGTGTGCTGGGTAGGTGTGTGCTGGGTGTGTGTGTGCTGGGTGGGTGTGTGCTGTGTAGGTGTGAGCTGGGTAGGTATTTCCTGGGTAGGTGTGTGCTGGGTGGGTGTGTGCTGGGTGGGTGTGTGCTGGGTAGGTGTGTGCTGGGTGGGTGTGTGCTGGGTGGGTGTGTGCTGTGTAGGTGTGAGCTGGGTGTGTGTGTGCTATGTGTGTGTGTGCTGGGTGGGTGTGTCCTGGGTGTGTGTGTGCTGGGTGTGTGTGTGCTGGGTGTGTGTGTCCTGGGTGTGTGAGTGCTGGGTGTGTGGCTGCTGGGTGTGTGTGTCCTGTGTAGGTGTGTGCTGGGTGTGTGTGTGGGTTTGTGCTGGGTAGGTGTGTGCTGGGTAGGTGTGTGCTGGGTGGGTGTGTGCTGGGTGGGTGTGTGCTGGGTGGGTGTGTGCAGGGTAGGTGTGTCCTGTGTAGGTGTGTCCTGGGTGTGTGTGTGCTGGGTGTGTGTGTGCTGGGTAGGTGTGTGCTGGGTGTGTGTGTGCTGGGTGGGTGTGTGCTGGGTGGGTGTGTGCTGGGTGGGTGTGTGCTGGGTGGGTGTGTGCTGGGTGTGTTTGTGCTGCGTAGGTGTGTGCTGGGTGGGTGTGTGCTGGGTAGGTGTGTCCTGGGTGTGTGTGTGCTGGGTGGGTGTGTGCTGGGTGTGTGTGTCCTGGGTAGGTGTGCTGGGTGGGTGTGTGCTGGTTGGGTGTGTGCTCGGTGGGTGTGTCCTGAGTGTGTGTGGTGTGTGTGTGTGTCCTGCATAGGTGTGTCATGGGTAGGTGTGTGCTGGGTGTGTGTGTGTTGGGTGGGTGGGTGCTGGGTGGGTGTGTCCTGGGTGTGTGTGTGCTGGGTGGGTGTGTCCTGGGTGGGTGTGTCCTGCGTGGGTGTGTCCTGGGTATGTGTGTGCTAGGTGATTGTGTGCTGGGTGTGTGTGTGCTGGGTGTGTCCGTCCTGGGTGGGTGTGTCGTGGATGGGTGTGTGCTGGGTGGGTGTGTCCTGGGTGTAGGTGTGCTCGGTGTGAGTGTGCTGGGTGTGTGTGTGCTGGGTGTGTGTGTCCTTGGTGGGTGTGTGCTGGGTGTGTGTGTCCTGGGTGGGTGTGTGCTATGTGGGTGTGTGCTGGGTGGGTGTGTACGGGTGTGTGTGTTCTGGGTGTGTCCGTCCTGGGTGGTTGTGTCCTGGGTGGGTGTGTGCTGGGTAGGTGTGTGCTGGGTAGGTGTGTCCTGGGTAGGTGTGTGCTGGGTGTGTGTGTGCTGGGTGGGTGTGTGCTGGGTAGGTGTGTGCTGCGTGTGTGTGTGCTGGGTGGGTGTGTGCTTTGTAGGTGTGAGCTGGGTAGGTGTGTCCTGGGTAGGTGTGTGCTGGGTGTGTGTGTGCTGGGTGGGTGTGTGCTGGGTGGGTGAGTGCTGGGTAGGTGTGTGCTGGGTGGGTGTGTGCTGGGTGGGTGTGTGCTGTGTAGGTGTGAGCTGGGTGTGTGTGTGCTATGTGTGTGTGTGCTGGGTGGGTGTGTCCTGGGTGTGTGTGTGCTGGGTGTGTGTGTGCTGGGTGTGTGTGTCCTGGGTGTGTGAGTGCTGGGTGTGTGTCTGCTGGGTGTGTGTGTCCTGTGTAGGTGTGTGCTGGGTGTGTGTGTGGGTTTGTGCTGGGTAGGTGTGTGCTGGGTAGGTGTGTGCTGGGTGGGTGTGTGCTGGGTGGGTGTGTGCTGGGTGGGTGTGTGCAGGGTAGGTGTGTCCTGTGTAGGTGTGTCCTGGGTGTGTGTGTGCTGGGTGTGTGTGTGCTGGGTAGGTGTGTGCTGGGTGTGTGTGTGCTGGGTGGGTGTGTGCTGGGTGGGTGTGTGCAGGGTAGGTGTGTCCTGTGTAGGTGTGTCCTGGGTGTGTGTGTGCTGCGTGGGTGTGTGCTCGGTGTGTGTGTGCTGGGTGTGTCCAACCTGGGTGGGTGTGCCCTGGGTGGGTGTGTGATGGGCAGGTGTGTGCTGTGTGGGTGTGTGCTGGGTAGATGTGTGCTGTGTGGGTGTGTGATGGGTGGGTGTGTGCTTGGTGTGTGTGTGCAGGGTAGGTGTGTGCTGGGTAGGTGTGTGATGGGTGGGTGTGTGCTGGGTGGGTGTTTGCTGGGTGTGTGTGTGCTGGGTGTGTGTGTGCTGGGTGTGTGTGTGCAGGGTACGTGTGTGCTGGGTAGGTGTGTGATGGGTGGGTGTGTGCTGGGTGGGTGTTTGCTGGGTGTGTGTGTGCTGGGTTGGTGTGTGCTGGGTGTGTGTGTGCAGGGTAGGTGTGTGCTGGGTAGGTGTGTGCTGGGTGTGTGTGTGCTGGGTGGGTGTTTGCTGGGTGTGTGTGTGCTGGGTGGGTGTGTGCTGGGTGTGTGTGTGCAGGGTAGGTGTGTGCTGGGTAGGTGTGTGCTGGGTAGGTGTGTCCTGGGTGTGTGTGTGCTGGGTAGGTGTGTCCTGGGTGTGTGTGTGCTGGGTGTGTGTGTGCTGGGTGGGTGTGTGCTGGGCGTGTGTGTGCTGGGTGGGTGTGTCCTGGGTGGATGTGTCCTGGGTGTGTGTGTGCTGTGTGTGTGTGTGCTGGGTGTGTCCGTCTTGGGTGGGTGTGTGCTGGGTGGGTGTGTCCTGGGTGGATGTGTCCTGGGTGTGTGTGTGCTGGGTGTGTGTGTGCTGGGTGTGTGTGTGCTGGGTGTGTCCTTCTTGGGTGGGTGTGTGCTGGGTGTGTGTGTGCTGGGTGGGTGTGTGCTGGGCGTGTGTGTGCTGGGTGGGTGTGTGCTGGGTGTGTCCGTCCTGGGTGGATGTGTCCTGGGTGTGTGTGTGCTGGGTAGGTGTGTGCTGGGTGGGTGTGTCCTGGGTGGGTGTGTCCTGGATAGGTGTGTGCTGGGTGGGTGTGTGCTGAGTGTTTGTGTGCTGAGTGTTTGTGTGCTGGGTGTGTGTGTGCTGGGTGTGTGTGTGCTGGGTGTGTGTGTGCTGAGTGTTTGTGTGCTGGGTGTGTGTGTGCTGGGTGGGTGTGTGCTGGGTGGGTGTGTGCTGGGTGTGTGTGTGCTGGGTGGGTGTGTGCTGTGTGTGTGTGTGCTGGGTAGGTGTGTGCTGGGCGTGTGTGTGTGCTGGGTCGGGGTGTGCTGGGTGGGTGGGTGCTATGTGGGTGTGTACTGGGTAGGTGTGTGCTGTGTGTGTGTGTGCTGGGTGTGTGTGTGCTGGGTGGGTGTGTGCTGGGTAGGTGTGTGCTGTGTGTGTGTGTGCTGGGTGTGTGTGTGCTGGGTGTGTGTGTTGGTAGGTGTGTGCTGGGTCGGTGTGTGCTGGGTGGGTGTGTCCTGGGTAGGTGTGTGCTGTTTGTGTGTGTCCTGGATGGGTGTGTGCTGGGTGGGTGTGTCCTGGGTGTGTGTGTTCTGGGTAGGTGTGTGCTGGGTGTGTGTGTGCTGGGTAGGTGTGTGCTGGGTAGGTGTGTGCTAGGTGGGTGTGTGCTGTGTAGGTGTGAGCTGGGTGTGTGTGTGATAGGTGTGTGTGCTGGGTAGGTGTGTGCTGGGTAGGTGTGACATGGGTGTGTGTGTGCTGTGTAGGTTTGAGCTGGTGTCTGTGTGATGGGTACGTGTGTGCTGTGTAGGTGTGTGCTGTGTGGGTGTGTGCTGGGTAGGTGTGTGCTGGGTAGGTGTGTCCTGGGTAGGTGTGTGCTGGGTGTGTGTGTGTGCTGGGTGTGTGTGTGCTGGGTAGGTGTGTGCTGGGTGGGTGTGTGATGGGTGGGTGTGTGATGGTTGTGTGTGTGCTGGGCGTGTGTGTGCTGGGTCGGTGTGTTCTGGGTAGGTGTGTGCTGGGTAGGTGTGTGCTGGGTAGGTGTGTGCTGGGTGTGTGTGTGCTGGGTGTGTGTGCTGGGTAGGTGTGTGCTGGGTGTGTGTGCTGGGTGGGTGTGTGCAGGGTGTGTGTGTGCTGGGCGGGTGTGTGCTGGGTGTGTGTGTGCTGAGAAGGTGTGTTCTGGGTAGGTGTGTGCTGGGCAGGTGTGTGCTGCATGGGTGGGTGTGTCCTGGGTGGGTGTGTGCTGGGTGTGTGTGTGCTGGGTGTGTGTGTGCTGGGTAGGTGTGTGCTGGGTGGTTGTGTGCTGGGTGGGTGTGTCCTGGATAGGTGTGTCCTGGGTGTGTGTGTGCTGGGTCTGTGTGTGCTGGGTGGGTTTGTGCTGGGTGGGTTTGTGCTGGGTGGGTGTGTGCTGGGTAGGTGTGTGCTGAGTGGGTGTGCGCTGGGTGTGTGGGTGCTGGGTGGGTGTGTGCTGGGTAGGTGTGTGCTGGGTGGGTTTGTGCTGGGTGGGTGTGTCCTGGGTGGATGTGTCCTGGGTAGGTGTGTCCTGGGTAGGTGTGTGCTGGGTGAGTGTGTGCTGGGTGGGTGTGTGCTGGGTAGGTGGGTGCTGGGTGTGTGGGTGCTGGGTGGGTGTGTGCTGGGTGTGTGTGTGCTGGGTGTGTGTTTGCTGGGTGGGTTTGTGCTGGGTGGGTGTGTCCTGGGTGGGTGTGTCCTGGGTAGGTGTGTCCTGGGTAGGTGTGTGCTGGGTGGGTGTGTGCTGGGTGGGTGTGTGCTGGGTAGGTGGGTGCTGGGTGTGTGGGTGCTGGGTGGGGGTGTGCTGGGTGTGTGTGTGCTGGGTGTGTGAGTGCTGGGTGGGTTTGTGCTGGGTAGGTGTGTCGTGGGTAGGTGTGTGCTGGGTGGGTGGGTGCTGGGTGTGTGTGTGCTGTGTGTGTGTGTTCTGGGTGTGTGTGTGTTGGGTAGGTGTGTGCTGGGTGTCTGTGTGCTGGGTGTGTGTGTGCTGGGTGTGTGTGTGCTGTGTGTGTGCTGGGTGGGTGTGTGCTGGGTAAGTGTGTGCTGGATGTGTGTGTGCTGGGTGGGTGTGTGCTGGGTGGGTGCTGGGTGTGTGTGTGCTGGGGGTGTGTGTCCTGGGTAGGTGTGTCCTGGGTGTGTGTGTGCTGGGTAGGTGTGTGCTGTGTAGGTGTGTGCTGGGTGAGTCCATCCTGGGTGTGTGTGTGCTGGGTGTGTGTGTGCTGGGAAGGTGTGTGCTGGGTGTGTCCGTCCTGGGTGTGTGTGTCCTGGGTGTGTCCGTCCTGGGTAGGTGTGTGCTGGGTGTGTCCGTCCTGGGTGGGTGTGTCCTGGGTAGGTGTGTGCTGGGTGTGTGTGCGCTGGGTGTGTCCGTCCTGGGTGGGTGTGTCCTGGGTAGGTGTGTGCTGGGTAGGTGTGTGCTGGGTAGGTGTGACCTGGGTGTGTGTGTGCTGGGTGTGTCCGTCCTGGGTGGGTGTGTCCTGGGTAGGTGTGTGCTGGGTGTGTGTGTGCTGGGTAGGTGTGTGCTGGGTAGGTGTGTGCTGGGTGTGTCCGTCCTGGGTGGGTGTGTCCTGGGTAGGTGTGTGCTGGGTATGCCCGTCCTGGGTGGGTGTGTGCTGGGTAGGTGTGTGCTGGGTAGGTGTGTGCTGGGTGTGTGTGTGCTGGGTGTGTGTGTGCTGGGTGTGTGTGTCCTGGGTGTGCCCGTCCTGGGTAGGTGTGTCCTGGGTGGGTGTGTGCTGGGTGGGTGTGTGCTGGGTAGGTGTGTGCTGGGTAGGTGTGTGCTGGGTGTGTGTGTGCTGGTTGGGTGTGTCCTGGGTGGGTGTGTCCTGGGTGTGCCCGTCCTGGGTAGGTGTGTCCTGGGTGGGTGTGTGCTGGGTAGGTGTGTGCTGGGTAGGTGTGTGCTGGGTGTGTGGGTGCTGGTGGGTGTGTGCTGGGTAGGTGTTTGCTGGGTGTGTGTGTGTTGGGTGTGTGGGTGCTGGGTAGGTGTGTGCTGGGTGTGTGTGTCCTGGGTGTGTGTGTCCTGGGTAGTTGTGTTGTGGGTGTGTGGGTGCTGGGTGTGTGTGCTGGGTGTGTGGGTGCTGGTTGTGTGTGTCCTGGGTGTGTGTGTCCTGGGTGGGTGGGTGCTGGGTGTGTGTGTATTGGGTGTGTGGGTGCTGAGTAGGTGTGTCCTGGGTGGGTGGGTGCTGGGTGTGTGTGTCCTGGGTGTGTGGGTGCTGTGTGTGGGTGTCCTGGGTAGGTGTGTCCTTGGTGGGTGGGTGCTGTGCGTGTGTGTCCTGGGTGGGTGTGTGCTGGGTGTGTGTGTCCTGGGTGTGTGGGTGCTGGGTAGGTGTGTGCTGGTTGGGTGTGTGCTGTGTCGGTGTGAGCTGGGTAGGTGTGTCCTGCGTACGTATGTGCTGGGTGAGTGTGTGATGGGTGTGTGTGCTGGGTAGGTGTGTGCTGGGTAGGTGTGTGCTGGGTGTGTGTGTGCTGGGTGTGTGTGTGCTGGGTAGGTGTGTGCTGGGTGTGTGTGTGCTGGGTGGGTGTGTGCTGTGTAGGTGTGAGCTGTGTGTGTGTGTGAGCTGGGTAGGTGTGTGCTGTGTAGGTGTGAGCTATGTGTGTGTGTGTGTGCTGGGTAGGTGTGTGTTGGGTGTGTGTGTGCTGGGTGGGTGTGTGCTGTGTAAGTGTGAGCTGGGTGTGTGTGTGATCGGTGTGTGAGAGCTGGGTAGGTGTGTGCTGTGTAGGTGTGAGCTGTGTGTGTGTGTGTGTGCTGGGTAGGTGTGACCTGGGTGTGTGTGTGCTGGGTAGGTGAGTGCTGGGTGTGTCCGTCCTGTGTGGGTGTGTCCTGGGTAGGTGTGTGCTGGGTGTGTCCGTCCTGGGTGGGTGTGTGCTGGGTGTGTCCGTCCTGGGTGGGTGTGTCCTGGGTAGGTGTGTGATGGGTGTGTGTGTGATGGGTGTGTGTGTGCTGGGTAGGTGTGTGCTGGGTAGGTGTGACCTGGGTGTGTGTGTGCTGTGTAGGTTTGAGCTGGTGTCTGTGTGATGGGTGTGTGTGTGCTGTGTAGGTGTGTGCTGGGTGGGCGTGTCCTGGGTGGGTGTGTGCTGGGTAGGTGTGTGCTGGGTAGGTGTGTGCTGGGTGGGTGTGTGCTGGGTGTGTGTGTGCTGTGTGTGTGTGTGTGCTGGGTGTGTGTGTGCTGGGTAGGTGTGTGCTGGGTGGGTTTGTGATGGGTGGGTTTGTGCTGGATGTGTGTGTGCTGGGTAGGTGTGTTCTGGGTAGGTGTGTGCTGGGTAGGTGTGTGCTGCATGGGTGTGTGTGTGCTGGGTGGGTGTGTGCTGGGTGTGTCAGTCCTAGGTGGGTGTGTCCTGGGTGTGTGTGTGCTGGGTGTGTGTGTGCTGGGTGGGTGTGTGCTGGGTAGGTGTGTGCTGGGTAGGTGTGTGCTGGGTGTGTCCGTCCTGTGTGTGTCCGTCCTGGGTAGGTGTGTGCTGGGTGGGTGTGTGCTGGGTGTGTGTGTGCTGGGTGTGTGTGTCCTTGGTGGGTGTGAAGCTGGGTGGGTGTGTGCTGGGTGTGTGTGTGCTGTGTAGGTTTGTGCTGGGTGTGTGTGTGCTGGGTGGGTGTGTGCTGGGTAGGTGTGTGCTGGGTGTGTGTGTGCTGGGTGGATGTGTGCTGTGTAGGTGTGAGCTGTGTGTGTGTGTGATGGGTATGTGTATGCTGGGTGTGTGTGTGCTGGGTAGGTGTGTGCTGGGTGTGTGTGTCCTGGGTGGGTGGGTGGGTGCTGGGTGTGTGTGTATTGGGTGTGTGGGTGCTGAGTAGGTGTGTCCTGGGTGGGTGGGTGCTGGGTGTGTGTGTCCTGGGTGTGTGGGTGCTGTGTGTGGGTGTCCTGGGTAGGTGTGTCCTTGGTGGGTGGGTGCTGTGCGTGTGTGTCCTGGGTGGGTGTGTGCTGGGTGTGTGTGTCCTGGGTGTGTGGGTGCTGGGTAGGTGTGTGCTGGTTGGGTGTGTGCTGTGTCGGTGTGAGCTGGGTAGGTGTGTCCTGCGTACGTATGTGCTGGGTGAGTGTGTGATGGGTGTGTGTGCTGGGTAGGTGTGTGCTGGGTAGGTGTGCGCTGGGTGTGTGTGTGCTGGGTGTGTGTGTGCTGGGTAGGTGTGTGCTGGGTGTGTGTGTGCTGGGTGGGTGTGTGCTGTGTAGGTGTGAGCTGTGTATATGTGTGAGCTGGGTAGGTGTGTGCTGTGTAGGTGTGAGCTATGTGTGTGTGTGTGTGCTGGGTAGGTGTGTGTTGGGTGTGTGTGTGCTGGGTGGGTGTGTGCTGTGTAAGTGTGAGCTGGGTGTGTGTGTGCTGGGTAGGTGTGACCTGGGTGTGTGTGTGCTGGGTAGGTGAGTGCTGGGTGTGTCCGTCCTGTGTGGATGTGTCCTGGGTAGGTGTGTGCTGGGTAGGTGTGTGCAGGATGTGTCCATCCTGGGTGGGTGTGTGCTGGGTGTGTCCGTCCTGGGTGGGTGTGTCCTGGGTAGGTGTGTGATGGGTGTGTGTGTGATGGGTGTGTGTGTGCTGGGTAGGTGTGTGCTGGGTAGGTGTGACCTGGGTGTGTGTGTGCTGTGTAGGTTTGAGCTGGTGTCTGTGTGATGGGTGTGTGTGTGCTGTGTAGGTGTGTGCTGGGTAGGTGTGTCCTGGGTAGGTGTGTGCTGAGTGTGTGTGTGTGCTGGGTGTGTGTGTGATGGGTGGGTGTGTTGTGGGTGTGTCCGTCCAAGGTGGGTGTGTCCTGGGTGGGTGTGTCCTGGGTGTGTCCGTCCTGGGTGGGTGTGTCCTGGGTAGGTGTGTGCTGGGTAGGTGTGTGCTGGGTGTGTATGTGCTGGGTGTGTCCGTCCTGAGTGGGTGTGTGCTGGGTGTGTGTGTGCTGGGTGGGTGTGTGCTTAGGTGTGTGTGTGCTGGGTGTGTGTGTGCTGGGTGTGTGTGTGCTGGGTGGGTGGGTGCTGGGTGTGTGTGTGCTGGGTGTGTGTGTCCTGGGTGGGTGTGTGCTGGGTGTGTGTGTCTTGGCTGGGTGTGTGCTGGGTGTGTGTGTCCTGGGTGGGTGTGTGCTGGGTGTGTGTGTCCTGGGTGTGTGTGTGCTGGGTGTGTGTGTGCTGGGTAGGTGTGTGCTGGGTGAGTGGGTGCTGGGTGAGTGGGTGCTGGGTGGGTGTGTCCTGGGTAGGTGTGTGCTGGGTGGGTGTGTGCTGGGTGTGTGCTGGGTGTGTGTGTGCTGGGTGTGTGTGTGCTGGGTAGGTGTGTGCTGAGTGGGTGTGCGCTGGGTGTGTGTGTGCTGGGTGGGTGTGTGCTGGGTGGGTGGGTGCTGGGTGGGTGTGTGCTGGGTAGGTGTGAGCTGGGTGGGTTTGTGCTGGGTGGGTGGGTGCTGGGTGGGTGTGTGCTGGGTAGGTGTGAGCTGGGTGGGTTTGTGCTGGGTGGGTGGGTGCTGGGTGGGTGTGCGCTGGGTGTGTGTGTGCTGGGTGGGTGTGTGCTGGGTGGGTGTGTCCTGGGTGGGTGTGTGCTGGGTAGGTGTGTCCTGGGTGGGTGTGTGCTGGGTAGGTGTGCGCTGGGTGTGTGTTTGCTGGGTGGGTTTGTGCTGTGTGGGTGTGTCCTGGGTGGGTGTGTCCTGGGTAGGTGTGTCCTGGGTTGTTGTGTGCTGGTTAGGTGTGTGCTGGGTAGGTGTGTGCTGGGTGTGTGGGTCCTGGGTGTGTGTGTGCTGGGTGTGTGTGCTGGGTGGGTGTGTGCTGGGAGGGTGTGTGCTGGGTGTGTGTGTGCTGGGTGTGTGTGTGCTGGGTGTGTGTGCTGGGTAGGTGTGTGCTGGGTAGGTGTGTGCTGGGTGTGTGTGTGCTGGGTGGGTGTGTGCTGGGTAGGTGTGAGCTGTGTGTGTGTGTGTGTGCTGGGTAGGTGTGACCTGGGTGTGTGTGTGCTGGGTAGGTGTGTGCTGGGTGTGTCCGTCCTGTGTGGGTGTGTCCTGGGTAGGTGTGTGCTGGGTGTGTCCGTCCTGGGTGTGTGTGTGCTGGGTAAGTGTGTGCTGGGTGTGTCCGTCCAGGGTGGGTGTGTCCTGGGTAGGTGTGTGCTGGGTGTGTCCATCCTGGGAAGGTGTGTGCTGGGTGTGTCCGTCCTGGGTAGGTGTGTCCTGGGTAGGTGTGTACTGGGTAGGTGTGTGCTGCGTGTGTGCTGGGTGTGTGTGTGTGCTGGGTGGGTTTGTGCTGCGTGTGTGGGTCCTGGGTAGGTGTGTCCTGGGTTGGTGTGTCCTGGGTAGGTGTGTGCTGGGTGGGTGTGTCCTGGGTGGGTGTGTCCTGGGTAGGTGTGCCCTGGGTAGGTGTGTGCTGGGTGGGTGTGTGCTGGGTGGGTGTGTGCTGGGTAGGTGGGTGCTGGGTGTGTGGGTGCTGGGTGGGTGTGTGCTGGGTGTGTGTGCTGGGTGTGTGTTTGCTGGGTGGGTTTGTGCTGGGTGGGTGTGTCCTGGGTAGGTGTGTCCTGGGTAGGTGTGTGCTGGGTGGGTGGGTGCTGGGTGGGTGTGTGCTGGGTGGGTGGGAGCTGGGTGGGTGTGTGCTGGGTGGGTGGGTGCTGGGTGTGTGTGTGCTGGGTGGGTGTGTGCTGGGTGTGTGTGTGCTGGGTAGGTGTGTGCTGGGTTTCTGTGTGCTGGGCGTGTGTGTGCTGGGTGTGTGTGTGCTGTGTGTGTGCTGGGTGGGTGTGTGCTGGGTGGGTGTGTGCTGGGTGGGTGTGTGCTGGATTTGTGTGTGCTGGGTGTGTGTGTGCTGGGTGTGTGTGTGATGGGTGTGTGTGTGTGCTGTGTGTGTGCTGGGTGGGTGTGTGCTGGGTGAGTCCATCCTGGGTGTGTGTGTGCTGGGTGTGTGTGTGCTGGGAAGGTGTGTGCTGGGTGTGTCCGTTCTGGGTGTGTGTGTGCTGGGAAGGTGTGTGCTGGGTGTGTCCAGGGTGTGTGTGTCCTGGGTAGGTGTGTGCTGGGTGTGTCCGTCCTGAGTGGGTGTGTCCTGGGTAGGTGTGTGCTGTGTAGGTGTGTGCTGGGTGTGTCCGTCCTGGGTGTGTGTGTCCTGGGTGGGTGTGCCCTGGGTAGGTGTGTGCTGGGTAGGTGTGTGCTGGGTGTGTCCGTCCTGGGTGGGTGTGTCCTGGGTAGGTGTGTGCTGTGTAGGTGTGTGCTGGGTGTGTCCGTCCTGGGTGGGTGTGTCCTGGGTAGGTGTGTGCTGGGTATGTCCGTCCTGGGTGGGTGTGTCCTGGGTGGGTGTGTGCTGGGTAGGTGTGTGCTGGGTATGTCCGTCCTGGGTGGGCGTGTCCTGGGTGGGTGTGTGCTGGGTAGGTTTGTGCTGGGTAGGTGTGTGCTGGGTGGGTGTGTGCTGGGTGTGTGTGTGCTGGGTGTGTGTGTGCTGGGTGTGTGTGTGCTGGTTGGGTGTGTCCTGGGTGGGTGTGTCCTGGGTGTGCCCGTGCTGGGTAGGTGTGTCCTGGGTGGGTGTGTACTGGGTAGGTGTGTGCTGGGTAGGTGTGTGCTGGGTGTGTGGGTGCTGGTGGGTGTGTGCTGGGTAGGTGTGTGCTGGTTGTGTGGGTGCTGGGTAGGTGTGTGCTGGGTGTGTGTGTCCTGGGTGTGTGTGTCCTGGGTAGGTGTGTGCTGGGTGGGTGGGTGCTGGGTAGGTGTGTCCTGGGTAGGTGTGTTGTGGGTGTGTGTGCTGGGTGTGTGTGCTGGGTGTGTGGGTGCTGGGTGTGTGTGTATTGGGTGTGTGGGTGCTGAGTAGGTGTGTCCTGGGTGGGTGGGTGCTGGGTGTGTGTGTCCTGGGTGTGTGGGTGCTGGGTGTGGGTGTCCTGGGTAGGTGTGTCCTTGGTGGGTGGGTGCTGTGCGTGTGTGTCCTGGGTGGGTGTGTGCTGGGTGTGTGTGTCCTGGGTGTGTGGGTGCTGGGTAGGTGTGTGCTGGTTGGGTGTGTGCTGTGTAGGTGTGAGCTGGGTAGGTGTGTCCTGCGTACGTATGTGCTGGGTGAGTGTGTGATGGGTGTGTGTGCTGGGTAGGTGTGTGCTGGGTAGGTGTGTGCTGGGTGTGTGTGTGCTGGGTGTGTGTGTGCTGGGTAGGTGTGTGCTGGGTGTGTGTTTGCTGGGTGGGTGTGTGCTGTGTAGGTGTTAGCTGTGTGTGTGTGTGAGCTGGGTAGGTGTGTGCTGTGTAGGTGTGAGCTATGTGTGTGTGTGTGTGCTGGGTAGGTGTGTGTTGGGTGTGTGTGTGCTGGGTGGGTGTGTGCTGTGTAAGTGTGAGCTGGGTGTGTGTGTGATGGGTGTGTGAGAGCTGGGTAGGTGTGTGCTGTGTAGGTGTGAGCTGTGTGTGTGTGTGTGTGCTGGGTAGGTGTGACCTGGGTGTGTGTGTGCTGGGTAGGTGAGTGCTGGGTGTGTCCGTCCTGTGTGGGTGTGTCCTGGGTAGGTGTGTGCTGGATGTGTCCGTCCTGGGTGTGTGTGTGCTGGGTGTGTGTGTGCTGGGAAGGTGTGTGCTGGGTGTGTCCGTCCTGGGTGGGTGTGTCCTGGGTAGGTGTGTGCTGGGTGTGTGTGTACTAGGTGGGTGTGTGCTGTGTGTGTGTGTGTGCTGGGTGTGTGTGTGCTGGGTAGGTGTGTGCTGGGTGGGTGTGTGATGGGTGGGTGTGTGCTGGGTGTGTGTGTGCTGGGTGTGTCAGTCCTAGGTGGGTGTGTCCTGGGTGTGTGTGTGCTAGGTGGGTGTGTGCTGTGTAGGTGTGAGCTGGGTGTGTGTGTGATGGGTGTGTGTGTGCTGGGTAGGTGTGTGCTGCATGGGTGTGTGTGTGCTGGGTGGGTGTGTGATGGGTGTGTCAGTCCTAGGTGGGTGTGTCCTGGGTGTGTGTGTGCTAGGTGGGTGTGTGCTGTGTAGGTGTGAGCTGGGTGGGTGTGTGATGGGTGTGTGTGTGCTGGGTAGGTGTGTGCTGGGTAGGTGTGACCTGGGTGTGTGTGTGCTGTGTAGGTTTGAGCTGGTGTCTGTGTGATGGGTGTGTGTGTGCTGTGTAGGTGTGTGCTGGGTAGGTGTGTGCTGTGTAGGTGTGTGCTGTGTGTGTGTGTGTGCTGGGTGTGTGTGTGCTGGGTAGGTGTGTGCTGGGTGGGTGTGTGATGGGTGTGTGTGTGCTGGGTGTGTGTGTGCTGGGTAGGTGTGTTCTGGGTAGGTGTGTGCTGGGTAGGTGTGTGCTGCATGGGTGTGTGTGTGCTGGGTGGGTGTGTGCTGGGTGTGTCAGTCCTAGGTGGGTGTGTCCTGGGTGTGTGTGTGTGCTGGGTGTGCGTGTGCTGGGTGGGTGTGTGCTGGGTAGGTGTGTGCTGGGTGTGTGTGTGCTGGGTAGCAGTGTGCTGGGTAGGTGTGTGCTGGGTGTGTCCGTCCTGTGTGTGTCCGTCCTGGGTAGGTGTGTGCTGGGTGGGTGTGTGCTGGGTGTGTGTGTGTTGGGTGTGTGTGTCCTTGGTGGGTGTGTGCTGGGTGGGTGTGTGCTGGGTGTGTGTGTGCTGTGTAGGTGTGAGCTGTGTGTGTGTGTGCTGGGTATGTGTGTCCTGGGTGGGTTTGTGCTGGGTAGGTGTGTGCTGGGTGTGTGTGTGCTGGGTGGGTGTGTGCTGGGTAGGTGTGTGCTGGGTGTGTGTGTGCTGGGTGGATGTGTGCTGTGTAGGTGTGAGCTGTGTGTGTGTGTGCTGGGTATGTGTGTCCTGGGTGGGTTTGTGCTGGGTAGGTGTGTGCTGGGTGTGTGTGTGCTGGGTGTGTGTGTGCTGGGTGTGTGTGTGATGGGTGGGTGTGTTGTGGGTGTGTCCGTCCAAGGTGGGTGTGTCCTGGGTGTGTGTGTGCTGGGTGTGTCCGTCCTGGGTGTGTGTGTGCTGGGTAGGTGTGTGCTGGGTAGGTGTGTGCTGGGTAGGTGTGTGCTGGGTGTGTATGTGCTGGGTGTATCCGTCCTGGGTGGGTGTGTGCTGGGTGTGTGTGTGCTGGGTGTGTGTGTGCTGGGTGGGTGTGAGCTGGGTCGGTGTGTGCTTAGGTGTGTGTGTGCTGGGTGTGTGTGTTCTGGGTGTGTGTGTGCTGGGTGTGTGTGTGCTGGGTGTGTGTGTGCTGGGTGTGTGTGTGCTTAGGTGTGTCTGTGCTGGGTGTGTGTGTGCTGGGTGTGTGTGTGCTGGGTCGGTGTGTGCTTAGGTGTGTGTGTGCTGGGTGTGTGTGTTCTGGGTGTGTGTGTGCTGGGTGTGTGTGTGCTGGGTGTGTGTGTACTGGGTGTGTGTGTGCTGGGTGGGTGGGTGCTGGGTGTGTGTGTGCTGGGTGTGTGTGTGCTGGGTGTGTGTGTCCTGGGTGTGTGTGTGCTGGGTGTGTGTGTACTGGGTGTGTCCGTCCTGGGTGGGTGTGTGCTGGGTGTGTGTGTCCTGGGTGTGTGTGTGCTGGGTGTGTGTGTACTGGGTGTGTGTGCTGGGTGTGTGTGTGCTGGGTCGGTGTGTGCTGGGTGGGTGTGTGCTTAGGTGTGTGTGTACTGGGTGTGTGTGTTCTGGGTGTGTGTGTGCTGGGTGTGTGTGTACTGGGTGTGTGTGCTGGGTGTGTGTGTGCTGGGTGTGTGTGTTCTGGGTGTGTGTGTGCTGGGTGTGTGTGTGCTGGGTGGGTGTGTGCTGGGTGTGTGTGTGCTGGGTGGGTGTGTCCTGGGTGTGTGTGTGCTGGGTGGGTTTGTGCTGGGTGGGTGTGTGCTGGGTGTGTGTGTCCTGGGTAGGTGTGTGCTGGGTAGGTGTGTGCTGGGTGTGTGTGTCCTGGGTAGGTGTGTGCTTGGTAGCTGTGTGCTGGGTGAGTGGGTGCTGGATGGGTGTGTCCTGGGTAGGTGTGTGCTGGGTGGGTGTGTGCTGGGTGTGTGCTGGGTGTGTGTGTGCTGGGTGTGTGTGTGTGCTGTGTGGGTTTGTGCTGGGTGTGTGGGTCCTGGGTAGGTGTGTGCTGGGTGGGTGTGTCCTGGGTGTGTGTGTGCTGGGTGTGTGTGTGCTGGGTGGGTGTGTGCTGGGTAGGTGTGTGCTGAGTGGGTGTGCGCTGGGTGTGTGTGTGCTGGGTGGGTGTGTGCTGGGTGGGTGTGTCCTGGGTGGGTGTGTGCTGGGTAGGTGTGCGCTGGGTGTGGGTGTGCTGGGTGGGTGTGTGCTGGGTGGGTGTGTCCTGGGTGGGTGTGTGCTGGGTAGGTGTGCGCTGTGTGTGTGTGTGCTGGGTGGGTGTGTCCTGGGCGGGTGTGTGCTGGGTGGGTGTGTGCTGGGTGGGTGTGTCCTGGGTGGGTGTGTGCTGGGTGTGTGTGTGCTGGGTGGGTGTGTCCTGGGTGGGTGTGTGCTGGGTAGGTGTGTGCTGGGTAGGTGTGCGCTGGGTGTGTGTGTGCTGGGTGGGTGTGTGCTGGGTAGGTGTGTGCTGGGTAGGTGTGCGCTGGGTGGGTTTGTGCTGGGTGGGTGTGTCCTGGGTAGGTGTGTGCTGGGTAGGTGTGTGCTGGGTAGGTGTGTGCTGGGAGGGTGTGTGCTGTGTGGGTGTGTTCTGGATAGTTGTGTGGGTGCTGGGTAGGTGTGTGCTGAGTGTCTGTGTGCTGGGTGTGTGTGTGCTGGGTGTGTGTGTGCTGGGTGTGTGTGTGTTGGGTGTGTGTGCTGGGTAGGTGTGTGCTGGGTAGGTGTGTGCTGGTTGGGTGTGTGCTGGGTGGGTGTGTGCTGGGTGGGTGTGTGCTGGGTAGGTGTGTGCTGGGTGTGTGTGTGCTGGGTGGGTGTGTGCTGTGTAGGTGTGAGCTGGGTGTGTGTGTGATGGGTGTGTGTGAGCTGGGTAGGTGTGTGCTGTGTAGGTGTGAGCTGTGTGTGTGTGTGCTTGGTAGCTGTGTGCTGGGTGAGTGGGTGCTGGATGGGTGTGTCCTGGGTAGGTGTGTGCTGGGTGGGTGTGTGCTGTGTGTGTGCTGGGTGTGTGTGTGCTGGGTGTGTGTGTGTGCTGTGTGGGTTTGTGCTGGGTGTGTGGGTCCTGGGTAGGTGTGTGCTGGGTGGGTGTGTCCTGGGTGTGTGTGTGCTGGCTGTGTGTGTGCTGGGTGGGTGTGTGCTGGGTAGGTGTGTGCTGAGTGGGTGTGCGCTGGGTGTGTGTGTGCTGGGTGGGTGTGTGCTGGGTGGGTGTGTCCTGGGTGGGTGTGTGCTGGGTAGGTGTGCGCTGGGTGTGGGTGTGCTGGGTGGGTGTGTGCTGGGTGGGTGTGTCCTGGGTGGGTGTGTGCTGGGTAGGTGTGCGCTGTGTGTGTGTGTGCTGGGTGGGTGTGTCCTGGGCGGGTGTGTGCTGGGTGGGTGTGTGCTGGGTGGGTGTGTCCTGGGTGGGTGTGTGCTGGGTGTGTGTGTGCTGGGTGGGTGTGTCCTGGGTGGGTGTGTGCTGGGTAGGTGTGTGCTGGGTAGGTATGCGCTGGGTGTGTGTGTGCTGGGTGGGTGTGTGCTGGGTAGGTGTGTGCTGGGTAGGTGTGCGCTGGGTGGGTTTGTGCTGGGTGGGTGTGTCCTGGGTAGGTGTGTGCTGGGTAGGTGTGTGCTGGGTAGGTGTGTGCTGGGAGGGTGTGTGCTGTGTGGGTGTCTTCTGGATAGTTGTGTGGGTGCTGGGTAGGTGTGTGCTGAGTGTCTGTGTGCTGGGTGTGTGTGTGCTGGGTGTGTGTGTGCTGGGTGTGTGTGTGTTGGGTGTGTGTGCTGGGTAGGTGTGTGCTGGGTAGGTGTGTGCTGGGTGGGTGTGTGCTGGGTGGGTGTGTGCTGGGTGGGTGTGTGCTGGGTAGGTGTGTGCTGGGTGTGTGTGTGCTGGGTGGGTGTGTGCTGTGTAGGTGTGAGCTGGGTGTGTGTGTGATGGGTGTGTGTGAGCTGGGTAGGTGTGTGCTGTGTAGGTGTGAGCTGTGTGTGTGTGTGTGTGCTGGGTAGGTGTGACCTGGGTGTGTGCGTGCTGGGTAGGTGTGTGCTTTGTGTGTCCGTCCTGTGTGGGTGTGTCCTGGGTAGGTGTGTGCTGGGTGTGTCCATCCTGGGAAGGTGTGTGCTGGGTGTGTCCGTCCTGGGTGGGTGTGTCTTGGGTAGGTTTGTGCTGGGTATGTCCGTCCTGGGTAGGTGTGTCCTGGGTAGGTGTGTCCTGGGTAGGTGTGTGCTGGGTGTGTGCTGGGTGTGTGTGTGTGCTGGGTGTGTTTGTGCTGGGTGTGAGCGTCCTGGGTAGGTGTGTGCTGGGTGGGTGTGTGCTGAGTGGGTATGCGCAGGGTGTGTGTGTGCTGGGTGGGTGTGTGCTGGGTGGGTGTGTGCTGGGTGTGTGTGTGCTGTGTGTGTGCTGGGTGGGTGTGTGCTGGGTGTGTGTGTGCTGGGTGGGTGTGTGCTGGGTGTGTGTGTGATGGGTGTGTGTGTGCTGTGTGTGTGCTGGGTGGGTGTGTGCTGGGGGGGCGTGTGCTGGGTGTGTGTGTCCTGGTTGGGTGTGTCCTGGGTAGGTGTGTGTTGGGTGTGTCCGTCCTGGGTGGGTGTGTCCTGGGTAGGTGTATGCTGGGTAGGTGTGTGCTGGGTGTGTCCGTCCTGGGTGTGTGTGTGCTGGGTGTGTGTGTGCTGGGAAGGTGTGTGCTGGGTGTGTGTGTGCTGGGTAGGTGTGTGCTGGGTGTGTCCGTCCTGGGTGGGTGTGTCCTGGCTGGGTGTGTCCTGGGTAGGTCTGTGCTGGGTGTGTCCGTCCTGGGTGGGTGTGTCCTGGGTAGGTGTGTGCTGGGTAGGTGTGTGCTGGGTAGGAGTGTGCTGGGTGTGTCCGTCCTGGGTGTGTGTGTGCTGGGTGTGTGTGTGCTGGGAAGGTGTGTGCTGGGTGTGTGTGTGCTGGGTGTGTGTTTGCTGGGTGGGTTTGTGCTGGGTGGGTGTGTCCTCGGTGGGTGTGTCCTGGGTAGGTGTGTCCTGGGTAGGTGTGTGCTGGGTAGGTGTGTGCTGGGTGTGTGTGTGCTGGGTGTGTGTGTGCTGGGTGTGTGTGTGATGGGTGGGTTTGTGCTGGGTGGGTGTGTCCTGGGTGGGTGTGTCCTGGGTAGGTGTGTCCTGGGTAGGTGTGTGCTGGGTAGGTGTGTGCTGGGTGTGTGTGTGCTGGGTGTGTGTGTGCTGGGTGTGTGTGTGATGGGTGTGTGTGCTGTGTGTGTGCTGGGTGGGTGTGTGCTGGGGGGGCGTGTGCTGCGTGTGTGTGTCCTGGGTGGGTGTGTCCTGGATAGGTGTGTGCAGGGTGTGTCCGTCCTGGGTGGGTGTGTCCTGGGTAGGTGTGTGCTGGGTGTGTCCGTCCTGGGTGTGTCCGTCCTGGGTAGGTGTGTGCTGGGTAGGAGTGTGCTGGGTGGGTGGGTGCTGGGTGTGTCCGTCCTGGGTGGGTGTGTCCTGGGTCGGTGTGTGCTGGGTATGTCCGTCCTGGGTGGGTGTGTCCGTCCTGGGTGGGTGTGTCCTGGGTGGGTGTGTCCTGGGTGTGCCCGTCCTGGGTATGTGTGTGCTGGGTGTGTCCGTCCTGGGTGGGTGTGTCCTGGGTAGGTGTGTGCTGGGTAGGAGTGTGCTGGGTGTGTCCGTCCTGGGTGTGTGTGTGCTGGGTGGGTTTGTGCTGGGTGGGTGTGTCCTGGGTGGGTGTGTCCTGGGAGGGTGTGTCCTGGGTAGGTGTGTCCTGGGTAGGTGTGTGCTGGGTAGGTGTGTGCTGGGTGGGTGTGTGCTGGGTGGGTGTGTGCTGGGTGTGTGTGTGCTGGGTGGGTGTGTGGTGGGTGTATGTGTGATGGGTGTGTGTGTGCTGTGTGTGTGCTGGGTGGGTGTGTGCTGGGGGGGCGTGTGCTGGGTGTGTGTGTCCTGGGTGGGTGTGTCCTGGGTAGGTGTGTGCTGGGTGTGTCCATCCTGGGTGGGTGTGTCCTGGGTAGGTGTGTGCTGGGTAGGAGTGTGCTGGGTGTGTCCGTCCTGGGTGTGTGTGTCCTGGGTAGGTGTGTGCTGGATATGTCTGTCCTGGGTGGGTGTGTGTGTGCTGGGTGGGTGTGTCCTGGGTGTGCCCGTCCTGGGTATGTGTGTCCTGGGTGGGTGTGTGCTGGGTAGGTGTGTGCTGGGTAGGAGTGTGCTGGGTGGGTGTGTGCTGGGTGGGTGTGTGCTGGGTAGGTGTGTGCTGGGTGTGTGGGTGCTGGTGGGTGTGTGCTGGGTAGGTGTGTGCTGGGTGTGTGTGTGCTGGGTGTGTGGGTGCTGGGTAGGTGTGTGCTGGGTGTGTGTGTCCTGGGTAGATGTGTCCTGGGTAGGTGTGTTGTGGGTGTGTGGGTGCTGGGTGGGTGGGTGCTGGGTGGGTGGGTGCAGGGTAGGTGTGTTGTGGGTGTGTGGGTGCTGGGTGTGTGTGCTGGGTGTGTGTGTGCTGGGTGTGTGTGTCCTGGGTGTGTGTGTCCTGGGTGGGTGGGTGCTGGGTGTGTGTGTACTGGGTGTGTGCGTGCTGAGTAGGTCTGTCCTGGGTGGGTGGGTGCTGGGTGTGTGTGTCCTGGGTGTGGGTGTCCTGGGTGTGTGGGTGCTGGGTGTGTGTGTCCTGGGTAGGTGTGTCCTTGGTGGGTGGGTGCTGGGCGTGTGTGTCCTGGGTGTGTGGGTGCTGGGTAGGTGTGTGCTGGGTGGGTGTGTGCTGGGTGTGTGTGTCCTGGGTGGGTGTGTGCTGGGTGGGTGTGTGCTGGGTGTTTGTGTGCTGGGTGTGTGTGTCCTGGGTGGGTGGGTGCTGGGTGGGTGTGCCCTGGGTGGGTGTGTGCTGGGTGTGTGTGTGCTGGGTGGGTTTGTGCTGTGTAGGTGTGAGCTGGGTAGGTGTGTCCTGCGTACGTATGCGCTGGGTGAGTGTGTGATGGGTGTGTGTGTGCTGGGTAGGTGTGTGCTGGGTAGGTGTGTGCTGGGAGTGTGTGTGCTGGGTGTGTGTGTGCAGGGTAGGTGTGTGCTGGGTGTGTGTGTGCTGGGTGGGTGTGTGCTGTGTAGGTGTGAGCTGGGTGTGTGTGTGAGCTGGGTAGGTGTGTGCTGTGTAGGTGTGAGCTGTGTGTGTGTGTGTGTGCTGCGTAGGTGTGTGTTGGGTTTGTGTGTGCTGGGTGGGTGTGTGCTGTGTAGTTGTGAGCTGGGTGTGTGTGTGATGGGTGTGTGTGAGCTGGGTATGTGTGTGCTGTGTAGGTGTGAGCTGTGTGTGTGTGTGTCTGCTGGGTAGGTGTGACCTGGGTGTGTGTGTGCTGGGTAGGTGTGTGCGGGGTGTGTCCGTCCTGTGTGGGTGTGTCCTGGGTAGGTGTGTGCTGCATGTGTCCGTCCTGGGTGGGTGTGTGCTGGGCGGGTGTGTGCTGGGAAGATGTGTGCTGGGTGTGTCCGTCCTGGGTGTGTGTGTGCTGGGTAGGTGTGTGCTGGGTGTGTCCGTCCTGGGTGGGTGTGTGCTGGGTGTGTCCATCCTGGGTGGGTGTGTCCTGGGTAGGTGTGTGCTGGGTGTGTCCGTCCTGGGAAGGTGTGTGCTGGGTGTGTCCGTCCTGGGTGGGTGTGTCCTGGGTAGGTGTGTGCTGGGTGTGTCCGTCCTGGGTGGGTGTGTCCTGGGTAGGTGTGTGCTGGATGTGTCCGTCCTGGGTGGGTGTGTGCTGGGTGTGTGTGTGCTGGGAAGGTGTGTGCTGGGTGTGTCCGTCCTGTGTGGGTGTGTCCTGGGTAGGTGTGTCCTGGGTGGTTGGGTGCTGGGTGGGTGGGTGCAGGGTAGGTATGTCCTGGGTAGGTGTGTTGTGGGTATGTGTGTCCTGGGTAGGTGTGTCCTGGGTGGGTGGGTGCTGGGTGGGTGTGTCCTGAGTGGGTGGGTGCTGGGTGTGTGTGTCCTGGGTGGGTGCTGGGTGGGTGTGTCCTGGGTGGGTGGGTGCTGGGTGGGTTGGTGCAGGGTGTGTGTGTCCTGGGTGGGTGTGTCCTGGGTGGGTGTGTGCTGGGTGGGTGTGCTGGGTGGGTGTGTGCTGGGTGTGTGTGTCCTGGATGTGTGGGTGCTGGGTGTGTGTGTACTGGGTGTGTGTGTCCTGGATGTGTGTGTGCTGGGTGTGTGTGTGCTGGGTATGTGTGTCCTGGGTGGGTGTGTGCTGGGTGTGTGTGTGCTGGGTGGGTGTGTGCTGGGTGTGTGTGTCCTGGATGTGTGGGTGCTGGGTGTGTGTGTGCTGGATATGTGTGTCCTGGGTGGGTGGGTGCTGGGTGGGTGTGTCCTGTGTGGGTATGTGCTGGGTGGGTGTGTCCTGGGTGTGTGTGTGCTGGGTGGGTGGGTACTGGGTGGGTGGGTGCTGGGTGGGTGGGTACTGGGTGGGTGGGTGCTGGGTGGGTTTGTGCTGGGTGTGTGTGTCCTGGGTGGATGGGTGCTGGGTGGGTGTGTGCTGGGTGGGTGGGTGCTGGGTTGGTGGGTGCTGGGTGGGTGTGTGCTGGGTGTGTGTGTGCTGGGCGGGTGTGTGCTGGGTGGGTTTGTGCTGGGTGGGTGTGTCCTGGGTGGGTGGGTGCTGGGTGTGTGTGTGCTGGGTGGGTGGGTGCTGGGTGGGTGGGTGCTGGGTGGGTGTGTCCTGGGTGGGTGGGTGCTGGGTGGGTGGGTGCTGGGTGGGTGGGCGCTGGGTGGGTGGGCGCTGGGTGGGTGGGTGCTGGGTAGGTGTGTCCTGGGTAGGTGTGTTGTGGGTGTGTGGGTGCTGGGTGTGTGTGCTGGGTGTGTGTGTGCTGGGTGTGTGTGTCCTGGGTGTGTGTGTCCTGGGTGGGTGGGTGCTGGGTGTGTGTGTACTGGGTGTGTGGGTGCTGAGTAGGTGTGTCCTGGGTGGGTGGGTGCTGGGTGTGTATGTCCTGGGTGTGGGTGTCCTGGGTGTGTGGGTGCTGGGTGTGGGTGTCCTGGGTAGGTGTGTCCTTGGTGGGTGGGTGCTGGGCGTGTGTGTCCTGGGTGTGTGGGTGCTGGGTAGGTGTGTGCTGGGTGGGTGTGTGCTGGGTGTGTGTGTGCTGGGTGTGTGTGTCCTGGGTGGGTGTGTGCTGGGTGGGTGTGTGCTGGGTGTTTGTGTGCTGGGTGTGTGTGTCCTGGGTGGGTGGGTGCTGGGTGGGTGTGCCCTGGGTGTGTGTGTGCTGGGTGTGTGTGTGCTGGGTGGGTTTGTGCTGTGTAGGTGTGAGCTGGGTAGGTGTGTCCTGCGTACGTATGTGCTGGGTGAGTGTGTGATGGGTGTGTGTGTGCTGGGTAGGTGTGTGCTGGGTAGGTGTGTGCTGGGAGTGTGTGTGCTGGGTGTGTGTGTGCAGGGTAGGTGTGTGCTGGGTGTGTGTGTGCTGGGTGGGTGTGTGCTGTGTAGGTGTGAGCTGGGTGTGTGTGTGAGCTGGGTAGGTGTGTGCTGTGTAGGTGTGAGCTGTGTGTGTGTGTGTGCTGCGTAGATGTGTGTTGGGTGTGTGTGTGCTGGGTGGGTGTGTGCTGTGTAGGTGTGAGCTGGGTGTGTGTATGATGGGTGTGTGTGAGCTGGGTATGTGTGTGCTGTGTAGGTGTGAGCTGTGTGTGTGTGTGTCTGCTGGGTAGGTGTGACCTGGGTGTGTGTGTGCTGGGTAGGTGTGTGCTGGGTGTGTCCGTCCTGTGTGGGTGTGTCCTGGGTAGGTGTGTGCTGGGAAGGTGTGTGCTGGGTGTGTCCGTCCTGGGTGGGTGTGCCCTGGGTAGGTGTGTGCTGGGTGTGTCCGTCCTGGGTGTGTGTGTGCTGGGTAGGTGTGTGCTGGGTGTGTCCGTCCTGGGTGGGTGTGTGCTGGGTGTGTCCGTCCTGGGTGGGTGTGTCCTGGGTAGGTGTGTGCTGGGTGTGTCCGTCCTGGGAAGGTGTGTGCTGGGTGTGTCCGTCCTGGGTGGGTGTGTCCTGGGTAGGTGTGTGCTGGGTGTGTCCATCCTGGGTGGGTGTGTCCTGGGTAGGTGTGTGCTGGATGTGTCCGTCCTGGGTGGGTGTGTGCTGGGTGTGTGTGTGCTGGGTGGGTGTGTCCTGGGTAGGTGTGTGCTGGATGTGTCCGTCCTGGGTGGGTGTGTCCTGGGAAGGTGTGTGCTGGGTGTGTCCGTCCTGGGTGGGTGTGTCCTGGGTAGGTGTGTGCTGGATGTGTCCGTCCTGGGTGGGTGTGTGCTGGGTGGGTGTGTGCTGGGTGTGTGTGTGCTGGGTGTGTGTGTGCTGGGAAGGTGTGTGCTGGGTGTGTCCGTCCTGTGTGGGTGTGTCCTGGGCAGGTGTGTCCTGGGTGGGTGGGTGCTGGGTGGGTGGGTGCTGGGTAGGTATGTCCTGGGTAGGTGTGTTGTGGGTATGTGTGTCCTGAGTGGGTGGGTGCTGGGTGTGTGTGTCCTGGGTGGGTGCTGGGTGGGTGTGTCCTGGGTGGGTGGGTGCTGGGTGGGTTGGTGCAGGGTGGGTGTGTCCTGGGTGGGTGTGTCCTGGGTGGGTGTGTGCTGGGTGGGTGGGTGCTGGGTGGGTGTGTGCTGGGTGTGTGTGTCCTGGATGTGTGGGTGCTGGGTGTGTGTGTGCTGGGTATGTGTGTCCTGGGTGGGTGGGTGCTGGGTGGGTGTGTCCTGGATGTGTGGGTGCTGGGTGTGTGTGTGCTGGGTATGTGTGTCCTGGGTGGGTGGGTGCTGGGTGGGTGTGTCCTGGGTGTGTGTGTGCTGGGTGGGTGTGTCCTGGGTGTGTGTGTGCTGGGTGGGTCGGTGCTGGGTGGGTGGGTGCAGGGTGGGTGTGTCCTGGGTGGGTGCTGGGTGGGTGGGTACTGGGTGGGTGGGTGCTGGGTGGGTGTGTCCTGGGTGGGTGCTGGGTGGGTGGGTACTGGGTGGGTCGGTGCTGGGTGGGTGGGTGCTGGGTGGGTGTGTCCTGGGTGGGTGCTGGGTGGGTGGGTACTGGGTGGGTGGGTGCTGGGTGGGTTTGTGCTGGGTGGGTGTGTGCTGGGTGGGTGTGTGCTGGGTGGGTTTGTGCTGGGTGGGTGTGTGCTGGGTGGGTGGGTGCTGGGTGGGTGGGTGCTGGGTGGGTGGGTGCTGGGTGGGTGTGTCCTGGGTGTGTGTGTGCTGGGTGTGTGTGTCCTGGGTGGGTGTGTCCTGGGTGTGTGTGTCCTGGGTGGGTGCTGGGTGGGTGGGTACTGGGTGGGTGTGTGCTGGGTGGGTGTGTCCTGGGTGGGTGGGCGCTGGGTGGGTGGGCGCTGGGTGGGTGGGTGCTGGGTGGGTGGTTCCTGGGTGGGTGTGTGCTGGGTGGGTGCTGGCTGGGTGGGTGCTGGGTAGTGCCATCGCGAATGGCATCACGCCGCTGCTAGCCCATTGCGGGCCGGAGTCATTTGCGCCGTTTTTGGCGAGTTGTTCGGGCCATCGCGCCGATTCACGGAGAATCCCGCCCGGGGACTCGACATTCCCCTTTATCTATTCTGTCTGTAACATCCTCAAAACCCCCAACATGTTCGTCCAACATCTTTCCCCACATTAACCCATGTCGACTGTGTCCAATCAGATCATCATTATCCAAGTGTCCAGTTCTCACATCCTTCCGAATTGATTTGAACGTTTCCCCTCCGACTGCAGCAAGGTGAGTGAGTTGGGAAAGGGTTACAAAGGAGCTATCAGAGTGTCTGATTCAGTTCCCGTCGCTGGAAATTACACTTTGGGTTTCAGTCCCTTCCAGCAGCGAGGCTCTGATGTAACTTTGTCATTGCTGCTGCTGACCTGGGACATCCCAGAATTACCCGTTTACTCCATTTAAAAACCCCAATGTACCTGTGCAGTAAGCGAGGAAACAGATAGGAGACTTCTTCAAGTAATAAACAAAGTAATCGCTGCAGCGTTTGATCTTTATTTCCACACTCCAGTCGCAGGGATTTCCACTCAAGTGAAAACAAACTTGCCTCTTCACCTCCCCATCACCCGGAGTGGGATGACTACCTGAAACGAGGGATAGAAAGAGTGAAAAGTGTATCCAGTGTGAATATGTTGGACAGTCAATGGAAATCTGAGATAATAGAGTCTGAAATTACCACGTAACCAGCCCGGGGCGTTTGTGGAGCAGTGCTTGACTGGAACAACAGCCTCAGGAATGGTCGATCCACCAGGACTGAAAGAACAATCACAGAGTCAGTCGCTGGACTGGGGAAATCACAATAAAATGAAGCAGGAATTACTCAGCTGGTCAGGCAGCCTGTGTGGAGAGAAACAGAATTAACCTTTCTGTTTGTGATGACCCTTCGTCAGGACAGAGGAGTTATCACAACTCCAAACATTAACTCTGATTCTCTCCACAGAAGCTGACTGAGCTGCTGAGTATTTGCAGCATGTTGTGTTTCCATTTCACATTGTATTCAGGAGGACGTGTGTGAAATGTGCAGTGGGATAAACTCAGCAGGGGAGGGAATATTACCGTGTTCAGCATTCTGGAAAGTGGCCCTATTCCCTGAAAGAGACAAAATGTTCCCGCGCTGACGCCGGAGCGAGGCGACTCTCTGCGAGCTCTCACAAACAGATCCACTTTTTACTTAACTTATACTCCTTCTCATCTTTTAAAATTTAATTCTGACCCGAACATGATTCCGAGCCTCTCTCTTGTAGCCTCTCTTGCAGCTTGAACATCCTCCGAGGTCCTTGGAGACCTTTTGACCCGACCCGACCTGACCTCCGCGACCTGCAAGAAGATCGGGCCCGAACCGGAAGTGAAGCCCCGACCTCGATTTGGAGCGACCCGGACCTCGGAGCTCCAAACCCGACCTCACTCCCGACGCCAGCCCCCGGATCGCCCGGCCCAGTCCCAGGAGCTCCCGACCCGACCCCCGACGGCAAGACCCGGCGCAACGCGACCCCGAGAGGCCCACCCAGCGACCCCGAGAAGCCCGCCCAGCGACCCGACCCCGAGAGACCCGACCCCGAGAGGCCCGACCCCGAGAGGTCCCGCCCAGCGACCCCGAGAGACCCGACCCCGAGAGGCCCGACCCCGAGAGGCCCCGCCCAGCGACCCCGAGAGACCCGACCCCGAGAGACCCGCCCAGCGACCCGACCCCGAGAGACCCGCCCAGCGACCCGACCCCGAGAGGCCCCGCCCAGCGACCCGACCCCGAGAGACCCGCCCAGCGACCCGACCCCGAGAGACCTGCCCAGCGACCCGACCCCGAGAGACCCGCCCAGCGACCCGACCCCGAGAGACCCGCCCAGCGACCCGACCCCGAGAGGCCCTCCCAGCGACCCGACCCCGAGAGACCCGCCCAGCGACCCGACCCCGAGAGACCCGCCCAGCGACCCCGAGAGACCCGACCCCGAGAGACCCGCCCAGCGACCCCGAGAGACCCGCCCAGCGACCCCGAGAGACCCGACCCCGAGAGACCCGCCCAGCGACCCGACCCCGAGAGACCCGCCCAGCGACCCGACCCCGAGAGACCCGACCCCGAGACCCGACCCCGAGAGACCCGCCCAGCGACCCCGAGAGACCCGCCCAGCGACCCGACCCCGAGAGACCCGCCCAGCGACCCCGAGAGACCTGCCCAGCGACCCCGAGAGACCCGCCCAGCGACCCCGAGAGACCCGCCCAGCCACCCGACCCCGAGAGACCTGCCCAGCGACCCGACCCGGAGAGGTCCGCCCAGTGACCCGACCTACCTGGTGATGGAAGAAAGAAAAATCCACGTGGAGGCCCGACCGGGCCTACTTCAAGACCCGACCCCAGGAGCGCTCAGGGAGGGAACAGACCACGGGACCCAGCCCAACCTGCCTCAGGAAGCCCCTGCCCACGACCCAGGACCCCCGAAACGGCAGAGACCCCGTGCGAGGACCTGAACGCGCTGCAAGGTATTCCCGGGCCCACAGAACGCCGGGACCCATCGAGACCGCAAACATGTCCCCCTAGCAACCCCTCTACCTCAACCAGCGCCCGGGACCCTGCCAGACGCGACCCCAGATACGTAACCAGCGTCCTGGTCCCCGCCAGCGCCCTGGACCCCGCCAGACGCGACCACCTACCTTCCACAAGGTCAGACTTCTCCCATCGGATCCCAGGATCATCCAGCAGCAGCCGCCGACCGAGGAAGCGAGGGAAACGTGGCGGTCTGCAGGTTAGACTGAAGGAACGCGGTTTCAAGACCCCTCTCCCCAGCATACTCCTGGCAAACGTCCAAGCGATCGAAAACAAGCTGGATGAACTTTACGCCAGACGTACCTCTCAGAGGGAAGTAAGAGACTGCTGTGTGCTCTGTTTCACAGAGATATGGCTCACCCCCGCCTCACCGGACTGTGCCATACAACCTGACGGCTTCTCAATTCACCGGGCGGACCGCACGGCATCATCAGGCAAAGTGAAGGGTGGAGGGGTTTGCCTCCTCATCAACTCTTCCTGGTGCTTGGATGTGGCGACTCTGGCGACCCACTGCTCCCAGACCTGGAATACCTGACCGTAAAGTGCCGCCCATATTATCTTCCACGTGAGTTCACTTCAGCCATTATCACAGCGGTCTACATCCCACCCCAGGCAGTAGTGAGGAAGGCGCTGGACGAACTATCCTCAGTAATAAACAACTACGAATCAGAACACCCGGAGGCCTTGTTCATCGTGGCCGGAGACTTCAACAAGGCCAACCTCAAGAGTGTACTGCCAAAATTCCACCAGTACATCTCCTGTCCCACCAGGGGCGACAACACTCTTGACCACTGCTACTCAAAAATCAAGGGCGCCTACCGTTCCATCCCCCGACCGCACTTTGGGAAATCAGACCATAAGACGGTGCTCCTTCTCCCGGCATCCAAGCAGAATCTCAAGCGGGAGAATCCAGCTAAGAAGGTTGTGCAGTGCTGGTCCGAGGAGACAGAAGAGCTCTTACGTGACTGCTTAGAGACAGTGGACTGGTCCATATTTAAGAACTCAGCGACCAACTTAAATGAGTATGCCACCACCGTCACAGACTTCATCAGCAAACGTGTGGACGACTGCGTGCCAAAGAAAGCAGTACGTGCGTTCCCCAACCGGAAACCATGGCTCAATCGCGAGATTGACTCCCTACTGAAGGACAGATCTGAGGCGTTCAAGGCAGACGACCCTGACCTATACAAGAAATCCAGGTACGACCTCTGCAAAGCCATCCGAGATGCCAAGAGAGAAGATCAAACCAAGCTAGAGTCACAGAGAGACTCTCGGCGGTTGTGGCAAGGACTAAACAACATAACGGGCTACAAGTCGAACAGTATCTCTGGCAGCAGCGCACCCCTCCCTGATGAACTCAATGCATTCTGTGCTCGGTTCGAGCAGGTAACCAACAATCCGCTGGCGAGTGCCCCAGCAGCCCATAACTCACCCATACCCACCATCACAGCTTCCAAAGTCAAATTGCCTTCCTGAAAGTGAACCCTCGGAAGTGACGGGCCCAGACGGGATCCCTGGTCGTGCACTCAGAGCCTGCGCGGACCAGCTGGCAGAGGTATTCACGGACATCTTTAACCTGTCCCTACTCCTCTCCGAGGTCCCCACCTGCTTCAAGAAGACCAGCATCATACCGGTACCAAAGAAGAACCAGGCAACGTGCCTCAATGACTACCGACCAGTGGCCCTGACTTCAGTCGTAATGAAGTGCTTCGAGAGGTTGATCATGAAGCACATCACCTACATACTCCCAGAACACCTTGATCCACTGCAATTCGCATACCGCTGCAACCGGTCCACATCAGACACCATTTCCCTGACCCTACACTCATCCCTAGAGCATCTCAAAAACAAGGACTCCTACATTCGACTCCTATTTATTGACTACAGCTCCGCCTTCAACACCATAATCCCAGCCAAGCTCATATCAAAGCTCCAAAACCTAGGACTTGGCTCCCCACTCTGCAACTGGATCCTCGATTTTCTGACCAACAGACCACAATCAGTAAGAATGAACAACAACACCTCCTCCACAATAGTCCTCAACACCGGCGCCCCGCAAGGCTGCGTACTTAGCCCCCTACTCTACTCCCTGTACACACACGACTGTGTGGCAAAACTTGGTTCCAACTCCATCTACAAGTTTGCTGACGATACGACCATAGTGGGCCGGATCTCGAATAACGATGAGTCCGAATACAGGAGGGAGATAGAGAACCTAGTGGAGTGGTGTAGCGATAACAATCTCTCCCTCAATGCCAGCAAAACTAAAGAGCTGGTAATTGTCTTCAGGAAGCAAAGTACTGTACACACCCGTCAGCATCAACGGGGCCGAGGTGGAGATGGTTAGTAGTTTCAAATTCCTCGGGGTGCACATCTCCAAAAATCTGTCCTGGTCCACCCACGTCGACGCTACCACCAAGAAAGCACAACAGCGCCTATACTTCCTCAGGAAACTAAGGAAATTCGGCATGTCCACATTAACTATTACCAACTTTTACAGATGCACCATAGAAAGCATCCTATCGGGCTGCATCACAGCCTGGTATGGCAACTGCTCGGCCCAGGACCGCAAGAAACTTCAGAGAGTCGTGAACACCGCCCAGTCCATCACACGAACCTGCCTCCCATCCATTGACTCCATCTACGCCTCCCGTTGCCTGGGGAAAGCGGGCAGCATAATCAAAGATCCCTCCCACCCGGCTTACTCACTCTTCCAACTTCTTCCATCGGGCAGGAGATACAGAAGTCTGAGAACATGCACGAACAGACTCAAAAACAGCTTCTTCCCCACTGTCACCACTCCTAAATGACCCTCTTATGGACTGACCTCATTAACACTACACCCTGTATGCTTCATCCGATGCCAGTGCTTGTGTAGTTACATTGGATATGTTGTGTTGCCCTATTATGTATTTTCTTTTATTCCCTTTTCTTCTCATGTCACATGATAAGAGGTCACAACTTTCTTAAAGGGACACTTACATGACAGGAGGCACAAAAGAAATTAATCCCAAGGAGGAGGAAACATGCTAAGGGGGAGGACGAGGCAACCATGGCGGACTAGAGAAGTCAAAGACAGCATGAAAGCAAAAGAAAAAACATACAAACTGGCGAGCATTCGTGGAAAGCCAGTGGATTGGGAAGCCTTTAAAAGTGAGCAGAGGACAACTAAAAAAGCAGTAAGGGGGGGGCGAAGATGAAATATGAGTGCAAGCTAGCTAGTAATATAAAAGAAGATTGCAAGAGTTTCTTTCAATATATAAAAGTTAAGAGAGAAGCAAGAATGAACATATAACTGGAAAATGAGGCTGGAGAATAATAGGAAACTGTCATGTGAGAGTACCCTTTAAGAAATGGGTGTTTAAGAAATGTACCTTTAAGAAATGGAGCTGCTCATGTTACTGCAGTGATGTCAGAGTGTGGGTGGGGCTAAGCTCTACTTCTGCTTTTTGGGTTTCAGTTGGAGAAAGCTTGGGTGTGTCTGTGAGCTGCACTGCTGTTGATCTCTGCCATCCAAAGACTATCTATGGATCATTTGGTGAATTCAGAAGAAGTATAAATGTTTTCAGTCTTCAATGTAAACCCTGATGTGCTCCTGTTTGGAGGTTTGCTAAGTCTTTTGGATGGTAAAAGGACAGCATACAGGTTATTTAGTGTGGTATTCTTTGGGGGGTGTATTTGATTTACTGGTTGCTAAGATGTTCACTGTTTGTTGTAGAAAGGTTAACTTGAGTTCATAGAATAAACATTGTTTTGTTTTAAAAACAACTGGTCCATTTTCTGCTGTCCCACATCTGTAAAGTGAGCCGTGTGCTCCCCATACCACAATCTAGTAAAAGTTGTGGGTCAGGTGAACTCCATGATACACTTTGGGGTTCTCTGAACCCTGGCCCATAATAAAACAAAGAAATGGCAGACAAACTGAATAGTTTTGCATCAGTCTCCACAGTGGTAGACACCAGTGGGATGACCGAACACCAGGAGAACCAGGGGGCAGGGGTGAGTGTAGTGGCCATCACTAAGGAGAAGGTTCTGGGGAAACTGAAAGGTCTGAAGGTGGATAAGCCACCTGGACCGGATGGACTACACCCCAGCGTTCTAAAGGAGATAGCGGAGGAGATTGTGGAGGCATTAGTGATGATCTTTCAGGAATCACTGGAGGCAGGGAGGGTCCCAGAGGACTGGAAGGTGGCTAATGTAACACCGCTGTTTAAGAAGGGAGGGAGGCAGAAGATGGGAAATTATAGGCCGGTTACCCTGACTTCGGTCATAGGTAAGATTTGAGAGTCCATTATTAAAGATGAGATTGCGGAGTACTTGGAAGTGCATGGTAAAATAGGACTGAGTCAGCACGGCTTCGTCAAAGGGAGATCATGTCTGACAAATCTGTTAGGGTTCTTTGAGAATAACAAGGAAGATAGAGAAAGGAGAACCAGTGGACATGGTCTATTTAGATTTCCAGAAGGTCGTTGACAATCATAGAATTTACAGTGCAGAAGGAGGCCATTCGGCCCATCAAGTCTGCACCAGCTCTTGGAAAGAGCACCCTACCCAAGGTCAACACCTCCACCCTATCCCCGTAACCCAGTAACCCCACCCAACACTAAGGGCAATTTTGGACACTAAGGGCAATTTATCATGGCCAATCTACCTAACCTGCACATCTTTGGACTGTGGGAGGAAACCAGAGCACCCGGAGGAAACCCACGCACACACGGGGAGGATGTGCAGACTCCGCACAGACAGTGACCCAAGCCGGGAATCGAACCTGGGACCCTGGAGCTGTGAAGCAGTTGTGCTATCCACAATGCTACCGTGCTGCCCATAGGTGCCATAGAGGAGTCTGTTAAATAAGTTAAGGTGCCATGGTTTTCAGGGCGAGAGACTGGCATGGGTAGAGAATTGGCTGACTGGCAGAATGCAGAGAGTGGGGATAAAGGGGTCTTTTTCAGGATGGCAACCGGTATCTAGTTATGTGCCTCAGGGGTCTGTGCTGGGACCACAACTTTTCACAATATACATTAATGATCTGGAGGAAGGAACTGAAGGTACTGTTGCTACGTTTGTAGATGATACAAAGATCTGTAGAGGGACAGGTAGTGTTGAGGAAGCAGGGGGGGGGGGGGGGGGGTGGGGGGGGGGCTGCAGAAGGATTTGGAGGGGCGAGGAGAGTGGGCAAAGAAGTGGCAGATGGAATACAATGTGGAAAAGTGTCAGGTTCTGCGTTTTGAAAGGAGGAATGGAGGCATAGACTATTTTCTAAATGGGGAAATGCTGAGGAAGCACAAAGGGACTTGGGAGTCCTTGTTCAAGATTCTCTTAAGGTTAACGTGCAGATTCAGTCGGCAGTTAGGAAGGCAAATGCAATCTTAGCATTCATGGCCAGAGGGCTACAATACAAGAGCAGGGTTGTACTTGTGAGGCTGGAAAAGGCTCTGGTCAGACCCCATTTGGAGTATTGGGAGCAGTTCTGGGCCCCGTACCCAAGGAAGGATGTGCTGGCCTTGGAAAGGGTCTAGAGGAGGTTCACAAGAATGATCCCTGGAATGAAGAGCTTGTCGTATGAGGAACGGTTGAGGACTCTGGGTCTGTTGGAGTTTAGGACGACGAGGGTGGATCTTATTGAAACTGACAGGATACTGCGAGGCCCGGATAGAGTGGACGTGGAGAGGATGTTTCCACTTAGAACAAAGAACAAAGAAAAGGACAGCACGGGAACAGGCCCTTCGGCCCTCCAAGCCTGTGCCGACCCTGCTGCCCGTCTAAGCTAAAATCTTCTACATTCCTGGGTCCATATCCCTCTATTCCCATCCTATTCATGTATTTGTCAAGATGCCCCTTAAATGTTACTATCGTCCCTGCTTCCACCACCTGCTCCAGCAGCGAGTTCCAGGCACACACTACCCTCTGCGTAAAAAACTTGCCTCGTACATCTACTCTAAACCTTGCCCCTCTCACCTTAAATTACTGTGGCCCCTAGTAATTGACCCCTCTATCCCGGGGAAAAGCCTCTGACTATCCACTCTGTCTATGCCCCTCATAATTTTGTAGACCTCTATCAGGTCGCCCCTCAACCTCCTTCGTTCCAGTGAGAACAAACCGAGTTAATTCAACCGCTCCTCAGAGCTAATGCCCTCCATACCAGGCAACATCCTGGTAAATCTCTTCTGCACCCTCTCTAAAGCCTTCTGGTAGTGTGGCGACCAGAATTGAACACTATACTCCAAGTGTGGCCTAACTAAGGTTCTATACACAGCTGCAACATGACTTGCCAATTCTTGTAGGAAATGACTTGTAGGAAACACTAGAACCAGAGGACACAATCTCAGACTAAAGGGACGATCCTTTAAAACTGAGATGAGGAGGAATTTCTTCAGCCAGAGGGTGGTGAATCTGTGGAACTCTTTGCCGCAGAAGCTGTGGAGGCCAAATCACTGAGTGTCTTTAAGACAGAGATAGATAGGTTTTTGATCAGTAAGGGGATCAGGGGTTCTGGGGAGAAGGCAGGAGAATGGGGATGAGAATATATCAGCCATGATTGAATGATGGAGCAGACCTGATGGGCTTAATTCTGCTCCTATATCTTATGGTCTTATGGTCTAATAACATTGATAAAAACAGGATGGAGAGACCAGTGTGACTAATTACAGACCACTCCGCCTAACGTCTGTGGTGGTTAAATTATGGGAAATAATTGTGCGAAATGATATAAATCATCGTCTAGGAAGACATAAATTAATCAAAGGGCGTCAGGACAGATTTGTTCAGGCTGAGTCCAGTTTGATTAAGGGCAGCACGGTGGCACAGTTAGCACTGCTGCCTCACAGCGCCAGGGACAATTCCTGCCTGTGGAGTTTGCCCATCCTCCCCATGTGTGCGTGGGTTTCCTCCGGGTGCTCCGGTTTCCTCCCACAGCCCAAAGATGTGCAGGTTAGGTGGATTGGCTACGCTAAATTGCAGAGCCTTTGGCTTTGATCTTTATGTCCTCACTGCCAGAAGAATGGAGAGAGGCGAATGTTGTACCTTGTTTAAGAAAGGGAATAGGTATAACCCTGGGAATTATAGGCCGATTAGTCTCACTTCGGTCACAGGTAAATTATTGGCAAGGGTCTTGAGGGATAGGATTTATGATCATTTGGAAAGATACAGCTTAATCCAGGATAGTCAGCACGGATTTGTGAGGGGTAAGTCTTGCCTCACAAGTTTGATTGTATTCTTTGAGGAGGTAACTAAGTGTAGATGAAGGTAGAGCAGTTGATGTCGGACATATGGGTTTTAATAAGGCGTTTGATAAGGTGCCCCATGGTCGGCTCATGCAGCAAGGAGGCATGGCATAGAGGGAAATTTGGTTGATTGGATCAGTAACTGGCGATCACCGAGAAGACAGAGGGTGGTGGTGGGTGGTAAATTTCCATCCTGGAGCCCAGTTACCAGCGGTGTACCACAGGGATCAGTGCTGGGTCCTCTGCTATTTGTGATTTTTATCAATGACTTGGATGATTTCGTTTCAGCGGGAGCAGTGCGGAAGTGGTTGCTGGGAGGTAAGTCTGTCCTTTAAAAGCACTTGTCTTTGCAGGGGCAGGCCAGTCGATTTCAGAGGGAGAACAGCTGGTGAGTCAGTTTCAGCGGGAGCAGTGGGGAAGTGGTTGCTGGGAGGTAAGTCTGTCCTTTAAAAGCACTTGTCTTTGCAGGGGCATGCCAGTCGATTTCGGCGTGAGAACAGCTGGCGAGTCAGTTTCAGCGGGAGCAGTGCGGAAGTGGTTGCTGGGAGGTAAGTCTGTCCTTTAAAAGCACTTGTCTTTGCAGGGGCATGCCAGTCGATTTCGGCGTGAGAACAGCTGGTGAGTCAGTTTCAGCGGGAGCAGTGCGGAAGTGGTTGCTGGGAGGTAAGTCTGTCCTTTAAAAGCACTTGTCTTTGCAGGGGCAGGCCCGTCGATTTCAGCGGGAGAACAGCTGGTGAGTCAGTTTCAGCGGGAGCAGTGGGGAAGTGGTTGCTGGGAGGTAAGTCTGTCCTTTAAAAGCACTTGTCTTTGCAGGGGCAGGCCAGTCGGTTTCGGCGTGAGAACAGCTGGTGAGTCAGTTTCAGCGGGAGCAGTGCGGAAGTGGTTGCTGGGAGGTAAGTCTGTCCTTTAAAAGCACTTGGCTTTGCAGGGGCAGGCCAGTCGATTTCAGCGGGAGAACAGCTGGTGAGTCAGTTTCAGCGGGAGCAGTGGGGAAGTGGTTGCTGGGAGGTAAGTCTGTCCTTTAAAAGCACTTGTCTTTGCAGGGGCAGGCCAGTCGATTTCGGCGTGAGAACAGCTGGCGAGTCAGTTTCAGCGGGAGCAAAGAACAAAGAACAAAGAAATGTACAGCACAGGAACAGGCCCTTCGGCCCTCCAAGCCCGTGCCGACCATGTTGCCCGACTAAGCTACAATCTTCTACACTTCCTGGGTCCGTATCCCTCTATTCCCATCCTATTCATATATTTGTCAAGATGCCCCTTAAATGTCCCTATCGTCCCTGCTTCCACCACCTCCTCCGGTAGTGAGTTCCAGGCACCCACTACCCTCTGCGTAAAGAACTTGCCTCGTACATCTACTCTAAACCTTGCCCCTCTCACCTTAAACCTATGCCCCCTAGTAATTGACCCCTCTACCCTGGGGAAAAGCCTCTGACTATCCACTCTGTCTATGCCCCTCATAATTGTGTATACCTCTATCAGGTCGCCCCTCAACCTCCTTCGTTCCAGTGAGAACAAACCGAGTTTATTCAACCTCTCCTCATAGCAGTGCGGAAGTGGTTGCTGGGAGGTAAGTCTGTCCTTTAAAAGCACTTGTCGTTGCAGGGGCAGGCCAGTCGATTTCAGCGGGAGTGGAGCTGGCTGGTTAGTCAATTTCAGCAGGAGCTGAGAATTATTTTTTTTTTTTTTTAATTAGTGTTTTAGGTGGGAACAGGAAGTCGACCCGCGGACGTCTGGGAAGACCCTCACCAATAAATTCTGGTGGAGAGGAAACCCGAGACACTACACGTGTAGTGTCTCCCACCCTCCCTCCTCCTCTAACCTAATAATAAAACCCATTGGTGTGAGGTAAGTACCATATTTTATTATATTATTATTTTTTATAAAAAATTTAATTTAGTTGTTAGCCAGATCTTGGTAGAAAGTTAGAGGAATGGCAGGGAAGGGAGTGCAATGTTCCTCCTGCAGGATGTTTGAGGTGAGGGATGCCGTTAGTGTCCCTGCTGATTTTACCTGCAGGAAGTGCTGCCATCTCCAGCTCCTCCAAGACCGAGTTAGGGAACTGGAGCTGGTGTTGGAAGAACTTCGGATCATTCGGGAGGCAGAAGGGGTCATAGATAGCAGCTTCAGGGAATTAGTTACACCAAAGATTGGAGATAGGTGGGTAACTGTAAGAGGGACTGGGAAGAAGCAGTCAGTGCAGGGATCCCCTGCGGGCATTCCCCTGAGAAACAAGTATACCGCTTTGGATACTTGTGGGGGGGGGGGACTTACCAGGGGTAAGCCATGGGGTACGGGCCTCTGGCACGGAGTCTGTCCCTGTTGCTCAGAAGGGAAGGGGGGAGAGGAGCAGAGCATTAGTAATTGGGGACTCTATAGTCAGGGGCACAGATAGGAGATTTTGTGGGAGCGTGAGAGACTCACGTTTGGTATGTTGCCTCCCAGGTGCAAGGGTACGTGATGTCTCGGATCGTGTTTTCCGTGTCCTTAGGGGGGAGGGGGAGCAGCTCCAAGTCGTGGTCCACATTGGCACTAACAACATAGGTAGGAAAGGGGACAAGGTTGTCAGGCAGGCTTTCAGGGAGCTAGGATGGAAGCTCAGAACTAGAACAAACAGAGTTGTTATCTCTGGGTTGTTGCCCGTGCCACGTGATAGTGAGATGAGGAATAGGGAGAGAGAGCATTTAAACACTTGGCTACAGTGATGGTGCAGGCGGGAGGGATTCAGATTTCTGGACAACTGGGGCTCTTTCTGGGGAAGGTGGGACCTCTACAGACAGGATGGTCTACATCTGAACCTGAGGGGCACAAATATCCTGGGGGGGAGATTTGTTAGTGCTCTTTGGGGGGGTTTAAACTAATGCAGCAGGGCCATGGGAACCTGGATTGTAGTTTTAGGGTAAGGGAGAATGAGAGTATAGAGGTCAGGAGCACAGATTTGACGTCGCAGGAGGGGGCCAGTGTTCAGGTAGGTGGTTTGAAGTGTGTCTACTTCAATGCCAGGAGTATACGAAACAAGGTAGGGGAACTGGCAGCATGGGTTGGTACCTGGGACTTCGATGTTGTGGCCATTTCGGAGACATGGATAGAGCAGGGACAGGAATGGATGTTGCAGGTTCCGGGGTTTAGGTGTTTTAGTAAGCTCAGAGAAGGAGGCAAAAGAGGGGGAGGTGTGGCGCTGCTAGTCAAGAGCAGTATTACGGTGGCGGAGAGGATGCTAGATGGGGACTCTTCTTCTGAGGTAGTATGGGCTGAAGTTAGAAACAGGAAAGGAGAGGTCACCCTGTTGGGAGTTTTTTATAGGCTTCCGAATAGTTCTAGGGATGTAGAGGAAAGGATGGCGAAGATGATTCTGGATAAGAGCGAAAGTAACAGGGTAGTTATTATGGGAGACTTTAACTTTCCAAATATTGACTGGAAAAGATATAGTTTGAGTACAATAGATGGGTCGTTTTTTTGTACAGTGTGTGCAGGAGGGTTTCCTGAAACAATATGTTGACAGGCCAACAAGAGGCGAGGCCACGTTGGATTTGGTTTTGGGTAATGAACCAGGCCAGGTGTTGGATTTGGAGGTAGGAGAGCACTTTGGGGACAGTGACCACAATTCGGTGACGTTTACGTTAATGATGGAAAGGGATAAGTATACACCGCAGGGCAAGAGTTATAGCTGGGGGAAGGGCAATTATGATGCCATTAGACGTGACTTGGGGGGGATAAGGTGGAGAAGTAGGCTGCAAGTGTTGGGCACACTGGATAAGTGGGGCTTGTTCAAGGATCAGCTACTGCGTGTTCTTGATAAGTATGTACCGGTCAGACAGGGAGGAAGGCGTCGAGCGAGGGAACCGTGGTTTACCAAGGAAGTGGAATCTCTTGTTAAGAGGAAGAAGGAGGCCTATGTGAAGATGAGGTGTGAAGTTTCGGTTGGGGCGATGGATAGTTACAAGGTAGCGAGGAAGGATCAAAAGAGAGAGCTAAGATGAGCAAGGAGGGGACATGAGAAGTATTTGGCAGGAAGGATCAAGGAAAACCCAAAAGCTTTCTATAGGTATGTCAGGAATAAGCGAATGACTAGGGAAAGAGTAGGACCAGTCAAGGACAGGGATGGGAAATTGTGTGTGGAGTCTGAAGAGATAGGCGAGATACTAAATGAATATTTTTCGTCAGTCTTCACTCAGGAAAAAGATAATGTTGTGGAGGAGAATGCTGAGCCCCAGGCTCATAGAATAGATGGCATTGAGGTACGTAGGGAAGAGGTGTTGGCAATTCTGGACAGGCTGAAAATAGATAAGTCCTCGGGACCTGATGGGATTTATCCTAGGATTCTCTGGGAGGCCAGGGAAGAGATTGCTGGACCTTTGGCTTTGATTTTTATGTCATCATTGGCTACAGGAATAGTGTTCAGAATGGAGTACAGTCATAAGTGGAGTACCACAAGGATCTGTTCTGGGGCCGTTGCTGTTTGTCATTTTTATCAATGACCTAGAGGAAGGCGCAGAAGGGTGGGTGAGTAAATTTGCAGACGATACTAAAGTCGGTGGTGTTGTCGATAGTGTGGAAGGATGTAGCAGGTTACAGAGGGATATAGATAAGCTGCAGAGCTGGGCTGAGAGGTGGCAAATGGAGTTTAATGTAGAGAAGTGTGAGGTGATTTACTTTGGAAGGAATAACAGGAATGTGGAATATTTGGTTAATGGTAAAGTTCTTGAGAGTGTGGATGAGCAGAGGGATCTAGGTGTCCATGTACATAGATCCCTGAAAGTTGCCACCCAGGTTGATAGGGTTGTGAAGAAGGCCTATGGAGTGTTGGCCTTTATTGGTAGAGGGATTGAGTTCCGGAGTCGGGAGGTCATGTTGCAGCTGTACAGAACTCTGGTACGGCCGCATTTGGAGTATTGCGTACAGTTCTGGTCACCGCATTATAGGAAGGACGTGGAGGCTTTGGAGCGGGTGCAGAGGAGATTTACCAGGATGTTGCCTGGTATGGAGGGAAAATCTTATGAGGAAAGACTGATGGACGTGAGGTTGTTTTCGTTGGAGAGAAGAAGGTTAAGAGGAGACTTAATAGAGGCATACAAAATGATCAGGGGGTTGGATAGGGTGGACAGTGAGAGCCTTCTCCCGCGGATGGATATGGCTGGCACGAGGGGACATAACTTTAAACTGAGGGGTAATAGATATAGGACAGAGGTCAGAGGTAGGTTCTTTACGCAAAGAGTAGTGAGGCCGTGGAATGCCCTACCTGCTACAGTAGTGAACTCGCCAACATTGAGGGCATTTAAAAGTTTATTGGATAAACATATGGATGATAATGGCATAGTGTAGGTTATATGGCTTTTGTTTCGGTGCAACATCGTGGGCCGAAGGGCCTGTACTGCGCTGTATTGTTCTATGTTCTATGTTCTATGATGGAGTTGAAGGAATTTGCTGATGACACCAAGATTGGTGGAGTAGTGGATGAGGTGGAGGGCTGTTGTAGGCTGCAGAGAGACATTGATAGGATGCAGAGCTGGGCTGAAAAGTGGCAGGTGGAGTTTAACCCTGATAAGTGTGAGGTGATTCATTTTGGTCGGACAAATATGAATTTGGATTACAGGGTTAACGGCAGGGTTCTGAAGAATGTGGAGGAGCAGAGAGATCACGGAGTTCATGTCCATAGATCTCTGAAAGTTGCCACCCAAGTGAATAGAGCCGTGAAGAAAGTGTGTTAGCGTTTATTAACAGGGGGATTGAGTTTAAGAGCCGTGAGGTTAAGCTGCAACTGTACAAGACCTTGGTTCGACCATATTTGGAGTATTGTGTGCAGTTCTGGTCACCTCATTATAGGAAGGATGTGGAAGCATTGGAAAGGGTGCAAAGGAGATTTACCAGGATGCTGCCTGGATTGGAGGGTAGGTCTTATGAGGAAAGGTTGAGGGAGCTAGGGCTTTTCTCATTGGAGCGGAGGAGGATGAGTGGTGACTTAATTGAGGTGTATAAGATGATGAGAGGGATAGATAGAGTGGACGTTCAGCGGCTTTTTCCTCGGGTGGATGTAGCTGTTACAAGGGGGCATAACTATAAGGTTCATGGTGGAAGACATAGGAGGGATGTCCGAGGTAGGTTCTTTACTCAGAGAGTGGTTGGGGCGTGGAACGCACTCCCAGCTATGGTGGTGGAGTCGGACACTTTAGGAACTTTCAAGCGGTTATTGGATAGGCACACGGAGTGCACTAGAATGATTGGGAGTAGGTTGATTTGATCTTAGTTTCAGACTAGTTCGGCACAACATTGTGGGCCGAAGGGCCTGTGCTGTGCTGTACAGTTCTATGTTCTATGTTCTATGCACGCAGACATTCCATGGGGTCCATGTTTCTTGCCATCGCGGACGCTCACTCAAAGTAGCGTAACGTGTACAACATGGCCTCAACGACATCCAGGGCCACGGTACAAAAGCTCGGGTGCTCGCTCAGCACCCGTGGGATCCCTGAGGTTCTGGTGACAGACAACAGGACGCCCTCCACGAGTGAGGAGTTTGCAAAAACGGAACACATCTGACATCAGAACCGTCCTTACCGCTCCTCATCCATCGGCCCGGCAGAAAGGGCGGTCCAAAAGGGACATAAAATAACAAACCACGAGCTCCATGAACACGGGACTGGCACGGTTCCTTTTTAACTACAGGGGTAGCCCATGAAGAACTGCTGTTGGGCTGAAGGCTTCGATCGGTTGAGCCTCATGTTACTGAACCTCGGTGTGAAAGTGGAGGTTCAGCAGGAGGCCCCGCAGTGACATCATTAACAGAGGACAGCAGGGCGGCAGTTTCACTCGGGGACACGGTCTCTGTTGTAACCTTGGAGACAAGGCGCTGACTCCCAGGTGTCGTGCTGGAGAGAACAGGACCGGCCTCCAACACGTTAGGATTCAGGGGAAAGTCCAGCGGAAGCATTTGGAAGAATGCGATCAGACTTGAGAACGTACAGAGATTATTAATGAGGATATTGCCATGGGCAGCACGGTGGCACAGTGGTTAGCACTGTCGCCTCACAGCTCCAGGGTCCCAGGTTCGATTCCCGCTTGGGTCACTGTCTGTGCGGAGTCTGCACGTTCTCCCCGTGTCTGTGTGGGTTTCCTCCGGGTGCTCCGGTTTCCTCCCACATGTCCCAAAAGACGTGCTGTTCGGTGAATTGGACATTCTGAATTCTCCCTCTGAGTACCTGAACAGGTGCCGGATTTTCACAGGGATTTTCACAGTAACACCATTGCAGTGTGTCAGCCTACTTGTGACAATAATAAAGATTGTATTTTATATTATTATGAATGAGAAACTGTAGTCAGGAGGAGAGATTGGATTGGCTGGAATTGTTGACCTTTCAACAGAGGCTAAGGGGGGATTTAAACTTTAAAAACTTACCTTGAAGAGTGACATCACAGCAAAGCAGTCACCTGATTGGCTGGTAGGGAAAGTGCTCCAATTAGCAGTAGCTGGGAGAAATTTAACTCTTCGTGTGTTGGTAAGCATTGTGATTGGTAAATAAACTCTTTATTCCTTTCGCTGATTCATTATTTGATATTATATTTGTAATCAGTTCAGGTAAAGTGTAAAAATGGCAGGAGATCCCAGACCCGTGTTATGCTCCTCTGAGAGAGAACGGCAACCGCGCATGCGCGGGTGACGCCAGTTATGCGGCGCCGCCTTTACGCGGGCGACAAGGCCTGGCGCGGGTAGATGACGCGGCTCCGATCCTGGCCCATTGTCAGGGCCTGAATCGGTCGGGATCGGGGCCGTTTCGCGGCGTCGTGAACCTCGACGGCGTTCACAACGGCGCGGCCACTTCGGCGCGGGAGTGGAGAGTCCCGCTCTACATCTTCCCTTTCCCAGGATTCACTCCCAGCCCCATTGCTCCGAATAATGATCCCAGTTTCTCTGAAGTTTCACTGATGAGTTTAATTGAGTTTCCCGTGGACTTACCCGTTGAATCTATACCATCCAGTGAGAAGGTTGTTGTCACATTGAAAACTAGAACAGTTAGTGTTAGCACAGTTTGTGCTCCTCCATGGCTGGTCCAGGACTGTGTGATTCACACACGGGTCGGCAGACAGGAAATGGCAGCAATCTGTTGATTGTAAAGATAAAGTTTCGGAAATGTTCCACACTGACTCGTCTCCATTGAAACATTAAAAACCTCCCTTTCACCCACTGCTCTGCTATCAAATCCCTGAAATGAAAGCGGGAATCTCTGCTCCTTCCCGAGACCAGTACCCGGAACCCCCCACCCTCACCCCCGACCCCCAGCTCCAACAAACTGCAGACTCCTTTCATTCTTTCAACCTGAAAACCTCAACTCCTTGTTCCACTAAATTTCCCACCCAAGATTCCTCGATACTTTCCAGGATCTTTACCTCACTTCCCCTGGGAATCTCCCGATATTCCCCATGTTTCACTCTGTCGGATCCACAGCCTCCCTTTCCCTGGATTTAATCCCTGGCCCATTGGTCTGACTAATGATCAGGATGTGCTGACATCATTCCGAAATCCACTGGGATTCTCCTCAGTGAAAGCGGATCTCAGACACGGCTGTGATCCCGTGTCCCACACAAACAGGGTAGATGTCAGGAGAGGCCTCTTCCGGGATTTACCCAGCTCACAAAACCTCACAAGATCTAACGGGATCTGGCGAAACATCACCATCTGCATCCCGCCCATTGTGGGCAGGATGAGTATTTGTCAAGTCAGCATATTAGTGAGGCAGCTAACCTCCGTCGAATATGCAGCTCACCTGATCTATCGAGGCTTTAGGATGTAACCTCCCCGCCTTGGATCCTTAGACAAGTGCAGCTCAGTCCAGGGCCGACTCAGAGGGTCCAAAGATCGGCCTCCATTTTAAAATGACGTCGCGATCTCCTCTTACACTGAGGAGTTCTGGCGAGCGGAGTTCTTCCGTGTCGGAAAAGGGATTAAGTTCGGCCTCGGTGGGGTGTTCTCACTGAGGCCCTGGATTACAGCAGAGTCCCGGTCGATAGCGTGGTCTTTCTCAGCGCTGTGAGCGCCGGAATGCACTCGTAAACGTGCCAAAAACACCCTCCCTCCAGGGCCCTGTCCCCCTAATCCCACCGAACCGGCACAACTTGGGTCTGTGGGAGCAAACCGGAGATTGGCTAATTGAGTTTACTCCAGGTTGAGTTAGAAAGATTAATTTTCATTACAGAGGATGCTGGGTAAACTCAGCAGGTCTGGCAGCACCTGTGGACAGAGGAGCAGAGGGTGAGATTTAGTGGCCAATCGCACGCGACTTGGTGTCAGGACGAGGCTGTTGAATCTCCAGAAATACGCAACGGTCAAAATGTCTTGTGAGATTCAAGCGAGCCTCGGCAGGCATCATGATCTGGATCTCACCCCCACTGGCTGATTTCAATGCCCAGATGCCGGATTCTCCCGGTGCCCAGGGAATGGCCATGCCCGGGAGACCTCGCCAGGGTGCCGTTAGTCCTGGCCCACACACGCATGGAGCACACGTAATGACTCCTGAGGGGATGGGGGGGGGGAGAATTTCCCAGGGTGATCGGGGAAAGGACAAGGTGGCATTGCCAGGGTTCTTGGGTGGCACTCCCCGGCCGACCCCTCCCTCCACCCAGACCCTCCCTCCCAAAACACTCCCTCTGAACCCCTCCCTCCCCCCAAACGTCTCCTGAACGACCTCACCCCCTCCACCACCTTGCCTCCCTCGAGCTCCTCCTTCCACTGCCTCACCTCCCTCCAACACCTAACTTCCCTCCAGCTCCTCACCCACCTCCAATACCTCACCTCCCTCCAACACCTCAACTCCCTCCAACACCTCAGCTCCCTCCAACACCTCAGCTCCCTCCAGCTCATCACCCACCTCCAACACCTCACTTCCCTCCAGCACCTCACCCACCTCCAACACCTCACCTCCCTCCAACACCTCACCTCCCTCCAACATCTCAGCTCCCTCCAACACCTCACCTCCCTCCAGCTCCTCACCTCCCTCCAAAACCTCAACTTCCTCCAACACCTAACCTCCCTCCAACACCTCACCTCCCTCCAGCTCCTCACCCACCTCCAACACCACACTTCCCTCCAACACCTCACCTCCCTCCAACACCTCACTTGCCTCCAGCACCTCACCTCCCTCCAAAACCTCAACTTCCTCCAACACCTAACCTCCCTCCAACACCTCACCTCCCTCCAGCTCCTCACCTCCCTCCAACACCTCACTTCCCTCCAGCACCTCACCTCCCTCCAACACCTCACCTCCCTCCAACACCTCACCTCCCTCCAACACCTCAACTCCCTCCAGCTCCTCACCCACCTCCAACACATCAGCTCCCTCCAACACCTTACCTCCCTCCAACACCTCACCTCCCTCCAGCTCCTCACCTCCCTCCAGCTACTCACCTCCCTCCAACACCTCACCTCCCTCCAACACCTCACCTCCCTACAATACCTCACCTCCCTCCAGTTGGTCACCTCCCTCCAACACCTCACCTCCCTCCAGCGCCTCACCTCCCTCGAACACCTCACCTCCCTACAATACCTCACCTCCCTCCAGTTGGTCACCTCCCTCCAACACCTCACCTCCCTCCAGCGCCTCAACTCTCTCCAACACCTTACCTCCCTACAATTCCTCACCTCCCTCCAGCTCCTCACCTCCCTCCAGCTCCTCACCTCCCTCCAATGCCTTACCTCCCTCCAGCTCCTCACCTCCCTCCAACACCTCACCTCCCTCCAACACCTCACCTCCCTCCAGCTCCTCACCCACCTCCAACACCTCACCTCCGTCCAACACCTCACCTCCCTCCAGCTCCTCACCAACCTCCAACACCTCACCTCCCTCCAACACCTCACCTCCCTCCAACACCTCACCTCCCTCCAGCGCCTCACCAACCTCCAACACCTTACCTCCCTCCAACACCTCACCTCCCTCCAGCGCCTCACCTCCCTCGAACACCTCACCTCCCTACAATACCTCACCTCCCTCCAGTTGGTCACCTCCCTCCAACACCTCACCTCCCTCCAGCGCCTCACCTCTCTCCAACACCTTACCTCCCTACAATACCTCACCTCCCTCCAGCTCCTCACCTCCCTCCAGCTCCTCACCTCCCTCCAATGCCTTACCTCCCTCCAGCTCCTCACCTCCCTCCAATGCCTTACCTCCCTCCAGCTCCTCACCTCCCTCCAACACCTCACCTCCCTCCGACACCTCACCTCCCTCCAGCTCCTCACCCACCTCCAACACCTCACCTCCCTCCAACACCTCACCTCCATCCAACACCTCACCTCCCTCCAGCTCCTCACCCACCTCCAACACCTCACCTCCCTCCAACACCTCACCTCCCTCCAACACCTCACCTCCCTCCAGCACCTCACCTCCCTCGAACACCTCACCTCCCTACAATACCTCACCTCCCTCCAGTTGGTCACCTCCCTCCAACACCTCTCCTCCCTCCAGCGCCTCACCTCTCTCCAACACCTTACCTCCCTACAATATCTCACCTCCCTCCAGCTCCTCACCTCCCTCCAGCTCCTCACCTCCCTCCAATGCCTTACCTCCCTCCAGCTCCTCACCTCCCTCCAACACCTCACCTCCCTCCAACACCTCACCTCCCTCCAGCTCCTCACCCACCTCCAACACCTCACCTCCCTCCAACACCTTACCTCCCTCCAACACCTCACCTCCCTCAAACACCTCACCGCCCTCCAGCTCCTCACCTACCTCCAACACCTCACCTCCCTCCAACACCTCACCTGCCTCCAGCTCCTCACCTCCCTCCAGCTCCTCACCTCCCTCCAGCTCCTCACCTCCCTCCAGCGCCTCACCTCCCTCCAGCTCCTCATCTCCCTCCAGCGCACCCATATCTTGGAGTAACTCATCCGTGCAGAAGTCTTGAATCAGCAATAAACCCTTCAAACTCCACCGCACAACTCCCTGCAGACTTCAGCCTTTTCGATGGCTGGAGAATAGCCAATATTGCCCCTTTGCTTAAGAATGGACCCTGCACATCTTTGGAAACACGTGTCTGTGTGGGTTTCCTCCGGGTGCCCCGGTTTCCTCCCACAGTCCAAAGATGTGCAGGTTAGGTGGATTGGCCACTAAATTGCCTTTAGTGTCCAAAAAGGTTAGGAGGGGTTACTGGGTTATGGGAATAGGGTGGAAGTGAGGGCTTAAGTGCGGTGGTCTTTCCAAAGACCGGTGCAGACTTGATGGGCCAAATGGCCTCCTTCTGCGCTGTAAATCCTCTGATCCATGTAATGGAACCAGGGATAATCCTGGTAATTATAGGCCGGAGGGCTAAAGGCTGTCAGGGCTAAAAGGCTGGGAACAGACGAAGCCTGCGTGGAATATAAGGAAAGTAGGAAGGAACTTAAGCAAGGAGTCAGGAGGGCTAGAAGGGGTCACGAAAAGTCATTAGCAAATAGAGTTAAGGAAAATCCCAAGGATTTTTACACGTACATAAAAAGCAAGAGGGTAGCCAGGGAAAGGGTTGGCCCACTGAAGGATAGGCAAGGGAATCTATGTGCGGAGCCAGAGGAAATGGGTGAGGTACTAAATGAATACTTTGCATCAGTATTCACCAAAGAGAAGAAATTGGTAGATGTTGAGTCTGGAGAAGGGTGTGTAGATAGCCTGGGTCACATTGAGATCCAAAAAGAAGAGGTGTTGGGTAGATAAGTCCCCAGGGCCTGATGGGATCTACCCGAGAATACTGAAGGAGGCTGGAGAGGAAATTGCTGAGGCCTTGACAGAAATCTTTGGATCCTCGCTGTCTTCAGGGGATGTCCCGGAGGATTGGAGAATAGCCAATGTTGTTCCCCTGTTTAAGAAGGGTAGCAAGGATAATCCCGGGAACTACAGGCCGGTGAGCCTTACTTCAGTGGTAGGGAAATTACTGGAGAGAATTCTTCGAGACATGATCTACTCCCATTTGGAAGCAAATAGACGTATTAGTGAGAGGCAGCACGGTTTTGTGAAGGGAAGGTCGTGTCTCACCAACTTGATCGAGTTTTTCGAGGAGGTCACTAAGATGATTGATGCAGGTAGGGCAGTGGATGTTGTCTATATGGACTTCAGTAAGGCCTTTGACAAGGTCCCTCATAGTAGACTAGTACAAAAGGTGAAGTCACACGGGATCAGGGGTGAGCTGGCAAGGTGGATACAGAACTGGCTAGGCCATAGAAGGCAGAGAGTAGCAATGGAAGGATGCTTTTCTAATTGGAGGGCTGTGACCAGTGGTGTTCCACAGGGATCAGTGCTGGGACCTTTGCTCTTTGGAGTATATATAAATGATTTGGAGGAAAATGTAACTGGTCTGATTAGTAAGTTTGCAGACGACACAAAGGTTGGTGGAATTGCGGATAGCGATGAGGACTGTCGGAGGATACAGCAGGATTTAGATTGTTTGGAGACTTGGGCGGAGAGATGGCAGATGGAGTTTAATCCGGACAAATGTGAGGTAATGCATTTTGGAAGGTCTAATGCAGGTAGGGAATATACAGTGAATGGTAGAACCCTCAAGAGTATTGAAAGTCAAAGAGATCGAGGAGTACAGGTCCACAGGTCATTGAAAGGGGCAACACAGGTGGAGAAGGTAGTCAAGAAGGCATACGGCATGCTTGCCTTCATTGGCCGGGGCATTGAGTATAAGAATTGGCAAGTCATGTTGCAGCTGTATAGAATCTTAGTTAGGCCACACTTGGAGTATAGTGTTCAATTCTGGTCGCCACACTACCAGAAGGATGTGGAGGCTTTAGAGAGGGTGCAGAAGAGATTTACCAGAATGTTGCCTGGTATGGAGGGCATTAGCTATGAGGAGCGGTTGAATAAACTCGGTTTGTTCTCACAGGAACGAAGGAGGTTGAGGGGAGACCTGATAGAGGTATACAAAATTATGAGGGGCATGGACAGAGTGGATAAGTCCTAGGGGGCATAGGTTTAAGGTGAGAGGGGCAAGGTTTAGAGTAGATGTACGAGACAAGTTTTTTACGCAGAGTGTAGTGTAGTGTAGTGCCTGGAACTCGCTACCGGAGGAGGTGGTGGAAGCAGGGACGATAGTGACATTTAAGGGGCATCTTGACAAATACATGAATAGGATGGGAATAGAGGGATACGGACCCAGGAAGTGTAGAAGATTGTAGTTTAGTCGGGTAGCATGGTCGGCACGGGCTTGGAGGGCCGAAGGGCCTGGTCCTGTGCTGTACGTTTCTTTGTTCTTTGTTCTTTGTAATACAGATAGATTGGAGAGTTGGGCAGGGAAATGGCAGATAGAGTTCAATCTGGACAAATGCGAGGTGATGCATTTTGGAAGATCAAATTCAAGTGTGAATTGTACAGTAAATGGCAGAACCTTAGTAGCATTGACATACAGAGGGATCTGGGCATTCAGGTCCATAGTTCCATGAAAGTGGCAATACAGGTGGATCACATGGGCAAGAAAGGATATGGCATGCTTGTCTTCATCGGCCTTCTTTGAGTACAAGAGTTATCAGGTCATGTTACAGTTGTATAAAACTTTAGTTAGGCCACATTTGGGATATTGCGTGCAATTCTGGTCACCACACTACCAGAAGGACGTGGATCCTGTGGAGAGGGTGCAAAGAAGGTTTACCCAGAATGTTGCCTATTAGCTATCAGGTGCCATCAGGAATAAACTCGGATTATTTTCGTTGGAAAGACAGAGGCTGTGGAGACACCTGATTGAGGTCAACAAACTATCGCGAGGTATAGACAGGGTGAATAGTCGGAAGCTTTGTCCCAGGCTGGAAGACTCAATGACAAGGGGGCACAGGTTCCAGGTGAGAAGGGATCAGTTCAGGGGCGATGTGCGATGTGCAGGGAAAGGGTGGTCGATGCCTGGAATGCGTTGCCAGTGGAGGTGTGGACGCAGGCACAATGGTAACATTTAAGATGTACTTCGATATAGGCAGCGCGGTAGCGCAGTGGGTTAGCTCTGCTGCCTCACGGCTCCGAGGTCCCAGGTTCGCTCCTGGCACGTGGTCACTGTCTGTGTGAAGTTTGCACATTCTCCCCGTGTTTGCGTGGGTTTCGCCCCGCAACTCAAAGATGTGCAGGCTAGGTGGATTGGCCACGCTAAATTGCCCCTTAATTGGGAAAAAAAAAGAATTGGGTACACTAAATTTAAAAAAATAAACATGTATTTCGATACACACTTGAATAGGCGGGAATGGAGGCCACAGATCATTTGGACAATATGTAGTCGGTCTAAATAAGGAATCTGGATTGGTGCAGGCTTGGTGGGCCGAAGGGCCTGGTCCAGTGCTGTTCTTTGTTCTCCCTCCAGCTCCCAACCTATCTCCTGTATGTCACCTCCACCCAGCTCCTCATCTCCCTCCAGTGCCATGCTTCCCTCCAGCAGCTCACCACCCTCCAGTGCCCAATATTCCTCCAGGGTCTCAACTCCCTCCACTACCTCAAATTCCTTCAGCACCTCTCCACCCTCCAAAGCCTCACTTGCCTCCAGGGCCTCACTTCTCTCCAGTGCCTCAATTATTTCTAATGCCTCACCTCCCCAGGCAAATTCTCGAACTGAGGTAATTGTGCAAACTTTCCCAATTATCCACAAAATCAAATCATCCCAGACCACTCATTATCTCCTCTTGCTGTATAATCCAGATGCCTGAGCCTCAAATGTCACCCATCCACCCCATCACATCATCCACACCCGTCACCCAATCAGTGAAGGCCACAACCTCATCCCAACATTCCAAGCTGGGAACTGTCTTCCCGAAAGCTCTCAGTCTCTCCACCTTCCTGTCGTCCTGAACTCCCTCCTAAATACACACCCTACAATAAAACCTCTCCAAAAAACAACTTCTCTCTTTCAAACCAATTCTTTGGTCAGGAAGAACCTCTCGAGGTTTTGAGGGGAAGATACTGAACGTGGACAATTGTATTTGTTGTACAATGGCCGACCGTCCTGAATGAATGTTACTCACTCAGACATCCCAGAATCAGCAACAACGTCTTCATCTCACTCGGCATATCCTGCAAAGGAAAAGAGACAATCCGTATGGGAGAGAATTCCGGCAATGGGAAAATTAGAGAGAATGTTAAAAACTGTGGGTGGGATAGTAAACATTGAGTTTATCTATCTATAGTGAGTGAATTCTCTCTGGGAGTGGGATAATAAACATTGAGTTTATCTATCTATAGTGAGTGAAGTCTCTCTGGGAGTGGGATAGTAAACATTGAGTTTATCTATCTATATTGAGTGAAGTCTCTCTGGGAGTGGGATAGTAAACATTGAGTTTATCTATCTATAGTGAGTGAAGTCTCTCTCTGGGAGTGGGATAGTAAACATTGAGTTTATCTATCTATAGTGAGTTAAGTCTCTCTCTGGGAGTGGGATAGAAAACATTGGGTTTATCTATCTACAGTGAGTGAAGTCTCTCTGGGAGTGGGATAGTAAACATTGAGTTTATCGATCTATAGTGAGTGAAGTCTCTCTGGGAGTGGGATAGTAAACATTGAGTTTATCTATTTATAGTGAGTGAAGTCTCTCTGGGAGTGGGATAGTAAACATTGAGTTTATCAATCTATACTGAGTGAATTCTCTCTGGGAGTGGAATAGTAAACATTGAGTTTATCTATCTATAGAGAGTGAAGTCTCTCTCTGGGAGTGGGATAGTAAACATTGAGTTTATCTATCTATAGTGAGTGAAGTCTCTCTGGGAGTGGGATAGCAAACATTGAGTTTATCTATCTATACTGAGTGAAGTCTCTCTGGGAGTGGGAGAGTAAACATTGAGTTTATCTATCTATAGTGAGTATAGTCTCTTGGGACGTGGGATAGAAAACATTGAGTTTATCTATTTATAGTGAGTGAAGTCTCTCTGGGAGTAGGATAGTAAACATTGAGTTTATCTATCTCTAGTGAGTGAAGTCTCTCTCTGGGAGCGGGATTGTAAACATTGAGTTTATCTGTCTCTAGTGAGTTAAGTCTCTCTCTGGGAGTTGGATAGTAAACATTGAGTTTATCTATCTATAGTGAGTGAAGTCACTCTGGGAGTGGGATAGTAAACACTGAGTTTATCTATCTCTGGTGAGTGAAGTCTCTCTGCGAGAGGGATAGTAAACTTTGACTTTATGTATCTATAGTGAGTGAAGTCACTCTGGGAGTGGGATAGTAAACACTGAGTTTATCTACCTCTCGTGAGTGAAGTCTCTCTGGGAGTGGAACAGTAAACATTGAGTTTATCTATCTATAGAGAGTGAAGTCTCTCTCTGGGAGTGGGATAGTTAACATTGAGTTTATCTATCTATAATGAGTGAAGTCTCTCTCTCTGAGTGGGATAGTAAACATTGAGTTTATCTATCTATAGTGAGTGAAGTATCTCTCTCTGAGTGGGATAGTAAACATTGAGTTGATCTATCTATTGTGAGTGAAGTCTCTCTGGGATTTGGATAGTAAACATTGAGTTTATCTATCTATCGTGAGTGAACTCTCTGGGAGTGGGATCGTAAACATTGAGTTCATCGATCTCATGTGAGTGAAGTCTCTCTGGCAGAGGGATAGTAGACATTGAGTTTATCTATCTATATTGAGTGAAGTCTCTCTCTGGGAGTGGGAGAGTAAACACTGAGTTTATCAATCTATAGTGAGTGAAGTCTCTCTGGGAGTGGGGTAGAAACATTGCGTTTACCTATCGAAAGTGAGTGAAGTCTCTCTGGAAGTGGGATAGTAAGCATTGAGTTTATCGATCTATAGTGAGTATAGTCTCTTGGGACGTGGGATAGAAAACATTGAGTTTATCTATTTATAGTGAGTGAAGTCTGTCTCTGGGAGTGGGATAGAAAACATTGAGTATATCCATCAATAGTGAGTGAAGTCTCTCTCTGGGAGCGGGATTGTAAACATTGAATTTATCTGTCTCTAGTGAGTGAAGTCTCTCTCTGGTAGTTGGATAGTAAACATTGAGTTTATCTATCTACAGTGAGTGAAGTCACTCTGGGAGTGGGATAGTAAACACTGAGTTTATCTATCTCTGGTGAGTGAAGTCTCTCTGGGAGTGGGATAGTAAACATTGACTTAATGTATCTATAGTGAGTGAAGTCTCTCTGGGAGTGGGATAGTAAACACTGAGCTTTATCTACCTCTCGTGAGTGAAGTCTCTCTGGTAGTGGGATAGTAAACATTGAGTTTATCTATCGAAAGTGAGTGAAGTCTCTCTTGGAGTGGGATAGCAAACATTGAGTTTATCTATCTATAGTGAGTGAAGTCACTCTGGGAGTGGGATAGTAAACACTGAGTTTATCTATCTATAGTGAGTGAAGTCTCTCTCTGCGAGTGGGATAGTAAACATTGAGTTTATCTGTCTATAGTGAGTGAAGTCTCCCTGGGACTGGGATAGTAAACATTCAGTTTATCTATCTATCGTGAGTATAGTCTCTCTGGGAGTGGGATAGAAAACATTGAGTTTATCTATTTATAGTGAGTGAAGTCTCTCTGGGAGTGGGATAATAAACATTGAGTTTATCTATTTATAGAGAGTAAAGTCTGTCTCTGGGAGTGGGATATTAAACATTGAGTTTATCTATCAATAGTGAGTGAAGTCTCTCTCTGGGAGCAGGATTGTAAACATTGAGTTAATCTGTCTCTAGTGAGTTAAGTCTCTCACTGGGAGTGGGATAGTAAACATTGAGTTTATCTATCTATAGTGAGTGAAGTCTCTCTCTGGGAGAGGGATAGAAAACATTGAGTTTATCTATCTCTATTGAGTGAAGTCTCTCTCTCTGGGAGTGGGATAGTAAACATTGAGTTTATCTATCGATAGTGAGTGAAGTCTCTCTGGGAGTGGGATAGTAAACATTGAGTTTATCTATCTATAGTGAGTGAAGTCTCTCTGGGAGTGGGATAGTAAACATTGAGTTTATCTATCTATAGTGAGTGAAGTCTCTCTCTGGGAGTGGGATAGTAAACATTGAGTTTATCTATCTATAGTGAGTGAAGTCTCTCTCTGGGAGTGGGATAGTAAACATTGAATTTATCTATCTATCATGAGTATAGTCTCTCGGGGCGTGGGATAGTGAACAATGAGTTTATCTATCTATAGTGAGTGAAGTCTCTCTGGGAGTGGGATAGTAGACATTGAGTTTATCTATCTGTAGTGAGTGAAGTCTCTCTCTCTGGGAGTGAGCTAGTAAACATTGAGTTTGTCTATCTATAGTGAGTGAAGTCTCTCTCTGGCAGTGGGATAGTAGACATTGAGTTTATCTATCGATAGTGAGTGAAGTCTCTCTCTCTGGCAGTGGGGTAGTAAACATTGAGTTTATCTATCGATAGTGAGTGAAGTCTCCCTGGGAGTGGGATAGTAAACATTGAGTTTATCTATCTATATTGAGTGAAGTCTCTCTCTGGGAGTGGGACAGTAAACATTGAGTTTATCTATCTATAGTGAGTGAACTCTCTCTCTGGGAGTGGGATAGTAAACATTATGTTTATCTATTTATAGTGAGTGAAGTCTCTCTGGGAGTGGGGTAGTAAACATTGAGTTTATCTATTTATAGTGAGTGAAGTCTCTCTGGAACTGGGATCGTAAACATTGAGTTTATCTATCTATAGTGAGTGAACTCTCTCTCTGGGAGTGGGATAGTAAACATTATGTTTATCTATTTAAAGTGAGTGAAGTCTCTCTGTGAGTGGGGTAGTAAACATTGAGTTTATCTATTTATAGTGAGTGAAGTCTCTCTGGGACTGGGATCGTACACATTGAGTTTATCTACCTATAGTGAGTGAAGTCTATCTGGGACTGGGATAGTAAACATTGAGTTTCTCTATCTATAGTGAGTGAAGTCTCTCTCGGACTGGGATAGTAAACATTGAGTTTCTCTATCTATAGTGAGTGAAGTCTCTCTCTCTGGGAGTGGGATAGTAAACATTGAGTTTATCTATCTATAGTGGGTGAAGTCTCTCTGGGAGTGGGATAGTAAACATTGAATGTATCTATCTATAGTGAGTGAAGTCTCTCTCTCTGGGAGTGGGATAGTAAACATTGAGTTTATCTATCCATAGTGAGTGAAGTCACTCTCTGGGAGTGGGATAGTAAACATTGAGTTTATCTATCTATAGTGAGTGAAGTCTCTCTGGGAGTGGGATAGTAAACATTGAGTTTATCTATCTATAGTGAGTAAAGTCTCTCTCTGGGAGTGGGATAGAAAACATTGAATTTATCTATCTATAGTGAGTGAAGTCTCTCTGGGTGTGGGATAGTAAACATTGAGTTTATCTATCTAAAGTGAGTGAAGTCTCTCTCTCTGGAAGTGAGATAGTAAACATTGAGTTTATCTATTTATAGTGAGTGAAGTCTCTCTCTCTGGAAGTGAGATAGTAAACATTGAGTTTATCTATCTATAGTGAGTGAAGTCTCTCTGGGAGTGAGATAGTAAACATTGAGTTTATCTATTTATAGTGAGTGAAGTCTCTCTCTCTGGGAGTGGGATAGTAAAAATTGAGTTTATCTATCTATAGTGAGTGAAGTCTCTCTGGGAGTGGGATAGTAAACATTGAGTTTATCTATCTATAGTGAGTGAAGTCTCTCTGGGATTGGGATAGTAAACATTGAGTTTATCAATCTATAGTGAGTGAAGTCTCTCTGGGAGTGGAATAGTAAACATTGAGTTTATCTATCTATAGAGAGTGAAGTCTCTCTCTGGGAGTGGGATAGTAAACATTGAGTTTATCTATCTATAGTGAGTGAAGTCTCTCTCTCTGTGTGGGATAGAAAACATTGGGTTTATCTATCTACAGTGAGTGAAGTCTCTCTGGGAGTGGGATAGTAAACATTGAGTTTATCTATCTATAGTGAGTGAAGTCTCTCTGGGAGTGGGATAGTAAACATTGAGTTTATCTATTTATAGTGAGTGAAGTCTCTCTGGGAGTGGGATAGTAAACATTGAGTTTATCAATCTATACTGAGTGAATTCTCTCTGGGAGTGGAATAGTAAACATTGAGTTTATCTATCTATAGAGAGTGAAGTCTCTCTCTGGGAGTGGGATAGTAAACATTGAGTTTATCTATCTATAGTGAGTGAAGTCTCTCTGGGAGTGGGATAGCAAACATTGAGTTTATCTATCTATACTGAGTGAAGTCTCTCTGGGAGTGGGAGAGTAAACATTGAGTTTATCTATCTATAGTGAGTATAGTCTCTTGGGACGTGGGATAGAAAACATTGAGTTTATCTATTTATAGTGAGTGAAGTCTCTCTGGGAGTAGGATAGTAAACATTGAGTTTATCTATCTCTAGTGAGTGAAGTCTCTCTCTGGGAGCGGGATTGTAAACATTGAGTTTATCTGTCTCTAGTGAGTTAAGTCTCTCTCTGGGAGTTGGATAGTAAACATTGAGTTTATCTATCTATAGTGAGTGAAGTCACTCTGGGAGTGGGATAGTAAACACTGAGTTTATCTATCTCTGGTGAGTGAAGTCTCTCTGCGAGAGGGATAGTAAACTTTGACTTTATGTATCTATAGTGAGTGAAGTCACTCTGGGAGTGGGATAGTAAACACTGAGTTTATCTACCTCTCGTGAGTGAAGTCTCTCTGGGAGTGGAACAGTAAACATTGAGTTTATCTATCTATAGAGAGTGAAGTCTCTCTCTGGGAGTGGGATAGTTAACATTGAGTTTATCTATCTATAATGAGTGAAGTCTCTCTCTCTGAGTGGGATAGTAAACATTGAGTTTATCTATCTATAGTGAGTGAAGTATCTCTCTCTGAGTGGGATAGTAAACATTGAGTTGATCTATCTATTGTGAGTGAAGTCTCTCTGGGATTTGGATAGTAAACATTGAGTTTATCTATCTATCGTGAGTGAACTCTCTGGGAGTGGGATCGTAAACATTGAGTTCATCGATCTCATGTGAGTGAAGTCTCTCTGGCAGAGGGATAGTAGACATTGAGTTTATCTATCTATATTGAGTGAAGTCTCTCTCTGGGAGTGGGAGAGTAAACACTGAGTTTATCAATCTATAGTGAGTGAAGTCTCTCTGGGAGTGGGGTAGAAACATTGCGTTTACCTATCGAAAGTGAGTGAAGTCTCTCTGGAAGTGGGATAGTAAGCATTGAGTTTATCGATCTATAGTGAGTATAGTCTCTTGGGACGTGGGATAGAAAACATTGAGTTTATCTATTTATAGTGAGTGAAGTCTGTCTCTGGGAGTGGGATAGAAAACATTGAGTATATCCATCAATAGTGAGTGAAGTCTCTCTCTGGGAGCGGGATTGTAAACATTGAATTTATCTGTCTCTAGTGAGTGAAGTCTCTCTCTGGTAGTTGGATAGTAAACATTGAGTTTATCTATCTACAGTGAGTGAAGTCACTCTGGGAGTGGGATAGTAAACACTGAGTTTATCTATCTCTGGTGAGTGAAGTCTCTCTGGGAGTGGGATAGTAAACATTGACTTAATGTATCTATAGTGAGTGAAGTCTCTCTGGGAGTGGGATAGTAAACACTGAGCTTTATCTACCTCTCGTGAGTGAAGTCTCTCTGGTAGTGGGATAGTAAACATTGAGTTTATCTATCGAAAGTGAGTGAAGTCTCTCTTGGAGTGGGATAGCAAACATTGAGTTTATCTATCTATAGTGAGTGAAGTCACTCTGGGAGTGGGATAGTAAACACTGAGTTTATCTATCTATAGTGAGTGAAGTCTCTCTCTGCGAGTGGGATAGTAAACATTGAGTTTATCTATCTATAGTGAGTGAAGTCTCCCTGGGACTGGGATAGTAAACATTCAGTTTATCTATCTATCGTGAGTATAGTCTCTCTGGGAGTGGGATAGAAAACATTGAGTTTATCTATTTATAGTGAGTGAAGTCTCTCTGGGAGTGGGATAATAAACATTGAGTTTATCTATTTATAGAGAGTAAAGTCTGTCTCTGGGAGTGGGATATTAAACATTGAGTTTATCTATCAATAGTGAGTGAAGTCTCTCTCTGGGAGCAGGATTGTAAACATTGAGTTTATCTGTCTCTAGTGAGTTAAGTCTCTCACTGGGAGTGGGATAGTAAACATTGAGTATATCTATCTATAGTGAGTGAAGTCTCTCTCTGGGAGAGGGATAGAAAACATTGAGTTTATCTATCTCTATTGAGTGAAGTCTCTCTCTCTGGGAGTGGGATAGTAAACATTGAGTTTATCTATCGATAGTGAGTGAAGTCTCTCTGGGAGTGGGATAGTAAACATTGAGTTTATCTATCTATACTGAGTGAATTCTCTCTGGGAGTGGAAAAGTAAACATTGAGTTTATCTATCTATAGAGAGTGAAGTCTCTCTCTGGGAGTGGGATAGTAAACATTGAGTTTATCTATCTATAGTGAGTGAAGTCTCTCTGGGAGTGGGATAGCAAACATTGAGTTTATCTATCTATACTGAGTGAAGTCTCTCTGGGAGTGGGAGAGTAAACATTGAGTTTATCTATCTATAGTGAGTATAGTCTCTTGGGACGTGGGATAGAAAACATTGAGTTTATCTATTTATAGTGAGTGAAGTCTCTCTGGGAGTAGGATAGTAAACATTGAGTTTATCTATCTCTAGTGAGTGAAGTCTCTCTCTGGGAGCGGGATTGTAAACATTGAGTTTATCTGTCTCTAGTGAGTTAAGTCTCTCTCTGGGAGTTGGATAGTAAACATTGAGTTTATCTATCTATAGTGAGTGAAGTCACTCTGGGAGTGGGATAGTAAACACTGAGTTTATCTATCTCTGGTGAGTGAAGTCTCTCTGCGAGAGGGATAGTAAACTTTGACTTTATGTATCTATAGTGAGTGAAGTCACTCTGGGAGTGGGATAGTAAACACTGAGTTTATCTACCTCTCGTGAGTGATGTCTCTCTGGGAGTGGAACAGTAAACATTGAGTTTATCTATCTATAGAGAGTGAAGTCTCTCTCTGGGAGTGGGATAGTTAACATTGAGTTTATCTATCTATAATGAGTGAAGTCTCTCTCTCTGAGTGGGATAGTAAACATTGAGTTTATCTATCTATAGTGAGTGAAGTATCTCTCTCTGAGTGGGATAGTAAACATTGAGATGATCTATCTATTGTGAGTGAAGTCTCTCTGGGATTTGGATAGTAAACATTGAGTTTATCTTTCTATCGTGAGTGAACTCTCTGGGAGTGGGATCGTAAACATTGAGTTCATCGATCTCATGTGAGTGAAGTCTCTCTGGCAGAGGGATAGTAGACATTGAGTTTATCTATCTATATTGAGTGAAGTCTCTCTCTGGGAGTGGGAGAGTAAACACTGAGTTTATCAATCTATAGTGAGTGAAGTCTCTCTGGGAGTGGGGTAGAAACATTGCGTTTACCTATCGAAAGTGAGTGAAGTCTCTCTGGAAGTGGGATAGTAAGCATTGAGTTTATCGATCTATAGTGAGTATAGTCTCTTGGGACGTGGGATAGAAAACATTGAGTTTATCTATTTATAGTGAGTGAAGTCTGTCTCTGGGAGTGGGATAGAAAACATTGAGTATATCCATCAATAGTGAGTGAAGTCTCTCTCTGGGAGCGGGATTGTAAACATTGAATTTATCTGTCTCTAGTGAGTGAAGTCTCTCTCTGGTAGTTGGATAGTAAACATTGAGCTTATCTATCTACAGTGAGTGAAGTCACTCTGGGAGTGGGATAGTAAACACTGAGTTTATCTATCTCTGGTGAGTGAAGTCTCTCTGGGAGTGGGATAGTAAACATTGACTTAATGTATCTATAGTGAGTGAAGTCTCTCTGGGAGTGGGATAGTAAACACTGAGCTTTATCTACCTCTCGTGAGTGAAGTCTCTCTGGTAGTGGGATAGTAAACATTGAGTTTATCTATCGAAAGTGAGTGAAGTCTCTCTTGGAGTGGGATAGCAAACATTGAGTTTATCTATCTATAGTGAGTGAAGTCACTCTCGGAGTGGGATAGTAAACACTGAGTTTATCTATCTATAGTGAGTGAAGTCTCTCTCTGCGAGTGGGATAGTAAACATTGAGTTTATCTATCTATAGTGAGTGAAGTCTCCCTGGGACTGGGATAGTAAACATTCAGTTTATCTATCTATCGTGAGTATAGTCTCTCTGGGAGTGGGATAGAAAACATTGAGTTTATCTATTTATAGTGAGTGAAGTCTCTCTGGGAGTGGGATCGTAAACATTGAGTTTATCTATCTATAGTGAGTGAAGTCTCTCTCTGGGAGTGGGATAGTAAACATTGAGTTTATCTATCTATAGTGAGTGAAGTCTCCCTGGGACTGGGATAGTAAACATTCAGTTTATCTATCTATCGTGAGTATAGTCTCTCTGGGAGTGGGATAGAAAACATTGAGTTTATCTATTTATAGTGAGTGAAGTCTCTCTGGGAGTGGGATAATAAACATTGAGTTTATCTATTTATAGAGAGTAAAGTCTCTCTCTGGGAGCAGGATTGTAAACATTGAGTTTATCTGTCTCTAGTGAGTTAAGTCTCTCACTGGGAGTGGGATAGCAAACATTGAGTTTATCTATCTATACTGAGTGAAGTCTCTCTGGGAGTGGGAGAGTAAACATTGAGTTTATCTATCTATAGTGAGTATAGTCTCTTGGGACGTGGGATAGAAAACATTGAGTTTATCTATTTATAGTGAGTGAAGTCTCTCTGGGAGTAGGATAGTAAACATTGAGTTTATCTATCTCTAGTGAGTGAAGTCTCTCTCTGGGAGCGGGATTGTAAACATTGAGTTTATCTGTCTCTAGTGAGTTAAGTCTCTCTCTGGGAGTTGGATAGTAAACATTGAGTTTATCTATCTATAGTGAGTGAAGTCACTCTGGGAGTGGGATAGTAAACACTGAGTTTATCTATCTCTGGTGAGTGAAGTCTCTCTGCGAGAGGGATAGTAAACTTTGACTTTATGTATCTATAGTGAGTGAAGTCACTCTGGGAGTGGGATAGTAAACACTGAGTTTATCTACCTCTCGTGAGTGAAGTCTCTCTGGGAGTGGAACAGTAAACATTGAGTTTATCTATCTATAGAGAGTGAAGTCTCTCTCTGGGAGTGGGATAGTTAACATTGAGTTTATCTATCTATAATGAGTGAAGTCTCTCTCTCTGAGTGGGATAGTAAACATTGAGTTTATCTATCTATAGTGAGTGAAGTATCTCTCTCTGAGTGGGATAGTAAACATTGAGATGATCTATCTATTGTGAGTGAAGTCTCTCTGGGATTTGGATAGTAAACATTGAGTTTATCTTTCTATCGTGAGTGAACTCTCTGGGAGTGGGATCGTAAACATTGAGTTCATCGATCTCATGTGAGTGAAGTCTCTCTGGCAGAGGGATAGTAGACATTGAGTTTATCTATCTATATTGAGTGAAGTCTCTCTCTGGGAGTGGGAGAGTAAACACTGAGTTTATCAATCTATAGTGAGTGAAGTCTCTCTGGGAGTGGGGTAGAAACATTGCGTTTACCTATCGAAAGTGAGTGAAGTCTCTCTGGAAGTGGGATAGTAAGCATTGAGTTTATCGATCTATAGTGAGTATAGTCTCTTGGGACGTGGGATAGAAAACATTGAGTTTATCTATTTATAGTGAGTGAAGTCTGTCTCTGGGAGTGGGATAGAAAACATTGAGTATATCCATCAATAGTGAGTGAAGTCTCTCTCTGGGAGCGGGATTGTAAACATTGAATTTATCTGTCTCTAGTGAGTGAAGTCTCTCTCTGGTAGTTGGATAGTAAACATTGAGCTTATCTATCTACAGTGAGTGAAGTCACTCTGGGAGTGGGATAGTAAACACTGAGTTTATCTATCTCTGGTGAGTGAAGTCTCTCTGGGAGTGGGATAGTAAACATTGACTTAATGTATCTATAGTGAGTGAAGTCTCTCTGGGAGTGGGATAGTAAACACTGAGCTTTATCTACCTCTCGTGAGTGAAGTCTCTCTGGTAGTGGGATAGTAAACATTGAGTTTATCTATCGAAAGTGAGTGAAGTCTCTCTTGGAGTGGGATAGCAAACATTGAGTTTATCTATCTATAGTGAGTGAAGTCACTCTCGGAGTGGGATAGTAAACACTGAGTTTATCTATCTATAGTGAGTGAAGTCTCTCTCTGCGAGTGGGATAGTAAACATTGAGTTTATCTATCTATAGTGAGTGAAGTCTCCCTGGGACTGGGATAGTAAACATTCAGTTTATCTATCTATCGTGAGTATAGTCTCTCTGGGAGTGGGATAGAAAACATTGAGTTTATCTATTTATAGTGAGTGAAGTCTCTCTGGGAGTGGGATCGTAAACATTGAGTTTATCTATCTATAGTGAGTGAAGTCTCTCTCTGGGAGTGGGATAGTAAACATTGAGTTTATCTATCTATAGTGAGTGAAGTCTCCCTGGGACTGGGATAGTAAACATTCAGTTTATCTATCTATCGTGAGTATAGTCTCTCTGGGAGTGGGATAGAAAACATTGAGTTTATCTATTTATAGTGAGTGAAGTCTCTCTGGGAGTGGGATAATAAACATTGAGTTTATCTATTTATAGAGAGTAAAGTCTCTCTCTGGGAGCAGGATTGTAAACATTGAGTTTATCTGTCTCTAGTGAGTTAAGTCTCTCACTGGGAGTGGGATAGTAAACATTGAGTTTATCTATCTATAGTGAGTGAAGTCTCTCTCTGGGAGAGGGATAGAAAACATTGAGTTTATCTATCTCTATTGAGTGAAGTCTCTCTCTCTGGGAGTGGGATAGTAAACATTGAGTTTATCTATCGATAGTGAGTGAAGTCTCTCTGGGAGTGGGATAGTAAACATTGAGTTTATCTATCTATAGTGAGTGAAGTCTCTCTGGGAGTGGGATAGTAAACATTGAGTTTATCTATCTATAGTGAGTGAAGTCTCTCTCTGGGAGTGGGAGAGTAAACATTGAGTTTATCTATCTATAGTGAGTGAAGTCTCTCTCTGGGAGTGGGATAGTAAACATTGAATTTATCTATCTATCATGAGTATAGTCTCTCGGGGCGTGGGATAGTGAACAATGAGTTTATCTATCTATAGTGAGTGAAGTCTCTCTGGGAGTGGGATAGTAGACATTGAGTTTATCTATCTGTAGTGAGTGAAGTCTCTCTCTCTGGGAGTGAGCTAGTAAACATTGAGTTTGTCTATCTATAGTGAGTGAAGTCTCTCTCTGGCAGTGGGATAGTAGACATTGAGTTTATCTATCGATAGTGAGTGAAGTCTCTCTCTGGGAGTGGGATAGTAAACATTATGTTTATCTATTTATAGTGAGTGAATTCTCTCTGGGAGTGGAATAGTAAACATTGAGTTTATCTATCTATAGAGAGTGAAGTCTCTCTCTGGGAGTGGGATAGTAAACATTGAGTTTATCTATCTATAGTGAGTGAAGTCTCTCTGGGAGTGGGATAGCAAACATTGAGTTTATCTATCTATACTGAGTGAAGTCTCTCTGGGAGTGGGAGAGTAAACATTGAGTTTATCTATCTATAGTGAGTATAGTCTCTTGGGACGTGGGATAGAAAACATTGAGTTTATCTATTTATAGTGAGTGAAGTCTCTCTGGGAGTAGGATAGTAAACATTGAGTTTATCTATCTCTAGTGAGTGAAGTCTCTCTCTGGGAGCGGGATTGTAAACATTGAGTTTATCTGTCTCTAGTGAGTTAAGTCTCTCTCTGGGAGTTGGATAGTAAACATTGAGTTTATCTATCTATAGTGAGTGAAGTCACTCTGGGAGTGGGATAGTAAACACTGAGTTTATCTATCTCTGGTGAGTGAAGTCTCTCTGCGAGAGGGATAGTAAACTTTGACTTTATGTATCTATAGTGAGTGAAGTCACTCTGGGAGTGGGATAGTAAACACTGAGTTTATCTACCTCTCGTGAGTGAAGTCTCTCTGGGAGTGGAACAGTAAACATTGAGTTTATCTATCTATAGAGAGTGAAGTCTCTCTCTGGGAGTGGGATAGTTAACATTGAGTTTATCTATCTATAATGAGTGAAGTCTCTCTCTCTGAGTGGGATAGTAAACATTGAGTTTATCTATCTATAGTGAGTGAAGTATCTCTCTCTGAGTGGGATAGTAAACATTGAGTTGATCTATCTATTGTGAGTGAAGTCTCTCTGGGATTTGGATAGTAAACATTGAGTTTATCTATCTATCGTGAGTGAACTCTCTGGGAGTGGGATCGTAAACATTGAGTTCATCGATCTCATGTGAGTGAAGTCTCTCTGGCAGAGGGATAGTAGACATTGAGTTTATCTATCTATATTGAGTGAAGTCTCTCTCTGGGAGTGGGAGAGTAAACACTGAGTTTATCAATCTATAGTGAGTGAAGTCTCTCTGGGAGTGGGGTAGAAACATTGCGTTTACCTATCGAAAGTGAGTGAAGTCTCTCTGGAAGTGGGATAGTAAGCATTCAGTTTATCGATCTATAGTGAGTATAGTCTCTTGGGACGTGGGATAGAAAACATTGAGTTTATCTATTTATAGTGAGTGAAGTCTGTCTCTGGGAGTGGGATAGAAAACATTGAGTATATCCATCAATAGTGAGTGAAGTCTCTCTCTGGGAGCGGGATTGTAAACATTGAATTTATCTGTCTCTAGTGAGTGAAGTCTCTCTCTGGTAGTTGGATAGTAAACATTGAGCTTATCTATCTACAGTGAGTGAAGTCACTCTGGGAGTGGGATAGTAAACACTGAGTTTATCTATCTCTGGTGAGTGAAGTCTCTCTGGGAGTGGGATAGTAAACATTGACTTAATGTATCTATAGTGAGTGAAGTCTCTCTGGGAGTGGGATAGTAAACACTGAGCTTTATCTACCTCTCGTGAGTGAAGTCTCTCTGGTAGTGGGATAGTAAACATTGAGTTTATCTATCGAAAGTGAGTGAAGTCTCTCTTGGAGTGGGATAGCAAACATTGAGTTTATCTATCTATAGTGAGTGAAGTCACTCTGGGAGTGGGATAGTAAACACTGAGTTTATCTATCTATAGTGAGTGAAGTCTCTCTCTGCGAGTGGGATAGTAAACATTGAGTTTATCTATCTATAGTGAGTGAAGTCTCCCTGGGACTGGGATAGTAAACATTCAGTTTATCTATCTATCGTGAGTATAGTCTCTCTGGGAGTGGGATAGAAAACATTGAGTTTATCTATTTATAGTGAGTGAAGTCTCTCTGGGAGTGGGATAATAAACATTGAGTTTATCTATTTATAGAGAGTAAAGTCTGTCTCTGGGAGTGGGATATTAAACATTGAGTTTATCTATCAATAGTGAGTGAAGTCTCTCTCTGGGAGCAGGATTGTAAACATTGAGTTTATCTGTCTCTAGTGAGTTAAGTCTCTCACTGGGAGTGGGATAGTAAACATTGAGTTTATCTATCTATAGTGAGTGAAGTCTCTCTCTGGGAGAGGGATAGAAAACATTGAGTTTATCTATCTCTATTGAGTGAAGTCTCTCTCTCTGGGAGTGGGATAGTAAACATTGAGTTTATCTATCGATAGTGAGTGAAGTCTCTCTGGGAGTGAGATAGTAAACATTGAGTTTATCTATCTATACTGAGTGAATTCTCTCTGGGAGTGGAAAAGTAAACATTGAGTTTATCTATCTATAGAGAGTGAAGTCTCTCTCTGGGAGTGGGATAGTAAACATTGAGTTTATCTATCTATAGTGAGTGAAGTCTCTCTGGGAGTGGGATAGCAAACATTGAGTTTATCTATCTATACTGAGTGAAGTCTCTCTGGGAGTGGGAGAGTAAACATTGAGTTTATCTATCTATAGTGAGTATAGTCTCTTGGGACGTGGGATAGAAAACATTGAGTTTATCTATTTATAGTGAGTGAAGTCTCTCTGGGAGTAGGATAGTAAACATTGAGTTTATCTATCTCTAGTGAGTGAAGTCTCTCTCTGAGAGCGGGATTGTAAACATTGAGTTTATCTGTCTCTAGTGAGTTAAGTCTCTCTCTGGGAGTTGGATAGTAAACATTGAGTTTATCTATCTATAGTGAGTGAAGTCACTCTGGGAGTGGGATAGTAAACACTGAGTTTATCTATCTCTGGTGAGTGAAGTCTCTCTGCGAGAGGGATAGTAAACTTTGACTTTATGTATCTATAGTGAGTGAAGTCACTCTGGGAGTGGGATAGTAAACACTGAGTTTATCTACCTCTCGTGAGTGAAGTCTCTCTGGGAGTGGAACAGTAAACATTGAGTTTATCTATCTATAGAGAGTGAAGTCTCTCTCTGGGAGTGGGATAGTTAACATTGAGTTTATCTATCTATAATGAGTGAAGTCTCTCTCTCTGAGTGGGATAGTAAACATTGAGTTTATCTATCTATAGTGAGTGAAGTATCTCTCTCTGAGTGGGATAGTAAACATTGAGATGATCTATCTATTGTGAGTGAAGTCTCTCTGGGATTTGGATAGTAAACATTGAGTTTATCTTTCTATCGTGAGTGAACTCTCTGGGAGTGGGATCGTAAACATTGAGTTCATCGATCTCATGTGAGTGAAGTCTCTCTGGCAGAGGGATAGTAGACATTGAGTTTATCTATCTATATTGAGTGAAGTCTCTCTCTGGGAGTGGGAGAGTAAACACTGAGTTTATCAATCTATAGTGAGTGAAGTCTCTCTGGGAGTGGGGTAGAAACATTGCGTTTACCTATCGAAAGTGAGTGAAGTCTCTCTGGAAGTGGGATAGTAAGCATTGAGTTTATCGATCTATAGTGAGTATAGTCTCTTGGGACGTGGGATAGAAAACATTGAGTTTATCTATTTATAGTGAGTGAAGTCTGTCTCTGGGAGTGGGATAGAAAACATTGAGTATATCCATCAATAGTGAGTGAAGTCTCTCTCTGGGAGCGGGATTGTAAACATTGAATTTATCTGTCTCTAGTGAGTGAAGTCTCTCTCTGGTAGTTGGATAGTAAACATTGAGCTTATCTATCTACAGTGAGTGAAGTCACTCTGGGAGTGGGATAGTAAACACTGAGTTTATCTATCTCTGGTGAGTGAAGTCTCTCTGGGAGTGGGATAGTAAACATTGACTTAATGTATCTATAGTGAGTGAAGTCTCTCTGGGAGTGGGATAGTAAACACTGAGCTTTATCTACCTCTCGTGAGTGAAGTCTCTCTGGTAGTGGGATAGTAAACATTGAGTTTATCTATCGAAAGTGAGTGAAGTCTCTCTTGGAGTGGGATAGCAAACATTGAGTTTATCTATCTATAGTGAGTGAAGTCACTCTCGGAGTGGGATAGTAAACACTGAGTTTATCTATCTATAGTGAGTGAAGTCTCTCTCTGCGAGTGGGATAGTAAACATTGAGTTTATCTATCTATAGTGAGTGAAGTCTCCCTGGGACTGGGATAGTAAACATTCAGTTTATCTATCTATCGTGAGTATAGTCTCTCTGGGAGTGGGATAGAAAACATTGAGTTTATCTATTTATAGTGAGTGAAGTCTCTCTGGGAGTGGGATCGTAAACATTGAGTTTATCTATCTATAGTGAGTGAAGTCTCTCTCTGGGAGTGGGATAGTAAACATTGAGTTTATCTATCTATAGTGAGTGAAGTCTCCCTGGGACTGGGATAGTAAACATTCAGTTTATCTATCTATCGTGAGTATAGTCTCTCTGGGAGTGGGATAGAAAACATTGAGTTTATCTATTTATAGTGAGTGAAGTCTCTCTGGGAGTGGGATAATAAACATTGAGTTTATCTATTTATAGAGAGTAAAGTCTGTCTCTGGGAGTGGGATATTAAACATTGAGTTTATCTATCAATAGTGAGTGAAGTCTCTCTCTGGGAGCAGGATTGTAAACATTGAGTTTATCTGTCTCTAGTGAGTTAAGTCTCTCACTGGGAGTGGGATAGTAAACATTGAGTTTATCTATCTATAGTGAGTGAAGTCTCTCTCTGGGAGAGGGATAGAAAACATTGAGTTTATCTATCTCTATTGAGTGAAGTCTCTCTCTCTGGGAGTGGGATAGTAAACATTGAGTTTATCTATCGATAGTGAGTGAAGTCTCTCTGGGAGTGGGATAGTAAACATTGAGTTTATCTATCTATAGTGAGTGAAGTCTCTCTGGGAGTGGGATAGTAAACATTGAGTTTATCTATCTATAGTGAGTGAAGTCTCTCTCTGGGAGTGGGAGAGTAAACATTGAGTTTATCTATCTATAGTGAGTGAAGTCTCTCTCTGGGAGTGGGATAGTAAACATTGAATTTATCTATCTATCATGAGTATAGTCTCTCGGGGCGTGGGATAGTGAACAATGAGTTTATCTATCTATAGTGAGTGAAGTCTCTCTGGGAGTGGGATAGTAGACATTGAGTTTATCTATCTGTAGTGAGTGAAGTCTCTCTCTCTGGGAGTGAGCTAGTAAACATTGAGTTTGTCTATCTATAGTGAGTGAAGTCTCTCTCTGGCAGTGGGATAGTAGACATTGAGTTTATCTATCGATAGTGAGTGAAGTCTCTCTCTGGGAGTGGGATAGTAAACATTATGTTTATCTATTTATAGTGAGTGAAGTCTCTCTGGGAGTGGGGTAGTAAACATTGAGTTTATCTATTTATAGTGAGTGAAGTCTCTCTGGAACTGGGATCATAAACATTGAGTTTATCTATCTATAGTGAGTGAACTCTCTCTCTGGGAGTGGGATAGTAAACATTATGTTTATCTATTTATAGTGAGTGAAGTCTCTCTGGGAGTGGGGTAGTAAACATTGAGTTTATCTATTTATAGTGAGTGAAGTCTCTCTGGGACTGGGATCGTACACATTGAGTTTATCTACCTATAGTGAGTGAAGTCTCTCTGGGACTGGGATAGTAAACATTGAGTTTCTCTATCTATAGTGAGTGAAGTCTCTCTCGGACTGGGATAGTAAACATTGAGTTTCTCTATCTATAGTGAGTGAAGTCTCTCTCTCTGGGAGTGGGATAGTAAACATTGAGTTTATCTATCTATAGTGGGTGAAGTCTCTCTGGGAGTGGGATAGTAAACATTGAGTTTATCTATCTATAGTGAGTGAAGTCTCTCTGGGACTGGGATAGTAAACATTGAGTTTCTCTATCTATAGTGAGTGAAGTCTCTCTCTCTGGGAGTGGGAAAGTAAACATTGAGTTTATCTATCTATAGTGAGTGAAGTCTCTCTGGGACTGGGATAGTAAACATTGACTTTATGTATCTATAGTGAGTGAAGTCTCTCTCTGGGAGTGGGAAAGTAAACATTGAGTTTATCTATCTATAGTGGGTGAAGTCACTCTCTGGGAGTGGGATAGTAAACATTGACTTTATGTATCTATAGTGAGTGAAGTCTCACTGGGAGTGGGATAGTAAACATTGAGTTTATCTATCTATAGTGAGTGAAGTCTCTCTCTGCGAGTGGGATAGTAAACATTGAGTTTATCTATCTATAGTGAGTGAAGTCTCCCTGGGACTGGGATAGTAAACATTCAGTTTATCTATCTATCGTGAGTATAGTCTCTCTGGGAGTGGGATAGAAAACATTGAGTTTATCTATTTATAGTGAGTGAAGTCTCTCTGGGAGTGGGATCGTAAACATTGAGTTTATCTATCTATAGTGAGTGAAGTCTCTCTCTGGGAGTGGGATAGTAAACATTGAGTTTATCTATCTATAGTGAGTGAAGTCTCCCTGGGACTGGGATAGTAAACATTCAGTTTATCTATCTATCGTGAGTATAGTCTCTCTGGGAGTGGGATAGAAAACATTGAGTTTATCTATTTATAGTGAGTGAAGTCTCTCTGGGAGTGGGATAATAAACATTGAGTTTATCTATTTATAGAGAGTAAAGTCTGTCTCTGGGAGTGGGATATTAAACATTGAGTTTATCTATCAATAGTGAGTGAAGTCTCTCTCTGGGAGCAGGATTGTAAACATTGAGTTTATCTGTCTCTAGTGAGTTAAGTCTCTCACTGGGAGTGGGATAGTAAACATTGAGTTTATCTATCTATAGTGAGTGAAGTCTCTCTCTGGGAGAGGGATAGAAAACATTGAGTTTATCTATCTCTATTGAGTGAAGTCTCTCTCTCTGGGAGTGGGATAGTAAACATTGAGTTTATCTATCGATAGTGAGTGAAGTCTCTCTGGGAGTGGGATAGTAAACATTGAGTTTATCTATCTATAGTGAGTGAAGTCTCTCTGGGAGTGGGATAGTAAACATTGAGTTTATCTATCTATAGTGAGTGAAGTCTCTCTCTGGGAGTGGGAGAGTAAACATTGAGTTTATCTATCTATAGTGAGTGAAGTCTCTCTCTGGGAGTGGGATAGTAAACATTGAATTTATCTATCTATCATGAGTATAGTCTCTCGGGGCGTGGGATAGTGAACAATGAGTTTATCTATCTATAGTGAGTGAAGTCTCTCTGGGAGTGGGATAGTAGACATTGAGTTTATCTATCTGTAGTGAGTGAAGTCTCTCTCTCTGGGAGTGAGCTAGTAAACATTGAGTTTGTCTATCTATAGTGAGTGAAGTCTCTCTCTGGCAGTGGGATAGTAGACATTGAGTTTATCTATCGATAGTGAGTGAAGTCTCTCTCTGGGAGTGGGATAGTAAACATTATGTTTATCTATTTATAGTGAGTGAAGTCTCTCTGGGAGTGGGGTAGTAAACATTGAGTTTATCTATTTATAGTGAGTGAAGTCTCTCTGGAACTGGGATCATAAACATTGAGTTTATCTATCTATAGTGAGTGAACTCTCTCTCTGGGAGTGGGATAGTAAACATTATGTTTATCTATTTATAGTGAGTGAAGTCTCTCTGGGAGTGGGGTAGTAAACATTGAGTTTATCTATTTATAGTGAGTGAAGTCTCTCTGGGACTGGGATCGTACACATTGAGTTTATCTACCTATAGTGAGTGAAGTCTCTCTGGGACTGGGATAGTAAACATTGAGTTTCTCTATCTATAGTGAGTGAAGTCTCTCTCGGACTGGGATAGTAAACATTGAGTTTCTCTATCTATAGTGAGTGAAGTCTCTCTCTCTGGGAGTGGGATAGTAAACATTGAGTTTATCTATCTATAGTGGGTGAAGTCTCTCTGGGAGTGGGATAGTAAACATTGAGTTTATCTATCTATAGTGAGTGAAGTCTCTCTGGGACTGGGATAGTAAACATTGAGTTTCTCTATCTATAGTGAGTGAAGTCTCTCTCTCTGGGAGTGGGAAAGTAAACATTGAGTTTATCTATCTATAGTGAGTGAAGTCTCTCTGGGACTGGGATAGTAAACATTGACTTTATGTATCTATAGTGAGTGAAGTCTCTCTCTGGGAGTGGGAAAGTAAACATTGAGTTTATCTATCTATAGTGGGTGAAGTCACTCTCTGGGAGTGGGATAGTAAACATTGACTTTATGTATCTATAGTGAGTGAAGTCTCACTGGGAGTGGGATAGTAAACATTGAGTTTATCTATCTATAGTGAGTGAAGTCTCTCTGGGAGTGGGATAGTAAACATTGACTTTATGTATCTATAGTGAGTGAAGTCTCTCTCTGGGAGTGGGATAGTAAACATTGAGTTTATCTATCGATAGTGCTAAAGTCTCTCTCTCTTTTGGAAAGAGCATCTCTTGGTTATATCCTTGATTAACATTGTTTGGGATTCTCCATTCCCGCAGCCGGCCATTGTGGTCACACCATCGGTAAACTCGCGCTTATGGGCGCGCTGCCCGCGAGCCGGAGGATTCCGCCAACGCCGAATCCCACAGATTATGCTTTGACCCCAATATTAATCTTTCTTGTTTGAATCCAGCACCGCACTGCCCTCCTGTCCCCCACCACCATCCATGGTTAAACCACGTTTGTTTGTGACTTGCTGTATTCATCATCCAGATCCATCTCCAGTCTCCTCAATGACTCAGGTCATTCAGCAGCTCTGTATTGGGACTGGAGAACATACACAGACCTGAGCCCATGTTTAGAAACAGTGATACACCTCTCAGCACAGTCTAAATTCTTTTTTATAAATAAATTTAGAGTACCCAATTCATTTTTTCCAATGAAGGGGTAATTTAGCGTGGCCAATCCACCTGCCCTGCACATCTTTGGGTTGTGGGGGCGAAACCCACACAACATGGGGAGAATGTGCAAACTCCACATGGACAGTGACCCAGAGCCGGGATCGAACCTGGGACCTCGCCGCCGTGAGGCAGCATTGCTAACCACTGCACCACCTTGCTGCCCGTCGCATATTCTTCATTCTAATTCATACCTGACTGCGTACCGGAGCCTCAGGAGGTGTTCCCGTGTGAGCTGGAGGAGTTTCTGTAAGCTTGCCTGTTGCTCAGTGTTGAATGCTATTCATGGCAGCCTCTGACTACTTATAAGGGAAACGGACTGGACCAGAATTCTGATTTGCTCCCTGGAGAACAAAGCTTACCCAATAGTCTGGCTGGAGGGGGAAATGTGATTGTGCTTGTGTCATGTGCTCTGCATTGGGTAATGTAATCCAGCCCCTGTCACTCACAGTCCCAGTTTCTGGCAAAGTGCTTGTCCTGTTTCGCAACATTCTTCACATTCATTGAACCAACCGGCCCGACATAGATTCCAACCACAAATCTAAACCTGATCAAAACAAGTTTTTAATTGTCACCTATGTCGTGTTGGGTGTTCCGACACACAAACGAACCAACACAGTTGTAGATGGTACAACGCTGTTTTATTATTCTGTACAATAATAACTATTAACTTCTGGCTGTGGTTCGTGCTTCACCAGCTAACCTGTGGACCCAGCCCCAGCACTATCTTAGAGGGGCACTCAGCACATGGTGTATGTCTGAGTGGCGCGCTGTGAGCTCTGTGCTCTGAGCTATCTCCTGGTAGAATGAGCGGGAACTGTGGTGTTCCCTGTTTTATAGTGCGTGTGCTCTCACTGGTGATTGGCTGCGATGTTGTGTGTGTGTTGGTTGGTCCATCTACCTGTCCATCAGTGTGTGTGTGATTGCACCATGATATGTTAATGTGGATATCATGACAACCTATTGTTGATGTGGATTGGGGATAACCCAGCCCTGATAAATGTCTTGAACATCTGGAGATTAGTCCATGGTGAGTCTGATGGTGGAATGGAACTTATTGAACTCACTGTGTCGTCGTTTCAGTGAGTTTTCGCCATGGGTACAAAGGAAAAAAATGTCATCGATGTATCTGGTGTATAACGTCGGTTGAAGGTTCTCTGTGCGCAGAGGAAGTCTTGTTCGAACTTGTGCGTGAAGATGTTGGCGTATTGAGGTGCGAATTTGGTCCCCATTGCTAGTCCGTGTGCCTGGCGTCTTGTGTGGCGTGAGGTCGAGACGTTTTACCGAGGGCTGTACACGTCCGAACCCCCCACACCTACGGGACATGTTCGCAGACTCACTAGCGAGGCACATCCTGCCTCCTATGCAGCTCAGACACATCATTCCGTACATGAAAATAAAACACATCGGGCAGACACAAATACCCAATGTAAATACAGAGACACAGGCATCGGGTGAAGCACACGGAGTGTAGGACTGCTCAGTAGAGAAGATGTGTGGAGAGATCAGGTCAGTCCATAAGAGGGTCATTTAGGAGTCTGGTTACAGCGGGGAAGAATCTGTTTTTGAAGCTGTTAGTGCGTGTTCCCAGAGTTTTGTATCTGCTGCCAGATGGAAGAAGTTGGATTATATTTGGATTATATTTATATTGTAATGGTGGAGCAGACTCGATTGACCAAGTGCCCTAATTCTGCTCCGATGTTGTGTGGTCTTATGGAAGAGTGAGTAAGCTGGGTGGGAGGGGTCTTTCATTATGCTGCCCGCTTTCCCCAGGCAGCGGGAGGTGTAGACAGAGTCAATGAATGGGAGGTGGGGCCCTGGTATTGGGAACACGGAGGAGGTGTTGTTGTTTATTCTTACCGATTGATGTCTATGGATCAGAACGTTGAGGATCCAGTTGCAGAATGAGGAGCCATATCCTAGGTTTTGGAATTTTGATTTGAGCTTGGCTGGGATTATGGTGGTGAAGGTGGAGTTGTAGTCAATGAATAGGTGTCTGATGTAGGTGTCCTTGTTGTCGAGATGCTCCAGGGATGAGTGTAGGGCCAGGGAGATGGTGTCTGCTGTGGACCTGTTGTGGCGGTATGTGAATTACAGTGGATCTAGGCATTCTGGGAGTATGGAGTTGATGTACTTCATGACCAACCTCGCAAAACACTTCATTACGATCAATGTAAAGGCCGCTGGACAGTAGTCATTGAGGCACGTTGCCTGGTTCTTCTTTGGCACCGGTATGATGGTGGTCTTCTTGAAGCAGGTGGGGACCTCGGAACGGGGTAGGGACAGGTTGAAGATCTGTGAACCCATCTGCCAGCTGGCCTGCACAGGTCTGAGTGCACGCCTTCCGAGAGTTCACTTTCAAGAAGGCCGATCTGACTTCGGAAGCTGTGATGGTGAGTATGGGTGTGTCCAGGGCTGCTCGGGCAGTTGACAGCGGTTTGATGGTTTCCTGCTCGAACCGAGCATTGAATTAATTGAGTTTATCAGGGAGGTGTGCACTGCTGCTGGTGTATTATGGACTGTATCATGGAGTTCACCTGACCCACAACTTTTAATAGATTGTGGTATGGGGCGCACACGGCCCACTCTACAGGTGTACAGCAGAAATGGGAAATGATTTTTTAAGCAAAATGAATTCAAGTTAACCTTTTTGAAACAAACAGTGAACATCGTAGCAACCATTAATTCAAATGCAACCCCCAAACAATATAACACTAAGTCATCTGTAAGCTCTCCTTTTAACATCCAGAAGACTTAAAAAAAACCTAGTGCCAAACCCAGTGACCTTCCTGACCAGTATTCCCGGAGGGTCAGGCTACTATACTGTTGTTGATCTGTGCTCGGCATTCTTCTCGGTCCCCATACATCAGGACTCGCAATTTCTGTCTGCTTTTACCTACCGTGGCCAGCAGTGTACCTGGACTAGATTACCCCAAGGATACATTGAAAGTCCGACAACATTCTCCCAATGCCTAAAAAGAGATTTGGAAGATATACCCGCAGGGTCCACCCGAATTCAACATGTCGATGAACTACCCATAGCGTCACCCAGTAAAAAGGCTTGTGAAACACGGTTTGGTAGTTCTATTACGCGCCCTCACAAGAAAGGGACATAAAGTATCAAAAGCAAAATTGCAATTCGTATCAGAAAGGGCCGATACCTGGGCCGTGAGCTTTTCCAGGACACCAGCCGGCTATCCCAAGATAGATTGGAGCCATGTGCTCAGCCCCATTCCCGGCGACTAACAGGGAAATTAAACATTTCCTTGGGATGAAAAGTCACTGTCGCCAGTGGATAGTCAGTTTCACTCCTCTCTTGGATCTTGTCCTGACAGCGCGACCTGAAGCCTTAACGTGGACCAAAGACACACAATTCCTTTCTGGCGTTGAAACAGACTCTGACTGTCATGATATACATCAGCATATCATGGTGCAATCACACACACACTGATGGACATGCAGTCGGACCAAGCAGCATACACAACATCGCAGCCAATCACCAGTGAGAGCACACGCACTATATAGACGGGGGACAGCAGAGTTCCCGCTCATTCCAGCAGCAGCCAGCACAGAGCTCACAGCCTGCATCACAGACATTCACCCTGTGCTGAGTGCCTCACCCAGCTAGTGATAGGACAGGGTCCACAGGTAAGCTGGTAATGCAGATCCCCACGTTTACAGTATGTTATTACAGTTGAGTAGTTAATAAAATAGTGTTACCCCCATCTCCAGCGTGTTGGCCTGTTTGTAGACCAGAACACCCGACTCGACACTGACCTCTGCCCCGCTTTCGGCCTCCGAGACTACGCCAGACACTGTCATCTTTTCGTACAACCCAAATCCGGGTTCGCCCAATCTGCGCTCACCCAGGATCACGGAGGCAAACAGAGACCAGTCGCTTATTTTAGCATTCAATTAGAGGCCGTGGCGAGAGGCCTGCCCGGCTGCTTGTCAGCCCTAGCCGCTGCAGATTATGCAGGACAACAAGCCCAGGTGATCACCCTGAATCACCCAGACCGCTCTACATGTGCCCCACTCACTGGAAATTCCCCTCACTAAATGCGCAACCCAGCACCTGACTCCAGCACGGACAATTAGGTCCCAAGTAGAACTTGTGACAAACACTAACCTATCTATTAAACAATGTACAACCCTTAACCCTGGTACCTTACTACCCAACACTGAAGATGGCACACTGTTGTGAGACGGTTACCCACCTAGTAACGCGCAGACCTCAGTCAGGTCTCCCTGACCAACCCAGAGTGGGTCAGCGCTCAGAAATCACAAAGGGAAATGCTGCTCTGGCTATGCTATTGTGTCCCCCCCCATGGAACCAGAGAGGCAGACACTCTTCCAGATAATCTTTCAGCACAGCAAGCTGAATTGTTGGATTGGATTGGATTGGATTGGATTTGTTTGTTGTCACGTGTACCGAGGTACAGTGAAAAGTATTTTTCTGCGAGCAGCTCAACAGATCATTAAGTACATGAGAAGAAAAGGGAATAAAAGAAAATACATAATAGCATGATCAGCTTGTCATTTAACCCCTTCCTGCTCCCTGGCCAACTTTACCAGGGGACGACTTACCAGGGGTAAGCCATGGGGTACAGGTCCCTGCACAGAGTCTGTCCTTGTTGCTCAGAAGGGAAGGGGGGAGAGGAGTAGAGCATTAGTCATTGGAGACTCCATAGTTAGGCGGATAGATAGGAGATTCTGTGGGAACGAGAGAGACTCGCGGTTGGTGTGTTGCCTCCCAGGTGCCAGGGTGCGTGATGTCTCGGATCGTGTTTTTGGGATCCTTAAGGGGGAGCTGCCCCAAGTCGTGGTCCACATAGGTACCAACGACATAGGTAGGAAAAGGGATAGGGATGTAAGGCAGGAATTCAGGGAGCTAGGGTGGAAACTTAGATCCAGGACAAACAGAGTTATTGTCTCTGGGTTGTTACCCGTGCCACGTGATAGCAAGACGAGGAATAGGAGGGAGAGGAGTTGAACATGTGGCTACAGGGATGGTGCAGGAGGGAGGGTTTCAGATTTCTGGATAATTGGGGCTCATTCTGGGGTCGGTGGGACCTCTACAAACGGGATGGTCTACACCTGGACCAGAGGGGTACCAATATCCTGGGGGGCAAATTTGCTAATGCTCTTCAGGAGGGTTTAAACTAGTTCAGCAGGGGCTTGGGAACCTGAATTGGAGCTCCAGTATACAGGGGGTTGAGAGTAGTGATGTCATGAGTAAGGTTTTAAAGTTGCAGGAGTGTACCGGCAGGCAGGAAGGTGGTTTAAAATGTGTCTTCTTCACTGCCAGGAGCATCCGGAATAAGGTGGGTGAACTTGCGGCATGGGTTGGTACCCGGGATTTCGATGTTGTGGCCATTTCGGAGACATGGATAGAGCAGGGACAGGAATGGTTGTTGCAGGTGCCGGGGTTTAGATATTTCAGTAAGCTCAGGGAAGGTGGTAAAAGAGGGGGAGGGGTGGCATTGTTAGTCAAGGACAGTATTACGATGGCAGAAAGGACGTTTGATGAGGACTCGTCTACTGAGGTAGTATGGGCTGAGGTTAGAAACAGGAAAGGAGAGGTCACCCTGTTAGGGGTTTTCTATAGGCCTCTGAAAAGTTCCAGAGATGTAGAGGAAAGGATTGCAAAGATGATTCTGGATAGGAGCGAAAGAAACAGGGTAGTTGTTATGGGGGACTTTAACTTTCCAAATATTGACTGGAAACGCTATAGTTAGAGCACTTTTGATGGGTCTGTTTTTGTCCAATGTGTGCAGGAGGGTTTCCTGACACAGTTTGTATATAGGCCAACGAGAGGCGAGGCCATATTACATTTGGTACTGGGTAATGAACCAGGACAATTGTTAGATTTGGAGGTAGGTGAGCACTTTGGTGTTAGTGACCACAATTCGATTACGTTTACTTTAGTGATGGAAAGGGATAGGTATATACCGCAGGGCAAGAGTTATATCTGGGGGGAAAGTTGCCACCCAGGTTGATAGGGTTGTGAAGAAGGCCTATGGAGTGTTGGCCCTTATTGGTAGAGGGATTGAGTTCCGGAGTCAGGAGGTCATATTGCAGCTGTACAAAACTCTGGTCCGGCCACATTTGGAGTATTGCGTACAGTTCTATAGGAAGGACGTGGAGGCTTTGGAGCGGGTGCAGAGGAGATTTACCAGGATGTTGCCTGGTATGGAGGGAAAATCTTATGAGGAAAGGCTGATGGACGTGAGGTTGTTTTCGTTGGAGAGAAGAAGGTTAAGAGGAGACTTAATAGAGGCAGACAAAATGATCAGGGGGTTAGATAGGGTGGACAGTGAGAGCCTTCTCCCGTGGATGGAAATGGCTGGCACGAGAGGACATAGCTTTAAACTGAGGGGTAATAGATATAGGACAGAGGTCAGAGGTAGGTTCTTTACGCAAAGAGTAGTGAGGCCGTGGAATGCCCTACCTGCAACAGTAGTGAACTCGCCAACATTGAGGGCATTTAAAAGTTTATTGGATAAACATATGGATGATAATGGCATAGTGTAGGTTAGATGGCTTTTGTTTCGGTGCAACATCGTGGGCCGAAGGGCCTGTACTGCGCTGTATCGTTCTATGTTCTATGTTCTATTAAAAGGCAATTATGATGCGATGAGGTGAGACTTAGGATGCATCGGATGGAGAGGAAACCTGCAGGAGATGGGCTCAATGGAAATGTGGAGCTTGTTCAAGGAACAGCTACTGCATGTCCTTGATAAATATGTACCTGTCAGGCAGGGAGGAAGTGGTCGAGCAAGGGAACCGCCGTTTACTAAAGCAGTCGAAACACTTGTCAAGAGGAAGAAGGAGGCTTATGTAAAGATGAGACATGAAGGTTCAGTTAGGGCGCTCGAGAGTTACAAGTTAGCTAGGAAGGACCTAAAGAGAGAGCTAAGAAGAGCCAGGAGGGGACATGAGAAGTCTTTGGCAGGTAGGATCAAGGATAACCCTAAAGCTTTCTATAGATATGTCAGGAATAAATGAATGATTAGGGTAAGAGTAGGGCCAGTCAAGGACAGTAGTGAGAGGTTGTGCTTGGAGTCCGAGGAGATAGGAGAGGTGCTAAATGAATATTTTTTGTCAGTATTCACACAGGAAAAAGACAATGTTCTCGAGGAGAATACTGAGATTCAGGCTACTAGACTAGAAGGGCTTGTGGTTCATGAGGAGGTGTTAGCAATTCTGGAAAGTGTGAAAATTGATAAGTCCCCTGTGCCGGATGGGATCTATCCTTGGATTCTTTGGGAAGCTAGGGAGGAGATTGCTGAGCCTTTGGCTTTGATCTTTAAGTCATCTATGTCTACAGGAATAGTGCCAGAAGACTGGAGAATCACAAATGTTGTCCCCTTGTTCAAGAAGGGGAGTAGGGACAACCCCAGTAACTATAGACCAGTGAGCCTTACTTCTGTGGTGGGCAAAATCTTGGAAAGGTTTATAAGAGATAGGGTGTATAATCATCTGGAAAGGAATAATTTGATTAGAGATAGTCAACGCTGTTTTGTGAAGAGTAGGTCGTGCCTCACAAACCTTATTGAGTTCTTTGAGAAGGTGACTAAACAGGTGGATGAGGGTAAAGCAGTTGATGTGGTGTACATGGATTTCAGTAAGGCGTTTGATAAGGTCCCCCACGGTAGGCTATTGCAGAAAATACGGAGGCATGGGATTTAGGGTGATTTAGCAGTTTGGATCAGAAATTGGCTAGCTGGAAGAAGACAAAGGGTGGTGGTTGATGGGAAATGTTCAGACTGGAGTCCAGTTACTAGTGGTATACCACAAGAATCTGTTTTGGGAAAACTGCTGTTTTTCATTTTTATAAATGACCTGGAGGAGGGCGTAGAAGGATGGGTGAGTAAATTTGCAGATTACACTAAAGTCGGTGGGAGTTGTGGACAGTGCGGAAGGAGGTTACAAGTTACAGAGGGACATAGATAAGCTGCAGCGCTGGGCTGAGAGGTGGCAAATGGAGTTTAATGCAGAAAAGTGTGAGGTGATTCTTTTTGGAAGAATAACAGGAAGACTGAGTACTGTGCTAATGGTAAGATTCTTGGCAGTGTGGATGAGCAGAGAGATCTCGGTGTCCATGTACATAGATCCCTGAAAGTTGCCACCCAGGTTGAAAGGGTTATTATGAAGGCATACGGTGTGTTAGCTTTTATTGGTAGAGGGATTGAGTTTCGGAGCCATGAGGTCATGTTGCAGCTGTACAAAACTCTGGTGCGGCCGCATTTGGTGTATTGCGTGCAATTCTGGTCGCCGCATTATAGGAAGGAATGTGGAAGCATTGGAAAGGGTGCAGAGGAGATTTACCAGAATGTTGCCTGGTATGGAGGAAAGATCTTATAAGGAAAGACTGAGGGACTTGAGGCTGTTTTCGTTAGAGAGGAGAAGGGTAAGAGGTGACTTAATTGAGGCATACAAGTTGCTCAGAGGATTAGATAGGGTGGACAGTGAGAGCCTTTTTCCTCGGATGGTGATGTCGAGCACGAGGGGACATAGCTTTAAATTGAGGGGAGATAGATATAGGACAGATGTCAGTGGTAGGTTCTATACTCAGAGAGTAGTAAGGGTGTAGAATGCCCTGCCTGCAAAGGTAGTGGACTCACCAACACTAAGGGCATTAAAATGGTCATTGGATAGACATATGGACAATAAGGGAATAGTGTAGATTCGCTTTAGAGTGCTTTCACAGGTCGGCGCAACATCGAGGGCCGAAGGGCCTGTACTGCGCTGTAATGTTCTATGCTCTATATTCTAATCCTGTGCTGGGGGTGTTTGATGGGGACAGTGTCGAGGGAGCTTTACTCTGTATCTAACCCCGTGCTGTACCTGTCCTGGGAGTGTTTGATGGGGACAGTGTAGAGGGAGCTTTACTCTGTATCTAACCCCGTGCTTTACCTGTCCTGGGAGTGTTTGATTGGGACTGTGTAGAGAGATCTTTATTCTGTGTCTAACCCTGTGCTGTACCTGTTCTGGGAGTGTTTGATTGGGACAGTGTAGAGGGAGCTTTATTCTGTATCTAACCCCGTGCTGTACCTGTCCTGGGAGTGTTTGATGGGGACAGTGTAGAGGGAGCTTTACTCTGTATCTAACCCCGTGCTGTACCTGTCCTGGGAGTGTTTGATGGGGACAGTGTAGAGGGAGCTTTATTCTGTATCTAACCCCGTGCTGTACCTGTCCTGGGAGTGTTTGATGGCGACAGTGTAGAGAGATCTTTACTCTGTGTCTAACCCTGTGCTGTACCTGTTCTGGGAGTGTTTGATGGGGACAGTGTAGAGGGAGCTTTACTCTATATCTAACCCCGTGCTGTACCTGTCCTGGGAGTGTTTGATGGGAGCAGTGTAGAGGGAGCTTTACTCTGTATCTAACCCCGTGCAGTCCCTGTCCTGGGAGTGTTTGATACGACAGTGTAGAGGGAGCTTTATTCTGTATCTATCCCCCTGCTGTACCTGTCCTGGGAGTGTTTGATGGGGACAGTGTAGAGGGAGCGTTACTCTGGATCTAACCCCGTGCTGTCCCTGTCCTGGGAGTGTTTGATGGGGACAGTGTAGAGGGAGCTTTACTCTATATCTAACCCCGCGCTGTACCTGTCCTGGGAGTGTTTGATGGGGACAGTGTAGAGGGAGCTTTACTCTGTATCTAACCCTGTGCTGTCCCTGTCCTGGGAGTTTTTGGTTGGGACAGTGTAGAGAGATCTTTATTCTGTGTCTAACCCTGTGCTGTACCTTTTCTGGGAGTGTTTGATGGGGACAGTGTAGAGGGAGCTTTATTCTGTATCTAACCCCGTGCTGTACCTGTCCTGGGAGTGTTTGATGGGGACAGTGTAGAGAGATCTTTATTCTGTGTCTAACCCTGTGCTGTACCTGTCCTGGGAGTGTTTGATGGGGACAGTGTAGAGAGATCTTTATTCTGTGTCTAACCCTGTGCTGTACCTTTTCTGGGAGTGTTTGATGGGGACAGTGTAGAGGGAGCTTTACTCTAAATCTAACCCTGTGCTGTACCTGTCCTGGGAGTGTTTGATGGGGGCAGTGTAGAGGGAGCTTTACTCTGGATCTAACCCCGTGCTGTCCCTGTCCTGGGAGTGTTTGATGGGGACAGTGTAGAGGGAGCTTTACTCTGTATCTAACCCCGTGCAGTCCCTGTCCTGGGAGTGTTTGATGCGACAGTGTAGAGGGAGCTTTATTCTGTATCTATCCCCCTGCTGTACCTGTCCTGGGAGTGTTTGATGGGGACAGTGTAGAGGGAGCTTTACTCTGGATCTAACCCCGTGCTGTCCCTGTCCTGGGAGTGTTTGATGGGGACAGTGTAGAGGGAGATTTACTCTGTATCTAACCCCGTGCTGTATCTGTCCTGGGGGTGTTTGATGGGGACAGTGTAGAGGGAGCTTTACTCTGTATCTAACCCTGTGCTGTACCTGTCCTGGGAGCGTTTGATGGACAAAGGAGAGAATTTTTTAAAAAGGGAGCATATAGGAGGTGAACAAGCAGGGAAGATGTTGCTTCTGGTTAAAAGACAAAGTGAGGTTAATAATCCAGGAATGTTGTTGATTGAATAAATTCCAACGTGTCCAGTTCCTGTTCATAAATTTGGATTGGATTTGTTTGTTGTCACGTGTACCGAGGTACAGTGAAAAGTATTTTTCTGCGAGCGGCTCAACAGATCTAATTGATGGTAATTGTGCGGAATGTTGTCTAACCATCGCAGAGGAATGTAAAGAAGCAAGTTAGAACACGGATAACACACGGACCCTGTGACTCAGAATCAGCCCTCCCCCACCCGTTGAGCGGGCACGCCTGCACAGTGTGGCCCCATTGTCAAAAATCTGCTTGGAGCCTTTTTGAGGCTGCAGCAGCCGCCATTGTTAAAAGCATAAGTTGGGGGAGAATGATGTGATTGGTTGTGTTCTGAACTTTGATGCTGATGAAGTGGAAGTCTCTTCCAGCTTTAACTTCAACCAAGAGGTGGCAACTTTCCTCACCTTGGTTTTTAAACATTCCAAAACAAAGTGCCTGCAGGTCGTATTTGGAAGCTTTGTCAATTAATTGATTTTTAAGTGTCTTATATTTTTTAACATTTTTAATTTTAATGTTTGGGTGAAATGTGGTGAGCCTCCAATTTCTAGAGGATGAAAACATATTCATTTTCTGCATTTTTTTCCTGTTAAATTTTATCAAATAACCCCCCCCCCACCGCCGATCAACCATCACCCTTCTTAGGCCAGCCTCCAGCCCGCCCTCGGGTGTCCACCATCATCGACCTCCTCTTTGTCTCCACGCGCCAGTCCCTCCCCTGTCAGCAGAACAGTTCTCAGAACAAAACAACAATCCCGACCCCCCGTAACAAACAAATTACTTGCTCGCCCCCCACTGCGATTCCGTGAGCCAGCCCGCCCAGCTAGCCTGGTAGCCCCTGGCCATGGCGCCAAGCATTCTACCCCCCACTGATCTCCCCCCCCACCCCCCGCCCCCCGCCGTTCGAACATACATAAGCAAATTACAATCCCCAACAAACCCAAAGAAGAAAATTCCACTCACCATCCCCCAATTAAAACAAAGTTAACCCACAGACAACTCTGAGCAATGGCCCAAAACTTGGTACAAAACCAATCCATACAAAACCCAAAAGAAAAGGCAGCACGGTAGCATTGTGGATAGCACATAGAACAATACAGCGCAGTACAGGCCCTTCGGCCCACGATGTTGCACCGAAACAAAAGCCATCTTAACCTACACTATGCCATTATCATCCATATGTTTATCCAATAAACTTTTAAATGCCCTCAATGTTGGCGAGTTCACTACTGTAGCAGGTAGGGCATTCCACGGCCTCACTACTCTTTGCGTAAAGAACCTACCTCTGACCTCTGTCCTATATCTATTACCCCTCAGTTTAAAGTTATGTCCCCTCGTGCCAGCCATATCCATCCGTGGGAGAAGGCTCTCACTGTCCACCCTATCCAACCCCCTGATCATTTTGTATGCCTCTATTAAGTCTCCTCTTAACCTTCTTCTCTCCAACGAAAACAACCTCAAGTCCATCAGCCTTTCCTCATAAGATTTTCCCTCCATACCAGGCAACATCCTGGTAAATCTCCTCTGCACCCGCTCGAAAGCCTCCACATCCTTCCTATAATGCGGTGACCAGAACTGTACGCAATACTCCAAATTAGGCCGTACCAGAGTTCTGTACAGCTGCAACATGACCTCCCGACTCCGGACTCCCGACTCAATCCCTCTACCAACAAAGGCCAACACTCCATAGGCCTTCTTCACAACCCTATCAACCTGGGTGGCAACTTTCAGGGATCTATGTACATGGACACCTAGATCCCTCTGCTCATCCACACTTTCAAGAACTTTACCATTAGCCAAATATTCCGCATTCCTGTTATTCCTTCCAAAGTGAATCACCTCACACTTCTCTACATTAAACTCCATTTGCCACCTCTCAGCACAGCTCTGCAGCTTATCTATATCCCTCTGTAACCTGCTACATCCTTCCACACTATCGACAACACCACCGACTTTATTATCGTCTGCAAATTTACTCACCCACCCTTCTGCGCCTTCCTCTAGGTCATTGATAAAAATGACAAACAGCAACGGCCCCAGAACAGATCCTTGTGGTACTCCACTTGTGACTGTACTCCATTCTGAACATTTCCCATCAACCACCACCCTCTGTCTTCTTTCAGCTAGCCAATTTCTGATCCACATCTTTAAATCACCCTCAATCCCCAGCCTCCGTATTTTTTGCAATAGCCTACCATGGGGAACCTTATCAAACGCTTTGCTGAAATCCATATACACCACATCAACTGCTCTACCCTCGTATACCTGTTCAGTCACCTTCTCAAAGAACTCAATAAGGTTTGTGAGGCATGACCTATCCTTCACAAAGCCATGCTGACTATCCCTGATCATATCATTCCTATCTAGATGATTATAAATCTTGTCTCTTTTAATCCCCTCCAAGACTTTACCCACTACAGACGTGAGGCTCACCGGTCTATAGTTGCCGGGGTTGTCTCTGCTCCCCTTTTTGAACAAAGGGACCACATTTGCTGTCCTCCAGTCCTCTGGCACTATTCCTGTAGCCAATGATGACATAAAAATCAAAGCCAAAGGTCCAGCAATCTCTTCCCTGGCCTCCCAGAGAATCCTAGGATAAATCCCATCAGGTCCCGGGGACTTATCTATTTTCAGCCTGTCCAGAATGGCCAACACCTCTTCCCTACGTACCTCAATGCCATCTATTCTATTAGCCTGGGGCTCAGCATTCTCCTCCACAACATTATCTTTTTCCTGAGTGAATACTGAAGAAAAATATTCATTTAGTATCTCGCCTATCTCTTCAGACTCCACACACAATTTCCCATCCCTGTCCTTGACTGGTCCTACTCTTTCCCTAGTCATTCGTTATTCCTGACATACCTATAGAAAGCTTTTGGGTTTTCCTTGATCCTTCCTGCCAAATACTCCTCATGTCCCCTCCTTGCTCGTCTTAGCTCTCTCTTTAGTTCCTTCCTCGCTACCTTGTAACTATCCATCGCCCCAACTGAAACTTCACACTTCATCTTCACATAGGCCTCCTTCTTCCTCTTAACAAGAGATTCCACTTCCTTGGTAAACCACGGTTCCCTCGCTCGGCACCTTCCTCCCTGTCTGACCGGTACATACTTATCAAGAACACGCAGTAGCTGATCCTTGAACAAGCCCCACTTATCCAGTGTGCCCAACACTTGCAGCCTACTTCTCCACATTATCCCCCCCAAGTCACGTCTAATGGTATCATAATTGCCCTTCCCCCAGCTATAACTCTTGCCCTGCGGTGTATACTTATCCCTTTCCATCATTAACGTAAACGTCACCGAATTGTGGTCACTGTCCCCAAAGTGCTCTCCTACCTCCAAATCCAACACCTGGCCTGGTTCATTACCCAAAACCAAATCCAACGTGGCCTCGCCTCTTGTTGGCCTGTCAACATATTGTTTCAGGAAACCCTCCTGCACACACTGTACAAAAAACGACCCATCTATTGTCCTCGAACTATATCTTTTCCAGTCAATATTTGGAAAGCTAAAGTCTCCCATAATAACTACCCTGTTAATTTCGCTCTTATCCAGAATCATCTTCGCCATCCTTTCCTCTACATTCCTAGAACTATTAGGAGGCCTATAAAAAACTCTCAACAGGGTGACCTCTCCTTTCCTGTTTCTAACTTCAGCCCATACTACCTCGGAAGAAGAGTCCCCATCTAGCATCCTCTCCGCCACCGTAATACTGCTCTTGACTAGCAGCGCCACATCTCCCCCTCTTTTGCCTCCTTCTCTGAGCTTATTAAAACACCTAAACCCCGGAACCTGCAACATCCATTCCTGTCCCTGCTCTATCCATGTCTCCGAAATGGCCACAACATCGAAGTCTCAGGTACCAACCCATGCTGCCAGTTCCCCTACCTTGTTTCGTATACTCCTGGCATTGAAGTAGACACACTTCAAACCACCTACCTGAACACTGGCCCCCGCCTGCGACGTCAAATCTGTGCTCCTGACCTCTATACTCTCATTCTCCCTTACCCTAAAACTACAATCCAGGTTCCCATGCCCCTGCTGCATTAGTTTAAACCCCCCCAAAGAGCACTAACAAATCTCCCCCCCAGGATATTTGTGCCCCTCAGGTTCAGATGTAGACCATCCTGTCTGTAGAGGTCCCACCTTCCCCAGAAAGAGCCCCAGTTATCCAGAAATCTGAATCCCTCCCCCCTGCACCATCCCTGTAGCCACGTGTTTAAATGCTCTCTCTCCCTATTCCTCATCTCACTATCACGTGGCACGGGCAACAACCCAGAGATAACAACTCTGTTTGTTCTAGTTCTGAGCTTCCATCCTAGCTCCCTGAAAGCCTGCCTGACATCCTTGTCCCCTTTCCTACCTATGTCGTTAGTGCCAATGTGGACCACGACTTGGGGCTGCTCCCCCTCCCCCCTAAGGACCCGGAAAACACGATCCGAGACATCACGTACCCTTGCACCTGGGAGGCAACATACCAAACGTGAGTCTCTCACGCTCCCACAAAATCTCCTATCTGTGCCCCTGACTATATAGTCCCCAATTACTAATGCTCTGCTCCTCTCCCCCCTTCCCTTCTGCGCAACAGGGACAGACTCCGTGCCAGAGGCCCGTACCCCATGGCTTACCCCTGGTAAGTCTTCCCCCCCACAAGTATCCAAAGCGGTATACTTGTTTCTCAGGGGAACGACCGCAGGGGATCCCTGCACTGACTGCTTTTTCCCAGTCCCTCTTACAGTTACCCACCTATCTCCAATCTTTGGTGTAACTAATTCCCTGAAACTGCTATCTATGACCCCTTCTGCCTTCCGAATGATCCGAAGTTCTTCCAACTCCAGCTCCAGTTCCCTAACTCGGTCTTGGAGGAGCTGGAGATGGCAGCACTTCCTGCAGGTAAAATCAGCAGGGACACTAACTGCATCCCTCACCTCAAACATCCTGCAGGAGGAACATTGCACTCCCTTCCCTGCCATTCCTCTAACTTTCTACCAAGATCTGGCTAACAACTAAATTACATTTTTTATAAAAAATAATAATAATATAATAAAATATGGTACTTACCTCACACCAATGGGTTTTATTATTAGGTTAGAGGAGGAGGGAGGGTGGGAGACATTACACGTGTAGTGTCTCGGGTTTCCTCTCCACCAGAATTTATTGGTGAGGGTCTTCCCAGACGTCCGCGGGTCGACTTCCTGTTCCCGCCTAAAACACTAATTTAAAAAAAAAAGAAAGAAAAATTCTCAGCTCCTGCTGAAATTGACTAACCAGCCAGCTCCACTCCCGCCGAAATCGACTGGCCTGGCCCTGCAAAGACAAGTGCTTTTAAAGGACAGACTTACCTCCCAGCAGCCACTTCCGCAATGCTCCCGCTGAAACTGACTCACCAGCTGTTCTCCCGCCAAAATCGACTGGCCTGCCCCTGCAAAGACAAGTGCTTTTAAAGGACAGACTTACCTCCCAGCAACCACTTCCGCAATGCTCCCACTGAAACTGACTCACCAGCTGTTCTCACGCCAAAATCGACTATAGTGAGTGAAGTCTCTCTGGGAGTGGGATAGTAAACATTGAGTTTATCTATCTATAGTGAGTGAAGTCTCTCTTTGGGAGTGGGATAGTAAACATTGAGTTAATCTATCTATAGTGAGTGAAGTCTCTCTGGGAGTGGGATAGTAAACATTGAGTTTATCTATCTATGGTGAGTGAAGTCTCTCTGGGAGGGGGGTAGTAAACATTGAGTTTATCTATCTACAGTGAGTGAAGTCTCTCTGGGAGTGGGATAGTAAACATTGAGTTTATCTATCTATAGTGAGTGAAGTCTCTCTCTGGGAGTGGGATAGTAAACATTGAGTTTATCTATCGATAGTGAGTGAAGTCTCTCTGGGAGTGGGATAGTAAACATTGAGTTTATCTATCTATCGTGAGTGAAGCCTCTCTCTCTGGGAGTGGGATAGTACACATTGAGTTTATCCAACTATAGTGAATGAAGTCTCTCTCTGGGAGTGGGATCGTAAACATTGAGTTTATCTATCTATATTGACTGAACTCTCTCTGGGAGTGGGATAGTAAACAATGAGTTTATCTATCTATAGTGAGTGAAGCCTCTCTCTCTGGGAGTGGAATAGTAAACATTGAGTTTATCTATCTATAGTGAGTCAAGTCTCTCGCTGGGATTGGGATAGTTAACATTGAGTTTATCTATCTATAGTGAGTGAAGTCTCTCTGGGAGTGGGATAGTAAACATTGAGGTTATCTATCTATAGTGAGTGAAGTCTCTCTCTGGGAGTGGGATAGTAAACATTGAGTTTATCTATCTAAAGTGAGTGAAGTCTCTCTGGGAGTGGGATAGTAAACATTGAGTTTATCTACCGATAGTGAGTGAAGTCTCTCTCTGGGAGTGGGATAGTAAACATTGAGTTTATCTATCTAAAGTGAGTGAAGTCTCTCTGGGAGTGGGATAGTAAACATTGAGTTGATCTATCTATAGTGAGTGAAGTCTCTCTGGGAGTGGGATAGTAAACATTGAGTTTATCTATCCATCGTGATTGAAGCCTCTCTCTCTGGGAGTGGGATAGTAAACATTGAGTTTATCTATCTATAGTGAGTGAAGTCTCTCTGGGAGTGGGATAGTAAACATTGAGTCTATCTATCTATAGTGAGTGAAGTCTCTCTCTCTGGCAGTGGGGCAGTAAACATTGAGTTTATCTATCTATAGTGAGTGAAGTCTCTCTCTGGGAGTGGGATAGTAAAGATTGAGGTTATCGATCTTAGAACATAGAACATAGAACAATACAGCGCAGTACAGGCCTTTCGGCCCACGATGTTGCACCGAAACAAAAGCCATCTAACCTACACTATGCCATTATCATCCATATGTTTATCCAATAAACTTTTAAATGCCCTCAATGTTGGCGAGTTCACTACTGTAGCAGGTAGGGCATTCCACGGCCTCACTACTCTTTGCGTAAAGAACCTACCTCTGACCTCTGTCCTATATCTCTTACCCCTCAGTTTAAAGTTATGTCCCCTCGTGCCAGCCATATCCATCCGCGGGAGAAGGCTCTCACTGTCCACCCTATCCAACCCCCTGATCATTTTGTATGCCTCTATTAAGTCTCCTCTTAACCTTCTTCTCTCCAACGAAAACAACCTCAAGTCCGTCAGCCTTTCCTCATAAGATTTTCCCTCCATACCAGGCAACATCCTGGTAAATCTCCTCTGCACCCGCTCCAAAGCCTCCACGTCCTTCCTATAATGCGGTGACCAGAACTGTACGCAATACTCCAAATGCGGCCGGACCAGAGTTCTGTACAGCTGCAACATGACCTCCCGACTCCCGACTCAATCCCTCTACCAATAAAGGCCAACACTCCATAGGCCTTCTTCACAACCCTATCAACCTGGGTGGCAACTTTCAGGGATCTATGTACATGGACACCTAGATCCCTCTGCTCAGCCACACTTTCAAGAACTTTACCATTAGCCAAATATTCCGCATTCCTGTTATTCCTTCCAAAGTGAATCACCTCACACTTCTCTACATTAAACTCCATTTGCCACCTCTCAGCCCAGCTCTGCAGCTTATCTATATCCCTCTGTAACCTGCTACATCCTTCCACACTATCGACAACACCACCGACTTTAGTATCGTCTGCAAATTTACTCACCCACCCTTCTGCGCCTTCCTCTAGGTCATTGATAAAAATGACAAACAGCAACGGCCCCAGAACAGATCCTTGTGGTACTCCACTTGTGACTGTACTCCATTCTGAACATTTCCCATCAACCACCACCCTCTGTCTTCTTTCAGCTAGCCAATTTCTGATCCACATCTCTAAATCACCCTCAATCCCCAGCCTCCGTATTTTTTGCAATAGCCTACCGTGGGGAACCTTATCAAACGCTTTGCTGAAATCCATATACACCACATCAACTGCTCTACCCTCGTCTACCTGTTCAGTCACCTTCTCAAAGAACTCAATAAGGTTTGTGAGGCATGACCTACCCTTCACAAAGCCATGCTGACTATCACTGATCTTAAGTGAGTGAAGTCTCTCTCTGGGAGTGGGATAGTAAACATTGAGTTTATCTACCTACAGTGAATGAACTCTCTCTCTGGGAGTGGGATAGTAAACATTTAGTTTATCTATCGATAGTGAGTTAAGTCTCTCTCTGGGAGTGGGATAGTAAACATTCAGGTTATCGATCTTTAGTGAGTGAAGTCTTTCTCTGGGAGTGGGACAGTAAACATTGAGTTTATCTATCTATATTGAGTGAAGTCTCTCTGGGAGTGGGACAGTAAACATTGAGTTTATCTCTCTCGTGAGTGAAGTCTCTCTCTGGGATTGGTGTAGTTAACATTGAGTTTATCTATCTATAGTGAGTGAATTCTCTCTCTGGGTGTGGGATAGTGAATATTGAGTTTGTCTATCTATAGTGAGTGAAGTCTCTCTTTGATAGAACATAGAACAGTCCAGCACAGTACAGGCCCTTCAGCCCACCATGTTGTGCTGACCATTTATCCTAATCCAAGATCAACCTAACCTCCACCCCTTCAATTTACTGCTGTCCATGTGCCTGTCCAAGAGTCGCTTCAATGTCCCGAATGACTCTGACTCCACCACCTCTGCTGGCAGTGCATTCCTCACACCCACCACTCTCTGTGTAAAGAACCTCTGACATCTCTCCTGTACCTTCCTCCAATCACCTTCAAATGATGTCCCCTCGTGACAGCCATTTCATCTGGGGAAAAGTCTCTGGCTATCCACTCGATCCATGCCTCTCCTCACCTTGTACACCTCTCTGTCTTCTTCGCTCCAGTGGGAAAAGCCCTAGCTCCCTCAACCTCTCTTCATAAGACATGTCCTCCAGTCCAGGCAGAATCCTGGTAAATCTCCTCTGCACCCTCTCCAAAGCATCCACATCCTTCCTATAATGAGGCAATCAGAACTGGACACAATATTCCAAGTGTGGTCTAAGCAGGGTTTTATAAAGCTGCAGCAAAACCTCGCGGCTCTACTCAATCCCCCTGTTAATGAAAGCCAACACACCATACGCCTTCTTAACAACCCTATCAACCTGGGTGGCAACTTGGAGGGATCTATGTACGTGGACCCCAAGATCCCTCTGTTCCTCCACGCTTCCAAGAATCCTGCCTTTAATCCTGTTTTCAGCATTCAAATTCGACCTTCCAAAATGAATCACTTCACATTTATCAAAGTTGAACTCAATCTGCTACTTCTCAGCCCAGCTCTGCATCCTGTCAATGTCCTGTTGTAACCTGTAACAATCCTCAACACTATCTACAACTACCCCAACCTTTGTGTCATCGGCAAACTTACTCAGCCCCCTTCCACTTCCTCATCCAAGTCATTTATAAAATCCACAAAGAGTTGAGGTCCCAGATCGATCCTTGCGGGACACCACTGGTCACCGACCTCCAGGCGGAATACTTTCCATCCACTACCACTCGCTGTCTTCTTTCCGACAGCCAATTCTGTATCCAGACAACCAAATTTCCCTGTATCCCATGCCCCCTAACTTTCTGAATGAGCCTACCATGGGGAACCTTATCAAATGCCTTACTGAAATCCATATACACCACATCCACTGCCCGACCTTCATCAATGTGTCTCGTCACATCCTCAAAGAATTCAATGAGGCTTGTGAGGCATGACCTGCCCCTCACAAAGCCATGCTGACTATCTTTAATCAAACTATGTTTTTCTAATAATCATAAATCCTATCTATAAGAATCCTTTCCTAAATTTTGCTCACCACAGACTGACTGGTCTGTAATACCCAGGGATTTCCCTGTTCCCTTTCTTGAATCGGGGAAAAACATTTGCCTCCCTCCAATCATCCGGTACTACTCCAGTGAGAGTGAGGACGCAAAGATCATCGCTAACGGCGCAGCAATCTCCTCCCTCGCTTCCCGTAGTAACCTTGGGGATATCCCGTCAGGCCCAGGGGATTTACCTATCCTGATGCTTTTCAAAATTTCCAGCACATCCTCCTTCTTAATATCAACCTGTTTAAGTCTATTAACCTGGTTCACACTGTTCTCATGAGCAACAAGGTCCCTCTCTCTATTGAATACTGAAGCAAAGTATTCATTGAGGGCCTCCCCCATCTCTTCAGACTCTCGGCACAAGTTCCCTCCACTATCCCTGATCGGCCCTACTCTCACTCTGATCACCCTCTTATTTCTCACATAAGTGTAGAATGCCTTGGGGTTTCCCTAACCCTTCCCGCCAGGGCTTTTCATGCCCCCTTCTAGCTCTCCTCAGTCCATTTTTGAGTTCCTTCCTGGCTGCCTTGTAACCCTCGAGAACCTAATCAGATCCTTATAGTAGGACAGTAAACAATGAGTTTATCTCTCTGGGAGTGGGTTTGTAGACATGGAACATAGAACAGTACAGCACAGAACAGACCCTTCAGCCCTCGATGTTGTGCCGAGCATTGTCCGAAACTGAGATCAAGCTATCCCACTCCCTGTCATTCTGGTGTGCTCCATGTGCCTATCCAATAACCGCTTGAAAGTTCCTAAAGTGCCCGACTCCACTATCACAGCAGGCAGTTCATTCCACACCCTAACCACTCTCTGAGTAAAGAACCTACCTCGGACATCCCTCCTATATCTCCCACCCTTAACCTTATAGTTATGCCCCCTTGTAACAGCTACATCCACCCGAGGAAATAGTCTCTGAACGTCCACTCTATCTATCCCCCTCATTATCTTATAAACATCAATTAAGTCGCTTCTCATCCTCCCCCGCTCCAAAGAGAAAAGCCCTAGCTCCCTCAACCTTTCCTCATAAGACCTATCCTGCAAATCAGGCAGCATCCTGGTAAATCTCCTTTGCACCCTTTCCAATGCTTCCACATCCTTCCTATAGTGAGGTGACCAGAACTGCACACAATACTCCAAATGTGGTCTCACCAGGGTCAAGTACAGTTGCAGCATAACCCCACGGCTCTTAAACTCACGCCCCCTGTTAATAAATGCTAACACACTATAAACGCTAACACACTATAGGCCTTCTTCACGCCTCTATCCACTTGAGTGGCAACCTTCAGAGATCTGTGGACATGAACCCCAAGATCTCTCTGTTCCTCCACATTCCTCAGAACCCTGCCGTTGACCCTGTGATCCGCATTCAAATTTTTTCTCCCAAAATGAATCCTATTAAGTTCACCTATCTATTGTGAGTAAAGTCTCTCTCTGGGAGTGGGTTTATCTCTGTCTCTGTGACTCAAAGTATTACCACAAACATTTGAGCTTCCTGTCATTTTATATCCTTTATAAATATTACACTCTAACCGCAATATGTTCATGTTTCTTGTTTGAATCCAGCACCGCACTGCCCTCCTGTCCCCCACCACCATCCATGGTTAAACCACGTTTGTTTGTGACTTGCTGTATTCATCATCCAGATCCATCTCTAGTCTCCTCAATGACTCAGGTCATTCAGCAGCTCTGTATTGGGACTGGAGAACACACACAGACCTGAGCCCATGTTTAAAAACAGTGATACACCTCTCAGCACAGTCTAAATACTAATTCATACCTGACTGCTTACCGGAGCCTCAGGAGGTGTTCCCGTGTGAGCTGGAGGAGGTTCTGTAAGCTTGCCTGTTGCTCAGTGTTGAATGCTATTCATGGCAGCCTCTGACTACTTATAAGGGAAACGGACTGGACCAGAATTCTGATTTGCTCCCTGGAGAACAAAGCTTACCCAATAGTCTGGCTGGAGGGGGAAATGTGACTGTGTCCTGTGGCATGTGCTCTGCATTGGGTAATGTAATCCAGCCCCTGTCACTCACAGTCCTGGATTCCAAAATGTGAATCACCATTTGACACCAGAATCCACGCCCAGTTAAACCACCAACCCACACACATTCCAACCACCAATCAAAACCTTTTTGGAATTGTCCCCTGTTGTTTGTGAGTTGATGTGGATTGGGGGATAACCCAGCCCTGATAAATGTCTGGTGATCTGTGCAACTGTGGAAACCTGACAGAGAATCTGCGGGACACGGGGTGATTTTCCCGGCCATCCCACAGCCTGTTTTGTGGCTCCTGAGGCCATTGGCCAGCGGCAGGATCTTTCAGTCCCATCGCTGTCAATGGGGCTTCCCGGTGTTTACACCCTCCGCCCCACGGCAGGGGGAGGGGGCTCAGTCAGTGGCACCGCAATCACACCAGTGGTAGAGGCGGGCACGATAGCATCATTTAAGATGCATCTAGACAGATATATGAACGGGTGGGGAACAGAGGGAAGTAGATCCTTGGAAAATAGGCGACAGGTTTCGATAAAGGATCTGGATTGGCGCAGGCTGGGAGGGCCGAAGGGCCTGTTCCTGTGCTGTACTTTTCTTTGTTCTTTTGAATGTCCGGGAAGTCCCACTCACTGACTCCAGTGAAGACACAATTAAACTAAACATGACACAAATCATCAAAATAAACTCTTCCTTTCCAAAAATATACATCCACCCAATTCATCAGCAGGAAATGTTGTTGCTTGTATTTTACCTGAGGTCTCGTTGTTGGTCTTCAGGGTCTCCGTGGTTACTGCGGGTGTGGAGCTGGGGGGAGGGGCTTTCTGATGGGTGCTGAAGGAAAGGATTAAGCAAAGATTTATTGAAGCACAAAATGGACAAAATTGACAGCAAAGTGAGTGAGATCCACAGAGTCATCAGATCGCGACAGTGGAGAAGGAAGCCATTCAGCCCATCGATCTATCTCTGTCTTAAAGACACTCAGCGATTTGACCTCCGCAGCCTTCTGCGGCAAAGAGTTCCACAGTTTCACCACCCTCTGGCTGAAGAAATTCCCTCATCTCTGTTTTAAAGGATCGTCCCTTTAGTTTGAGATTGTGTCCTTGGCTTCTAGTCCCAGAGAGGGAAAGGCCAGTGTATTAAACTTGTTGCGATTCATGCACAAGGACACCCAGGTCCCTCTGCACAGCAGCATGCTGCAATTCGCTACCGTTTAAATAACAGCCCATTTGGTTATTATTCCCACCAGAATGGATGACGTTACATTTCCCAACAATGAATTCCATCGGCCAGACCCTTGCCCACTTGCTTAAACCATCGAGATCCCTCTGCAGACTTTCAGTGTCCACTGCACACTTTGCTCTACCACTCATCTTCGTGTCATCTGCCAACTTTGACAAATTACAATTGGTCCCCAATTACAAATCATCGATGTAAATTGTAAACAATTGCAGTCCCAACACTGATCCCTGAGGCCGCTGATCGCCAATTAGAAAAACGCCCATTTAGCCCCACTCTTTGCTTTGTTTGTTAACCAATCCTCTATCCGGGCTAATAACTTACCCGTAATGCCGAGCACCTTTATCTTACGCAGCAGCTTGTCGAATACCTTCTGGAAATCCAGGTACATCACATCCACCGGTCCCCACAATCCACCCCGCTCGTAATGTCCACAAAGAGTTCTTGTAAATTAATTAAATAGGCCCCGCCTTTCATGATCTCACACTGCGTCTGCCCAAAGGGACAATTTAAAAGAAGATAATTTTGAGTACCAATTAGGTTTTTTCCCAATGAAGGGGCAATTTAGTGTGGGAAGTCTACACAAGCTGCACATCTTTGGGTTGTGGGGGTGAGACCCCCGCAGACACGGGGAGAATGTGCAAACTCCACGCAGACAGTGACCAGGGGCAATGGGACAATTTCTGTCCGGATGTCTCACTATTTCATCCCTGATGATAGATTCAAGCATTGTCCCCACCAGAGGTTAAGCTAACCGGCCTATAGTTATTCACCTTTTGTTTGCCTCCTTTTTTAAACAGGGGCGTCACATTTGCTATTTTCCAATCTCCTGGAACCGCCTCATAATCCAGCGAAGTTTGGTAAATCACCACGAACGTATTTGCTATTTCCCCCGCCATCTCTTTTAGTATCCTGGGATGTATTCCATCAGGGCCAGGAGACTTGTCTACCTTATGTGATAATGATGGTTTCTCAGTCCTAGCCTGCTGTAGCCTCCTTGCCATCAATTATTGGCATGGTATTTGTGTCTTCCACTGTTCAATGCCGCAGCTGTTTCCTCATTATTATCCCATTATTAAATCTCCCTTCTCATCCTCTAATGGACCAATGATCACCTTCACATCTTTACATTCAATATATTTGAGAAACTTTTGTTATCAGTTTTTATATTCGGAGCGAGTCTGCTCTCAGATTCGAACTTCCTTTTCTTTATAGCTTTTTTCTTGGCTTTTTGTTGATCTTTAAAGATTTCCCAATCCTCTTGTTACCACTAAGCTTTGCCACTTTGTTTGCATTTTCTTTCAATTTGATTCCCTCCTTGGTTTCCATAGTTATCCATGGCTGAATAGCCCTTTTCCGACAGTCCATCCTTTTCAATACCAGGAGTGTTTTGTTCCGATAAATTCCGACCGTTCCACTTCCCACTGCTATTCACTAATGAGTGGTAATTGTGCAGAATGTGTTCAATAATCACCACAGGGGAATGTACACAAGGAAGTTGGAACACAGAATAAATGTTTGTATACCAGAAACAAGGAAAGAGAGCTCGCAGAGAGAAGAGATATATAATAAGAATAATCTTTATCAGTGTCAAAAATAGGCTTGCATTATCACTGCAATGAAGTTACTGTGAAAATCCCCTAGTCGCCACATTCCGGCGCCTGTTTGGGTAAACTGAGGGAGAATTCAGAATGTCCAATTCACCGAACAAGCACGTCTTTCGGGACTTGTGGCAGGAAACCGGAGCACCCGGAGGAAACACACACAGACACGTGGAGAACGTGCAGACTCCGCACAGACCGTGTTCCAAGTGGTAATGGAACCCGGGAACCTGGACCTGTGAAGCAACAGTGCTAAACATTGCGCTGCTGTGCTGCCGACTAGAACATTGTGAGGAAAGACAGGGGGTGTCATTCTCCGACCCCCCGCCGGGTCGGAGAATGGCCGTTGGCCACCGTGAATCCCGCCCCCGCCCGCGCCGAAGTCTCCGGAACCGGAGATTGGGCGGGGGCGGGAATCGGGCCGTGCCGGTTGGCGGGACCCCCCACTCAATTCTCCGGCCCGGATGGGCCGAAGTCCCGCCCAGAAATTGCCTGTCCCGCCGGCGTAAATCAAAGCTGGTATTTACCGGCGGGAAAAGGCGGCGTGGGCGGGCTCCGGGGTCCTGGGGGGGGCGCGGGGCGATCTGACCCCGGGGGGAGCCCCCACGGTGGCCTGGCCCACAATCGGGGCCCACCGATCCGCGGGCGGGCCTGTGCCGTGGGGGCACTCTTTCCCTTCCGCCTCCGCCACGGCCTCCACCATGGCGGAGGCGGAAGAGACTCTCCCCACTGCGCATGCGCGGGAAACTGTCGGCAGCCGCTGACGCTCCCGCGCATGCGCCGCATTTCCGCGCCAGCTGGTGGGGCACCAAACGCCATTTCCGCCAGCTAGCAGGGCGGAAATCCCTCCGGCGTCGGCCTAGCCTCTCAAGGTTGGGGCTCGGCCCCCAAAGATGCGGAGCATTGCGCACCTTTGGGCCGGCGCGATGCCCGTCTGATTAGCGCCGTTTTTGGCGCCAGTCGGCGGACATAGCACCGCTGGGGGAGAATTACGCCCAGTATACCTGACACTCTGTGACATCCAGTCCCAGAGAGGGAAAGGACAGTGTATCTAACACACTGTGACACCCAGTCCCAGAGAGGGAAAGGACAGTGTATCTAACACACTGTGACACCCAGTCCCAGAGAGGGAAAGGACAGTGTATCTAACACACTCACACCCAGTCCCAGAGAGGGAAAGGACAGTGTATCAAACACACTGTGACACCCAGTCCCAGAGAGGGAAAGGACAGTGTATCTAACACACTGTGACACCCAGTCCCAGAGAGGGAAAGGACAGTGTATCTAACACACTGTGACACCCAGTCCCAGAGAGGGAAAGGACAGTGTATCTAACACACTGTGACACCCAGTCCCAGAGAGGGAAAGGACAGTGTATCTAACACACTGTGACACCCAGTCCCAGAGAGGGAAAGGACAGTGTATCTAACACACTCACACCCAGTCCCAGAGAGGGAAAGGACAGTGTATCAAACACACTGTGACACCCAGTCCCAGAGAGGGAAAGGACAGTGTATCTAACACACTGTGACACCCAGTCCCAGAGAGGGAAAGGACAGTGTATCTAACACACTGTGACACCCAGTCCCAGAGAGGGAAAGGACAGTGTATCTAACACACTGTGACACCCAGTCCCAGAGAGGGAAAGGACAGTGTATCTAACACACTCACACCCAGTCCCAGAGAGGGAAAGGACAGTGTATCTAACACACTGTGACACCCAGTCCCAGATGGGGGAAAAGGACAGTTTATGTAACATATTGTGACACCCAGTCCCAGAGAGGAAAAGGACACTGTATCTAACACACTGTAACACCCAGTCCCAGAGGGGGGAAGGAAATTGTCCTTTCCCTCTCTGGGACTGGGTGTCACAGTGTGTTAGATACACTTTCTTTTCCCTTTTCTGGGACTGGGTGTCACAGTGTGTTAGATGCACTTTCTTTTCCCTTTTCTGCGACTGGGTGTCACAGTGCGTTAGATACACTGTCCTTTCCCTCTCTGGGACTGGGTGTCACAGTGTGTGTGATACACTAGCCATTCCCTCTCTGGGACTGGGTGTCACAGTGAGTTAGATATACTGTCCTTTCCCTCTCTGGGACTGGGTGTCACAGTGTGTTAGATACACTGTCCTTTCCCCCTCTGGGACTCGGTGTCACAGTGTGTTAGATACACTGTCCTTTCCCTCTCTGGGACTGGGTGTCACAGTGTGTTAGATACACTGTCCTTTCTCTCTCTGGGACTGGGTGTCACAGTGTGTTAGATACACTTTCTTTTCCCTTTTCTGGGACTGGGTGTCACAGTGAGTTAGATACACTGTCCTTTCCCTCTCTGGGTCTGGGTGTCAGTGTGTTAGATACACTTTTGCCTAGTATATCTAACACACTGTGACACCCAGTCCCAGAGAGGGAAAGGACAGTGTATCTAACACACTGTGACACCCAGTCCCAGAGAGGGAAAGGACAGTGTATCTAACGCACTGTGACCCAGTCCCAGAGGGGGAAAGGAGAGTGTATCTAACTGTAGCCACCTGGGTTGTCCACTTCCCGACTTTAAAATGGAGATCCGCTAAGAATGATGGGAAATTCAGTCAAACGCAGGGAAAACAAGCAGGTGCAAAGTTTCCTGTCTATCAGAACTTGCAGGAACCCAGAAAGCACTGAAACTAATCACCATCGACATATTGATGAGCGATCCCCGGGAACAATTGGAAACAGTTAAGATAAAAAAAAGCCAAGCCAGACTCCTCGGCGCCAGCAGAAGCCAAGACAAAGGAAGGCCAACGGACAGTTAGGAACCGCCCAGAGATCAGGGAACAGCTCCAGTATTGGATAAATCGATCCAAGTGCTCAGAACCTAGTCCAATCACTTGGAACCAGGTACGGGATCCGCCCCGAACGGCGCGGAGCCCCATGGGGACTATAAAATAGAGTCCCCAAGTTCAATTCGTCCTTCTTGGCAGGGCTTCTCAGCAGCTCGAAACAACCCTTGACCGTGACCTGCCTAGCAGCTGCACCAACCAAGTAAGTCTCCAGTCAACGCCCGCTACGAGATAGGTGATCCTAGCTATCAGTCCATACCAGACTCAGATTCGAACGAAAGGCCATTTGTTCCCCTGACCTGGTGGGCCAGTTCCAAAGCTAAGTATAGGCCTTTTAGTGTTAGAGATAGTCTAGTAAGTAGAGTTTTATACATGAGTAGTGATTGTGTATAATAAATGTGTTTTGATTTGAAACTTACTAACTGGTGTATTGAGTTATTGATCAGCACTTGAACTTGAACCTCGTGGTGGTATCATAAAGATACCTGGCAACTCTAGAGCAAAGGTTATAAAACAGAGCCAATTAAGTAAGGACACAACGGGCAACAGTGTTTGATGCCGACGGTGTTGGGGCCTCAGTTTGGGCACCGATCTGTGGGAATTATAGGTTTGCTCTGGGGGGCTGGATGGGCGGTTTTGGGGGTGGAAACAGGCTGGGATTGAGCGTTTTGGGGACGTATTCGATGGGTGAAGCCTCTCGAGATTGGAGGGGTTGGTGCAGGAATTCACATTGCCCGCCGGGAATGTGTTCCGGTATTTACAGGTGAGGGACATTTTCCTGAAGCAGGAGCCGTCATTTCCTCACCTGCCACCCCAGGGGCTACAGGACAAGGTGGTGTCAAAAACAGGGGGAGGTGAGGGTAAAGTGTGGGAAATTTAGAAGGAGTTGATGGGTTGGGAGGGAGCCCCGATCTGGGAGTGAAGTGGAAGTGGGAGGAAGAGTTGGGGAGGGAGGTGGAGGCTGGGGTGTGGGAGGAGGCTTGGAGGAGAGTGAATGCATCCTCGTTGTGTGCCAGGCTTAGCCTTATTCAGTTGAAGGTGGTCCCCAGGGCACACCTGACTGTCGCCAGGATGGGCTGTTGTTTGAAGGGGTGGAGGACAGGTGTGGGCGATGTGTGGTTGGGCCGCGAATCATCTCCACAAGGTTTGGGCCTGTCTGAAGTTTGGGGGGTTCTGGCAGGGGGGTTGCCGACGTTTTGTCGGAGGTCTCGAGGTGAAGGTGGTCCCGAGTCCGGAAGTGGCGATCTCTGGAGTGCCGGATGATCCGGGCGTCCAGGGGGCGATCGAGGCCGATGTCCTAGCCTTTGCTTCCCTGGTATCCCGGAGACGGATCTTATTGGAATGGAGGGACTCGGGGGCCCGAAACCGGGGGTGTGGATGAGGGACCCGGCAGAGTTCCTCAGGCTGGGGAAGATAAAGAGAGCGTCTGTGGAGGGGTTTGGAGACGGTGTTGAGTGGCGCGGTGGCGCAGAGCTGCCTCACGGCATGGAGTGTTAAGTAAAGGGTTAAACAAGAACAAACAAAGAACAAAGAAATGTACAGCACAGGAACAGGCCCTACGGCCCTCCAAGCCCGTGCCGACCATGCTGCCCGACTAAACTATAATCTTTACAATTCCTGGGTCCGTATCCCTCTATTCCCATCCTATTCATGTATTTGTCAAGATGCCCCTTAAATGTCACTATCGTCCCTGCTTCCACCACCTCCTCCGGCAGCGAGTTCCAGGCACCCACTACCCTCTGCGTAAAAAACCTGCCTCGTACATCTCCTCTAAACCTTGCCCCTCTCACCTTAAACCTATGCCCGCTAGTAATTGACCCCTCTACCCTGGGGAAAAGCCTCTGACTATCCACTCTGTCTATGCCCCTCTTAATTTTGTAGACCTCTATCAGGTCTCCCCTCAACCTCCTTCGTTCCAGTGAGATCAAACCGAGTTTATTCAACCGCTCCTCATAGCTAATGCCCTCCATACCAGGCAACATTCTGGTAAATCTCTTCTGCACCCTCTCTAAAGCCTCCACATCCTTCTGGTAGTGTGGCGACCAGAATTGAACACTATACTCCAAGTGTGGCCTAACTAACGTTCTGTACAGCTGCAACATGACTTGCCAATTCTTATACTCAATGCCCCGGCCAATGAAGGCAAGCATGCCGTATGCCTTCTTGACTACCTTCTCCACCTGTGTTGCCCCTTTCAATGACCTGTGGACCTGTACTCCTAGATCTCTTTGACTTTCCATACTCTTGAGGGTTCTACCATTCACTGTATATTCCCTGCCTGCATTAGACCTTCCAAAATGCATTACCTCACATTTGTCCGGATTAAACTCCATCTGCCATCTCTCTGCCCAAATCTCCAAACAATCTAAATCCTGCTGTATCCTCCGACAGTCCTCATCGCTATCCGCAATTCCACCAACCTTTGTGTCGTCTGCAAACTTACTAATCAGACCAGTTACATTTTCCTCCAAATCATTTATATATACTACAAAGAGCAAAGGCCCCAGCAATGATCCCTGTGGAACACCACTGGTCACAGCCCTCCAATGAGAAAAGCATCCTTCCATTGCTACTCTCTGCCTTCTATGGCCTAGCCAGTTCTGTATCCACCTTGCCAGCTCACCCCTGATCCCGTGTGACTTCACCTTTTGTACTAGTCTACCATGAGGGACCTTGTCAAAGGTCTTACTGAAGTCCATATAGACAACATCCACTGCCCTACCTGCATCAATCATCTTAGTGACCTCCTCGAAAAACTCTATCAAGTTAGTGAGACACGACCTCCCCTTCACAAAACCATGCTGCCTCTCACTAATACGTCCATTTGCTTCCAAATGGGAGTAGATCCTGTCTCGAAGAATTCTCTCCAGTAATTTCCCTACCACTGAAGTAAGGCTGAAGTGCCACTGCTCTGGCTGCTGCTGTTTTCCCCTGATAGGCTATCCCCCCCGACAGTATCCAAAGGGGTATATCTGTTCGAGAGGGGGACAACCACAGGGGATTCCTGCACTGACTGCCTGCCCTTTCTGGTGGTCACCCATTTCTCTGCCTGCACCTTGGGTGTGACCACATTTACATAACTGCGATCTATGACGCTTTCCGCCACCTGCATGCTCCTAAGTGCATCCAATTGCTGCTCCAACCGAACCATGCGGTCTGTGAGGAGCTCCAGTTGGGTGCACTTTATGCAGATGAAGCCATCCGGGACGCTGGAAGCCTCCCGGACCTGCCACATCTCACAGTCAGAGCACAGCACCCCTCTAACTGACATTGCGTCAATTAATTAAAATTAAAATTTAAATTAAAATTTTTTTTTGAATATATATTTTTTTAATTTCAAAGTTACTGTTAACTATCTGTTTCCTAGCACTAGATTTCTAATAGAAATGTGAAAGCTAAATATAGTACTCTCCGATCTCTGGCTTAGATGTCCCTCTAAATTATAATTAAGTAATTATGTTCAAGGGACATTGCAATTAGTTGTCTCACTTATGTTAAGTATCCAATGATTGACAGTGATATGTAAAGGGGCTTCAGGTGGCCCTTGTGTCAGGTGGTGCGTTGTTAGAGTTTTGTGCAGAGGCTGTGGAAGTGAAATAAATGGTGTTTGGTGAAAAGGAACAAGAACTTTAGACTCTTCATTTCACAGATTCTAAAATGTCCAACAATGGGAGCAGAGGATGGTTCCTGTGCAAATGTGAAGGTTTGAAAGATGCAACTTTTCCTGATCAAACCAAGGAGTGAGTGAGAAGGAAAAAAAAAGAGACATGGCTGAACCCAGGATAAAGATGGCTGGATATGACTATCCCCCCTTATTTTCTGAAAGGGAATCGTACGACCAATGGAGAAGTGCAGTAGTTATGTGGACTAAAGTTACTGCTTTGGGAAAGAGAAAACAAGGTATGGCATTGGCTCTTTCTCTACCATATGGCAGTAAAATCCGAAACAAAGTGCTTTCTGAGCTGGAATTGGAAGAGTTAGACTCAGAAGAAGGTCTGGAGACTTTATTACATTATATGGATAAGATTTATAAGAAAGATGACTTGTTAAGTGCGTATGAAGCATGGTCGGATTTTGATATGTTCCGGAAAATGGAGGATATCTCCATGGAAGACTATATAGTGGAATTTGGCAGACTATATAAAAGGCTGCAGAAACACAACCTGGAATTTCCACAGTCTGTGTTGGCCTTTAAATTACTTGACTGTGCTAGAGTGAGCAACATGGATAGGCTCCTGGTTTTGACAGGAGTTCAGTTTACTGATAAGAATACCTTATTCGAACAGATGACAAACGTTTCTGGGGAAACATTCGATTCCGATGGCTCTGATGACCCAAGTAGGTCAGCCTGCAATAAGGCAGAATATGGAAGATACACTCGTAACAGGATGGCAAAATCGTATGGCTACGAACAGGCTCAAGACTATAGACAGAGACCGAAACAAGGAAATTATGAAGACAGAAACCCAGTTAGGACCTACAATAGGAAGCTGAACCCCAGAAATGCACGGGGCATGATAAATCGATGTTTTCGATGTGACTCTCAATACCATTATGCTTTCAACTGTCCAACTCGTTATGATAGAGTGTTTGAAGCGACACATGACACAGAAGAGTCAGAAGAAGAAAAGCATAGTGACCAGAAAGAAGGCATTGTCCTATTGACAAGCAGTTTTACGCCGGTAATGAGGGTGTTGGTTGCAGAATCCTTCAACTGTGCTGTATTGGACAGTGGCTGCACATCTACTGTGTGTGGAATTGACTGGTTAAAATGTTACCTGGACTCTTTGAATGCTGAAAATCGTAACAAGGTTAAGGAATTTGAAAGTTCCACAAGTTTCAGGTTTGGGGATGATAATACTCTGAAGTCGCTGAAAAGAGTGGTGATCCCTTGCAATATTGCCGGAGTGAATCATTTCATTCGCACGGATGTTGTATCAAGTGAGATACCTTTGCTTCTGAGCAGACCATCGATGAAGAAAGCACACATGAAACTGGATATGGAACAGGATAAGGCAACAGTTTTTGGAAAGACTGTGGACTTACAATTTACACAGTCGGGACACGATTGTATTCCATTACTGACAAATAATTTTCAAGTAGAGTGGTTAAGGGTGTGTTAAAGGCAGTTGAAAATGGGACTTTAGCTGATAAAAAGCTTGTGGTATTAAAACTGCATAGGCAATTTGCACATCCGTCTAATCGGAGGCTGAAAAATTTATTAAAGGATGCAGGGCTAAGGGATGACGACTATACTAAACTGATAGAACAGGTTAGTGACCGCTGTGAAGTTTGTAGGAAGTACAGAAGGACACCAGCACGACCGATAGTAACCATACCTTTGGCCAGAGATTTTAATGACATTGTGGCCATAGAACATAGAAAATACAGCACAGAACAGGCCCTTCGGCCCACGATGTTGTGCCGAACCTTTGTCCTAGATTAATCATAGATTATCATTGAATTTACAGTGCAGGAGGTCATTCGGCCCTTTGAGTCTGCACCGGCTCTTGGAAAGAGCACCCTACCCAAACTCAACACCTCCACCCAACACCAAGGGCAATTTGGACATTAAGGGCAATTTATCATTGGCCAATTCACCTAAATTCATCTTGGCCATGGACCTTAAGATCTGGGATAAAGCAAATAATATCTTTATTTTGCGTTTTGTAGATTTAGCAACCAGATTTAGTCAATCAACGAAGTAAAGAAAAGAGAGTAATTCGGGATCAAATTGTGGAAAAATGGATAGGGACAGGAATGGATCCACCGGCAAAATTCCTTACGGACAATGGGGGAGAATTTGCTAATGATGAGTTTAGGGATGTGTGTATCAGACACATGAATATCAGAGTTATGAATACGGCTGCAGAAAGCCCATTTAGTAATGGTGTCTGTGAAAGAAATCATGCTGTCATCGATAACATGCTTCGGAAAATTTTGGCAGATGGACCAAATTGCAGGCTAAATTCAGCTTTAGCATGGGCAGTACATGCAAAGAATTCATTGCAGATGGTTGGGGGCTATAGTCCTTATCAATTAGTGTTTGGTAGAAATCCTAAAATTCCGTCCATTTTGGATGACCAGCCTCCAGCTTGGGAGGGGACTACAATTAGCTCTGGGTTTTCTGAACATTTAAATGCATTACATAGCAGTAGAAAAGCTTTTTTGGAAGCAGAAGTCTCTGAAAGAATTCGCAGCGCTTTAAGACATAACATACGGCCATCAGATGCCGTTTTTCAGCAAGGAGGCATGGTATACTATAAGAGAGACAATTCTAATGAATGGAAAGGCCCAGGGAAGACCATATGCATAGATGGCAAAACAATTATTTTGCAACATGGTAATCAAACTGTTAGGGTCCATTCATCAAGGATAATGGGTACAGATTACAAATTTTCAAATTTAGACAGAGCAGACAGACATGACGAGGAACCAGAGTCATCTGGTACGCATGTGTTACAGAACTATGAGGACCAATTGACTGATATAGACAGGGTTTCTGTGGAGGAACACAACACTTCTGATGAATTAAAACAGGCCATTTTTCCGAAAGGGCAACTGCCAAAAGTTGGTACAAAAGTGATATGCTTGCCTGAAGGGTCTAGTCAATGGAAGGATGCAACTGTTATTAGTAGAGCAGGGAAGGCCACTGGAAAGTATAAACATTGGTTGAATGTACAGCATTCAGGGGAAGGAGTCAAGACAATGGATTGGGAAAACCAAGTTCAAAAATGGAGGGCACAGAAACGCAGTGCCAGTTCAGATAGTACATCGGATAGTGAACAGCTCCGCAGGCAAAGGTTGAGAACTATTGAAAGGACATCCCACAGCAGAAGGGAAAGATCAAGCAGTAGCAGTACAGAACGAGATACCAGGAGGGAGAGGGGACGTAGTTTGTCAAGATCTCGGAACATGAGTAAGACTACGAATACTAATAGGAGTAGAAGCCCACATGCACGTGAGATTTTTGAGGTTTCGAATAAATTAGATGAAAAAGCTATTAAAGAAGCTAAACAGCAAGAATTGCAGAGTTGGAGTGAATTTGGGGTACACACGGAAGTACCGGATAGGGGACAAAAAGCTCTATCCAACAGATGGATTTGCACGGAAAAGGTTCTTCCGGATGGAACTTATAAGGCAAAGGCCAGGCTCGTGGCAAGGGAATTTGAAGAAAACTTAGAAGATTAGGATTTAAGGGTAGATTCACCGACAGCAGGAAAGGTTATTTTAAAGATCTTCTTGGCTCTATGAGCCACAAAGGCATGGGAATGCAAATCTATAGATATAAAAGCTGCCTTTTTGCAGGGGCATCAGCTCCAGAGAGACATTTTTCTCCGTCCTCCTAAAGAAGCAGCTAACACAGAAGGGGCACTCTGGAAGTTGAACAAATGTGTGTATGGATTAAGTGATGCATCTAGAGTCTGGTATTTTCCGGTAAGGTCAGTTGAAAGCAGATCCTGCAATGTTTTACTGGCACTATAAAGGAAATCTTTCTGGCATTTATATGATGGATGTCGATGATTTTTTGTGGGGTGGGACTAGTGATTTTGAAGCGATTGTAATCTCTGGTTTGAGGAAAGAATTCAGGGTTGGAAGTCAGGCTTCCGGAGCATTTAAATATATTGGACTGGAAATTGGACAGACTAAATTAGGGGCAACTTTATGTCAGCAATCTTATTTGGAAAGCATCACCCCAATAGCAATTAGTCGTGGCCGAGTTTCACAAAAAGACGCAATGGTTTCAAAGATTGAAAAGGAGCAACTACGAAGTTTAATTGGGCAACTGAACTGGTTAGGTAGACAGACTAGACCGGATGTGAGTTTTGATGTCTTAAGTGTTGAGTACAAAAATGAATGATCCCAAAGTGAAAGACATAATAAGAGCAAATAAAGCGTTGGCCAAACTAAAAATGCAGGAGTGTGTTTTGAAGTTCCCGGTTTTAGGTGACCTTAAGCACTTGAAACTCAGTTTATAGTGATGCGTCCTAAGCAAATTTATGTGATGGGGTTTCAAGCGCAGGAGGTTTTATAATTTTCCTTTTGGGGAACAATGGTAAATGTTACCCACTTGTGTGGGAAACAAAGAAAATAAGTAGAGTGGTAAAAAGCACTTTGGCTGCTGAGAAGTTAAGCCTTGTAGAGGCGGTGGATATGGCTTTTTATAGAAGTATGATATTGACAGAAATTTTGGGATTCGGGGATTTGGGTAATATACCTATTGACTGTCACATTGACAATAAATCCCTGTGGGAAAATGTGCACTCTACAAAAAGTGTCAATGAAAAGAGGTTACGGATAGACATCGCAAGTTTGAAGCAGATGTTGGACAGAGGGGAAATAACAAAAATTAAATGGGTCGACAGGAGCTATCAACTGTCAGACTGTTTTACGAAAAGAGGGGCGAGTTCACAGAAACTTTTGGATGTTGTTAATGAAGGGCGCTTGTTTCTGTGACTTGTTTTTTTTTTCTCTTTCTCGTCTAAACAAAAAAAAAAGGGGGGACATCATATGTGTGTGTTTTTGAGTTTCTTGAAATTTTGTTTTAACCTAATTTTTTTTTTTCTCCAAGGAAGGGGAGACTGTTAAGTAATGGGTTAAGAGACATTGCAATTAGTTGTCTCATTTATGTTCAGTAGCCAATGATTGACACTGATATGTAAAGGGGCTTCAGGTGGCCTCTGCCAGGTGGTGCGTTGTTAAGAGTTTTGTGCAGAGGCTGTGGAAGTGAAATAAATGGTGTTTGGTGAAAAGGAAAAGAACTTTAGACTCTTCATTTCACAGCCACTAAAATGTCTAACATGGAGGGCCCGGGTTTAATCCCGGTCCCGGGTCACTCTCCGTGTGGCGTTTGCACATTCTCCCCGTGTCTGCGTGGGTCTCAACCCCACAACCCACGGTGTTTCCTCCGGGTGCTCCGGTTTCCTCCCACAAGTCCCGAAAGACGCGCTGTTATGCAATTTAGACATTCTGAATTCTCCCTCCGTGTACCCGAACAGGCGCTGGAATGTGGCGACTAGGGGCTTTTCACAGTAACTTCATTGCAGTGTTAATGTGAGCCTACTTGTGACAATAAAGATTATTATTATTATGTGCAGGATAGGTGATTGGCCACGCTGAATTGCCCCTTAACAGGAAAAAAAAAGAATTGGGTACTCTGTGCGGGATTCTCTTAGCCCAGCGCCGGAACGGGTATCGCCGGGACGGGCGCGAATCGCGCCATGCTGCCCCGCCGCCGGTCCGCTGATTCTCTAGAGAGCGGACAATCTCTACCATTGGTGCTGGCGCGGTCGGCGCGGTGCCGGTCGGGGGACGCTTTACGGGGCCCTCCTGGCAATTCTCAGCCCGGGATGGGCCGAGCGGCCGCACAAAAAAACCTGAGTCCCGCTGCCGCCGTTCTAACCTGGTCTTACCCGCCGGTACCTCGGCGTGAATGGATCCAGGGACGGCCTTGTGGGGGGGGGGGGGGGGGTGTCCGACACCGGGGTGGGGGCCTCCGCTGTGGCCTGGCCCACAATCGGGGCCTACCGATCGGCAGGCCGGCCTCTCGGGCTGGGGGCCTCTATTGTTCCGTGCCAGCCCCTGTAGCCCTACGCCATGTTGCGTCGGGGCCGGCAAGGAGAAGGGAACCACTGCGCATGCGCGGCAATCACACCGGCCCCACTGCGCATGCGCGGCAATCACACCGGCCCCACTGCGCATGCGCGGCAATCACACCGACCCCACTGCGCATGCCCGGCAATCACACCGGCCCCACTGCGCATGCGCGGCAATCACACCGACCCCACTGCGCATGCGCGGCAATCACACCGACCCCACTGCGCATGCGCGGCAATCGCGCCGGCCCCACTGCGCATGCGCGGCAATCACACCGGCCCCACTGCGCATGCGCGGCAATCACACCGGCCCCACTGCGCATGCGCGGCAATCACACCGGCCCCACTGCGCATGCGCGGCAATCACACCGTCCCCACTGCGCATGCGCGGCAATCGCGCCGGCCCCACTGCGCATGCGCGGCAATCACACCGGCCCCACTGCGCATGCGCGGCAATCACACCGGCCCCACTGCGCATGCGCGGCAATCACACCGGCCCCACTGCGCATGCGCGGCAATCACACCGGCCCCACTGCGCATGCGCGGCAATCACACCGACCCCACTGCACATGCACGGCAATCACACCGACCCCACTGCGCATGCGCGGCAATCGCACCGGCCCCACTGCGCATGCGCGGCAATCGCACCGGCCCCACTGCGCATGCGCGGCAATCACACCGACCCCACTGCGCATGCGCGGCAATCGCACCGGCCCCACTGCGCATGCGCAGCAATCGCGCCGGGTCCACTGCGTATGCGCGGCAATCGCACCGGCCCCACTGCGCATGCGCGGCAATCGCACCGGCCCCACTGCGCATGCGCGGCAATCGCACCGACCCCACTGCGCATGCGCGGCAATCGCGCCGGCCCCACTGCGCATGCGCGGCAATCGCACCGGCCCCACTGCGCATGCGCGGCAATCGCACCGGCCCCACTGCGCATGCGCGGCAATCACACCGACCCCACTGCGCATGCGCGGCAATCGCACCGGCCCCACTGCGCATGCGCAGCAATCGCGCCGGGTCCACTGCGTATGCGCGGCAATCGCACCGGCCCCACTGCGCATGCGCGGCAATCGCACCGGCCCCACTGCGCATGCGCGGCAATCGCACCGGCCCCACTGCGCATGCGCAGACCAGCGGCGCCCATCTGACGCCGGGATCGGTAGTGGGTCGTTCCAGTGCCGTGCTGGCCCCCTGTCAGGGTCAGAATTGCTGCTCCTGAGGCCATGTTGACGTCATCGAGAAATGCGACGGCGTTTACGACGGCGTCAACACAGCCCCAGGATCAGAGAATCCCGCACTTAAAAAAGATGGAGACAGTCTTCAGGGAGATTTTCTCAATATCTCTCCTCAGATTCTCCAGCCACCTAACCAGCACCTCTGTGGACTGTGGGAGGAAACCGGAGCACCCGGAGGAAACCCACGCCGACATGAGAACGTACAGACTGCACACAGTCAGTCAGCCGAGGTGGGAATCAAACCCCGGACCTGGCGCTGTGTGGCAACAGTGCTAACCACTGTCGCCGTGCCGCCCAATTCCAACCATTCCTCTTCTACTCTTCATTAATTTGTGGTAATTGTGCAGAATGTGTTCAGTGATCATCTCAGAAATGTAACAAGGAAGTTGGAACAGGGACAAATATTTGGAAACTGAATAGAGTTCATTGAATGAATCCGAGATTGTTTCCTGGAACAGTACGTTGGGAACCAACCAGGGAGGAGGCTACTGGCAATTTGATATTTTGTAATGAGGAGGGATTAATTAATGAATAATCTTTATTGTCACAAGTAGCTCACACTAACACCGAAATGAAGTTACAGTAAAAGGCCCCTAGTCGCCACATTCCGGCACCTGTTCGGGTACACAGAGGGAGAATTCAGAATGTCCAAATTTCTTAACAACACGTCTTTCGGGACTTGTGGGAGGAAACCGGAGCACCCGGAGGAAACCCACGCAGACACAGGGAGAACGTGCAGACTCCGCACAGACAGTGACCCAAGCCGGGAATCGAACCTGGGACCCTGGAGCTGTGAAGCAACAGTGCTAACCACTGTGCTACCATGTCACCCATAATGAGCTCATAGTTAAGGATCCACTGGGAAGTAGTGACCATAGTCTGGTAGAGTTCAAGATTCAGTTTGAGAGAGAAAGTGGAGTCCCACACTAGTGTTCTGGAATTAAACAAAAGATATGACGTAGGCTTGAAGACAGATTTGGGCCGGCTAGACTGGGCAGGATGGCTAAAAGGTAGGACAGTGAATGATCAGAGAACATAGAACAGTACAGCACAGAACAGACCCTTCGGCCCTCGATGTTGTGCCGAGCATTGTCCGAAACCAAGATCAAGCTACCCCAATCCCTGTCATTCTGGTATGCTCCATGGAGCAGTGGCAGTTGTTTAAGGAGATAGTCAATTCCTCAACTAAAATATATCCCAGTGAGGATGAAAGATGGGAAGAGGGGAAAAAACATCCATGTCTGAACAAGGCGGTCAAGGAGATTATAAAGACAAAACTAAGTTCTATCATATTGCACAGGCCAGTGGCAGGCTGGAAGATTGGGAAACTTTCAAACATAAACAATGGATACTAAAAAGGAATAAAAGAATCTAAGGTAATTTACAAAACAAAACTACCTCCAAATATCAAAAAGGACAGCAGAAGCTTCCACAGGTACATAAAAGGGAAGAGAGTCGCTAAGGTTAATGTTGGTCCCTTGGAAGATGAAACTGGTGAGTTAATTGTGGGGAACACAGAAATGACAGAGATGCTGAATCAATACTTTGCCTCAGTTTTCACAGTGGAGGACACTAGTACCATTCCTATAGGAACGGGCATTTCAGAGGGAATAGAAAGAGTGGAACTTGGAACAATCAACATCAACAGGGAAACAGTGCTCAACAAACTCTTGGGATTGAGGGCAGACAAGTCCCCAGGGCCTGATGGCCGACATCCTAGGGTGTTAACTTACTTACCTTGCAGGTCAGCTGTTTAGTTCGGGAGTGAGAGCCGGGACCTTAGAAACAGCGCGGGAATTTGAAAAAGCGCGGGAGCTGCGAGGCAGAGGGGACCGTTTAAAAGGTCGCTGCCTGTGGTGAGGTAAGTACTGATTAACAACTTACTTACCTTGCAGGCCAAGTCGATTTCAGCAGGAGCGGAGCAGGCTAGTCCATTTCAGCGGGGGCAGTGCGGAAGTGATTTCTGGGAGGTAAGTCTCTCCTTTAAATTTTTTTTTTAAATTTTAGTGTTTAAGGTGGGAACAGGAAGTCGACCCGCGGACTTCTGGGAAGACCCTCACCAATAAATTCTGGTGGAGAGGAAACCCGAGACAATACACGTGTAGTGTCTCCCACCCGCCCTCCTCCTCTAACCTAATAATAAAACCCTTTGGTGTGAGGTAAGTACCATATTTTATTATTGTTATTAATATTTTTTTTAATATAAAAAATTTAATTTAGTTGTTAGCCAGATCTTGGTAGAAAGTTAGAGGGATGGCAGGGAAGGGAGTGCAATGTTCCTCCTGCAGGATGTTTGAGGTGAGGGATGCCGTTAGTGTCCCTGCTGATTTTACCTGCAGGAAGTGCTGCCATCTCCAGCTCCTCCAAGACCGAGTTAGGGAACTAGAGCTGGAGTTGGAAGAACTTCGGATCATTCGGGAGGCAGAGGGGGTCATAGATAGCAGTTTCAGGGAATTAGTTACACCAAAGATTGGAGATAGATGGGTAACTGTCAGAGGGACTGGGAAGAAGCAGTCAGTGCAGGGATCCCCTGTGGTCGTTCCCCTGAGAAACAAGTATACCGCTTTGGATACTTGTGGGGGGGACGACTTACCAGGGGTAAGCCATGGGGTACGGGCCTCTGGCACGGAGTCTGTCCCTGTTGCTCAGAAGGGAAGGGGGAGAGGAGCAGAGCATTAGTAATTGGGGACTCTATAGTCAGGGGCACAGATAGGAGATTTTGTGGGAGCGTGAGAGACTCACGTTTGGTACGTTGCCTCCCAGGTGCAAGGGTACGTGATGGGGGGGAGATTTGTTAGTGCTCTTTGGGGGGGTTTAAACTAATGCAGCAGGGGCATGGGAACCTGGATTGTAATTTTAGGGTAAGGGAGAATGAGAGTATAGAGGTCATGAGCTCAGATTTGACGTCGCAGGAGGGGGCCAGTGTTCAGGTAGGTGGTTTGAAGTGTGTCTACTTCAATGCCAGGAATATACGAAATAAGGTAGGGGAACTGGCAGCATGGGTTGGTACCTGGGACTTCGATGTTGTGGCCATTTCGGAGACATGGGGCGAAATTCTCCCCCAACGGCGGGATGCCCGCCGACTGGCGCTAAAGCCGGCGCCAATCAGACGGGCATCGCGCCGGCCCAAAGGTGCGGAATGCTCTGCATCTTTGGAGGCCTAGCCCCAACATTGAGGGGCTAGGCCAACGCCGGAGGGATTTCCGCCCCGCCAGCTGGCGGAAATGGCGTTTGTTGCCCCTCCAGCTGGCGCGGAAATGCGGCGCATGTACGGGAGCGTCAGTGGCCGCTGTCAGTTCCCCAGCGCATGCGCGGGAGCGTCAGCGGCTGCTGTCAGTTTCCCAGCGCATGCGCGGGAGCGTCAGCGGCTGCTGTCAGTTTCCCAGCGCATGCGCGGGAGCGTCAGCGGCCGCTGTCAGTTTCCCGCGCATGCGCAGTGGGGAAAGTCTCTTCCGCCTCCGCCATGGTGGAGGCCGTGGCGGAGGCGGAAGGGAAAGAGTGCCCCCACGGCACAGGCCCCCCCGCGGATCGGTGGGCCCCGATCACGGGCCAGGCCACCGTGGGGGCACCCCCCGGGGTCAGATCGCCCCGCCCCCCCCCCCCCCGGACCCCGGAGCCCGCCCACGCCGCCTGGTCCCGCCGGTAAATACCAGGTTTGATTTACGCCGGCGGGACAGGCAATTCCTGGGCGGGACTTCGGCCCATGCAGGCCGGAGAATCCAGCGGGGGGTCCCGCCAAACGGCGCGGCCGGATTCCCGCCCCCGGCCAATCTCCGGGAGCGGAGACTTCGGCGGGGGCAGGGGCGGGATTCACGGCGGCCAACGGCCATTCTCCGACCCGGCGGGGGGTCGGAGAATGACGCCCATGGATAGAGCAGGGACAGGGATGGATGTTGCAGGTTCCGGGGTTTAGGTGTTTTAGTAAGCTCAGAGAAGGAGGCAAAAGAGGGGGAGGTGTGGCGCTGCTAGTCAAGAGCAGTATTACGGTGGCGGAGAGGATGCTAGATGGGGACTCATCTTCCGAGGTAGTATGGGCTGAGGTTAGAAACAGGAAAGGAGAGGTCATCCTGTTGGGAGTTTTCTATAGGCCTCCAAATAGTTCTAGGGATGTAGAGGAAAGGATGGCGAGGATGATCCTGGATAAGAGCGAAAGTAACAGGGTAGTTATTATGGGAGACTTTAACTTTCCAAATATTGACTGGAAAAGATATAGTTCGAGTACATTAGATGGGTCGTTTTTTGTACAGTGTGTGCAGGAGGGTTTCCTGACACAGTTTGTTGACAGGCCAACAAGAGGCGAGGCCACATTGGATTTGGTTTTGGGTAATGAACCAGGCCAGGTGTTGGATTTGGAGGTAGGTGAGCACTTTGGGGACAGTGACCACAATTCGGTAACGTTTACGTTAAGGATGGAAAGGGATAAGTATACACCGCAGGGCAAGAGTTATAGCTGGGGGAAGGGAAATTATGATGCCATTAGACGTGACTTGGGGGGATAAGGTGGAGAAGTAGGCTGCAAGTGTTGGACACACTGGATAAGTGGAGCTTGTTCAAGGATCAGCTACTGCGTGTTCTTGATAAGTATGTACCGGTCAGGCAGGGAGGAAGGTGCTGAGCGAGGGAACCGTGGTTTACCAAAAAAGTGGAATCTCTTGTTAAGAGGAAGAAGGAGGCCTATGTGAAGATGAGGTGTGAAGTTTCAGTTGGGGCGATGGATAGTTACAAGGTAGCGAGGAAGGATCTAAAGAGAGAGCTAAGACGAGCAAGGAGGGGACATGAGAAGTATTTGGCAGGAAGGATCAAGGAAAACCCAAAAGCTTTCTATAAGTATGTCAGGAATAAGCGAATGACTAGGGAAAGAGTAGGACCAGTCAAGGACAGGGATGGGAAGTTGTGTGTAGAGTCTGAAGAGATAGGCGAGATACTAAATGAATATTTTTCGTCAGTATTCACTCAGGAAAAAGATAATGTTGTGGAGGAGAATGCTGAGCTCCAGGTAAATAGATTAGATGGCATTGAGGTATGTAGGGAAGAGGTGTTGGCAATACTGGACAGGCTGAAAATAGATAAGTCCCCGGGACCTGATGGGATTTATCCTAGGATTCTCTGGGAGGCCAGGGAAGAGATTGCTGGACCATTGGCTTTGATTTTTATGTCATCATTGGCTACAGGAATAGTGCCAGAGGACTGGAGGATAGCAAATGTGGTCCCTTTGTTCAAAAAGGGGAGCAGAGACAACCCCGGCAACTATAGACCGGTGAGCCTCACGTCTGTAGTGGGTAAAGTCTTGGAGGGGATTATAAGAGACAAGATTTATAATCATCTAGATAGGAATAATATGATCACTGATAGTCAGCATGGCTTTGTGAAGGGTAGGTCATGCCTCACAAACCTTATCGAGTTCTTTGAGAAGGTGACTGAACAGGTAGACGAGGGTAGAGCAGTTGATGTGGTGTATATGGATTTCAGCAAAGCGTTTGATAAGGTTCCCCATGGTAGGCTATTGCAGAAAATACGGAGGCTGGGGATTGAGGGTGATTTAGAAATGTGGATCAGAAATTGGCTAGCTGAAAGAAGACAGAGGGTGGTGGTTGATGGGAAATGTTCAGAATGGAGTTCAGTCACAAGTGGAGTACCACAAGGATCTGTTCTGGGGCCGTTGCTGTTTGTCATTTTTATCAATGACCTAGAGGAAGGCGCAGAAGGGTGGGTGAGTAAATTTGCAGACGATACTAAAGTTGGTGGTGTTGTCGATAGTGTGGAAGGAAGTAGCAGGTTACAGAGGGATATAGATAAGCTGCAGTGCTGGGCTGAGAGGTGGCAAATGGAGTTTAATGTAGAGAAGTGTGAGGTGATTCACTTTGGAAGGAATAACAGGAATGCGGAATATTTGGCTAATGGTAAAGTTCTTGGAAGTGTGGATGAGCAGTGGGATCTAGGTGTCCATGTACATAGATCCCTGAAAGTTGCCACCCAGGTTGATAGGGTGGTGAAGAAGGCCTATGGAGTGTTGGCCTTTATTGGTAGAGGGATTGAGTTCCGGAGTCAGGAGGTCATGTTGCAGCTGTACAGAACTCTGGTACGGCCGCATTTGGAGTATTGCGTACAGTTCTGGTCAGCGCATTATAGGAAGGACGTGGAGGCTTTGGAGCGGGTGCAGAGGAGATTTACCAGGATGTTGCCTGGTATGGAGGGAAAATCTTATGAGGAAAGGCTGATGGACTTGAGGTTGTTTTCGTTAGAGAGAAGAAGGTTAAGAGGAGACTTAATAGAGGCATACAAAATGATCAGGGGGTTGGGTAGGGTGGACAGAGAGCATTCTCCCGCGGATGGAAATGGCTGGCACGAGGGGACATAACTTTAAACTGAGGGGTAATAGGTATAGGACAGAGGTCAGAGGTAGGTTCTTTACGCAAAGAGTAGTGAGGCCGTGGAATGCCCTACCTGCTCCAGTAGTGAACTCGCCAACATTGAGGGCATTTAAAAGTTTATTGGATAAACATATGGATGATAATGGTATAGTGTAGGTTAGATGGCTTTTGTTTCGGTGCAACATCGTGGGCCGAAGGGCCTGTACTGCGCTGTATTGTTCTATGTTCTATGTTAAAGGAAGTGGCAGTGGAGATAGTGGATCCATTGGTTATGACATTCCAAAATTCCATGGACATGGGAAAAGTTCCAGTGGATTGGAAAAATGCGAACGTAACCCCCTTATTCAAAAAGGGAGGAAATCACAGAGCAGATGGTTCAACATCTGTTGTTGGATAATTATTGGAATCAATGATCAAGGATGTAATATCAGGACATTTGGAAAGCGAAAGCTCTATCCCTCAGAGTCAGCATGGTTTTGTGAAGGGCAAATCATGTTTGACTCATTTGCGTGAGTTCTTTGAAGGGCGACATGGTAGCACAGTGGTTCGTACTGTTGCTTCACAGCTCCAGGGTCCCAGGTTCAATTCCCGACTTGGGTCACTGACTGCGGAGTCGGCACGTTCTCCCCGTGACTGATTGCATTTCCTCCGGATGTTCCGGTTTCCGCCCACAGTCCAAAGATGTGCAGTTGGATGGACCATTCTAAATTACCCTTAGTGTCCCAAAAGAAAGGTTAGCTGGAGTTAGCGGGTTACGGGGACAGGGTGGAAGGGTGGGCTTCGGTGGGTTGCTCTTTCCAAGGGCCGGTGCATACTCGATGGGCCGAATGGCCTCCTTCAACACTGTAAATTCTATGATTCTATATCACATGCAAATGGGGATCCTGTAAATGTTGTACATCTGGAGTTCCGCAAAGCGTTTAAACGGTGCCACACCAAAGGTTTAATTAACGAGGTAAGATCACGTGGGATTAGGGGTAATTTATTAGCTTGTATAGAAGACTGGCTGATGGACAGCAGACAGATTTGGGATAAATGGCTCTTTCTCTGGATGGCAAGATGTAACCAGTGGGGGGGCCACAGGGTTCGGTCCTTGGGCCCCAGCTATTTACAATCTATATTAACGACATGGATACAGGAATAGAAGGTTCTGTAGCCAAATCCACAGATCACACAAAATAGGTGGGACAGTAAGTTGCAATGAGGAAATAAGAACCTTACTAATGGGGAGTGGGCCAAAATGTGGCAGATGGAGTTTATCGTGGATAAGTGTGAGGTCATGGATTTTGGTCGGAGATGTGGAAAGGCAGCTTCTTGTCTAATTGGAGAGAACTTTCGGGGAGCTTCGATGCAGAGGGTTCTGGGTATCCTCGTACATCAGTCACAGAAAACAAACATGCAGGTACAGCAGATAATAAGGAAAGCAAATGGAATGTTGGCATTTATAGCAAAAGGAATTGAGTATGAAGGGAGTGTTGTTGCAACTATACAAGGCATTGGGAAGACCGCACCTGGAGTATTGTGCACAGTATTGGTCCCTTATTTGAGGAAAGATGTAGCGGCATTGGAGGCAGTTCAGAGAAGGTTCACTAGATTCCAGAGATGAGGGGTTTGTCGTATGAGGAGAGATTGTACAGTTTAGGTCGATACTCTCTCGAGTTTGGAAGAATGAGGGGAGATTAAATTGAAGTATACAAGATGCTAAAAGGTCTGGATAAAGTAGACGTGGAGCTGGTGCTTCCTCTTCTGGGGCATTCTGAACAAGAGGTCATAATCTGAGACTAGGAGGTAGCAAAGTTCAAACAGATTTGAGGAAAATGTACTTCTGCCAAAGGGTTGTGAACCTGTGGAACTCGCTATCCCAGAGTGGGGTGGATACAGGGACAGTGAGTAAAGTTAAGGAGGAGTTAGACAGGTTTTTAATCGGGTTGAAGGGTTATGGAGAACGGGCAGCACGGTGGAGTTGAGGCCAGGATGGGATCAGCCATGATCACATTGAGGGTGTTTCGGCGAGGGAGGGTTGAGGGTGTTTCAGCGAGGGAGGGTTGAGGGTGTTTCGGCGAGGGAGGGTTGAGGGTGTTTCGGCGAGGGAGGGTTGAGGGTGTTTCAGCGAGGGAGGGTTGAGGGTGTTTCGGCGAGGGAGGGTTGAGGGTGTTTCGACGAGGGAGGGTTGAGGGTGTTTCGGCGAGGGAGGGTTGAGGGTGTTTCGGCGAGGGAGGGTAAGTTGTCTATTCCTGTTCCGAGGTCATGTGATCTCGGGAGGAGATGCTCTGGCTGATTTCACAATCCAGCTCGTGGTCTGTAACATTGCAGGGAGCAGATGAGGAAGATATCAGCCATTAGAGAATGGTGCAGCAGCTCGATGGGCCGAATGACCTAATTCCGCTCCAATATCTGATGAACTTGTCAAATCGAGAACAAAAATAGAGAAGAACAATATCACCGTCTGCTCAAATCATAGAATCATAGAATTGACAGTGCAGAAGGAGGCCATTCGGCCCATCGAGTCTGCACCGGCCCTTGGACAGTGGACTCCACACAGACAGTGACCCAAGCCGGAATCGAACCTGGGACCCTGGAGCTGTGAAGCATCTGTGCTAAGCACTGTGCTACCGTACTGCCCAGTGGTCTGAAGTGTTTTTGTTTCAATGCCAGAAGTGCAGCAGGTAAGGCAGATGGACTTCGAGCACTGATTAGTACTGGCAACTATGATGTTGTGGCTATCACAGAAACGTGGTTAGAGGAAGGGCAGCATTGGCAGCTGAACGTTGGAGGATACAGATGCTTCAGGAGAGATGGGGGGGATGTAATAGGGGTGGGGGAGTAGCATTACTGGTTAAGGAGATTACAGCCATACTGTGGGAGGACACCTTGGAGGGCTCATACAATGAGGCAATTTGGGTAGAGCTGAGGAACAGGCAGGGGGCAATCACAATGTTGGGGGTTTATTACAGGCCCCCCAACTTCCAGCGAGAGATAGAGGAGCAGAGATTTTGGACAGGTGCAAAAGTAACAGGGTTGTTGTGGTCGGGGATTTTAATTTCCCCGATATTGACTGGGACTCTTAGTGCTCGGGGTTTGGATGGGGCAGAGTTTGTAAGGTGTACCCAGGAAGCCTTCTTGATGCAATATGTAGATGGTCCAACTGGGGAAGGGGCAGTACTGGACTTGGAATTGAGGATTGAGCCTGGACAGGTGGTTGAGGCTCAGCAGATGTACCTTTCAGGAACAGTGACCACAATTCCGTAATTTTAGGGCACATTTGGACAGGGATGAGGGTAACCCTCGGGTTAGGGAGCGAAACTGGGGAAAGGCAAATTACGATAACATGAGGCAGGAATTGAAGAATTTGGATTGGGTGCTGTTGGAGTGTAAATCAGCATTGGACATGTGGGAGTCTTTAAAGCGACAGTTGATTAAGATTCAGGAAATTCCTGAGAGAACGCAGGATATATATGGGAAGTTTAGGGAGCCTTGGATAACGAGTGATATTGTGAACCTTGTGAAAAAGAAAAAGAGGCTTTTGCAATGTTAATGTGCATCCCAAAGCGTTTTATTCATATGTAAAAAGCAAGAGGGTAGCCAGAGAAAGGATTGGACCCTTAAGGAAAGTGGGGGGAATCTATGTGCTGAGCCAGAGGAAATGGGCGAGGTACTAAATGAGCACTTTGCATCAGTGTTCACCAAAGAAAAGGACTTTGTGGAAGATGATTCTTGGGTAGAGTGTGTGGACATTCTGGGTCAAGTTGACATCAAAAAGGAGGAGTTATTGGGTCTTTAAAAAAATGGAAGGGAGATAAGTCTCCTGGGCCGGATGGGATTTACCCCAGAATACTGAGGGAAGCAAGGGAAGAAATTGCTGGGGTCTCGACTGATATCTTTGTCTTCTAATTGGCTACTGGTGAGGTCCCAGAGGATGGGACAAAACATAATGTTATACCGATGTTTAAGAAAGGTAGCAGGGAAAATCCCGGGAACTATTGGCCGGTGAGCCTCACATCAGTAGTAGGTAAATCAAAGTCCCAGAAAGGGAAAGGACAGTGTATTTAACATCTTCACACCCAGTCCCAGAGAGGGAATGGACAGTGTATCTAACACAGTGACACCCAATCCCAGAGAGGGAAAGGACAGTGTATCTAACACACTGTGACACCCAGTCCCAGAGAGGGAAAGGACAGTGCATCTAACACACTGTGTCACCCAGTCCCAGAGAGGGAAAGGACAGTGTATCTAACACACTCACATGCAGTCCCAGAGAGGGAAAGGACAGTGTATCTAACACATTCACATGCAGTCCCAGAGAGGGAAAGGACAGTGTAACTAACACACTGTGACACCCAGTGCCTGAGTGGGAAAGGACAGTATATCTAACACAGTGTGACACCCAGTCCCCGAGAGGGAAAGGACAGTGTATCTAACACACTGTGACACCCAGTCCCAGAGAGGGAAAGGACAGTGTATCTAACACACTGTGACACCCAGTCCCAGAGAGGGAAAGGACAGTGTATCTAACACACTGTGACACCCAGTCCCAGAGAGGGAAAGGACAGTGTATCTAACACAGTGTGACACCCAGTCCCAGAGGGGGAAATGACAGTGTATCTAACACACTGTGACACCCAGTGCCTGAGTGGGAAAGGACAGTATATCTAACACACTGTGACACCCAGTCCCAGAGAGGGAAAGGACAGTGTATCTAACACACTGTGACACCCAGTCCCAGAGAGGGAAATGACAGTGTATCTAACACAGTGTGACACCCAGTCCCCGAGAGGGAAAGGACAGTGTATCTAACACACTGTGACACCCAGTCCCAGAGAGGGAAAGGACAGTGTATCTAACACACTGTGACACCCAGTCCCAGAGAGGGAAAGGACAGTGTATCTAACACACTGTGACACCCAGTCCCAGAGAGGGAAAGGACAGTGTATCTAACACACTGTGACACCCAGTCCCAGAGAGGGAAAGGACAGTGTATCTAACACACTGTGACACCCAGTCCCAGAGAGGGAAAGGACAGTGTATCTAACACAGTGTGACACCCAGTCCCAGAGATGGAACGGACAGTGTATCTAACACACTGTGACACCCAGTCCCAGAGAGGGAAAGGACAGTGTATCTAACACAGTGTGACACCCAGTCCCAGAGAGGGAAAGGACAGTGTATCTAACACACTATTACACCCAGTCCCAGACGGGGAAAGGACAGTGTATCTAACACACTGTGACACCCAGTGCCTGAGTGGGAAAGGACAGTATATCTAACACAGTGTGACACCCAGTCCTCGAGAGGGAAAGGACAGTGTATCTAACACACTGTGACACCCAGTCCCAGAGAGGGAAAGGACAGTGTATCTAGCACACTGACACCCAGTCCCAGAGAGGGAAAGGACAGTGTATCTAACACACTGTGACACCCAGTACCAGAGAGGGAAAGAACAGTGTATCTAACACAGTGACACCCAGTGCCTGAGTGGGAAAGGACAGTATATCTAACACAGTGTGACACCCAGTCCCCGAGAGGGAAAGGACAGTGTATCTAGCACACTGACACCCAGTCCCAGAGAGGGAAAGGACAGTGTATCTAACTCACTGTGACACCCAGTCCCCGAGAGGGAAAGGACAGTGTATCTAACACACTGTGACACCCAGTCCCAGAGAGGGAAAGGACAGTGTATCTAACTCACTGTGACACCCAGTCCCAGAGAGGGAAAGGACAGTGTATCTAACACACTCACACCCAGTCCCAGAGAGGGAAAGGACAGTGTATCTAACACACTGTGACACCCAGTCCCAGAGAGGGAAAGAATAGGGTAACTTCAACTTTGACATCCAGTGTAATGGGAGCTTTACTGTGTTCCTAACTTCATACTGTCGCTGTGCTGGGAGTGAATGGTTGGGACAGTGTGAAGGGAGATTTGCTCTCCATCTAACCCAATGCTGTATGTGTCCTGGGAGTGATAGATGGAGACAGTGTTAAGGGCGACATTCTCAATACCTCTCCTCAGATTTACCTGGAAAGGTCGATATAACAATGTGGAGAGAGTTTATTTTTTTACACCTGTGTGTGTCATTGAGCAGCCTGAGTCTTTACAGAAATTGGAGTGACGATATCTGAAACAGAATCCCAGGTTCAGTGTAAAATGCAGCAGATAGTGAGAGCCTTCCATCAGATTTCACAGACAGCACCTTCCGAACACACGGCCGCTGAACACCGAGGGGGACAAGGACAGCAGACACATGGGAACACCACCACCTGCAAATTCCCCTCCACGTCACTCACCATCCTGACTTGGAATTACATCGCCGTTCCTTCACTGCCACTTGGTCAAAATCCCGGAGCTCGCTCCCTAATAGCACGGTGGCTGTACCTACACCACATGGAGCACGCGGCTGGAGAGAGCAGATCATCACCACCTTCACAAGGGGCAGTTAGTGATGGGCAGTAAATGAGCCCAGCCAGGGATCCCAGCAACCTGGGAAAGAATAAAAAAGATTTACATCAGCAATATTGTGCAGTGAACATGGAGGAAGTGAGAACAAAGAAAAGTACAGCACAGGAACAGGCCCTTCGGCCCTCCCAGCCTGCGCCGATCCAGATCCTTTATCAAAAGTGTCACCTATTTTCCAAGGATCTACTTCCCTCTGTTCCCCGCCCATTCATATATCTGTCTAGATACATCTTGAATGATGCTATCGTGCCCGCCTCTACCACCTCCGCTGGCAAAGCGTTCCAGGCACCCACCACCCTCTGCGTAAAAAACTTTCCACGCACATCTCCCTTAAACTTTCCCCCTCTCACCTTGAAATCGTGACCCCTTGTAATTGACACCCCCACTCTTGGAAAAAGCTTGTTGCTATCCACCCTGTCCATACATAGATTTCATAGATTTCATAGAATTTACAGTGCAGAAGGAGGCCATTCGGCCCATCGGGTCTGTACCGGCTCTTGGAAAGAGCACCCTACGCACGGTCAATACCTCCACCCTATCCCCGGAACCCCACCCAACACGAAGGGCAACTTTGGACACTAAGGGCAATTTATCATGGCCAATCCACCTAACCTGCACATCTTTGGACTGTGGGAGGAAACCGGAGCACCCGGAGGAAACCCACGCAGACACTGGGAGGATGTGCAGACTCCACACAGACAGTGACCCAAGCCGGAATCGAACCTGGGACCCTGGAGCTGTGAAGCAATTGTGCTATCCACAGTGCTACCGTGCTGCCCTCTCATAATTTTGTAGACCTCAATCAGGTCCCCCCTCAACCTCCGACTTTCCAACGAAAACAATCCTAATCTACTAAACCTTTCTTCATAGCTAGCACCCTCCATACCAGGCAACATCCTGGTGAACCTCCTCTGCACCCTATCTAAAGCATCCACATCCTTCTGGTGATGTGGCGACCAGAACTGCACGCAGTATTCCAAATGTGGCCGAACTAAAGTCCTATACAACTGTAACATGACCTGCCGACTCTTGCACTCAATACCCCGTCCGATGAAAGCAAGCATGCTGTATGCCTTCTTGACCACTCTATTGACCTGCGTTGCCACCTTCAGGGGGTACAATGGACCTGAACTCCCAGATCTCTCTGTACGTCATTTTTCCCCAGGAATCTTCCATTGCCCATATAGTCCGCTCTTGAATTAGATCTTCCAAAATGCATCACCTCTCATTTGCCTGGATTGAACTCCACCTGCCATTTCTCTGCCCAACTAAGGTAGCCGATATTCAGGACGCCAAAGCGTGTAATGAGGCAGTGGGGAAGGGAACACTGACAAAGGAGAGTACTTGCAGGCACGGAGATGGGTTGAAGTGTGTATACTTCAATGCAAGAAGCATCAGGAATAAGGTGGGTGAACTTAAGGCATGGATCTGTACTTGGGACTACGATGTGGTGGCCATCACGGAAACTTGGATAGAAGAGGGGCAGAAATGGTTGTTGGAGGACCCTGGTTATAGATGTTTCAATAAGATTAGGGAGGGTGGTAAAAGAGGTGGGGGGTGGCATTATTAATTAGAGATAGTATAACAGCTGCAGAAAGGCAGTTCGAGGAGTATCACCCTATTGAGGTAGTATGGGTTGAAGTCAGAAATAGGAAAGGAGCAGTCACCTTGTTAGGAGTTTTCTATAGGCCCCCCAATAGTAGCAGAGATGTGGAGGAACAGATTTTGGAAAGGTGCAGAAGTCATAGGGTAGTAGTCATGGGCGACTTTAACTTCCCAAATATTGAGTGGAAACTCTTTAGATCAAATAGTTTGGATGGGGTGGTGTTTGTGCAGTGTGTCCAGGAAGCTTTTCTAACACAGTATGTAGATTGTCCGACCAGAGGAGGGGCAATATTGGATTTAGTACTTGGTAATGAACCAGGGCAAGTGATAGATTTGTTAGTGGGGGAGCATTTTGGAGATAGTGACCACAATTCTGTGACTTTCACTTTAGTAATGGAGAGGGATAGGTACGTGCAACAGGGCAAGGTTTTACAATTGGGGGAAGGGCAAATACGATGTTGTCAGACAAGAATTGGAGTGCATAAGTTGGGAACATAGGCTGTCAGGGAAGGACACAAGTGAAATGTGGAACTTGTTCAAGGAACAGGTACTACGTGTCCTTGATATGTATGTCCCTGTCAGGCAGGGAAGAGATGGTCGAGTGAGGGAACCATGGTTGACAAGAGAGGTTGAATGTCTTGTTAAGAGGAAAAAGGAGACTTATGTAAGGCTGAGGAAACAAGGTTCAGACAGGGCATTGGAGGGATACAAGATAGCCAGGAGGGAACTGAAGAAAGGGATTAGGAGAGCTAAGAGAGGGCATGAACAATCTTTGGCGGGTAGGATCAAGGAAAACCCCAAGGCCTTTTACACATGTGAGAAATATGAGAATGACTACAGCGAGGATAGGTCCGATCAAGGACAGTAACGGGAGATTGTGAATTGAGCCTGAAGAGATCATAGAATTTCATAGAATTTACAGTGCAGAAGGAGGCCATTCGGCCCATCGAGTCTGCACCGGCTCTTGGAAAGAGCACCCCACCCAAGGTCCACACCTCCACCCTATCCACATAACCCAGTAACCCCACTATGGGCAATTTTAGCATGGCCAATCCACCTAACCTGCACATCTTTGGACCGTGGGAGGAAACCGGAGCACCCGGAGGAAACCCACGCACACACGGGGAGGATGTGCAGACTCCGCACAGACAGTGACCCAAGCCGGAATCGAACCTGGGACCCTGGAGCTGTGAAGCATTTGTGCTATCCACAATGCTACCGTGCTGCCTGTAGATAGGAGAGGTCTTGAACGAGTACTTTTGTTCTGTATTTACAAATGAGAGGGGCGATATTGTTGGAGAGGACAGTGTGAAACAGATTGGTAAGCTCGAGGAAATACTTGTTAGGAAGGAAGATGTGTTGGGCATTTTGAAAAACTTGAGGATAGACAAGTCCCCCGGGCCTGACCGGATATATCCAAGGATTCTATGGGAAGCAAGAGATGAAATTGCAGAGCCGTTGGCAATGATCTTTTCGTCCTCACTGTCAACAGGGGTGGTACCAGGGGATTGGAGAGTGGCGAATGTCGTGCCCCTGTTCAAAAAAGGGAATAGGGATAAACCTGGGAATTACAGGCCAGTTAGTCTTACTTTGGTGCTAAGCAAAGTAATGGAAAGGGTACTGAAGGATAGGATTTCTGAGCATCTGGAAAGACACTACTTGATTAGGGATAGTCAGCACGGATTTGTGAGGGGTAGGTCTTGCCTAACAAATCTTATTGAATTCTTTGAGGAGGTGACCAAGCATGTGGATGAAGGTAAAGCAGTGGATGTAGTGTACATGGATTTTAGTAAGGCATTTGATAAAGTTCCCCATGGTAGGCTTATGCAGAAAGTAAGGAGGCATGGGATAGTGGGAAATTTGGCCAGTTGGATAACGAACTGGCTAACCGATAGAAGTCAGAGAGTGGTGGTGGATGGCAAATATTCAGCCTGGATCCCAGTTACCAGTGGCGTACCGCAGGGATCAGTTCTGGGTCCTCTGCTGTTTGTGATTTTCATTAATGACTTGGATGAGGGAGTTGAAGGGTGGATCAGTAAATTTGCAGACGATACGAAGATTGGTGGAGTTGTGGATAGTAAGGAGGGCTGTTGTCGGCTGCAAAGAGACATAGATAGGATGCAGAGCTGGGCTGAGAAGTGGCAGATGGAGTTTAACCCTGAAAAGTGTGAGGTTGTCCATTTTGGAAGGACAAATATGAATGCGGAATACAGGGATAACGGTAGAGTTCTTGGCAATGTGGAGGAGCAGAGAGATCTTGGGGTCTATGTTCATACATCTTTGAAAGTTGCCACTCAAGTGGATAGAGCTGTGAAGAAGGCCTATGGTGTGCTCGCGTTCATTAACAGAGGGATTGAATTTAAGAGCCGTGAGGTGATGATGCAGCTGTACAAAACTTTGGTAAGGCCACATTTGGAGTACTGTGTACAGTTCTGGTCGCCTCATTTTAGGAAGGATGTGGAAGCTTTGGAAAAGATGCAAAGAAGATTTACCAGGATGTTGCCTGGAATGGAGAGTAGGTCTTACGAGGAAAGGTTGAGGGTGCTAGGCCTTTTCTCATTAGAACGGAGAAGGATGAGGGGCGACTTGATAGAGGTTTATAAGATGATCAGGGGAATAGATAAGAGTAGACAGTCAGAGACCTTTTCCCCGGGTGGAACAAACCATTACAAGGGGACATAAATTTAAGGTGAAAGGTGGAAGATATAGGAGGGATATCAGAGGTAGGTTCTTTACCCAGAGAGTAGTGGGGGCATGGAATGCACTGCCTGTGGAAGTAGTTGAGTCGGAAACATTAGGGACCTTCAAGCAGCTGTTGGATAGGTACATGGATTACGGTAAAATGATATAGTGTAGATTTATTTGTTCTTAAGGGCAGCACGGTAGCATTGTGGATAGCACAATTGCTTCACAGCTCCAGGGTCCCAGGTTCGATTCCGGCTTGGGTCACTGTCTGTGCGGAGTCTGCACGTCCTCCCCGTGTCTGCGTGGGTTTCCTCCGGGTGCTCCGGTTTCCTCCCTCAGTCCAAAGATGTGCAGGTTAGGTGAATTGGCCAATGATAAATTGCCCTTTATGTCCAAAATTGCCCTTGGTGTTGGGTGGAGGTGTTGAGTTTGGGTAGGGTGCTCTTTCCAAGAGCCGGTGCAGACTCAAAGGGCCGAATGGCCTCCTTCTGCACTGTAAATTCAATGATAATCTATGATTAATCTAGGACAAAGCTTCGGCACAACATCGTGGGCCGAAGGGCCTGTTCTGTGCTGTATTTTCTATGTTCTATGTTCTAACTCTCCAATCTATCTATATTTTGCTGTATTCTCTGACAGTCCTCCTCGCTATCTGCAACTCCACCAATCTTAGTATCATCTGCAAACTTGCTAATCAGGCCACCTATACCTGCGTCCAGATCATTTATGTATATCACAAACAACAGTGGTCCGAGCACGGATCCCTGTGGAACACCACTAGTCACCTTTCTCCATTTTGAGACACTCCCTCCCACCACTACTCTCTGAGCGGACTGATTCTGGTTAAAAGGGACGGAGCGGTTCATGAACCAGGAGTGTTGCTATTTCAATAAGAATACAATAGAATCCCTGCCGTGCAGAATGACGCCATTTGGCCCATCAAATCTGCACCGACCCATTGAAAGAGCACCCTCCCTCGGCCCACAGCACACCCCAGCTCCGTAACGCCACCTATGGCCAATATGGCAAAGCCAATCCATATCTATGGACAGTGGGAGCAAACCGGAGCTCCCGGCGGGAACCCACGCTGACACAGGGAGAAGGTACAAACTCCACACAGACAGTCACTCGAGGTCGGAATCAAACCCGGGTCCTGCCGCTGTGAGGCAACAGTGCTAACCACCGTGACGCCCAATTCCGAACATTCCACTTCCTGTTCCTAATCACTCATTTATGATAATTGTGGAGAATGTGTTCGAAACACGTCAGAGGAATGGACACAAGTCAAGTTGGAACACGGAAAACCAGTTGTAAAGTGGATAGGATGCAAGCAGCCTGTCTGCCAAGAGATGAAATTGCTGGGCCTCTGACACAAATCTTTGTGTCCTGATTGCCACAGGTGAGATCCCCGAGGATTGGAGGGTCGCCAATGTTGTACCGTTATTGAAGAAGGGTTGCAAGGATAATCCGGGAAATTATAGGCCAGTGAGCTTGACGTCAGTGACAGTGAAAATGTTGGAAAAGGTTCTCAGAGATAGGGGACGGAATTCACTGATAATGGGGCAATGACCACCCGCCCACGGGAAAACGGGCGCCAATCGCTCTGTGACAGTCCAGAGGGATTCTGCGTTTTGAAGTGGGCTCGCAGGGCCCCGGAGTAGTCCACACAGCTGCCGATACGGATCCCTGCTCGACCGGTCCCGGGTCCGCGTAACATGGCGGACCCATACAGCGGGCCGGCCCCCACAATAGAGGCCCCCTCCCTCCCCCCCCACCCCCAAGATAGAGTGTGCCCGCCGACGGTGGCCCCTGATGGTGAGCCTGGTCGCCCTGGAGGCCCCCCCCCGGTGACCGATCCCCCCGCCCCCCCCACCAGGGCGGCTGCGGACTCTGCCCGCAGTGGCCACTCCGAGCTCCCGCCAGGTGGAACCACGAGGGAACCACGCCAGCGGGAACTCGGCCAGTTGCCAGCGGAGAATCGCTGCGAGGGCCTCTTTCAATGGCCCCCGATCGCCGCCAAATCAACTTGGGGCGCCCGACTGGCGGCAACTCACCGGACCGTGGAGAATCGTGGCAAGGCTTCCGACCCGATCGCGGATCTGATGTTCCATTCTCCGCCCCCGCGCCGAGCGCGATTTCTGCTCGGACAATCCCGCCCAGCATCGCTGCACATTTGGGAGTAAATGGTCTGATTAGCGACAGACAGTATTGTTTAGTACGAGGGAGGTCATGTCTCACTAATTTGATTGAATGTTTTGAAGCGGTGACAAAAATAATTGACGAGGGAAGGGCTGTGGATGTTGTCTACATGGACTTCAGCAAAGCATTTGATAAGGTCCCTCATGGCTGGCTGGTGCAAAAGATTACATCACATGGGGTCATGGGGGAACTAGCTGGATGGATCCAGAATGGGCTTGGCCACAGAAGACCGAGGGTAGCAGTGGAAGGGTGTTTTTCCGAATGGAGATCTGTAACTAATGGAATTCCACAGGGATCAGTTCTGGGACCTCTGTTCTTTGTAATATATATAAACGACTTGGAAGAAAACGTAGCGGGTCCGATTAGCAAGTTTGCGATGATATTAAGATTGCAGGAGTTGCGGATAGTCAGAGAATACAGCAGGATATAGATCGGCTGCAAAATTGGGCAGCGAAATGGCAGATGGAATTTAACCCGGACAAATGAAAGGTTTGGGTTTTTGGCAGGTCCAATTCAGGTGGGAGCTGCAGAATACATGGCAGTATGAGTTCCACGGTGGCGCAAGTGATTAGCACGGTTGCCTCACGACACCTAGTCCCAGGTTCCATCCCGGCTCTGGGTCACTGTCCGTGATGTGCAGAGTAGGTGGATTGGCCACGTTAAATTGCCCCTTAATCGGAAGAAATGAATTGGATACTCTATTTATTGAAAAAAAATACATGGCAGCACCATCAGGAGCATAGAGACACAGAGATCTGGGCGTGCAGGTCCACAAATCCTTCAAAGTGGCAGTACAGGTGAAATGGTGATGGAGAAAGCATACGGACTGCTTGCTTTCATAGGACAAAAGCTCAAAAATTATGTTACAATTATGTAGAACGTTGGTTAGGCCACATTTGGAAAACTGTGTCCAATTCTGGTCATCGCATTGCCAGAAGGATGGGGAGGCTTTGCAGAGGGAGCAGGAAACGTTTACCAGGATGTTGCCTGGTATGGAGGGTATTAGCTATGAGGAGAGGTTGAATAAACTGGGATTGTTCTCCCGAGAGAGACGGAGACTGAGGGGCGACCTGATAGAAGTTTATAAAATTATGAGGGGTACAGATGGGGTAACAGTTGGAGGCTTTTTCCCAGGGCGGAAATGACAATTACAAGAGGGCAAAGGTTCAAGGTGAGGGGGGAAAAGGTTCAGTGGAGATGTGCGGGGAAAGTTTTTTACACAGAGGGTGTTGGTGGCCTGGAATACACGGCCCAGTGAGGGGGTTGAGGCAGACAGATTAGCCACCATTAAGACTTAACTGGATAGGCACATGAACAGACTGGGTATAGAAGGATACAGGCAATTGGTCCAGATAGGATCACGTGATCAGCGCAGACTTGGAGGGCCGAAGGGCCCTCATACATAATAACGACCGGATGGAGTGGAGAGCGTCCGGGAGGACCTCCTGCCACCGTGAAACTGGGAGGTCCCTGGACCGTAGGGCCAGTAGGACGGCCTTCCAGACCGTGCCGTTCTCCCTCTCTACTCGTGAAAGAGGACCCCCTGTCGCTGTGGACGTATGCGGGGCAACCGAACAGCGTGAAGATGCTGTTCAGGGCTTTAATGACTGTGGCCACGGTCATGTCAGAGCAGGGAATGGCGAAAGGGAAGCGGGAGTATTCGTCCACCACATTAAGAAAATATGTGTTGCGGTCGGTGGAGGGTAGGGGCCCTTTGAAATCGAGACTAAGGCGTTCAAAGGGGCGGGAAGCCTTAATCAGGTGCACACCATCCGGCCTAAAAAAATGCGGTTTGCATTCTGCGCAGATGTGGCAGTTCCTTGTGACTGTACGGACCTCCTCTAAAGAGTATGGGAGATTGCGGGACTTGATAAAGTGGAAAAACCGAGTGACCCCCGGGTGGCAGAGGTCCTCGTGGAGGGTTTGGAGGCGGTTAATTTGTGCGTTGGCACATGTGCCGCGGGATAGGGCATCGGACGGCTCGTTCAGCTTTCCGGGACGATACAAAATCTCGTAGTTGAAGGTGGAGAGCTCGATCCTCCACCTTAAGATCTTGTCGTTTTTGATTTTGCCCCGCAGTGCATTATCGAACATGAAGGCTACCGACCGTTGGTCAATGAGGAGATTGAATCTCCTGCCGGCCAGGTAATGCCTCCAATGTCGCACAGCTTCCACTATGGCTTGGGCTTCCTTTTCCACTGAGGAGTGGCGGATTTCTGAGGCGTTGAGGGTCCGGGAGAAAAAGGCCACGGGTCTGCCCGCTTGGTTAAGGGTGGCCGCTAGAGCTACGTCGGAGGCGTCGCTCTCGACCTGGAAGGGGAGGGACTCGTCGATGGCGCGCATCGTGGCCTTTGCGATATCCGCTTTGATGCGGCTGAAGGCCTGGCAAGCCTCTGTCGACAGAGGGAAGGTCGTGGTCTGTATTAGGGGGTTGGCCTTGTCTGCGTACTGGGGGACCCACTGGGCGTAGTATGAAAAAAACCCCAGGCAGCGTTTCAGGGCTTTTGGGCAGTGCGGGAGGGGGAATTCCACGAGGGCGCACATACGTTCGGGGTCGGGGCCTATTATCCCATTGCGCACTACGTAGCCCAGGATGGCTAGCCGGTTTGTGCTAAAGACGCACTTGTCCTCGTTGTACGTGAGGTTCAAGGCTTTGGCGGTCTGGAGGAATTTTTGGAGGTTGGCGTCGTGGTCCTGCTGGTCGTGGTCGCAGATGGTTACATTGTCGAGATACGGGAACGTGGCCCGCAACCCATGTTGATCAACCATTCGGTCCATCTCCCGTTGGAAGACCGAGACCCCGTTTGTGACGCCAAATGGGACCCTTAGGAAATGGTATAATCGCCCGTCTGCCTCGAAGGCTGTGTACTTGCGGTCACTTGGGCAGATGGGGAGCTGATGGTAGGCGGATTTGAGGTCCACGGTGGAGAAGACTTTATATTGGGCAATCCGATTGACCATGTCGGATATGCGGGGGAGAGGGTACGCGTCTAGTTGTGTGTACCTGTTGATGGTCTGGCTATAGTCTATGACCATCCTTTGTTTCTCCCCTGTCTTCACTACTACCACCTGCGCTCTCCAGGGACTATTGCTGGCCTGGATTATGCCCTCCTTTAGTAGCCGCTGGACTTCGGACCGAATGAAGGTCCGGTCCTGGGCGCTGTACCGTCTGCTCCTAGTGGCGACGGGTTTGCAATCCGGGGTGAGGTTCGCAAACAAGGACGGGGGTTGCACCTTGAGGGTTGCGAGGCCGCAGATAGTGAGTGGGGGTATTGGGCCGCCGAATTTGAAGGTAAGGCTCTGTAGATTGCATTGGAAATCTAATCCCAGTAAGGTGGGGGCGCAGAGTTGGCGAAGGACGTTTAGTTTGTAGTTTTTGAACTCCTTCCCCTGCACCGTTAGGGTAACTATGCAGAATCCTTGGATCTGTACAGAGTGGGATCCTGCAGCTAGGGAAATCTTTTGTGCGCTGGGATAGGTGGTCAAGGAACAGCGTCTTACCGTGTCGGGGTGGATAAAGCTCTCCGTGCTCCCGGAGTTGACTAGGCATGGTGTCTCGTGGCCGTTTATTAGCACCGTTGTCGTCGTCGTCTGGAGTGTCCGGGGCCGAGCTTGATCGAGCGTAATTGAAGCGAGACGTGGTTGTAGTAGCGGGGTGGGGTCCGTTGTTGCCGTCCAAGATGGAGTCGGGGATGAACAAAATGGCTGCCCCCATGCATCGCACATGGCTGGGGGGTCACAAGATGGCGGCGGGGGTGGACAAAATGGCCACCCCCACGCGTCGTATAGGTTTGGGGTGGTCCAAGATGGCGGAGCCATTCCTCCCCTCGTGGTGGCTGGGACCTAAAATGGCGGCGTCTGCAGGTCGCACATGGGGCGCTGGGGGGTTTGGGGAGCGTTAGGACCGCGCGGGGCTCCCCCATCTCCGGGGACAGCGGTGGTCGGGACCCCAGTTGGTAGCGCCGGCGGGTCAGACGTGGGGCGCGGGGAGGGGGGGGTTAGGGGGGCGTTAGAGACGGCCAGAACTCCCTCTTCTCCGTGGGGAGTGATGGTCGGGACCCAAAGTGGTAGCGCCGGCGGGTCATACATGGGGTCCGGGGGGGGTTGGGGAGCATAAGCGGCGTGCAGGGCTCCCTGTTCTCCCAGGACCGCGGTGGTCGGGACCCAGAGCGGCTGCGCCTGCGGGTCGTACATGATGCGCTGGGGGGGTTGGGGAGCGTAAACGGCTTGCAGGGCTCCCTGGTCTCCCGGGACAGCGGCGACCTCGCGGGACCGGCACACAACCGCGAAATGGCCCTTTTTCCCGCAGCTCTTGCAGATCGCTGCGCGGGCCGGGCAGCGCTGCCGGGGTTGTTTCGCCTGGCCGCAGAAATAGCAGCGGGCACCCCCGGTGCGACTTGGCGTTTGGACCGCGCAAGCCTGTGGGGTGTCCGGGGGTGGTGGTGGGTTTGTCGCGACGGGTACGTACGGAGCCCAATGGGCTGCCGCGCGGTCGGGGCAGTAAGCACGGGTATTACGCGCGGCCACGTCTAGGGAGGCTGCTAGGGCCCGGGCCTCAGAGTCCTAGCGACTCTCTTTCTAGAAGTCTTTGGCGGATTTGGGAGGAATTCATACCTGCCACAAAAGCATCGCGCATTAACATGTCCATGTGTTCATTTGCGTTCACCGAAGGGCAGCTGCAGGCTCGTCCCAAAATCAGCAGCGCGGCGTAGAATTCGTCCATCGATTCTCCGGGACTTTGCCGTCTCGTTGCGAGCTGGTAGCGAGCGTAGATTTGGTTAACTGGGCGGACAGAGAGACTTTTCAGTGCTGCGAACGCCGTCTGGAAATCCTCCAAGTCTTCGATGAGGGAGAAGATCTCCATGCTTACCCTCGAGTGCAGGACCTGTAGTTTTTGGTCTTCTGTGGCCCGGCCGGTGGCCGTTCTGAGGTAGGCCTCGAAACAAGTCTGCCAGTGCTTGAAGGCTGCTGCCGCGTTCACTGCGTGGGGGCTGATCCTCAGGCATTCCGGAATGATCCTGAGCTCCATAGTCCTTTTTAGGCACGCTTAATAAATTGTAGTGCACAAAGACTCCGTGAGACGAATAGAGTGAAGTCGATGAGGCTTTATTAAGCGTGGCTGTTCCCCCGCAGCTCGATAGTAGAATGGCCTGCGGGGGAGGACTCCGGCTTCTTATACTCCGCCTTCAGGGCGGAGCTAGAGGTCAACGGCCAACCAGGACCCAGGATCTGTCAGCCAATGACATTAGGGCTTCCAGTCCAACATGACCCCCAATACATATTACCACAGACACCCAGTCCCAGAGAGGGAAAGGACAGTGTATCTAACACACTCACACCCAGTCCCAGAGAGGGAAAGGACAGTGTATCTAACTCACTGTGACACCCAGTCCCAGAGGGGGAAAGGACAGTGTATCTAACACACTCACACCCAGTCCCAGAGAGGGAAAGGACAGTGTATCTAACTCACTGTGACACCCAGTCCCAGAGGGGGAAAGGACAGGGTATCTAACACACTGTGACACCCAGTCCCAGAGAGGGAATGGACACTGTATCTAACACACTGTGACACCCAGTCCCAGAAAGGGAAAGGACAGTGTATCTAAAACACTGTGACACCCAGTCCCAGAGTGGGAAAGGACAGTGTATCTAACACACTGTGACACCCAGTCCCAGAGGGGGAAAGAACAGTGTATCTAACACACTGTGACACCCAGTCATAGAGAGGGAAAGGACAGTGTATCTAACACACTGTGACACCCAGTCATAGAGAGGGAAAGGACAGTGTATCTAACACAGTGTGACACCCAGTCCCAGAGAGGTAAAGGACAGTGTATCTAACACACACACCCAGTCCCAGAGAGGTAAAGGACAGTGTATCTAACACACACACCCAGTCCCAGAGAGGGAAAGGACAGTGTATCTAACACACTGTGACACCCAGTCCCAGAGAGGGAAAGGACAGTGTATCTAACACACTGTGACACCCAGTCCTTGAGGGGGAATGGACAGTGTATCTAACACACTGACACCCAGTCCCAGAGAGGGAACGGACACTGTATCTAACACACTGTGACACCCAGTCCCAGAGGGGGAAAGGACAGTGTATCTAACACACTGACACCAGTCCCAGAGGGGGAAAGGACAGTGTATCTAACACAGTGACACCCAGTCCCAGAGAGGGAAAGGACAGTGTATCTAACACACTGTGACACCCAGTCCCAGAGGGGGAAAGGACAGTGTATCTAACACACAGTGACACCCAGTCCCAGAGGGGGAAAGGACAGTGTATCTAACACACAGTGACACCCAGTCCCAGAGAGGGAAAGGACAGTGTATCTAACACACTGTGACACCCAGTCCCAGAGGGGGAAAGGACAGTGTATCTAACACACAGTGACACCCAGTCCCAGAGGGGGAAAGGACAGTGTATCTAACACACAGTGACACACAGTCCCAGAGAGGGAACGGACAGTTTATCTAAGACACTGTGACACCCAGTCCCAGAGAGGGAAAGGACAGTGTATCTAACACACAGTGACACCCAGTCCCAGAGGGGGAAAGGACAGTGTATCTAACACACAGTGACACCAGTCCCAGACGGGGAAAGGACAGTGTATCTAAAACACTGTGACACCCAGTCCAAGTGTGGGAAAGGACAATGTATCTAACACACTGTGACACCCAGTCCCAGAGATAGAAAGGACAGTGTATCTAACACACTGTGACACCCAGTCCCAGAGGGGGAAAGGACAGTGTATCTAACACAGTGACACCCAGTCCCAGAGGGATGAAGGACAGTGTATCTAACACACTGTGACACGCAGTCCCAGAGTGGGAAAGGACAGTGTATCTAGCACACTGTTGAAGAAGCCAGGTATTTCGAATACAACTAGTATAGGTAAAAGATAGCTGTTTAAGCATAAATGTTGAGCCCCAGATTTAAATACCCATTTATACAGCATAATTCACTTTTACTGAGGTCCGTTGTTCTGGCAAATGCATATTTTCAGAGTCAGTGTGACATTAAAACAGCACAGTTGCAAGACAATTTGACACTGCGTGTGCTAATTGTCAAGGACAAGGACTGAATACCATAGCAACATGAAGGCACCATTGTTCTCAATGCAGATAACAGCTGGGTCCGAAAAGCTAATGTTGCACATTGAAGATGGTCGGCTTGCCATCAAATCAAATGTGTTTGAGTCTAACCCAAACCAATTTGGATTATATTGGGGTGTAATTAGATGACTTAAGACAGATATGAAAGGGTATAACTGAAAAGTTTCCGCCCGCCATTTTAGTGTTGTTGTATTGTCTCGTGTGTTGTGCTGTGTTGTCTTTTGGTGTTGTCTGTCCTTAATTCTATCTTTGATTCTGTCAGTTTGTCTTTCTGTTAGTTTAGTCAGTTTTGTCCTTAATAGTCTCCATTTTATGAGATGTCTTTTGGGCGTTCTGTCAGTCTACCAGTCTGTGTCAGTGATGTTAGTCCACTTTTGACTTTGAGTTTGAGTTTAGCTGAAGATTAGCTCTCTCTCTCTCGCTTCATGTTTCATTGCCAGACTTTGACCTTTAAAAAGTTACTTTCGAGCTGTCTGCCTAAGCAAAGAAAGATAATGTCTGTAATTCTCTGAAAGCTTCGAATTGTCTACGAATTGCCTTTTAAATGACTTTCAAATTGTAATCAAGCGACTACAAATAAAACAATTCTTTTTGGCACCTCAGAAGTTTTAACTGCAAATTTCTGCTGAGTTCCAGTATTCGCAAAGTGCTACTGATAACCGAATAGCAGAGATAATATAAATTCCTTCAACGTTACACAGTCGAATAATACAAGGAATCGAACAACTTGGCATAGTCCAGAAATAGTACAAATCTTACAACTTGTCGTATTGCGCCAGGACTTGATTCATCAACTAAGTTTCCCCCAAACTTGGCGTAGTTCGACAGGTTAACATCCCATCAATTAAAGATTCTTTCATTTTGGCGAGCCAGCCAGGAGTCAAACCTAGAATCTTCTGATTACAAACCATTTATAATTGGCGTAGTCTGCAGCTGGGAGGGGGAGTACTGAACGACCTTCGGAAGCCCAGGTGACGACGGAATGCTTCGAAGATAATCGGAGGATGTCCGGAACCTACGGGAAGCTTCGGAGATAATCGGAGGAGGCCCAGAAGACAGCCGGAATCCACAGCTAGACTAGGGTAAGAAATATCTTTTTCACCCATTAAAAGTCTTAAAGCCGCTTCAATCAGTACTTCGACTCTTGAAAAGAATATTTTTTATAGACTGTGTTAAATAAATCAAGTGCCAGTCGTTCAGACTATCATAGACGTGACTGGAAGATTAGTCACTGCAGTAACTAAAATAAAACGGCAGTCAGCGATCAAGAAAAGTTCTGGCTGATCCAAATCAAAGTGTAGATTCAGAGCCTTTAGCAGACAGAAAATTACTCCCCACTATATCCAAGGGGGGTACTGGAATACCAGATGTTTCTGTTGAAGATATGTTGGGGGATTGTAGATCTTTCACTCGTAGACATTTTAACCTATGTGAAACCTCAAAAAAAATTGAATCAAAGTATGATATCCCCAGAGGACAGTGGTCCTTCAATAATATCAAGAGAGCATGGGGAAAATACATTGTATTCCATCTGTGGCCATTACTGAAACATGGTTAAAGGATGGTCACGACTGGGATTTAAATATCCGAGGGTATTTTATTTATCCGAGGGATTATTATTTAAATGATAAAATATTAAAACATGCTGCTGTGCTGAGAGACCTGGGTGTGCTAGTGCATGAGTCGCAAAAAGTTGGTTTTCAGGTGCAACAGGTGATTAAGAAGGCAAATGGAATTCTGTCTTTCATTGCTAGAGGGATGGAGTTTAAGACTAGGGAGGTTCTGCTGCAATTGTATAAGGTGTTAGTGAGACCACACCTGGAGTATTGTGTTCAGTTTTGGTCTTCTTACTTGAGAAAGGACGTACTGGCACTGGAGGGTGTGCAGAATAGATTCACTAGGTTAATCCCAGAGCTGAAGGGGTTGGATTACGAGGAGAGGTTGAGTAGACTGGGACTGTACTCGTTGGAATTTAGAAGGATGAGGGGGGATCTTATAGAAACATATAAGATTATGTAGGGAATAGATAGGATAGATGCGGGCAGGTTGTTTCCACTGGCGGGTGAAAGCAGAACTATGGGGCATAGACTCAAAATAAGGGGAAGTAGATTTAGGACTGAGTTTAGGAGGAGCTTCTTCACCCAAAGGGTTGTGAATCTATGGAATTCCTTGCCCAGTGAAGCAGTAGAGGCTCATTCATTAAATGTTTTTAAGATAAAGATAGATAGTTTTTTGAAGAATAAAGGGATTAAGGGTTATGGTGTTCGGGCCGGAAAGTGGAGCTGAGTCCACAAAAGATCAGCCATGATCTCATTGAATGGTGGAGCAGGCTCGAGGGGCCAGATGGCCTACTCCTGCTCCTAGTTCTTATGTTCTAAAATGCACACGATTACACGGTGCAGAACGTGTAAAATGGTCCCTGGTAATTACGGGACAGATACACAGTCAGCAAGAGATTATTGTTAAAAATAAAAGTGATCATCAGCTTCAGTCCACTAAAGACCAACTAAGTGCAGTTGTTGAAGATTTGCAAGTTGCAAAATCCAAACTTGAGCATTATGATGAAATTAGAACAGATTTGCAAAACAAAACCTCTGAACTCCAGCAGATATCTTTTCAAATAACAGAATTCCAAAATCAAGTCTTTGGAGTGGAGTCAAAATACCGACAATTGCAATTAAAAACTGAGCGAATTGAACTTGAAAATTGCAAGTTAATGAAAGAAAGATGTGTTTTAGAAAGAGATATAAACAATGTAATTGAACACTGCAATTCTTTGACAAACAGGCTTTCTGTGGAAAAAATTGAACAAACTCAGAAAGCAGCCCAAGCCCCCCACCTAGTGGCACAATCGACAATTGCACAGCCGAGATCAATTGTTAAAAATAAATCATTTTCTCTGTCGGATGAATCAGACGAAGATAGTGTTCCTACAATACAAAATACTAAAGTAATTCGACTAGCCCCTTTAAAACGCAAACGGGTTAGAGTTGGAAGCAAAAAAATAGAAGAAGATGGTGAAACTATCACTAGAAACATATTTGACCACCAATGGGTTCATGAACAAATTGATCCTTCTAAAATTGACGAATGGTCCAAAGGTCTTCCACACCCTAAAAAGGGTGGTATGACCACATGGGATGGAATTCACAGATTACAAGCCATTTACAGTCTCCACCCATTTGATGGAGTACAAATTCTGACTATCATGCTAGGTACTCATAGAACATAGAATGATAGAGCGCAGTACAGGCCCTTCGGCCCACAATGTTGCACCGAAACAAAAGCCATCTAACCTACACTATGCCCTTATCATCCATATGCTTATCCAATAAACTTTTAAATGCCCTCAATGTTGGCGAGTTCACTACTGTTGCAGGTAGGGCATTCCACGGCCTCACCACTCTTTGCGTAAAGAACCTACCTCTGACCTCTGTCCTATATCTATTACCCCTCAAGTTTAAAGCTATGTCCCCTCGTGCCAGCAACTTCCATCTGCGGGAGAAGGCTCTCACTGTCCACCCTATCAACCCTTAGAAATGAAGTAGAAGTTGCCCTTGGAGACGATTTGCAAAATTTAGAAGCTGGTTGGCTAGCAATCAAGAGTTGTCTATTAAAATTTCGCCCCCCAAGGACCAATTGGTCTAAGATCACAGCTTGCTTTCAAAAAAATGATGAAGATATTCAGGATTTTGAGGAAAGATTTTTACATACTTGGATGGAATATTCAGGGATGACACTCGACAAGGAAAATGACACATGGGATGCAAGCGCTTTAAGTCCATTAAAAACGGCTTTTATAGCCGGTGTTAAACCTGGAGTTTCTGCTGCCTTGAATTTGGTTTTACCAGCTTGGGCCACAGCTGGCACATACCGAGACATAGTGACCGATGCATTCAGATAGATTGTGGTTTGCACAATCAGGCAACTTTTAACACTGCAGCTGCTCGAATGCAGCCTATTGCTCAAATCCAGCCCATGTTACCTGCTGCTCCAGCGGCGGCTGTTGCAGCACCTACAGGAATATCAGCAGTAACTACAATTTCACCACCAGCGCCAGGGCAAACATGTACCCTTGCTCCATTAAAATCATGTAAGAAAATACCACAATGTATTTTCTGTGGTAGAGTAGGACACTGGATGGCAAAATGCTATCAAAAACAACAGATGGATTCGAGAGATGATAATGAAGTAGACAATGTTCACTTCAATACATCTCCACCTCGTGGTCACCCATGTAACACGTACCAACAAGACACACCCAGTATGGCTTCTGGTCAGCAACACTGGCTAAGCAACTACAACCATGGTTTGCTTTTACAGTTAATCAACAACAGTATCATAATAGCCCAACTGTTTACCACATGGCTTTACAGAATCATCTCAGGCAACTGCCTGTTCGGCCTTCCACCATTATCCAATATGAAGATGATGTTCTGATAACCTCCATCAATAAAGATGATCATGACAAAGACTTACGGGTGATCTTGAACCACCCCAGTACTAACAGTCACAAAGCTAGCTTTCACAAAGCACAAATTGCCCAGAAAGATGTTTACTTGGGACAGAAAATTTCCAAACGAAAAAGGGAACTTACTCAGAACAGAACGGCTGCCATCAAAGCAGCTAAAGAAACCTCAATGTATCGCTAAAAAGTTGCCAAGAACTGTCAACTTAAGAAAACTGTCATTATTCTGAACGTTGCTTTATTAATTTAAAGAAATTAACATATCTTGTTAGCTGTGTTTCCTTTAACAGAATCGACAAATTCATCTACAGAAAATCAAGATACAGCACAAGGTTGGTTCAGTTATATATTTAATAAGTTATTGTATTTGATATTTTAAAATAAATGTTTAAAATTAGCCTGGAAATTAAAACTTCAAACAATGTGGAAGCTGGTTTTTAAAAAAAAACAACAATCTTTGATTAAAAGCCAAAGGAACAGGTTGTTCAAAGACATTTGATAACGGGAATTTGGCAGCAATCCAACTTTTACTCCCAGTCCATTTGAGTGACAAAAAAAAAAGTTTAAAGATGCGAATGGCATCATTCCAAGCTATACGCCTCTTTTTGTCTCTGCAAGAAAATTAACCCTTTCAACAAGCTTGTGTATAATCCAGAAGATGTCAAAGACTTGACATCAATTTTGATAATCATTTTACCATTTATTACTAGATCATATGTTCAACTTTTATTGTATAATCATTTTATTTGTATACAAGAAGTTATTATTAATTGTTTATTGCTGAATTATGTAATCATGATATCAATGGTAAGATCTGTAAAATGTTAACCGTGGTATTACAAAATCGAATGGCACTGGACTGTGTGCCAGCTGGAAAAGGTGGCACCTGCGCCCTGATTGGCGCAGAGTGTTGCACTTTCATTCCCGATAACTCTAAAGAAGTTAAAGATTTGGCATTACATATCCAAAACGAGATCAAAAAACTTGATCCACCCCAATTTATCTCTCTCTGGGATAAAATTTGTGGGTGGCTTGGACACACTGGAATGTCCACAATAAGAATAATCTCATTGTCCTGTGTAGCTGTATTCATCATTTACATAACATACCAATGTGATCAAATTTCATTAATTTATTAATTATAATAATTATTTTGAAATACCTGCAATGATTCTTTGCGCTTTTACCTATCCTATCGCATTAATGATGTATTTTAATCTTTTCTGATATATCTCACTTAATTTTTCGATTTATCAAAGGGCCGACTGTAGAAGCCAGGTATGTCGAATACATCTAGTATAGGTAAAAGATAGCTGTTTAAGCATAAATGTTGAGCCCCAGTTTTAAATACCCATTTATACAGCATAATTCACTTTTACTGAGGTCTGTTGTTCTGGCAAATGCATATTTTCAGAGTCAGTGTGACATTAAAACAGCACAGTTGCAAGACAATTTGACACTGCTTGTGCTAATTGTCAAGAACAGGGACTGAATACCATAGCAACATGAAGGCACCATTGTTCACAATGCAGATAACAGCTGGGTCAGAAAAGCTGATGTTGCACATTGAAGATGGACGGCTTGCCATCAAATCAAATGTGTTTGAGTCTAACCCAAAGCAATTAGGATTATATTGGGGTGTGATTAGATGACTTAAGACAGATATGAAAGTGTATAACTGAAAAGTTTCCGCCCGCCATTTCAGTGTTGTTGTGTTGTCTCGTGTGTTGTGCTGTGTTGTCTTTTGGTGTTGTCTGTCCTTAATTCTATCTTTGATTCTGTCAGTTTGTCTTTCTGTTAGTTTAGTCAGTTTTGTCCTTAATAGTCTCCATTTTATGAGATGTCTTTTGGGCGTTCTGTCAGTCTACCAGTCTGTGTCAGTGATGTTAGTCCACTTTTGACTTTGAGTTTGAGTTTAGCTGAAGATTAGCTCTCTCTCTCTCTTCATGTTTCATTGCCAGACTTTGACCTTTTAAAAGTTGCTTTCGAGCTGTCTGCCTAAGCAAAAAAGATAATGTCTGTAATTCTCTGAAAGCTTCGAATTGTCTACGAATTGCCTTTTAAATGACTTTCAAATTGTAATCAAGCGACTACAAATAAAACAATTCTTTTTGGCACCTCAGAAGTTTTAACTGCAAATTTCTGCTGAGTTCCAGTATTCGCAAAGTGCTACTGATAACCGAATAGCAGAGATAATATAAATTCCTTCAACTATACACAGTCGAATAATACAAGGAATCAAACAACTTGGCATAGTCCAGAAATAGTACAAATCTTACAACTTGTCGTATTGCGCCAGGACTTGATTCATCAACTAAGCTTCCCCCAAACTTGGCGTAGTTCGACAGGTTAAGATCCCATAAATTATAGGTTCTTTCATTTTGGCGACACACAGTCCCAGAGAGGGAAAGGAGAGTGTATCTAACACACTGTGACACCTTGTCCCAGAGGGGGAAAGGACAGTGTATCTAACACACTCACACCCAGTCCCAGAGAGGGAAAGGACAGTGTATCAAACACACTGTGACACCCAGTCCAAGAGAGGGAAAGGACTGTATATTGAACACACTGTGGCACCCAGTCCCAGAGAGGGAAAGGACAGTGTATCTAACACACTCACACCCAGTCCCAGAGGGGGAAAGGACAGTGTATCAAACACACTCACACCCAGTCCCAGAGAGGGAAAGGACAGTGTATCTAACACACTCACACCCAGTCCCAGAGAGGGAAAGGACAGTGTATCTAACACACTGTGACACCCAGTCCCAGAGAGGGAAAGGACAGTGTATCTAACTCACTGTGACACCCAGTCCCAGAGAGGGAAATGACAGTGTATCTAACACACTCACACCCAGTCCCAGACAGGGAGAGGACAGTGTATTGAACACACTGTGACACCCAGTCCCAGAGAGGGAAAGGACAGTGTATCTAACACACTCACACCCAGTCCCAGAGGGGGAAAGGACAGTGTATCAAACACACTCACACCCAATCCCAGAGAGGGAAAGGACAGTGTATCTAACACACTCACACCCAGTCCCAGAGAGGGAAAGGACAGTGTATCTAACTCACTGTGACACCCAGTCCCAGAGAGGGAAATGACAGTGTATCTAACACACTCACACCCAGTCCCAGACAGGGAGAGGACAGTGTATCTAACACACTGTGACACCCAGTCCCAGAGAGGGAAAGGACAGTGTATTTAACACACTCACACCCAGTCCCCGAGAGGGAAAGGCCAGTGTATCTAACTCACTGTGACACCCAGTCCCAGAGAGGGAAATGACAGTGTATCTAACACACTCACACCCAGTCCCAGACAGGGAGAGGACAGTGTATCAAACACACTGACACCCAGTCCAAGAGAGGGAAAGGACAGTGTATCAAACACACTGTGACACCCAGTCCAAGAGAGGGAAAGGACAGTGTATTGAACACACTGTGACACCCAGTCCCAGAGAGGGAAAGGACAGTGTATTGAACACACTGTGACACCCAGTCCCAGAGGGGGAAAGGACAGTGTATCAAACACACTCACACCCAGTCCCAGAGAGGGAAAGGACAGTGTATCTGACACACTGTGACACCCAGTCCCAGAGAGGGAAAGGACAGTGTATCTAACACACTCACACCCAGTCCCAGAGAGGGAAAGGACAGTGTATCTAACACACTGTGACACCCAGTCCCAGAGAGGGAAAGGACAGTGTATCTAACACACTGTGACACCCAGACCCAGAGAGGGAAAGGACAGTGTATCTAACACACTGTGACGCCCAGTCCCAGAGAGGGAAAGGACAGTGTATCTAACTCACTGTGACACCCAGTCCCAGAGAGGGAAATGACAGTGTATCTAACACACTCACACCCAGTCCCAGACAGGGAGAGGACAGTGTATCTAACACACTGTGACACCCAGTCCCAGAGATGGAAAGGACAGTGTATCTAACACACTGACACCTAGTCCCAGAGAAGGCAAGGACAGTGTATTTAACACACTCACACCCAGTCCCACAGAGGGAAAGGACAGTGTATCTAACACACTGTGACACAGTCCCAGAGGGGGAAAGGACAGTGTATCTAACACACTGTGACACCCAGTCCCAGAGGGGGAAATGACAGTGTATCTAACACACTGTGACACCCAGACCCAGAGAGGGAAAGGACAGTGTATCTAACTCACTGTGACACCCAGCCCCAGAGAGGGAAAAGACAGTGTATCTAACACACTGTGACGCCCAGTCCCAGAGAGGGAAAGGACAGTGTATCTAACACACTGTGACACCCAGTCCCAGAGAGGGAAATGACAGTATATCTAACACACTCACACCCAGTCCCAGACAGGGAAAGGACAGTGTATCTAACACACTGTGACCCAGTCCCAGAGAGGGAAAGGACATTGTGTCTAACACACTGTGACACCCAGACCCAGAGAGGGAAAGGACAGTGTGTCTAACACACTGTGACCCAGTCCCAGAGAGGGAAAGGACAGTGTATCTAACACACTGTGACCCAGTCCCAGAGGGGGAAAGGACAGTGTATCTAACACACTGTGACACAGTCCCAGAGGGGGAAAGGACAGCGTATCTAACACACTGTGACCCAGTCCCAGAGGGGGAAAGGACAGTGTATCTAACACACTGTGACACAGTCCCAGAGGGGGAAAGGACAGTGTATCTAACACACTGTGACACCCTGTCCCAGAGAGGGAAAGGACAGTGTATCTAACACACTGTGACACCCAGTCCCAGAGAGGGAAAGGACAGTGTATCTAACACACTGTGACCCAGTCCCAGAGGGGGAAAGGACAGTGTATCTAAAACAACAACTTTAATTATTTTGCAATTTGACCAGTTTAATGTTTGGGACTTGATCATTTCAGCCCCAGGATCGGGACACCCCAGGTGAAGACGGTCCTGAGACCCGAACACCCACTGAGTACAATGATGGGGGCAGGGCCCCGGCCCCCCCCCCCATTGTCTCCCAGTCAGGGGTACAGGCCCGATACTGACCAGGGCTGTTTTCTCAGCCCAGCCTGTCAGCAGCACATCCAACAACTGGAGCTCGCACGTGTCCACACTCCGGACTCTGACACTGGCAAGTCCCCTGTGTAAAAATGGGTTTTAAAATTGCATCAATTAATGTGTGAAGCATCAAAGACACTTTGCGATGAGTCGCTCCCCTGAGTTACCTGACCAACGTTAAATCTGACCCACTGTTCCTGCTGGAATGTGGCACTCCGCACCTCAGCAACTACAGACGCTGGTCGAGCTGGTGGTCCCACGGGCCATCCATCTGGTGAGGAGGAAACGATTGTCGTTCCCCCGGACTGGGTATTCTGCTCCAGGGAGGCAACTTCAGCAACCCTGCAGAGGGAGCGCAGCGGAGATACACATGGTCACGGCCAGATGGGTCCGTCCACTCCAGGCTCCGTCCAATCCTACCTGTTCCAAACGGAGATGGGGAGGAATTCCATCTCTCAGACGATTGTGAATCTTTGGAATTCTCTATCCCAGAGAGAGTGGGAGACTGTGTCATTGAATATACCCGAGGCTGAGTTAGACAGAATCTAGAAAGGAATGTCGGGGGTTGTGGGGACAGGGCGTGTGGTGTTGGGTGCTCTGGTGCACAGATGAGCCAACACAGTTGTATGTGGTACAACTCTATTTTATTATAACTCTTATAATACAGTTCGTTCTGGATACTCTGCACGTGCTGTCTCCCTGAGTGTGTTTGGCAATAGATGTGTCCTGGTTCTCCTCTGCAGCTCTTACTGACCACCAGGGGTCGTGTCTGTGCTTTTATATCTTTCTGTCATTGGTTGTGGTGTTGTGTGTTCTGATTTGTCTGTTGGTGTGTCTATCATGATGTGTGTGTTTGAATATCATGACATCCCCCCTTTTTACAAAGACAAGTGCCTACGTGGTTATAAATATAATTGTGTCGTGAGTGCATCTAAGAGTGTGCGTTTGTGTTGTGTACAGCGTGTGTTTATGACATAACTATTTACATGGGGCGATGTCGGGTGCGTCACACTAACAAGGTTGTCCCATAACAAAACTTGGATGCGAGAGAAAAAAATAACTTGAACATTGGTCCGGTCAGACGATATCTGGAACAATAAACAACAACAGGTTATAATACAGAAGTGTTTGACTTTTTGAACGTATTAACAGCGTTATAAGTCCAGTCTAATGGGTGACCGCCTCAAGAATGGGCTGGTCCTCAAGCCGGTTCAGCTGTGGAGATTTGGGGTCACACTGGTTCACCTTGGACTGTTGGAGGTGATGCTGTTGCCGAAGTCTCTACTTTACCATTTGTTGTACTTCATGCAGTGCTTGGTTTTTTTCATTCTTGCAAATATAACATTCAACATCTTTGTTAGTGGTGCCCTGGCTGTGGTTTGGTTCTGGTGGCGATGGAAGGGGCATGATCCGTGGCATCTCCACGAAGTCATCCTTGGGAACCAGTGGAGGATCCGGCGTGTGCGTACGGTGCAGTTGCGAGCGTGGAAGGCGGCACAAAGCCCGCTGATTGTGCCTACGCACCAATCCATCCGCCCTGCATGCCAGGAACAAGGTGGAGTCTGTTTTCTTTTTATGTTTGTGGCGGACGGCATCTTGTAGCCGATGGGTCGTTGCCATCGAAGTAGCACCATCACTAATATCATGCAAGGCGATGACTGTGCCAGATGTGGAAGTTGGCCAAGACCGTGTACGCTGGTTCCGGCCTTCTGCTGTGCCGGAAGGGCGACTCCGCAGAGAAACGTCGAAGCATGTCACCTTGGAGAGAGAATTGTTGCTCGCATCAACGTCTGGCGATGGCGCGAATTGGTGTGTCCATCTTGGACCGCCGGTGCTGGTTGCCACTGCCGACCCAGTGGGACTGCCACGCGATCCATTCCCTGTCGCCGTGACATCCGCCGTCACCCTGAGCGTGCCATCACCGAGGCCGCGACACCGCCCGTCCGGAGCAAGGTCTGGCGTGCGCAAATCAGAGTCGGCGCTTGGCTGCTCCCCATCTGGAGTCCGGTCTGCCTTCCGTCGATGCCCCCCGTCCGGAGTCCCATCAGGTTCACTGGAGGCAGCCGAGATTCCCTGAAGCTGCACTTCTGGAGTCGGAACATGCAGGAATGCACCAACCAGTGGAGAGGGTCGAGCCATCGAGGGTGGAAGCGGTGCGCTGCCACCGCAGTCGTCAGTGGTCCCACCGTGATCGTCGAGTGCCTCGGTACGCACTAGGCGAGGTCTGTCACCTTGTACCTTTTGCATGGGAAGTGGGATGCTGTCGTCACTCGTCTCACATCCCGTGGATAGATCCTCATGAGCAGCTTGCTGTTCACTAGGGTTGGGTAAATTGTCAGAGTTTTCATCTGGTGGTGCACACCATGTCGGTGGACTGTCATTGTCTTGCCGTTGTCCTTCATTTGGGCTTTTCTTCTTTGGAATTTTAAATCTTCCCCCAGACATTGCAGAACCTTGTTTATTACCCCCAAATTCTCCCATAGGTATGGTCTCGAATATAGGATCCAATGTTTCTATCGACATTGTACTATTTTCCAAAGAACATTCCGTTTCACTTTTCTTCTCAGGTGCCTCATGTGTATCTTTGTCTAATGTACATGCCTTCATGGTCTCTGGGTCTGATTTTGCTGGGACTGGCATGGTCACAGTCTCTCTTTTACTGTTCTCAATTGCCCACCTTATACTCCCCATACATAACTGCTTAATCACTGGGGTTAGTGTGGTACAATGGATAATCGGGTCGACCTTATCTGCATCTTCACCATTAGTGGAAAGCACACTTGGTTCACTTGAAACTGCTGTGGGTTTTAAATTCGTTATCTGGCTACTCGATGTCGGTGTCCTCAGGATTCTTGCTCCAATGTTCTGCTCAATAATCAGTGGAGCGTGTATAGGTTCAATGCAATTAATGTTCCCCTCAAGGTTTGAAGAGTCATTACTGACTAACTGCTGGTCTCCGAAGTTGGGATTTTGCGGTGTTGTGTTGAAGGGAGACATTTGTCCCTGCTGTAGATATGATTCAGGTTGTGTTATTTCCATTACCTGAGGATCAATGTCTTGTCCATTTTTTCGATCCGTACTAAAACACTGGCAATTCTCAGTCTGCTCCTTGCAAGTTAAACATTCAATTAATTTTGTTAGCAAATCCTCAGCATCCTTCTGTGGCCGTGCAGCATTATTAATCTCTGTTCGGCTATAATGATCCTGAAGGTCAGCGCATAAACCTTTTTTCTTCGGGCTTGGACGAGGCGATTCCTTTGGCTTGTCTTCAGTTGGGCTTGAGCAGTCTTCAGCGCTGTGCCCTTCATTGTAGCATGAGAGACCGTCATGGTCATGCTGCTGTGTAGTGGAGCATGGTAGGCTGTTATAGCCTTCTTGCTGTTCACGTGAGCATGGCAGACTTGCATCGTCTGCCGCTGGTTGGTCAGGAGAGGTTGCTAGACCCTCATGGTCTTGTTCCTGCAAGGACTGCGCTTTGGAGTCTTGCGTTCCTTCCATCGTGGAGTCCGTCCACGAGCTCTCTGTGGAGGCTTGTGACACTGGAGTCACTTCTTGTTCGTGCAAGGACTGCGCTCTGGAGTCTTGCGTTGCTTCTATCGTGGAGGCTGTCCACGAGCTCTCTGTGGAGGCTTGTGACACTGGAGTCACTTCTTGTTCGTGCAAGGACTGCGCTCTGGAGTCTTGCGTTGCTTCTATCGTGGAGGCTGTCCACGAGCTCTCTGTGGAGGCTTGTGACACTGGAGTCACTTCTTGTTCGTGCAAGGACTGCGCTCTGGAGTCTTGCGTTGCTTCTATCGTGGAGGCTGTCCACGAGCTCTCTGTGGAGGCTTGTGACACTGGAGTCACTTCTTGTTCGTGCAAGGACTGCGCTCTGGAGTCTTGCATTTCTGCAATTGAGGAGTCTGTCCACGAGCTTGCTGTGGAAGCTTGTGACACTGGAGTCACTTCTGGTTCATGCGAGGACTGCACTCTGGAGTCTTGCATGTCTTCTTTCATAGAGTCGGGAACGTTGAGCGGGACGTGGACCACGCTCTGTGTGGCAGCAGGGCACTCTCCGTGTGCTTGCACCGCTCCCTGTCTGTTAATGTCAGGCTGCAGCATCATCCGGTACTGATAAGTTGGAACGTCATATCTGCTGGATTGAAGATCCTCAAATCCGAAAAATGAATCCGCATCTGCGTCGGATTCAATGTGGGGGCCGCCAATGTGCAACACGAAAGGTTCGTCCGAGTCATAGTCATATAGGACCACGGAGCTATCATTGGGCTCGCGAGGTCCGGAAACACTGTAAAATTCGTCATCGAAGTATTCAAGGTCGGAATCATCGGCTTGTGCGTAGGTAACTGCTTGTCGGAGGGTTCTTCGGAGGTCAAATTCATCTCCTGGGTCAATTTGCGGCACTGTGCTGTCATTCCAGGTGAGGGAAGGTTGTTTTACAGCTTTAACAGATTTTTGTTTTTTTGATTTGGGACATTTCCCTTTTAAATTGGATTTGGGACGTTTCCCTTTTAAATTGGTGCAGTCTGGGGCCTCTGACACCCTGACGCTCGGTATGTAGCACGTAGGAAGCGACTGCGCATGCTCAGATCGCTGTTCCTTTACCGATGGCCGTTTTCTTGACTGCGCATGCGCAGCATCTCGCGCATGCGCAAACGAAACTTCCGGTTCTGCGCACTTCTCGCGCAACTGTGCTAGCGTTATACCTTTAGCAAGATGGCCGCCGACCTCGACCCAGCCTTTTCTCAGGCCCGGGATTTCGGCCCCTGGGATCCCAGCCACGAGGTGAGTACTGCAGCTTTTCTTACCTTTATTTGCCGATTGGATTGCGTATTCTTCACAGTACTTGGAGAATTTGCCCAGGACTGCCTGGTAATCGTACCTTTGCTGCCTCCTGAAGAACCTGAACCTTGTGAATATTTCTCTTGCCCTTGCACCGGCGACGGTGAGGAGAAATTCAATTTTTTCCCTATCATCCAGGTCCTTGAGTTCAGCTGCCACCAGGAACAACTCGAACATTTGCCGGAATCGCCGCCAGTTTTCGTGGAGGTCGCCGTCGCACTGGAGCGCCTGCGGAACCGGGAGCTCGTACATCATGCCTGGGCACTGCTGGTTGTCTGTGTACACGGAGGTATGCCGGCAGGTATCGATCCACTCCTGTACCATGTGGTGTTGGGTGCTCTGGTGCACAGATGAGCCAACACAGTTGTATGTGGTACAACTCTATTTTATTATAACTCTTATAATACAGTTCGTTCTGGATACTCTGCACGTGCTGTCTCCCTGAGTGTGTTTGGCAATAGATGTGTCCTGGTTCTCACATGCAGCTAATACTGACCACCGGGGGTCGTGTCTGTGCTTTTATATCTTTCTGTCATTGGTTGTGGTGTTGTGTGTTCTGATTTGTCTGTTGGTGTGTCTATCATGATGTGTGTGTTTGAATATCATGACACCCTCTATACTGTCCCCAGCAAACACTCCCAGGACAGGCACAGCACAGGGTTTAGATACAGAGAAAAGCTCCCTCTACACTGTCCCCATTAAACACTCCAAGGACAGACACAGCACGGTGTTAGATACAGACGAACGCTCCCTCTCCACTGTCCCCATGAAACACTCCCAGGACTGGTAGAGCACCGAGTAAGATACAGAGTAAAGCTCCCTCTACACTGTCCCCATCAAACACTCCCAGGATAGGTACAGCACGGGGTTAGATACAGATTAAAGGTCCATCTACACTGTCCCCATCAAATATCCCCAGGACAGGTACAGCACGGGGTTAGATACAGAGTAAAGCTCCCTCTACACTGTCCCCATCAAACACTCCCAGGACAGGTACAGCACGGGGTTAGATACAGATTAAAGGTCCATCTACACTGTCCCCATCAAATATCCCCAGGACTGGTACAGCACGGGGTTAGATACAGAGTAAAGCTCCCTCTACACTTTCCCCATCAAACACTCCCAGGAAAGGTACAGCACGGGTTTAGTTACAGAGTAAAGCTCCCTCTACACTGTCCCCATCAAACACTCCCAGGACAGGTACAGCACGGGGTTAGATACAGATTAAAGGTCCATCTACACTGTCCCCATCAAATATCCCCAGGACTGGTACAGCACGGGGTTAGATACAGAGTAAAGATCCCTCTACACTTTCCCCATCAAACACTCCCAGGAAAGGTACAGCACGGGTTTAGTTACAGAGTAAAGCTCCCTCTACACTGTCCCCATCAAACACTCCCAGGACAGGTACAGCACGGGGTTAGATGCAGAGTAAAGCTCCCTCTACACTGTCCCCATCAAACACTCCCAGGACAGATACAGCACCGGGTTAGATACAGAGTAAAGCTCCCTCTACACTGTCCCCATCAAACACTCCCAGGACAGGTACAGTACGGGGTTAGATACAGAGCTAAGCTCCCTCTACACTGTCCCCATCAAACACTCCCAGGACAGGTACAGCACGGGGTTAGATACAGAGTAAAGCTCCCTCTACACTGTCCCCATCAAACACTCCCAGGAAAGGTACAGCACGGGGTTAGATACAGAGTAAAGCTCCCTTGACACTGTCCCCATCAAACACCACCAGGACAGGTACAGCACGGGGTTAGATACAGAGTAAAGCTCCCTCTACACTGTCTCCATCAAACACCCCCAGGACAGGTACAGCACGGGGTTAGATACAGAGTAAAGCTCCCTCTCCACTGATCCCATCAAACACTCCCAGGAGAGATACAGCACGGGGTTAGATACAGAGTAAAGCTCCCTCTACACTGTCACCATCAAACACTCCCAGGAAAGGCACAGCACGGGGTTAGATACAGAGTAAAGCTCCCTCTACACTGTCCCTATCACCAGGACAGGTACAGCACGGGTTTAGATACAGAGTAAAGCTACATCTACACTGTCCCCATCAAACACTCCCAGGACAAGTACAGCACGGGGTTAGATTCAGAGAAATGCTCCCTCTACACTGTCCCCATCAAACACTCCCAGGACAGGCACAGCACGGGGTTTAGATACAGAGAAAAGCTCCCTCTACAGTGTCCCCATCAAACACTCCCAGGTTAGGTACAGCACGGGGTTAGATACTGAGTAAAGCTCCCTCTCCACTGCCCCCATCAAACACTCCCAGGACAGATACAGCACGGGGTTAGATACAGAGTAAAGCTCCCTCTACACTGTCCCCATCAAACACTCCCAGGACAAATACAGCACGGGGTTAGATACAGAGTAAAGATCCCTCCACACTGTCCCCACCAAACACTCCCAGGACAGGTACAGCACGGGGTTAGATACAGAGTAAAGCTCCGTCTACACTGTCCCCATCAAACACTTCCAGGACAGGCACAGCACGGTGTTAGATACAGAGTAAAGCTCCCTCTACACTGTCCCCATCAAATACCCCCAGGACAGGTACAGCACGGGTATAGGTACAGAGTAAAGCACCCTCTACACTGTCCCCATCAAACACCCCCAGGACAGGTACAGTACTGGGTTAGATACATAGTAAAGCTCCCTCTGCACTGTCCCCATCAAACACTCCCAGGACAGGTACAGCACGGGGTTAGATACAGAGTAAATCTCCCTCTACAGTGTCCCCATCAAACACTCCCAGGAGAGGTACAGCACGGGGTTAGATACAGAGTAAAGCTCCCTCCACACTGTCCCCATCAAACACTCCCAGGACAGGTACAGCACGGGTTTAGGTACAGAGTAAAGCTCCCTCTACACTGTCCCCATAAAACACTCCCAGGACAGGTACAGCACGGTGTTAGATACAGAGTAACGCTCCCTCTCCACTGTCCCCATCAAACACTCCCAGGACAGGTAGAGCACCGAGTAAGATACAGAGTAAAGCTCCCTCTACACTGTCCCCATCAAACACTCCCAGGACAGATACAGCACGGGGTTAAATACAGAGTAAAGATCCCTCTACACTGTCCCCATCAAACACTCCCAGGACAGGTACAGCACGGGGTTACATACAGAGTAAAGCTCCCTTTACACTGTCCCCATCAAACACTCCCAGGATTGGTACAGCACGGGGTTAGATACAGATTAAAGCTCCATCTACACTGTCTCCATCAAACACCCTCAGGACAGGTACAGCACGGGGTTAGATATAGAGTAAAGCTCCCTCTACACTGTCCCCATCAACACTCCCAGGAGAGTTACAGCACGGGGTTAGACACAGAATAAAGATCACTCTACACTGTCCCCATCAAACAGTCCCAGGACAGGTACAGCACGGTGTTAGATACAGAGTAAAGCTACCTCTACACTGTCCCAATCAAACACTCCCAGGACAGGCACAGCACGGGGTTCGATACAGAGTAAAGCTCCCTCTACACTGTCCCCATCAAACACACCCAGGAAAGGTACAGTACGGGGTTAGATACAGAGTAAAGCTCCCTCTACACTTTCCCCATCAAACACTCCCAGGACAGGTAGAGCACCGAGTAAGATACAGAGTAAAGCTCCCTCTACACTGTCCCCATCAAACACCCCCAGGACAGGTACAGTATGGGGTTTGATACAGAGTAAAGCTCCCTTGACACTGTGCCCATCATACACCCCGAGGACAGGTACAGCACGGGGTTAGATACAGAGAAATGCTCCCTCTACACTGTCCCCATCAAACACTCCCAGGACAGGCACAGCACGGGGTTTAGATACAGAGAAAAGCTCCCTCTACACTGTCCCCATCAAACACTCCCAGGACAGGTACAGCACGGGGTTAGATACAGAGTAAAGCTCCCTCTCTACTGTCCCCAGCAAACACTCCCAGGACAGGTACAGCACGTGGTTAGATACAGAGTAAAGCCCCCTCTTCACTGCCCCCACCAAACACTCCCAGGACAGGCACAGCACGGGGTTTAGATACAGAGAAAAGCTCCCTCTACACTGTCCCCATCAAACATTCCCTGGACAGGTACAGCACGTGGTTAGATACAGAGTAAAGCTCCCTCTCCACTGTCCCCATCAAACACTCCCAGGACAGGTAGAGCACCGAGTAAGATACAGAGTAAAGCTCCCTCTACACTGTCCCCATCAAACACTCCCAGGACAGGTACAGCACGGGGTTAGATACAGAGTAAAGCCCCCTCTACACTGTCCCCACCAAACACTCCCAGGACAGGCACAGCACGGGGTTTAGATACAGAGAAAAGCTCCCTCTACACTGTCCCCATCAAACACTCCCAGGACAGGTACAGCACGGGGTTAGATACAGAATAAAGCTCCCTCTCCACTGTCCCCATCAAACACTCCCAGGATTGTAGAGCACCGAGTAAGATACAGAGTAAAGCTCCCTCTACACTGTCCCCATCAAACACCCCCAGGACAGGTACAGTACGGGGTTAGATACAGAGAAAAGCTCACTCTACACTGTCCCCATCAAACACTCCCAGGTCAGGTACAGCACGGGGTTAGATACAGAGTAAAGCTCCCTCTCCACTGTCCCCATCAAACACTCCCAGGACAGGTAGAGCACCGAATAAAGATACAGAGTAAAGCTCCCTCTACACTGTCCCCATCAAACACTCCCAGGACAGGTACAGCACGGGGTTAGATACAGATTAAAAGTCCATCTACACTGTCCCCATCAAACACCCCCAGTACAGGTACAGCACGGGGTTAGATACAGAGTAAAGCTCCCTCTACACTGTCCCCATCAAACACTCCCAGGACAGGTACAGCAAGGTGTTAGATACAGAGTAAACCTCCCTCTACACTGTCCCCATCAATCACTCCCAGGACAGGTACAGCACGGAGTTAGAGGCAGAGTAAAGCTCCCTCTACACTGTCCCCATCAAACACTCCCAGGACAGGTACAGCACGGTGTTAGATACAGAGTAAAGCTCCCTCTACACTGTCCCCATCAAACACTCCCTGGACAGGTACAGCACGGTGTTAGATACAGAGTAACTCTCCCTCTCCACTGTCCCCATCAAACACTCCCAGGACAGGTACAGCACGGTGTTAGATACAGAGTAATGCTCCCTCTCCACTGTCCCCATCAAACACTCCCAGGACAGGTACAGCACGGTGTTAGATACAGACTAACGCTCCCTCCCCACTGTCCCCATCAAACACTCCCAGGACAGGTAGAGCACCGAGTAAGATACAGAGTAAAGGTCCCTCTACACTGTCCCCATCAAACACTCCCAGGACAGGTACAGCACGGGGTTACATACAGAGTAAAGCTCCCTCTACACTGTCCCCATCAAACACTCCCAGGACAGGTACAGCACGGTGTTAGATACAGAGTAAACGTCCCTCTACACTGTCCCCATCAATCACTCCCAGGAAAGGTACAGCACGGGGTTAGATACAGATTAAAGCTCCATCTACACTGTCTCCATCAAACACCCCCAGGACATGTACAGCATGGGGTTAGATACAGAGTAAAGCTCCCTCTACACTGTCCCCATCAAACACTCCCAGGAGAGGTACAGGACGGGGTTAGACACAGAATAAAGATCTCTCTACACTGTACCCATCAAACAGTCCCAGGACAGGTACAGCACGGGGTTAGATACAGAGGAAAGCTACCTCTACACTGTCCCAATCAAACACTCCCAGGACAGGCACAGCACGGGGTTCGATACAGAGTAAAGCTCCCTCTACACTGTCCCCATCAAACACACCCAGGAAAGGTACAGTACGGGGTTAGATACAGAGTAATGCTCCCTCTACACTTTCCCCATCAAACACTCCCAGGACAGGTAGAGCGCCGAGTAAGATACAGAGTAAAGCTCCCTCTACACTGTCCCAATCAAACACCCCCAGGACAGGTACAGCACGGGGTTAGATACAGATTAAAAGTCCATCTACACTGTCCCCATCAAACACCCCCAGTACAGGTACAGCACGGGGTTAGATACAGAGTAAAGCTCCCTCTACACTGTCCCCATCAAACACTCCCAGGACAGGTACAGCACGGGGTTAGATGCAGAGTAAATCTCCCTCTACACTGTCCCCATCAAACACTCCCAGGACAGGTACAGCACGGGGTTAGATGCAGAGTAAAGCTCTTTCTAGACTGTCCCCATCAAACACTCCCAGGACAGGTACCGCACGGGGTTAGATACAGAGTAAATCTCCCTCCACACTGTCAACATCACCAGGACTGGTACAGCACGGGTTTAGGTACAGAGTAAAGCTACCTCTACACTGTCCCCATCAAACACTCCCAGGACAGGTACAGCACGGGGTTAGATACAGAGTAAAGATCCCTCGACACTGTCCCCATCAAACACTCCCAGGACAGATACAGCACGGGGTTAAATACAGAGTAATGATCACACTACACTGTCCCCATCAAACACTTCCAGGACAGGTACAGCACGGTGTTAGATACAGAGTAAACCTCCCTCTACACTGTCCCCATCAAACACCCCCAGGACAGGTACAGTACGGGGTTAGATACAGAGTAAACGTCCCTCTACACTGTCCCCATCAATCACTCCCAGGAAAGGTACAGCACGGGGTTAGATACAGATTAAAGCTCCATCTACACTGTCTCCATCAAACACCCCCAGGACATGTACAGCATGGGGTTAGATACATAGTAAAGCTCCCTCTACACTGTCCCCATCAAACACTCCCAGGAGAGGTACAGGACGGGGTTAGACACAGAATAAAGATCTCTCTACACTGTACCCATCAAACAGTCCCAGGACAGGTACAGCACGGGGTTAGATACAGAGGAAAGCTACCTCTACACTGTCCCAATCAAACACTCCCAGGACAGGCACAGCACGGGGTTCGATACAGAGTAAAGCTCCCTCTACACTGTCCCCATCAAACACACCCAGGAAAGGTACAGTACGGGGTTAGATACAGAGTAAAGCTCCCTCTACACTTTCCCCATCAAACACTCCCAGGACAGGTAGAGCGCCGAGTAAGATACAGAGTAAAGCTCCCTCTACACTGTCCCAATCAAACACCCCCAGGATAGGTACAGCACGGGGTTAGATACAGATTAAAAGTCCATCTACACTGTCCCCATCAAACACCCCCAGTACAGGTACAGCACGGGGTTAGATACAGAGTAAAGCTCCCTCGACACTGTCCCCATCAAACACTCCCAGGACAGGTACAGCACGGGGTTAGATGCAGAGTAAATCTCCCTCTACACTGTCCCCATCAAACACTCCCAGGACAGGTACAGCACGGGGTTAGATGCAGAGTAAAGCTCCCTCTAGACTGTCCCCATCAAACACTCCCAGGTCAGATACCGCACGGGGTTAGATACAGAGTAAATCTCCCGCCACACTGTCAACATCACCAGGACTGGTACAGCACGGGTTTAGGTACAGAGTAAAGCTACCTCTACACTGTCCCCATCAAACACTCCCAGGACAGGTACAGCACGGGGTTAGATACAGAGTAAAGATCCCTCGACACTGTCCCCATCAAACACTTCCAGGACAGATACAGCACGGGGTTAAATACAGAGTAATGATCACACTACACTGTCCCCATCAAACACTTCCAGGACAGGTACAGCACGGTGTTAGATACAGAGTAAACCTCCCTCTACACTGTCCCCATGAAACACTCCCTGGACAGGTAGAGCACCGAGTAAGATACAGAGTAAAGCTCACTCTACACTGTCCCCATCAATCACTCCCAGGACAGGGACAGCACGGGGTTAGATGCAGAGTAAAGCTCCCTCTACACTGTCCCCATCAAACACTCCCAGGACAGGTACAGCACGGTGTTAGATACAGAGTAACGCTCCCTCTCCACTGTCCCCATGAAACACTCCCTGGACAGGTAGAGCACCGAGTAAGATACAGAGTAAAGCTCACTCTACACTGTCCCCATCAAACACTCCCAGGAGAGGTACAGCACGGGGTTAGATGCAGAGTAAAGCTCCCTCTTCACTGTCCCCATCAAACACTCCCAGGACAGGTACAGCACGGTGTTAGATACAGAGTAACTCTCCCTCTCCACTGTCCCCATCAAACACTCCCAGGACAGGTACAGCACGGTGTTAGATACAGAGTAACGCTCCCTCTCCACTGTCCCCATCAAACACTCCCTGGACAGGTAGAGCACCGAGTAAGATACAGAGTAAAGCTCCCTCTACACTGTCCCCATCAAACACTCCCAGGAGAGGTACAGCACGGGGTTAGATGCAGAGTAAAGCTCCCTCTACACTGTCCCCATCAAACACTCCCAGGACAGGTACAGCACGGTGTTAGATACAGAGTAACGCACCCTCTCCACTGTCCCCATCAAACACTCCCAGGACAGGTAGAGCACCGAGTAAGATACAGAGTAAAGGTCCCTCTACACTGTCCCCATCAAACACTCCCAGGACAGGTACAGCACGGGGTTACATACAGAGTAAAGCTCCCTCTACACTGTCCCCATCAAACACTCCCAGGACAGGTACAGCACGGTGTTAGATACAGAGTAAACGTCCCTCTACACTGTCCCCATCAATCACTCCCAGGAAAGATACAGCACGGGGTTAGATACAGAGTAAAGCTCCCTTTACACTGTCCCCATCAAACACTCCCAGGACTGGTACAGCACGTGGTTAGATACAGATTAAAGCTCCATCTACACTGTCTCCATCAAACACCCTCAGGACATGTACAGCATGGGGTTAGATACAGAGTAAAGCTCCCTCTACACTGTCCCCATCAAACACTCCCAGGAGAGGTACAGGACGGGGTTAGACACAGAATAAAGATCTCTCTACACTGTCCCAATCAAACACTCCCAGGACAGGCACAGCACGGGGTTCGATACAGAGTAAAGCTCCCTCTACACTGTCCCCATCAAACACACCCAGGAAAGGTACAGTACGGGGTTAGATACAGAGTAAAGCTCCCTCTACACTTTCCCCATCAAACACTCCCAGGACAGGTAGAGCGCCGAGTAAGATACAGAGTAAAGCTCCCTCTACACTGTCCCCATCAAACACCCCCAGGACAGGTACAGTACGGGGTTAGATACAGAGTAAAGCTCCCTCTACACTTTCCCCATCAAACACTCCCAGGACAGGTAGAGCGCCGAGTAAGATACAGAGTAAAGCTCCCTCTACACTTTCCCCATCAAACACTCCCAGGACAGGTAGAGCGCCGAGTAAGATACAGAGTAAAGCTCCCTCTACACTTTCCCCATCAAACACTCCCAGGACAGGTAGAGCGCCGAGTAAGATACAGAGTAAAGCTCCCTCTACACTGTCCCCATCAAACACTCCCAGGACAGGTACAGCACGGGGTTAGATACAGAGTAAAGCTCCCTCTCCACTGTCCCCATCAAACACTCCCAGGACAGGTACAGCACGGGGTTAGATACAGATTAAAGGTCCATCTACACTGTCCCCATCAAACACTCCCAGGACAGGTACAGCACGGGGTTAGATACAGATTAAAGGTCCATCTACACTGTCCCCATCAAACACTCCCAGGACAGGTACAGCACGGGGTTAGATACAGATTAAAGCTCCCTCTCCACTGTCCCCATCAAACACCCCCAGGACAGGTACAGCACGGGGTTAGATGCAGAGTAAAGCTCTATCAACACTGTCCCCATCACCAGGACAGGTACAGCACGGGGTTAGATACAGAGTGAAGCTCCCTCTATACTGTCCCCACCAAACACTCCCAGGACAGGCACAGCACGGGGTTTAGATACAGAGAAAAGATCCCTCCACACTGTCCCCATCAAACACTCCCAGGACAGACACAGCACGGTGTTAGATACAGAGTAATGCTCCCTCTCCACTGTCCCCATCAAACACTCCCAGGACAGGTAGAGCACCGAGTAAGATACAGGGTAAAGCTCCCTCTACACTGTCCCCATCAAACACTCCCAGGACAGATACAGCACCGGGTTAAATACAGAGTAAAGATCCCTCTACACTGTCCCCATCGCCAGGACAGGTACAGCACGGGTTTAGATACAGAGTAAAGCTATCTCTACACTGTCCCCATCAAACACTCCCAGGACAGACACAGCACGGTGTTAGATACAGAGTAACTCTCCCTCTCCACTGTCCCCATCAAACACTCCCAGGACAGGTAGAGCACCGAGTAAGATACAGAGAAAAGCTCCCTCTACACTGGCCCCATCAAACACTCCCTGGACAGATACAGCACGGGGTTAAATACAGAGTAAAGATCCCTCTACACTGTCCCCATCAAACACTCCCAGGACAGGTCCAGCACGGGGTTACAGACAGAGTAAAGCTCCCTCTACACTGACCCCATGAAACACTCCCAGGACAGCTACAGCACGGTGTTAGATACAGAGAAACCTCCCTCTACACTGTCCCCATCAATCACTCCCAGGACAGGTACAGCACGGGGTTAGATACAGAGTAAAGCTCCCTTTACACTGTCCCCATGAAACACACCCAGGACAGGTACAGCACGGTGTTAGATACAGAGAAACCTCCCTCTACACTGTCCCCATCAATCACTCCCAGGAAAGGTACGGCACGGGGTTAGATACAGAGTCAAGCTCCCTCTCCACTGTCCTTATTAAACACTCCCAGGACAAGTACAGCATGGGGTTAGATACAGAGTAAAGCTCCTCTACACTGTCCCCATCAAAAGCTCCCAGGACAGGTACTGCACGGGGTTAGGTAGAGAGTAAAGCTACCTCTCCACTGCCCCCATCAACCACTCCCAGGACAGGTACAGCACGGGGTTAGATACAGAGTAAAGCTCCCTCTACACTGTCCCCATCAAACACTCCCAGGACAGGTACAGCACGGGGTTAGATACAGAGTAAAGCTCCCTCTCCACTGTCCCCATTAAACACTCCCAGGACAAGTACAGCATGGGGTTAGATACAGAGTAAAGCTCCCTCTACACTGTCCACACCAAACACTCCCAGGACAGGCACAGCACGGGGTTTAGATACAGACTAAAGCTCCCTCTACACTTTCCCCATGAAACACTCCCAGGACAGGTACAGCACTGGGTTAGATACATAGTAAAGCTCCCTCTCCACTGTCCCCATCAAACACTCCCAGGACAGGTTCAGCACGGGGTTAGATACAGAGTAAAGCTCCCTCTCCACTGTCCCCATCAAACAATCCCAGGACAGATACAGCACGGTGTTAGATACAGAGTACAGCTCCATCTACACTGTCCCCATCAAACACTCCCAGGACATGTACAGCACGGGGTTAGATACAGAGAAAAGCTCCCTCTCCACTGTCCCCATCAAACACTCCCAGGACAGGTACAGCAAGGGGTTTGATACAGACTAAAGCTCCATCTACACTGTCCCCATCAAACACCCCCAGGACAGGTACTGCACAGGGTTAGATACAGAGTAAAGCACCATCTACACTGTCCACATCAAACAGTCCCAGGACAAGTACAGCACGGGGTTGGAATCAGAGTAAAGCTCCCTCTACACTGTCCCCACCAAACACTCCCAGGACAGGCACAGCACGGGGTTTAGGTACAGAGTAAAGCTCCCTCTGCACTGCCCAATCAAACACTCCAAGGATAGGTACAGCACGGGGTTAGATACAGAGTAAAGCTCCCTCCACACTGTCCCTATCAAACACTCCCAGGACAGTTACAGCACGGGGTTAGATACAGAGTAAAGCTCCCTCTACACTGTCCCCATCAAACACCCAGGGCAGATCCAGCAGGGGGTTTAGATACAGAGTAAAGCTTCCTCCGCACTGTCCCCATCAAACTCTCCCAGGACAGGTACAGCACCGGGTTAGATAAAGAGTAAAGCTCCCTCTACATTGCCCTCATTAAACACTCCCAGGACAGGCATAGCACGGGGTTTTGATCCAGAGTAAAGCTCCCTCTACACTGTCCCCAGAGAGAAATACAGCAAGATGGAGAGAATGTGTGAGAGACAGAAATACTGCAAGATAGAGAGAATGTGTGAGAGAGAGAGATACTGCAAGATAGAGAGAATGTGTGAGAGCGAGATACAGCAAGATAGAGAGAATGTGTGAGAGAGAGAAATACAGCAAGATAGAGAGAATGTGTCTGTGAGAGAAAAATACAGCAAGATAGAGAGAATTTGTGAGAGAGAGATACAGCAAGATAGAGAGAATGTGTGAGAGAGAGAAAGATACAGCAAGTTAGAGTGAATGTGTGAGAGAGAGAAATACAGCAAGATAGAGAGAATGTGTGTCAGAGAGAAATACAGCAAGATAGAGTGAATGTGTGAGAGAGAAATACAGCAAGATAGAGAGAATGTGTGAGAGAGAGAAATACAGCAAGATAGAGAGAATGCGTGAGAGAGATACAGCAAGATAGAGAGAATGTGTGAGAGAGAGAGAAATACAGCAAGATGGACAGAATGTGTGTGAGAGAGATACAGCAAGATAGAGAGAATATGTGTAAGAGAGAAATACAGAAAGATAGAGAGAATGTGTGTGAGAGAGATACAGCAAGATAGAGAGAATGTGTGAGAGAGATAGAGATACAGCAAGATAGAGAGAATGTGTGTGAGAGAGTGAGATACAGCAAGATAGAGAGAATGTGTGAGAGAGATACAGCAAGATAGAGAGAATGTGTGTGTGAGAGAGAAAGATACAGCAAGATAGAGAGAATGTGTGAGTGAGAGAGAGAGATACAGCAAGATAGAGAGAATGTGTGTAAGAGAGAAATACAGCAAGATAGAGAGAATGTGTGTCAGAGAGAAATACAGCAAGATAGAGAGAATGAGTGAGAGAGAGAGATACAGCAAGATAGAGAGAATGTGTGAGAGAGAGTAATACAGCAAGATAGAGAGAATATGTGTAAGAGAGAAATACAGCAAGATAGAGAGAATGTGTGAGAGACAGAAATACAGCAAGATGGAGAGAATGTGTGTGAGAGAGAGATACATCAAGATAGAGAGAATGTGTGAGAGACAGAAATACAGCAAGATGGAGAGAATGTGTGAGAGAGAGATACAGCAAGATGGAGAGAATGTGTGTGAGAGAGAAATACAGCAAGTTAGAGAGAATGTGTGAGATTGAGATATACAGCAAGATAGAGAGAATGTGTGTGAGAGAGAGAGAAATAGAGCAAGATAGAGAGAATGTGTGAGAGAGAGAAATACAGCAAGATAGAGAGAATGTGCGAGAGAGAGATACAGCAAGATAGAGAGAATGTGTGAGAGAGAGAGAAATACAGCAAGATAGAGAGGATGTGTGAGAGAGAGAGACACAGCAAGATAGAGAGAATGTGTAAGAGAGAGAGAAATACAGCAAGATAGAGAGAATGTGTGTGAGAGAGAGAGATACAGCAAGATGGAGAGAATGTGTGTGAGAGAAATCCAGCAAGATAGAGAGAATGTGTGTGAGAGAGAGATACAGCATGATAGATAGAATGTGTGATAGAGAGAGAGAAATACAGCAAGATAGAGAGAATGTGTGTGAGAGAGAGATACAGCAAGATAGAGAGAATGTGTGAGAGAGAGAGATACAGCAAGATAGAGAGAATATGTGTAAGAGAGAAATACAGAAAGATAGAGAGAATGTGTGTGAGAGAGATACAGCAAGATAGAGAGAATGTGTGAGAGAGATAGAGATACAGCAAGATAGAGAGAATGTGTGTGAGAGAGTGAGATACAGCAAGATAGAGAGAATGTGTGAGAGAGATACAGCAAGATAGAGAGAATGTGTGTGTGAGAGAGAAAGATACAGCAAGATAGAGAGAATGTGTGAGTGAGAGAGAGAGATACAGCAAGATAGAGAGAATGTGTGTAAGAGAGAAATACAGCAAGATAGAGAGAATGTGTGTCAGAGAGAAATACAGCAAGATAGAGAGAATGAGTGAGAGAGAGAGATACAGCAAGATAGAGAGAATGTGTGAGAGAGAGTAATACAGCAAGATAGAGAGAATATGTGTAAGAGAGAAATACAGCAAGATAGAGAGAATGTGTGAGAGACAGAAATACAGCAAGATGGAGAGAATGTGTGTGAGAGAGAGATACATCAAGATAGAGAGAATGTGTGAGAGACAGAAATACAGCAAGATGGAGAGAATGTGTGAGAGAGAGATACAGCAAGATGGAGAGAATGTGTGTGAGAGAGAAATACAGCAAGTTAGAGAGAATGTGTGAGATTGAGATATACAGCAAGATAGAGAGAATGTGTGTGAGAGAGAGAGAAATAGAGCAAGATAGAGAGAATGTGTGAGAGAGAGAAATACAGCAAGATAGAGAGAATGTGCGAGAGAGAGATACAGCAAGATAGAGAGAATGTGTGTGAGAGAGAGAGATACAGCAAGATAGAGAGAATGTGTGTGAGAGAGAGAGATACAGCAAGATAGAGAGAATGTGTGAGAGAGAGAGAAATACAGCAAGATAGAGAGGATGTGTGAGAGAGAGAGACACAGCAAGATAGAGAGAATGTGTAAGAGAGAGAGAAATACAGCAAGATAGAGAGAATGTGTGTGAGAGAGAGAGATACAGCAAGATGGAGAGAATGTGTGTGAGAGAAATCCAGCAAGATAGAGAGAATGTGTGTGAGAGAGAGATACAGCATGATAGATAGAATGTGTGATAGAGAGAGAGAAATACAGCAAGATAGAGAGAATGTGTGTGAGAGAGAGATACAGCAAGATAGAGAGAATGTGTGAGAGAGAGAGATACAGCAAGATAGATAGAATGTGTGATAGAGAGAGAGAAATACAGCAAGATAGAGAGATTGTGTGCGAGAGAGATACAGCAAGATAGAGAGAATGTGTGAGAGAGAGAAAAATACAGCAAGATAGAGAGAATGTGTGAGAGAGAGATACAGCAAGATAGAGAGAATTTTTGAGAGCGAGAGATAGAGCAAGATAGAGAGAATGTGTGTGAGAGAGAGAGAAATACAGCAAGATAGAGAGAATGTTTGAGAGAGAGATACAGCAAGATAGAGAGAAGGTGTGCGAGAGGGAGAAATACTGCAAGATAGAGAGAATGTGCGCGAGAGAGATACAGCAAGATAGAGAGAATGTGTGAGAGAGAGAGAAATAGGGCAAGATGGAGAGAATGTGTGTGAGAGAGAGATACAGCAAGATAGAGAGAATGTGTGAGAGAGAGAAATACTCAAGATAGAGAGAATGTGTGAGAGAGAGATACAGCAAGATCGAGAGAATGTGTGTGAGAGATACAGCAAGATAGAGAGAATGTGTGTGTGAGAGAGAGAGATACAGCAAGATAGAGAGAATGTGTGTAAGAGAGAAATACAGCAAGATAGAGTGTATGTGTGTCAGAGAGAAATACAGCAAGATAGAGAGAATGAGTGAGAGAGAGAGATACAGCAAGATAGAGAGAATGTGTGAGAGAGAGAGAAATACAGCAAGATGGAGAGAATGTGTGTGAGAGAGAGATACAGCAAGATAGAGAGAATGTGTGAGAGAGGGAAATGCAGCAAGATAGAGAGAATATGTGTAAGGGAGAAATACAGCAGGATAGAGAGAATGTGTGAGAGAGAGAGAAATACAGCAAGATGGAGAAAATGTGTGTGAGAGAGAAATACATCAAGATAGAGAGAATGTGTGAGAGACAGAAATACAGCAAGATGGAGAGAATGTGAGAGAGAGAGAGATACAGCAAAATGGAGAGAATGTGTGAGAGCGAGAAATACAGCAAGTTAGAGAGAATGTGTGAGAGAGAGATACAGCAAGATGGAGAGAATGTGTGAGAGAGATAGAGATACAGCAAGATAGAGAGAATGTGTGTGAGAGTGTGAGATACAGCAAGATAGAGAGAATGTGTGTGTGAGAGAGAGAGATACAGCAAGATAGAGAGAATGTGTGTAAGAGAGAAATACAGCAAGATAGAGTGTATGTGTGTCAGAGAGAAATACAGCAAGATAGAGAGAATGAGTGAGAGAGAGATACAGCAAGATAGAGAGAATGTGTGAGAGAGGGAAATGCAGCAAGATAGAGAGAATATGTGTAAGGGAGAAATACAGCAGGATAGAGAGAATGTGTGAGAGAGAGAGAAATACAGCAAGATGGAGAGAATGTGTGTGAGAGAGAAATACATCAAGATAGAGAGAATGTGTGAGAGACAGAAATACAGCAAGATGGAGAGAATGTGAGAGAGAGAGAGATATACAGCAAAATGGAGAGAATGTGTGTGAGAGAGAAATACAGCAAGTTAGAGAGAATGTGTGAGATTGAGATATACAGCAAGATAGAGAGAATGTGTGTGAGAGAGAGAGAAATACAGCAAGATAGAGAGAATGTGTGAGAGAGAGAAATACAGCAAGATAGAGAGAATGTGTGTGAGAGAGATACAGCAAGATGGAGAGAATGTGTGAGAGAGATAGAGATACAGCAAGATAGAGAGAATGTGTGTGAGAGAGTGAGATACAGCAAGATAGAGAGAATGTGTGAGAGAGATACAGCAAGACAGAGAGAATGTGTGTGTGAGAGAGAGAGATACAGCAAGATAGAGAGAATGTGTGTGTGAGAGAGAGAGATACAGCAAGATAGAGAGAATGTGTGTAAGAGAGAAATACAGCAAGATAGAGAGAATGTGTGTCAGAGAGAAATACAGCAAGATAGAGAGAATGAGTGAGAGAGAGAGATACAGCAAGATAGAGAGAATGTGTGAGAGAGAGAAATACAGCAAGATAGAGGGAATATGTGTCAGAGAGAAATACAGCAAGATAGAGAGAATGTGTGAGAGAGAGAGATACATCAAGATAGAGAGAATGTGTGAGAGACAGAAATACAGCAAGATGGAGAGAATGTGTGTGAGAGAGAGATACAGCAAGATAGAGAGAATGTGTGAGAGAGAGAGATACAGCAAGATAGATAGAATGTGTGATAGAGAGAGAGAAATACAGCAAGATAGAGAGATTGTGTGCGAGAGAGATACAGCAAGATAGAGAGAATGTGTGAGAGAGAGAAAAATACAGCAAGATAGAGAGAATGTGTGAGAGAGAGATACAGCAAGATAGAGAGAATTTTTGAGAGCGAGAGATAGAGCAAGATAGAGAGAATGTGTGTGAGAGAGAGAGAAATACAGCAAGATAGAGAGAATGTTTGAGAGAGAGATACAGCAAGATAGAGAGAAGGTGTGCGAGAGGGAGAAATACTGCAAGATAGAGAGAATGTGCGCGAGAGAGATACAGCAAGATAGAGAGAATGTGTGAGAGAGAGAGAAATACAGCAAGATGGAGAGAATGTGTGTGAGAGAGAGATACAGCAAGATAGAGAGAATGTGTGAGAGAGAGAAATACAGCAAGATAGAGAGAATGTGTGTCAGAGAGAAATACAGCAAGATAGAGTGAATGTGTGAGAGAGAAATACAGCAAGATAGAGAGAATGTGTGAGAGAGAGAAATACAGCAAGATAGAGAGAATGCGTGAGAGAGATACAGCAAGATAGAGAGAATGTGTGAGAGAGAGAGAAATACAGCAAGATGGACAGAATGTGTGTGAGAGAGATACAGCAAGATAGAGAGAATATGTGTAAGAGAGAAATACAGAAAGATAGAGAGAATGTGTGTGAGAGAGATACAGCAAGATAGAGAGAATGTGTGAGAGAGATAGAGATACAGCAAGATAGAGAGAATGTGTGTGAGAGAGTGAGATACAGCAAGATAGAGAGAATGTGTGAGAGAGATACAGCAAGATAGAGAGAATGTGTGTGTGAGAGAGAAAGATACAGCAAGATAGAGAGAATGTGTGAGTGAGAGAGAGAGATACAGCAAGATAGAGAGAATGTGTGTAAGAGAGAAATACAGCAAGATAGAGAGAATGTGTGTCAGAGAGAAATACAGCAAGATAGAGAGAATGAGTGAGAGAGAGAGATACAGCAAGATAGAGAGAATGTGTGAGAGAGAGTAATACAGCAAGATAGAGAGAATATGTGTAAGAGAGAAATACAGCAAGATAGAGAGAATGTGTGAGAGACAGAAATACAGCAAGATGGAGAGAATGTGTGTGAGAGAGAGATACATCAAGATAGAGAGAATGTGTGAGAGACAGAAATACAGCAAGATGGAGAGAATGTGTGAGAGAGAGATACAGCAAGATGGAGAGAATGTGTGTGAGAGAGAAATACAGCAAGTTAGAGAGAATGTGTGAGATTGAGATATACAGCAAGATAGAGAGAATGTGTGTGAGAGAGAGAGAAATAGAGCAAGATAGAGAGAATGTGTGAGAGAGAGAAATACAGCAAGATAGAGAGAATGTGCGAGAGAGAGATACAGCAAGATAGAGAGAATGTGTGAGAGAGAGAGAAATACAGCAAGATAGAGAGGATGTGTGAGAGAGAGAGACACAGCAAGATAGAGAGAATGTGTAAGAGAGAGAGAAATACAGCAAGATAGAGAGAATGTGTGTGAGAGAGAGAGATACAGCAAGATGGAGAGAATGTGTGTGAGAGAAATCCAGCAAGATAGAGAGAATGTGTGTGAGAGAGAGATACAGCATGATAGATAGAATGTGTGATAGAGAGAGAGAAATACAGCAAGATAGAGAGAATGTGTGTGAGAGAGAGATACAGCAAGATAGAGAGAATGTGTGAGAGAGAGAGATACAGCAAGATAGAGAGAATATGTGTAAGAGAGAAATACAGAAAGATAGAGAGAATGTGTGTGAGAGAGATACAGCAAGATAGAGAGAATGTGTGAGAGAGATAGAGATACAGCAAGATAGAGAGAATGTGTGTGAGAGAGTGAGATACAGCAAGATAGAGAGAATGTGTGAGAGAGATACAGCAAGATAGAGAGAATGTGTGTGTGAGAGAGAAAGATACAGCAAGATAGAGAGAATGTGTGAGTGAGAGAGAGAGATACAGCAAGATAGAGAGAATGTGTGTAAGAGAGAAATACAGCAAGATAGAGAGAATGTGTGTCAGAGAGAAATACAGCAAGATAGAGAGAATGAGTGAGAGAGAGAGATACAGCAAGATAGAGAGAATGTGTGAGAGAGAGTAATACAGCAAGATAGAGAGAATATGTGTAAGAGAGAAATACAGCAAGATAGAGAGAATGTGTGAGAGACAGAAATACAGCAAGATGGAGAGAATGTGTGTGAGAGAGAGATACATCAAGATAGAGAGAATGTGTGAGAGACAGAAATACAGCAAGATGGAGAGAATGTGTGAGAGAGAGATACAGCAAGATGGAGAGAATGTGTGTGAGAGAGAAATACAGCAAGTTAGAGAGAATGTGTGAGATTGAGATATACAGCAAGATAGAGAGAATGTGTGTGAGAGAGAGAGAAATAGAGCAAGATAGAGAGAATGTGTGAGAGAGAGAAATACAGCAAGATAGAGAGAATGTGCGAGAGAGAGATACAGCAAGATAGAGAGAATGTGTGTGAGAGAGAGAGATACAGCAAGATAGAGAGAATGTGTGTGAGAGAGAGAGATACAGCAAGATAGAGAGAATGTGTGAGAGAGAGAGAAATACAGCAAGATAGAGAGGATGTGTGAGAGAGAGAGACACAGCAAGATAGAGAGAATGTGTAAGAGAGAGAGAAATACAGCAAGATAGAGAGAATGTGTGTGAGAGAGAGAGATACAGCAAGATGGAGAGAATGTGTGTGAGAGAAATCCAGCAAGATAGAGAGAATGTGTGTGAGAGAGAGATACAGCATGATAGATAGAATGTGTGATAGAGAGAGAGAAATACAGCAAGATAGAGAGAATGTGTGTGAGAGAGAGATACAGCAAGATAGAGAGAATGTGTGAGAGAGAGAGATACAGCAAGATAGATAGAATGTGTGATAGAGAGAGAGAAATACAGCAAGATAGAGAGATTGTGTGCGAGAGAGATACAGCAAGATAGAGAGAATGTGTGAGAGAGAGAAAAATACAGCAAGATAGAGAGAATGTGTGAGAGAGAGATACAGCAAGATAGAGAGAATTTTTGAGAGCGAGAGATAGAGCAAGATAGAGAGAATGTGTGTGAGAGAGAGAGAAATACAGCAAGATAGAGAGAATGTTTGAGAGAGAGATACAGCAAGATAGAGAGAAGGTGTGCGAGAGGGAGAAATACTGCAAGATAGAGAGAATGTGCGCGAGAGAGATACAGCAAGATAGAGAGAATGTGTGAGAGAGAGAGAAATAGGGCAAGATGGAGAGAATGTGTGTGAGAGAGAGATACAGCAAGATAGAGAGAATGTGTGAGAGAGAGAAATACTCAAGATAGAGAGAATGTGTGAGAGAGAGATACAGCAAGATCGAGAGAATGTGTGTGAGAGATACAGCAAGATAGAGAGAATGTGTGTGTGAGAGAGAGAGATACAGCAAGATAGAGAGAATGTGTGTAAGAGAGAAATACAGCAAGATAGAGTGTATGTGTGTCAGAGAGAAATACAGCAAGATAGAGAGAATGAGTGAGAGAGAGAGATACAGCAAGATAGAGAGAATGTGTGAGAGAGAGAGAAATACAGCAAGATGGAGAGAATGTGTGTGAGAGAGAGATACAGCAAGATAGAGAGAATGTGTGAGAGAGGGAAATGCAGCAAGATAGAGAGAATATGTGTAAGGGAGAAATACAGCAGGATAGAGAGAATGTGTGAGAGAGAGAGAAATACAGCAAGATGGAGAAAATGTGTGTGAGAGAGAAATACATCAAGATAGAGAGAATGTGTGAGAGACAGAAATACAGCAAGATGGAGAGAATGTGAGAGAGAGAGAGATACAGCAAAATGGAGAGAATGTGTGAGAGCGAGAAATACAGCAAGTTAGAGAGAATGTGTGAGAGAGAGATACAGCAAGATGGAGAGAATGTGTGAGAGAGATAGAGATACAGCAAGATAGAGAGAATGTGTGTGAGAGTGTGAGATACAGCAAGATAGAGAGAATGTGTGTGTGAGAGAGAGAGATACAGCAAGATAGAGAGAATGTGTGTAAGAGAGAAATACAGCAAGATAGAGTGTATGTGTGTCAGAGAGAAATACAGCAAGATAGAGAGAATGAGTGAGAGAGAGATACAGCAAGATAGAGAGAATGTGTGAGAGAGGGAAATGCAGCAAGATAGAGAGAATATGTGTAAGGGAGAAATACAGCAGGATAGAGAGAATGTGTGAGAGAGAGAGAAATACAGCAAGATGGAGAGAATGTGTGTGAGAGAGAAATACATCAAGATAGAGAGAATGTGTGAGAGACAGAAATACAGCAAGATGGAGAGAATGTGAGAGAGAGAGAGATATACAGCAAAATGGAGAGAATGTGTGTGAGAGAGAAATACAGCAAGTTAGAGAGAATGTGTGAGATTGAGATATACAGCAAGATAGAGAGAATGTGTGTGAGAGAGAGAGAAATACAGCAAGATAGAGAGAATGTGTGAGAGAGAGAAATACAGCAAGATAGAGAGAATGTGTGTGAGAGAGATACAGCAAGATGGAGAGAATGTGTGAGAGAGATAGAGATACAGCAAGATAGAGAGAATGTGTGTGAGAGAGTGAGATACAGCAAGATAGAGAGAATGTGTGAGAGAGATACAGCAAGACAGAGAGAATGTGTGTGTGAGAGAGAGAGATACAGCAAGATAGAGAGAATGTGTGTGTGAGAGAGAGAGATACAGCAAGATAGAGAGAATGTGTGTAAGAGAGAAATACAGCAAGATAGAGAGAATGTGTGTCAGAGAGAAATACAGCAAGATAGAGAGAATGAGTGAGAGAGAGAGATACAGCAAGATAGAGAGAATGTGTGAGAGAGAGAAATACAGCAAGATAGAGGGAATATGTGTCAGAGAGAAATACAGCAAGATAGAGAGAATGTGTGAGAGAGAGAGATACATCAAGATAGAGAGAATGTGTGAGAGACAGAAATACAGCAAGATGGAGAGAATGTGTGTGAGAGAGAGATACAGCAAGATAGAGAGAATGTGTGAGAGAGAGAGATACAGCAAGATAGATAGAATGTGTGATAGAGAGAGAGAAATACAGCAAGATAGAGAGATTGTGTGCGAGAGAGATACAGCAAGATAGAGAGAATGTGTGAGAGAGAGAAAAATACAGCAAGATAGAGAGAATGTGTGAGAGAGAGATACAGCAAGATAGAGAGAATTTTTGAGAGCGAGAGATAGAGCAAGATAGAGAGAATGTGTGTGAGAGAGAGAGAAATACAGCAAGATAGAGAGAATGTTTGAGAGAGAGATACAGCAAGATAGAGAGAAGGTGTGCGAGAGGGAGAAATACTGCAAGATAGAGAGAATGTGCGCGAGAGAGATACAGCAAGATAGAGAGAATGTGTGAGAGAGAGAGAAATACAGCAAGATGGAGAGAATGTGTGTGAGAGAGAGATACAGCAAGATAGAGAGAATGTGTGAGAGAGAGAAATACTCAAGATAGAGAGAATGTGTGAGGGAGAGATACAGCAAGATCGAGAGAATGTGTGTGAGAGATACAGCAAGATAGAGAGAATGTGTGTGTGAGAGAGAGAGATACAGCAAGATAGAGAGAATGTGTGTAAGAAGGAAATACAGCAAGATAGAGAGAATGAGTGAGAGAGAGAGATACAGCAAGATAGAGAGAATGTGTGAGAGAGGGAAATGCAGCAAGATAGAGAGACTATGTGTAAGGGAGAAATACAGCAGGATAGAGAGAATGTGTGAGAGAGAGAGAAATACAGCAAGATGGAGAGAATGTGTGTGAGAGAGAAATACATCAAGATAGAGAGAATGTGTGAGAGACAGAAATACAGCAAGATGGAGAGAATGTGAGAGAGAGAGAGATACAGCAAAATGGAGAGAATGTGTGTGAGAGAGAAATACAGCAAGTTAGAGAGAATGTGTGAGATTGAGATATACAGCAAGATAGATAGAATGTGTGTGAGAGAGAGAGAAATACAGCAAGATAGAGAGAATGTGTGAGAGAGAGAAATACAGCAAGATAGAGAGAATGTGTGTGAGAGAGATACAGCAAGATGGAGAGAATGTGTGAGAGAGATAGAGATACAGCAAGATAGAGAGAATGTGTGTGAGAGAGAGAAATACAGCAAACTAGAGAGAATGTGTGAGAGAGAGAGATAAAGCAAGATGGAGAGAATGTGTGTGAAAGAGAGGAATACAGCAAGATAGAGAGAATGTGTGAGAGAGAGATAAAGCAAGATGGAGAGAATGTGCGTGAAAGAGAGAAATACAGCAAGATAGAGAGAATGTGTGTGAGAGAGAAATACAGCAAGTTAGAGAGAATGTGCGTGAGAGAGAGATACAGCAAGATAGAGAGAATGTGTGAGAGAGATATACATCAAGATAGAGAGAATGTGTGAGAGAGAGAAATACAGCAAGATAGAGAGAATGTGTGAGAGAGAGAGATACAGCAAAATGGAGAGAATGTGTGTGAGAGAGAAATACAGCAGGATGGAGAGAATGTGTGTGAGAGAGAGAAATACAGCAAGATAGAGAGAATGTGTGTGAAAGAGATATACAGCAAGATAGAGAGAATGTGTGTGAGAGAGAGAAATACAGCAAGATAGAGAGAATGTGTGTGAGAGAGAAATACAGCAAGATAGAGAGAATGTGTGAGAGAGAGATAAAGCAAGATGGAGAGAATGTGTGTGAAAGAGAGAAATACAGCAAGATAGAGAGAATGTGTGTGAGAGAGATACAGCAAGATAGAGAGAATGTGTGTGAGAGAGATATACATCAAGATAGAGAGAATGTGTGTGAGAGAGAAATACAGCAAGATAGAGAGAATGTGCGTGAGAGAGAGATACAGCAAGATAGAGAGAATGTGTGAGAGAGATATACATCAAGATAGAGAGAATGTGTGAGAGAGAGAAATACAGCAAGATAGAGAGAATGTGTGTGAGAGAGAGAAATACAGCAAGATAGAGAGAATGTGTGTGAAAGAGATATACAGCAAGATAGAGAGAATGTGTGTGAGAGAGAGAAATACAGCAAGATAGAGAGAATGTGTGTGAGAGAGAAATACAGCAAGATAGAGAGAATGTGTGAGAGAGAGAGATACAGCAAGATAGAGAGAATGTGTGTGAGAGAGAGAGATACAGCAAGATAGAGAGCACTATGCGCCAATCGAAAAGGAGTGCCTAGGCCTGTTGACTGGCGTTGACAAGTTCCATGACTACGTGTAAGGCCTTCCCCAGTTCACTGTGGAGACCGACCATCGCCCGCTGGTTGGCATCATCCAAAAAACCTCAATGACATGACCCCTCACCTCCAGCGCATTCTGCTCAAACTCCGGAGGTACGACTTCCAACTTGTATACACCCCGGGTAAGGACCTGATTATAGCAGGCGCTGTGTCCAGGGCAGTCAGCACTCCGTCCGACCCAGGGGGATCGTTTGCCAAGTCGACGCCCATGTAGCCTTCACTTCTGCCAATCTGCCGGCCACTGATGACGCCTTGCCCACATTCGCCGTGAGACTGCGGCTGACCCCCTCCTACAACGTGTGATGCGCCACATGACAGACGGGTGGCTCAAGGGACAATGCCCACAGCTTTATAACATTCGGGACGACTTGGCAGTCTTTGATGGTGTCCTCCTGAAGCTGGACCGCATCGTGATCCCACACAGCATGCACCGGCTTGTCTTAGAACAGCTGCACGAAGGCCATCTCGGCATTGAGAAGTGCCAATGGAGGGCCTGAGAGGCTGTATACTGGCCGGGAATAAATGAGGACATTGCCAACACTGTGCTCAATTGCCCCACCTGTCAGCGCTTCCAGCCGGCACAACCACGTGAGACCCTTAAGCCCCATGAGTTGGTCACGTCCCCCTGGTCGAAGGTGGGCGTGGACCTGTTCCATGCGCTCGGCAGGGACATGTCCTCATAATCGACTACTTTTCCAGCTATCCAGGGGTCATACGCCTGCACGACACCACGTCCTCGGCTGTTATCCGGGCCTGTAAGGAGACCTTTGCTCACCACGGCATCCCGCTCACCGTGATGTCAGACAATGGCCTCTGCTTCGCGAGTCAGGAATGGTCTTCCTTCGCTAGCAGCTACAACTTTGCACACATGACGTCCAGTCCCCTGCACCCTCAGTCGAATGGCAAGGCAGAAAAGGGCGTCCACATCGTAAAAAGACTCCTCTGCAAGGCTGCTGATGCAGGATCTGACTTCTGCCTCGCCTTGCTGGCCTATCGCTCGGCCCCACTGTCCACGGGCCTATCGCTGGCCCAGCTGCTTATGGGTCGCACCCTCAGGCCCACTGTGCCGCATTCTCGTCCCAGACCTCCACCATGCTCCGGTACTTCGGTGGATGCAACGAGAGCGTGCGCAACACAACGCGGCTCGTGATGCTCGGGCGACTGATCTTCCTGCTCTGGCGCCTGGAGATCATGTCCGCATACACCTTCCGGAGGGTGGCTGGTCGGCAACCGCTGAGGTTCTGAGACAGGTGGCTCCTCGCTCATTTCTGGTTCGTCTGCCCGATGGCTCCATTCGCCGCCGCAATCGGCGTGCCCTTCGTCTGGTTCCACGCTCGCTACGAGATCCTACGCCGGTGCCACGCCCTCCTGTTGTCCCGGACATGGACTTTGTTAAGCTTCCAGATACCCTGCCTCCTCCTCACTCGACCGTGGCCCGGCCCATTCCTCAGCCGGTGGATCCTGAACCACCCTCGAGGCGGTCAACCCGAATTCGTCGCCCAGCTCCGAGACTTGATTTATGAGCCTTGCAATATTGGACTCACTGACTTGTTCTGCCGCACTGTTTCAGAGTTTTTCATCGTTTGTTAATAGCATTTGTTTCGTTCTTGGTGTAACATGGTTTCTTTCTGCACCTGGCACCTTCCCGTGTATATAGAATATGTACACATTGATGTAAATAATGCACACACATGACCAGGTACACTCATTACACGTTATTTATTCTCACATAGGCACACATTCTTTGCGAAAAGAGGGGATGTCATGATATACATCAGCATATCATGGTGCAATCACACACACACTGATGGACATGCAGTCGGACCAAGCAGCATACACAACATCGCAGCCAATCACCAGTGAGAGCACACGCACTATATAGACGGGGGACAGCAGAGTTCCCGCTCATTCCAGCAGCAGCCAGCACAGAGCACAGAGCTCACAGCCTGCATCACAGACATTCACCCTGTGCTGAGTGCCTCACCCAGCTAGTGATAGGACAGGGTCCACAGGTAAGCTGGTAATGCAGATCCCCACGTTTGCAGTATGTTATTACAGTTGAGTAGTTAATAAAACAGAGTTCCACCATCTCCAGCGTGTTGGCCTGTTTGTAGACCAGGACACCCAACACAACAACCATCAACCGCCGTCAGGTCGTCCTTTACATTGAAAAATTGAGGGCACTGCCCTTTTTGCCAGCAATTGGCGAGGTGTTGCATAACACGCTGCAAGAGGGGGCCTTTGGCTGTCTCCTCACGGATACGAATCACCTTCTCACCAGATGCCGGGAGGGTGCGAGCACACAGCTGTGACTCAACCTGGGACTCGCTTTGCCGGATGACGTTCGGTGTTTCACTGGGCACGGTGGTGAAGCGGGACAGTGTATTGTTGCTAATTTGCTGTTGTCTCTCAATTTGGCTCTGTTTAATTGCGTTTGCTCAAGAGTCGCCAGGTATCTTTCGACACCGCCACAAGGTTCAGAACCGAATACTGATCAAATACTCGATACACCAGTTCAGGAAGTTCAAAAGCAACGCTCATTTATTTTCACACCGTCAAATCTACTCAGCATAAAACTCTACAACTTAAACTATCACTGTTACTAAAAGCCTATACTTAGCTTCGGGTGCCCACTCAGTCAGAGGAACAATGGCCGTTGCTCGGTTCTGAGGCTGCTGGGTTGAGCTGTTTACAGGATAGCAACTAGGAGCATCTCTCGTCGTGTGCGTTGACTTGGAACTTACTTGGTCTGATGCAGCAACTCGGCAGGTCTCTCGTCGCTGAGAGCCAAGGCCAAGGAAGAAAGATTCTCCCTTGGGGAACACCTTTTATACGAAAAAGGGCTTCGTGCGCTTTTGGGCGGGCCTTGAACTTGGCCTCAATTAATTGGGCCTTTCCCAATCATTCATATCGATCTTCCTCCAATAGATTGCTGGGCGTGTCCTAGGTCACCGTTGGTCTGCTTTGTTTTAGTCTCCTCTGGCGTCGGGGTGTCTGCCTTAACATTGAGGATGAGGGGATTGAGGGTGATTTAGAGATGTGGATCAGAAATTGGCTAGCTGAAAGAAGACAGAGGGTGGTGGTTGATGGGAAATGTTCAGAATGGAGTACAGTCACAAGTGGAGTACCACAAGGATCTGTTCTGGGGCCGTTGCTGTTTGTCATTTTTATCAATGACCGAGAGGAAGGCGCAGAAGGGTGGGTGAGTAAATTTGCAGACGATACTAAAGTCGGTGGTGTTGTCGATAGTGTGGAAGGATGTAGCAGGTTACAGAGGGATATAGATAAGCTGCAGAGCTGGGCTGAGAGGTGGCAAATGGAGTTTAATGTAGAGAAGTGTGAGGTGATTCACTTTGGAAGGAATAACAGGAATGCGAAATATTTGGCTAATGGTAAAGTTCTTGAAAGTGTGGATAAGCAGAGGGATCTAGGTGTCCATGTACATAGATCCCTGAAAGTTGCCACCCAGGTTGATAGGGTTGTGAAGAAGGCCTATGGAGTGTTGGCCTTTATTGGTAGAGGGATTGAGTTCCGGAGTCAGGAGGTCATGTTGCAGCTGTACAGAACGCTGGTACGGCCGCATCTGGAGTATTGCGTACAGTTCTGGTCACCGCATTATAGGAAGGACGTGGAGGCTTTGGAGCGGGTGCAGAGGAGATTTACCAGGATGTTGCCTGGTATGGAGGGAAAATCTTATGAGGAAAGGCTGATGGACTTGAGGTTGTTTTCGTTGGAGAGAAGAAGGTTAAGAGGAGACTTAATAGAGGCATACAAAATGATCAGGGGGTTGGATAGGGTGGACAGTGAGAGCCTTCTCCCGCGGATGGAAATGGCTGGCACGAGGGGACATAACTTTAAACTGAGGGGTAATAGATATAGGACAGAGGTCAGAGGTAGGTTCTTTACGCAAAGGGTAGTGAGGCCGTGGAATGCCCTACCTGCTACAGTAGTGAACTCGCCAACATTGAGGGCATTTAAAATTTTATTGGATAAACATATGGATGATAATGGCATAGTGTAGGTTAGATGGCTTTTGTTTCGGTGCAACATCGTGGGCCGAAGGGCCTGTACTGCGCTGTATTGTTCTATGTTCTATGTTAACATTGTTATCTAAATGTTTCCCTTTTGTCCCCGGAGATGGCTCATTAGTGTGTAGATTGCTTAGCGGTTTCTGTCCTGTCTGAGGGCTGAGGTTCGAATCAACAGACAGACCTTGCACCTGCTTGTTTCTCAGTATTGCCCAATTTTTCCTGCATTCTTTGCAAGTGTCCATTTTGTAATCGGGACGTGACCATCCCAGATGGCTACATTCCCTCCTTATGATCCTTAACTCGAAGCGTGAAGGATCACACTACTACGTCGTCGTCATCCTCTGATCAAACGGGGCACCCCTGCTTAGGCTCTACACTGTCCTATCCTATGCAACACAATTTTACCTGAACCATTTTAAATACATTCATTATCATAAAAACTCTACGGGGCGCGATGGCATTAATACAAGCATTACAGAAAAATAAAAAACTGGAACCTCTAACTATTCTCAATAAACTATCCTTATTCAGACAATCCAAAAATCTATACATCTTAACCTGTACAAAATAGCAGCACACAGATTTCTCTGGCCTGGCAGTCAGACACAGAGGTTTACATCTCTTTATTCCACAGAATACATAAAGAAAAATGGATGCACTTTAATCCGTCCCAATGGGTTCGGGGGTCTGGTGAAATCCGAAAATGGGGGACCCAAACCTGTATACCGGGGTGCGAGAGCGATATGCTCTCTTTCGCCATTTTCTAACTCTAAACGTTTGCACGACACTGCAAAGTATCGCCAGCACTAAGAGTGCTTCGACTACATATGAGAGTGAGTACCAGGTGATAAACGTATCACACCAGTGCGGGGTATTGCTAGCTGTCGCTGGGCTAGTTATCTCGGGGTGCCGTGTATTGCAGGGGTGAGAATCGTTTACGGTTTGTGTGGTAGGGGTCAGGGGGTAGCGTCCGCGCGCAACTGAAGGGATCCCGCTAAGATCCATGTGAACACGAAGGCTGTCTTCATCTTGTCGGTCTTCCTCTTTGTCTTCCTCTGGGGTTCCTGAGGTTCCGGAGTTCCGTGAACACAAACATAATTTCTGTTATTATCTTGCTTAAGATCTCGTGTGTCTGTTTGTCTGTCCTTTGTTGCCAATTTCCCTTTATAATTGGTCACCATCTGTGACTCCCTCATTTTTAAATTTAAAAAAAACAACCAAATGTTGGGACAAGACATCTAAGAAAAATACTGCGGTACTGCGAGCCGTCTCGCAGCCTGTGTGATTTACCATCCCAGTGTTTGAGGATGTAAATAGCAGAGGGAAGCAACCTAAGGGTTTCCAAAATCAAACAAAAGAATTTTGAACGTAACGAGCCAAAATGGGGTGTGTATGGGCGGGTACGAAATGGGTGGAATCCCCGGGTAGGACGGTGATCAATGCCGTATGTGCTCGACCCGAGCGTAGTTGACCAGAGGGGGGCTCCTCAAGCAGGGCGGGGACCAATGCTGTTTCTCCACTGCCTGAGCAACCGGCAAGAACGGGTAAGAATGTGGTCATCGTGGGGGCTTCCTCTCGAATCAGGAGAGTAGCTATGAGTCATGTTCTGTCGACAAACTGGTTCCTCTGAACGGTTGTCTGACGACAAACTAGTACCTTTAAACTGGTTTCTGTTGGCAAACTGTTTCCTCTGAACTATTGCCTGGGGACAAACTTGTTCCATTCAACTGGTTTCTGTTGACAAATTAGTTCCTCTGACCTATTACCTGGGGACAAACTTGTTCCATTAACAGGCATTGGGCGTCAAAGGAGCGGTGACGTGGGGCCGTGAACATTTGTGAGTTTACGAACAACACTTAACGTTGACACGAACAAACAAACATACAATGAAAAATGGTGCAGGTTCCATCAGAAAGGACACCGTATCTCTCCAGCTGTTCCTTTTTTTGTACATCATCTGGACACCTCACTGCTCAATAGCGAACAGGGTCGCAAAGGGATTTGTTTGGTGGCAGTCAGACTCTAAGTCATCATCTTCTCCCGGCTGCCAAACTCGTGACTGTAGTGTTATGGGCGAGGCGTTTTCAGAACCCCAAAATGTATCATGGAGTTCAACCAACCCTTTAATGTATTTGTTGCTATTCCTAACACACGGCTTGTTCCCTAGGGGTGGGATCACAATTATGGACACGTGGGTTTTTAAACACAAAACACTGTTCATTCCATGAACTCAACTTAACATCTTAAATAAACATTGGATCTCTTAACACCCCTTACTTCAAAGATAACTCTGAAAATATTGCAACAGTGAATAATTCCTCAAAATGTGCCTTCAAACTTCCAAGAGACTTAACACCTTTAAACAGAATCACATCAGGTTAAAGGCTTTACAATTATGAGTTTAAATCACCCAAATGGTCCAGAGATAGTCTTTCATGGCAGAGATCCAGCTCACTGCAAACACAGACACTCCCAAGCTCTTTTCAAACTGCAAAACTAAACTGCAAAATGGCTGACCTGACCTCCGCTCCACCCACTCTCTGACGTTACTGTTTTCTTAAAGGTACATTGCTTAAACATCCATGTCTTAAAGGTACTCTCACATGACAGTAGTAACCATGCTAAAGGTGCTTGGGCCGAATTGGGATCCATCTCATCATTCCGGATGAGCCTGAACGAATTGCCTCGGTGCCAGAATTGTGTGTCGAGGTTGAAGCGACTATGCTTCAATCCGTATTCGTTGGGTGGTGGGTCTGGGTCAGGGGCTTTGATATAAGTAATCTCAAATGGGTCAGTAGAATCATGCTCAGATTCGCTGGGAGCGGTGCTGGTGCAGGGGTATAGTCGTAACATGGTGTGCTGTGGCTATCGTCATCGTGATAGCTATCACTGTCGCTGTCGCTGCTGGTTGAAGGAAGGGAGAGACGGAGTCGTGCCTCTGGGGGTGGAGTTGAAGCTGTGTCTGAGGGCGGGCTGGACTGGGTGGGGTAGGGTAGGAATACGTCATCTGTGGGCGGGGCGTGCTCGTTTGCTGCTTCGAGCAGGATGTGGTGTGTGTGGTTATTCTGCGGGCCATAAGCTTTGAGCTGGTTTATATGAAACCACGCAGACTTACCATTGGGATAGGTTATTTTGTATACTGAGGGGCTTACTTTGTCCGAAATGGAGTACGGTCCGGAAAACTTTGGGGAGAGGAATGAACTGGGGTTGTAAAGGGAAAGCATAACTTGTTGCCCTACTGTAAACTCAGTGGCGTGTACTGTTTTGTCGAAACAAGCCTTGCTCTGTTTCTTCCTGGTTCCAAGTCTCACTGCTACGGCGAGTTGGGCTGCCTTTATGGTCTGTATCAGTTGTTTAACCGCATTTTCATGCGTGAGGGCTGTAACTGCGGGGCTTGCCAAATCCAGTCCTAATAAATATTCAGAGCCTTCCATGGGGCGTCCGGTCATGAGGGTGTGGAGGGTGTATCCTGTGGACGTAGATACCGTGTTTCTTAAAAACATTAAAGCAAATGGGAGTACTGAATCCCAGGTGCTGTTATTTTGCTGTACCATTTTCCACAGGGTGGCCTTTAATGTCCTATTCATTCGTTCTGCAATCCCACTTGACTGGGGGTGGGATGCGATATGGAACTTCTGTCTAATGCCGAAAATCGTGAGGACGTTTTTCACTACACGTCCGGTGAAATGGGAGCCTTGGTCAGACTCTATACTGCCTGGGAGGCCCCATCTTGCAAAAGATGTGGTGTGTTAATATTTTAGCCGTCGTCTTGGCCGTATTAGTTCGCGATGGAAATGCTTCCACCCATTTTGTGCAGGTGTCTATGACCACCGACACATACTTGTAACCATTTCTGCACGGGGGGTAGGGGTCCTATATAATCTATCTGGAGATCTGTCCAGGGTCCATTAACGGGGCGGGTATGACTAAGTTGAGCCTTTTTCGCCTATCTGTCCGAATTGTTTTGGGCACAGGTTAAGCAATTCTCTATGTAGTGCGTTACATCGGTTTTTAAATCAGGCCACCAGCAGAGCGGTCTGAGGTGGGCTAGGGTGGGTTCAATTCCTTGGTGTCCATGATTGTCATGGAACTGACAAATGATCTGGTTCCTGTCCTGGCTGGGAACTATATACATGCCATCCTTTAAAATCACACCGTCATGTGTGGTTATTGAGTTTTTAAACTTGTCGTACGGGGCTGGGAAGGTTCCCTTTAAAACTTCCCTGAGTTTCTCGTCCCCTTTCTGTGCCTTCGCTAGATCCTGAATATTGGTCTGTGAGACCTGATCTGCGTGTACTGGGGTGCTTTCGGGGGGGTTCCAAAAATAACCATGCCTGGAGCCTGCCTTCGCTCGGGCGTCTGCTTTACCATTACCAGGGGGGAGAACGGTGCTGACTGCGAACCTTAATTATTCCGTATTTCCTATCCTTCGCTGTCTCTAAGATATGGCGGAGTAATGGGGCTGAGGGTAGGGGTTTACCGTCCGCAGAAACAAATCCTCTCGTTTACCACAGGGGTAGGAATTCTATCAAACTGTTGCATACATACAAGCTGTCTGAATAGATGTCTGCTGGGGTCGGGAACGAGTCGGGGTGGTCTACAATATAAGTGATTGCTGCCAGCTCTGCTGCCTGCGAGCCTAAGTGTCCTGGCAACTTTTAATGAAATTTCATCTGGGGCGCATCCCTGCGCGTCCTCTACGTATATACCGCAACCGGTAATTCTCTTTCCATTTAACACTGTGGAGGAGCCATCCACATAAATCTTCAGGGGTGCGCACGTGTCTGTGGGCTGGGGTCTCTGGGGTGTACTACCTGTTTTCCTGGGAGGTGTTTTGGGAATAAATGGGCCTGTGTTCTGTTTCGTGGTGATGATCTCACATTCATGAGGGGTGCCTGCATACTGCAAATTATCGGCAAGGAAGGTGTGGGTTTTGGTTTTCTTTACCGTGATGTCCCGTCCCTGTAAAAGAAGGGTCCAACGGGCTGCGCGGATTTGGCTGATTGTGCCACCTTTAAGTCGGCCGTCTCACAATAGCTGTGTCGGGGTGTGTTCTGTGAGGATGGTGATGGGGTTGAGTCCTGTAATGTAGGCGAAGTATTGCACTGCCCAAAAAACTGCGAGCAGGTGCCTTTCACAGGCAGAAAATCCGTGCTCTACGGGGTCTAACACGCGTGAGGCGTATGCTACAGGGCGTAACTGGTCATGGCGTTCCTGGAGGAGCACGGCCGAAAGGGTTCAGTCGGAGCTTGCTACTTCGATAGCGTATGGAGAAAGTGGATCTGGGACCTGTAGTGCGGGGGCTGTGCTGAGGGCTCTTTTTAAAGCATCCACGGCATCTGTATGCTGTGGAAGCCATTCCCAAGGTGCCTGCTTCTTGAGAAGTTCGGAAAGGGGCGCTGCTTTAGTGGCAAAACCAACAATCTGGTTTTGGCAGTAGCCAACCAGTCCTAAAAATGACCGGAGGGCTGAGACATTGTGGGGAAGGGGCAATTTGACGATCGAGTCAATTCTCTTGTGCTCGATCTCGCGTTTACCATGAGTGATCACTGTTCCTAAGTAAATCCCCTTTTCTTTCAAAATCTGGGCCTTCTTGGGGTTGACTTTACAACCAATTTCTTTTCGGAGTGCTAGGAGTTCGGCGAGAAGCGAAATGTCCTCTCCCTTTGTGTCTGTCTGTAGTAACAAGTCGTCTACGTAGTGGACCAGACAATCGGGGAGGGAAAAGTTTGCTAATCCATTTGCCAGCTGTCGGTGGAAAATGGAGGGGGAGTTGTGGAAGCCTTGTGGAAGGCACGTCCACGTGTATTGTTGCCCTTGGAATGTAAAGGCGAATTTGTGCTGGCACGCTTTAGCCAATGGAATGGACCAAAAGCCGTTACTAATGTCCAAAACCAAATATTTTTTTGACTGGAGTCCCTGTTTGACCGTAGTCTCGGGACCCGTGGCTACGCTGGGGGCTGCTGCTGGGGTTACTTTGTTCAGTTCCCGGTAATCAATGGTCAGTCGCCATGATCCATCCGGTTTCCTGACAGGCCAGATTGGTGCGTTGTTTGTGGAGGCGACTGATCTGAGTACGCCTTGATCCAACAAACTCTCTACGACTTTGGAGATTTCTCCCTCTGCTTCCTGGGGAAATCCGTACTGCTTCTGGGGTTTGGGGTCAGGACCTGTTGTGTTCACAAAGCCAGCCAATTTGCCACAGTCGTGCTTGTGCTGTGCAAATGCTGCTTTATGTTCCTGCAGGACTGCCCTAACCTGTTTGTCTGCACTAATGGCTCGAGGGTCGAACCAGAAGTCTCCTACTGAGCTAATCCTGTTTACGTACTCTCCTCCTGTGAGCGTGGCGGGGGCTCGTGCTGCCTTTGCCATTTTCCAAACACACTTGTTAACTGGGTCAAAAGAAAGTTTATGGGAGCTCATGAAATCGATCCCAAGGATATGTTCTGCTGTCTGGGGCAGATCAACTAAAACTATGGGGTGCTTAGTTGTGATGTTCCCTATCTGTATCGCTACAGGGGCTGTGATGTGTCCTTCTTGTAAATGGCCTGTAAAACCGCTGAGTGTGATGGTGTCTGTTGTGGGCCACGTGTCTCGCTAAAACATCGTGGAGGAATTGAGTGTGGTGCGGGAGCCTCCTGTGTCCCAAAGAAATTCTACGGGTTGTCCCCGGACTTTGCCTGCTACTACCGGTCTACCGGACTTGTCCCAAAGGGTGTCGCAGACCCAAGTTGGGGAGCCCGAACACCGTCAGTCGGTGCCGTTCATGTCTGTACTCTCTGAACGGGCGCTAACGCTATGGATTGGCTTTGCCCTATTCCTGTTTAGGGTGCCTGTCTGGTGGTTTCTCTGCTGCTTCTGGGGCGCGTTGCACTCTCGTGCAAAGTGTCCTAACTGTCCACAGTTGTAACATTCCTGAGCTTTGGGCTGGGGTGGGTGTTCCTGCCCTCATTTACCCATGCGGGGTTCTGGTGTACTTTAACTGGGTTCATCTCTGCCTGCTCTTCATCGGGTGTTGTAAATGCGGTTTTGCCTGCAATTGATTGCTCCCAAGCTCGGGACAATCTCTTCAAAACCCATTTTTCATTGTGGGCCTCATCTGAGGGGTCGTAAGTTGCGCAAGCTTTTCGTCCTGTGGCCTGGGAGACTAGAATTCGGGTCCATTTGGCCATATTATCTGGGGACAAATGGGCACGGGCTAACTCTCCAAAAACTGCGGTGAAGTGAATCCACAAACCTCCAGCAAACGCTGTGGGGTGCTCTGTTTTCTTTTGCCTAAACTTATTTAGGCCTTCTACGGGGTCTCCTCTGTTAAAGCCGATCGCATCAAGGATCGCTGTGTGCATCTCTTGGAGTGCAACTCCTACATTCTGTGGGTCGGGAAGGGCTGCCACGACTGAAGGGTCGAGGCTTAAAACTGTGAGCTTCTCTTGATCCTTTTCGTCCAGGCCGTACGTGGTAACCTGCTGTTTCAATTTTGCGAAAAATTGGTGGGGGTCTGATGTGGGAAGGAACGGTGTAATTTTTCCACACGCGCCCCGTAATCGGGTCACGGTTAACGGGGTTGTGTAAAGGAAATCTGCTTCTCCTTCTCCTGCGGCCCTGCAGTGTGTGGTTACAGGATTCATGGGGGGGTGTTCTGCCTGTTCGGTTGGGGGTTGGGGCGCTTTCCTTTTCTGGGGTTTTTCCTGCGTACATGTCCCATCTACGTACCTATGGGCAGTCTCGCTCAATTCCTGCCAGTCGGGGCCGTTTTCCTGATCTGATTGTGGTCCAAATGTGCTCTGAAAGCCATTTTGCACGGACAGCAGAGATTGCAATTCTGCAATTTGCTTCCGGCGCTTTGCGTGGTCTACGGAGCTCTGCCTTTGTTCCGTTGTGGCAGTATGGAGAGCTCGTAGGGTTGCTTTTAAATCATTGCACTGTTTCTGCAATTTCTCGACTTGCTATTCTGTCTCTTGTCTTACCAAGACCGCACCTTGCGTGTCCTGGTAGGCCTTATCATATTGCGTCTGCAAACTGTTCAAATGTGCGAGACAAGACTGATGTGCCCACTTGGCATCATCCACCTCTCTGTCCCTTGCTGCTAACTGCTCTTTTAAATCTCGATTCTCTTTCTCTACCTCGCTCACGTCTACCTCACTACTTCTGTCTCTCTCCTCTATCTCTCTATGGAGCGTCGTAACGACCTCCTCTGTGCCTCGTAATTGTGCCAAACAGGACACGATTGCCATCGGCTTGCGAGCTTTCCCTAAGCTCTTCTTGTGGATCTCTGACAGGTTCTCCCACCAACTATGTCCTATACTCCCGGGTCCTGCTTCGTCATTGGCGCAGAATTCACTCCAAAGGGGCCATCCTTTCCCTTTGAGATATTTCCTGGTCTCATCTTCCCAAACGGGACACTGTCCTACTCTACTGGTCGCTGCGACCTCGAATTCCTGGGGGTTCATAAGGCGTTCCATTGCCTTCATTGCCATTATCTCTATCTCGGTTCTCTACTGAATTTGGAACAGTGGGTGACAAAGTGGTGATGTAAACACGGGTACGGCTTACGCTAATTTCCGGCCTACAAAACTCCCGACAGTTTTACACAACAAAATCTCTCAGGTTTACCATATATCCCTGTTAGTACGCATGCATGAACACACTTCCACATCTCAGAGGCTTGATCAGTACTGTTCTTACGCTTGTGGTTTTTCTGTTTGCAATTGGATTCTCAATTCAAATTTTGGGTACTCTCAGAGTGGTTAGGCCACTTCTAAATCGAGTCCCGTCAAAGGTCGCCAGTAAATGTTGCTAATTTGCTGTTGTCTCTCAATTTGGCTCTGTTTAATTGCGTTTGTTCAAGAGTCGGCAGGTATCTTTCGACACCGCCACAAGGTTCAGAACCGAATACTGATCAAAGACTCGATACACCAGTTAGTAGTTTCAAAAGCAATGCTCATTTATTTACACACAGTCAAATCTACTCATGCATAAAACTCTACAATGTAAACTGTTACTAAAAGCCTATACTTAGCTTCGGGTGCCCACTCAGTCAGAGGAACAATGGCCGTTGCTCGGTTCTGAGGCTGCTGGGTTGAGCTGTTTACAGGATAGCAACTAGGAGCATCTCTCGTCGCGTGCGTTGACTTGGAACTTACTTGGTCTGATGCAGCAACTCGGCAGGTCTCTCGTCGCTGAGAGCCAAGGCCAAGGAAGAAAGATTCTCCCTTGGGGAACACCTTTTATACGAAAAAGGGCTTCGTGCGCTTTTGGGCGGGCCTTGAACTTGGCCTCAATTAATTGGGCCTTTCCCAATCATTCGTATCGATCTTCCTCCAATAGATTGCTGGGCGTGTCCTAGGTGACCGTTGGTCTGCTTTGTTTTAGTCTCCTCTGGCGTCGGGGTGTCTGCCTTAACATTGTTATCTAAATGTTTCCCTTTTGTCCCCGGAGATGGCTCATTAGTGTGTAGATTGCTTAGCAGTTTCTGTCCTGTCTGAGGGCTGAGGTTCTAATCAACAGACAGACCTTACACCTGCCTGTTTCTCAGTATTGTCCAATGTTCCCTGCATTCTTTGCAAGTGTCCATTTTGTAACCGGGGTGTGGCCATCCCAGATGGCTACAGTATCGGCAATGATGAGCTCCTTGCCAGGCGTGTAGACCAGGTCAAAGTCGTACCTTCTGAGTTTGAGGAGGATGCGCTGCAACCGAGGCGTCATGTCATTCAGGTCCTTGTGGATAATGTGGACCAGGGGCCTGTGATCCTTCTCGACTGTGAATGTCGGCAGGTCGTAGACATAGTCGTGAAACTTGAGAATGCCAGTGAGAAGGCCCAGGCATTCATTGAACATAGAACATAGAACGATACAGCGCAGTAAAGGACCTTCGGCCCACGATGTTACACCGAAACAAAAGCCATCTAACCTACACTATGCCATTATCATCCATATGTTTATCCAATAAACTTTTAAATGCGCTCAATGTTGGCGAGTTCACTACTGTTGCAGGTAGGGCATTCCACGGCCTCACTACTCTTTGCGTAAAGAACCTACCTCTGACCTCTGTCCTATATCTATTACCCCTCAGTTTAAAGCTATGTCCCCTCGTGCCAGCCATTTCCATCCGGGGGAGAAGGCTCTCACTGTCCACCCTATCTAACCCCCTGATCATTTTGTATGCCTCTATCAAGTCTCCTCTCTCCAACAAAAACAACTTCAAGTCCATCAGCCTTTCCTCATCAGATTTTCCCTCCATACCAGGCAACATCCTGGTAAATCTCCTCTGCACCCGCTCCAAAGCCTCCACGTCCTTCCTATAATGCGGTGACCAGAACTGTACGCAATACTCCAAATGCGGCCGTACCAGAGTTTTGTACAGCTGCAACATGACCTCATGACTCCGGAACTCAATCCCTCTACCAATAAAGGCCAACACTCCATAGGCCTTCTTCACAACCCTATCAACCTGGGTGGCAACTTTCAGGGATCTATGTACATGGACACCTAGATCCCTCTGCTCATCCACACTTTCAAGAACTTTACCATTAGCCAAATATTCCGCATTCCTGTTATTCCTTCCAAAGTGAATCACCTCACACCTCTCTACATTAAACTCCATTTGCCACCTCTCAGCCCAGCTCTGCAGCTTATCTATATCCCTCTGTAACCTGCTACATCCTTCCATTCCTTCTCGATTTGAACATACCTTTGTTCGGTGGGCGTCATTGCCCTTGATGCGGAGGCAACCGGTGCCCAGGATGAGGTGTCATCGCGTTGCAGCAGGACCGCACCGATGCCATCCTGGCTCGCATCTGTCGAGATTTTTGTTTCCCTGTCTAGGTCGAAAAATGCCAATATGGGTGCAGTGGTGAGCTTGGCTTTCAGCTCCAACCCCTCTGCCTGATGGGCCGCCTTCCACTCGAAGGCAGTGGACTTCTTCGCTAGGTTTCGTAGGGCCGTGGTGTGTGAGGCGATGTTTGGGATGAACTTGCCCAGAAAACTGACCATGCCCAGGAAGCGCAATACCACCCTCTTGTCTTCTGGGACCTTCATGGCTGCGATGGCCTTGACCTTGTCTGTGTCGGGGCACACGCCCTGCTGAGAGATCAGGTCTCCTAAGAACTTGAGTGTCGACATGCCAAAGCAACATTTGGCCCTGTTCAGCTTCAGGCCATTGGCGTGCACACGGCGGAATACCTGCTGGAGACGGGAAACCTGCTCATCAGGGCTCGTGGACTATATGATGACGTCGTCCACATACACACGAACCCCTTCGATGCCCTCCATCATCTGCTCCATGATGCGATGAAATATCTCTGATGCCGAGACGATGCCGAACGGCATACGGTTGTAGCAGTACCTGCCAAACGGTGTGTTGAAGGTGCAGAGCCTTCTGCTGGACTCATCCAGCTGGATTTGCCAGAATTCATGTGACGCATCTAACTTTGTGAAAAACCGTGCATGTGCCATCTCACTGGTGAGTTCCTCCCGCTTCGGGATGGGGTCGTGTTCACGCATTATATTCTGGTTGAGATCCTTGGGATCAATGCAGATGCGCAAGTCTCCAGAGGGTTTTTTAACCACCACCATCGAGCTGACCCAGTCAGCCGGTTCGGTTACCCTGGAAATGATCCCCTGCTGCTGCAGCTCCTCGAGCTGTTCCTTCAGGCGCTCCTTCAGCAGAGCCGGGACCCGGCGTGGTGCATGGACCACTGGCTTGGCATCAGGTCGCAGTAGGATCTTGTACCGATATGGCAAAGTGCCCATCCCGTCAAACACATCTGGACACTGAGCGAGGATGTCGTCAATGCCAGCTTGAAGATCCACGTTGGAGGATGTTGTTGAATAAATCCGCAGCCCCAGGTTTAGCTTTTTGCAGGCACGCGCGCCCAGTAGGGATGCCCTGTCTGGCGACAATTTCAAACCTTAGCCGTGCGTGGGTGCTCCGGTTGGAGACGAGTAGATGGCAGGACCCCAGTGCGTGATGGCATTACCGTTATAGTCCAGGAGCTGGCAGGCTGCTGGAAGGACCTTGGGGTGGGGGGGGGGCTTCTTGATGCGTTTGAAGTCTGCCTGTGAGAGGAGGTTGGCAGAAGCACCTGTGTCCAGCTTGAACTGGATGGAGCAGCTGTTGACCTGCGACACCGCACGCCATTCGTCCTCCGAATCCCCAGCGAGGATGGACTGAATGCGAGGTGAGTTAGGTGTGGCATGTTCACGGTGGTAATGATGCCCACTCGGTAGGCGGACTCCAGGCACTCGTTCTCTGGATCCGCTGTCCTGCCAGGATCAGAATCCTGTAATCGTCGTTGCACATTCTGGACGCGCCGTCGTCGGAATTGGGATCGCTGGCCCCTGACTGGTGGTGCAGACCTGCACAAGGCTGCATAGTGTCCAGGCTTCCCGCAGTTTAAACATCGCCTGCCTCTTGCAGGGCAGTGTCCCTTTAAGTGGGCGTTGCCGCAGTTCGGACACGTCATGACATCGGCGTCGTGACGCGGTGTACGTCGTCGCACTTGCGCAGTGCGGTCGGCAGACGTCTGCACCTGCGCAGTGTGGGTGTCGGCCGCTTCGTTATCCCGTTCGCATCGCGCATGCGTGGGGCTCCGGGAAAAGCGCACGAGATGGCCGCTGTCTTCAATGCTGAGGCACTGCATCCGGGAGATGGCCTGCACACTCTCCGCCTCGTGGGAGGCAAGTTTGTCATTTGCAGCCGATTTGTATTGGGAATACCGATTTCTTGCGTGCTCATGCACTGTGCATGTTTCAATCGCGTCTGGCGGGGTCACGTGCTTGATTTTTAAGAGCTGCTCTCTCAGAGGATCAGAGTGAACTCCAAACATGATTTGGTCTCTGATCATGGAGTCAGCAATATCACCAAAGTTGCAGGACAGCGCTAGCAGGCGGAGGTTAGTTAAGAAGGCACTGAAAGATTCATCTTTACCTTGAAGACATTGTTTGAATGTGTAGCGCTCGAAGATTTCATTGGTGTCCACTTCACAGTGACTATCGAACTTGTCCAGGATGGTCTGAAACTTTGTCTTGTCCTGGCCTTCGGTGAAGTGAAAAGAGTTGAAGAGTTGGATGGCTTGATCACCCGCTGTTGAGAGGACAAGCGCGATATTTCTTGCATCAGACGCATCCTCGAGGTCTGAGGCTGCGATGTACAGCAGAAACTTTTGTTTGAATGTCCGCCAGTTGGCACTGAGATTGCCGGAGGTCCTGAGCTGGTGAGGAGCCGGAATCTTCTCCATGGGGCCGGGATACATTCGCTGGTCATCACGGAACGACTGAGGTAAGCCCCTCAAATTAGTAGTCTCCTGGTATCATGTCGTGTTCGGTACACTGGACTAACACTGGCTGCAACTGGATGCAGTTTAGATCAGAAAGATACTCCAGACCTTGAAGTTAGTTCAATCAGGTTTATTGAACAGTAGCACAGTTAGCACAGTTCTCTGTGAGTTCGACTCTCTGCTAAATTAAGTGTGGTTACTCTGTCTGACTGAACCAGACTAGCTCTTAGCCACGTGGTGGAGGTGTGAGATTGTAACAACACCCTTGACTGACTCTCTAGATGTTCATCAGTGGAAAGAGGCGGAGTGTGAGGGCCTTGTGTCTTTTACAGTCGGATCCCACCCCTGAGTGTCCTGCCTGCTCATTGGTCATGTCCTGTTCTCCGTGTCCATTAGCTGCTTGTCTGAATCAACCCAGTGAATCTTCTCTGCACCCCCTCCAGTGCCAGGATCTCCTTTCTCAAGTAAGGAGACCAAATCTGTACACAGTACTCCAGGCAAGGCCTCACCAACACCCTATACAGCTGCAACATAACCTCCCTGTTTTTATACTCCATCCCTCTCGCAATGAAGGATCAAATTCCATTTCCCTTAATTACCTGCTGCACCTGCTGTTGCTCTTATTAGCTTTAGTTTATTTAGTTCTAATTACGTCACCTTTGCTCACGAGTCGCCAGGTATCTTTCTGATACCGCCACATGGTTCAAGCTCGAGTTATGATTAATAAGTCGGCACACCGCTTAGTAAGATTGAAATCAATGGTCATTTATTATGTACAACAAGTAATGCTTACACAATAATGTTATTCTCTAGATAGAAACCCATCACTACTGGCCAATACTTAGCTTTAGGAAGGGCCCACCAGGTCAGGGAAACGAAAGGCTTATCGAATCGGATCTGGCCCGCGGGATTTAAAAGGCTGATACAGGTCGATGGCTAGGAGTCTTTATCGGGTAGCGATCGCTGGATTCAAACTCACAGTTGCTGGTCGATGTTCTTGCGAAGGTCTCGAGCAGGAGAAGAAGGGAGAGAGAGCGAGATCTGAACTTGGCCCCTCACTTTATAGGGCCCAGGGGCTTCCCGCCTCTCGGGGCGGCCCTTGACCCTGAGTCCCAAGTGATTGGACTTGTTCCCAATCACTGGGTTCGATATGCCCCAATAATGGGGCGATTCCCCGATCGGGGGGTGGTCGTTCACCTGTCTTTGTTTCGGCCACTGCAGGCGCCGACAGGTCTGGCCCGGCATTCAATTGCTAATATGTTGCAATTGTTCCCGGGGATAGCCTATTTAGCTGCAGATGTCTGGGTTGATGTGCTGCTAATGGTCTCAGGTATCGATCTGGGCCGACTTCCCCAGAGCCGAATACACTATTCTGTCTGCAGCTGTCCGTTTGTGTCCTGTTGGCTGCTTTTCCCTTTTCGGTGAACCATTTTAAATCGTGTTTTGGCCAAATTAATAGGGAATCAGCCATTTTAGGTGGCTACAGACCCTCCTTGTGATCCTAACGCGAAGCGTGAAGGATCACATAACTTTTGTCCTTTCCGTCCCCTGACCGGGGGGGGGGGGGGGGGGGGGGGGCACCTCCTACATGGCCACTACTCTGACCCTTGCTATGCACAAAAATTTACCTAAACAATTCTTGGGGGCGCTATGTCTGGCAGGGGTATGTATTAACAATTAAACTAGGAACCTCTAATATTTTTACCTTAATACGCTATACTCCATAAACATTGCATTATACTATCTTCCTAAAACATACAACAATAATCACAACATTTAATATACTCTTTCCTGACTTGGCAGTCAAGCTCAGGATCATACATTTTTTTCTGTTCATGACAAGTTTTGTACATCTCTTTATTTACAGTAATAACGCAAGTGAATGCTCTTTATTATTCTGGTTTCATAGGTCGCGGGGGTCTGAGGTCTGGTCATAACCGAATATAGGGGATCGGATCCGATATACTGGGGTTCGAGTGCGGTACGCTCTCCTTTTCCACTTTCGGAGGCGCATGGTCTGTACTGCACAGCAGAGTATGGCCAATGCCAACAGTGCCTCGATAACGTACGACAGGGAGTACCAAGTTATGAACTTGGCACACCAGGATAATGCTGGTGACTGGGCCCTCGGTACTGCGGGGCAGTGAAACATTAACGGCAGGGAGGTTAGGAGTAATGGGGTCCGCGTTCCCGTGCAACCAAATGTCCAAAAAGATGTTGAGCACGATGACCGAAGTCCTCATGGTTGTCCTCTTTCTTTTCTTTCTCTGTGTTCGCTGTTTTTCTCCGGTCTTGGAGCTTCTGGAGTTCTGTAAGACAAGCGTAGTGTGTGTAACTACCTTGGTTTAATATCCGGTGTGTTAGTGTGTCTGTCCTTGGGGCCAATTAAACCCTTATAATTGGTCACTATATGTGACTTCTCCCCCATTTTTTTTCAAAACAAATGTTAGGACATGGCCCACTTCCCAATGGTGGACCAGTGCTAAGTTTATCATCCAAATGTTCTAGGATGTAAATAGCATTTGGCGGCAACCCAAAGGTTGCTTAAATAAATAAAACTGTTTTTGAAAGGGAAAGGTCGAATCAGGTGCGTATGGGCCGCGACGGGTAAGATTTGGATGGAGTCCCCGGGTAGGACGGCTACCAATACCATATGTCCCCTACCCGAGCGTTTTTGACCAATGGGGGGGTCCCCAGGCAGGGCGGGTCTCACGCCGTGTCTCCACTGCCTGAGCAACCGACAAGAACGGACAAAAATGTAGTCATCATGGTGGGGTTACTGTTCTGATTCTACCATCCAATCAGAAGAGCAGTTACGATCGGGCGTCTGATACCCGAACAAGTATCAGCTGAAAAGCCAGTTCCTCTGAACAAGCGTCTGGTCTCGGTGGGTGTCTGAGGCAAGTCCTCAGAGGTTTCAGCCGAATGGGCGTGTGGCGGCGGTGGGTGTCAGTGGGAAAAGTTAAAAAGTTCAGGTGAATGGGTGTGTGGCGGTGAGAACATTCTCCTGTTGGACGAACAACATTAAACAAACATACAAACAACGGAAAACATTCTGCAGGTTCCATCAGGAAGGGCAACACTTTTCACCAAGTGTCTCCTTTAAATCATCATGTGGACACCTCAGTGTCGCAAAGGGGTTGGCGGCTTGGGAGTCAGACCCGAGGTCGTCACCGTCTCCCGGGTGCCAAACTCTGGAGTGAATTAGGGCGGAAAGGGCTGCGTGGTGTGAGTTGGGGTCGCTCTCGTCGTTGCGGACGAGTCTGCAGGAGTTGTCGCGGTGCCAATGAGTGGTGTCGAGTTGGGTGGGGACAAAGTCGGGGTCGTCCGTGCGGTTCGGTGGTCGGTGGTGGGGTTTATTTCAGTAAGTGATGAGGAAGGGGTCACTGGAGTCGAACTCGGAGTCACTGGGTGTGGGACCAGGATAGTAGGGAGGCGTGCTGTGGCTGTCGTCACAGTCGCTGTCTGTGCTGCTGCAGCCTGTGGGCGTTCCGGGGCGGAGTGTAACTTCTGTGGGTGGAGTCGGGGGCGAGTCAGTGTCTGGGCTGGACGTGGGGGGGGTTGGTGTGGTTACATTGGCTGTGGGCGGGGTTTGGTCTGCTGCGTCAAGCATGACGTGGTGGGCGTGGTTTGACTGTGCTCCATAAACCTTGAGCTGGTTTATGTGAAACCAGGCAGTCTGACCATTTGGGTATTTGATTTTATATACCGATGGGCTTACTTTATCCGTAATGGAGTACGGACCCGAGATATTTCGGAGACATAAATGTGCTGGGGTTACACACAGACAACATCACTTGTTGTCCTATATTATACTCCGTGGCATGTACTGCCTTATCAAAACAGGCCTTGCTCTGTTTTCTTTTAGTGCCCAGTTTAACAGCGGCTGCTAACTGAGCCGTTTTTATATTCGCAAGTAATTGTTCAACGGCTTTCTCGTGGGTGAGGGCCGTAACTTCAGGGCTGGTCAGGTCTAAACCCAAGAAGTACTCTGTCCCTTTCATGGGGCGTCCGGTCATGAGAGTGTGTGGGGTGAAACCTGTGGAGGTGGAAACAGTGTTACGCAAAATCATCAGCGCGAAGGGGAGGACCGAATCCCAAGTGGTGTTGTTCTGCTGGACCATTTTTCGGAGGGTGGTTTTTAGGGTCCGATTCATGCGCTCCACTATACCACTCGACTGAGGGTGGTACGCAACGTGAAATTTTTGGGTTATGCCAAGTATCGTGAGGACGTTCTGCATGACCCATCCTGTAAAGTGAGAAGCTTGGTCCGATTCAATACTGCGGGGGAGTCCCCATCTTGTGAAAATGTGGTGGGTTAGGATTTTGGCGGTGGTTTTCGCGGTGTTGGTGAGGGCTGGAAATGCTCCCACCCACTTGGTAAAAGTGTCTATGACCACCAGAACATATTTATAGCCATTCCTGCAAGGGGGCAATGGACCTATAAAATCGATCTGGAGGTTAGTCCAGGGGCTGTTAACGGGTCGGGTGTGGCTGAGATGTGCCTTTTTGGCATATCTATCTGGGTTGTATCTATCTGAGATGAGGCAATTCTCAATGGTAATGGGATACATCTTCTTTGAGATTAGGCCACCAACAAAGCTGTTTGAGGTGGGCTGTGGTGGGATCGATTCCCTGGTGTTCATGACCATCATGGAATAAACAGATTAATTGGTTCCTATCCTGCTCAGGAACTACATAAAGGGTGTCCTTTAACACCACACCGTCATGTGTGGTTATTGTCTTTCTGTACCTCCCGTATGAGGCTGGAAACTTCCCTTTCGCAATCTCAGTGAGAGCGCTATCCTGCTTCTGGGCCTCCACTAGATCCTCGATCCTAGTCTGCGTGACCTGAACTGCACTCACTGGCGCACTCACTGGGGCACACTCAGGGGGCTTCCAAAAATACCCATGCCTGGATCCTGCCTTAGCCAGTGCGTCGGCTTTTACATTTCCAGGGGGGGAGGAACGATGGTGGCTGCGGACTTTTATAACGCCAAAAGTCCTGCTCTGGGCTTTTCTCAGAATATGGCGGAGTAATGGGGCTGAGGGGAGGGGCTTCCCATCCGCGGAAACAAATCCTCTCGTTTCTCAGAGGGGCAGAAATTCAGTGAGGCTGTTGCAGACGTATAGACTGTCTGAATATATGTCTGCTGGGCTGGGGAAGGAATCTGGGTGGTCTACAATGTAGGCGATGGCCGCAAGCTCTGCTGCCTGCGCGCCTCAGTGTCCGGGGAACTTTACTGCGATTTTCTCGAGGGCGCGTCCCTGCGCGTCCTCAACATAAATCCCACAACCTGTTATGCGTTGCCCATCCAGGACTGTGGAAGATCCATCCACATAAATCCTAATGGGGTCACACGTGTCCGGGTGAGGGGGGCTCCGAGATGGATTTGCTAATTTTCTGGGGGGTGTTCTGGCTACAAAGGGGCCTGTATTATGGTGGGGCGAGATTATTTCACACTCATGGGGGGTTCCCGGGTATTGTAAATTGTCCGCTAAGTATGTGTGAGTCTTTGTCCGTTTTACTGTGATGTCCCGTCCTTGTAAGAGAAGGGTCCACCTAGCAGCGCGGATTTGGCTGACGGGACCGTCGTTAAGTCGTCCGTCTAGTAAAAGTTGGGTGGGGGTGTACTCGGTCACGATGGTGAGGAGGTTCAGTCTGGTAATGAAAAGTACTGGACTGCCCAGAAAACTGCGAGCAGGTGCCTCTCACAGGCTGAGAATCCCTGCTCCACAGCATCTAAAATCCGGGAGGCATAAGCTACGGGTCTTAGCTGGTCGTGCCGTTCCTGCAGGAGCTCGGCCGAAATGGTGCGGTCTGTGGTCGCTACCTCTATGGCGTAAGGGGAAAGCGGGTCTGGAACCTGTAGTGCTGGGGGGGCTATGAGCGCCTGTTTTAATGATTCCACAGCATCCGTATCCTGCGGAAGCCACTCCCAGGGGGCTCCTTTCTTTAGGAGGTCTAAGAGGGGCGCTGCCTTGCTGGCGAAACCGTCAATGTGGTTTCGGCAGTAGCCAACCAGTCCTAAAAACGACCGGAGGGCTGAAACGTTTTGGGGAAGGGGCAATTTAGCGATCGAGTCAATTTTTTTGTGCTCGATCTCGCGTTTGCCGTGTGTGATAATAGTTCCCAAATATATCACTTTTTCTTCCAATATCTGGGCCTTTTTGGGGGTTGACTTTACAGCCAATGGAATGTAGTAATTCCAGGAGTTCGGACAGAAGCTCAATGTGCTCTTCCTTAGTGTCTGTCTGCAGCAGTAGATCATCTACATACTGTACCAGACATTCGGGGCGAGACAATTTAGCTAAACCATTTGCCAGCTGTCGGTGGAAAATGGAGGGGGAGTTGTGGAAGCCGTGAGGCAGGCATGTCCACGTGTACTGCTGCGCTCGGAAAGTGAAGGAAAATTTATACTGGCACGCCTTTGCCAATGGAATGGACCAGAATCCATTACTGACGTCCAAAACCGTGAAATATCGGGCATGGAGTCCCTGTTTGAGCATGGTCTCGGGACTTGTTGCTACGGTGGGGGCTGCTGCGGGGGTGACGTTATTGAGTTCCCGGTAATCAATGGTCAAGCCCCATGATCCGTCGGGCTTTCTCACTGGTCAAATCGGGGCATTATTAGTTGAGGCTACCGATCTTAGTACGCCCTGCTCTAATAAGCTCTCTATAACCTTAAGGATTTCTCCCTCTGCTTCTAGGGGGAATCCGTACTGTTTTGGGGGTCTAGGCTCCGGTCCTGTTATTTGTACGGAGCCAGTCATCCGTCCACAGTTGTGTTTGTGGGTCGCGAATGCTGCCCTGTTCTTTTGCAGGACTGCCCTAACCTGCCGGTCCGTGCTGAGCGTGGTGGGGTTGAACCAAAACTCGCCCACTGCGCTAATTTTGTTCATTCAGTCCCCTATGTTGAGCGTTGCGGGGGCTCTAGCGGATTTCGCCATCTTCCAGACACACTGGTTGACTGGATCGAAGGATAGGTGGTGGGAATTCATAAAGTCGATTCCCAGAATGTGTTCTGCTGTGTGGGGCAGGTCGACTAACACTACGGGTTGTTTTGTGGTAATGTTTCCTATTTGGATGGGTACAGGGGCTGTGTCCCTGCTGTGAGTGGCCTGTGAAGCTGCTGAGGGTGATAGTGGCTGTGGTGGGCCACATGTCCTGACCAAGGGTGGAGGAATTTAAGGTGGTGCGGAACCCTCCTGTGTCCCAAAGAAACTCGATAGGCTTTCCCCGAATTTTCGCTGCGACTACGGGTCGTCCTGTCCTATCACAAAGGGTATCGCAGACCCAACTGGGGGAGCCTGTACACCGTCAGTCCGTTCCGGTCAAGTCCGTCTGATCCGAACGGGCACTAACACTATGTATGGGCTCTGCCTTTTTTTTACTGAGAGTGCCTGTCTGTTGGGCTCTCGTTGGCTTTTTAGGGGCATTGCACTCTTTGGCAAAATGTCCCAACTGTCCACAATTGTAGCATTCTTGCGGTTTTGTTGGGGGGCTGTTCTTTCCCTCATTTACCCAGGCGGGGTTGTGAGGTGTGGCTTTTACTGCCTGCATGTCTGCGGCGGCTTGCTTTTCCTCGGTGGTTTTAGCGGCGGGTCGATTGTGAGCAGACTGTTCCCAAACGCGGGACAATCTTTTAATCACCCACTTCTCGTTATGAGCCTCCTCCGAGGGATCATAACTACTACAGGCATTCTGTCCTGCTTCTGTGGCATGGGAGATAAGGGTGCGGGTCCATTTGGCCATATTGTCTGCGGACAAATGGGCACGGTCTATGTTTCCGAAAATGGCTTCAAAGTGAATCCATATGCATCCTGCAAACGCTGTCATTGAAAGGGGCAACACAGGTGGAGAAGGTAGTCAAGAAGGCATACGGCATGCTTGCCTTCATTGGCCGGGGCATTGAGTATAAGAATTGGCAAGTCATGTTGCAGCTGTATAGAACCTTAGTTAGGCCACACTTGGAGTATAGTGTTCAATTCTGGTCGCCACACTGCCAGAAGGATGTGGAGGCTTTAGAGAGGGTGCAGAAGAGATTTACCAGAATGTTGCCTGGTAGGGAGGGCATTAGCTATGAGGAGCGGTTGAATAAACTTGGTTTGTTCTCACTGGAATGAAGGAGGTTGAGGGGAGACCTGATAGAGGTCTACAAAATTATGAGGGGCATAGACAGAGTGGATAGTCAGAGGCTTTTCCCCAGGTTAGAGGGGGCAATTACTAGGGGGCATAGGTTTAAGGTGAGAGGGGCAAGGTTTAGAGTAGATGTACGAGGCAAGTTTTTTACGCAGAGGGTAGTGGGTGCCTGGAACTCGCTACCGGAGGAGGTGGTGGAAGCAGGGACGATAGTGACATTTAAGGGGCATCTTGACAAATACATGAATAGGATGGGAATAGAGGGATACGGACCCAGGAAGTGTAGAAGATTGTAGTTTAGTCGGGCAGCATGGTTGGCACGGGCTTGGAGGGCCGAAGGGCCTGTTCCTGTGCTGTACATTTCTTTGTTCTTTGTTGTTTGCTGTGGGGTGTTCAGACTTCTTCTGCCTGCACTTATTTAGGCCATCTACGGGGTCACCCCGGTTATACCCGATCGCATCCAGGATCGCGGTATGCATTTCTGCAAGGGTGCCTCCTCCTACGTTCTGTGGGTTGGGAAGGGCTGCTGCTACCGATGGGTCTAAGCTTAGAATCATGAGCTTTACATGCTCTCTCTCATCCAGGCCGTACATGGTCACCTGGTGTTTGACGGTGGCAAAGAAATGGTGTGGGTCTGAAGCGGGGAGGAACGGTGGGATTTTCGCACACGTGTCCCGTAATTGGGTCACTATGAGGGGGATGGAATATAGGAATTCCGCCTCTTCTGATGTGGCTGTGCGGTGGGTTGTTACAGGGTTCATCGGAGCCTGAACTACCTGCTGTGTGGGGGGTGGGGGTGCTTTTCTCCTTTGGGGCTTTCCCTGCGCACATGTTCCCTGAACATATCTCTGCGCTGTTTCCTGCAATTCTTCCCAATCAGGGCCGTCTCCCTGTTCTAAACTTTCCCCAAAGGTTTCTTGGAATCCCTTTTGGACAGAAAGCAGTGATTACAGGTCTGCAATTTGCTTCCGGCACTTCGCATGGTCTAAGGTGCTCTGTCTTTGTTCTATGGTTGCAGCGTGGAGCGCTCTCAAGGCTGCCTGGAGATCACTACATTGTTTCTGTAGCGTCTCTACCTGCTTCTCTGTTTCGTTCTTTACCAGGACTGCACGCTGCGTGTCCTGATAAGCCTTTTCGTACTGGGATTGGAAACTGCTTAAATGCGCCAGACAAGACTGGTGACCCCGTTTGGGGTCAGCCACCTCTTCATCCTTTGCTGCCAATTGCTGCTATCTCTCCTATCTGCTTGCTTCGGTTAAATTTGGAACAGGGGGCTAAGGTGGTGTCGTAGATGCGGGTACGGCTTGCGCTAATTTCCGAAAATACAGACTTCCGACAGTTTTGACGCAACAAAAATCTATCAGTTTTACCTTATAGCCCTGTTAGTTTCGCATGCATGCACACACTTCCGAATTGTGAATTATTAACCAGAACCGCTTGAACACTTGTGGGGTTTTTTTTGTTGTTTCCAATTGGATTCTATTCAAATTTCTTGGGTTCTCCCAGAGTGGTTCTAGATCGGGTCCCGTCAGGATGTCGCCAAAATGTTGCTCTTATTAGCCTTCGTTTTATTAGCACTAATTCTGTCACCTTTGCTCATGAGTCGCCAGGTATCTTTCTGATACCGCCACGTGGTTCAAGCTCGAGTTATGATTAATAAGTCAGCACACCGCTTTGTAAGATTAAAATCAACGGTCATTTACTATATACAGAAATAAATACTTACACAATAATCCTACTTTCTAGACTACTACCTACCACTACTGGCCAATACTTAACTTTGGAAATGGCCCACCAGGTCAGGGAACGAATGGCCTATCGAATTGGGTCTGGCCTGCGGGATTCAAAAGGCTGATACAGGGCGATGGCTAGGAGTCTCTATCGGGTAGCGATCGCTGGAGCCAAACTTACGGTTTCTTGTTGATGGTTCTTGCGAAGGTTGCGAGGAGAAGAAGGGAGAGAAGGGCCGATCTGAACTTGGCCCCTTACTCTTATAGTTCCCAGGGGCCTCCCGCCTCTTGGGGCGGACCTTGACCCTGGTCCCAAGTGATTGGACTTGTTCCCAATCACTGGGTTCGATATGCCCCAATAATGGGGCGATTCCTTGATCGGGGGGTGGTCGTTCACCTGTCTTTGTTTCGGCCACTGCAGGCGCCGACAGGTCTGGCCCGGCATTCAATTGCTAATATGTTGCAATTGTTCCCGGGGATAGCCGATTAAACTGCAGATGTCTGGGTTGATGTGCTGCTAATGGTCGCAGGTATCGGTCTGGGCCGACTTCCCCAGAGCCGAATACGCTATTCTGTCTGCAGCTGTCCGTTTGTGTCCTGTTGGCTGCTTTTCCCATCAGCCTTTTCGGTGAGCCATTTTACATCGGGTTTTGGCCAAATTAATCGGGAATCAGCCATTTTAGGTGGCTACAACACAATAGAAGATCTTTCACTACGTTTGTTCATGAGAAATGAAATGAAATGAATGAAATGAAATGAAATGAAAATGAAATGAAATGAAAATCGCTTCTTGTCACGAGTAGGCTTCAATGAAGTTACTGTGAAAAGCCCCTAGTCGCCACATTCCGGCGCCTGTTCGGGGAGGCTGGTACGGGAGGCCTGCCTTGGTCTGCTTTAAAAGCCAGCGATTTAGCCCAGTGAGCTAAACCAGCTAAAGACAGCTACATGACAGCAGCACCATCCCAAGAACATGGTGCCCAGTTAAGACCTGTCGGATATTTACTCTGCCAAACTCAACAATATTGCACTGGCATATGGCAGCTGCCTCACAGCCATGGAAGCCACATGTTGAGCTGTGATGCATACAGCAGGCCTCGTCTTGGATCAGCAGTGCCATTCCTGGCACAACAAATCCATTCCTGGGGGCATTTAGCCCCTCAACAGATGATGGATCGATTCCACAGGAGTTGGTGTGGCAAAGGATTCAAAAAACATGCACAATTGGTATCAGACCGCTGTGCTTTATGTCAAAAGAACAACTTAGGACCTGTCACAAAGATGCCTCCACTAAGAGCTCCTGCCCCTCCAGGACTATTTCAGCACATACAGGTCGATTACATCTCCCTTCCTCCGTTCCAAAGATACACTGAGGTCCTGGTGCTAGTAGATACATTTTATAGATGGGTAGAAGCTGCTCCAGCCAGAAAAGCTACTTCCACCAATATAGCCAAAGTCCTATGCAAAGATTATATTCCCAGATGGGGAGTACCAGCTAGCATTGATTCAGATAATGGAACCCACTTTACGGGTGCTGTATGCCAGGAGGTGTGCAGATTACTGAACATTGATTGGAATTTGCATTGTCCTTATCATCCAGAATCATCCGGACTAGTGGAAGGCATGAACCGGACTTTAAAAGAACGACTGTGCAAATACAGCCAAGAAGGCATGATTTGGATTTAAGCTTTGCCCCTCGTACTGTGCAGTATGAGAGCAACCTCAAACAGAACAACAGGCCTAAGCCCAGTTGAGGTCATCACAGGCAGACCCATGTCCCTGCCAGGAACTATTGACTTACGAAAGGCAGACTGTCATTTAATGAGTGATGCATGACTTAGTTATTGTCAAAATCTAACAAATGCTGTTAGTTCTGCTTCTGAACAGGTTTCTGCAGCTGGGGCGATCTTTTGGAAGGTGGACATAATATAGTGCCTGGCAAAGCGGATTATTGAAAGAAATTGCAAAGGGACCCTCTCGGGGCCAAGTGGGAGGGTCCCTACCAAATTCTTCCGACTACACAATTGGCCGTGAGACCCCAAGGAAAGAAAAACTGGATTCACACGTCGCATGTGAAGCGCATCAGAATAATTATCCGTAAAAGTGTTTGCCACATTATTGATTTTCAGTTGCATGGTCTGCTTAGCAGGCCTGACTAAACGGTTACATGACAATTCTTTTCTTCAAATGTCTGACATTTATGCTGAAAGGTTTAATATTTCCGGGTGCTGGGAATGTACTGCAATCCCTACCCACTCAGAGGGAGGTATCCCTTTCATTCCCCTTCCTTTTAGCGTTTCAGAAACTGCTGCCTGGTATGTTTCTCAGAGTGCAGACGCTCTTCCCATATCCGTGCAGGAGCAGACATGTTGGAACTCCGAATGGCAAATTAATTTTACTGATTACGTCCAACATTGGGAATCTGCAGGTTATGCATGGAATACTTTTAGAGAATGGTATCAACATAAATATGACGCAAACAAACACCCTTTCCAAATTCACCTCCTGCCTACTGTTATTCCGAATGGATCCATAAGCCTGGTTAGCAATCACCCAGAAGGGGTTAGGTTGGGATATAGTAATTGTTCCCATTATTTTGATGTAAGTTCAGTTTACAAATGTAATTCATTCCCATCGCAGAGACTTATTCATTCCTCCTCATTGACAGGCTGACTGAATCTCACGAGTAATTCCACATTTTCAGATCTATGGTTCTCAGAAGACATTGCCGTTTCACTCCTTATATTGGGGTATATTTTGTCTGTAATAACAGGGCACAAAGAACATAGAACATAGAACATTACAGCGCAGTACAGGCCCTTCGGCCCTCGATGTTGCGCCGACCTGTAAGTCAGACAGAAGTAAGGCTCACTGGTCTATAGTTACCGGGGGTGTCTCTACTCCCCTTCTTGAACAAGGGGACAACATTTGCTATCCTCCAGTCTTCTGGCACTATTCCTGTAGACAAAGATGACTTAAAGATCAAAGCCAAAGGCTCAGCAATCTCCTCCCTAGCTTCCCAGAGAATCCTAGGATAAATCCCATCCGACCCAGGGGACTTATCTATTTTCACACTTTCCAGAATTGCTAACACCTCCTTATGAACCTCAAGCCCTTCTAGTCTAGTAGCCTGAATCTCAGTATTCTCCTTGAGAACATTGTCTTTTTCCTGTGTGAATACTGACAAAAAATATTCATTTAGCACCTCTCCTATCTCCTCGGATTCCACACACAACTTCCCACTACTGTCCTTGACTGGTCCTACTCTTACCCTTGTCATTCTTTTACTCCTGACATATCTATAGAAAGCTTTAGGGATATCATAGAACATGGAACATAGAACAATACAGCACAGTACAGGCCCTTCGGCCCACGATGTTGCACCGACATGGGAAGTCAAAAAACAAAAGCCATCTAACTTACACTATGCCATTATCATCCATATGCTAATCCAATAAACTTTTAAATGCCCTCAATGCGAGTTCACTACTATTGCAGGTAGGGCATTCCACGGCCTGACCACTCTCTGCGTAAAGAACCTACCTCTGACCTCTGTCCTATATCTATTACCCCTCAGTTTAAGGCTATGTCCCCTCATGCTAGCCATTTCCATCCGCAGGAGAAGGCTCTCACTGTCCACCCTATCTAACCCCCTGATCATTTTGTATGCCTCTATTAAGTCTCCTCTTAACCTTCTTCTCTCCAACGAAAACAACCTCAAGTCCATCAGTCTTTCCTCATAAGATTTTCCCTCCATACCAGGCAACATCCTGGTAAATCTCCTCTGCACCCGCTCCAAAGCTTCCACATCCCTCCTATAATGCGGTGACCAGAACTGTACGCAATACTCCAAATGCGGCCGTACCAGAGTTTTGTACAGCTGCAACATGACCTCATGACTCTGGAACTCAATCCCTCTACCAATAAAGGCCAACACTCCATAGGCCTTCTTCACAACCCTATCAACCTGGGTGGCAACTTTCAGGGATCTATGTACATGGACACCGAGATCTCTCTGCTCATCCACACTTCCAAGAATTTTACCATTAGCTAAATATTCCGCATTCCTGTTATTCCTTCCAAAGTGAATCACCTCACACTTCTCTACATTAAACTCCATTTGCCACCTCTCAGCCCAGCTCTGCAGCTTATCTATGTCCCTCTGTAACCTGCTACATCCTTCCGCACTGTCGACAACACCACCGACTTTAGTATCGTCTGCAAATTTACTCACCCACCCTTCTGCGCCCTCCTCTAGGTCATTGATAAAAATGACAAACAGCAACGGCCCCAGAACAGATCCTTGTGGTACGCCACTTGTAACTGAACTCCATTCTGAACATTTCCCATCAACCACCACCCTCTGTCTTCTTTCAGCTAGCCAATTTCTGATCCACATCTCTAAATCACCTTCAATCCCCAGCCTCCGTATTTTCTGCAATAGCCTACCGTGGGGAACCTTATCAAACGCTTTGCTGAAATCCATATACACCACATCAACTGCTCTACCCTCGTCTACCTGTTCAGTCACCTTCTCAAAGAACTCGATAAGGTTTGTGAGGCATGACCTACCCTTCACAAAGCCATGCTGACTATCCCTAATCATATTATTCCTATCTAGATGATTATAAATCTTGTCTCTTATAATCCCCTCCAAGACTTTACCCACAACAGACATGAGGCTCACCGGTCTATAGTTGCCGGGGTTAGTAGGCTGCAAGTGTTGGGCACACTGGATATGTGGAGCTTGTTTAAGGAACAGCTACTACGTGTTCTTGATAAGTACGTACCGGTCAGGCAGGGAGGAAGGCGTCGAGCGAGGGAACCGTGGTTTACCAAAGAAGTGGAATCTCTTGTTAAGAGGAAGAAGGAGGCCTATGTGAAGATGAGGAGTGAAGTTTCAGTTGGGGCGCTTGATAGTTACAAGGTAGCGAGGAAGGATCTAAAGAGAGAGCTAAGACGAGCAAGGAGGGGACATGAGAAGCATTTGTCAGGTAGGATCAAGGAAAACACAAAAGCTTTCTATAGTTATGTCAGGAATAAAAGAATGACTAGGGTAAGAGTAGGGCCAGTCAAGGACAGGGATGGAAAGTTGTGTGTGGGGTCTGAAGAGACAGGCGAGATACTAAATGAATATTTTTCGTCAGTATTCACTCAGGAAAAAGATAATGTTGTGGAGGACAATGCTGAGACCCAGGCTATTAGAATAGATGGCATTGAGGTACGTAGGGAAGAGGTGTTGGCAATTCTGGACAGGCTGAAAATAGATAAGTCCCCGGGGCCTGATGGGATTTATCCTAGGATTCTCTGGGAAGCCAGGGAAGAGATTGCTGGGCCTTTGGCTTTGATTTTTATGTCATCATTGGCTACAGGAATAGTGCCAGAGGACTGGAGGATAGCAAATGTGGTCCCTTTCTTCAAGAAGATTACTATCCACGGAGTGTGGAGCGTGGTCCGTGATTACTGTCCACGTGGTGTGGTGCGTGGTCCGAGATTACTATCCCCGTGGTGGGGAGCGTGGTCCGAGATTACTATCCACATGGTGTGGAGCGTGGTCCGAGATTACTATCCCCGTGGTGTGGATCGTGGTCCGAGATTACTATCCACGTGGTGTGGAGCGTGGTCCGAGAGTACTATCCACGTGGTGTGGAGCGTGGTCTGAGATTACTATCCACGTGGTGTGGAGAGTGGTCCGAGATTACTATACACGTGGTGTGGAGCGTGGTTGAGATTACTATCCACGTGGTGTGGAGCGTGGTCCGAGATTACTATCCCCGTGGTGTGAAGCGTGGTCCCAGATTACTATACACGTGGTGTGGAGCGTGGTCCGAGATTACTATCCCCGTGGTGTGGAGCGTGGTCCGAGATTAGTATACATGTGGTGTGGAGCGTGGTTGAGATTACTATCCACGGGGTGTGGAGCGTGGTTGAGATTACTATCCACGTGGTGTGGAACGTGGTCCGAGATTACTATCCAGCAGCACTTACTCAGCTATAACCTGCTCACAGACACTCAGTTTGGGATCTGCCAGGGTCACTCAGCTCCTGACCCCATTACAGCCTCGGTTCAAACATGGACAAAGAGGTGAATGTTAGAGGTGAGGTGAGAGTGACTGCCCTAGACATCAAAGCAGCATTTGACCGAGTATGACATCACGGAGCCCGAGCTAAATGGGAATCCGGGGAAAACTCTCCCCTGGTTGGAGTCAGACCCGGCACAAAGGAAGATGGTTGTGGTGGTTGGAGGTCAATCATCTCAGCTCCAGGACATCACTGCAGGAGTTGCTCAGGGTGGTGTCCTCGGCCCAGCCACCTCCAGCTGCTTCCTCAGTGACCTCCCTTCCATCAGGTCAGAAGTGGGGATGTTTGCGGATGACTGCACAATGTTCTGTCACTCACCATCCCGACTTGGAAATATATCGCCGTTCCTTCACAGTCGCTGGAGCAACATCCTGCAATTCCCTCCCTAACAGCACAGTGGATGTACCTGCACCTCAGAGACTGCAGCGGTTCAAGAAGGCAGCTCACCCCCAGCTTCTGAAGGGCAATTAGGGACGGGCAATAAATGCTGAGCAGCGACCCCCACATCCCGTGGAAACATTTTCAAGTTGCCTGGGATGGAACATTTCAGTTATGAAGAGAGTTTCGATCGGCTGGGGTTGTTTTCGCTGGAGGAGAGAAGACTGAGGGGCGGCCTGATCGAGGTGGACAAGATTCTGAGGGGCATGGACAGGGTGGAGAGGGAGCAGCTCTTCCCCTGAGTTGAAGGGTCGGTTACGAGGGGGACACAAGCTCCAGGTGAGGGGCGGGAGGTTTAGGGGGGATTTGAGGGAAAAGCTTTTTCCCCAGAGGGTGGTGAGGGTCTGGAACGCACGGCCTGGGAGGGGGGGAGAGGCGGGTCGCCTCACATCCTTTAAAAAGTACCTGGATCAGCAGTTAACGCGTCCCAACATTCCAGGCCCGGGGCCAAGTGCTGGGAATGGGAATGGGTCGGCAGGTCGGGCGTTTCTCGTGTCGGTGCAGACTCGATGGGCCGAAGGGCCCTCTGTGCTGTGTTATTCTGTGATTCTGCAGACTCGATGGGCTGAATGGCCTCCTTCTGCATCGTAGGAATTCTATGGGCTGGATTTTCCGTTTCTGAGACGAAGAGCTGACGTCGGGTCAGGATTCGTGAACTTTCACAACATCCAAACTGTCGCTGACCCTGGACCGATCCAGCGACTGTGGAGGGGTTCGAACCGGCGTCACGTGGAACACAATCGATCCCAATGGGAAACGGTGCAGGATTGACCGGGTCCATGATTGACACTCGGGAGGCTGACAAGCTGCAGCTGCCTGTACACATTACACTCCCCACACACACCATCCCAGCCAACAAGATGGCACTGGTTGTGCTGGAGCCCATCCAGCTGTTGGGTTGTCTGGGGCCAGAGGGCACCTAGGGGGTGGCTTGGGGGCAATAAGTTCCCAGTGGGGCTGTCAGCGGCATGCGCAGCTGCATGGCTGCCTTGCCAGCCGCGGCAATGGAGTTTGGTGCCCGTCCACCCCCATCCCACAGCCCAGCTGGCCACCCCCCCCCCCCCGCTACTCCCCCCCCCCCGCTACTCCCCCCTGCCCTGGCAGAAGCCCCCGGCCAGCGGCACAGCTGTCAGGAGACCGTGGCGATGTTGGCCCCGCTTTCCGTGTCGAGGTGACGGAGAATTGTGATTTGGTGTCAAATCCCCCGAAACGGCGCCCCCCACGATTTCGGGTCGGAAACTATTCTCCGCCCAATCGTGTTTCCCGATTTCAGCGTCAGGCAACGGAGAATCCCGCCCCGTGTTTCTATGAGTGGGGTAAACGCTGCTTTTCCTGTCCACTATCGCACTCTGCCACATTCTGGGGAAATCCCGGCCTCAGTCTCCATATTTAAGGAAGGGTTTAGTTGTATTGGAGGTGGAACAGTGAAGGTTGAGTAGATTGGTACCTGGGATGAGAGGCTGAGTAAAGTTGTGTCGATCTTCTCTCGAGTTCAGAGAGGGAAAGATACAAGATTCCGAGGAGCTGTGACGGGGGGACACGGAGGGTTTGTTTCCATTGGCCCGGGAATCTAAACCACAGGACACAGTCTCAGGATCACTGAGGACTGAGATGAGGAGAAAGTTCTTCACTCAAAGGGTTGGGAATGTTTGGAGTTCTCACTGCAGAGGGTGCGGAAGCTCCATCGCGGAATATATTTCAGGCTGGGAGAGGCAGGTTGTTGGTCTCGGGGAATTCGGGAAGTGGGGAGTGGCCGGGAAAGTGGAGATGAAGCCCAAGGTCACCCATGATGGCTTTGAATGGTAGAACAGGCTCGAGGGGCCGATTGGTCTCCTGCTCCTATCCCTTGTCTTATTCGGTATTGTGAACAGCGAGCTTTCATCAGCAGAAAACCTGCAATATAAGAACTAGGAGCAGGAGTCGGCCATCGGGCCCCTCGAGCCTGCTCCGCCATTCAATGAGATCATGGCTGATCTTTTGTGGACTCAGCTCCACTTTCCGGCCTGAACACCATAACCCTTAATCCCTTTATTCTTCAAAAAATTATCTATCTTTATCTTAAAAACATTTAATGAAGGAGCCTCTACTGCTTCACTGGGCAAGGAATTCCATAGATTCACAACCCTTTGGGTGAAGAAGTTCCTCCTAAACTCAGTCTTAAATCTACTTCCCCTTATTTTGAAGGTATGCCCCCTTGTTCTGCTTTCATCCGCCAGTGGAAACAACCTGCCCGCATCTATCCTATCTATTCCCTTCATAATTTTATATGTTTCTATAAGGTCCCCCCTCATCCTTCTAAATTCCAACGAGTACAGGCCCAGTCTACTCAACCTCTCCTCGTAATCCAACTTCAGCTCTGGGATTAACCTCGTGAATCTCCTCTTCACACCCTCCAGTGCCAGTACGTCCTTTCTCAAGTAAGGAGACCAAAACTGAACACAATACTCCAGGTGTGGCCTCACTAACACCTTATACAATTGCAGCAGAACCTCCCTAGTCTTAAACTCCATCCCTCTAGCAATGAAGTAAAAATTCCATTTGCCTTCTTAATCACCTGTTGCACCTGTAAACCAATTTTTTGCGACTCATGCACTAGCACACCCAGGTCTCTCTCCACAGCAGCATGTTTTAATATTTTATCATTTAACTAATAATCCCTTTTGCTGTTATTCCTACCAAAATGTATAACCTCACATTTGTCAACATTGTATTCCATCTGCCAGACCCTAGCCCATTCACTTAGCCTATCCAAATCCCTCTGCAGACTTCCAGTATCCTCTGCACTTTTTGCTTTACCACTTATCCTAGTGTCGTCTGAAAACTTGGACACATTGCCCTTGCTCCCCAACTCCAAATCATCTATGTAAATTGTGAAGAGTTGTGGGCCCAACACTGATCCCTGAGGGACACCACTAGCTACTGATTGCCAACCAGAGAAATACCCATTAATCCCCACTCTTTGCTTTCTATTAATTAACCAATCCTCTATCCATGCTTTCCCCTCAATGCCATGCATCTTTATCTTATGCAGCAACCTTTTGTGTGGCACCTTGTCAAAGGCTTTCTGGAAATCCAGACATACCACATCCATTGGCTCCCCATTATCTACCGCACTGGTAAAGTCCTCAAAAAATTCCACTAAATTAGTTAGGCACAATCTGCCCTTTATGAACCTATGCTGCATCTGCCCAATGGGACAATTTCCATCCAGATATTTCTTCCTTGATGACAGATTCCAGCATCTTCCCTACTACCGAAGTTAAGCTCACTGGCCTATAATTACCCGCTTTCTGCCTACCTCCTTTATTAAACAGTGGTGTCACGTTTGCTAATTTCCAATCCGCCGGGACCACCCCAAAGTCTAGTGAATTTTGGTAAATTATCACTAGTGCCTTTGCAATTTCCCTAGCCATCTCTTTTAGCACTCTGGGATGCATTCATTCAGGGCCAGGAGACTTGTCTACCTTTAGCCCCATTAGCTTGCCCATCACTACCTCCTTGGTGATAACAATCCTCTCAAGGTTCCGGGTGCGGCGATGACCAGCTAAGTCGTACGTTTCGGCAGCTCCCGGTGGAAAGGCCTTTTGGGCTCTTAATAGGAGCCCCAACGGCAATTTTAACGGCTAAAAACACTGTGCGGTAAACCAGAAGGGAATCCCCCCTGGACACGGATGGAAAAAGGAGAGGAAGGAGCCGGATTGCGGTGGATCCTCTAGAGCAGCGGCCAGGAAGGCAGGCACAAAGCAAGATGGCGTCGGAAGGAGGCAGTGTAATATGGGGCCCTGACCAACACGAGTTCCTGCGGCGTTGCGTGGAAGAACTTAAAAAGGAGATGAAGAAGGAGCTGTTGGCCCCGATATTACAGGCGATTGAAGGGCTAAAGGAGGAGCAAAAGACCCAGGAACAGGAGCTTCTGGTCGTGAAGGCAAAGGCTGCTGAGAATGAGGACGACATACAGGGCCTGGTGGTGAAGACAGAGATGCACGAGGCACAACACAAAAGGTGTGTGGAAAGGCTGGAGGTGCTGGAGAATAATGCGAGGAGGAAGAATTTAAGGATTCTTGGTCTTCCCGAAGGTGCAGAAGGGGCGGGCGTCGGGGCATATGTGAGCACGATGCTGCACTCGTTAATGGGATTGGAGGCCCCGATGGGTCCGTTGGAGGTGGAGGGAGCCTATCGAGTTATGGCACGAAGACCGAGGGCTGGAGAAATTCCTCGAGCCATAGTGGTGAGATTTCTCCGATATAAGGACAGAGAGATGGTCCTCAGATGGGCAAAGAAAACTCGGAGCAGTAGGTGGGAGAACGCGGTGATCCGCGTATATCAAGATTGGAGTGCGGAGGTGGCGAGAAGGAGGGCAAGCTTTAATCGGGCCAAGGCGGTGCTGCACAAAAGGAAGGTTCAATTTGGAATGCTGCAGCCGGCAAGACTGTGGGTCACACATCAAGGGAAACACCACTACTTTGAAACGGCAGAAGAGGCGTGGACATTTATTGTCGAGGAGAAACTGGAATAAGCGGGCTAGAAAAGAACGTTTGGGACAAAGTGGTGGGGCGAATATGTGGGGTGAAGAGGGGGAAGAGATGATTTCCCAAGTTGTTAATCCTGCGACCCTGTAACTTTTCTCTCTTCCCCGTGTCGTGAGGGAGCGGGGAGGGAGGATAAGGAGCTGGGGGCAACGGCCATTGGGGGCGGGGCCAAATGGGAAGCGCGGGCTTTGTTCCCGCGCTATTGTAATCATGGCGGGAACAGGGAAGCAGGAAGGAGGGGGCCTCGCACAGTGGGAGCCGAGGTCACGGGGGGGAAGCCGAGGTCGGCCAGAGTTTGCTGACTTCTGGGAGCAACATGGGGGGTGTAATTACGCTAGTGAGGGATCTAGCGGGGGGGGGGGGGGGGTTAACTGGGTTGCTGCTGCTGGGGAGAAGGGGGAGCTGGTATGGGGTGGGGTGGTCGGGGCGGGAGAGTGCCATTGGGAGGAGATACGGCTACGTGGGAACCGGGTGAGGAGCTGGATTGAAAAAGGAGATGGCTAGTCGACAAGGTGGGGGGGGTTGTGGTAGTATGTATTGGGGGTCATGTGGGACTGGAAGCCCTAATGTCATTGGCTGACAGATCCCGGGTCCTGGTTGGCCGTTGACCTCAAGCTCCGCCCTGAAGGCGAAGTATAAGAAGCCGGTGCCTTTCCCCGCAGGCCAGTTTACTATCGGGCTGCTGGGGAACAGACACGCTTAATAAAGCCTCATCGACTTCACTCTATTTGTCTCATGGAGTCTTTGTGCGCTACAATTTATTAAGCGTGCCTAAAAAGGACTATGGAGCTCAGGATCATTCCAGAATGCCTGAGGATCAGCCCCCACGCAGCGAATGCGGCAGCAGCCTTCAAACACTGGCAGACTTGCTTCGAGGCCTACATCACATCGACCACCGGCCGGGTCTCAGACGAACAAAAACTGCAGGTCCGGCACTCGAGGGTGAGCACGGAGATTTTCACCCTCATTGAAGACACCCGCGATTTCCAGACGGCATTTGCAGCACTGAAAAGTCTCTGTCCGCCCAGTTAACCAAATCTACGCTCGCTACCAGCTCGCGACGAGACGGCAAGCTCCCGAAGAATCGATGGACGAGTTCTATGCCACGCTACCCGCGCCTACGGATTCGACCGCGCGGCAGGCCATTGGGCCCCGTACGTACCCGTCGCGGCAAAACCCCCCCCCCCGGACACCCCACAGGCTTGCGCGGCCCAAACGCCGAGTCGCACCGGGGGCGCCCGCTGTTATTTCTGCGGCCAGGCGAACCACCCCCGACAACGCTGTCCGGCCCGCGCAGCCATCTGCAATAGCTGTGGGAAAAAGGGCCACTATGCGGTGGTGTGCCGATCCCGCGAGGTCGCCGCCGTCCCGGGGCCACAGGGAGCCCTACAGGCAGTCTATGCCTCCCAACCCCCCCAGCAAGCCATGTGCGACCCGCAGGCGCCGCCATTTTGGGTCCCGACCAGCGCGGCCCCGGGAGAACTGGGAGCCCTGCACGCCGCCCACGCTCCCCAACCCCCCTCCCCGCAGTCCATGTACGACCCGCCGCCAACACTCTCCACGGAGAGGAATGGGTCTTTCGCGTCCCGAACGCCACCCTCACCCCCCTCCCACGCCCCACGCCTGTCCCGCCGGCGCCGCCGACCTGGGCCCTCACCCCCGTCCCGCGCCCCACGCCTGACCCGCCGGCGCAACTTACCTGGGCCCCGACCACCGCTGTCCCCGGCGAGGGAGCTCCGCGCGGTCCTAGCGCCCGCGGCCCTGGCGCTCGCAGTGAAGGAACTCCGCGCGGTCCTAGCGCTCCCCAGACCCCACAGCACACCATGTGCGACCCGCAGACGCCGCCATTTTGGGTCCCGACCACCACGAGGGGAGGAGGGGCGCCGCCATCTTGGACCGCCCCCGACCTGTACGACGCATGGGGGCGGCCATTTTGTCCACCCCCGACGCTATCTTGTGACCCCCCAGCTACGGGCGAGGTATGGGGGTGGCCATTTTGTCCATCCCCGACGCCATCTTGTGACCCCTCAGCCACGGGCGAGGTATGGGGGTGGCCATTTTGTCCATCCCCGATGCCATCTTGGACGGCAACAACGGACCCCACCCCACTACTACAACCACGGCTCGCTTCGGTTACACTCGATCAGGCTCGGCCCCGGACTCTCCAGACGACGACGACAACGGTCCTAATTATCGGCCACGAGACGCCATGCCTAGTCGACTCCGGGAGCACGGAAAGTTTTATACATCCCGACACGGTAAGACGCTGTTCCTTAACTACCTACCCCAGCGCACAAAGGATTTGCCTAGCTGCAGGATCCCACTCCGTACAGATCCAGGGATTCTGCATAGTCACCCTAACGGTACAGGGGAGGGAATTCAAAAACTACAAACTTAACGTCCTTCCCCAACTCTGTGCCCCCACCTTGCTGGGCTTAGACTTCCAATGTAACCTACAGAGCCTTACGTTTAAATTCGGCGGCCCCATACCCCCACTCACTATCTGCGGCCTCGCTACCCTCAAGGTGCAACCCCCGTCCTTGTTTGCGAACCTCACCCCGGATTGCAAACCCGTCGCCACTCGGAGCAGACGGTACAGCGCCCAGGACCGGACCTTCATTCGGTCCGAAGTCCAGCGGCTACTAAAGGAGGGCATAATCCAGGCCAGCAATAGTCCCTGGAGAGCGCAGGTGGTAGTAGTGAAGACAGGGGAGAAACAAAGGATGGTCATTGACTATAGCCAGACCATCAACAGGTACACACAACTAGACGCGTACCCTCTCCCCCGCATATCCGACATGGTCAATCGGATAGCCCAATATAAAGTCTTCTCCACCGTGGACCTCAAGTCCGCCTACCATCAGCTCCCCATCCGCCCAAGTGACCGCGAGTACACAGCCTTCGAGGCAGACGGGCGATTATACCATTTCCTACGGGTCCCCTTTGGCGTTACAAACGGGGTCTCGGTCTTCCAACGGGAGATGGACCGAATGGTTGATCAACATGGATTACGGGCCATGTTCCCGTACCTCGACAATGTAACCATCTGCGGCCACGATCAGCAGGACCACGAAGCCAACCTCCAAAAATTCCTCCAGACCGCCAAAGCCTTGAACCTCACGTACAACGAGGACAAGTGCGTTTTTAGCACCGATCGGCTAGCCATTCTGGGCTACATAGTGCGCAATGGGATAATAGGCCCCGACCCCGAACGTATGCGCGCACTCATGGAATTTCCCCTCCCGCACTGCCCAAAAGCCCTGAAACGCTGCCTGGGGTTCTTTTCGTACTACACCCAGTGGGTCCCCCAGTACGCAGACAAGGCCCGCCCCCTAATACAGACCACGACCTTCCCGCTGTCGACAGAGGCTTGCCAGGCCTTCAGCCGCATCAAAGCGGACATCGCAAAGGCCACGATGCGCGCTATCGACGAGTCCCTCCCCTTCCAGGTCGAGAGCGACGCCTCCGACGTAGCTCTAGCGGCCACCCTTAACCAAGCGGGGTGGTCGGGGCGGGAGGGTGCCATTGGGAGGAGATACGGCTACATGGGAACCGGGTGAGGAGCTGGATTGAAAAAGGAGATAGCTAGTCGACAAGGTGGCGGGGGTAAAGAGCCCCCCAACCTGGCTGATCACGTGGAATGTGAGAGGGCTGAATGGGCCGATAAAGAGGGCACGGGTACTTAGGCAGATGTGGTTATGCTGCAGGAGACGCATCTGAAACTGATAGACCAGGTCAGACTACGCAAAGGATGGGTGGGGCAGGTGTTTCATTCGGGGCTAGGCACAAAAAACGGGGGTGGCTATACTAGTGAGGAAGCGGGTAATGTTTGAGGCAAAGACCATAGTGGCGGATAGTGGGGGCAGATACGTGATGGTGAGTGGCAAATTGCAAGGGGAGGCAGTGGTCTTAGTGAACGTGTATGCCCCGAACTGGGATGATGCCTACTTTATGAGGCGTATGTTAGGACGAATCCCGGGCCTAGAGGTGGGGAAGTTGGTAATGGGTGGAGATTTTAATACGGTGCTGGACCCAGGGCTGGACAGATCGAGGTCCAGGACCGGAAGGAGGCCGGCTGCAGCTAGGGTGCTTAAGGACTTTATGGAGCAGATGGGAGGAGTAGACCCGTGGAGATTTAGTAGACCTAGGAGTAATGAGTTTTCGTTTTTCTCCTATGTCCACAAAGTTTATTCACGGATAGACGTTTTTGTTTTGGGAAGGGCACTGATCCCAAAGGTGACGGGGATGGAGTACACGGCTATAGCTATTTCGGATCACGCTCCACATTGGGTAGACCTGAAGATAGGGGAGGAAAAAGAACAGCGTCCACCCTGGAGAATGGACATGGGATTATTGGCAGATGAGGGGGTATGTTTAAGGGGGAGGGGGTGTATTGAAAGGTACTTGGAACTCAATGACAATGGGGAGGTTCAGGTGGGAGTGGTCTGGGAGGCGCTGAAGGCAGTGGTTAGAGGGGAGCTGATATCTATTAGGGCACATAAAGGAAAGCAGGAGGGTAGGGAAAGGGAGCGGTTGTTGAAAGAACTTCTGAGGGTGGACAGGCAATATGCGGAGGCACCGGAGGAGGGACTGTACAGGGAAAGGCAAAGGCTACATGTAGAATTTGACTTGTTGACTACGGGTAATGCAGAGGCACAATGGAGGAAGGCACAGGGTGTACAGTACGAATATGGGGAGAAGGCGAGCAGGTTGCTGGCCCACCAACTGAGGAAAAGGGGAGCAGCGAGGGAGATAGGGGGGGTGAGAGATGAGGAGGGAGAGATGGAGCGGAGAGAGTGAATGGGGTGTTCAAGGCATTTTATGAAAGATTATATGAAGCTCAGCCCCCAGATGGGAAGGCGAGAATGATGTGCTTTCTGGATCAGCTGGAATTTCCTAAGGTGGAGGAGCAGGAGAGGGCGGGACTGGGAGCACAGATTGAGACGGGGGAAGTAGTGAAAGGGATTGGGAGCATGCAGGCGGGGAAGGCCCCGGGACCAGACGGATTCCCAGTTGAATTCTATCGGAAATATATGGACTTGCTGGCCTCGCTACTGATGAGAACCTTCAATGAGGCGAGGGAAAGGGGGCAGCTGCCCCCGACTATGTCAGAGGCAACGATATCGCTCCTCCTAAAGAAGGAAAAAGACCCGTTGCAATGCGGGTCTTATAGGCCTATTTCCCTCCTGAATGTGGACGCTAAGATTCTGGCCAAGGTAATGGCAACGAGGATAGAGGATTGTGTCCCGGGGGTGGTCCATGAGGACCAAACTGGGTTTGTGAAGGGGAGACAGCTGAGTACAAATATACGGAGGCTGCTAGGGGTAATGATGATGCCCCCACCAGAGGGGGAAGCGGAGATAGTGGTGGCGATGGATGCCGAGAAAGCATTTGATAGAGTGGAGTGGGATTATTTGTGGGAGGTGCTGAGGAGATTTGGGGATTGTGGGCTCGGATGTACAGGTCACATCGCTGCCTGAAGAGCTTCCAATTGGTACCAAGGTTCCTCGCGACTTGCAACGGCTGCGGTTTGTCGGTGCGGTCCACGTCCAGAATGGCAGGTTAGTTGGCAGGTATCGATCCACTCCTGTACCATGTGGTGTTGGGCGTTCTGACACACAGATGAGCCAACACAGTTGTATATGGTACAACGCTATTTTATTTAAACTTTCTCTGTACAGTTTTGTCTTGATACTCTGCACGTGGGGATTCCCTGTTTGTGATGTTAAAACAGGTCGTGTCCATGTCCTTGTCCCCAGACCTACTGTCCACCAGGTGTCGTGTTCGTGCTTTTATATGGTTCCTGTCTTTGTGTGTGATTGGTTGTGGTGTTGTGTGTTCTGATTTGTCTGTTGGTGTGTCCATCATGATGTGTATGTTTGAATATCATGACAGAGATGGGTATATCAGATGGGTACAGTTGCTGTATAGGGCCCCGACGGCGAGCGTGGTCACGAATGGACGGGGGTCTGATTATTTTCGGCTCCATAGAGGGACGAGGCAGGGATGTCCTCTGTCCCCGTTATTGTTTGCACTGGTGATTGAGCCCCTGGCCATAGCATTGAGGGGTTCCAGGAAGTGGAGGGGAGTACTCAGGGGAGGAGAAGAACACCGGGTATCTCTGTATGCGGATGATTTGTTGCTATACGTGGCGGACCCGGCGGAGGGGATGCCAGAGATAATGCGGATACTTGGGGAGTTTGGGGATTTTTCAGGGTATAAATTGAACATGGGGAAAAGTGAGTTGTTTGTGGTGCAGCCAGGGGAGCAGAGCAGAGAAATAGAGGATTTGCCGTTGAAGGTAACAAGGGGCTTTCGGTACTTGGGGATCCAGATAGCCAAGAATTGGGGTACATTACATAGGCTTAATTTAACGCGGTTGGTGGAACAGATGGAGGAGGACTTTAAGAGATGGGACATGGTGTCCCTGTCACTGGCAGGGAGGGTGCAGGCGGATAAAATGGTGGTCCTCCCGAGATTCCTTTGTGTTTCAGTGCCTCCCGGTGGTGGTCACGAAGACTTTTTTCAAAAGAATTGAGAAGAGTATTATGAGTTTTGTGTGGGCCGGGAAGACCCCGAGAGTGAGGAGGGGATTTTTGCAGCGTAGTAGGGACAGGGGGGGGCTGGCACTACCGAGCCTAAGTGAGTACTACTGGGCTGCCAATATTTCAATGGTGTGTAAGTGGATGGGAGAAGAGGAGGGAGCGGCGTGGAAGAGATTGGAGAGGGCGTCCTGCAGGGGGACTAGCCTACAAGCTATGGTGACGGCACCGTTGCCGTTCTCACCGAAGAAATACACCACAAGCCCGGTGGTGGTGGCTACATTGAAAATTTGGGGGCAGTGGAGACGGCATAGGGGAAAGACGGGAGCCTCGGTGCGGTCCCCGATAAGAAATAACCATAGGTTTGTTCCGGGGAGAATGGATGGGGGATTTGGAGCATGGCAAAGAGCAGGGGTAGCACAATTGAGAGATCTGTTCGTAGATGGGACGTTTGCGAGTCTGGGAGCGCTGACGGAAAAATATGAGTTGCCCCAAGGGAATGCATTTCGGTATATGCAACTGAGGGCTTTTGCGAGGCAACAGGTGAGGGAATTCCCGCAGCTCCCGACGCAGGAGGTGCAGGATAGAGTGATCTCAGAGACATGGGTGGGGGATGGTAAGGTGTCGGACATATATAGGGAAATGAGGGACGAGGGGGAGATCATGGTAGATGAGCTGAAAGGGAAATGGGAAGAAGAGCTGGGGGAGGAGATTGAGGAGGGGCTGTGGGCTGATGCCCTACGTAGGGTAAACTCATCGTCCTCGTGTGCCAGGCTAAGCCTGATACAATTTAAGGTGTTACACAGGGCGCATGTGACTGGAGCACGGCTCAGTAAATTTTTTGGAGTGGAGGATAGGTGTGCGAGATGCTCGAGAAGCCCAGCAAATCACACCCACATGTTCTGGTCATGTCCGGCACTACAGGGGTTCTGGGTGGGGGTGGCAAAGGTGCTTTCGAAGGCGGTGGGGGTCCAGGTCGAACCAAGCTGGGGGTTGGCTATATTTGGGGTTGCAGAAGAGCCGGGAGTGCAGGAGGCGAAAGAGGCTGACGTGTTGGCCTTTGCGTCCCTAGTAGCCCGGCGCAGGATATTGTTAATGTGGAAGGAAGCCAAACCCCCGGGGGTGGAGACCTGGATAAACAACATGGCAGGGTTTATAAAGCTAGAACGGATTAAGTTCGTACTAAGGGGTTCGGCTCAAGGGTTCACCAGGCGGTGGCAACCGTTCGTCAACTACCTCACAGAAAGATAGAGGGAATGGAAAAGAAGAAGGCAGCAGCAGCAACCCGGGGGGAGGGGAGGGGAGGAATCGGACGGACTCTCAGGGATGTTATTGGATATGTATAATATGTATAGGCACTTGTTTTAGGTAATGTATATTGGACTGTTGGATTGTATCTTTGGAGAGTATTTATTTTTGACAAGGCAGTTGCCATTTAGTTTGGTTTTTGTTTCTGTTCATATATTATTTATTTATTTGTTTAAAACTGGCCACTGTTATTTATATTGCTTTATTGTTGTGTAAAAGAAACACTACGTACTGTTATGTTTGGCCAAAAAATCTTGAATAAAATATATTTTTTAAAAAACAATCCTCTCAAGGTCCTCACCTGTCATAGCCTCATTTCCATCAGTCACTGGCATGTTATTTGTGTCTTCCACTGTGAAGACCGACCCAAAAAACCTGTTCAGTTCCTCAGCCATTTCCTCATCTCCCATTATTAAATCTCCCTTCTCCTCCTCTAGAGGACCAATATTTACCTGAGCCACTCTTTTTTGTTTTATATATTTGTAGAAACTTTTACTATCTCCTTTTATATTCTGAGCAAGTTTACTCTCATAATCTATCTTACTCTTCTTTATAGCATTTTTAGCAGCTTTCTGTTGCCCCCTAAAGATTTCCCAGTCCTCTAGTCTCCTGCGGTGTGACCAACTCGCGAAACGTGCTATCCACGACGTCCTCAGCATCGCGGATGCTCCAAAGTGAGTCCATCCGCAGCTCTAGAGCCGTCAAGCGGTCTAACAGGAGCTGCAACTGGACACACTTCTTGCACGTGAAGGAGCCAGGGACAGTGGACGTGGTCAGAGTGAAGCAGAGAGAGGAAGGTGAAGCGGGTGGAGGACAGAGGAACAGAAAGATCCCACTCGGAGAAACAAGCCAAACATCAGTCTCAGCGTCAGAATGAGTTTCAATCTGGACCAGGATGGTTTTCACTCTGAATCAGATCATCTGCACATTTCTCCAAAAGAAACACCTTTCACACATTGTGGTCAAGCAGTTACAGATTTATTGAGCACACACTTCATGCAATAACATTGAAACACCCGCTGAACCGATCAGCCCACATGTGATGGTGAGGAACTCCGACATGTTACACTTCCCAGCTGAATATTCAGTGAAACAAACTCTCCACAATCCAGATCCTCAGGACAGTCGACTGCTTCATTCGAGACCTTTTTGACCCCAGGTTTGTGGCTGTGAAAGTCCATTAATGGGAAGCTCACAGACCTGATTGTGTGACAGAAACAAGAGAAAACCCAGCGAGCTGTAAATGCAGAGCCGGTCAGGCAGTAACTGTGGAGAGAATCCCAGTTACTCTTTCAGGGTCAGGAGCCAAAGCATTGAGCTGAAACATGATCTGGGGTTTCTCCACAGCCGCTGCCTGACTAGCTGAGAGTTCAGTGTCTGCAGGAGTTTCCCTGATATTAGTCCTGACCATGTCTCGCTCACACCAGCGTTTTGCCAGCTTCACGCTGCAGAGTTGTGACCAACAGGACATTTTCACCGGGTCTATTGGTTGACACGAGTGAAGGTGGGAACACATTGCTCTCTGCTCCATCAGGAATATCACTCCTCCAGATAAGGAGCATCTGATTGGACCCACCACATATCGGAAAAGCTGATTCCCTCCCTTGTTTCATTGAGCTCCTGGGATCAGTTATCAAATATTTCACTTTGCTCAACAGAATGTGTTTCTGTGAAGGAAACAAGAATGCTGGATTTTATTCTGTCCCAACAACACCATTGTCGAGGAACCCTGAGGGAATGGATGATCTCTACCCAGAGATTGTGCTGGGATTCACTGTTGTCTGGACACCCATTCCCGGTGCTGACAAATCTCGGAATTCAGCAACTGGACACAGATCTTTATAAAATCCTCTCGTTAAGCAGAAGGTTAAAAAGGGTCATTTGGGGTCAGTCTCTGTCCCACAGCCCAGTGGTCAGGACTTCCAAATGGAGGTTATACTTCCCTATTCCACAAAGCCAAAACTAAAAGCTCCCACATTCCCTAATATGAAGAAGAATCAATCGCAATGTAAGATTAACACACAGCGAGCGATTAACCCTTTGCTCGCTGCGTCACGCTGTAAGGCAGGGCTATTACTGAGCGAAGCTATAAACACACAGGTGACCAGATGCTCACTGGTACGATCCATCACCGTCAATCTTCTGGAGCAGCCACAGCCCAGAGCTAACTTTCTCCCAGACTCAAATGAAGCTTCAGGTCCGGGAATCGTTCCCTGAACGACAACTGCAGCTACATCGCAGACAGGAGACGTGGTTAATATTGCAGTGAGGGGGGGGAGACATGGTTAATATTGCAGTGAGGGGGGGGGGGAGACATGGTTAATATTGCAGTGAGGGGGGGGGGAGAAATGGTTAATATTGCAGTGAGGGGGGGGGAGAAATGGTTAATATTGCAGTGAGGGGGGGGAGAAATGGTTAATATTGCAGTCAGGGGGGGGAGAAATGGTTAATATTGCAGTGAGGGGGGGGAGAAATGGTTAATATTGCAGTGAGGGGGGGGGAATGGTTAATATTGCAGTGAGGGGGGGGAGACATGGTTAATATTGCAGAGAGGGGGGGGGGGAGACATGGTTAATATTGCAGTGAGGGGGGGAGAAATGGTTAATATTGCAGTGAGGGGGGGAGGCATGGTTAATATTGCAGAGAGGGGGGGAGACATGGTTAATATTGCAGTGAGGGGGGGAGACATGGTTAATATTGCAGAGAGGGGGGGGGAGACATGGTTAATATTGCAGTGGGGAGGAGAAATGGTTAATATTGCAGTGAGGGGGGGAGACATGGTTAATATTGCAGTGGGGAGGAGAAATGGTTAATATTGCAGTGAGGGGGGGAGACATGGTTAATATTGCAGAGAGGGGGGGAGACATGGTTAATATTGCAGTGGGGGGGGAGACATGGTTAATATTGCAGTGAGGGGGGGGGGACAAGGTTAATATTGCAGTGACGGGGGGAGAAATGGTTAATATTGCAGCGAGGGGGGGGGACATGGTTAATATTGAAGTGAGGGGGGGAGACATGGTTAATATTGCAGTGAGGGGGGGGCCATGGTTAATATTGCAGTGAGGGGGGAGACATGGTTTATATTGCAGTGAGGGGGGGAGAAATGGTTAATATTGCAGTGAGGGGGGAGACATGGTTAATATTGCAGTGAGTGGGGGAGACATGGTTGATATTGCATTGAGTGGGGGAAATGGTTAATATTGCAGTGAGGGGGGGGGAGACATGGTTAATATTGCAGAGAGGGGGGTAGACATGGTTAATATTGCAGTGAGTGGGGGGGACATGGTTAATATTGCAGTGACGGGGGGAGAAATGGTTAATATTGCAGTGAGGGGGGGAGACATGGTTAATATTGCAGTGAGGGGGGGGAGAAAAGGTTAATATTGCAGTGAGGGGGGAGACATGGTTAATATTGCAGTGAGGGGGGGAGTCATGGTTAATATTGCAGTGAGGGGGAGGAGAAATGGTTAATATTGCAGTGAGGGGGGGAGAAATGGTTAATATTGCAGTGGGGGGGAGACATGGTTAATATTGCAGTGACGGGGGGGGACATGGTTAATATTGCAGTGAGGGGAGGGGGGGAGAAATGATTAATATTGCAGTGAGGGGGGGAGAAATGATTAATATTGCAGTGAGGGGGGGGAGACATGGTTAATATTGCAGTGAGGGGGGAGACATGGTTAATATTGCAGTGAGGGGGGGAGACATGGTTAATATTGCAGTGAGGGGGGGAGAAATGGTTAATGTTGCAGTGAGGGGGGGGGACATGGTTAATATTGCAGTGAGGGGGGGAAATGGTTAATATTGCAGTGAGGGGGGGAGAAATGGTTAATATTGCAGTGAGGGGGAGGAGAAATGGTTAATATTGCAGTGAGGGGGGAGAAATGGTTAACATTGCAGTGAGGGGAGGGGGGGGAGAAATGATTAATATTGCAGTGAAGGGGGGACAAATGATTAATATTGCAGTGAGGGGGGGAGAAATGGTTAATATTGCAGTGAGGGGGGGGAGACATGGTTAATATTGCAGTGAGGGTGGGGGAGACATGGTTAATATTGCAGTGAGGGGGGCGGAGACCTGGTTAATATTGCAGTGAGGGGAGGGGGAGACATGGTTAATATTGCAGTGAGGGGGGGGCATGGTTAATATTGCAGTGAGGGGGGGGAGACATGGTTAATATTGCAGTGAGGGGGGAGACATGGTTAATATTGCAGTGAGGGGGGGAACATGGTTAATATTGCAGTGAAGGGGGAGACATGGTTAATATTGCAGTGAGGGGGGGAGACATGGTTAATATTGCAGTGAGGGGGGGAGAAATGGTTAATATTGCAGTGAGGGTGGGGGAGACATGGTTAATATTGCAGTGAGGGTGGGGGAGACATGGTTAATATTGCAGTGAGGGGGGGAGAAATGGTTAATATTGCAGTGAGGGGGGAGACATGGTTAATATTGCAGTGAGGGGGGGGGAGAAATGGTTAATATTGCAGTGAGGGGGGGAGACATGGTTAATATTGCAGTGAGGGGGGGACATGGTTAATATTGCAGTGGGGGGGGGAGAAATGGTTAATATTGCAGTGGGGGGGGAGACATGGTTAATATTGCAGTGGGGGGGGATACATGGTTAATAGTGCACTGAGGGGGGGAGAAATGGTTAATATTGCAGTGAGGGGGGGAGAAATGGTTAATATTGCAGTGAGGGTGGGGGAGACATGGTTAATATTGCAGTGAGGGTGGGGGAGACATGGTTAATATTGCAGTGAGGGTGGGGGAGACATGGTTAATATTGCAGTGAGGGGGGGAGACATGGTTAATATTGCAGTGAGGGGGGGAGAAATGGTTAATATTGCAGTGAGGGGGGGAGAAATGGTTAATATTGCAGTGAGGGGGGGAGACATGGTTAATATTGCAGTGAGGGGGGAGACATGTTTAATATTGCAGTGGGAGGGAGACATGGTTAATATTGCAGTGAGGGGGGGAGAAAAGGTTAATATTGCAGTGAGGGGGGAGACATGGTTAATATTGCAGTGAGGGGGGGAGTCATGGTTAATATTGCAGTGAGGGGGAGGAGAAATGGTTAATATTGCAGTGAGGGGGGGAGAAATGGTTAATATTGCAGTGGGGGGGAGACATGGTTAATATTGCAGTGACGGGGGGGGACATGGTTAATATTGCAGTGAGGGGAGGGGGGGAGAAATGATTAATATTGCAGTGAGGGGGGGAGAAATGATTAATATTGCAGTGAGGGGGGGGAGACATGGTTAATATTGCAGTGAGGGGGGGAGACATGGTTAATATTGCAGTGAGGGGGGGAGACATGGTTAATATTGCAGTGAGGGGGGGAGAAATGGTTAATGTTGCAGTGAGGGGGGGGACATGGTTAATATTGCAGTGAGGGGGGGAAATGGTTAATATTGCAGTGAGGGGGGGAGAAATGGTTAATATTGCAGTGAGGGGGAGGAGAAATGGTTAATATTGCAGTGAGGGGGGAGAAATGGTTAACATTGCAGTGAGGGGAGGGGGGGAGAAATGATTAATATTGCAGTGAAGGGGGGACAAATGATTAATATTGCAGTGAGGGGGGGAGAAATGGTTAATATTGCAGTGAGGGGGGGGAGACATGGTTAATATTGCAGTGAGGGTGGGGGAGACATGGTTAATATTGCAGTGAGGGGGGCGGAGACCTGGTTAATATTGCAGTGAGGGGAGGGGGAGACATGGTTAATATTGCAGTGAGGGGGGGGCATGGTTAATATTGCAGTGAGGGGGGGGAGACATGGTTAATATTGCAGTGAGGGGGGAGACATGGTTAATATTGCAGTGAGGGGGGGAGACATGGTTAATATTGCAGTGAGGGGGGGAGAAATGGTTAATGTTGCAGTGAGGGGGGGGACATGGTTAATATTGCAGTGAGGGGGGGAAATGGTTAATATTGCAGTGAGGGGGGGAGAAATGGTTAATATTGCAGTGAGGGGGAGGAGAAATGGTTAATATTGCAGTGAGGGGGGAGAAATGGTTAACATTGCAGTGAGGGGAGGGGGGGAGAAATGATTAATATTGCAGTGAAGGGGGGACAAATGATTAATATTGCAGTGAGGGGGGGAGAAATGGTTAATATTGCAGTGAGGGGGGGGAGACATGGTTAATATTGCAGTGAGGGTGGGGGAGACATGGTTAATATTGCAGTGAGGGGGGCGGAGACCTGGTTAATATTGCAGTGAGGGGAGGGGGAGACATGGTTAATATTGCAGTGAGGGGGGGGCATGGTTAATATTGCAGTGAGGGGGGGGAGACATGGTTAATATTGCAGTGAGGGGGGAGACATTGTTAATATTGCAGTGAGGGGGGGAACATGGTTAATATTGCAGTGAAGGGGGAGACATGGTTAATATTGCAGTGAGGGGGGGAGACATGGTTAATATTGCAGTGAGGGGGGGAGAAATGGTTAATATTGCAGTGAGGGTGGGGGAGCCATGGTTAATATTGCAGTGAGGGTGGGGGAGACATGGTTAATATTGCAGTGAGGGGGGGAGAAATGGTTAATATTGCAGTGAGGGGGGAGACATGGTTAATATTGCAGTGAGGGGGGGGGGGAGAAATGGTTAATATTGCAGTGAGGGGGGGAGACATGGTTAATATTGCAGTGAGGGGGGGACATGGTTAATATTGCAGTGGGGGGGGAGAAATGGTTAATATTGCAGTGGGGGGGGGGAGACATGGTTAATATTGCAGTGGGGGGGGATACATGGTTAATAGTGCACTGAGGGGGGGAGAAATGGTTAATATTGCAGTGAGGGGGGGAGAAATGGTTAATATTGCAGTGAGGGTGGGGGAGACATGGTTAATATTGCAGTGAGGGTGGGGGAGACATGGTTAATATTGCAGTGAGGGTGGGGGAGACATGGTTAATATTGCAGTGAGGGGGGGAGACATGGTTAATATTGCAGTGAGGGGGGGAGAAATGGTTAATATTGCAGTGAGGGGGGGAGAAATGGTTAATATTGCAGTGAGGGGGGGAGACATGGTTAATATTGCAGTGAGGGGGGAGACATGTTTAATATTGCAGTGGGAGGGAGACATGGTTAATATTGCAGTGAGGGGGCGGAGAAATGGTTAATATTGCAGTGAGGGGGGAGACATGGTTAATATTGCAGTGAAGGGGGGAGACATGGTTAATATTGCAGTGAGGGGGTGAGACATGGTTAATATTGCAGTGAGGGGGGGAGAAATGGTTAATATTGCAGTGAGGGGGGGAGAATTGGTTAATATTGCAGTGAGGGGGGGAGAAATGGTTAATATTGCAGTGAGGGGGGGAGACATGGTTAATATTGCAGTGAGGGGGGGAGAAATGGTTAATATTGCAGTGAGGAGGGGAGAAATGGTTAATATTGCAGTGAGGGGGGGGAGACATGGTTAATATTGCAGTGAGGGGGGGAGACATGGTTAATATTGCAGTGAGGGGGGGAGGCATGGTTAATATTGCAGTGAGGGGGGGAGAAATGGTCAATATTGCAGTGAGGGGGGGAGACATGGTTAATATTGCAGTGAGGGGGGGAGACGTTAATATTGCAGTGAGGGGGGGAGACATGGTTAATATTGCAGTGAGGGGGGAGACATGGTTAATATTGCAGTGAGGGGGGGAGACGTTAATATTGCAGTGAGGGGGGGAGAAATGGTTAATATTGCAGTGAGGGGGGGAGAAATGGTTAATATTGCAGTGAGGGGGGGAGACATGGTTAATATTGCAGTGAGGGGGGGAGACGTTAATATTGCAGTGAGGGGGGGGACATGGTTAATATTGCAGTGAGGGGGGGGAGAAATGGTTAATATTGCAGTGAGGGGGGGAGACATGGTTAGTATTGCAGTGAGGGGGGGAGACGTTAATATTGCAGTGAGGGGGGGAGACATGGTTAATATTGCAGTGAGGGGGGAGAAATGGTTAATATTGCAGTGAGGGGGGAGAAATGGTTAATATTGCAGTGAGGGGGGGAGAAATGGTTAATATTGCAGTGAGGGGGGGGAGACATGGTTAATATTGCAGTGAGGGGGGGGAGACATGGTTAATATTGCAGTGAGGGGGGGACATGGTTAATATTGCAGTGAGGGGGGAGAAATGGTTAATATTGCAGTGAGGGGGAGACATGGTTAATATTGCAGTGAGGGGGGGAATTGGTTAATATTGCAGTGAGTGGGGGACAAATGGTTAATATTGCAGCGGGGGGGGGAGAAATGGTTAATATTGCAGTGAGGGGGGGAGACATGGTTAATATTGCAGCGGGGGGGGGAGACATGGTTAATATTGCAGTGAGGGGGGGAGACATGGTTAATATTGCAGCGGGGGGGGGGGGAGAAATGGTTAATATTGCAGTGAGGGGGGGAGACATGGTTAATATTGCAGTGAGGGGGGGAGAAATGGTTAATATTGCAGTGGGGGGGGAGACATGGTTAATATTGCAGTGAGGGGGGGAGAAATGGTTAATATTGCAGTGGGGGGGAGACATGGTTAATATTGCAGTGAGGGGGGGAGACATGGTTAATATTGCAGTGAGGGGGGCATGGTTAATATTGCAGTGAGGGGGGGAGAAATGGTTAATATTGCAGTGGGGGGGGAGACATGGTTAATATTGCAGTGAGTGGGGGACAAATGGTTAATATTGCAGCGGGGGGGGGAGAAATGGTTAATATTGCAGTGAGGGGAGGGGGAGACATGGTTTATATTGCAGTGAGGAGGGGGGAATGGTTAATATTGCAGTGAGGGGGGGAGAAATGGTTAATATTGCAGTGAGTGGGGGACAAATGGTTAATATTGCAGCGGGGGGGGGAGAAATGGTTAATATTGCAGTGAGGGGAGGGGGAGACATGGTTTATATTGCAGTGAGGGGGGGGGATGGTTAATATTGCAGTGAGGGGGGGAAATGGTTAATATTGCAGTGAGTGGGGGAGACATGGTTAATATTGCAGTGAGGGGGGGGAATTGGTTAATATTGCAGTGAGGGGAGGGGGGAGACATGGTTAATATTGCAGTGAGGGGAGGGGGGAGACATGGTTAATATTGCAGTGAGGGAGGGAGAAATGGTTAATATTGCAGTGGGGGGGGAGAAATGGTTAATATTGTAGTGAGGGGGGAGACATGGTTAATATTGCAGTGAGGGGGGGGAGACATGGTTAATATTGCAGTGAGGGGGGGAGACATGGTTAATATTGCAGTGAGGGGGAGACATGGTTAATATTGCAGTGAGGGGGGGGGGAATGGTTAATATTGCAGTGAGGGGGGGAGAGACATGGTTAATATTGCAGTGAGGGGGGAGAAATGGTTAATATTGCAGTGAGGGGGGGAGAAATGGTTAATATTGCAGTGAGGGGGGGAGAAATGGTTAATATTGCAGTGAGGGGGGGGAGGCATGGTTAATATTGCAGTGAGGGGGGGGATATGGTTAATATTGCAGTGAGGGGGGGAGACATGGTTAATATTGCAGTGGGGGGGGAGACATGGTTAATATTGCAGTGAGGGGGGGAGAAATGGTTAATATTGCAGTGAGGGGGGGAGACATGGTTAATATTGCAGTGAGGGGAGGAGACATGGTTAATATTGCAGTGAGGGGGGGGATATGGTTAATATTGCAGTGAGGGGGGTATGGTTAATATTGCAGTGAGGGGGGGGATATGGTTAATATTGCAGTGGGGGGGGGGCATGGTTAATATTGCAGTGAGGGGGGGAGAAATGGTTAATATTGCAGTGAGGGGGGAGACATGGTTAATATTGCAGTGAGGGGGGGAGAAATGGTTAATATTGCAGTGATGGGGGAGAAATGGTTAATATTGCAGTGAAGGGGGGAGAAATGGTTAATATTCCAGTGGGGGGGCGAGACATGGTTAATATTGCAGTGAGGGGGAGACATGGTTAATATTGCAGTGAGGGGGGGAGACATGGTTAATATTGCAGTGGGGGGGGAGACATGGTTAATATTGCAGTGGGGGAGGACATGGTTAATATTGCAGTGGGGGGGAGACATGGTTTATATTGCAGTGGGGGGGGGGGAGACATGGTTAATATTGCAGTGAGGGGGGAGAGACATGGTTAATATTGCAGTGAGGGGGGGAGACATGGTTAATATTGCAGTGGGGGGGGGAGACATGGTTAATATTGCAGTGAGGGGGGAGACATGGTTAATATTGCAGTGAGGGGGGAGAGACATGGTTAATATTGCAGTGGGGGGGAGACATGGTTAATATTGCAGTGGGGGGGGGAGACATGGTTAATATTGCAGTGGGGGGGGGAGACATGGTTAATATTGCAGTGAGGGGGGAGAGACATGGTTAATATTGCAGTGGGGGGGGGAGACATGGTTAATATTGCAGTGAGGTGGGGGGAGAAATGGTTAATATTGCAGTGAGGGGGGGGACATGGTTAATATTGCAGTGAGGGGGAGAAATGGTTAATATTGCAGTGAGGGGGGGAGACATGGTTAATATTGCAGTGAGGGGGGGGGAGAAATGGTTAATATTGCAGTGGGGGGGGGGAAAATGGTTAATATTGCAGTGAGGGGGGGAGACATGGTTAATGTTGCAGTGATGGGGGGGGGGGGGTAGAGTTTGGGGACAAAAAGTCACCTTCACTGCCAATCACTGGCTGGAACGGCTCAGGGTGTGAGGAACGCGGGAAATTGCTGCCAATATGTGTAATGGAGAGATAAGAGGGAGAAATGAACTTAGTGAGAGACAGAGTGGAAGAGGGTGTGAGAGGAACAGAGAAAGAGGGAGACAGGATGAGGTAGAGAGAGAGAGAGAGTGGGATAGGGAGAGAGAGAGAGTGGGCTAGAAAGAGAGAGAGAGAGTGGGATAGAAATAGAGAGAGAGTGGGATAGAAATAGAGAGAGAGAGAGTGGGATAGAAATAGAGAGAGAGTGGGATAGAAATAGAGAGAGAGAGAGTGGGATAGAAATAGAGAGGTTGTGGGATGGAAATACATAGAGAGAGAGAGTGGGATAGAAAGAGAGAGAGAGTGGGATAGTGAGAGAGAGAGTGGGATAGTGAGAGAGAGAGTGGGATAGTGAGAGAGAGAGTGGGATAGAAATAGAGAGAGAGAGTGGGATAGAAAGAGAGAGAGAGTGGGATAGAAAGAAAGAGAGAGAGTGGGAGAGAAAGAGAGAGTGGGATAGAAAGAGAGAGAGAGAGTTGGATAGAAACAGAGAGAGTGGGATAGAAATAGCGAGAGAGTGGAATAGAAAGAGAGGGAGTGGGATAGAAAGAGAGAGAGAGTGGAGTAGAAAGAGAGGGAGTGGGATAGAAAGAGAGGGAGTGGGATAGAAAGAGAGAGAGTGTGGGATAGAAAGAGAGGGAGTGGGATAGAAAGAAACAAGAATTGAGTGGGACCTACACGAGGCAGAAAGAGAGAGTGGGACAGAAAGGGAGAGAGTGGGGCAGAGGCGAGAGAGAGAGGGATGAGAGAGTGGGACAGGCACGAGACAGAAAGAAAGAGAGAGTGGGGCAGACAGGAGGCAGAGAGAAAGAGAGAGAGAATGGGGCAGAGGCGAGAGAGAGAGAAAAGGGGTTTTATTTTTTTCTTGTAGCTCCAAAGAGAAGGGCTCAGAGGCGACACACGTCGAATTGGTATCACATTGAGGACGGGGTTTATTTACAAAATGCAGCTCAAACAGGGCACAATGATGAACTCCACAAAAGCCCGTGAAACGCTCCGATTATGTCATTGCGGAACACGTGACAATAACACGCGGGCGGCTCGGTGGCTGAGTGGTTAACACGGCTGCCTCACAGCGCCAGGGTCCCGGGTCCAATTCCGACCTCGGGTGACTGAGCGGAGTTTACACTTTCTCCCCGTGTCTGCGTGGGTTTCCTCCGGGTGCTCCGGTTTCCTCCCACTGTCCAAAGGTTTGCCGGTTAGGGGGTGTTATGGGGGTAACGGGGACGGGGGCCTCGGCAGGGTGCTCTTTCAGAGGGTCGGCGCAGACTCGATGGGCTGAATGGCCTCCTTCTGCAACGTTGGGATTCGATGGATTTCTGAGGTTCTATTACACCAGCCAATGGTGTTACTCTGATACAGAACAGAAAGTAAAAGAGGGGCAGATGGAGACAAAGCGTGAGAGAGAGAGAGAGAGAAACATTGAAGGTTAGAGGGAGCGAGAGTGTGAGAAAGAGTGAGAGATTGAGAGGGAGACAGAGGACAGACAGGTTGAGGCAGCAACAGAGATGGACAGAGGGAGAGAGAGAGAGAGCGAGGGAAAGATACAGGGACAGAGAGAGAGAGCGAGAGAAAGATACAGAGAGAGAGAACGAGGGAAGGAGACAGAGAAAGAGGGAGAGGGAGAGGGAAAGATACAGAGACAGAGAGAGAGAGCGAGGGAAAGATACAGAGAGAGAGAATGAGGGAAAGAGACAGAGAAAGAGGGAGAGGGAGAGGGAAAGAATCAGAGACCGAGAGAGAGCGAGGGAAAGATACAGAGACAGAGAGAGAGGGAGGGAAAGATACAGAGACAGAGAGAGAGCGAGGGAAAGATACAGAGACAGAGAGAGAGCAAGGGAAAGATACAGAGACAGAGAGAGAGGGAGGGAAAGATACAGAGACAGAGAGAGAGGGAGGGAAAGACACAGAGACAGAGGGAGAGAGCGAGGGAAAGGTACAGAGACAGAGAGAGAGCGAGGAAAGATAGAGACAGAGGGAGAGAGCGAGGGAAAGATACAGAGACAGAGAGAGAGAGAGAGGGAAAGATACAGAGAGAGGTGATCTCGGGGACAGCAGTGCAATGTGAGTCTGCCCCTTGTGTGAGGAGATCGGCCCAATGGGACTGGACTGTGACAAAGCCCCTGATCCAGCGACACTGTCGAGGCTCAGACACCAAGACAGGAACAGGAGGAGGCCATTCAGCCCATCGAACCTGTTCCGTGGGACAGGAGGGTTGTCTGGGTGATAGGAGGGTGGCCAGAGGGGGGGTGGAGCTGCTGTATGTGAGGTGACGGCTCCTGATCTCTGAATCCAGACAGTGAGAGGCAGGTGTTGGTGTCAATATTTAATCTCGAAACAGTTTCTCACCTCCAGAATGATTTTCTGCATCGAGTCAGGATCAAAGTTGCCCAGCAATGAGCAATATGATCACCAGTTGAAACTGTTTGCCACCCATTCCTAAAGACAACAATCACAGCTTTAGAAGGTTAAAGTCACTGAGCCCAGCTCCCAGGAGGCACTGGGGCCTGGCCATTCTTCCCTCTATTTCATGTTTCCCCCTCAATGTTACCATTGCCTCTTTCCTCTCCCGTACCAGCCTCCCGGAGCAGGCGCCGGGATGTGGCGACTAGGGGCTTTTCACAGTAACTTCATTTGAAGCCTACTTGTCACAATAAGCGATTTTCATTTCATTTTTTCATTTCACTCCATATCTGGTTCACACTCTCTCTATCTCGATATAGTTTCTACTTTCTACTCTCTGTGTCACATCCTCCCAACTCCTGTCCAAACTAATAAAAACATCAGGAATATGAGCGAGATCATCGAGTCCATCAGGACGGCTCTGCCTAATCAGGGCTGGTCATTGTGGATCGAACACCACTTTCCTGTCTTCCCGATAATCCTCGTCAATCCAAAATCTGTACCTCGCCTGTCACTCTTTGTTCCTCCTTCAATTGCTGTTGCTCTCGCCCTCCTCCCTGTCACAGGAGAGAGAGAGATGCAGCAAGATAGAGAGAATGTGTGAGAGAGAGATACAGCAAGATAGAGAGAATGTGTGAGAGAGAGATACAGCAAGATCGAGAGAATGTGTGAGAGAGAGATACAGCAAGATAGAGAGAATGTGAGAGAGAGAGAGACAGCAAGATAGAGAGAATGTGTGAGAGAGAGAGATACAGCAAGATAGAGAGAATGTGTGAGAGAGAGATACAGCAAGATAGAGAGAATGTGTGAGAGAGAGAGAGAGAGACAGCAAGATAGAGAGAATGTGTGAGAGAGAGAGATACAGCAAGATAGAGAGAATGTGTGAGAGAGAGAGAGATACAGCAAGATAGAGAGAATGTGTGTGAGAGAGAGATACAGCAAGATAGAGAGAATGTGTGAGAGAGAGAGAGATACAGCAAGATAGAGAGAATGTGTGTGAGAGAGAAATACAGCAAGATAGAGAGAATGTGTGAGAGAGAGAGAGACAGCAAGATAGAGAGAATGTGTGAGAGAGAGAGATACAGCAAGATAGAGAGAATGTGTGAGAGAGAGAGAGATACAGCAAGATAGAGAGAATGTGTGTGAGAGAGAGAGATACAGCAAGATAGAGAGAATGTGTGAGAGAGAGAGATACAGCAAGATATAGAGAATGTGTGAGAGAGAGAGAGAGATACAGCAAGATAGAGAGAATGTGTGTGTGAGAGAGAAATACAGCAAGATAGAGAGAATGTGTGTGAGAGAGACAGATACAGCAAGATGGCGAGAATGTGTGAGAGAGAGAGATACAGCAAGATGGAAAGAATGTGTGAGAGAGAGAAATACAGCAAGATAGAGAGAATGTGAGAAGAGAGAGATACAGCAAGATAGAGAGAATTTGTGAGAGAGAGAGATACAGCAAGATAGAGAGAATGTGTGAGAGAGAGGTATACAGCAAGATAGAGAGAATGTGTGAGAGAGAGATACAGCAAGATAGAGAGAATGTGTGAGAGAGAGAGAGATGCAGCAAGATAGAGAGAATGTGTGAGAGAGATACAGCAAGATAGAGAGAATGTGTGAGAGAGAGATACAGCAAGATAGAGAGAATGTGTGAGAGAGAGAGAGAGATGCTGCAAGATAGAGAGAATGTGTGAGAGAGAGATACAGCAAGATAGAGAGAATGTGAGAGAGAGAGAAATACAGCAAGATAGAGAGAATGTGTGTGAGAGAGAGATACAGCAAGATAGAGAGAATGTGTGAGAGAGAGACACAGCAAGATAGAGAGAATGTGCGAGAGACATACAGCAAGATAGAGAGAATGTGTGTGTGAGAGTGAGAGATATTCCATCCCAGTCCCCCTCCCTCACTCACTCCATCCCACTCCCCTCACTCACTCACTCCATCCCATTCCCTCACTCACTCCATCCCACTCCCCTCCCTCACTCACTCCATCCCATTCCCTCACTCACTCCACCACACGCCCCTCACTCACTCCATCCCACTCCCCTCACTCACTCACTCCATCCCACTCCCCTCACTCACTCACTCCTTCCCACTCCCCTCACTCACTCCATCCCATTCCCTCACTCACTCCATCCCACTCCCCTCCCTCACTCACTCCATCCCATTCCCTCACTCACTCCATCCCACTCCCCTCCCTCACTCACTCCATCCCATTCCCTCACTCACTCCACCACACGCCCCTCACTCACTCCATCCCACTCCCCTCACTCACTCACTCCATCCCACTCCCCTCACTCACTCACTCCATCCCACTCCCCTCCCTCACTCACTCCATCCCATTCCCTCACTCACTCCATCCCACTCCCCTCCCTCACTCACTCCATCCCATTCCCTCACTCACTCCATCCCATTCCCTCACTCACTCCACCACACTCCCCTCACTCACTCCATCCCACTCCCCTCACTCACTCCATCCCACTCCCCTCACTCACTCACTCCATCCCAGTCCCCCTCCTTCACTCACTCCATCCCATTCCCTCACTCACTCACTCCATCCCACTCCCCTCACTCACTCCATCCCACTCCCCTCACTCACTCACTCCATCCCATTCCCTCACTCACTCCATCCCATTCCCTCACTCACTCCACCACACGCCCCTCACTCACTCCATCCCACTCCCCTCACTCACTCACTCCATCCCACTCCCCTCCCTCACTCACTCCATCCCATTCCCTCACTCACTCCATCCCATTCCCTCACTCACTCCACCACACTCCCCTCACTCACTCCACCCCACTCCCCTCTCTCACTCCATCCCACTCCCCTCACTCACTCCATCCCACTCCCCTCACTCACTCACTCCATCCCATTCCCTCACTCACTCCATCCCATTCCCTCACTCACTCCATCCCACTCCCCTCACTCACTCCATCCCACTCCCCTCACTCACTCCATCCCACTCCCCTCACTCACTCTATCCCACTCCCCTCACTCACTCACTCCATCCCACTCCCCTCACTCACTCCATCCCACTCCCCTCACTCACTCCATCCCACTCCCCTCACTCACTCAATCCCACTCCCCTCACTCACTCACTCCATCCCACTCCCCTCACTCACTCCATCCCACTCCCTCACTCACTCCATCCCACTCCCCTCACTCACTCCATCCCACTCCCTCACTCACTCCATCCCACTCCCCTCACTCACTCACTCCATCCCACTCCCTCACTCACTCCATCCCACTCCCCTCCCTCACTCACTCCATCCTATTCCCTCACTCACTCCACCACACGCCCCTCACTCACTCCATCCCACTCCCCTCACTCACTCCATCCCACTCCCCTCACTCACTCAATCCCACTCCCCTCACTCACTCACTCCATCCCACTCCCCTCACTCACTCCATCCCACTCCCTCACTCACTCCATCCCACTCCCCTCACTCACTCCATCCCACTCCCTCACTCACTCCATCCCACTCCCCTCACTCACTCACTCCATCCCACTCCCTCACTCACTCCATCCCACTCCCCTCCCTCACTCACTCCATCCTATTCCCTCACTCACTCCACCACACGCCCCTCACTCACTCCATCCCATTCCCTCACTCACTCCACCACACTCCCCTCACTCACTCCACCCCACTCCCCTCACTCACTCCATCCCACTCCCCTCCCTCACTCACTCCATCCCACTGCCCTCCCTCACTCATTCCATCCCAGTCCCCCTCCTTCACTCACTCCATCCCATTCCCTCACTCACTCACTCCATCCCACTTCCCTCACTCACTCCATCCCACTCCCCTCACTCACTCACTCCATCCCAGTCCCCCTCCTTCACTCATTCCATCCCACTCCCTCACTCACTCACTCCATCCCACTCCCCTCACTCACTCACTCCATCCCACTCCCCTCCCTCACTCACTCCATCCTATTCCCTCACTCACTCACTCCATCCCACTCCCCTCACTCACTCACTCCATCCCATTCCCTCACTCGCTCCCTGCAGAGTAATAAAAGCCACTCTCTCAGTTGGAGATTTGATGAATGCTCCGGGAGTTTTCCGGGTGAAGTTTGAGTTTAAAACCCCTCCGGATGCTGATACCTGGCGCTGGTGATGTTGGATTTGGGACAATCATTGAAGATGCAATTTGTGGCAGAGTGGTCTCTGGCGTGGTTGGCACAGTGGTCTCTGGCATGGGTGGCACAGTGGTCTCTGGCATGGTTGGCAGAGTGGTCTCTGGCATGGTTGGCAGAGTGGTCTCTGGCATGGGTGGCAGAGTGGTCTCTGGCATGGTTGGCAGAGTGGTCTCTGGCATGGTTGGCACAGTGGTCTCTGGCATGGGTGGCACAGTGGTCTCTGGCGTGGGTGGCAGAGTTGGTATGACAGCTTTAACTGGAAATAAGAGACACAAAGGTGGGAGAATGAGTGAGGACAAAATCCCAACATCAAAGCAAAATAAAGAAAGTGCCGGGAATCTGAAGTCATTGCAGAAGCTTCTGGAAAGACTCAGTACATCTGGGAGCATCTGTGGAGCGAGGAACAGAGAGCCTTGCAGATTGAGGAACTGTTGTCATCCGAGGGTCAGAAGCCGACAAGGTTAACTCTGTTCCTGTCCGCAGACACTGCCAGACATGCTGAGTATTTTATATTCTTCTCCACAAACACCAAACTCCACTTCAAACCCGAACTAGAATTCAGCAAATGAGAGAGAGGCGGTAAAACAGCCTCCGCTATCATTTAAATGTGACCCCTACCCAGGTCCCCACACGTGACAGTCCACATCCTCCTGACCCCTCAGTAAGCCCCCCAACATGGTATTCCCCAAACCCGACCCCCAGGGCCTCTTTTGTGATCCATGCACTGGGACCCCCAGATCCCTCTGTACCTCAGAGCTCTGCAATCTCGCACCGTTTCCAAAATCAGCTTCCCTTTTATTCTTCCTGCCAAACTGGACACTTTCCCACTTTCCCAAGTTATACTCCATTTTCCCCACATTTACCCTCTCGCTGTCCCTTTACACCCTCCTTACGTTCTCTTCACAATTTACTGTCCTTCCTATCATTGTGTCGTCAGCAAAGTTAGTGAGCAGACATTCAGCCCCTTCATCCGAGTCCCTATCTCCATGTTTCTGAAATATCCTCAGTGACTCAGCTTCCACAGGCCTCTGGGATCGAGAATTCCAAACAGTCACAACCCTGGGGTTTTATCATTTTTAAAACCTCTCTCCCCCTCGGCCCTAATTGGCTTCTCCTTATTTGGGGTTTTTGCCCCGTGGTTCAGAATTCGCCGACCAGGGGAACGAGCTCCGCCGCATCGACCCTGTCTCTCCATTTCAGTCTGGTTTAGATTGCAGTGAGAGCTCAGTCAAATTCCCACCTGGATGAAAAGGTTTTCCCTCAAATCCCCTCTAAATCTCCGGCCCCTTACCTTAAATCGCTGCCCCCTGGTTACCCCTCAACTAAGGGGAAAAGTACCTCCCTATCCACCCTGTCCCTGTCCCTCATAATTCTGTCCAAATCACTCAGCTCCCTCCTCAGCCCTCTCTGCTCCAGAGGAAACATTCCCAGCCGCTCCAGTCTCTCTCGATAGCTGAAACATTGCAGCCTGGGCAACATCCTGGTCAGTCTCCCCTGCACCCTCTCGAATGCACTCACTGCTATAGTGTGGTGACCAGAACTGTACACAATCCTCTAGCTGTGACCTAACCAGCGTTTTATACAGTCCCAGCATAACCTCCCCGCTCTTGTATTCAGTGCCTGGGTTAATAACGGCAGGTATCCCATAGACCTTGTAAACCACCTTGTACCATCCTGCTGCCTTCAGGGACTTATGGATCTGCACACCCAGATCCCTCTGTACTTCCTGAGGTCTTCCCATTCATTGTATGTTCCCTTCCCAGCTTAGTCCTCCCAATAGGCATCACCTCGCACTTTTCAGGGTTAAATTCCATTTGCCGCTGTTCTGCCCATCTAACCAGACTGTCCCCTGGCCTAGCAGGATGGGCGTATGAGGAGGATTGAGTCGGTTAGGATTGTCTTCGCTGGAGTGCAGAAGAATGAGGGGGGACCTCATAGAAACCGATAAAATTCAACCAGGACTGGACAGGGTAGATGCAGGAAGGATGTTCCCGGTGGTGGGGGGGGACTGGACAGGGTAGATGCAGGAAGGATGTTCCCGATGGTGGGGGTGAACCAGGGGTCACAGTCTGAGGATACAAAGAACAACATAGCACAGGAACAGGCCCTTCAGCCCTCCAAGCCGATACTAGTCATGATACCATCCTTGGCCAAAACCAGCACATCCTGGTCCTGCGGCATCGACCATTTTGGACAGAGATGAGGAGAAATACCTTCGCCCGGAGAGTGGTCGGCCTGTGGAATCCGTTACCACAGGAAGTAGGTGAGGCCAAAACATTGATGTTTTCAAGAAGCAGCTCGATGTCGCTCTGATGCCGAAGCGGATCAAAGGACACGGGGGGGAAGCGGGATTAGGCTATTGAGTTGGGTGATCAGCCACCATCATAATGACGGGCAGAGCAGCTCGAGGGGCCGAATGGCCTCCTCCTGCTCCTATTTTCCAGGTTTCTTTGACCAGCTCCTCTATATGGTCTTGTAATCTAAGGCTTTCATAGAACATAGAACATAGAACAAGACAGCGCAGTACAGGCCCTTCGGCCCACGATGTTGCACCGAAACAAAAGCCATCTAACCTACACTATGCCATTATCATCCATATGTTTATCCAATAAACTTTTAAATGTCCTCAATGTTGGCGAGTTCACTACTGTAGCAGGTAGGGCATTCCACGGCCTCACTACTCTTTGCGTAAAGAACCTACCTCTGACCTCTGTCCTATATCTATTACCCCTCAGTTTAAAGTTATGTCCCCTCGTGCCAGCCATTTCCATCCGCGGGAGAAGGCTCTCACTGTCCACCCTATCCAACCCCCTGATCATTTTGTATGCCTCTATTAAGTCTCCTCTTAACCTTCTTCTCTCCAACGAAAACAACCTCAAGTCCATCAGCCTTTCCTCATAAGATTTTCCCTCCATACCAGGCAACATCCTGGTAAATCTCCTCTGCACCCGCTTCAAAGCCTCCACGTCCTTCCTATAATGCGGTGACCAGAACTGTACGCAATACTCCAAATGCGGCCGTACCAGAGTTCTGTACAGCTGCAACATGACCTCCCGACTCCGGAACTCAATCCCTCTACCAATAAAGGCCAACACTCCATAGGCCTTCTTCACAACCCTATCAACCTGGGTGGCAACTTTCAGGGATCTATGTACATGGACACCTAGATCCCTCTGCTCATCCACACTAACCTGCTACATCCTTCCACACTATCGACAACACCACCGACTTTAGTATCGTCGGCAAATTTACTCACCCACCCTTCTGCGCCTTCCTCTAGGTCATTGATAAAAATGACAAACAGCAACGGCCCCAGAACAGATCCTTGTGGTACTCCACTTGTGACTGTACTCCATTCTGAACATTTCCCATCAACCACCACCCTCTGTCTTCTTTCAGCTAGCCAATTTCTGATCCACATCTCTAAATCACCCTCAATCCCCAGCTTCCGTATTTTCTGCAATAGCCTACCGTGGGGAACCTTATCAAACGCTTTGCTGAAATCCATATACACCACATCAACTGCTCTACCCTCATCTACCTGTTCAGTCACCTTCTCAAAGAACTCAATAAGGTTTGTGAGGCATGACCTACCCTTCACAAAGCCATGCTGACTATCCCTGATCATATTATTCCTATCTAGATGATTATAAATCTTGTCTCTTATAATCCCCTCCAAGTCTTTACCCACTACAGACGTGAGGCTCACCTGTCTATAGTTGCCGGGGTTGTCTCTACTCCCCTTTTTGAACAAAGGGACCACATTTGCTATCCTCCAGTCCTCTGGCACTATTCCTGTAGCCAATGATGACATAAAAATCAAAGCCAAAGATCCAGCAATCTCTTCCCTGGCCTCCCAGAGAATCCTCGGATAAATCCCATCAGGCCCCGGGGACTTATCTATTTTCAGCCTGTCCAGAATTGCCAACACCTCTTCCCTACGTACCTCAATGCCATCTATTCTAATAGCCTGGGTCTTAGCATTCTCCTCCACAACATTATCTTTTTCCTGAATGAATACTGACGAAAAATATTCATTTAGTATCTCGCCTATCTCTTCAGACTCCACACACAATTTCCCATCCCTGTCCTTGACTGGTCCTACTCTTACCCTAGTCATTCGCTTATTCCTGACATACCTATAGATACCTTCTCTCATTCTTCAAAACTGTCACGAATTCATGTCCAGTTTCCTCAATCTCTCTTCATCAGGGACAGTCCCGACATCCCGGGAACAAGTCTGGTGAACCTTCGGTAAACTCCAGCTCTGGGAATAAAATCCTTCCTCAGGTCAGGGAACCAAAACTACACACACTGCTCCAGGTGTGGTCAAACCAGAGTTCCAGAAATTTGGAGCAAGACTTTGCGACTCCTGCACTCAAATTCTCTGGTCATAATGTCTAACATTCCTTTACCTTCCTAATTGCTCATTGTAAATGCACGCTAGCTCTCAGTGCCTTATTGACGAGGACTCCCAGGTCCCTTTGTCCAGCTACACTTTCTAACCTCTCACCATTTGAGAAATAACCCACACACCTGTTCCTCCCACAAAATGGTCGCCTCACATTTTCTACGATATATTCCATCTCCCATGTTCTTGCCAACTCACCAAATCTGCCCAAATCCCCTTGAAACAGCTTTGCATCTTCCTCACAACTCACATTCCCACTCATGTTGTGCCTTCCACAATCTTGGAAAGGTGACATTGATCTATATTGTGAACAGCTGGGGCCCTGAGTACTGATCCTTGTGGGCCCCACTCGTCAGAGGCTGTCACTGTCAGAATGAGCCCTTTATTCCCGCTCTCTGTTTTCTGCCTGTTAACCAGTCCTGAGCCTGTGTCAGTATCTTGTCTCCTATCCCATTGCTATAGTTTGTGACCAACCTCCTGTTGGTGAGTTCATCAAAAGCTTGATGAAAATACAGGGGACGGGATTCTCCGACCCCCCGCCGAGTCGGAGAATTGCCGGGGACAGGAGTGAATCCCGCCCCCGGCTGCTGCCGAATTCTCCGGCCCCCTAAAAATCCCGGGGAGGAGAGGGCGAGTGCCGGGGAGGAGAGGGCGAGTGCCGGGGAGGAGAGGGCGAGTGCCGGGGAGGAGAGGGCGAGTGCCGGGGTGGAGTGGGCGAGTGCCGGGGTGGAGTGGGTGAGTGCCGGGGAGGAGAGGGCGAGTGCCGGGGAGGAGAGGGCGAGTGCCGGGGAGGAGAGGGCGAGTGCCGGGGGGAGAGGGCGAGTGCCGGGGAGGAGGGGGCGAGTGCAGGGGTGTAGAGGGCGAATGCCGGGTGGGAGAGGGCGAGTGCCGGGGAGGAGGGGGCGAGTGCCGGGGAGGAGAGGGCGAGTGCCGGGGAGGAGGGGGCGAGTGCCGGGGGGAGAGGGCGAGTGCCGGGGAGGAGGGGGCGAGTGCAGGGGTGTAGAGGGCGAGTGCCGGGTGGGAGAGGGCGAGTGTCGGGGCGGAGAGGGCGAGTGCCGGGGAGGAGGGGGCGAGTGCCGGGGAGGAGGGGGCGAGTGCCGGGGAGGAGGGGGCGAGTGCCAGGGAGGAGGGGGCGAGTGCCGGGGAGGAGGGGGCGAGTGCCGGGGAGGAGGGGGCGAGTGCTGGGGAGGAGAGGACGAGTGCCGGGAGGGGAGAGGGTGAGTGCCGGGGAGGAGAGGGCGAGTGCCGGGGTGGGGAGGGTGAGTACCGGGGAGAGGGTGGTGTGCCGTGGAGGAGGGGGCGAATGCCGGGGAGGAAGAGGCGAATGCCGGGGAGGAGGGGGCGAGTGCCGGGAAGGAGAGAGGGAGTGCCGGGGGTAGAGGGCGAGTGCCGGGGAGGGGAGGGTGAGTACCGAGGAGGGGGGGGTGTGCCGGGGAGGAGGGGGCGAATGCAGGGGAGGAGGGGGCGAGTGCCGGGGAGGGGAGGGCGAGTGTCGGGGAGGGGAGGGCGAGTGTCGGGGAGGAGAGGGCGAGTGTCGGGGAGGAGAGGGCGAGTGCCGGGGAGGAGAGGGCGAGTGTCGGGGAGGAGGGGGCGAGTGCCGGGGAGGGGAGGGCGAGTGTCGGGGAGGAGAGGGCGAGTGTCGGGGAGGAGAGGGCGAGTGCCGGGGAGGAGAGGGCGAGTGTCGGGGAGGAGAGGGCGAGTGTCGGGGCGGAGAGGGCGAGTGCCGGGAGGAAAGAGGGCGAGAGCCGGGGAGGAGAGGGCGAGTGCCGGGGAGGAGAGGGCGAGTGTCGGGGAGGAGAGGGCGAGTGTCGGGGCGGAGAGGGCGAGTGCCGGGAGGAAAGAGGGCGAGTGCCGGGGAGGGGAGGGCGAGTGCCGTGGTGGAGTGGGCGAGTGTCGGGGAGGAGAGGGCGAGTGTCGGGGAGGAGAGGGCGAGTGTCGGGGAGGAGAGGGCGAGTGCCGGGGAGGAGAGGGCGAGTGCCGGGGAGGAGAGGGCGAGTGTCGGGGAGGAGAGGGCGAGTGTCGGGGCGGAGAGGGCGAGTGCCGGGAGGAAAGAGGGCGAGTGCCGGGGTGGAGAGGGCGAGTGCCGGGGAGGAGAGGGCGAGTGTCGGGGCGGAGAGGGCGAGTGCCGGGAGGAGAGGGCGAGTGCCGGGGAGGAGAGGGCGAGTGCCGGGGAGGAGAGGGCGAGTGCCGGGGAGGAGAGGGCGAGTGCCGGGGAGGAGAGGGCGAGTGTCGGGGCGGAGAGGGCGAGTGCCGGGAGGAGAGGGCGAGTGTCGGGGCGGAGAGGGCGAGTGCCGGGAGGAAAGAGGGCGAGTGCCGGGGTGGAGTGGGCGAGTGCCGGGGAGGAGAGGGCGAGTGCCGGGGAGGAGAGGGCGAGTGTCGGGGCGGAGAGGGCGAGTGCCGGGGAGGGGAGGGCGAGTGTCGGGGCGGAGAGGGCGAGTGCCGGGGCGGAGAGGGCGAGTGCCGGGAGGAAAGAGGGCGAGTGCCGGGGAGGAGAGGGCGAGTGCCGGGGAGGAGAGGGCGAGTGCCGGGGCGGAGAGGGCGAGTGCCGGGGAGGAGGGGGCGAGTGCCGGGGAGGAGAGGGCGAGTGCCGGGGAGGAGAGGGCGAGTGCCGGGGAGGAGAGGACGAGTGCCGGGGAGGGGGGGCGTGTGCCGGGGAGGGGGGTGCGAGTGCCGGGGAGGGGGGGGGGGCGAGTGCCGGTGTGGGGGGGGGGGGGAGAGCCGGGGTGGGGGGGAGCGAGTGCCGGGGTGGGTGTGTGCTGGGTGTGTCCGTCCTGGGTGGTTGTGTCCTGGGTGGATGTGTCCTGGGTTAGTGTGTGCTGGGTGTGTGTGTGCTGGGTGTGTGTGTGCTGGGTGGGTGTGTGCTGGGTGGGTGTGTGCTGGGTGGGTGTGTGCTGGGTGGGTGTGTGCTGGGTGGGTGTGTGCTGGGTGGGTGTGTGCTGGGTGTGTGTGTGCTGCGTAGGTGTGTGCTGGGTGGGTGTGTGCTGGGTAGGTGTGTCCTGGGTGTGTGTGTGCTGGGTGGGTGTGTGCTGGGTGTGTGTGTCCTGGGTAGGTGTGCTGGGTGGGTGTGTGCTGGTTGGGTGTGTGCTCGGTGGGTGTGTCCTGAGTGTGTGTGGTGTGTGTGTGTGTCCTGCATAGGTGTGTCATGGGTAGGTGTGTGCTGGGTGTGTGTGTGTTGGGTGGGTGGGTGCTGGGTGTGTGTGTGCTGGGCGGGTGGGTGCTGGGTGGGTGTGTCCTGGGTGTGTGTGTGCTGGGTGGGTGTGTCCTGGGTGGGTGTGTCCTGCGTGGGTGTGTCCTAGGTATGTGTGTGCTAGGTGATTGTGTGCTGGGTGTGTGTGTGCTGGGTGTGTCCGTCCTGGGTGGGTGTGTCCTGGATGGGTGTGTGCTGGGTGGGTGTGTCCTGGGTGTATGTGTGCTCGGTGTGAGTGTGCTGGGTGTGTGTGTGCTGGGTGTGTGTGTCCTTGGTGGGTGTGTGCTGGGTGTGTGTGTCCTGGGTGGGTGTGTGCTATGTGGGTGTGTGCTGGGTGGGTGTGTACGGGTGTGTGTGTTCTGGGTGTGTCCGTCCTGGGTGGTTGTGTCCTGGGTGGGTGTGTGCTGGGTAGGCGTGTGCTGGGTGTGTGTGTGCTGGGTAGTTGTGTGCTGGGTAGGTGTGTCCTGGGTAGGTGTGTGCTGGGTGTGTGTGTGCTGGGTGGGTGTGTGCTGGGTAGGTGTGTGCTGGGTGTGTGTGTGCTGGGTGGGTGTGTGCTGTGTAGGTGTGAGCTGGGTAGGTATTTCCTGGGTAGGTGTGTGCTGGGTGGGTGTGTGCTGGGTGGGTGTGTGCTGGGTAGGTGTGTGCTGGGTGGGTGTGTGCTGGGTGGGTGTGTGCTGTGTAGGTGTGAGCTGGGTGTGTGTGTGCTATGTGTGTGTGTGCTGGGTGGGTGTGTCCTGGGTGTGTGTGTGCTGGGTGTGTGTGTGCTGGGTGTGTGTGTCCTGGGTGTGTGAGTGCTGGGTGTGTGGCTGCTGGGTGTGTGTGTCCTGTGTAGGTGTGTGCTGGGTGTGTGTGTGGGTTTGTGCTGGGTAGGTGTGTGCTGGGTAGGTGTGTGCTGGGTGGGTGTGTGCTGGGTGGGTGTGTGCTGGGTGGGTGTGTGCAGGGTAGGTGTGTCCTGTGTAGGTGTGTCCTGGGTGTGTGTGTGCTGGGTGTGTGTGTGCTGGGTAGGTGTGTGCTGGGTGTGTGTGTGCTGGGTGGGTGTGTGCTGGGTGGGTGTGTGCTGGGTGGGTGTGTGCTGGGTGGGTGTGTGCTGGGTGGGTGTGTGCTGGGTGTGTGTGTGCTGCGTAGGTGTGTGCTGGGTGGGTGTGTGCTGGGTAGGTGTGTCCTGGGTGTGTGTGTGCTGGGTGGGTGTGTGCTGGGTGTGTGTGTCCTGGGTAGGTGTGCTGGGTGGGTGTGTGCTGGTTGGGTGTGTGCTCGGTGGGTGTGTCCTGAGTGTGTGTGGTGTGTGTGTGTGTCCTGCATAGGTGTGTCATGGGTAGGTGTGTGCTGGGTGTGTGTGTGTTGGGTGGGTGGGTGCTGGGTGTGTGTGTGCTGGGCGGGTGGGTGCTGGGTGGGTGTGTCCTGGGTGTGTGTGTGCTGGGTGGGTGTGTCCTGGGTGGGTGTGTCCTTCGTGGGTGTGTCCTGGGTATGTGTGTGCTAGGTGATTGTGTGCTGGGTGTGTGTGTGCTGGGTGTGTCCGTCCTGGGTGGGTGTGTCCTGGATGGGTGTGTGCTGGGTGGGTGTGTCATGGGTAGGTGTGTGCTGGGTGTGTGTGTGTTGGGTGGGTGGGTGCTGGGTGTGTGTGTGCTGGGCGGGTGGGTGCTGGGTGGGTGTGTCCTGGGTGTGTGTGTGCTGGGTGGGTGTGTCCTGGGTGGGTGTGTCCTTCGTGGGTGTGTCCTGGGTATGTGTGTGCTAGGTGATTGTGTGCTGGGTGTGTGTGTGCTGGGTGTGTCCGTCCTGGGTGGGTGTGTCCTGGATGGGTGTGTGCTGGGTGGGTGTGTCCTGGGTGTATGTGTGCTCGGTGTGAGTGTGCTGGGTGTGTGTGTGCTGGGTGTGTGTGTCCTTGGTGGGTGTGTGCTGGGTGTGTGTGTCCTGGGTGGGTGTGTGCTATGTGGGTGTGTGCTGGGTGGGTGTGTACGGGTGTGTGTGTTCTGGGTGTGTCCGTCCTGGGTGGTTGTGTCCTGGGTGGGTGTGTGCTGGGTAGGCGTGTGCTGGGTGTGTGTGTGCTGGGTAGTTGTGTGCTGGGTAGGTGTGTCCTGGGTAGGTGTGTGCTGGGTGTGTGTGTGCTGGGTGGGTGTGTGCTGGGTAGGTGTGTGCTGGGTGTGTGTGTGCTGGGTGGGTGTGTGCTGTGTAGGTGTGAGCTGGGTAGGTGTGTCCTGGGTAGGTGTGTGCTGGGTGGGTGTGTGCTGGGTGGGTGTGTGCTGGGTAGGTGTGTGCTGGGTGGGTGTGTGCTGGGTGGGTGTGTGCTGTGTAGGTGTGAGCTGGGTGTGTGTGTGCTATGTGTGTGTGTGCTGGGTGGGTGTGTCCTGGGTGTGTGTGTGCTGGGTGTGTGTGTGCTGGGTGTGTGTGTCCTGGGTGTGTGAGTGCTGGGTGTGTGGCTGCTGGGTGTGTGTGTCCTGTGTAGGTGTGTGCTGGGTGTGTGTGTGGGTTTGTGCTGGGTAGGTGTGTGCTGGGTAGGTGTGTGCTGGGTGGGTGTGTGCTGGGTGGGTGTGTGCTGGGTGGGTGTGTGCAGGGTAGGTGTGTCCTGTGTAGGTGTGTCCTGGGTGTGTGTGTGCTGGGTGTGTGTGTGCTGGGTAGGTGTGTGCTGGGTGTGTGTGTGCTGGGTGGGTGTGTGCTGGGTGGGTGTGTGCTGGGTGGGTGTGTGCTGGGTGGGTGTGTGCTGGGTGTGTGTGTGCTGCGTAGGTGTGTGCTGGGTGGGTGTGTGCTGGGTAGGTGTGTCCTGGGTGTGTGTGTGCTGGGTGGGTGTGTGCTGGGTGTGTGTGTCCTGGGTAGGTGTGCTGGGTGGGTGTGTGCTGGTTGGGTGTGTGCTCGGTGGGTGTGTCCTGAGTGTGTGTGGTGTGTGTGTGTGTCCTGCATAGGTGTGTCATGGGTAGGTGTGTGCTGGGTGTGTGTGTGTTGGGTGGGTGGGTGCTGGGTGGGTGTGTCCTGGGTGTGTGTGTGCTGGGTGGGTGTGTCCTGGGTGGGTGTGTCCTGCGTGGGTGTGTCCTGGGTATGTGTGTGCTAGGTGATTGTGTGCTGGGTGTGTGTGTGCTGGGTGTGTCCGTCCTGGGTGGGTGTGTCCTGGATGGGTGTGTGCTGGGTGGGTGTGTCCTGTGTGTATGTGTGCTCGGTGTGAGTGTGCTGGGTGTGTGTGTGCTGGGTGTGTGTGTCCTTGGTGGGTGTGTGCTGGGTGTGTGTGTCCTGGGTGGGTGTGTGCTATGTGGGTGTGTGCTGGGTGGGTGTGTACGGGTGTGTGTGTTCTGGGTGTGTCCGTCCTGGGTGGTTGTGTCCTGGGTGGGTGTGTGCTGGGTAGGTGTGTGCTGGGTAGGTGTGTCCTGGGTAGGTGTGTGCTGGGTGTGTGTGTGCTGGGTGGGTGTGTGCTGGGTAAGTGTGTGCTGCGTGTGTGTGTGCTGGGTGGGTGTGTGCTGTGTAGGTGTGAGCTGGGTAGGTGTGTCCTGGGTAGGTGTGTGCTGAGTGTGTGTGTGCTGGGTGGGTGTGTGCTGGGTGGGTGAGTGCTGGGTAGGTGTGTGCTGGGTGGGTATGTGCTGGGTGGGTGTGTGCTGTGTAGGTGTGAGCTGGGTGTGTGTGTGCTATGTGTGTGTGTGCTGGGTGGGTGTGTCCTGGGTGTGTGTGTGCTGGGTGTGTGTGTGCTGGGTGTGTGTGTCCTGGGTGTGTGAGTGCTGGGTGTGTGTCTGCTGGGTGTGTGTGTCCTGTGTAGGTGTGTGCTGGGTGTGTGTGTGGGTTTGTGCTGGGTAGGTGTGTGCTGGGTAGGTGTGTGCTGGGTGGGTGTGTGCTGGGTGGGTGTGTGCTGGGTGGGTGTGTGCAGGGTAGGTGTGTGCTGGGTGTGTGTGTGCTGGGTGTGTGTGTGCTGGGTGTGTGTGTGCTGGGTAGGTGTGTGCTGGGTGTGTGTGTGCTGGGTGGGTGTGTGCTGGGTGGGTGTGTGCAGGGTAGGTGTGTCCTGTGTAGGTGTGTCCTGGGTGTGTGTGTGCTGCGTGGGTGTGTGCTCGGTGTGTGTGTGCTGGGTGTGTCCAACCTGGGTGGGTGTGCCCTGGGTGGGTGTGTGCTGGGTGGGTGTGTGCTGGGTATGTGTGTCCTGCGTGGGTGTGTGTGTGCTGGGTGTGTTTGTCCTTGGTGGGTGGGTGCTAGGTGGGTGTGTCCTGTGTAGGTGTGTCCTGTGTAGGTGTGTGCTGGGTGGGGGTGTCCTGGTGGGTGTGTGCTGGGTGTGTGTGTCCTGGGTTGGTGTGTGATGGGCAGGTGTGTGCTGTGTGGGTGTGTGCTGGGTAGATGTGTGCTGTGTGGGTGTGTGATGGGTGGGTGTGTGCTTGGTGTGTGTGTGCAGGGTAGGTGTGTGCTGGGTAGGTGTGTGATGGGTGGGTGTGTGCTGGGTGGGTGTTTGCTGGGTGTGTGTGTGCTGGGTGTGTGTGTGCTGGGTGTGTGTGTGCAGGGTACGTGTGTGCTGGGTAGGTGTGTGATGGGTGGGTGTGTGCTGGGTGGGTGTTTGCTGGGTGTGTGTGTGCTGGGTTGGTGTGTGCTGGGTGTGTGTGTGCAGGGTAGGTGTGTGCTGGGTAGGTGTGTGCTGGGTGTGTGTGTGCTGGGTGGGTGTTTGCTGGGTGTGTGTGTGCTGGGTGGGTGTGTGCTGGGTGTGTGTGTGCAGGGTAGGTGTGTGCTGGGTAGGTGTGTGCTGGGTAGGTGTGTCCTGGGTGTGTGTGTGCTGGGTAGGTGTGTCCTGGGTGTGTGTGTGCTGGGTGTGTGTGTGCTGGGTGGGTGTGTGCTGGGCGTGTGTGTGCTGGGTGGGTGTGTCCTGGGTGGATGTGTCCTGGGTGTGTGTGTGCTGTGTGTGTGTGTGCTGGGTGTGTCCGTCTTGGGTGGGTGTGTGCTGGGTGGGTGTGTCCTGGGTGGATGTGTCCTGGGTGTGTGTGTGCTGGGTGTGTGTGTGCTGGGTGTGTGTGTGCTGGGTGTGTCCTTCTTGGGTGGGTGTGTGCTGGGTGTGTGTGTGCTGGGTGGGTGTGTGCTGGGCGTGTGTGTGCTGGGTGGGTGTGTGCTGGGTGTGTCCGTCCTGGGTGGATGTGTCCTGGGTGTGTGTGTGCTGGGTAGGTGTGTGCTGGGTGGGTGTGTCCTGGGTGGGTGTGTCCTGGATAGGTGTGTGCTGGGTGGGTGTGTGCTGAGTGTTTGTGTGCTGAGTGTTTGTGTGCTGGGTGTGTGTGTGCTGGGTGTGTGTGTGCTGGGTGTGTGTGTGCTGAGTGTTTGTGTGCTGGGTGTGTGTGTGCTGGGTGGGTGTGTGCTGGGTGGGTGTGTGCTGGGTGTGTGTGTGCTGGGTGGGTGTGTGCTGTGTGTGTGTGTGCTGGGTAGGTGTGTGCTGGGCGTGTGTGTGTGCTGGGTCGGGGTGTGCTGGGTGGGTGGGTGCTATGTGGGTGTGTACTGGGTAGGTGTGTGCTGTGTGTGTGTGTGCTGGGTGTGTGTGTGCTGGGTGGGTGTGTGCTGGGTAGGTGTGTGCTGTGTGTGTGTGTGCTGGGTGTGTGTGTGCTGGGTGTGTGTGTTGGTAGGTGTGTGCTGGGTCGGTGTGTGCTGGGTGGGTGTGTCCTGGGTAGGTGTGTGCTGTTTGTGTGTGTCCTGGATGGGTGTGTGCTGGGTGGGTGTGTCCTGGGTGTGTGTGTTCTGGGTAGGTGTGTGCTGGGTGTGTGTGTGCTGGGTAGGTGTGTGCTGGGTAGGTGTGTGCTAGGTGGGTGTGTGCTGTGTAGGTGTGAGCTGGGTGTGTGTGTGATAGGTGTGTGTGCTGGGTAGGTGTGTGCTGGGTAGGTGTGACATGGGTGTGTGTGTGCTGTGTAGGTTTGAGCTGGTGTCTGTGTGATGGGTACGTGTGTGCTGTGTAGGTGTGTGCTGTGTGGGTGTGTGCTGGGTAGGTGTGTGCTGGGTAGGTGTGTCCTGGGTAGGTGTGTGCTGGGTGTGTGTGTGTGCTGGGTGTGTGTGTGCTGGGTAGGTGTGTGCTGGGTGGGTGTGTGATGGGTGGGTGTGTGATGGTTGTGTGTGTGCTGGGCGTGTGTGTGCTGGGTCGGTGTGTTCTGGGTAGGTGTGTGCTGGGTAGGTGTGTGCTGGGTAGGTGTGTGCTGGGTGTGTGTGTGCTGGGTGTGTGTGCTGGGTGGGTGTGTGCTGGGTGTGTGTGCTGGGTGGGTGTGTGCAGGGTGTGTGTGTGCTGGGCGGGTGTGTGCTGGGTGTGTGTGTGCTGAGAAGGTGTGTTCTGGGTAGGTGTGTGCTGGGCAGGTGTGTGCTGCATGGGTGGGTGTGTCCTGGGTGTGTGTGTGCTGGGTGTGTGTGTGCTGGGTGTGTGTGTGCTGGGTAGGTGTGTGCTGGGTGGTTGTGTGCTGGGTGGGTGTGTCCTGGATAGGTGTGTCCTGGGTGTGTGTGTGCTGGGTCTGTGTGTGCTGGGTGGGTTTGTGCTGGGTGGGTTTGTGCTGGGTGGGTGTGTGCTGGGTAGGTGTGTGCTGAGTGGGTGTGCGCTGGGTGTGTGGGTGCTGGGTGGGTGTGTGCTGGGTAGGTGTGTGCTGGGTGGGTTTGTGCTGGGTGGGTGTGTCCTGGGTGGATGTGTCCTGGGTAGGTGTGTCCTGGGTAGGTGTGTGCTGGGTGAGTGTGTGCTGGGTGGGTGTGTGCTGGGTAGGTGGGTGCTGGGTGTGTGGGTGCTGGGTGGGTGTGTGCTGGGTGTGTGTGTGCTGGGTGTGTGTTTGCTGGGTGGGTTTGTGCTGGGTGGGTGTGTCCTGGGTGGGTGTGTCCTGGGTAGGTGTGTCCTGGGTAGGTGTGTGCTGGGTGGGTGTGTGCTGGGTGGGTGTGTGCTGGGTAGGTGGGTGCTGGGTGTGTGGGTGCTGGGTGGGGGTGTGCTAGGTGTGTGTGTGCTGGGTGTGTGAGTGCTGGGTGGGTTTGTGCTGGGTAGGTGTGTCGTGGGTAGGTGTGTGCTGGGTGGGTGGGTGCTGGGTGTGTGTGTGCTGTGTGTGTGTGTTCTGGGTGTGTGTGTGTTGGGTAGGTGTGTGCTGGGTGTCTGTGTGCTGGGTGGGTGTGTGCTGGGTGGGTGCTGGGTGTGTGTGTGCTGGGGGTGTGTGTCCTGGGTAGGTGTGTCCTGGGTGTGTGTGTGCTGGGTAGGTGTGTGCTGTGTAGGTGTGTGCTGGGTGAGTCCATCCTGGGTGTGTGTGTGCTGGGTGTGTGTGTGCTGGGAAGGTGTGTGCTGGGTGTGTCCGTCCTGGGTGTGTGTGTCCTGGGTGTGTCCGTCCTGGGTAGGTGTGTGCTGGGTGTGTCCGTCCTGGGTGGGTGTGTCCTGGGTAGGTGTGTGCTGGGTGTGTGTGCGCTGGGTGTGTCCGTCCTGGGTGGGTGTGTCCTGGGTAGGTGTGTGCTGGGTAGGTGTGTGCTGGGTAGGTGTGACCTGGGTGTGTGTGTGCTGGGTGTGTCCGTCCTGGGTGGGTGTGTCCTGGGTAGGTGTGTGCTGGGTGTGTGTGTGCTGGGTAGGTGTGTGCTGGGTAGGTGTGTGCTGGGTGTGTCCGTCCTGGGTGGGTGTGTCCTGGGTAGGTGTGTGCTGGGTATGCCCGTCCTGGGTGGGTGTGTGCTGGGTAGGTGTGTGCTGGGTAGGTGTGTGCTGGGTGTGTGTGTGCTGGGTGTGTGTGTGCTGGGTGTGTGTGTCCTGGGTGTGCCCGTCCTGGGTAGGTGTGTCCTGGGTGGGTGTGTGCTGGGTGGGTGTGTGCTGGGTAGGTGTGTGCTGGGTAGGTGTGTGCTGGGTGTGTGTGTGCTGGTTGGGTGTGTCCTGGGTGGGTGTGTCCTGGGTGTGCCCGTCCTGGGTAGGTGTGTCCTGGGTGGGTGTGTGCTGGGTAGGTGTGTGCTGGGTAGGTGTGTGCTGGGTGTGTGGGTGCTGGTGGGTGTGTGCTGGGTAGGTGTTTGCTGGGTGTGTGTGTGTTGGGTGTGTGGGTGCTGGGTAGGTGTGTGCTGGGTGTGTGTGTCCTGGGTGTGTGTGTCCTGGGTAGTTGTGTTGTGGGTGTGTGGGTGCTGGGTGTGTGTGCTGGGTGTGTGGGTGCTGGTTGTGTGTGTCCTGGGTGTGTGTGTCCTGGGTGGGTTGGTGCTGGGTGTGTGTGTATTGGGTGTGTGGGTGCTGAGTAGGTGTGTCCTGGGTGGGTGGGTGCTGGGTGTGTGTGTCCTGGGTGTGTGGGTGCTGTGTGTGGGTGTCCTGGGTAGGTGTGTCCTTGGTGGGTGGGTGCTGTGCGTGTGTGTCCTGGGTGGGTGTGTGCTGGGTGTGTGTGTCCTGGGTGTGTGGGTGCTGGGTAGGTGTGTGCTGGTTGGGTGTGTGCTGTGTCGGTGTGAGCTGGGTAGGTGTGTCCTGCGTACGTATGTGCTGGGTGAGTGTGTGATGGGTGTGTGTGCTGGGTAGGTGTGTGCTGGGTAGGTGTGTGCTGGGTAGGTGTGTGCTGGGTGTGTGTGTGCTGGGTGTGTGTGTGCTGGGTAGGTGTGTGCTGGGTGTGTGTGTGCTGGGTGGGTGTGTGCTGTGTAGGTGTGAGCTGTGTGTGTGTGTGAGCTGGGTAGGTGTGTGCTGTGTAGGTGTGAGCTATGTGTGTGTGTGTGTGCTGGGTAGGTGTGTGTTGGGTGTGTGTGTGCTGGGTGGGTGTGTGCTGTGTAAGTGTGAGCTGGGTGTGTGTGTGATCGGTGTGTGAGAGCTGGGTAGGTGTGTGCTGTGTAGGTGTGAGCTGTGTGTGTGTGTGTGTGCTGGGTAGGTGTGACCTGGGTGTGTGTGTGCTGGGTAGGTGAGTGCTGGGTGTGTCCGTCCTGTGTGGGTGTGTCCTGGGTAGGTGTGTGCTGGGTGTGTCCGTCCTGGGTGGGTGTGTGCTGGGTGTGTCCGTCCTGGGTGGGTGTGTCCTGGGTAGGTGTGTGATGGGTGTGTGTGTGATGGGTGTGTGTGTGCTGGGTAGGTGTGTGCTGGGTAGGTGTGACCTGGGTGTGTGTGTGCTGTGTAGGTTTGAGCTGGTGTCTGTGTGATGGGTGTGTGTGTGCTGTGTAGGTGTGTGCTGGGTGGGCGTGTCCTGGGTGGGTGTGTGCTGGGTAGGTGTGTGCTGGGTGGGTGTGTGCTGGGTGGGTGTGTGCTGTGTGTGTGTGTGTGTGCTGGGTGTGTGTGTGCTGGGTAGGTGTGTGCTGGGTGGGTTTGTGATGGGTGGGTTTGTGCTGGGTGTGTGTGTGCTGGGTAGGTGTGTTCTGGGTAGGTGTGTGCTGGGTAGGTGTGTGCTGCATGGGTGTGTGTGTGCTGGGTGGGTGTATGCTGGGTGTGTGTGTGCTGGGTGTGTGTGTGCTGGGTGTGTGTGTGCTGGGTGTGTGTGTGCTGGGTGGGTGTGTGCTGGGTAGGTGTGTGCTGGGTAGGTGTGTGCTGGGTGTGTCCGTCCTGTGTGTGTCCGTCCTGGGTAGGTGTGTGCTGGGTGGGTGTGTGCTGGGTGTGTGTGTGCTGGGTGTGTGTGTCCTTGGTGGGTGTGAAGCTGGGTGGGTGTGTGCTGGGTGTGTGTGTGCTGTGTAGGTTTGTGCTGGGTGTGTGTGTGCTGGGTGGGTGTGTGCTGGGTAGGTGTGTGCTGGGTGTGTGTGTGCTGGGTGGATGTGTGCTGTGTAGGTGTGAGCTGTGTGTGTGTGTGATGGGTATGTGTATGCTGGGTGTGTGTGTGCTGGGTAGGTGTGTGCTGGGTGTGTGTGTCCTGGGTGGGTGGGTGGGTGCTGGGTGTGTGTGTATTGGGTGTGTGGGTGCTGAGTAGGTGTGTCCTGGGTGGGTGGGTGCTGGGTGTGTGTGTCCTGGGTGTGTGGGTGCTGTGTGTGGGTGTCCTGGGTAGGTGTGTCCTTGGTGGGTGGGTGCTGTGCGTGTGTGTCCTGGGTGGGTGTGTGCTGGGTGTGTGTGTCCTGGGTGTGTGGGTGCTGGGTAGGTGTGTGCTGGTTGGGTGTGTGCTGTGTCGGTGTGAGCTGGGTAGGTGTGTCCTGCGTACGTATGTGCTGGGTGAGTGTGTGATGGGTGTGTGTGCTGGGTAGGTGTGTGCTGGGTAGGTGTGCGCTGGGTGTGTGTGTGCTGGGTGTGTGTGTGCTGGGTAGGTGTGTGCTGGGTGTGTGTGTGCTGGGTGGGTGTGTGCTGTGTAGGTGTGAGCTGTGTGTGTGTGTGAGCTGGGTAGGTGTGTGCTGTGTAGGTGTGTGCTGGGTGTGTGTGTGCTGGGTGGGTGTGTGCTGTGTAGGTGTGAGCTGGGTAGGTGTGTCCTGGGTAGGTGTGTGCTGGGTGGGTGTGTGCTGGGTGGGTGTGTGCTGGGTAGGTGTGTGCTGGGTGGGTGTGTGCTGGGTGGGTGTGTGCTGTGTAGGTGTGAGCTGGGTGTGTGTGTGCTATGTGTGTGTGTGCTGGGTGGGTGTGTCCTGGGTGTGTGTGTGCTGGGTGTGTGTGTGCTGGGTGTGTGTGTCCTGGGTGTGTGAGTGCTGGGTGTGTGGCTGCTGGGTGTGTGTGTCCTGTGTAGGTGTGTGCTGGGTGTGTGTGTGGGTTTGTGCTGGGTAGGTGTGTGCTGGGTAGGTGTGTGCTGGGTGGGTGTGTGCTGGGTGGGTGTGTGCTGGGTGGGTGTGTGCAGGGTAGGTGTGTCCTGTGTAGGTTTGTCCTGGGTGTGTGTGTGCTGGGTGTGTGTGTGCTGGGTAGGTGTGTGCTGGGTGTGTGTGTGCTGGGTGTGTGTGTGCTGGGTGGGTGTGTGCTGGGTGGGTGTGTGCTGGGTGGGTGTGTGCTGGGTGGGTGTGTGCTGGGTGTGTGTGTGCTGCGTAGGTGTGTGCTGCGTAGGTGTGTGCTGGGTGGGTGTGTGCTGGGTAGGTGTGTCCTGGGTGTGTGTGTGCTGGGTGGGTGTGTGCTGGGTGTGTGTGTCCTGGGTAGGTGTGCTGGGTGGGTGTGTGCTGGTTGGGTGTGTGCTCGGTGGGTGTGTCCTGAGTGTGTGTGGTGTGTGTGTGTGTCCTGCATAGGTGTGTCATGGGTAGGTGTGTGCTGGGTGTGTGTGTGTTGGGTGGGTGGGTGCTGGGTGGGTGTGTCCTGGGTGTGTGTGTCCTGGGTGTGTGTGTGCTGGGTGGGTGTGTCCTGGGTGGGTGTGTCCTGCGTGGGTGTGTCCTGGGTATGTGTGTGCTAGGTGATTGTGTGCTGGGTGTGTGTGTGCTGGGTGTGTCCGTCCTGGGTGGGTGTGTCCTGGATGGGTGTGTGCTGGGTGGGTGTGTCCTGTGTGTATGTGTGCTCGGTGTGAGTGTGCTGGGTGTGTGTGTGCTGGGTGTGTGTGTCCTTGGTGGGTGTGTGCTGGGTGTGTGTGTCCTGGGTGGGTGTGTGCTATGTGGGTGTGTGCTGGGTGGGTGTGTACGGGTGTGTGTGTTCTGGGTGTGTCCGTCCTGGGTGGTTGTGTCCTGGGTGGGTGTGTGCTGGGTAGGTGTGTGCTGGGTAGGTGTGTCCTGGGTAGGTGTGTGCTGGGTGTGTGTGTGCTGTGTGGGTGTGTGCTGGGTAAGTGTGTGCTGCGTGTGTGTGTGCTGGGTGGGTGTGTGCTGTGTAGGTGTGAGCTGGGTAGGTGTGTCCTGGGTAGGTGTGTGCTGGGTGTGTGTGTGCTGGGTGGGTGTGTGCTGGGTGGGTGAGTGCTGGGTAGGTGTGTGCTGGGTGGGTATGTGCTGGGTGGGTGTGTGCTGTGTAGGTGTGAGCTGGGTGTGTGTGTGCTATGTGTGTGTGTGCTGGGTGGGTGTGTCCTGGGTGTGTGTGTGCTGGGTGTGTGTGTGCTGGGTGTGTGTGTCCTGGGTGTGTGAGTGCTGGGTGTGTGTCTGCTGGGTGTGTGTGTCCTGTGTAGGTGTGTGCTGGGTGTGTGTGTGGGTTTGTGCTGGGTAGGTGTGTGCTGGGTAGGTGTGTGCTGGGTGGGTGTGTGCTGGGTGGGTGTGTGCTGGGTGGGTGTGTGCAGGGTAGGTGTGTGCTGGGTGTGTGTGTGCTGGGTGTGTGTGTGCTGGGTAGGTGTGTGCTGGGTGTGTGTGTGCTGGGTGGGTGTGTGCTGGGTGGGTGTGTGCAGGGTAGGTGTGTCCTGTGTAGGTGTGTCCTGGGTGTGTGTGTGCTGCGTGGGTGTGTGCTCGGTGTGTGTGTGCTGGGTGTGTCCAACCTGGGTGGGTGTGCCCTGGGTGGGTGTGTGCTGGGTGGGTGTGTGCTGGGTATGTGTGTCCTGCGTGGGTGTGTGTGTGCTGGGTGTGTTTGTCCTTGGTGGGTGGGTGCTAGGTGGGTGTGTCCTGTGTAGGTGTGTCCTGTGTAGGTGTGTGCTGGGTGGGGGTGTCCTGGTGGGTGTGTGCTGGGTGTGTGTGTCCTGGGTTGGTGTGTGATGGGCAGGTGTGTGCTGTGTGGGTGTGTGCTGGGTAGATGTGTGCTGTGTGGGTGTGTGATGGGTGGGTGTGTGCTTGGTGTGTGTGTGCAGGGTAGGTGTGTGCTGGGTAGGTGTGTGATGGGTGGGTGTGTGCTGGGTGGGTGTTTGCTGGGTGTGTGTGTGCTGGGTGTGTGTGTGCTGGGTGTGTGTGTGCAGGGTACGTGTGTGCTGGGTAGGTGTGTGATGGGTGGGTGTGTGCTGGGTGGGTGTTTGCTGGGTGTGTGTGTGCTGGGTTGGTGTGTGCTGGGTGTGTGTGTGCAGGGTAGGTGTGTGCTGGGTAGGTGTGTGCTGGGTGTGTGTGTGCTGGGTGGGTGTTTGCTGGGTGTGTGTGTGCTGGGTGGGTGTGTGCTGGGTGTGTGTGTGCAGGGTAGGTGTGTGCTGGGTAGGTGTGTGCTGGGTAGGTGTGTCCTGGGTGTGTGTGTGCTGGGTAGGTGTGTCCTGGGTGTGTGTGTGCTGGGTGTGTGTGTGCTGGGTGGGTGTGTGCTGGGCGTGTGTGTGCTGGGTGGGTGTGTCCTGGGTGGATGTGTCCTGGGTGTGTGTGTGCTGTGTGTGTGTGTGCTGGGTGTGTCCGTCTTGGGTGGGTGTGTGCTGGGTGGGTGTGTCCTGGGTGGATGTGTCCTGGGTGTGTGTGTGCTGGGTGTGTGTGTGCTGGGTGTGTGTGTGCTGGGTGTGTCCTTCTTGGGTGGGTGTGTGCTGGGTGTGTGTGTGCTGGGTGGGTGTGTGCTGGGCGTGTGTGTGCTGGGTGGGTGTGTGCTGGGTGTGTCCGTCCTGGGTGGATGTGTCCTGGGTGTGTGTGTGCTGGGTAGGTGTGTGCTGGGTGGGTGTGTCCTGGGTGGGTGTGTCCTGGATAGGTGTGTGCTGGGTGGGTGTGTGCTGAGTGTTTGTGTGCTGAGTGTTTGTGTGCTGGGTGTGTGTGTGCTGGGTGTGTGTGTGCTGGGTGTGTGTGTGCTGAGTGTTTGTGTGCTGGGTGTGTGTGTGCTGGGTGGGTGTGTGCTGGGTGGGTGTGTGCTGGGTGTGTGTGTGCTGGGTGGGTGTGTGCTGTGTGTGTGTGTGCTGGGTAGGTGTGTGCTGGGCGTGTGTGTGTGCTGGGTCGGGGTGTGCTGGGTGGGTGGGTGCTATGTGGGTGTGTACTGGGTAGGTGTGTGCTGTGTGTGTGTGTGCTGGGTGTGTGTGTGCTGGGTGGGTGTGTGCTGGGTAGGTGTGTGCTGTGTGTGTGTGTGCTGGGTGTGTGTGTGCTGGGTGTGTGTGTTGGTAGGTGTGTGCTGGGTCGGTGTGTGCTGGGTGGGTGTGTCCTGGGTAGGTGTGTGCTGTTTGTGTGTGTCCTGGATGGGTGTGTGCTGGGTGGGTGTGTCCTGGGTGTGTGTGTTCTGGGTAGGTGTGTGTGTGCTGGGTAGGTGTGTGCTGGGTAGGTGTGTGCTAGGTGGGTGTGTGCTGTGTAGGTGTGAGCTGGGTGTGTGTGTGATAGGTGTGTGTGCTGGGTAGGTGTGTGCTGGGTAGGTGTGACATGGGTGTGTGTGTGCTGTGTAGGTTTGAGCTGGTGTCTGTGTGATGGGTACGTGTGTGCTGTGTAGGTGTGTGCTGTGTGGGTGTGTGCTGGGTAGGTGTGTGCTGGGTAGGTGTGTCCTGGGTAGGTGTGTGCTGGGTGTGTGTGTGTGCTGGGTGTGTGTGTGCTGGGTAGGTGTGTGCTGGGTGGGTGTGTGATGGGTGGGTGTGTGATGGTTGTGTGTGTGCTGGGCGTGTGTGTGCTGGGTCGGTGTGTTCTGGGTAGGTGTGTGCTGGGTAGGTGTGTGCTGGGTAGGTGTGTGCTGGGTGTGTGTGTGCTGGGTGTGTGTGCTGGGTGGGTGTGTGCTGGGTGTGTGTGCTGGGTGGGTGTGTGCAGGGTGTGTGTGTGCTGGGCGGGTGTGTGCTGGGTGTGTGTGTGCTGAGAAGGTGTGTTCTGGGTAGGTGTGTGCTGGGCAGGTGTGTGCTGCATGGGTGGGTGTGTCCTGGGTGGGTGTGTGCTGGGTGTGTGTGTGCTGGGTGTGTGTGTGCTGGGTAGGTGTGTGCTGGGTGGTTGTGTGCTGGGTGGGTGTGTCCTGGATAGGTGTGTCCTGGGTGTGTGTGTGCTGGGTCTGTGTGTGCTGGGTGGGTTTGTGCTGGGTGGGTTTGTGCTGGGTGGGTGTGTGCTGGGTAGGTGTGTGCTGAGTGGGTGTGCGCTGGGTGTGTGGGTGCTGGGTGGGTGTGTGCTGGGTAGGTGTGTGCTGGGTGGGTTTGTGCTGGGTGGGTGTGTCCTGGGTGGATGTGTCCTGGGTAGGTGTGTCCTGGGTAGGTGTGTGCTGGGTGAGTGTGTGCTGGGTGGGTGTGTGCTGGGTAGGTGGGTGCTGGGTGTGTGGGTGCTGGGTGGGTGTGTGCTGGGTGTGTGTGTGCTGGGTGTGTGTTTGCTGGGTGGGTTTGTGCTGGGTGGGTGTGTCCTGGGTGGGTGTGTCCTGGGTAGGTGTGTCCTGGGTAGGTGTGTGCTGGGTGGGTGTGTGCTGGGTGGGTGTGTGCTGGGTAGGTGGGTGCTGGGTGTGTGGGTGCTGGGTGGGGGTGTGCTGGGTGTGTGTGTGCTGGGTGTGTGAGTGCTGGGTGGGTTTGTGCTGGGTAGGTGTGTCGTGGGTAGGTGTGTGCTGGGTGGGTGGGTGCTGGGTGTGTGTGTGCTGTGTGTGTGTGTTCTGGGTGTGTGTGTGTTGGGTAGGTGTGTGCTGGGTGTCTGTGTGCTGGGTGGGTGTGTGCTGGGTGGGTGCTGGGTGTGTGTGTGCTGGGGGTGTGTGTCCTGGGTAGGTGTGTCCTGGGTGTGTGTGTGCTGGGTAGGTGTGTGCTGTGTAGGTGTGTGCTGGGTGAGTCCATCCTGGGTGTGTGTGTGCTGGGTGTGTGTGTGCTGGGAAGGTGTGTGCTGGGTGTGTCCGTCCTGGGTGTGTGTGTCCTGGGTGTGTCCGTCCTGGGTAGGTGTGTGCTGGGTGTGTCCGTCCTGGGTGGGTGTGTCCTGGGTAGGTGTGTGCTGGGTGTGTGTGCGCTGGGTGTGTCCGTCCTGGGTGGGTGTGTCCTGGGTAGGTGTGTGCTGGGTAGGTGTGTGCTGGGTAGGTGTGACCTGGGTGTGTGTGTGCTGGGTGTGTCCGTCCTGGGTGGGTGTGTCCTGGGTAGGTGTGTGCTGGGTGTGTGTGTGCTGGGTAGGTGTGTGCTGGGTAGGTGTGTGCTGGGTGTGTCCGTCCTGGGTGGGTGTGTCCTGGGTAGGTGTGTGCTGGGTATGCCCGTCCTGGGTGGGTGTGTGCTGGGTAGGTGTGTGCTGGGTAGGTGTGTGCTGGGTGTGTGTGTGCTGGGTGTGTGTGTGCTGGGTGTGTGTGTCCTGGGTGTGCCCGTCCTGGGTAGGTGTGTCCTGGGTGGGTGTGTGCTGGGTGGGTGTGTGCTGGGTAGGTGTGTGCTGGGTAGGTGTGTGCTGGGTGTGTGTGTGCTGGTTGGGTGTGTCCTGGGTGGGTGTGTCCTGGGTGTGCCCGTCCTGGGTAGGTGTGTCCTGGGTGGGTGTGTGCTGGGTAGGTGTGTGCTGGGTAGGTGTGTGCTGGGTGTGTGGGTGCTGGTGGGTGTGTGCTGGGTAGGTGTTTGCTGGGTGTGTGTGTGTTGGGTGTGTGGGTGCTGGGTAGGTGTGTGCTGGGTGTGTGTGTCCTGGGTGTGTGTGTCCTGGGTAGTTGTGTTGTGGGTGTGTGGGTGCTGGGTGTGTGTGCTGGGTGTGTGGGTGCTGGTTGTGTGTGTCCTGGGTGTGTGTGTCCTGGGTGGGTGGGTGCTGGGTGTGTGTGTATTGGGTGTGTGGGTGCTGAGTAGGTGTGTCCTGGGTGGGTGGGTGCTGGGTGTGTGTGTCCTGGGTGTGTGGGTGCTGTGTGTGGGTGTCCTGGGTAGGTGTGTCCTTGGTGGGTGGGTGCTGTGCGTGTGTGTCCTGGGTGGGTGTGTGCTGGGTGTGTGTGTCCTGGGTGTGTGGGTGCTGGGTAGGTGTGTGCTGGTTGGGTGTGTGCTGTGTCGGTGTGAGCTGGGTAGGTGTGTCCTGCGTACGTATGTGCTGGGTGAGTGTGTGATGGGTGTGTGTGCTGGGTAGGTGTGTGCTGGGTAGGTGTGTGCTGGGTGTGTGTGTGCTGGGTGTGTGTGTGCTGGGTAGGTGTGTGCTGGGTGTGTGTGTGCTGGGTGGGTGTGTGCTGTGTAGGTGTGAGCTGTGTGTGTGTGTGAGCTGGGTAGGTGTGTGCTGTGTAGGTGTGAGCTATGTGTGTGTGTGTGTGCTGGGTAGGTGTGTGTTGGGTGTGTGTGTGCTGGGTGGGTGTGTGCTGTGTAAGTGTGAGCTGGGTGTGTGTGTGATCGGTGTGTGAGAGCTGGGTAGGTGTGTGCTGTGTAGGTGTGAGCTGTGTGTGTGTGTGTGTGCTGGGTAGGTGTGACCTGGGTGTGTGTGTGCTGGGTAGGTGAGTGCTGGGTGTGTCCGTCCTGTGTGGGTGTGTCCTGGGTAGGTGTGTGCTGGGTGTGTCCGTCCTGGGTGGGTGTGTGCTGGGTGTGTCCGTCCTGGGTGGGTGTGTCCTGGGTAGGTGTGTGATGGGTGTGTGTGTGATGGGTGTGTGTGTGCTGGGTAGGTGTGTGCTGGGTAGGTGTGACCTGGGTGTGTGTGTGCTGTGTAGGTTTGAGCTGGTGTCTGTGTGATGGGTGTGTGTGTGCTGTGTAGGTGTGTGCTGGGTGGGCGTGTCCTGGGTGGGTGTGTGCTGGGTAGGTGTGTGCTGGGTAGGTGTGTGCTGGGTGGGTGTGTGCTGGGTGGGTGTGTGCTGTGTGTGTGTGTGTGCTGGGTGTGTGTGTGCTGGGTAGGTGTGTGCTGGGTGGGTTTGTGATGGGTGGGTTTGTGCTGGGTGTGTGTGTGCTGGGTAGGTGTGTTCTGGGTAGGTGTGTGCTGGGTAGGTGTGTGCTGCATGGGTGTGTGTGTGCTGGGTGGGTGTATGCTGGGTGTGTGTGTGCTGGGTGTGTGTGTGCTGGGTGTGTGTGTGCTGGGTGTGTGTGTGCTGGGTGGGTGTGTGCTGGGTAGGTGTGTGCTGGGTAGGTGTGTGCTGGGTGTGTCCGTCCTGTGTGTGTCCGTCCTGGGTAGGTGTGTGCTGGGTGGGTGTGTGCTGGGTGTGTGTGTGCTGGGTGTGTGTGTGCTGGGTGTGTGTGTCCTTGGTGGGTGTGAAGCTGGGTGGGTGTGTGCTGGGTGTGTGTGTGCTGTGTAGGTTTGTGCTGGGTGTGTGTGTGCTGGGTGGGTGTGTGCTGGGTAGGTGTGTGCTGGGTGTGTGTGTGCTGGGTGGATGTGTGCTGTGTAGGTGTGAGCTGTGTGTGTGTGTGATGGGTATGTGTATGCTGGGTGTGTGTGTGCTGGGTAGGTGTGTGCTGGGTGTGTGTGTCCTGGGTGGGTGGGTGGGTGCTGGGTGTGTGTGTATTGGGTGTGTGGGTGCTGAGTAGGTGTGTCCTGGGTGGGTGGGTGCTGGGTGTGTGTGTCCTGGGTGTGTGGGTGCTGTGTGTGGGTGTCCTGGGTAGGTGTGTCCTTGGTGGGTGGGTGCTGTGCGTGTGTGTCCTGGGTGGGTGTGTGCTGGGTGTGTGTGTCCTGGGTGTGTGGGTGCTGGGTAGGTGTGTGCTGGTTGGGTGTGTGCTGTGTCGGTGTGAGCTGGGTAGGTGTGTCCTGCGTACGTATGTGCTGGGTGAGTGTGTGATGGGTGTGTGTGCTGGGTAGGTGTGTGCTGGGTAGGTGTGCGCTGGGTGTGTGTGTGCTGGGTGTGTGTGTGCTGGGTAGGTGTGTGCTGGGTGTGTGTGTGCTGGGTGGGTGTGTGCTGTGTAGGTGTGAGCTGTGTGTGTGTGTGAGCTGGGTAGGTGTGTGCTGTGTAGGTGTGAGCTATGTGTGTGTGTGTGTGCTGGGTAGGTGTGTGTTGGGTGTGTGTGTGCTGGGTGGGTGTGTGCTGTGTAAGTGTGAGCTGGGTGTGTGTGTGATCGGTGTGTGAGAGCTGGGTAGGTGTGTGCTGTGTAGGTGTGAGCTGTGTGTGTGTGTGTGTGCTGGGTAGGTGTGACCTGGGTGTGTGTGTGCTGGGTAGGTGAGTGCTGGGTGTGTCCGTCCTGTGTGGATGTGTCCTGGGTAGGTGTGTGCTGGGTAGGTGTGTGCAGGATGTGTCCATCCTGGGTGGGTGTGTGCTGGGTGTGTCCGTCCTGGGTGGGTGTGTCCTGGGTAGGTGTGTGATGGGTGTGTGTGTGATGGGTGTGTGTGTGCTGGGTAGGTGTGTGCTGGGTAGGTGTGACCTGGGTGTGTGTGTGCTGTGTAGGTTTGAGCTGGTGTCTGTGTGATGGGTGTGTGTGTGCTGTGTAGGTGTGTGCTGGGTAGGTGTGTCCTGGGTAGGTGTGTGCTGAGTGTGTGTGTGTCCTGGGTGTGTGTGTGCTGGGTAGGTGTGTGCTGGGTGGGTTTGTGATGGGTGGGTTTGTGCTGGGTGTGTGTGTGCTGGGTAGGTGTGTTCTGGGTAGGTGTGTGCTGGGTAGGTGTGTGCTGCATGGGTGTGTGTGTGCTGGGTGGGTGTGTGCTGGGTGTGTCAGTCCTAGGTGGGTGTGTCCTGGGTGTGTGTGTGCTGGGTGTGTGTGTGCTGGGTGGGTGTGTGCTGGGTAGGTGTGTGCTGGGTAGGCGTGTGCTGGGTGTGTCCGTCCTGTGTGTGTCCGTCCTGGGTAGGTGTGTGCTGGGTGGGTGTGTGCTGGGTGTGTGTGTGCTGGGTGTGTGTGTCCTTGGTGGGTGTGAAGCTGGGTGGGTGTGTGCTGGGTGTGTGTGTGCTGTGTAGGTTTGTGCTGGGTGTGTGTGTGCTGGGTGGGTGTGTGCTGGGTAGGTGTGTGCTGGGTGTGTGTGTCCTGGGTGGGTTTGTGCTGGGTAGGTGTGTGCTGGGTGTGTGTGTGCTGGGTGTGTGTGTGCTGGGTGTGTGTGTGATGGGTGGGTGTGTTGTGGGTGTGTCCGTCCAAGGTGGGTGTGTCCTGGGTGGGTGTGTCCTGGGTGTGTCCGTCCTGGGTGGGTGTGCCCTGGGTAGGTGTGTGCTGGGTAGGTGTGTGCTGGGTGTGTATGTGCTGGGTGTGTCCGTCCTGAGTGGGTGTGTGCTGGGTGTGTGTGTGCTGGGTGGGTGTGTGCTTAGGTGTGTGTGTGCTGGGTGTGTGTGTGCTGGGTGTGTGTGTGCTGGGTGGGTGGGTGCTGGGTGTGTGTGTGCTGGGTGTGTGTGTCCTGGGTGGGTGTGTGCTGGGTGTGTGTGTCTTGGCTGGGTGTGTGCTGGGTGTGTGTGTCCTGGGTGGGTGTGTGCTGGGTGTGTGTGTCCTGGGTGTGTGTGTGCTGGGTGTGTGTGTGCTGGGTAGGTGTGTGCTGGGTGAGTGGGTGCTGGGTGAGTGGGTGCTGGGTGGGTGTGTCCTGGGTAGGTGTGTGCTGGGTGGGTGTGTGCTGGGTGTGTGCTGGGTGTGTGTGTGCTGGGTGTGTGTGTGCTGGGTAGGTGTGTGCTGAGTGGGTGTGCGCTGGGTGTGTGTGTGCTGGGTGGGTGTGTGCTGGGTGGGTGGGTGCTGGGTGGGTGTGTGCTGGGTAGGTGTGAGCTGGGTGGGTTTGTGCTGGGTGGGTGGGTGCTGGGTGGGTGTGTGCTGGGTAGGTGTGAGCTGGGTGGGTTTGTGCTGGGTGGGTGGGTGCTGGGTGGGTGTGCGCTGGGTGTGTGTGTGCTGGGTGGGTGTGTGCTGGGTGGGTGTGTCCTGGGTGGGTGTGTGCTGGGTAGGTGTGTCCTGGGTGGGTGTGTGCTGGGTAGGTGTGCGCTGGGTGTGTGTTTGCTGGGTGGGTTTGTGCTGTGTGGGTGTGTCCTGGGTGGGTGTGTCCTGGGTAGGTGTGTCCTGGGTTGTTGTGTGCTGGTTAGGTGTGTGCTGGGTAGGTGTGTGCTGGGTGTGTGGGTCCTGGGTGTGTGTGTGCTGGGTGTGTGTGCTGGGTGGGTGTGTGCTGGGAGGGTGTGTGCTGGGTGTGTGTGTGCTGGGTGTGTGTGTGCTGGGTGTGTGTGCTGGGTAGGTGTGTGCTGGGTAGGTGTGTGCTGGGTGTGTGTGTGCTGGGTGGGTGTGTGCTGGGTGGGTGTGAGCTGTGTGTGTGTGTGTGTGCTGGGTAGGTGTGACCTGGGTGTGTGTGTGCTGGGTAGGTGTGTGCTGGGTGTGTCCGTCCTGTGTGGGTGTGTCCTGGGTAGGTGTGTGCTGGGTGTGTCCGTCCTGGGTGTGTGTGTGCTGGGTAAGTGTGTGCTGGGTGTGTCCGTCCAGGGTGGGTGTGTCCTGGGTAGGTGTGTGCTGGGTGTGTCCATCCTGGGAAGGTGTGTGCTGGGTGTGTCCGTCCTGGGTAGGTGTGTCCTGGGTAGGTGTGTACTGGGTAGGTGTGTGCTGCGTGTGTGCTGGGTGTGTGTGTGTGCTGGGTGGGTTTGTGCTGCATGTGTGGGTCCTGGGTAGGTGTGTCCTGGGTTGGTGTGTCCTGGGTAGGTGTGTGCTGGGTGGGTGTGTCCTGGGTGGGTGTGTCCTGGGTAGGTGTGCCCTGGGTAGGTGTGTGCTGGGTGTGTGTGTGCTGGGTGGGTGTGTGCTGGGTAGGTGGGTGCTGGGTGTGTGGGTGCTGGGTGGGTGTGTGCTGGGTGTGTGTGCTGGGTGTGTGTTTGCTGGGTGGGTTTGTGCTGGGTGGGTGTGTCCTGGGTAGGTGTGTCCTGGGTAGGTGTGTGCTGGGTGGGTGGGTGCTGGGTGGGTGTGTGCTGGGTGGGTGGGAGCTGGGTGGGTGTGTGCTGGGTGGGTGGGTGCTGGGTGTGTGTGTGCTGGGTGGGTGTGTGCTGGGTGTGTGTGTGCTGGGTAGGTGTGTGCTGGGTTTCTGTGTGCTGGGCGTGTGTGTGCTGGGTGTGTGTGTGCTGTGTGTGTGCTGGGTGGGTGTGTGCTGGGTGGGTGTGTGCTGGGTGGGTGTGTGCTGGATTTGTGTGTGCTGGGTGTGTGTGTGCTGGGTGTGTGTGTGATGGGTGTGTGTGTGTGCTGTGTGTGTGCTGGGTGGGTGTGTGCTGGGTGAGTCCATCCTGGGTGTGTGTGTGCTGGGTGTGTGTGTGCTGGGAAGGTGTGTGCTGGGTGTGTCCGTTCTGGGTGTGTGTGTGCTGGGAAGGTGTGTGCTGGGTGTGTCCAGGGTGTGTGTGTCCTGGGTAGGTGTGTGCTGGGTGTGTCCGTCCTGAGTGGGTGTGTCCTGGGTAGGTGTGTGCTGTGTAGGTGTGTGCTGGGTGTGTCCGTCCTGGGTGTGTGTGTCCTGGGTGGGTGTGTCCTGGGTAGGTGTGTGCTGGGTAGGTGTGTGCTGGGTGTGTCCGTCCTGGGTGGGTGTGTCCTGGGTAGGTGTGTGCTGTGTAGGTGTGTGCTGGGTGTGTCCGTCCTGGGTGGGTGTGTCCTGGGTAGGTGTGTGCTGGGTATGTCCGTCCTGGGTGGGTGTGTCCTGGGTGGGTGTGTGCTGGGTAGGTGTGTGCTGGGTATGTCCGTCCTGGGTGGGCGTGTCCTGGGTGGGTGTGTGCTGGGTAGGTTTGTGCTGGGTAGGTGTGTGCTGGGTGGGTGTGTGCTGGGTGTGTGTGTGCTGGGTGTGTGTGTGCTGGGTGTGTGTGTGCTGGTTGGGTGTGTCCTGGGTGGGTGTGTCCTGGGTGTGCCCGTGCTGGGTAGGTGTGTCCTGGGTGGGTGTGTACTGGGTAGGTGTGTGCTGGGTAGGTGTGTGCTGGGTGTGTGGGTGCTGGTGGGTGTGTGCTGGGTAGGTGTGTGCTGGTTGTGTGGGTGCTGGGTAGGTGTGTGCTGGGTGTGTGTGTCCTGGGTGTGTGTGTCCTGGGTAGGTGTGTGCTGGGTGGGTGGGTGCTGGGTAGGTGTGTCCTGGGTAGGTGTGTTGTGGGTGTGTGTGCTGGGTGTGTGTGCTGGGTGTGTGGGTGCTGGGTGTGTGTGTATTGGGTGTGTGGGTGCTGAGTAGGTGTGTCCTGGGTGGGTGGGTGCTGGGTGTGTGTGTCCTGGGTGTGTGGGTGCTGGGTGTGGGTGTCCTGGGTAGGTGTGTCCTTGGTGGGTGGGTGCTGTGCGTGTGTGTCCTGGGTGGGTGTGTGCTGGGTGTGTGTGTCCTGGGTGTGTGGGTGCTGGGTAGGTGTGTGCTGGTTGGGTGTGTGCTGTGTAGGTGTGAGCTGGGTAGGTGTGTCCTGCGTACGTATGTGCTGGGTGAGTGTGTGATGGGTGTGTGTGCTGGGTAGGTGTGTGCTGGGTAGGTGTGTGCTGGGTGTGTGTGTGCTGGGTGTGTGTGTGCTGGGTAGGTGTGTGCTGGGTGTGTGTTTGCTGGGTGGGTGTGTGCTGTGTAGGTGTTAGCTGTGTGTGTGTGTGAGCTGGGTAGGTGTGTGCTGTGTAGGTGTGAGCTATGTGTGTGTGTGTGTGCTGGGTAGGTGTGTGTTGGGTGTGTGTGTGCTGGGTGGGTGTGTGCTGTGTAAGTGTGAGCTGGGTGTGTGTGTGATGGGTGTGTGAGAGCTGGGTAGGTGTGTGCTGTGTAGGTGTGAGCTGTGTGTGTGTGTGTGTGCTGGGTAGGTGTGACCTGGGTGTGTGTGTGCTGGGTAGGTGAGTGCTGGGTGTGTCCGTCCTGTGTGGGTGTGTCCTGGGTAGGTGTGTGCTGGATGTGTCCGTCCTGGGTGTGTGTGTGCTGGGTGTGTGTGTGCTGGGAAGGTGTGTGCTGGGTGTGTCCGTCCTGGGTGGGTGTGTCCTGGGTAGGTGTGTGCTGGGTGTGTGTGTACTAGGTGGGTGTGTGCTGTGTGTGTGTGTGTGCTGGGTGTGTGTGTGCTGGGTAGGTGTGTGCTGGGTGGGTGTGTGATGGGTGGGTGTGTGCTGGGTGTGTGTGTGCTGGGTGTGTCAGTCCTAGGTGGGTGTGTCCTGGGTGTGTGTGTGCTAGGTGGGTGTGTGCTGTGTAGGTGTGAGCTGGGTGTGTGTGTGATGGGTGTGTGTGTGCTGGGTAGGTGTGTGCTGCATGGGTGTGTGTGTGCTGGGTGGGTGTGTGATGGGTGTGTCAGTCCTAGGTGGGTGTGTCCTGGGTGTGTGTGTGCTAGGTGGGTGTGTGCTGTGTAGGTGTGAGCTGGGTGGGTGTGTGATGGGTGTGTGTGTGCTGGGTAGGTGTGTGCTGGGTAGGTGTGACCTGGGTGTGTGTGTGCTGTGTAGGTTTGAGCTGGTGTCTGTGTGATGGGTGTGTGTGTGCTGTGTAGGTGTGTGCTGGGTAGGTGTGTGCTGTGTAGGTGTGTGCTGTGTGTGTGTGTGTGCTGGGTGTGTGTGTGCTGGGTAGGTGTGTGCTGGGTGGGTGTGTGATGGGTGTGTGTGTGCTGGGTGTGTGTGTGCTGGGTAGGTGTGTTCTGGGTAGGTGTGTGCTGGGTAGGTGTGTGCTGCATGGGTGTGTGTGTGCTGGGTGGGTGTGTGCTGGGTGTGTCAGTCCTAGGTGGGTGTGTCCTGGGTGTGTGTGTGTGCTGGGTGTGCGTGTGCTGGGTGGGTGTGTGCTGGGTAGGTGTGTGCTGGGTGTGTGTGTGCTGGGTAGCAGTGTGCTGGGTAGGTGTGTGCTGGGTGTGTCCGTCCTGTGTGTGTCCGTCCTGGGTAGGTGTGTGCTGGGTGGGTGTGTGCTGGGTGTGTGTGTGTTGGGTGTGTGTGTCCTTGGTGGGTGTGTGCTGGGTGGGTGTGTGCTGGGTGTGTGTGTGCTGTGTAGGTGTGAGCTGTGTGTGTGTGTGCTGGGTATGTGTGTCCTGGGTGGGTTTGTGCTGGGTAGGTGTGTGCTGGGTGTGTGTGTGCTGGGTGGGTGTGTGCTGGGTAGGTGTGTGCTGGGTGTGTGTGTGCTGGGTGGATGTGTGCTGTGTAGGTGTGAGCTGTGTGTGTGTGTGCTGGGTATGTGTGTCCTGGGTGGGTTTGTGCTGGGTAGGTGTGTGCTGGGTGTGTGTGTGCTGGGTGTGTGTGTGCTGGGTGTGTGTGTGATGGGTGGGTGTGTTGTGGGTGTGTCCGTCCAAGGTGGGTGTGTCCTGGGTGTGTGTGTGCTGGGTGTGTCCGTCCTGGGTGTGTGTGTGCTGGGTAGGTGTGTGCTGGGTAGGTGTGTGCTGGGTAGGTGTGTGCTGGGTGTGTATGTGCTGGGTGTATCCGTCCTGGGTGTGTGTGTGCTGGGTGTGTGTGTGCTGGGTGTGTGTGTGCTGGGTGGGTGTGAGCTGGGTCGGTGTGTGCTTAGGTGTGTGTGTGCTGGGTGTGTGTGTTCTGGGTGTGTGTGTGCTGGGTGTGTGTGTGCTGGGTGTGTGTGTGCTGGGTGTGTGTGTGCTTAGGTGTGTCTGTGCTGGGTGTGTGTGTGCTGGGTGTGTGTGTGCTGGGTCGGTGTGTGCTTAGGTGTGTGTGTGCTGGGTGTGTGTGTTCTGGGTGTGTGTGTGCTGGGTGTGTGTGTGCTGGGTGTGTGTGTACTGGGTGTGTGTGTGCTGGGTGGGTGGGTACTGGGTGTGTGTGTGCTGGGTGTGTGTGTGCTGGGTGTGTGTGTCCTGGGTGTGTGTGTGCTGGGTGTGTGTGTACTGGGTGTGTCCGTCCTGGGTGGGTGTGTGCTGGGTGTGTGTGTCCTGGGTGTGTGTGTGCTGGGTGTGTGTGTACTGGGTGTGTGTGCTGGGTGTGTGTGTGCTGGGTCGGTGTGTGCTGGGTGGGTGTGTGCTTAGGTGTGTGTGTACTGGGTGTGTGTGTTCTGGGTGTGTGTGTGCTGGGTGTGTGTGTACTGGGTGTGTGTGCTGGGTGTGTGTGTGCTGGGTGTGTGTGTTCTGGGTGTGTGTGTGCTGGGTGTGTGTGTGCTGGGTGGGTGTGTGCTGGGTGTGTGTGTGCTGGGTGGGTGGGTGCTGGGTGTGTGTGTGCTGGGTGTGTGTGTGCTGGGTGTGTGTGTCCTGGGTGTGTGTGTGCTGGGTGTGTGTGTGCTGGGTGTGTGTGTACTGGGTGTGTGTGCTGTGTGTGTGTGTGCTGGGTGTGTGTGTTCTGGGTGTGTGTGTGCTGGGTGTGTGTGTGCTGGGTGGGTGTGTGCTGGGTGTGTGTGTGCTGGGTGGGTGGGTGCTGGGTGTGTGTGTGCTGGGTGTGTGTGTGCTGGGTGTGTGTGTCCTGGGTGTGTGTGTGCTGGGTGGGTTTGTGCTGGGTGGGTGTGTGCTGGGTGTGTGTGTCCTGGGTAGGTGTGTGCTGGGTAGGTGTGTGCTGGGTGTGTGTGTCCTGGGTAGGTGTGTGCTTGGTAGCTGTGTGCTGGGTGAGTGGGTGCTGGATGGGTGTGTCCTGGGTAGGTGTGTGCTGGGTGGGTGTGTGCTGGGTGTGTGCTGGGTGTGTGTGTGCTGGGTGTGTGTGTGTGCTGTGTGGGTTTGTGCTGGGTGTGTGGGTCCTGGGTAGGTGTGTGCTGGGTGGGTGTGTCCTGGGTGTGTGTGTGCTGGGTGTATGTGTGCTGGGTGGGTGTGTGCTGGGTAGGTGTGTGCTGAGTGGGTGTGCGCTGGGTGTGTGTGTGCTGGGTGGGTGTGTGCTGGGTGGGTGTGTCCTGGGTGGGTGTGTGCTGGGTAGGTGTGCGCTGGGTGTGGGTGTGCTGGGTGGGTGTGTGCTGGGTGGGTGTGTCCTGGGTGGGTGTGTGCTGGGTAGGTGTGCGCTGTGTGTGTGTGTGCTGGGTGGGTGTGTCCTGGGCGGGTGTGTGCTGGGTGGGTGTGTGCTGGGTGGGTGTGTCCTGGGTGGGTGTGTGCTGGGTGTGTGTGTGCTGGGTGGGTGTGTCCTGGGTGGGTGTGTGCTGGGTAGGTGTGTGCTGGGTAGGTGTGCGCTGGGTGTGTGTGTGCTGGGTGGGTGTGTGCTGGGTAGGTGTGTGCTGGGTAGGTGTGCGCTGGGTGGGTTTGTGCTGGGTGGGTGTGTCCTGGGTAGGTGTGTGCTGGGTAGGTGTGTGCTGGGTAGGTGTGTGCTGGGAGGGTGTGTGCTGTGTGGGTGTGTTCTGGATAGTTGTGTGGGTGCTGGGTAGGTGTGTGCTGAGTGTCTGTGTGCTGGGTGTGTGTGTGCTGGGTGTGTGTGTGCTGGGTGTGTGTGTGTTGGGTGTGTGTGCTGGGTAGGTGTGTGCTGGGTAGGTGTGTGCTGGGTGGGTGTGTGCTGGGTGGGTGTGTGCTGGGTGGGTGTGTGCTGGGTGGGTGTGTGCTGGGTAGGTGTGTGCTGGGTGTGTGTGTGCTGGGTGGGTGTGTGCTGTGTAGGTGTGAGCTGGGTGTGTGTGTGATGGGTGTGTGTGAGCTGGGTAGGTGTGTGCTGTGTAGGTGTGAGCTGTGTGTGTGTGTGCTTGGTAGCTGTGTGCTGGGTGAGTGGGTGCTGGATGGGTGTGTCCTGGGTAGGTGTGTGCTGGGTGGGTGTGTGCTGGGTGTGTGCTGGGTGTGTGTGTGCTGGGTGTGTGTGTGTGCTGTGTGGGTTTGTGCTGGGTGTGTGGGTCCTGGGTAGGTGTGTGCTGGGTGGGTGTGTCCTGGGTGTGTGTGTGCTGGCTGTGTGTGTGCTGGGTGGGTGTGTGCTGGGTAGGTGTGTGCTGAGTGGGTGTGCGCTGGGTGTGTGTGTGCTGGGTGGGTGTGTGCTGGGTGGGTGTGTCCTGGGTGGGTGTGTGCTGGGTAGGTGTGCGCTGGGTGTGGGTGTGCTGGGTGGGTGTGTGCTGGGTGGGTGTGTCCTGGGTGGGTGTGTGCTGGGTAGGTGTGCGCTGTGTGTGTGTGTGCTGGGTGGGTGTGTCCTGGGCGGGTGTGTGCTGGGTGGGTGTGTGCTGGGTGGGTGTGTCCTGGGTGGGTGTGTGCTGGGTGTGTGTGTGCTGGGTGGGTGTGTCCTGGGTGGGTGTGTGCTGGGTAGGTGTGTGCTGGGTAGGTGTGCGCTGGGTGTGTGTGTGCTGGGTGGGTGTGTGCTGGGTAGGTGTGTGCTGGGTAGGTGTGCGCTGGGTGGGTTTGTGCTGGGTGGGTGTGTCCTGGGTAGGTGTGTGCTGGGTAGGTGTGTGCTGGGTAGGTGTGTGCTGGGAGGGTGTGTGCTGTGTGGGTGTGTTCTGGATAGTTGTGTGGGTGCTGGGTAGGTGTGTGCTGAGTGTCTGTGTGCTGGGTGTGTGTGTGCTGGGTGTGTGTGTGCTGGGTGTGTGTGTGTTGGGTGTGTGTGCTGGGTAGGTGTGTGCTGGGTAGGTGTGTGCTGGGTGGGTGTGTGCTGGGTGGGTGTGTGCTGGGTGGGTGTGTGCTGGGTAGGTGTGTGCTGGGTGTGTGTGTGCTGGGTGGGTGTGTGCTGTGTAGGTGTGAGCTGGGTGTGTGTGTGATGGGTGTGTGTGAGCTGGGTAGGTGTGTGCTGTGTAGGTGTGAGCTGTGTGTGTGTGTGTGTGCTGGGTAGGTGTGACCTGGGTGTGTGCGTGCTGGGTAGGTGTGTGCTTTGTGTGTCCGTCCTGTGTGGGTGTGTCCTGGGTAGGTGTGTGCTGGGTGTGTCCATCCTGGGAAGGTGTGTGCTGGGTGTGTCCGTCCTGGGTGGGTGTGTCTTGGGTAGGTTTGTGCTGGGTATGTCCGTCCTGGGTAGGTGTGTCCTGGGTAGGTGTGTCCTGGGTAGGTGTGTGCTGGGTGTGTGCTGGGTGTGTGTGTGTGCTGGGTGTGTTTGTGCTGGGTGTGAGCGTCCTGGGTAGGTGTGTGCTGGGTGGGTGTGTGCTGAGTGGGTATGCGCAGGGTGTGTGTGTGCTGGGTGGGTGTGTGCTGGGTGGGTGTGTGCTGGGTGTGTGTGTGCTGTGTGTGTGCTGGGTGGGTGTGTGCTGGGTGTGTGTGTGCTGGGTGGGTGTGTGCTGGGTGTGTGTGTGATGGGTGTGTGTGTGCTGTGTGTGTGCTGGGTGGGTGTGTGCTGGGGGGGCGTGTGCTGGGTGTGTGTGTCCTGGTTGGGTGTGTCCTGGGTAGGTGTGTGTTGGGTGTGTCCGTCCTGGGTGGGTGTGTCCTGGGTAGGTGTATGCTGGGTAGGTGTGTGCTGGGTGTGTCCGTCCTGGGTGTGTGTGTGCTGGGTGTGTGTGTGCTGGGAAGGTGTGTGCTGGGTGTGTGTGTGCTGGGTAGGTGTGTGCTGGGTGTGTCCGTCCTGGGTGGGTGTGTCCTGGCTGGATGTGTCCTGGGTAGGTCTGTGCTGGGTGTGTCCGTCCTGGGTGGGTGTGTCCTGGGTAGGTGTGTGCTGGGTAGGTGTGTGCTGGGTAGGAGTGTGCTGGGTGTGTCCGTCCTGGGTGTGTGTGTGCTGGGTGTGTGTGTGCTGGGAAGGTGTGTGCTGGGTGTGTGTGTGCTGGGTGTGTGTTTGCTGGGTGGGTTTGTGCTGGGTGGGTGTGTCCTGGGTGGGTGTGTCCTGGGTAGGTGTGTCCTGGGTAGGTGTGTGCTGGGTAGGTGTGTGCTGGGTGTGTGTGTGCTGGGTGTGTGTGTGCTGGGTGTGTGTGTGATGGGTGGGTTTGTGCTGGGTGGGTGTGTCCTGGGTGGGTGTGTCCTGGGTAGGTGTGTCCTGGGTAGGTGTGTGCTGGGTAGGTGTGTGCTGGGTGTGTGTGTGCTGGGTGTGTGTGTGCTGGGTGTGTGTGTGATGGGTGTGTGTGCTGTGTGTGTGCTGGGTGGGTGTGTGCTGGGGGGGCGTGTGCTGCGTGTGTGTGTCCTGGGTGGGTGTGTCCTGGATAGGTGTGTGCAGGGTGTGTCCGTCCTGGGTGGGTGTGTCCTGGGTAGGTGTGTGCTGGGTGTGTCCGTCCTGGGTGTGTCCGTCCTGGGTAGGTGTGTGCTGGGTAGGAGTGTGCTGGGTGGGTGGGTGCTGGGTGTGTCCGTCCTGGGTGGGTGTGTCCTGGGTCGGTGTGTGCTGGGTATGTCCGTCCTGGGTGGGTGTGTCCGTCCTGGGTGGGTGTGTCCTGGGTGGGTGTGTCCTGGGTGTGCCCGTCCTGGGTATGTGTGTGCTGGGTGTGTCCGTCCTGGGTGGGTGTGTCCTGGGTAGGTGTGTGCTGGGTAGGAGTGTGCTGGGTGTGTCCGTCCTGGGTGTGTGTGTGCTGGGTGGGTTTGTGCTGGGTGGGTGTGTCCTGGGTGGGTGTGTCCTGGGAGGGTGTGTCCTGGGTAGGTGTGTCCTGGGTAGGTGTGTGCTGGGTAGGTGTGTGCTGGGTGGGTGTGTGCTGGGTGGGTGTGTGCTGGGTGTGTGTGTGCTGGGTGGGCGTGTGGTGTGTGTATGTGTGATGGGTGTGTGTGTGCTGTGTGTGTGCTGGGTGGGTGTGTGCTGGGGGGGCGTGTGCTGGGTGTGTGTGTCCTGGGTGGGTGTGTCCTGGGTAGGTGTGTGCTGGGTGTGTCCATCCTGGGTGGGTGTGTCCTGGGTGTGTGTGTCCTGGGTAGGTGTGTGCTGGATATGTCTGTCCTGGGTGGGTGTGTGTGTGCTGGGTGGGTGTGTCCTGGGTGTGCCCGTCCTGGGTATGTGTGTCCTGGGTGGGTGTGTGCTGGGTAGGTGTGTGCTGGGTAGGAGTGTGCTGGGTGGGTGTGTGCTGGGTGGGTGTGTGCTGGGTAGGTGTGTGCTGGGTGTGTGGGTGCTGGTGGGTGTGTGCTGGGTAGGTGTGTGCTGGGTGTGTGTGTGCTGGGTGTGTGGGTGCTGGGTAGGTGTGTGCTGGGTGTGTGTGTCCTGGGTAGATGTGTCCTGGGTAGGTGTGTTGTGGGTGTGTGGGTGCTGGGTGGGTGGGTGCTGGGTGGGTGGGTGCAGGGTAGGTGTGTTGTGGGTGTGTGGGTGCTGGGTGTGTGTGCTGGGTGTGTGTGTGCTGGGTGTGTGTGTCCTGGGTGTGTGTGTCCTGGGTGGGTGGGTGCTGGGTGTGTGTGTACTGGGTGTGTGCGTGCTGAGTAGGTCTGTCCTGGGTGGGTGGGTGCTGGGTGTGTGTGTCCTGGGTGTGGGTGTCCTGGGTGTGTGGGTGCTGGGTGTGTGTGTCCTGGGTAGGTGTGTCCTTGGTGGGTGGGTGCTGGGCGTGTGTGTCCTGGGTGTGTGGGTGCTGGGTAGGTGTGTGCTGGGTGGGTGTGTGCTGGGTGTGTGTGTCCTGGGTGGGTGTGTGCTGGGTGGGTGTGTGCTGGGTGTTTGTGTGCTGGGTGTGTGTGTCCTGGGTGGGTGGGTGCTGGGTGGGTGTGCCCTGGGTGGGTGTGTGCTGGGTGTGTGTGTGCTGGGTGGGTTTGTGCTGTGTAGGTGTGAGCTGGGTAGGTGTGTCCTGCGTACGTATGCGCTGGGTGAGTGTGTGATGGGTGTGTGTGTGCTGGGTAGGTGTGTGCTGGGTAGGTGTGTGCTGGGAGTGTGTGTGCTGGGTGTGTGTGTGCAGGGTAGGTGTGTGCTGGGTGTGTGTGTGCTGGGTGGGTGTGTGCTGTGTAGGTGTGAGCTGGGTGTGTGTGTGAGCTGGGTAGGTGTGTGCTGTGTAGGTGTGAGCTGTGTGTGTGTGTGTGTGCTGCGTAGGTGTGTGTTGGGTTTGTGTGTGCTGGGTGGGTGTGTGCTGTGTAGTTGTGAGCTGGGTGTGTGTGTGATGGGTGTGTGTGAGCTGGGTATGTGTGTGCTGTGTAGGTGTGAGCTGTGTGTGTGTGTGTCTGCTGGGTAGGTGTGACCTGGGTGTGTGTGTGCTGGGTAGGTGTGTGCGGGGTGTGTCCGTCCTGTGTGGGTGTGTCCTGGGTAGGTGTGTGCTGCATGTGTCCGTCCTGGGTGGGTGTGTGCTGGGCGGGTGTGTGCTGGGAAGATGTGTGCTGGGTGTGTCCGTCCTGGGTGTGTGTGTGCTGGGTAGGTGTGTGCTGGGTGTGTCCGTCCTGGGTGGGTGTGTGCTGGGTGTGTCCATCCTGGGTGGGTGTGTCCTGGGTAGGTGTGTGCTGGGTGTGTCCGTCCTGGGAAGGTGTGTGCTGGGTGTGTCCGTCCTGGGTGGGTGTGTCCTGGGTAGGTGTGTGCTGGGTGTGTCCGTCCTGGGTGGGTGTGTCCTGGGTAGGTGTGTGCTGGATGTGTCCGTCCTGGGTGGGTGTGTGCTGGGTGTGTGTGTGCTGGGAAGGTGTGTGCTGGGTGTGTCCGTCCTGTGTGGGTGTGTCCTGGGTAGGTGTGTCCTGGGTGGTTGGGTGCTGGGTGGGTGGGTGCAGGGTAGGTATGTCCTGGGTAGGTGTGTTGTGGGTATGTGTGTCCTGGGTAGGTGTGTCCTGGGTGGGTGGGTGCTGGGTGGGTGTGTCCTGAGTGGGTGGGTGCTGGGTGTGTGTGTCCTGGGTGGGTGCTGGGTGGGTGTGTCCTGGGTGGGTGGGTGCTGGGTGGGTTGGTGCAGGGTGTGTGTGTCCTGGGTGGGTGTGTCCTGGGTGGGTGTGTGCTGGGTGGGTGTGCTGGGTGGGTGTGTGCTGGGTGTGTGTGTCCTGGATGTGTGGGTGCTGGGTGTGTGTGTACTGGGTGTGTGTGTCCTGGATGTGTGTGTGCTGGGTGTGTGTGTGCTGGGTATGTGTGTCCTGGGTGGGTGTGTGCTGGGTGTGTGTGTGCTGGGTGGGTGTGTGCTGGGTGTGTGTGTCCTGGATGTGTGGGTGCTGGGTGTGTGTGTGCTGGATATGTGTGTCCTGGGTGGGTGGGTGCTGGGTGGGTGTGTCCTGTGTGGGTATGTGCTGGGTGGGTGTGTCCTGGGTGTGTGTGTGCTGGGTGGGTGGGTACTGGGTGGGTGGGTGCTGGGTGGGTGGGTACTGGGTGGGTGGGTGCTGGGTGGGTTTGTGCTGGGTGTGTGTGTCCTGGGTGGATGGGTGCTGGGTGGGTGTGTGCTGGGTGGGTGGGTGCTGGGTTGGTGGGTGCTGGGTGGGTGTGTGCTGGGTGGGTGTGTGCTGGGTGGGTGTGTGCTGGGTGGGTTTGTGCTGGGTGGGTGTGTCCTGGGTGGGTGGGTGCTGGGTGTGTGTGTGCTGGGTGGGTGGGTGCTGGGTGGGTGGGTGCTGGGTGGGTGTGTCCTGGGTGGGTGGGTGCTGGGTGGGTGGGTGCTGGGTGGGTGGGCGCTGGGTGGGTGGGCGCTGGGTGGATGGGTGCTGGGTAGGTGTGTCCTGGGTAGGTGTGTTGTGGGTGTGTGGGTGCTGGGTGTGTGTGCTGGGTGTGTGTGTGCTGGGTGTGTGTGTCCTGGGTGTGTGTGTCCTGGGTGGGTGGGTGCTGGGTGTGTGTGTACTGGGTGTGTGGGTGCTGAGTAGGTGTGTCCTGGGTGGGTGGGTGCTGGGTGTGTATGTCCTGGGTGTGGGTGTCCTGGGTGTGTGGGTGCTGGGTGTGGGTGTCCTGGGTAGGTGTGTCCTTGGTGGGTGGGTGCTGGGCGTGTGTGTCCTGGGTGTGTGGGTGCTGGGTAGGTGTGTGCTGGGTGGGTGTGTGCTGGGTGTGTGTGTGCTGGGTGTGTGTGTCCTGGGTGGGTGGGTGCTGGGTGGGTGTGCCCTGGGTGTGTGTGTGCTGGGTGTGTGTGTGCTGGGTGGGTTTGTGCTGTGTAGGTGTGAGCTGGGTAGGTGTGTCCTGCGTACGTATGTGCTGGGTGAGTGTGTGATGGGTGTGTGTGTGCTGGGTAGGTGTGTGCTGGGTAGGTGTGTGCTGGGAGTGTGTGTGCTGGGTGTGTGTGTGCAGGGTAGGTGTGTGCTGGGTGTGTGTGTGCTGGGTGGGTGTGTGCTGTGTAGGTGTGAGCTGGGTGTGTGTGTGAGCTGGGTAGGTGTGTGCTGTGTAGGTGTGAGCTGTGTGTGTGTGTGTGCTGCGTAGATGTGTGTTGGGTGTGTGTGTGCTGGGTGGGTGTGTGCTGTGTAGGTGTGAGCTGGGTGTGTGTATGATGGGTGTGTGTGAGCTGGGTATGTGTGTGCTGTGTAGGTGTGAGCTGTGTGTGTGTGTGTCTGCTGGGTAGGTGTGACCTGGGTGTGTGTGTGCTGGGTAGGTGTGTGCTGGGTGTGTCCGTCCTGTGTGGGTGTGTCCTGGGTAGGTGTGTGCTGGGAAGGTGTGTGCTGGGTATGTCCATCCTGGGTGGGTGTGCCCTGGGTAGGTGTGTGCTGGGTGTGTCCGTCCTGGGTGTGTGTGTGCTGGGTAGGTGTGTGCTGGGTGTGTCCGTCCTGGGTGGGTGTGTGCTGGGTGTGTCCGTCCTGGGTGGGTGTGTCCTGGGTAGGTGTGTGCTGGGTGTGTCCGTCCTGGGAAGGTGTGTGCTGGGTGTGTCCGTCCTGGGTGGGTGTGTCCTGGGTAGGTGTGTGCTGGGTGTGTCCATCCTGGGTGGGTGTGTCCTGGGTAGGTGTGTGCTGGATGTGTCCGTCCTGGGTGGGTGTGTGCTGGGTGTGTGTGTGCTGGGTGTGTGTGTGCTGGGTGGGTGTGTCCTGGGTAGGTGTGTGCTGGATGTGTCCGTCCTGGGTGGGTGTGTCCTGGGTAGGTGTGTGCTGGGTAGGTGTGTGCTGGGTGTGTCCGTCCTGGGTGGGTGTGTCCTGGGTAGGTGTGTGCTGTGTAGGTGTGTGCTGGGTGTGTCCGTCCTGGGTGGGTGTGTCCTGGGTAGGTGTGTGCTGGGTATGTCCGTCCTGGGTGGGTGTGTCCTGGGTGGGTGTGTGCTGGGTAGGTGTGTGCTGGGTATGTCCGTCCTGGGTGGGCGTGTCCTGGGTGGGTGTGTGCTGGGTAGGTTTGTGCTGGGTAGGTGTGTGCTGGGTGGGTGTGTGCTGGGTGTGTGTGTGCTGGGTGTGTGTGTGCTGGGTGTGTGTGTGCTGGTTGGGTGTGTCCTGGGTGGGTGTGTCCTGGGTGTGCCCGTGCTGGGTAGGTGTGTCCTGGGTGGGTGTGTACTGGGTAGGTGTGTGCTGGGTAGGTGTGTGCTGGGTGTGTGGGTGCTGGTGGGTGTGTGCTGGGTAGGTGTGTGCTGGTTGTGTGGGTGCTGGGTAGGTGTGTGCTGGGTGTGTGTGTCCTGGGTGTGTGTGTCCTGGGTAGGTGTGTGCTGGGTGGGTGGGTGCTGGGTAGGTGTGTCCTGGGTAGGTGTGTTGTGGGTGTGTGTGCTGGGTGTGTGTGCTGGGTGTGTGGGTGCTGGGTGTGTGTGTATTGGGTGTGTGGGTGCTGAGTAGGTGTGTCCTGGGTGGGTGGGTGCTGGGTGTGTGTGTCCTGGGTGTGTGGGTGCTGGGTGTGGGTGTCCTGGGTAGGTGTGTCCTTGGTGGGTGGGTGCTGTGCGTGTGTGTCCTGGGTGGGTGTGTGCTGGGTGTGTGTGTCCTGGGTGTGTGGGTGCTGGGTAGGTGTGTGCTGGTTGGGTGTGTGCTGTGTAGGTGTGAGCTGGGTAGGTGTGTCCTGCGTACGTATGTGCTGGGTGAGTGTGTGATGGGTGTGTGTGCTGGGTAGGTGTGTGCTGGGTAGGTGTGTGCTGGGTGTGTGTGTGCTGGGTGTGTGTGTGCTGGGTAGGTGTGTGCTGGGTGTGTGTTTGCTGGGTGGGTGTGTGCTGTGTAGGTGTTAGCTGTGTGTGTGTGTGAGCTGGGTAGGTGTGTGCTGTGTAGGTGTGAGCTATGTGTGTGTGTGTGTGCTGGGTAGGTGTGTGTTGGGTGTGTGTGTGCTGGGTGGGTGTGTGCTGTGTAAGTGTGAGCTGGGTGTGTGTGTGATGGGTGTGTGAGAGCTGGGTAGGTGTGTGCTGTGTAGGTGTGAGCTGTGTGTGTGTGTGTGTGCTGGGTAGGTGTGACCTGGGTGTGTGTGTGCTGGGTAGGTGAGTGCTGGGTGTGTCCGTCCTGTGTGGGTGTGTCCTGGGTAGGTGTGTGCTGGATGTGTCCGTCCTGGGTGTGTGTGTGCTGGGTGTGTGTGTGCTGGGAAGGTGTGTGCTGGGTGTGTCCGTCCTGGGTGGGTGTGTCCTGGGTAGGTGTGTGCTGGGTGTGTGTGTACTAGGTGGGTGTGTGCTGTGTGTGTGTGTGTGCTGGGTGTGTGTGTGCTGGGTAGGTGTGTGCTGGGTGGGTGTGTGATGGGTGGGTGTGTGCTGGGTGTGTGTGTGCTGGGTGTGTCAGTCCTAGGTGGGTGTGTCCTGGGTGTGTGTGTGCTAGGTGGGTGTGTGCTGTGTAGGTGTGAGCTGGGTGTGTGTGTGATGGGTGTGTGTGTGCTGGGTAGGTGTGTGCTGCATGGGTGTGTGTGTGCTGGGTGGGTGTGTGATGGGTGTGTCAGTCCTAGGTGGGTGTGTCCTGGGTGTGTGTGTGCTAGGTGGGTGTGTGCTGTGTAGGTGTGAGCTGGGTGGGTGTGTGATGGGTGTGTGTGTGCTGGGTAGGTGTGTGCTGGGTAGGTGTGACCTGGGTGTGTGTGTGCTGTGTAGGTTTGAGCTGGTGTCTGTGTGATGGGTGTGTGTGTGCTGTGTAGGTGTGTGCTGGGTAGGTGTGTGCTGTGTAGGTGTGTGCTGTGTGTGTGTGTGTGCTGGGTGTGTGTGTGCTGGGTAGGTGTGTGCTGGGTGGGTGTGTGATGGGTGTGTGTGTGCTGGGTGTGTGTGTGCTGGGTAGGTGTGTTCTGGGTAGGTGTGTGCTGGGTAGGTGTGTGCTGCATGGGTGTGTGTGTGCTGGGTGGGTGTGTGCTGGGTGTGTCAGTCCTAGGTGGGTGTGTCCTGGGTGTGTGTGTGTGCTGGGTGTGCGTGTGCTGGGTGGGTGTGTGCTGGGTAGGTGTGTGCTGGGTGTGTGTGTGCTGGGTAGCAGTGTGCTGGGTAGGTGTGTGCTGGGTGTGTCCGTCCTGTGTGTGTCCGTCCTGGGTAGGTGTGTGCTGGGTGGGTGTGTGCTGGGTGTGTGTGTGTTGGGTGTGTGTGTCCTTGGTGGGTGTGTGCTGGGTGGGTGTGTGCTGGGTGTGTGTGTGCTGTGTAGGTGTGAGCTGTGTGTGTGTGTGCTGGGTATGTGTGTCCTGGGTGGGTTTGTGCTGGGTAGGTGTGTGCTGGGTGTGTGTGTGCTGGGTGGGTGTGTGCTGGGTAGGTGTGTGCTGGGTGTGTGTGTGCTGGGTGGATGTGTGCTGTGTAGGTGTGAGCTGTGTGTGTGTGTGCTGGGTATGTGTGTCCTGGGTGGGTTTGTGCTGGGTAGGTGTGTGCTGGGTGTGTGTGTGCTGGGTGTGTGTGTGCTGGGTGTGTGTGTGATGGGTGGGTGTGTTGTGGGTGTGTCCGTCCAAGGTGGGTGTGTCCTGGGTGTGTGTGTGCTGGGTGTGTCCGTCCTGGGTGTGTGTGTGCTGGGTAGGTGTGTGCTGGGTAGGTGTGTGCTGGGTAGGTGTGTGCTGGGTGTGTATGTGCTGGGTGTATCCGTCCTGGGTGGGTGTGTGCTGGGTGTGTGTGTGCTGGGTGTGTGTGTGCTGGGTGGGTGTGAGCTGGGTCGGTGTGTGCTTAGGTGTGTGTGTGCTGGGTGTGTGTGTTCTGGGTGTGTGTGTGCTGGGTGTGTGTGTGCTGGGTGTGTGTGTGCTGGGTGTGTGTGTGCTTAGGTGTGTCTGTGCTGGGTGTGTGTGTGCTGGGTGTGTGTGTGCTGGGTCGGTGTGTGCTTAGGTGTGTGTGTGCTGGGTGTGTGTGTTCTGGGTGTGTGTGTGCTGGGTGTGTGTGTGCTGGGTGTGTGTGTACTGGGTGTGTGTGTGCTGGGTGGGTGGGTGCTGGGTGTGTGTGTGCTGGGTGTGTGTGTGCTGGGTGTGTGTGTGCTGGGTGTGTGTGTACTGGGTGTGTCCGTCCTGGGTGGGTGTGTGCTGGGTGTGTGTGTCCTGGGTGTGTGTGTGCTGGGAGTGTGTGTACTGGGTGTGTGTGCTGGGTGTGTGTGTGCTGGGTCGGTGTGTGCTGGGTGGGTGTGTGCTTAGGTGTGTGTGTACTGGGTGTGTGTGTTCTGGGTGTGTGTGTGCTGGGTGTGTGTGTACTGGGTGTGTGTGCTGGGTGTGTGTGTGCTGGGTGTGTGTGTTCTGGGTGTGTGTGTGCTGGGTGTGTGTGTGCTGGGTGGGTGTGTGCTGGGTGTGTGTGTGCTGGGTGGGTGGGTGCTGGGTGTGTGTGTGCTGGGTGTGTGTGTGCTGGGTGTGTGTGTCCTGGGTGTGTGTGTGCTGGGTGTGTGTGTGCTGGGTGTGTGTGTACTGGGTGTGTGTGCTGTGTGTGTGTGTGCTGGGTGTGTGTGTTCTGGGTGTGTGTGTGCTGGGTGTGTGTGTGCTGGGTGGGTGTGTGCTGGGTGTGTGTGTGCTGGGTGGGTGGGTGCTGGGTGTGTGTGTGCTGGGTGTGTGTGTGCTGGGTGTGTGTGTCCTGGGTGTGTCTGTGCTGGGTGGGTTTGTGCTGGGTGGGTGTGTGCTGGGTGTGTGTGTCCTGGGTAGGTGTGTGCTGGGTAGGTGTGTGCTGGGTGTGTGTGTCCTGGGTAGGTGTGTGCTTGGTAGCTGTGTGCTGGGTGAGTGGGTGCTGGATGGGTGTGTCCTGGGTAGGTGTGTGCTGGGTGGGTGTGTGCTGGGTGTGTGCTGGGTGTGTGTGTGCTGGGTGTGTGTGTGTGCTGTGTGGGTTTGTGCTGGGTGTGTGGGTCCTGGGTAGGTGTGTGCTGGGTGGGTGTGTCCTGGGTGTGTGTGTGCTGGGTGTGTGTGTGCTGGGTGGGTGTGTGCTGGGTAGGTGTGTGCTGAGTGGGTGTGCGCTGGGTGTGTGTGTGCTGGGTGGGTGTGTGCTGGGTGGGTGTGTCCTGGGTGGGTGTGTGCTGGGTAGGTGTGCGCTGGGTGTGGGTGTGCTGGGTGGGTGTGTGCTGGGTGGGTGTGTCCTGGGTGGGTGTGTGCTGGGTAGGTGTGCGCTGTGTGTGTGTGTGCTGGGTGGGTGTGTCCTGGGCGGGTGTGTGCTGGGTGGGTGTGTGCTGGGTGGGTGTGTCCTGGGTGGGTGTGTGCTGGGTGTGTGTGTGCTGGGTGGGTGTGTCCTGGGTGGGTGTGTGCTGGGTAGGTGTGTGCTGGGTAGGTGTGCGCTGGGTGTGTGTGTGCTGGGTGGGTGTGTGCTGGGTAGGTGTGTGCTGGGTAGGTGTGCGCTGGGTGGGTTTGTGCTGGGTGGGTGTGTCCTGGGTAGGTGTGTGCTGGGTAGGTGTGTGCTGGGTAGGTGTGTGCTGGGAGGGTGTGTGCTGTGTGGGTGTGTTCTGGATAGTTGTGTGGGTGCTGGGTAGGTGTGTGCTGAGTGTCTGTGTGCTGGGTGTGTGTGTGCTGGGTGTGTGTGTGCTGGGTGTGTGTGTGTTGGGTGTGTGTGCTGGGTAGGTGTGTGCTGGGTAGGTGTGTGCTGGGTGGGTGTGTGCTGGGTGGGTGTGTGCTGGGTGGGTGTGTGCTGGGTAGGTGTGTGCTGGGTGTGTGTGTGCTGGGTGGGTGTGTGCTGTGTAGGTGTGAGCTGGGTGTGTGTGTGATGGGTGTGTGTGAGCTGGGTAGGTGTGTGCTGTGTAGGTGTGAGCTGTGTGTGTGTGTGCTTGGTAGCTGTGTGCTGGGTGAGTGGGTGCTGGATGGGTGTGTCCTGGGTAGGTGTGTGCTGGGTGGGTGTGTGCTGGGTGTGTGCTGGGTGTGTGTGTGCTGGGTGTGTGTGTGTGCTGTGTGGGTTTGTGCTGGGTGTGTGGGTCCTGGGTAGGTGTGTGCTGGGTGGGTGTGTCCTGGGTGTGTGTGTGCTGGCTGTGTGTGTGCTGGGTGGGTGTGTGCTGGGTAGGTGTGTGCTGAGTGGGTGTGCGCTGGGTGTGTGTGTGCTGGGTGGGTGTGTGCTGGGTGGGTGTGTCCTGGGTGGGTGTGTGCTGGGTAGGTGTGCGCTGGGTGTGGGTGTGCTGGGTGGGTGTGTGCTGGGTGGGTGTGTCCTGGGTGGGTGTGTGCTGGGTAGGTGTGCGCTGTGTGTGTGTGTGCTGGGTGGGTGTGTCCTGGGCGGGTGTGTGCTGGGTGGGTGTGTGCTGGGTGGGTGTGTCCTGGGTGGGTGTGTGCTGGGTGTGTGTGTGCTGGGTGGGTGTGTCCTGGGTGGGTGTGTGCTGGGTAGGTGTGTGCTGGGTAGGTGTGCGCTGGGTGTGTGTGTGCTGGGTGGGTGTGTGCTGGGTAGGTGTGTGCTGGGTAGGTGTGCGCTGGGTGGGTTTGTGCTGGGTGGGTGTGTCCTGGGTAGGTGTGTGCTGGGTAGGTGTGTGCTGGGTAGGTGTGTGCTGGGAGGGTGTGTGCTGTGTGGGTGTGTTCTGGATAGTTGTGTGGGTGCTGGGTAGGTGTGTGCTGAGTGTCTGTGTGCTGGGTGTGTGTGTGCTGGGTGTGTGTGTGCTGGGTGTGTGTGTGTTGGGTGTGTGTGCTGGGTAGGTGTGTGCTGGGTAGGTGTGTGCTGGGTGGGTGTGTGCTGGGTGGGTGTGTGCTGGGTGGGTGTGTGCTGGGTAGGTGTGTGCTGGGTGTGTGTGTGCTGGGTGGGTGTGTGCTGTGTAGGTGTGAGCTGGGTGTGTGTGTGATGGGTGTGTGTGAGCTGGGTAGGTGTGTGCTGTGTAGGTGTGAGCTGTGTGTGTGTGTGTGTGCTGGGTAGGTGTGACCTGGGTGTGTGCGTGCTGGGTAGGTGTGTGCTTTGTGTGTCCGTCCTGTGTGGGTGTGTCCTGGGTAGGTGTGTGCTGGGTGTGTCCATCCTGGGAAGGTGTGTGCTGGGTGTGTCCGTCCTGGGTGGGTGTGTCTTGGGTAGGTTTGTGCTGGGTATGTCCGTCCTGGGTAGGTGTGTCCTGGGTAGGTGTGTCCTGGGTAGGTGTGTGCTGGGTGTGTGCTGGGTGTGTGTGTGTGCTGGGTGTGTTTGTGCTGGGTGTGAGCGTCCTGGGTAGGTGTGTGCTGGGTGGGTGTGTGCTGAGTGGGTATGCGCAGGGTGTGTGTGTGCTGGGTGGGTGTGTGCTGGGTGGGTGTGTGCTGGGTGTGTGTGTGCTGTGTGTGTGCTGGGTGGGTGTGTGCTGGGTGTGTGTGTGCTGGGTGGGTGTGTGCTGGGTGTGTGTGTGATGGGTGTGTGTGTGCTGTGTGTGTGCTGGGTGGGTGTGTGCTGGGGGGGCGTGTGCTGGGTGTGTGTGTCCTGGTTGGGTGTGTCCTGGGTAGGTGTGTGTTGGGTGTGTCCGTCCTGGGTGGGTGTGTCCTGGGTAGGTGTATGCTGGGTAGGTGTGTGCTGGGTGTGTCCGTCCTGGGTGTGTGTGTGCTGGGTGTGTGTGTGCTGGGAAGGTGTGTGCTGGGTGTGTGTGTGCTGGGTAGGTGTGTGCTGGGTGTGTCCGTCCTGGGTGGGTGTGTCCTGGCTGGATGTGTCCTGGGTAGGTCTGTGCTGGGTGTGTCCGTCCTGGGTGGGTGTGTCCTGGGTAGGTGTGTGCTGGGTAGGTGTGTGCTGGGTAGGAGTGTGCTGGGTGTGTCCGTCCTGGGTGTGTGTGTGCTGGGTGTGTGTGTGCTGGGAAGGTGTGTGCTGGGTGTGTGTGTGCTGGGTGTGTGTTTGCTGGGTGGGTTTGTGCTGGGTGGGTGTGTCCTGGGTGGGTGTGTCCTGGGTAGGTGTGTCCTGGGTAGGTGTGTGCTGGGTAGGTGTGTGCTGGGTGTGTGTGTGCTGGGTGTGTGTGTGATGGGTGGGTTTGTGCTGGGTGGGTGTGTCCTGGGTGGGTGTGTCCTGGGTAGGTGTGTCCTGGGTAGGTGTGTGCTGGGTAGGTGTGTGCTGGGTGTGTGTGTGCTGGGTGTGTGTGTGCTGGGTGTGTGTGTGATGGGTGTGTGTGCTGTGTGTGTGCTGGGTGGGTGTGTGCTGGGGGGGCGTGTGCTGCGTGTGTGTGTCCTGGGTGGGTGTGTCCTGGATAGGTGTGTGCAGGGTGTGTCCGTCCTGGGTGGGTGTGTCCTGGGTAGGTGTGTGCTGGGTGTGTCCGTCCTGGGTGTGTCCGTCCTGGGTAGGTGTGTGCTGGGTAGGAGTGTGCTGGGTGGGTGGGTGCTGGGTGTGTCCGTCCTGGGTGGGTGTGTCCTGGGTCGGTGTGTGCTGGGTATGTCCGTCCTGGGTGGGTGTGTCCGTCCTGGGTGGGTGTGTCCTGGGTGGGTGTGTCCTGGGTGTGCCCGTCCTGGGTATGTGTGTGCTGGGTGTGTCCGTCCTGGGTGGGTGTGTCCTGGGTAGGTGTGTGCTGGGTAGGAGTGTGCTGGGTGTGTCCGTCCTGGGTGTGTGTGTGCTGGGTGGGTTTGTGCTGGGTGGGTGTGTCCTGGGTGGGTGTGTCCTGGGAGGGTGTGTCCTGGGTAGGTGTGTCCTGGGTAGGTGTGTGCTGGGTAGGTGTGTGCTGGGTGGGTGTGTGCTGGGTGGGTGTGTGCTGGGTGTGTGTGTGCTGGGTGGGCGTGTGGTGTGTGTATGTGTGATGGGTGTGTGTGTGCTGTGTGTGTGCTGGGTGGGTGTGTGCTGGGGGGGCGTGTGCTGGGTGTGTGTGTCCTGGGTGGGTGTGTCCTGGGTAGGTGTGTGCTGGGTGTGTCCATCCTGGGTGGGTGTGTCCTGGGTAGGTGTGTGCTGGGTAGGAGTGTGCTGGGTGTGTCCGTCCTGGGTGTGTGTGTCCTGGGTAGGTGTGTGCTGGATATGTCTGTCCTGGGTGGGTGTGTGTGTGCTGGGTGGGTGTGTCCTGGGTGTGCCCGTCCTGGGTATGTGTGTCCTGGGTGGGTGTGTGCTGGGTAGGTGTGTGCTGGGTAGGAGTGTGCTGGGTGGGTGTGTGCTGGGTGGGTGTGTGCTGGGTAGGTGTGTGCTGGGTGTGTGGGTGCTGGTGGGTGTGTGCTGGGTAGGTGTGTGCTGGGTGTGTGTGTGCTGGGTGTGTGGGTGCTGGGTAGGTGTGTGCTGGGTGTGTGTGTCCTGGGTAGATGTGTCCTGGGTAGGTGTGTTGTGGGTGTGTGGGTGCTGGGTGGGTGGGTGCTGGGTGGGTGGGTGCAGGGTAGGTGTGTTGTGGGTGTGTGGGTGCTGGGTGTGTGTGCTGGGTGTGTGTGTGCTGGGTGTGTGTGTCCTGGGTGTGTGTGTCCTGGGTGGGTGGGTGCTGGGTGTGTGTGTACTGGGTGTGTGCGTGCTGAGTAGGTCTGTCCTGGGTGGGTGGGTGCTGGGTGTGTGTGTCCTGGGTGTGGGTGTCCTGGGTGTGTGGGTGCTGGGTGTGTGTGTCCTGGGTAGGTGTGTCCTTGGTGGGTGGGTGCTGGGCGTGTGTGTCCTGGGTGTGTGGGTGCTGGGTAGGTGTGTGCTGGGTGGGTGTGTGCTGGGTGTGTGTGTCCTGGGTGGGTGTGTGCTGGGTGGGTGTGTGCTGGGTGTTTGTGTGCTGGGTGTGTGTGTCCTGGGTGGGTGGGTGCTGGGTGGGTGTGCCCTGGGTGGGTGTGTGCTGGGTGTGTGTGTGCTGGGTGGGTTTGTGCTGTGTAGGTGTGAGCTGGGTAGGTGTGTCCTGCGTACGTATGCGCTGGGTGAGTGTGTGATGGGTGTGTGTGTGCTGGGTAGGTGTGTGCTGGGAGTGTGTGTGCTGGGTGTGTGTGTGCAGGGTAGGTGTGTGCTGGGTGTGTGTGTGCTGGGTGGGTGTGTGCTGTGTAGGTGTGAGCTGGGTGTGTGTGTGAGCTGGGTAGGTGTGTGCTGTGTAGGTGTGAGCTGTGTGTGTGTGTGTGTGCTGCGTAGGTGTGTGTTGGGTTTGTGTGTGCTGGGTGGGTGTGTGCTGTGTAGTTGTGAGCTGGGTGTGTGTGTGATGGGTGTGTGTGAGCTGGGTATGTGTGTGCTGTGTAGGTGTGAGCTGTGTGTGTGTGTGTCTGCTGGGTAGGTGTGACCTGGGTGTGTGTGTGCTGGGTAGGTGTGTGCGGGGTGTGTCCGTCCTGTGTGGGTGTGTCCTGGGTAGGTGTGTGCTGCATGTGTCCGTCCTGGGTGGGTGTGTGCTGGGCGGGTGTGTGCTGGGAAGATGTGTGCTGGGTGTGTCCGTCCTGGGTGTGTGTGTGCTGGGTAGGTGTGTGCTGGGTGTGTCCGTCCTGGGTGGGTGTGTGCTGGGTGTGTCCATCCTGGGTGGGTGTGTCCTGGGTAGGTGTGTGCTGGGTGTGTCCGTCCTGGGAAGGTGTGTGCTGGGTGTGTCCGTCCTGGGTGGGTGTGTCCTGGGTAGGTGTGTGCTGGGTGTGTCCGTCCTGGGTGGGTGTGTCCTGGGTAGGTGTGTGCTGGATGTGTCCGTCCTGGGTGGGTGTGTGCTGGGTGTGTGTGTGCTGGGAAGGTGTGTGCTGGGTGTGTCCGTCCTGTGTGGGTGTGTCCTGGGTAGGTGTGTCCTGGGTGGTTGGGTGCTGGGTGGGTGGGTGCAGGGTAGGTATGTCCTGGGTAGGTGTGTTGTGGGTATGTGTGTCCTGGGTAGGTGTGTCCTGGGTGGGTGGGTGCTGGGTGGGTGTGTCCTGAGTGGGTGGGTGCTGGGTGTGTGTGTCCTGGGTGGGTGCTGGGTGGGTGTGTCCTGGGTGGGTGGGTGCTGGGTGGGTTGGTGCAGGGTGTGTGTGTCCTGGGTGGGTGTGTCCTGGGTGGATGTGTGCTGGGTGGGTGTGCTGGGTGGGTGTGTGCTGGGTGTGTGTGTCCTGGATGTGTGGGTGCTGGGTGTGTGTGTACTGGGTGTGTGTGTCCTGGATGTGTGTGTGCTGGGTGTGTGTGTGCTGGGTATGTGTGTCCTGGGTGGGTGTGTGCTGGGTGTGTGTGTGCTGGGTGGGTGTGTGCTGGGTGTGTGTGTCCTGGATGTGTGGGTGCTGGGTGTGTGTGTGCTGGATATGTGTGTCCTGGGTGGGTGGGTGCTGGGTGGGTGTGTCCTGTGTGGGTATGTGCTGGGTGGGTGTGTCCTGGGTGTGTGTGTGCTGGGTGGGTGGGTACTGGGTGGGTGGGTGCTGGGTGGGTGGGTACTGGGTGGGTGGGTGCTGGGTGGGTTTGTGCTGGGTGTGTGTGTCCTGGGTGGATGGGTGCTGGGTGGGTGTGTGCTGGGTGGGTGGGTGCTGGGTTGGTGGGTGCTGGGTGGGTGTGTGCTGGGTGGGTGTGTGCTGGGTGGGTGTGTGCTGGGTGGGTTTGTGCTGGGTGGGTGTGTCCTGGGTGGGTGGGTGCTGGGTGTGTGTGTGCTGGGTGGGTGGGTGCTGGGTGGGTGGGTGCTGGGTGGGTGTGTCCTGGGTGGGTGGGTGCTGGGTGGGTGGGTGCTGGGTGGGTGGGCGCTGGGTGGGTGGGCGCTGGGTGGATGGGTGCTGGGTAGGTGTGTCCTGGGTAGGTGTGTTGTGGGTGTGTGGGTGCTGGGTGTGTGTGCTGGGTGTGTGTGTGCTGGGTGTGTGTGTCCTGGGTGTGTGTGTCCTGGGTGGGTGGGTGCTGGGTGTGTGTGTACTGGGTGTGTGGGTGCTGAGTAGGTGTGTCCTGGGTGGGTGGGTGCTGGGTGTGTATGTCCTGGGTGTGGGTGTCCTGGGTGTGTGGGTGCTGGGTGTGGGTGTCCTGGGTAGGTGTGTCCTTGGTGGGTGGGTGCTGGGCGTGTGTGTCCTGGGTGTGTGGGTGCTGGGTAGGTGTGTGCTGGGTGGGTGTGTGCTGGGTGTGTGTGTGCTGGGTGTGTGTGTCCTGGGTGGGTGTGTGCTGGGTGGGTGTGTGCTGGGTGTTTGTGTGCTGGGTGTGTGTGTCCTGGGTGGGTGGGTGCTGGGTGGGTGTGCCCTGGGTGTGTGTGTGCTGGGTGTGTGTGTGCTGGGTGGGTTTGTGCTGTGTAGGTGTGAGCTGGGTAGGTGTGTCCTGCGTACGTATGTGCTGGGTGAGTGTGTGATGGGTGTGTGTGTGCTGGGTAGGTGTGTGCTGGGTAGGTGTGTGCTGGGAGTGTGTGTGCTGGGTGTGTGTGTGCAGGGTAGGTGTGTGCTGGGTGTGTGTGTGCTGGGTGGGTGTGTGCTGTGTAGGTGTGAGCTGGGTGTGTGTGTGAGCTGGGTAGGTGTGTGCTGTGTAGGTGTGAGCTGTGTGTGTGTGTGTGCTGCGTAGATGTGTGTTGGGTGTGTGTGTGCTGGGTGGGTGTGTGCTGTGTAGGTGTGAGCTGGGTGTGTGTATGATGGGTGTGTGTGAGCTGGGTATGTGTGTGCTGTGTAGGTGTGAGCTGTGTGTGTGTGTGTCTGCTGGGTAGGTGTGACCTGGGTGTGTGTGTGCTGGGTAGGTGTGTGCTGGGTGTGTCCGTCCTGTGTGGGTGTGTCCTGGGTAGGTGTGTGCTGGGAAGGTGTGTGCTGGGTATGTCCATCCTGGGTGGGTGTGCCCTGGGTAGGTGTGTGCTGGGTGTGTCCGTCCTGGGTGTGTGTGTGCTGGGTAGGTGTGTGCTGGGTGTGTCCGTCCTGGGTGGGTGTGTGCTGGGTGTGTCCGTCCTGGGTGGGTGTGTCCTGGGTAGGTGTGTGCTGGGTGTGTCCGTCCTGGGAAGGTGTGTGCTGGGTGTGTCCGTCCTGGGTGGGTGTGTCCTGGGTAGGTGTGTGCTGGGTGTGTCCATCCTGGGTGGGTGTGTCCTGGGTAGGTGTGTGCTGGATGTGTCCGTCCTGGGTGGGTGTGTGCTGGGTGTGTGTGTGCTGGGTGGGTGTGTCCTGGGTAGGTGTGTGCTGGATGTGTCCGTCCTGGGTGGGTGTGTCCTGGGAAGGTGTGTGCTGGGTGTGTCCGTCCTGGGTGGGTGTGTCCTGGGTAGGTGTGTGCTGGATGTGTCCGTCCTGGGTGGGTGTGTGCTGGGTGGGTGTGTGCTGGGTGTGTGTGTGCTGGGTGTGTGTGTGCTGGGAAGGTGTGTGCTGGGTGTGTCCGTCCTGTGTGGGTGTGTCCTGGGTAGGTGTGTCCTGGGTGGGTGGGTGCTGGGTGGGTGGGTGCTGGGTAGGTATGTCCTGGGTAGGTGTGTTGTGGGTATGTGTGTCCTGAGTGGGTGGGTGCTGGGTGTGTGTGTCCTGGGTGGGTGCTGGGTGGGTGTGTCCTGGGTGGGTGGGTGCTGGGTGGGTTGGTGCAGGGTGGGTGTGTCCTGGGTGGGTGTGTCCTGGGTGGGTGTGTGCTGGGTGGGTGGGTGCTGGGTGGGTGTTTGCTGGGTGTGTGTGTCCTGGATGTGTGGGTGCTGGGTGTGTGTGTGCTGGGTATGTGTGTCCTGGGTGGGTGGGTGCTGGGTGGGTGTGTCCTGGATGTGTGGGTGCTGGGTGTGTGTGTGCTGGGTATGTGTGTCCTGGGTGGGTGGGTGCTGGGTGGGTGTGTCCTGGGTGTGTGTGTGCTGGGTGGGTGTGTCCTGGGTGTGTGTGTGCTGGGTGGGTCGGTGCTGGGTGGGTGGGTGCAGGGTGGGTGTGTCCTGGGTGGGTGCTGGGTGGGTGGGTACTGGGTGGGTGGGTGCTGGGTGGGTGTGTCCTGGGTGGGTGCTGGGTGGGTGGGTACTGGGTGGGTCGGTGCTGGGTGGGTGGGTGCTGGGTGGGTGTGTCCTGGGTGGGTGCTGGGTGGGTGGGTACTGGGTGGGTGGGTGCTGGGTGGGTTTGTGCTGGGTGGGTGTGTGCTGGGTGGGTGTGTGCTGGGTGGGTTTGTGCTGGGTGGGTGTGTGCTGGGTGGGTGGGTGCTGGGTGGGTGGGTGCTGGGTGGGTGGGTGCTGGGTGGGTGTGTCCTGGGTGTGTGTGTGCTGGGTGTGTGTGTCCTGGGTGGGTGTGTCCTGGGTGTGTGTGTCCTGGGTGGGTGCTGGGTGGGTGGGTACTGGGTGGGTGTGTGCTGGGTGGGTGTGTCCTGGGTGGGTGGGCGCTGGGTGGGTGGGCGCTGGGTGGGTGGGTGCTGGGTGGGTGGTTCCTGGGTGGGTGTGTGCTGGGTGGGTGCTGGCTGGGTGGGTGCTGGGTAGTGCCATCGCGAATGGCATCACGCCGCTGCTAGCCCATTGCGGGCCGGAGTCATTTGCGCCGTTTTTGGCGAGTTGTTCGGGCCATCGCGCCGATTCACGGAGAATCCCGCCCGGGGACTCGACATTCCCCTTTATCTATTCTGTCTGTAACATCCTCAAAACCCCCAACATGTTCGTCCAACATCTTTCCCCACATTAACCCATGTCGACTGTGTCCAATCAGATCATCATTATCCAAGTGTCCAGTTCTCACATCCTTCCGAATTGATTTGAACGTTTCCCCTCCGACTGCAGCAAGGTGAGTGAGTTGGGAAAGGGTTACAAAGGAGCTATCAGAGTGTCTGATTCAGTTCCCGTCGCTGGAAATTACACTTTGGGTTTCAGTCCCTTCCAGCAGCGAGGCTCTGATGTAACTTTGTCATTGCTGCTGCTGACCTGGGACATCCCAGAATTACCCGTTTACTCCATTTAAAAACCCCAATGTACCTGTGCAGTAAGCGAGGAAACAGATAGGAGACTTCTTCAAGTAATAAACAAAGTAATCGCTGCAGCGTTTGATCTTTATTTCCACACTCCAGTCGCAGGGATTTCCACTCAAGTGAAAACAAACTTGCCTCTTCACCTCCCCATCACCCGGACTGGGATGACTACCTGAAACGAGGGATAGAAAGAGTGAAAAGTGTATCCAGTGTGAATATGTTGGACAGTCAATGGAAATCTGAGATAATAGAGTCTGAAATTACCGTTTAACGAGCCCGGGGCATCTGTGGAGCAGTGCTTGACTGGAACAACAGCCTCAGGAATGGTCGATCCACCAGAACTGAAAGAACAATCACAGAGTCAGTCGCTGGACTGGGGAAATCACAATAAAATGAAGCAGGAATTACTCAGCTGGTCAGGCAGCCTGTGTGGAGAGAAACAGAATTAACCTTTCTGTTTGTGATGACCCTTCGTCAGGACAGAGGAGTTATCACAACTCCAAACATTAACTCTGATTCTCTCCACAGAAGCTGACTGAGCTGCTGAGTATTTGCAGCATGTTGTGTTTCCATTTCACGTTGTATTCAGGAGGACGTGTGTGAAATGTGCAGTGGGATAAACTCAGCAGGGGAGGGAATATTACCGTGTTCAGCATTCTGGAAAGTGGCCCTATTCCCTGAAAGAGACAAAATGTTCCCGCGCTGACGCCGGAGCGAGGCGACTCTCTGCGAGCTCTCACAAACAGATCCACTTTTTACTTAACTTATACTCCTTCTCATCTTTTAAAATTTAATTCTGACCCGAACATGATTCCGAGCCTCTCTCTTGTAGCCTCTCTTGCAGCTTGAACATCCTCCGAGGTCCTTGGAGACCTTTTGACCCGACCCGACCTGACCTCCGCGACCTGCAAGAAGATCGGGCCCGAACCGGAAGTGAAGCCCCGACCTCGATTTGGAGCGACCCGGACCTCGGAGCTCCAAACCCGACCTCACTCCCGACGCCAGCCCCCGGATCGCCCGGCCCAGTCCCAGGAGCTCCCGACCCGACCCCCGACGGCAAGACCCGGCGCAACGCGACCCCGAGAGGCCCACCCAGCGACCCCGAGAAGCCCGCCCAGCGACCCGACCCCGAGAGACCCGACCCCGAGAGGCCCGACCCCGAGAGGTCCCGCCCAGCGACCCCGAGAGACCCGACCCCGAGAGGCCCGACCCCGAGAGGCCCCGCCCAGCGACCCCGAGAGACCCGACCCCGAGAGACCCGCCCAGCGACCCGACCCCGAGAGACCCGCCCAGCGACCCGACCCAGAGAGGCCCCGCCCAGCGACCCGACCCCGAGAGACCCGCCCAGCGACCCGACCCCGAGAGACCTGCCCAGCGACCCGACCCCGAGAGACCCGCCCAGCGACCCGACCCCGAGAGACCCGCCCAGCGACCCGACCCCGAGAGGCCCTCCCAGCGACCCGACCCCGAGAGACCCGCCCAGCGACCCGACCCCGAGAGACCCGCCCAGCGACCCCGAGAGACCCGACCCCGAGAGACCCGCCCAGCGACCCCGAGAGACCCGCCCAGCGACCCCGAGAGACCCGACCCCGAGAGACCCGCCCAGCGACCCGACCCCGAGAGACCCGCCCAGCGACCCGACCCCGAGAGACCCGACCCCGAGACCCGACCCCGAGAGACCCGCCCAGCGACCCCGAGAGACCCGCCCAGCGACCCGACCCCGAGAGACCCGCCCAGCGACCCCGAGAGACCTGCCCAGCGACCCCGAGAGACCCGCCCAGCGACCCCGAGAGACCCGCCCAGCCACCCGACCCCGAGAGACCTGCCCAGCGACCCGACCCGGAGAGGTCCGCCCAGTGACCCGACCTACCTGGTGATGGAAGAAAGAAAAATCCACGTGGAGGCCCGACCGGGCCTACTTCAAGACCCGACCCCAGGAGCGCTCAGGGAGGGAACAGACCACGGGACCCAGCCCAACCTGCCTCAGGAAGCCCCTGCCCACGACCCAGGACCCCCGAAACGGCAGAGACCCCGTGCGAGGACCTGAACGCGCTGCAAGGTATTCCCGGGCCCACAGAACGCCGGGACCCATCGAGACCGCAAACATGTCCCCCTAGCAACCCCTCTACCTCAACCAGCGCCCGGGACCCTGCCAGACGCGACCCCAGATACGTAACCAGAGTCCTGGTCCCCGCCAGCGCCCTGGACCCCGCCAGACGCGACCACCTACCTTCCACAAGGTCAGACTTCTCCCGTCGGATCCCAGGATCATCCAGCAGCAGCCGCCGACCGAGGAAGCGAGGGAAACGTGGCGGTCTGCAGGTTAGACTGAAGGAATGCGGTTTCAAGACCCCTCTCCCCAGCATACTCCTGGCAAACGTCCAAGCGATCGAAAACAAGCTGGATGAACTTTACGCCAGACGTACCTCTCAGAGGGAAGTAAGAGACTGCTGTGTGCTCTGTTTCACAGAGATATGGCTCACCCCCGCCTCACCGGACTGTGCCATACAACCTGACGGCTTCTCAATTCACCGGGCGGACCGCACGGCATCATCAGGCAAAGTGAAGGGTGGAGGGGTTTGCCTCCTCATCAACTCTTCCTGGTGCTTGGATGTGGCGACTCTGGCGACCCACTGCTCCCAGACCTGGAATACCTGACCGTAAAGTGCCGCCCATATTATCTTCCACGTGAGTTCACTTCAGCCATTATCACAGCGGTCTACATCCCACCCCAGGCAGTAGTGAGGAAGGCGCTGGACGAACTATCCTCAGTAATAAACAACTACGAATCAGAACACCCGGAGGCCTTGTTCATCGTGGCCGGAGACTTCAACAAGGCCAACCTCAAGAGTGTACTGCCAAAATTCCACCAGTACATCTCCTGTCCCACCAGAGGCGACAACACTCTTGACCACTGCTACTCAAAAATCAAGGGCGCCTACCGTTCCATCCCCCGACCGCACTTTGGGAAATCAGATCATGAGACGGTGCTCCTTCTCCCGGCATCCAAGCAGAATCTCAAGCGGGAGAATCCAGCTAAGAAGGTTGTGCAGTGCTGGTCCGAGGAGACAGAAGAGCTCTTACGTGACTGCTTAGAGACAGTGGACTGGTCCATATTTAAGAACTCAGCGACCAACTTAAATGAGTATGCCACCACCGTCACAGACTTCATCAGCAAACGTGTGGACGACTGCGTGCCAAAGAAAGCAGTACGTGCGTTCCCCAACCGGAAACCATGGCTCAATCGCGAGATTGACTCCCTACTGAAGGACAGATCTGAGGCGTTCAAGGCAGACGACCCTGACCTATACAAGAAATCCAGGTACGACCTCTGCAAAGCCATCCGAGGATGCCAAGAGAGAAGATCAAACCAAGCTAGAGTCACAGAGAGACTCTCGGCGGTTGTGGCAAGGACTAAACAACATAACGGGCTACAAGTCGAACAGTATCTCTGGCAGCAGCGCACCCCTCCCTGATGAACTCAATGCATTCTGTGCTCGGTTCGAGCAGGTAACCAACAATCCGCTGGCGAGTGCCCCAGCAGCCCATAACTCACCCATACCCACCATCACAGCTTCCGTAGTCAGATTGGCCTTCCTGAAAGTGAACCCTCGGAAGGCGACGGGCCCAGACGGGATCCCTGGTCGTTCACTCAGAGCCTGCGCGGACCAGCTGGCAGAGGTATTCACGGACATCTTTAACCTGTCCCTACTCCTCTCCGAGGTCCCCACCTGCTTCAAGAAGACCAGCATCATACCGGTACCAAAGAAGAACCAGGCAACGTGCCTCAATGACTACCGACCAGTGGCCCTGACTTCAGTCGTAATGAAGTGCTTCGAGAGGTTGATCATGAAGCACATCACCTACATACTCCCAGAACACCTTGATCCACTGCAATTCGCATACCGCTGCAACCGGTCCACATCAGACACCATTTCCCTGACCCTACACTCATCCCGAGAGCATCTCAAAAACAAGGACTCCTACATTCGACTCCTATTTATTGACTACAGCTCCGCCTTCAACACCATAATCCCAGCCAAGCTCATATCAAAGCTCCAAAACCTAGGACTTGGCTCCTCACTCTGCAACTGGATCCTCGATTTTCTGACCAACAGACCACAATCAGTAAGAATGAACAACAACACCTCCTCCACAATAGTCCTCAACACCGGCGCCCCGCAAGGCTGCGTACTTAGCCCCCTACTCTACTCCCTGTACACACACGACTGTGTGGCAAAACTTGGTTCCAACTCCATCTGCAAGTTTGCTGACGATACGACCATAGTGGGCCGGATCTCGAATAACGATGAGTCCGAATACAGGAGGGAGATAGAGAACCTAGTGGAGTGGTGTAGCGATAACAATCTCTCCCTCAATGCCAGCAAAACTAAAGAGCTGGTAATTGTCTTCAGGAAGCAAAGTACTGTACACACCCGTCAGCATCAACGGGGCCGAGGTGGAGATGGTTAGTAGTTTCAAATTCCTCGGGGTGCACATCTCCAAAAATCTGTCCTGGTCCACCCACGTCGACGCTACCACCAAGAAAGCACAACAGCGCCTATACTTCCTCAGGAAACTAAGGAAATTCGGCATGTCCACATTAACTATTACCAACTTTTACAGATGCACCATAGAAAGCATCCTATCGGGCTGCATCACAGCCTGGTATGGCAACTGCTCGGCCCAGGACCGCAAGAAACTTCAGAGAGTCGTGAACACCGCCCAGTCCATCACACGAACCTGCCTCCCATCCATTGACTCCATCTACGCCTCCCGTTGCCTGGGGAAAGCGGGCAGCATAATCAAAGATCCCTCCCACCCGGCTTACTCACTCTTCCAACTTCTTCCATCGGGCAGGAGATACAGAAGTCTGAGAACATGCACGAACAGACTCAAAAACAGCTTCTTCCCCACTGTCACCACTCCTAAATGACCCTCTTATGGACTGACCTCATTAACACTACACCCTGTATGCTTCATCCGATGCCAGTGCTTGTGTAGTTACATTGGATATGTTGTGTTGCCCTATTATGTATTTTCTTTTATTCCCTTTTCTTCTCATGTCACATGATAAGAGGTCACAACTTTCTTAAAGGGACACTTACATGACAGGAGGCACAAAAGAAATTAATCCCAAGGAGGAGGAAACATGCTAAGGGGGAGGACGAGGCAACCATGGCGGACTAGAGAAGTCAAAGACAGCATGAAAGCAAAAGAAAAAACATACAAACTGGCGAGCATTCGTGGAAAGCCAGTGGATTGGGAAGCCTTTAAAAGTGAGCAGAGGACAACTAAAAAAGCAGTAAGGGGGGGGCGAAGATGAAATATGAGTGCAAGCTAGCTAGTAATATAAAAGAAGATTGCAAGAGTTTCTTTCAATATATAAAAGTTAAGAGAGAAGCAAGAATGAACATATAACTGGAAAATGAGGCTGGAGAATAATAGGAAACTGTCATGTGAGAGTACCCTTTAAGAAATGGGTGTTTAAGAAATGTACCTTTAAGAAATGGAGCTGCTCATGTTACTGCAGTGATGTCAGAGTGTGGGTGGGGCTAAGCTCTACTTCTGCTTTTTGGGTTTCAGTTGGAGAAAGCTTGGGTGTGTCTGTGAGCTGCACTGCTGTTGATCTCTGCCATCCAAAGACTATCTATGGATCATTTGGTGAATTCAGAAGAAGTATAAATGTTTTCAGTCTTCAATGTAAACCCTGATGTGCTCCTGTTTGGAGGTTTGCTAAGTCTTTTGGATGGTAAAAGGACAGCATACAGGTTATTTAGTGTGGTATTCTTTGGGGGGTGTATTTGATTTACTGGTTGCTAAGATGTTCACTGTTTGTTGTAGAAAGGTTAACTTGAGTTCATAGAATAAACATTGTTTTGTTTTAAAAACAACTGGTCCATTTTCTGCTGTCCCACATCTGTAAAGTGAGCCGTGTGCTCCCCATACCACAATCTAGTAAAAGTTGTGGGTCAGGTGAACTCCATGATACACTTTGGGGTTCTCTGAACCCTGGCCCATAATAAAACAAAGAAATGGCAGACAAACTGAATAGTTTTGCATCAGTCTCCACAGTGGTAGACACCAGTGGGATGACCGAACACCAGGAGAACCAGGGGGCAGGGGTGAGTGTAGTGGCCATCACTAAGGAGAAGGTTCTGGGGAAACTGAAAGGTCTGAAGGTGGATAAGCCACCTGGACCGGATGGACTACACCCCAGCGTTCTAAAGGAGATAGCGGAGGAGATTGTGGAGGCATTAGTGATGATCTTTCAGGAATCACTGGAGGCAGGGAGGGTCCCAGAGGACTGGAAGGTGGCTAATGTAACACCGCTGTTTAAGAAGGGAGGGAGGCAGAAGATGGGAAATTATAGGCCGGTTACCCTGACTTCGGTCATAGGTAAGATTTGAGAGTCCATTATTAAAGATGAGATTGCGGAGTACTTGGAAGTGCATGGTAAAATAGGACTGAGTCAGCACGGCTTCGTCAAAGGGAGATCATGTCTGACAAATCTGTTAGGGTTCTTTGAGAATAACAAGGAAGATAGAGAAAGGAGAACCAGTGGACATGGTCTATTTAGATTTCCAGAAGGTCGTTGACAATCATAGAATTTACAGTGCAGAAGGAGGCCATTCGGCCCATCAAGTCTGCACCAGCTCTTGGAAAGAGCACCCTACCCAAGGTCAACACCTCCACCCTATCCCCGTAACCCAGTAACCCCACCCAACACTAAGGGCAATTTTGGACACTAAGGGCAATTTATCATGGCCAATCTACCTAACCTGCACATCTTTGGACTGTGGGAGGAAACCAGAGCACCCGGAGGAAACCCACGCACACACGGGGAGGATGTGCAGACTCCGCACAGACAGTGACCCAAGCCGGGAATCGAACCTGGGACCCTGGAGCTGTGAAGCAGTTGTGCTATCCACAATGCTACCGTGCTGCCCATAGGTGCCAAAGAGGAGTCTGTTAAATAAGTTAAGGTGCCATGGTTTTCAGGGCGAGAGACTGGCATGGGTAGAGAATTGGCTGACTGGCAGAATGCAGAGAGTGGGGATAAAGGGGTCTTTTTCAGGATGGCAACCGGTATCTAGTTATGTGCCTCAGGGGTCTGTGCTGGGACCACAACTTTTCACAATATACATTAATGATCTGGAGGAAGGAACTGAAGGTACTGTTGCTACGTTTGTAGATGATACAAAGATCTGTAGAGGGACAGGTAGTGTTGAGGAAGCAGGGGGGGGGGGGGGGTGGGGGGGGGGCTGCAGAAGGATTTGGAGGGGCGAGGAGAGTGGGCAAAGAAGTGGCAGATGGAATACAATGTGGAAAAGTGTCAGGTTCTGCGTTTTGAAAGGAGGAATGGAGGCATAGACTATTTTCTAAATGGGGAAATGCTGAGGAAGCACAAAGGGACTTGGGAGTCCTTGTTCAAGATTCTCTTAAGGTTAACGTGCAGATTCAGTCGGCAGTTAGGAAGGCAAATGCAATCTTAGCATTCATGGCCAGAGGGCTACAATACAAGAGCAGGGTTGTACTTGTGAGGCTGGAAAAGGCTCTGGTCAGACCCCATTTGGAGTATTGGGAGCAGTTCTGGGCCCCGTACCCAAGGAAGGATGTGCTGGCCTTGGAAAGGGTCTAGAGGAGGTTCACAAGAATGATCCCTGGAATGAAGAGCTTGTCGTATGAGGAACGGTTGAGGACTCTGGGTCTGTTGGAGTTTAGGACGACGAGGGTGGATCTTATTGAAACTGACAGGATACTGCGAGGCCCGGATAGAGTGGACGTGGAGAGGATGTTTCCACTTAGAACAAAGAACAAAGAAAAGGACAGCACGGGAACAGGCCCTTCGGCCCTCCAAGCCTGTGCCGACCCTGCTGCCCGTCTAAGCTAAAATCTTCTACATTCCTGGGTCCATATCCCTCTATTCCCATCCTATTCATGTATTTGTCAAGATGCCCCTTAAATGTTACTATCGTCCCTGCTTCCACCACCTGCTCCAGCAGCGAGTTCCAGGCACACACTACCCTCTGCGTAAAAAACTTGCCTCGTACATCTACTCTAAACCTTGCCCCTCTCACCTTAAATTACTGTGGCCCCTAGTAATTGACCCCTCTATCCCGGGGAAAAGCCTCTGACTATCCACTCTGTCTATGCCCCTCATAATTTTGTAGACCTCTATCAGGTCGCCCCTCAACCTCCTTCGTTCCAGTGAGAACAAACCGAGTTAATTCAACCGCTCCTCAGAGCTAATGCCCTCCATACCAGGCAACATCCTGGTAAATCTCTTCTGCACCCTCTCTAAAGCCTTCTGGTAGTGTGGCGACCAGAATTGAACACTATACTCCAAGTGTGGCCTAACTAAGGTTCTATACACAGCTGCAACATGACTTGCCAATTCTTGTAGGAAATGACTTGTAGGAAACACTAGAACCAGAGGACACAATCTCAGACTAAAGGGACGATCCTTTAAAACTGAGATGAGGAGGAATTTCTTCAGCCAGAGGGTGGTGAATCTGTGGAACTCTTTGCCGCAGAAGCTGTGGAGGCCAAATCACTGAGTGTCTTTAAGACAGAGATAGATAGGTTTTTGATCAGTAAGGGGATCAGGGGTTCTGGGGAGAAGGCAGGAGAATGGGGATGAGAATATATCAGCCATGATTGAATGATGGAGCAGACCTGATGGGCTTAATTCTGCTCCTATATCTTATGGTCTTATGGTCTAATAACATTGATAAAAACAGGATGGAGAGACCAGTGTGACTAATTACAGACCACTCCGCCTAACGTCTGTGGTGGTTAAATTATGGGAAATAATTGTGCGAAATGATATAAATCATCGTCTAGGAAGACATAAATTAATCAAAGGGCGTCAGGACAGATTTGTTCAGGCTGAGTCCAGTTTGATTAAGGGCAGCACGGTGGCACAGTTAGCACTGCTGCCTCACAGCGCCAGGGACAATTCCTGCCTGTGGAGTTTGCCCATCCTCCCCATGTGTGCGTGGGTTTCCTCCGGGTACTCCGGTTTCCTCCCACAGCCCAAAGATGTGCAGGTTAGGTGGATTGGCTACGCTAAATTGCAGAGCCTTTGGCTTTGATCTTTATGTCCTCACTGCCAGAAGAATGGAGAGAGGCGAATGTTGTACCTTGTTTAAGAAAGGGAATAGGTATAACCCTGGGAATTATAGGCCGATTAGTCTCACTTCGGTCACAGGTAAATTATTGGCAAGGGTCTTGAGGGATAGGATTTATGATCATTTGGAAAGATACAGCTTAATCCAGGATAGTCAGCACGGATTTGTGAGGGGTAAGTCTTGCCTCACAAGTTTGATTGTATTCTTTGAGGAGGTAACTAAGTGTAGATGAAGGTAGAGCAGTTGATGTCGGACATATGGGTTTTAATAAGGCGTTTGATAAGGTGCCCCATGGTCGGCTCATGCAGCAAGGAGGCATGGCATAGAGGGAAATTTGGTTGATTGGATCAGTAACTGGCGATCACCGAGAAGACAGAGGGTGGTGGTGGGTGGTAAATTTCCATCCTGGAGCCCAGTTACCAGCGGTGTACCACAGGGATCAGTGCTGGGTCCTCTGCTATTTGTGATTTTTATCAATGACTTGGATGATTTCGTTTCAGCGGGAGCAGTGCGGAAGTGGTTGCTGGGAGGTAAGTCTGTCCTTTAAAAGCACTTGTCTTTGCAGGGGCAGGCCAGTCGATTTCAGAGGGAGAACAGCTGGTGAGTCAGTTTCAGCGGGAGCAGTGGGGAAGTGGTTGCTGGGAGGTAAGTCTGTCCTTTAAAAGCACTTGTCTTTGCAGGGGCATGCCAGTCGATTTCGGCGTGAGAACAGCTGGCGAGTCAGTTTCAGCGGGAGCAGTGCGGAAGTGGTTGCTGGGAGGTAAGTCTGTCCTTTAAAAGCACTTGTCTTTGCAGGGGCATGCCAGTCGATTTCGGCGTGAGAACAGCTGGTGAGTCAGTTTCAGCGGGAGCAGTGCGGAAGTGGTTGCTGGGAGGTAAGTCTGTCCTTTAAAAGCACTTGTCTTTGCAGGGGCAGGCCCGTCGATTTCAGCGGGAGAACAGCTGGTGAGTCAGTTTCAGCGGGAGCAGTGGGGAAGTGGTTGCTGGGAGGTAAGTCTGTCCTTTAAAAGCACTTGTCTTTGCAGGGGCAGGCCAGTCGGTTTCGGCGTGAGAACAGCTGGTGAGTCAGTTTCAGCGGGAGCAGTGCGGAAGTGGTTGCTGGGAGGTAAGTCTGTCCTTTAAAAGCACTTGGCTTTGCAGGGGCAGGCCAGTCGATTTCAGCGGGAGAACAGCTGGTGAGTCAGTTTCAGCGGGAGCAGTGGGGAAGTGGTTGCTGGGAGGTAAGTCTGTCCTTTAAAAGCACTTGTCTTTGCAGGGGCAGGCCAGTCGATTTCGGCGTGAGAACAGCTGGCGAGTCAGTTTCAGCGGGAGCAAAGAACAAAGAACAAAGAAATGTACAGCACAGGAACAGGCCCTTCGGCCCTCCAAGCCCGTGCCGACCATGTTGCCCGACTAAACTACAATCTTCTACACTTCCTGGGTCCGTATCCCTCTATTCCCATCCTATTCATATATTTGTCAAGATGCCCCTTAAATGTCCCTATCGTCCCTGCTTCCACCACCTCCTCCGGTAGTGAGTTCCAGGCACCCACTACCCTCTGCGTAAAGAACTTGCCTCGTACATCTACTCTAAACCTTGCCCCTCTCACCTTAAACCTATGCCCCCTAGTAATTGACCCCTCTACCCTGGGGAAAAGCCTCTGACTATCCACTCTGTCTATGCCCCTCATAATTGTGTATACCTCTATCAGGTCGCCCCTCAACCTCCTTCGTTCCAGTGAGAACAAACCGAGTTTATTCAACCTCTCCTCATAGCAGTGCGGAAGTGGTTGCTGGGAGGTAAGTCTGTCCTTTAAAAGCACTTGTCGTTGCAGGGGCAGGCCAGTCGATTTCAGCGGGAGTGGAGCTGGCTGGTTAGTCAATTTCAGCAGGAGCTGAGAATTTTTTTTTTTTTTTTTTAATTAGTGTTTTAGGTGGGAACAGGAAGTCGACCCGCGGACGTCTGGGAAGATCCTCACCAATAAATTCTGGTGGAGAGGAAACCCGAGACACTACACGTGTAGTGTCTCCCACCCTCCCTCCTCCTCTAACCTAATAATAAAACCCATTGGTGTGAGGTAAGTACCATATTTTATTATATTATTATTTTTTATAAAAAATTTAATTTAGTTGTTAGCCAGATCTTGGTAGAAAGTTAGAGGAATGGCAGGGAAGGGAGTGCAATGTTCCTCCTGCAGGATGTTTGAGGTGAGGGATGCCGTTAGTGTCCCTGCTGATTTTACCTGCAGGAAGTGCTGCCATCTCCAGCTCCTCCAAGACCGAGTTAGGGAACTGGAGCTGGAGTTGGAAGAACTTCGGATCATTCGGGAGGCAGAGGGGGTCATAGATAGCAGCTTCAGGGAATTAGTTACACCAAAGATTGGAGATAGGTGGGTAACTGTAAGAGGGACTGGGAAGAAGCAGTCAGTGCAGGGATCCCCTGCGGGCGTTCCCCTGAGAAACAAGTATACCGCTTTGGATACTTGTGGGGGGGGGGGACTTACCAGGGGTAAGCCATGGGGTACGGGCCTCTGGCACGGAGTCTGTCCCTGTTGCTCAGAAGGGAAGGGGGGAGAGGAGCAGAGCATTAGTAATTGGGGACTCTATAGTCAGGGGCACAGATAGGAGATTTTGTGGGAGCGTGAGAGACTCACGTTTGGTATGTTGCCTCCCAGGTGCAAGGGTACGTGATGTCTCGGATCGTGTTTTCCGTGTCCTTAGGGGGGAGGGGGAGCAGCTCCAAGTCGTGGTCCACATTGGCACTAACAACATAGGTAGGAAAGGGGACAAGGTTGTCAGGCAGGCTTTCAGGGAGCTAGGATGGAAGCTCAGAACTAGAACAAACAGAGTTGTTATCTCTGGGTTGTTGCCCGTGCCACGTGATAGTGAGATGAGGAATAGGGAGAGAGAGCATTTAAACACTTGGCTACAGTGATGGTGCAGGCGGGAGGGATTCAGATTTCTGGACAACTGGGGCTCTTTCTGGGGAAGGTGGGACCTCTACAGACAGGATGGTCTACATCTGAACCTGAGGGGCACAAATATCCTGGGGGGGAGATTTGTTAGTGCTCTTTGGGGGGGTTTAAACTAATGCAGCAGGGCCATGGGAACCTGGATTGTAGTTTTAGGGTAAGGGAGAATGAGAGTATAGAGGTCAGGAGCACAGATTTGACGTCGCAGGAGGGGGCCAGTGTTCAGGTAGGTGGTTTGAAGTGTGTCTACTTCAATGCCAGGAGTATACGAAACAAGGTAGGGGAACTGGCAGCATGGGTTGGTACCTGGGACTTCGATGTTGTGGCCATTTCGGAGACATGGATAGAGCAGGGACAGGAATGGATGTTGCAGGTTCCGGGGTTTAGGTGTTTTAGTAAGCTCAGAGAAGGAGGCAAAAGAGGGGGAGGTGTGGCGCTGCTAGTCAAGAGCAGTATTACGGTGGCGGAGAGGATGCTAGATGGGGACTCTTCTTCTGAGGTAGTATGGGCTGAAGTTAGAAACAGGAAAGGAGAGGTCACCCTGTTGGGAGTTTTTTATAGGCTTCCGAATAGTTCTAGGGATGTAGAGGAAAGGATGGCGAAGATGATTCTGGATAAGAGCGAAAGTAACAGGGTAGTTATTATGGGAGACTTTAACTTTCCAAATATTGACTGGAAAAGATATAGTTTGAGTACAATAGATGGGTCGTTTTTTTGTACAGTGTGTGCAGGAGGGTTTCCTGAAACAATATGTTGACAGGCCAACAAGAGGCGAGGCCACGTTGGATTTGGTTTTGGGTAATGAACCAGGCCAGGTGTTGGATTTGGAGGTAGGAGAGCACTTTGGGGACAGTGACCACAATTCGGTGACGTTTACGTTAATGATGGAAAGGGATAAGTATACACCGCAGGGCAAGAGTTATAGCTGGGGGAAGGGCAATTATGATGCCATTAGACGTGACTTGGGGGGGATAAGGTGGAGAAGTAGGCTGCAAGTGTTGGGCACACTGGATAAGTGGGGCTTGTTCAAGGATCAGCTACTGCGTGTTCTTGATAAGTATGTACCGGTCAGACAGGGAGGAAGGCGTCGAGCGAGGGAACCGTGGTTTACCAAGGAAGTGGAATCTCTTGTTAAGAGGAAGAAGGAGGCCTATGTGAAGATGAGGTGTGAAGTTTCGGTTGGGGCGATGGATAGTTACAAGGTAGCGAGGAAGGATCAAAAGAGAGAGCTAAGATGAGCAAGGAGGGGACATGAGAAGTATTTGGCAGGAAGGATCAAGGAAAACCCAAAAGCTTTCTATAGGTATGTCAGGAATAAGCGAATGACTAGGGAAAGAGTAGGACCAGTCAAGGACAGGGATGGGAAATTGTGTGTGGAGTCTGAAGAGATAGGCGAGATACTAAATGAATATTTTTCGTCAGTCTTCACTCAGGAAAAAGATAATGTTGTGGAGGAGAATGCTGAGCCCCAGGCTCATAGAATAGATGGCATTGAGGTACGTAGGGAAGAGGTGTTGGCAATTCTGGACAGGCTGAAAATAGATAAGTCCTCGGGACCTGATGGGATTTATCCTAGGATTCTCTGGGAGGCCAGGGAAGAGATTGCTGGACCTTTGGCTTTGATTTTTATGTCATCATTGGCTACAGGAATAGTGTTCAGAATGGAGTACAGTCATAAGTGGAGTACCACAAGGATCTGTTCTGGGGCCGTTGCTGTTTGTCATTTTTATCAATGACCTAGAGGAAGGCGCAGAAGGGTGGGTGAGTAAATTTGCAGACGATACTAAAGTCGGTGGTGTTGTCGATAGTGTGGAAGGATGTAGCAGGTTACAGAGGGATATAGATAAGCTGCAGAGCTGGGCTGAGAGGTGGCAAATGGAGTTTAATGTAGAGAAGTGTGAGGTGATTTACTTTGGAAGGAATAACAGGAATGTGGAATATTTGGTTAATGGTAAAGTTCTTGAGAGTGTGGATGAGCAGAGGGATCTAGGTGTCCATGTACATAGATCCCTGAAAGTTGCCACCCAGGTTGATAGGGTTGTGAAGAAGGCCTATGGAGTGTTGGCCTTTATTGGTAGAGGGATTGAGTTCCGGAGTCGGGAGGTCATGTTGCAGCTGTACAGAACTCTGGTACGGCCGCATTTGGAGTATTGCGTACAGTTCTGGTCACCGCATTATAGGAAGGACGTGGAGGCTTTGGAGCGGGTGCAGAGGAGATTTACCAGGATGTTGCCTGGTATGGAGGGAAAATCTTATGAGGAAAGACTGATGGACGTGAGGTTGTTTTCGTTGGAGAGAAGAAGGTTAAGAGGAGACTTAATAGAGGCATACAAAATGATCAGGGGGTTGGATAGGGTGGACAGTGAGAGCCTTCTCCCGCGGATGGATATGGCTGGCACGAGGGGACATAACTTTAAACTGAGGGGTAATAGATATAGGACAGAGGTCAGAGGTAGGTTCTTTACGCAAAGAGTAGTGAGGCCGTGGAATGCCCTACCTGCTACAGTAGTGAACTCGCCAACATTGAGGGCATTTAAAAGTTTATTGGATAAACATATGGATGATAATGGCATAGTGTAGGTTATATGGCTTTTGTTTCGGTGCAACATCGTGGGCCGAAGGGCCTGTACTGCGCTGTATTGTTCTATGTTCTATGTTCTATGATGGAGTTGAAGGAATTTGCTGATGACACCAAGATTGGTGGAGTAGTGGATGAGGTGGAGGGCTGTTGTAGGCTGCAGAGAGACATTGATAGGATGCAGAGCTGGGCTGAAAAGTGGCAGGTGGAGTTTAACCCTGATAAGTGTGAGGTGATTCATTTTGGTCGGACAAATATGAATTTGGATTACAGGGTTAACGGCAGGGTTCTGAAGAATGTGGAGGAGCAGAGAGATCACGGAGTTCATGTCCATAGATCTCTGAAAGTTGCCACCCAAGTGAATAGAGCCGTGAAGAAAGTGTGTTAGCGTTTATTAACAGGGGGATTGAGTTTAAGAGCCGTGAGGTTAAGCTGCAACTGTACAAGACCTTGGTTAGACCATATTTGGAGTATTGTGTGCAGTTCTGGTCACCTCATTATAGGAAGGATGTGGAAGCATTGGAAAGGGTGCAAAGGAGATTTACCAGGATGCTGCCTGGATTGGAGGGTAGGTCTTATGAGGAAAGGTTGAGGGAGCTAGGGCTTTTCTCATTGGAGCGGAGGAGGATGAGTGGTGACTTAATTGAGGTGTATAAGATGATGAGAGGGATAGATAGAGTGGACGTTCAGCGGCTTTTTCCTCGGGTGGATGTAGCTGTTACAAGGGGGCATAACTATAAGGTTCATGGTGGAAGACATAGGAGGGATGTCCGAGGTAGGTTCTTTACTCAGAGAGTGGTTGGGGCGTGGAACGCACTCCCAGCTATGGTGGTGGAGACGGACACTTTAGGAACTTTCAAGCGGTTATTGGATAGGCACACGGAGTGCACTAGAATGATTGGGAGTAGGTTGATTTGATCTTAGTTTCAGACTAGTTCGGCACAACATTGTGGGCCGAAGGGCCTGTGCTGTGCTGTACAGTTCTATGTTCTATGTTCTATGCACGCAGACATTCCATGGGGTCCATGTTTCTTGCCATCGCGGACGCTCACTCAAAGTAGCGTAACGTGTACAACATGGCCTCAACGACATCCAGGGCCACGGTACAAAAGCTCGGGTGCTCGCTCAGCACCCGTGGGATCCCTGAGGTTCTGGTGACAGACAACAGGACGCCCTCCACGAGTGAGGAGTTTGCAAAAACGGAACACATCTGACATCAGAACCGTCCTTACCGCTCCTCATCCATCGGCCCGGCAGAAAGGGCGGTCCAAAAGGGACATAAAATAACAAACCACGAGCTCCATGAACACGGGACTGGCACGGTTCCTTTTTAACTACAGGGGTAGCCCATGAAGAACTGCTGTTGGGCTGAAGGCTTCGATCGGTTGAGCCTCATGTTACTGAACCTCGGTGTGAAAGTGGAGGTTCAGCAGGAGGCCCCGCAGTGACATCATTAACAGAGGACAGCAGGGCGGCAGTTTCACTCGGGGACACGGTCTCTGTTGTAACCTTGGAGACAAGGCGCTGACTCCCAGGTGTCGTGCTGGAGAGAACAGGACCGGCCTCCAACACGTTAGGATTCAGGGGAAAGTCCAGCGGAAGCATTTGGAAGAATGCGATCAGACTTGAGAACGTACAGAGATTATTAATGAGGATATTGCCATGGGCAGCACGGTGGCACAGTGGTTAGCACTGTCGCCTCACAGCTCCAGGGTCCCAGGTTCGATTCCCGCTTGGGTCACTGTCTGTGCGGAGTCTGCACGTTCTCCCCGTGTCTGTGTGGGTTTCCTCCGGGTGCTCCGGTTTCCTCCCACATGTCCCAAAAGACGTGCTGTTCGGTGAATTGGACATTCTGAATTCTCCCTCTGAGTACCTGAACAGGTGCCGGATTTTCACAGGGATTTTCACAGTAACACCATTGCAGTGTGTCAGCCTACTTGTGACAATAATAAAGATTGTATTTTATATTATTATGAATGAGAAACTGTAGTCAGGAGGAGAGATTGGATTGGCTGGAATTGTTGACCTTTCAACAGAGGCTAAGGGGGGATTTAAACTTTAAAAACTTACCTTGAAGAGTGACATCACAGCAAAGCAGTCACCTGATTGGCTGGTAGGGAAAGTGCTCCAATTAGCAGTAGCTGGGAGAAATTTAACTCTTTGTGTGTTGGTAAGCATTGTGATTGGTAAATAAACTCTTTATTCCTTTCGCTGATTCATTATTTGATATTATATTTGTAATCAGTTCAGGTAAAGTGTAAAAATGGCAGGGATCCCAGACCCGTGTTATGCTCCTCTGAGAGAGAACGGCAACCGCGCATGCGCGGGTGACGCCAGTTATGCGGCGCCGCCTTTACGCGGGCGACAAGGCCTGGCGCGGGTAGATGACGCGGCTCCGATCCTGGCCCATTGTCAGGGCCTGAATCGGTCGGGATCGGGGCCGTTTCGCGGCGTCGTGAACCTCGACGGCGTTCACAACGGCGCGGCCACTTCGGCGCGGGAGTGGAGAGTCCCGCTCTACATCTTCCCTTTCCCAGGATTCACTCCCAGCCCCATTGCTCCGAATAATGATCCCAGTTTCTCTGAAGTTTCACTGATGAGTTTAATTGAGTTTCCCGTGGACTTACCCGTTGAATCTATACCATCCAGTGAGAAGGTTGTTGTCACATTGAAAACTAGAACAGTTAGTGTTAGCACAGTTTGTGCTCCTCCATGGCTGGTCCAGGACTGTGTGATTCACACACGGGTCGGCAGACAGGAAATGGCAGCAATCTGTTGATTGTAAAGATAAAGTTTCGGAAATGTTCCACACTGACTCGTCTCCATTGAAACATTAAAAACCTCCCTTTCACCCACTGCTCTGCTATCAAATCCCTGAAATGAAAGCGGGAATCTCTGCTCCTTCCCGAGACCAGTACCCGGAACCCCCCACCCTCACCCCCGACCCCCAGCTCCAACAAACTGCAGACTCCTTTCATTCTTTCAACCTGAAAACCTCAACTCCTTGTTCCACTAAATTTCCCACCCAAGATTCCTCGATACTTTCCAGGATCTTTACCTCACTTCCCCTGGGAATCTCCCGATATTCCCCATGTTTCACTCTGTCGGATCCACAGCCTCCCTTTCCCTGGATTTAATCCCTGGCCCATTGGTCTGACTAATGATCAGGATGTGCTGACATCATTCCGAAATCCACTGGGATTCTCCTCAGTGAAAGCGGATCTCAGACACGGCTGTGATCCCGTGTCCCACACAAACAGGGTAGATGTCAGGAGAGGCCTCTTCCGGGATTTACCCAGCTCACAAAACCTCACAAGATCTAACGGGATCTGGCGAAACATCACCATCTGCATCCCGCCCATTGTGGGCAGGATGAGTATTTGTCAAGTCAGCATATTAGTGAGGCAGCTAACCTCCGTCGAATATGCAGCTCACCTGATCTATCGAGGCTTTAGGATGTAACCTCCCCGCCTTGGATCCTTAGACAAGTGCAGCTCAGTCCAGGGCCGACTCAGAGGGTCCAAAGATCGGCCTCCATTTTAAAATGACGTCGCGATCTCCTCTTACACTGAGGAGTTCTGGCGAGCGGAGTTCTTCCGTGTCGGAAAAGGGATTAAGTTCGGCCTCGGTGGGGTGTTCTCACTGAGGCCCTGGATTACAGCAGAGTCCCGGTCGATAGCGTGGTCTTTCTCAGCGCTGTGAGCGCCGGAATGCACTCGTAAACGTGCCAAAAGCTCCCTCCCTCCAGGGCCCTGTCCCCCTAATCCCACCGAACCGGCACAACTTGGGTCTGTGGGAGCAAACCGGAGATTGGCTAATTGAGTTTACTCCAGGTTGAGTTAGAAAGATTAATTTTCATTACAGAGGATGCTGGGTAAACTCAGCAGGTCTGGCAGCACCTGTGGACAGAGGAGCAGAGGGTGAGATTTAGTGGCCAATCGCACGCGACTTGGTGTCAGGACGAGGCTGTTGAATCTCCAGAAATACGCAACGGTCAAAATGTCTTGTGAGATTCAAGCGAGCCTCGGCAGGCATCATGATCTGGATCTCACCCCCACTGGCTGATTTCAATGCCCCGATGCCGGATTCTCCCGGTGCCCAGGGAAAGGCCGTGACCGGGAGACCTCGCCAGGGTGCCGTTAGTCCTGGCCCACACACGCATGGAGCACACGTAATGACTCCTGAGGGGATGGGGGGGAGGAGAATTTCCCAGGGTGATCGGGGAAAGGACAAGGTGGCATTGCCAGGGTTCTTGGGTGGCACTCCCCGGCCGACCCCTCCCTCCACCCAGACCCTCCCTCCCAAAACACTCCCTCTGAACCCCTCCCTCCCCTCAAACGTCTCCTGAACGACCTCACCCCCTCCACCACCTTGCCTCCCTCGAGCTCCTCCTTCCACTGCCTCACCTCCCTCCAACACCTAACCTCCCTCCAGCACCTCACCCACCTCCAATACCTCACCTCCCTCCAACACCTCAACTCCCTCCAACACCTCAGCTCCCTCCAACACCTCAGCTCCCTCCAGCTCATCACCCACCTCCAACACCTCACTTCCCTCCAGCACCTCACCCACCTCCAACACCTCACCTCCCTCCAACACCTCACCTCCCTCCAACACCTCAGCTCCCTCCAACACCTCACCTCCCTCCAGCTCCTCACCTCCCTCCAAAACCTCAACTTCCTCCAACACCTAACCTCCCTCCAACACCTCACCTCCCTCCAGCTCCTCACCCACCTCCAACACCACACTTCCCTCCAACACCTCACCTCCCTCCAACACCTCACTTGCCTCCAGCACCTCACCTCCCTCCAAAACCTCAACTTCCTCCAACACCTAACCTCCCTCCAACACCTCACCTCCCTCCAGCTCCTCACCTCCCTCCAACACCTCACTTCCCTCCAGCACCTCACCTCCCTCCAACACCTCACCTCCCTCCAACACCTCACCTCCCTCCAACACCTCAACTCCCTCCAGCTCCTCACCCACCTCCAACACATCAGCTCCCTCCAACACCTTACCTCCCTCCAACACCTCACCTCCCTCCAGCTCCTCACCTCCCTCCAGCTACTCACCTCCCTCCAACACCTCACCTCCCTCCAACACCTCACCTCCCTACAATACCTCACCTCCCTCCAGTTGGTCACCTCCCTCCAACACCTCACCTCCCTCCAGCGCCTCACCTCCCTCGAACACCTCACCTCCCTACAATACCTCACCTCCCTCCAGTTGGTCACCTCCCTCCAACACCTCACCTCCCTCCAGCGCCTCAACTCTCTCCAACACCTTACCTCCCTACAATTCCTCACCTCCCTCCAGCTCCTCACCTCCCTCCAGCTCCTCACCTCCCTCCAATGCCTTACCTCCCTCCAGCTCCTCACCTCCCTCCAACACCTCACCTCCCTCCAACACCTCACCTCCCTCCAGCTCCTCACCCACCTCCAACACCTCACCTCCGTCCAACACCTCACCTCCCTCCAGCTCCTCACCAACCTCCAACACCTCACCTCCCTCCAACACCTCACCTCCCTCCAACACCTCACCTCCCTCCAGCGCCTCACCAACCTCCAACACCTTACCTCCCTCCAACACCTCACCTCCCTCCAGCGCCTCACCTCCCTCGAACACCTCACCTCCCTACAATACCTCACCTCCCTCCAGTTGGTCACCTCCCTCCAACACCTCACCTCCCTCCAGCGCCTCACCTCTCTCCAACACCTTACCTCCCTACAATACCTCACCTCCCTCCAGCTCCTCACCTCCCTCCAGCTCCTCACCTCCCTCCAATGCCTTACCTCCCTCCAGCTCCTCACCTCCCTCCAATGCCTTACCTCCCTCCAGCTCCTCACCTCCCTCCAACACCTCACCTCCCTCCGACACCTCACCTCCCTCCAGCTCCTCACCCACCTCCAACACCTCACCTCCCTCCAACACCTCACCTCCATCCAACACCTCACCTCCCTCCAGCTCCTCACCCACCTCCAACACCTCACCTCCCTCCAACACCTCACCTCCCTCCAACACCTCACCTCCCTCCAGCACCTCACCTCCCTCGAACACCTCACCTCCCTACAATACCTCACCTCCCTCCAGTTGGTCACCTCCCTCCAACACCTCTCCTCCCTCCAGCGCCTCACCTCTCTCCAACACCTTACCTCCCTACAATATCTCACCTCCCTCCAGCTCCTCACCTCCCTCCAGCTCCTCACCTCCCTCCAATGCCTTACCTCCCTCCAGCTCCTCACCTCCCTCCAACACCTCACCTCCCTCCAACACCTCACCTCCCTCCAGCTCCTCACCCACCTCCAACACCTCACCTCCCTCCAACACCTTACCTCCCTCCAACACCTCACCTCCCTCAAACACCTCACCGCCCTCCAGCTCCTCACCTACCTCCAACACCTCACCTCCCTCCAACACCTCACCTGCCTCCAGCTCCTCACCTCCCTCCAGCTCCTCACCTCCCTCCAGCTCCTCACCTCCCTCCAGCGCCTCACCTCCCTCCAGCTCCTCATCTCCCTCCAGCGCACCCATATCTTGGAGTAACTCATCCGTGCAGAAGTCTTGAATCAGCAATAAACCCTTCAAACTCCACCGCACAACTCCCTGCAGACTTCAGCCTTTTCGATGGCTGGAGAATAGCCAATATTGCCCCTTTGCTTAAGAATGGACCCTGCACATCTTTGGAAACACGTGTCTGTGTGGGTTTCCTCCGGGTGCCCCGGTTTCCTCCCACAGTCCAAAGATGTGCAGGTTAGGTGGATTGGCCACTAAATTGCCTTTAGTGTCCAAAAAGGTTAGGAGGGGTTACTGGGTTATGGGAATAGGGTGGAAGTGAGGGCTTAAGTGCGGTGGTCTTTCCAAAGACCGGTGCAGACTTGATGGGCCAAATGGCCTCCTTCTGCGCTGTAAATCCTCTGATCCATGTAATGGAACCAGGGATAATCCTGGTAATTATAGGCCGGAGGGCTAAAGGCTGTCAGGGCTAAAAGGCTGGGAACAGACGAAGCCTGCGTGGAATATAAGGAAAGTAGGAAGGAACTTAAGCAAGGAGTCAGGAGGGCTAGAAGGGGTCACGAAAAGTCATTAGCAAATAGAGTTAAGGAAAATCCCAAGGATTTTTACACGTACATAAAAAGCAAGAGGGTAGCCAGCGAAAGGGTTGGCCCACTGAAGGATAGGCAAGGGAATCTATGTGCGGAGCCAGAGGAAATGGGTGAGGTACTAAATGAATACTTTGCATCAGTATTCACCAAAGAGAAGAAATTGGTAGATGTTGAGTCTGGAGAAGGGTGTGTAGATAGCCTGGGTCACATTGAGATCCAAAAAGAAGAGGTGTTGGGTAGATAAGTCCCCAGGGCCTGATGGGATCTACCCGAGAATACTGAAGGAGGCTGGAGAGGAAATTGCTGAGGCCTTGACAGAAATCTTTGGATCCTCGCTGTCTTCAGGGGATGTCCCGGAGGATTGGAGAATAGCCAATGTTGTTCCCCTGTTTAAGAAGGGTAGCAAGGATAATCCCGGGAACTACAGGCCGGTGAGCCTTACTTCAGTGGTAGGGAAATTACTGGAGAGAATTCTTCGAGACATGATCTACTCCCATTTGGAAGCAAATAGACGTATTAGTGAGAGGCAGCACGGTTTTGTGAAGGGAAGGTCGTGTCTCACCAACTTGATCGAGTTTTTCGAGGAGGTCACTAAGATGATTGATGCAGGTAGGGCAGTGGATGTTGTCTATATGGACTTCAGTAAGGCCTTTGACAAGGTCCCTCATAGTAGACTAGTACAAAAGGTGAAGTCACACGGGATCAGGGGTGAGCTGGCAAGGTGGATACAGAACTGGCTAGGCCATAGAAGGCAGAGAGTAGCAATGGAAGGATGCTTTTCTAATTGGAGGGCTGTGACCAGTGGTGTTCCACAGGGATCAGTGCTGGGACCTTTGCTCTTTGGAGTATATATAAATGATTTGGAGGAAAATGTAACTGGTCTGATTAGTAAGTTTGCAGACGACACAAAGGTTGGTGGAATTGCGGATAGCGATGAGGACTGTCGGAGGATACAGCAGGATTTAGATTGTTTGGAGACTTGGGCGGAGAGATGGCAGATGGAGTTTAATCCGGACAAATGTGAGGTAATGCATTTTGGAAGGTCTAATGCAGGTAGGGAATATACAGTGAATGGTAGAACCCTCAAGAGTATTGAAAGTCAAAGAGATCGAGGAGTACAGGTCCACAGGTCATTGAAAGGGGCAACACAGGTGGAGAAGGTAGTCAAGAAGGCATACGGCATGCTTGCCTTCATTGGCCGGGGCATTGAGTATAAGAATTGGCAAGTCATGTTGCAGCTGTATAGAATCTTAGTTAGGCCACACTTGGAGTATAGTGTTCAATTCTGGTCGCCACACTACCAGAAGGATGTGGAGGCTTTAGAGAGGGTGCAGAAGAGATTTACCAGAATGTTGCCTGGTATGGAGGGCATTAGCTATGAGGAGCGGTTGAATAAACTCGGTTTGTTCTCACAGGAACGAAGGAGGTTGAGGGGAGACCTGATAGAGGTATACAAAATTATGAGGGGCATGGACAGAGTGGATAAGTCCTAGGGGGCATAGGTTTAAGGTGAGAGGGGCAAGGTTTAGAGTAGATGTACGAGACAAGTTTTTTACGCAGAGTGTAGTGTAGTGTAGTGCCTGGAACTCGCTACCGGAGGAGGTGGTGGAAGCAGGGACGATAGTGACATTTAAGGGGCATCTTGACAAATACATGAATAGGATGGGAATAGAGGGATACGGACCCAGGAAGTGTAGAAGATTGTAGTTTAGTCGGGTAGCATGGTCGGCACGGGCTTGGAGGGCCGAAGGGCCTGGTCCTGTGCTGTACGTTTCTTTGTTCTTTGTTCTTTGTAATACAGATAGATTGGAGAGTTGGGCAGGGAAATGGCAGATAGAGTTCAATCTGGACAAATGCGAGGTGATGCATTTTGGAAGATCAAATTCAAGTGTGAATTGTACAGTAAATGGCAGAACCTTAGTAGCATTGACATACAGAGGGATCTGGGCATTCAGGTCCATAGTTCCATGAAAGTGGCAATACAGGTGGATCACATGGGCAAGAAAGGATATGGCATGCTTGTCTTCATCGGCCTTCTTTGAGTACAAGAGTTATCAGGTCATGTTACAGTTGTATAAAACTTTAGTTAGGCCACATTTGGGATATTGCGTGCAATTCTGGTCACCACACTACCAGAAGGACGTGGATCCTGTGGAGAGGGTGCAAAGAAGGTTTACCCAGAATGTTGCCTATTAGCTATCAGGTGCCATCAGGAATAAACTCGGATTATTTTCGTTGGAAAGACAGAGGCTGTGGAGACACCTGATTGAGGTCAACAAACTATCGCGAGGTATAGACAGGGTGAATAGTCGGAAGCTTTGTCCCAGGCTGGAAGACTCAATGACAAGGGGGCACAGGTTCCAGGTGAGAAGGGATCAGTTCAGGGGCGATGTGCGATGTGCAGGGAAAGGGTGGTCGATGCCTGGAATGCGTTGCCAGTGGAGGTGTGGACGCAGGCACAATGGTAACATTTAAGATGTACTTCGATATAGGCAGCGCGGTAGCGCAGTGGGTTAGCTCTGCTGCCTCACGGCTCCGAGGTCCCAGGTTCGCTCCTGGCACGTGGTCACTGTCTGTGTGAAGTTTGCACATTCTCCCCGTGTTTGCGTGGGTTTCGCCCCGCAACTCAAAGATGTGCAGGCTAGGTGGATTGGCCACGCTAAATTGCCCCTTAATTGGGAAAAAAAAAGAATTGGGTACACTAAATTTAAAAAAATAAACATGTATTTCGATACACACTTGAATAGGCGGGAATGGAGGCCACAGATCATTTGGACAATATGTAGTCGGTCTAAATAAGGAATCTGGATTGGTGCAGGCTTGGTGGGCCGAAGGGCCTGGTCCAGTGCTGTTCTTTGTTCTCCCTCCAGCTCCCAACCTATCTCCTGTATGTCACCTCCACCCAGCTCCTCATCTCCCTCCAGTGCCATGCTTCCCTCCAGCAGCTCACCACCCTCCAGTGCCCAATATTCCTCCAGGGTCTCAACTCCCTCCACTACCTCAAATTCCTTCAGCACCTCTCCACCCTCCAAAGCCTCACTTGCCTCCAGGGCCTCACTTCTCTCCAGTGCCTCAATTATTTCTAATGCCTCACCTCCCCAGGCAAATTCTCGAACTGAGGTAATTGTGCAAACTTTCCCAATTATCCACAAAATCAAATCATCCCAGACCACTCATTATCTCCTCTTGCTGTATAATCCAGATGCCTGAGCCTCAAATGTCACCCATCCACCCCATCACATCATCCACACCCGTCACCCAATCAGTGAAGGCCACAACCTCATCCCAACATTCCAAGCTGGGAACTGTCTTCCCGAAAGCTCTCAGTCTCTCCACCTTCCTGTCGTCCTGAACTCCCTCCTAAATACACACCCTACAATAAAACCTCTCCAAAAAACAACTTCTCTCTTTCAAACCAATTCTTTGGTCAGGAAGAACCTCTCGAGGTTTTGAGGGGAAGATACTGAACGTGGACAATTGTATTTGTTGTACAATGGCCGACCGTCCTGAATGAATGTTACTCACTCAGACATCCCAGAATCAGCAACAACGTCTTCATCTCACTCGGCATATCCTGCAAAGGAAAAGAGACAATCCGTATGGGAGAGAATTCCGGCAATGGGAAAATTAGAGAGAATGTTAAAAACTGTGGGTGGGATAGTAAACATTGAGTTTATCTATCTATAGTGAGTGAATTCTCTCTGGGAGTGGGATAATAAACATTGAGTTTATCTATCTATAGTGAGTGAAGTCTCTCTGGGAGTGGGATAGTAAACATTGAGTTTATCTATCTATATTGAGTGAAGTCTCTCTGGGAGTGGGATAGTAAACATTGAGTTTATCTATCTATAGTGAGTGAAGTCTCTCTCTGGGAGTGGGATAGTAAACATTGAGTTTATCTATCTATAGTGAGTTAAGTCTCTCTCTGGGAGTGGGATAGAAAACATTGGGTTTATCTATCTACAGTGAGTGAAGTCTCTCTGGGAGTGGGATAGTAAACATTGAGTTTATCGATCTATAGTGAGTGAAGTCTCTCTGGGAGTGGGATAGTAAACATTGAGTTTATCTATTTATAGTGAGTGAAGTCTCTCTGGGAGTGGGATAGTAAACATTGAGTTTATCAATCTATACTGAGTGAATTCTCTCTGGGAGTGGAATAGTAAACATTGAGTTTATCTATCTATAGAGAGTGAAGTCTCTCTCTGGGAGTGGGATAGTAAACATTGAGTTTATCTATCTATAGTGAGTGAAGTCTCTCTGGGAGTGGGATAGCAAACATTGAGTTTATCTATCTATACTGAGTGAAGTCTCTCTGGGAGTGGGAGAGTAAACATTGAGTTTATCTATCTATAGTGAGTATAGTCTCTTGGGACGTGGGATAGAAAACACTGAGTTTATCTATTTATAGTGAGTGAAGTCTCTCTGGGAGTAGGATAGTAAACATTGAGTTTATCTATCTCTAGTGAGTGAAGTCTCTCTCTGGGAGCGGGATTGTAAACATTGAGTTTATCTGTCTCTAGTGAGTTAAGTCTCTCTCTGGGAGTTGGATAGTAAACATTGAGTTTATCTATCTATAGTGAGTGAAGTCACTCTGGGAGTGGGATAGTAAACACTGAGTTTATCTATCTCTGGTGAGTGAAGTCTCTCTGCGAGAGGGATAGTAAACTTTGACTTTATGTATCTATAGTGAGTGAAGTCACTCTGGGAGTGGGATAGTAAACACTGAGTTTATCTACCTCTCGTGAGTGAAGTCTCTCTGGGAGTGGAACAGAAAACATTGAGTTTATCTATCTATAGAGAGTGAAGTCTCTCTCTGGGAGTGGGATAGTTAACATTGAGTTTATCTATCTATAATGAGTGAAGTCTCTCTCTCTGAGTGGGATAGTAAACATTGAGTTTATCTATCTATAGTGAGTGAAGTATCTCTCTCTGAGTGGGATAGTAAACATTGAGTTGATCTATCTATTGTGAGTGAAGTCTCTCTGGGATTTGGATAGTAAACATTGAGTTTATCTATCTATCGTGAGTGAACTCTCTGGGAGTGGGATCGTAAACATTGAGTTCATCGATCTCATGTGAGTGAAGTCTCTCTGGCAGAGGGATAGTAGACATTGAGTTTATCTATCTATATTGAGTGAAGTCTCTCTCTGGGAGTGGGAGAGTAAACACTGAGTTTATCAATCTATAGTGAGTGAAGTCTCTCTGGGAGTGGGGTAGAAACATTGCGTTTACCTATCGAAAGTGAGTGAAGTCTCTCTGGAAGTGGGATAGTAAGCATTGAGTTTATCGATCTATAGTGAGTATAGTCTCTTGGGACGTGGGATAGAAAACATTGAGTTTATCTATTTATAGTGAGTGAAGTCTGTCTCTGGGAGTGGGATAGAAAACATTGAGTATATCCATCAATAGTGAGTGAAGTCTCTCTCTGGGAGCGGGATTGTAAACATTGAATTTATCTGTCTCTAGTGAGTGAAGTCTCTCTCTGGTAGTTGGATAGTAAACATTGAGTTTATCTATCTACAGTGAGTGAAGTCACTCTGGGAGTGGGATAGTAAACATTGACTTAATGTATCTATAGTGAGTGAAGTCTCTCTGGGAGTGGGATAGTAAACACTGAGCTTTATCTACCTCTCGTGAGTGAAGTCTCTCTGGTAGTGGGATAGTAAACATTGAGTTTATCTATCGAAAGTGAGTGAAGTCTCTCTTGGAGTGGGATAGCAAACATTGAGTTTATCTATCTATAGTGAGTGAAGTCACTCTGGGAGTGGGATAGTAAACACTGAGTTTATCTATCTATAGTGAGTGAAGTCTCTCTCTGCGAGTGGGATAGTAAACATTGAGTTTATCTATCTATAGTGAGTGAAGTCTCCCTGGGACTGGGATAGTAAACATTCAGTTTATCTATCTATCGTGAGTATAGTCTCTCTGGGAGTGGGATAGAAAACATTGAGTTTATCTATTTATAGTGAGTGAAGTCTCTCTGGGAGTGGGATAATAAACATTGAGTTTATCTATTTATAGAGAGTAAAGTCTGTCTCTGGGAGTGGGATATTAAACATTGAGTTTATCTATCAATAGTGAGTGAAGTCTCTCTCTGGGAGCAGGATTGTAAACATTGAGTTAATCTGTCTCTAGTGAGTTAAGTCTCTCACTGGGAGTGGGATAGTAAACATTGAGTTTATCTATCTATAGTGAGTGAAGTCTCTCTCTGGGAGAGGGATAGAAAACATTGAGTTTATCTATCTCTATTGAGTGAAGTCTCTCTCTCTGGGAGTGGGATAGTAAACATTGAGTTTATCTATCGATAGTGAGTGAAGTCTCTCTGGGAGTGGGATAGTAAACATTGAGTTTATCTATCTATAGTGAGTGAAGTCTCTCTGGGAGTGGGATAGTAAACATTGAGTTTATCTATCTATAGTGAGTGAAGTCTCTCTCTGGGAGTGGGATAGTAAACATTGAGTTTATCTATCTATAGTGAGTGAAGTCTCTCTCTGGGAGTGGGATCGTAAACATTGAGTTCATCGATCTCATGTGAGTGAAGTCTCTCTGGCAGAGGGATAGTAGACATTGAGTTTATCTATCTATATTGAGTGAAGTCTCTCTCTGGGAGTGGGAGAGTAAACACTGAGTTTATCAATCTATAGTGAGTGAAGTCTCTCTGGGAGTGGGGTAGAAACATTGCGTTTACCTATCGAAAGTGAGTGAAGTCTCTCTGGAAGTGGGATAGTAAGCATTGAGTTTATCGATCTATAGTGAGTATAGTCTCTTGGGACGTGGGATAGAAAACATTGAGTTTATCTATTTATAGTGAGTGAAGTCTGTCTCTGGGAGTGGGATAGAAAACATTGAGTATATCCATCAATAGTGAGTGAAGTCTCTCTCTGGGAGCGGGATTGTAAACATTGAATTTATCTGTCTCTAGTGAGTGAAGTCTCTCTCTGGTAGTTGGATAGTAAACATTGAGTTTATCTATCTACAGTGAGTGAAGTCACTCTGGGAGTGGGATAGTAAACACTGAGTTTATCTATCTCTGGTGAGTGAAGTCTCTCTGGGAGTGGGATAGTAAACATTGACTTAATGTATCTATAGTGAGTGAAGTCTCTCTGGGAGTGGGATAGTAAACACTGAGCTTTATCTACCTCTCGTGAGTGAAGTCTCTCTGGTAGTGGGATAGTAAACATTGAGTTTATCTATCGAAAGTGAGTGAAGTCTCTCTTGGAGTGGGATAGCAAACATTGAGTTTATCTATCTATAGTGAGTGAAGTCACTCTGGGAGTGGGATAGTAAACACTGAGTTTATCTATCTATAGTGAGTGAAGTCTCTCTCTGCGAGTGGGATAGTAAACATTGAGTTTATCTATCTATAGTGAGTGAAGTCTCCCTGGGACTGGGATAGTAAACATTCAGTTTATCTATCTATCGTGAGTATAGTCTCTCTGGGAGTGGGATAGAAAACATTGAGTTTATCTATTTATAGTGAGTGAAGTCTCTCTGGGAGTGGGATAATAAACATTGAGTTTATCTATTTATAGAGAGTAAAGTCTGTCTCTGGGAGTGGGATATTAAACATTGAGTTTATCTATCAATAGTGAGTGAAGTCTCTCTCTGGGAGCAGGATTGTAAACATTGAGTTAATCTGTCTCTAGTGAGTTAAGTCTCTCACTGGGAGTGGGATAGTAAACATTGAGTTTATCTATCTATAGTGAGTGAAGTCTCTCTCTGGGAGAGGGATAGAAAACATTGAGTTTATCTATCTCTATTGAGTGAAGTCTCTCTCTCTGGGAGTGGGATAGTAAACATTGAGTTTATCTATCGATAGTGAGTGAAGTCTCTCTGGGAGTGGGATAGTAAACATTGAGTTTATCTATCTATAGTGAGTGAAGTCTCTCTGGGAGTGGGATAGTAAACATTGAGTTTATCTATCTATAGTGAGTGAAGTCTCTCTCTGGGAGTGGGATAGTAAACATTGAGTTTATCTATCTATAGTGAGTGAAGTCTCTCTCTGGGAGTGGGATAGTAAACATTGAATTTATCTATCTATCATGAGTATAGTCTCTCGGGGCGTGGGATAGTGAACAATGAGTTTATCTATCTATAGTGAGTGAAGTCTCTCTGGGAGTGGGATAGTAGACATTGAGTTTATCTATCTGTAGTGAGTGAAGTCTCTCTCTCTGGGAGTGAGCTAGTAAACATTGAGTTTGTCTGTCTATAGTGAGTGAAGTCTCTCTCTGGCAGTGGGATAGTAGACATTGAGTTTATCTATCGATAGTGAGTGAAGTCTCTCTCTCTGGCAGTGGGGTAGTAAACATTGAGTTTATCTATCGATAGTGAGTGAAGTCTCCCTGGGAGTGGGATAGTAAACATTGAGTTTATCTATCTATATTGAGTGAAGTCTCTCTCTGGGAGTGGGACAGTAAACATTGAGTTTATCTATCTATAGTGAGTGAACTCTCTCTCTGGGAGTGGGATAGTAAACATTATGTGTATCTATTTATAGTGAGTGAAGTCTCTCTGGGAGTGGGGTAGTAAACATTGAGTTTATCTATTTATAGTGAGTGAAGTCTCTCTGGAACTGGGATCGTAAACATTGAGTTTATCTATCTATAGTGAGTGAACTCTCTCTCTGGGAGTGGGATAGTAAACATTATGTTTATCTATTTAAAGTGAGTGAAGTCTCTCTGTGAGTGGGGTAGTAAACATTGAGTTTATCTATTTATAGTGAGTGAAGTCTCTCTGGGACTGGGATCGTACACATTGAGTTTATCTACCTATAGTGAGTGAAGTCTATCTGGGACTGGGATAGTAAACATTGAGTTTCTCTATCTATAGTGAGTGAAGTCTCTCTCGGACTGGGATAGTAAACATTGAGTTTCTCTATCTATAGTGAGTGAAGTCTCTCTCTCTGGGAGTGGGATAGTAAACATTGAGTTTATCTATCTATAGTGGGTGAAGTCTCTCTGGGAGTGGGATAGTAAACATTGAATGTATCTATCTATAGTGAGTGAAGTCTCTCTCTCTGGGAGTGGGATAGTAAACATTGAGTTTATCTATCCATAGTGAGTGAAGTCACTCTCTGGGAGTGGGATAGTAAACATTGAGTTTATCTATCTATAGTGAGTGAAGTCTCTCTGGGAGTGGGATAGTAAACATTGAGTTTATCTATCTATAGTGAGTAAAGTCTCTCTCTGGGAGTGGGATAGAAAACATTGAATTTATCTATCTATAGTGAGTGAAGTCTCTCTGGGTGTGGGATAGTAAACATTGAGTTTATCTATCTAAAGTGAGTGAAGTCTCTCTCTCTGGAAGTGAGATAGTAAACATTGAGTTTATCTATTTATAGTGAGTGAAGTCTCTCTCTCTGTAAGTGAGATAGTAAACATTGAGTTTATCTATCTATAGTGAGTGAAGTCTCTCTGGGAGTGAGATAGTAAACATTGAGTTTATCTATTTATAGTGAGTGAAGTCTCTCTCTCTGGGAGTGGGATAGTAAAAATTGAGTTTATCTATCTATAGTGAGTGAAGTCTCTCTGGGAGTGGGATAGTAAACATTGAGTTTATCTATCTATAGTGAGTGAAGTCTCTCTGGGATTGGGATAGTAAACATTGAGTTTATCAATCTATAGTGAGTGAAGTCTCTCTGGGAGTGGAATAGTAAACATTGAGTTTATCTATCTATAGAGAGTGAAGTCTCTCTCTGGGAGTGGGATAGTAAACATTGAGTTTATCTATCTATAGTGAGTGAAGTCTCTCTCTCTGTGTGGGATAGAAAACATTGGGTTTATCTATCTACAGTGAGTGAAGTCTCTCTGGGAGTGGGATAGTAAACATTGAGTTTATCTATCTATAGTGAGTGAAGTCTCTCTGGGAGTGGGATAGTAAACATTGAGTTTATCTATTTATAGTGAGTGAAGTCTCTCTGGGAGTGGGATAGTAAACATTGAGTTTATCAATCTATACTGAGTGAATTCTCTCTGGGAGTGGAATAGTAAACATTGAGTTTATCTATCTATAGAGAGTGAAGTCTCTCTCTGGGAGTGGGATAGTAAACATTGAGTTTATCTATCTATAGTGAGTGAAGTCTCTCTGGGAGTGGGATAGCAAACATTGAGTTTATCTATCTATACTGAGTGAAGTCTCTCTGGGAGTGGGAGAGTAAACATTGAGTTTATCTATCTATAGTGAGTATAGTCTCTTGGGACGTGGGATAGAAAACATTGAGTTTATCTATTTATAGTGAGTGAAGTCTCTCTGGGAGTAGGATAGTAAACATTGAGTTCATCTATCTCTAGTGAGTGAAGTCTCTCTCTGGGAGCGGGATTGTAAACATTGAGTTTATCTGTCTCTAGTGAGTTAAGTCTCTCTCTGGGAGTTGGATAGTAAACATTGAGTTTATCTATCTATAGTGAGTGAAGTCACTCTGGGAGTGGGATAGTAAACACTGAGTTTATCTATCTCTGGTGAGTGAAGTCTCTCTGCGAGAGGGATAGTAAACTTTGACTTTATGTATCTATAGTGAGTGAAGTCACTCTGGGAGTGGGATAGTAAACACTGAGTTTATCTACCTCTCGTGAGTGAAGTCTCTCTGGGAGTGGATCAGTAAACATTGAGTTTATCTATCTATAGAGAGTGAAGTCTCTCTCTGGGAGTGGGATAGTTAACATTGAGTTTATCTATCTATAATGAGTGAAGTCTCTCTCTCTGAGTGGGATAGTAAACATTGAGTTTATCTATCTATAGTGAGTGAAGTATCTCTCTCTGAGTGGGATAGTAAACATTGAGTTGATCTATCTATTGTGAGTGAAGTCTCTCTGGGATTTGGATAGTAAACATTGAGTTTATCTATCTATCGTGAGTGAACTCTCTGGGAGTGGGATCGTAAACATTGAGTTCATCGATCTCATGTGAGTGAAGTCTCTCTGGCAGAGGGATAGTAGACATTGAGTTTATCTATCTATATTGAGTGAAGTCTCTCTCTGGGAGTGGGAGAGTAAACACTGAGTTTATCAATCTATAGTGAGTGAAGTCTCTCTGGGAGTGGGGTAGAAACATTGCGTTTACCTATCGAAAGTGAGTGAAGTCTCTCTGGAAGTGGGATAGTAAGCATTGAGTTTATCGATCTATAGTGAGTATAGTCTCTTGGGACGTGGGATAGAAAACATTGAGTTTATCTATTTATAGTGAGTGAAGTCTGTCTCTGGGAGTGGGATAGAAAACATTGAGTATATCCATCAATAGTGAGTGAAGTCTCTCTCTGGGAGCGGGATTGTAAACATTGAATTTATCTGTCTCTAGTGAGTGAAGTCTCTCTCTGGTAGTTGGATAGTAAACATTGAGTTTATCTATCTACAGTGAGTGAAGTCACTCTGGGAGTGGGATAGTAAACACTGAGTTTATCTATCTCTGGTGAGTGAAGTCTCTCTGGGAGTGGGATAGTAAACATTGACTTAATGTATCTATAGTGAGTGAAGTCTCTCTGGGAGTGGGATAGTAAACACTGAGCTTTATCTACCTCTCGTGAGTGAAGTCTCTCTGGTAGTGGGATAGTAAACATTGAGTTTATCTATCGAAAGTGAGTGAAGTCTCTCTTGGAGTGGGATAGCAAACATTGAGTTTATCTATCTATAGTGAGTGAAGTCACTCTGGGAGTGGGATAGTAAACACTGAGTTTATCTATCTATAGTGAGTGAAGTCTCTCTCTGCGAGTGGGATAGTAAACATTGAGTTTATCTATCTATAGTGAGTGAAGTCTCCCTGGGACTGGGATAGTAAACATTCAGTTTATCTATCTATCGTGAGTATAGTCTCTCTGGGAGTGGGATAGAAAACATTGAGTTTATCTATTTATAGTGAGTGAAGTCTCTCTGGGAGTGGGATAATAAACATTGAGTTTATCTATTTATAGAGAGTAAAGTCTGTCTCTGGGAGTGGGATATTAAACATTGAGTTTATCTATCAATAGTGAGTGAAGTCTCTCTCTGGGAGCAGGATTGTAAACATTGAGTTTATCTGTCTCTAGTGAGTTAAGTCTCTCACTGGGAGTGGGATAGTAAACATTGAGTTTATCTATCTATAGTGAGTGAAGTCTCTCTCTGGGAGAGGGATAGAAAACATTGAGTTTATCTATCTCTATTGAGTGAAGTCTCTCTCTCTGGGAGTGGGATAGTAAACATTGAGTTTATCTATCGATAGTGAGTGAAGTCTCTCTGGGAGTGGGATAGTAAACATTGAGTTTATCTATCTATACTGAGTGAATTCTCTCTGGGAGTGGAAAAGTAAACATTGAGTTTATCTATCTATAGAGAGTGAAGTCTCTCTCTGGGAGTGGGATAGTAAACATTGAGTTTATCTATCTATAGTGAGTGAAGTCTCTCTGGGAGTGGGATAGCAAACATTGAGTTTATCTATCTATACTGAGTGAAGTCTCTCTGGGAGTGGGAGAGTAAACATTGAGTTTATCTATCTATAGTGAGTATAGTCTCTTGGGACGTGGGATAGAAAACATTGAGTTTATCTATTTATAGTGAGTGAAGTCTCTCTGGGAGTAGGATAGTAAACATTGAGTTTATCTATCTCTAGTGAGTGAAGTCTCTCTCTGGGAGCGGGATTGTAAACATTGAGTTTATCTGTCTCTAGTGAGTTAAGTCTCTCTCTGGGAGTTGGATAGTAAACATTGAGTTTATCTATCTATAGTGAGTGAAGTCACTCTGGGAGTGGGATAGTAAACACTGAGTTTATCTATCTCTGGTGAGTGAAGTCTCTCTGCGAGAGGGATAGTAAACTTTGACTTTATGTATCTATAGTGAGTGAAGTCACTCTGGGAGTGGGATAGTAAACACTGAGTTTATCTACCTCTCGTGAGTGAAGTCTCTCTGGGAGTGGAACAGTAAACATTGAGTTTATCTATCTATAGAGAGTGAAGTCTCTCTCTGGGAGTGGGATAGTTAACATTGAGTTTATCTATCTATAATGAGTGAAGTCTCTCTCTCTGAGTGGGATAGTAAACATTGAGTTTATCTATCTATAGTGAGTGAAGTATCTCTCTCTGAGTGGGATAGTAAACATTGAGATGATCTATCTATTGTGAGTGAAGTCTCTCTGGGATTTGGATAGTAAACATTGAGTTTATCTTTCTATCGTGAGTGAACTCTCTGGGAGTGGGATCGTAAACATTGAGTTCATCGATCTCATGTGAGTGAAGTCTCTCTGGCAGAGGGATAGTAGACATTGAGTTTATCTATCTATATTGAGTGAAGTCTCTCTCTGGGAGTGGGAGAGTAAACACTGAGTTTATCAATCTATAGTGAGTGAAGTCTCTCTGGGAGTGGGGTAGAAACATTGCGTTTACCTATCGAAAGTGAGTGAAGTCTCTCTGGAAGTGGGATAGTAAGCATTGAGTTTATCGATCTATAGTGAGTATAGTCTCTTGGGACGTGGGATAGAAAACATTGAGTTTATCTATTTATAGTGAGTGAAGTCTGTCTCTGGGAGTGGGATAGAAAACATTGAGTATATCCATCAATAGTGAGTGAAGTCTCTCTCTGGGAGCGGGATTGTAAACATTGAATTTATCTGTCTCTAGTGAGTGAAGTCTCTCTCTGGTAGTTGGATAGTAAACATTGAGCTTATCTATCTACAGTGAGTGAAGTCACTCTGGGAGTGGGATAGTAAACACTGAGTTTATCTATCTCTGGTGAGTGAAGTCTCTCTGGGAGTGGGATAGTAAACATTGACTTAATGTATCTATAGTGAGTGAAGTCTCTCTGGGAGTGGGATAGTAAACACTGAGCTTTATCTACCTCTCGTGAGTGAAGTCTCTCTGGTAGTGGGATAGTAAACATTGAGTTTATCTATCGAAAGTGAGTGAAGTCTCTCTTGGAGTGGGATAGCAAACATTGAGTTTATCTATCTATAGTGAGTGAAGTCACTCTCGGAGTGGGATAGTAAACACTGAGTTTATCTATCTATAGTGAGTGAAGTCTCTCTCTGCGAGTGGGATAGTAAACATTGAGTTTATCTATCTATAGTGAGTGAAGTCTCCCTGGGACTGGGATAGTAAACATTCAGTTTATCTATCTATCGTGAGTATAGTCTCTCTGGGAGTGGGATAGAAAACATTGAGTTTATCTATTTATAGTGAGTGAAGTCTCTCTGGGAGTGGGATCGTAAACATTGAGTTTATCTATCTATAGTGAGTGAAGTCTCTCTCTGGGAGTGGGATAGTAAACATTGAGTTTATCTATCTATAGTGAGTGAAGTCTCCCTGGGACTGGGATAGTAAACATTCAGTTTATCTATCTATCGTGAGTATAGTCTCTCTGGGAGTGGGATAGAAAACATTGAGTTTATCTATTTATAGTGAGTGAAGTCTCTCTGGGAGTGGGACAATAAACATTGAGTTTATCTATTTATAGAGAGTAAAGTCTGTCTCTGGGAGTGGGATATTAAACATTGAGTTTATCTATCAATAGTGAGTGAAGTCTCTCTCTGGGAGCAGGATTGTAAACATTGAGTTTATCTGTCTCTAGTGAGTTAAGTCTCTCACTGGGAGTGGGATAGTAAACATTGAGTTTATCTATCTATAGTGAGTGAAGTCTCTCTCTGGGAGAGGGATAGAAAACATTGAGTTTATCTATCTCTATTGAGTGAAGTCTCTCTCTCTGGGAGTGGGATAGTAAACATTGAGTTTATCTATCGATAGTGAGTGAAGTCTCTCTGGGAGTGGGATAGTAAACATTGAGTTTATCTATCTATAGTGAGTGAAGTCTCTCTGGGAGTGGGATAGTAAACATTGAGTTTATCTATCTATAGTGAGTGAAGTCTCTCTCTGGGAGTGGGAGAGTAAACATTGAGTTTATCTATCTATAGTGAGTGAAGTCTCTCTCTGGGAGTGGGATAGTAAACATTGAATTTATCTATCTATCATGAGTATAGTCTCTCGGGGCGTGGGATAGTGAACAATGAGTTTATCTATCTATAGTGAGTGAAGTCTCTCTGGGAGTGGGATAGTAGACATTGAGTTTATCTATCTGTAGTGAGTGAAGTCTCTCTCTCTGGGAGTGAGCTAGTAAACATTGAGTTTGTCTATCTATAGTGAGTGAAGTCTCTCTCTGGCAGTGGGATAGTAGACATTGAGTTTATCTATCGATAGTGAGTGAAGTCTCTCTCTGGGAGTGGGATAGTAAACATTATGTTTATCTATTTATAGTGAGTGAAGTCTCTCTGGGAGTGGGGTAGTAAACATTGAGTTTATCTATTTATAGTGAGTGAAGTCTCTCTGGAACTGGGATCGTAAACATTGAGTTTATCTATCTATAGTGAGTGAACTCTCTCTCTGGGAGTGGGATAGTAAACATTATGTTTATCTATTTATAGTGAGTGAAGTCTCTCTGGGAGTGGGGTAGTAAACATTGAGTTTATCTATTTATAGTGAGTGAAGTCTCTCTGGGACTGGGATCGTACACATTGAGTTTATCTACCTATAGTGAGTGAAGTCTCTCTGGGACTGGGATAGTAAACATTGAGTTTCTCTATCTATAGTGAGTGAAGTCTCTCTCGGACTGGGATAGTAAACATTGAGTTTCTCTATCTATAGTGAGTGAAGTCTCTCTCTCTGGGAGTGGGATAGTAAACATTGAGTTTATCTATCTATAGTGGGTGAAGTCTCTCTGGGAGTGGGATAGTAAACATTGAGTTTATCTATCTATAGTGAGTGAAGTCTCTCTGGGACTGGGATAGTAAACATTGAGTTTCTCTATCTATAGTGAGTGAAGTCTCTCTCTCTGGGAGTGGGAAAGTAAACATTGAGTTTATCTATCTATAGTGAGTGAAGTCTCTCTGGGACTGGGATAGTAAACATTGACTTTATGTATCTATAGTGAGTGAAGTCTCTCTCTGGGAGTGGGAAAGTAAACATTGAGTTTATCTATCTATAGTGGGTGAAGTCACTCTCTGGGAGTGGGATAGTAAACATTGACTTTATGTATCTATAGTGAGTGAAGTCTCACTGGGAGTGGGATAGTAAACATTGAGTTTATCTATCTATAGTGAGTGAAGTCTCTCTGGGAGTGGGATAGTAAACATTGACTTTATGTATCTATAGTGAGTGAAGTCTCTCTCTGGGAGTGGGATAGTAAACATTGAGTTTATCTATCGATAGTGCTAAAGTCTCTCTCTCTTTTGGAAAGAGCATCTCTTGGTTATATCCTTGATTAACATTGTTTGGGATTCTCCATTCCCGCAGCCGGCCATTGTGGTCACACCATCGGTAAACTCGCGCTTATGGGCGCGCTGCCCGCGAGCCGGAGGATTCCGCCAACGCCGAGTCCCACAGATTATGCTTTGACCCCAATATTAATCTTTCTTGTTTGAATCCAGCACCGCACTGCCCTCCTGTCCCCCACCACCATCCATGGTTAAACCACGTTTGTTTGTGACTTGCTGTATTCATCATCCAGATCCATCTCCAGTCTCCTCAATGACTCAGGTCATTCAGCAGCTCTGTATTGGGACTGGAGAACATACACAGACCTGAGCCCATGTTTAGAAACAGTGATACACCTCTCAGCACAGTCTAAATTCTTTTTTATAAATAAATTTAGAGTACCCAATTCATTTTTTCCAATGAAGGGGTAATTTAGCGTGGCCAATCCACCTGCCCTGCACATCTTTGGGTTGTGGGGGCGAAACCCACACAACATGGGGAGAATGTGCAAACTCCACATGGACAGTGACCCAGAGCCGGGATCGAACCTGGGACCTCGCCGCCGTGAGGCAGCAGTGCTAACCACTGCACCACCTTGCTGCCCGTCGCATATTCTTCATTCTAATTCATACCTGACTGCGTACCGGAGCCTCAGGAGGTGTTCCCGTGTGAGCTGGAGGAGTTTCTGTAAGCTTGCCTGTTGCTCAGTGTTGAATGCTATTCATGGCAGCCTCTGACTACTTATAAGGGAAACGGACTGGACCAGAATTCTGATTTGCTCCCTGGAGAACAAAGCTTACCCAATAGTCTGGCTGGAGGGGGAAATGTGATTGTGCTTGTGTCATGTGCTCTGCATTGGGTAATGTAATCCAGCCCCTGTCACTCACAGTCCCAGTTTCTGGCAAAGTGCTTGTCCTGTTTCGCAACATTCTTCACATTCATTGAACCAACCGGCCCGACATAGATTCCAACCACAAATCTAAACCTGATCAAAACAAGTTTTTAATTGTCACCTATGTCGTGTTGGGTGTTCCGACACACAAACGAACCAACACAGTTGTAGATGGTACAACGCTGTTTTATTATTCTGTACAATAATAACTATTAACTTCTGGCTGTGGTTCGTGCTTCACCAGCTAACCTGTGGACCCAGCCCCAGCACTATCTTAGAGGGGCACTCAGCACATGGTGTATGTCTGAGTGGCGCGCTGTGAGCTCTGTGCTCTGAGCTATCTCCTGGTAGAATGAGCGGGAACTGTGGTGTTCCCTGTTTTATAGTGCGTGTGCTCTCACTGGTGATTGGCTGCGATGTTGTGTGTGTGTTGGTTGGTCCATCTACCTGTCCATCAGTGTGTGTGTGATTGCACCATGATATGTTAATGTGGATATCATGACAACCTATTGTTGATGTGGATTGGGGATAACCCAGCCCTGATAAATGTCTTGAACATCTGGAGATTAGTCCATGGTGAGTCTGATGGTGGAATGGAACTTATTGAACTCACTGTGTCGTCGTTTCAGTGAGTTTTCGCCATGGGTACAAAGGAAAAAAATGTCATCGATGTATCTGGTGTATAACGTCGGTTGAAGGTTCTCTGTGCGCAGAGGAAGTCTTGTTCGAACTTGTGCGTGAAGATGTTGGCGTATTGAGGTGCGAATTTGGTCCCCATTGCTAGTCCGTGTGCCTGGCGTCTTGTGTGGCGTGAGGTCGAGACGTTTTACCGAGGGCTGTACACGTCCGAACCCCCCACACCTACGGGACATGTTCGCAGACTCACTAGCGAGGCACATCCTGCCTCCTATGCAGCTCAGACACATCATTCCGTACATGAAAATAAAACACATCGGGCAGACACAAATACCCAATGTAAATACAGAGACACAGGCATCGGGTGAAGCACACGGAGTGTAGGACTGCTCAGTAGAGAAGATGTGTGGAGAGATCAGGTCAGTCCATAAGAGGGTCATTTAGGAGTCTGGTTACAGCGGGGAAGAATCTGTTTTTGAAGCTGTTAGTGCGTGTTCCCAGAGTTTTGTATCTGCTGCCAGATGGAAGAAGTTGGATTATATTTGGATTATATTTATATTGTAATGGTGGAGCAGACTCGATTGACCAAGTGCCCTAATTCTGCTCCGATGTTGTGTGGTCTTATGGAAGAGTGAGTAAGCTGGGTGGGAGGGGTCTTTCATTATGCTGCCCGCTTTCCCCAGGCAGCGGGAGGTGTAGACAGAGTCAATGAATGGGAGGTGGGGCCCTGGTATTGGGAACACGGAGGAGGTGTTGTTGTTTATTCTTACCGATTGATGTCTATGGATCAGAACGTTGAGGATCCAGTTGCAGAATGAGGAGCCATATCCTAGGTTTTGGAATTTTGATTTGAGCTTGGCTGGGATTATGGTGGTGAAGGTGGAGTTGTAGTCAATGAATAGGTGTCTGATGTAGGAGTCCTTGTTGTCGAGATGCTCCAGGGATGAGTGTAGGGCCAGGGAGATGGTGTCTGCTGTGGACCTGTTGTGGCGGTATGTGAATTACAGTGGATCTAGGCATTCTGGGAGTATGGAGTTGATGTACTTCATGACCAACCTCGCGAAACACTTCATTACGATCAATGTAAAGGCCGCTGGACAGTAGTCATTGAGGCACGTTGCCTGGTTCTTCTTTGGCACCGGTATGATGGTGGTCTTCTTGAAGCAGGTGGGGACCTCGGAACGGGGTAGGGACAGGTTGAAGATCTGTGAACCCATCTGCCAGCTGGCCTGCACAGGTCTGAGTGCACGCCTTCCGAGAGTTCACTTTCAAGAAGGCCGATCTGACTTTGGAAGCTGTGATGGTGAGTATGGGTGTGTCCAGGGCTGCTCGGGCAGTTGACAGCGGTTTGATGGTTTCCTGCTCGAACCGAGCATTGAATTAATTGAGTTTATCAGGGAGGTGTGCACTGCTGCTGGTGTATTATGGACTGTATCATGGAGTTCACCTGACCCACAACTTTTAATAGATTGTGGTATGGGGCGCACACGGCCCACTCTACAGGTGTACAGCAGAAATGGGAAATGATTTTTTAAGCAAAATGAATTCAAGTTAACCTTTTTGAAACAAACAGTGAACATCGTAGCAACCATTAATTCAAATGCAACCCCCAAACAATATAACACTAAGTCATCTGTAAGCTCTCCTTTTAACATCCAGAAGACTTAAAAAAAACCTAGTGCCAAACCCAGTGACCTTCCTGACCAGTATTCCCGGAGGGTCAGGCTACTATACTGTTGTTGATCTGTGCTCGGCATTCTTCCCGGTCCCCATACATCAGGACTCGCAATTTCTGTCTGCTTTTACCTACCGTGGCCAGCAGTGTACCTGGACTAGATTACCCCAAGGATACATTGAAAGTCCGACAACATTCTCCCAATGCCTAAAAAGAGATTTGGAAGATATACCCGCAGGGTCCACCCGAATTCAACATGTCGATGAACTACCCATAGCGTCACCCAGTAAAAAGGCTTGTGAAACACGGTTTGGTAGTTCTATTACGCGCCCTCACAAGAAAGGGACATAAAGTATCAAAAGCAAAATTGCAATTCGTATCAGAAAGGGCCGATACCTGGGCCGTGAGCTTTTCCAGGACACCAGCCGGCTATCCCAAGATAGATTGGAGCCATGTGCTCAGCCCCATTCCCGGCGACTAACAGGGAAATTAAACATTTCCTTGGGATGAAAAGTCACTGTCGCCAGTGGATAGTCAGTTTCACTCCTCTCTTGGATCTTGTCCTGACAGCGCGACCTGAAGCCTTAACGTGGACCAAAGACACACAATTCCTTTCTGGCGTTGAAACAGACTCTGACTGTCATGATATACATCAGCATATCATGGTGCAATCACACACACACTGATGGACATGCAGTCGGACCAAGCAGCATACACAACATCGCAGCCAATCACCAGTGAGAGCACACGCACTATATAGACGGGGGACAGCAGAGTTCCCGCTCATTCCAGCAGCAGCCAGCACAGAGCTCACAGCCTGCATCACAGACATTCACCCTGTGCTGAGTGCCTCACCCAGCTAGTGATAGGACAGGGTCCACAGGTAAGCTGGTAATGCAGATCCCCACGTTTACAGTATGTTATTACAGTTGAGTAGTTAATAAAATAGTGTTACCCCCATCTCCAGCGTGTTGGCCTGTTTGTAGACCAGAACACCCGACTCGACACTGACCTCTGCCCCGCTTTCGGCCTCCGAGACTACGCCAGACACTGTCATCTTTTCGTACAACCCAAATCCGGGTTCACCCAATCTGCGCTCACCCAGGATCACGGAGGCAAACAGAGACCAGTCGCTTATTTTAGCATTCAATTAGAGGCCGTGGCGAGAGGCCTGCCCGGCTGCTTGTCAGCCCTAGCCGCTGCAGATTATGCAGGACAACAAGCCCAGGCGATCACCCTGAATCACCCAGACCGCTCTACATGTGCCCCACTCACTGGAAATTCCCCTCACTAAATGCGCAACCCAGCACCTGACTCCAGCACGGACAATTAGGTCCCAAGTAGAACTTGTGACAAACACTAACCTATCTATTAAACAATGTACAACCCTTAACCCTGGTACCTTACTACCCAACACTGAAGATGGCACACTGTTGTGAGACGGTTACCCACCTAGTAACGCGCAGACCTCAGTCAGGTCTCTCTGACCAACCCAGAGTGGGTCAGCGCTCAGAAATCACAAAGGGAAATGCTGCTCTGGCTATGCTATTGTGTCCCCCCCCATGGAACCAGAGAGGCAGACACTCTTCCAGATAATCTTTCAGCACAGCAAGCTGAATTGTTGGATTGGATTGGATTGGATTGGATTTGTTTGTTGTCACGTGTACCGAGGTACAGTGAAAAGTATTTTTCTGCGAGCAGCTCAACAGATCATTAAGTACATGAGAAGAAAAGGGAATAAAAGAAAATACATAATAGGGCAACACAACATATCCAATGTAACTACACAAGCACTGGCATCGGATGAAGCAGACAGGGTGTAGTGTTAATGAGGTCAGTCCATAAGAGGGTCATTTAGGAGTCTGGTGACAGTGGGGAAGAAGCTGTTTTTGAGTCTGTTCGTGCGTGTTCTCAGACTTCTGTATCTCCTGCCCAATGGAAGAAGTTGGAAGAGTGAGTAAGCCGGGTGGGAGGGATCTTTGATTATGCTGCCCGCTTTCCCCAGGCAGCGGGAGGTGTAGATGGAGCCAATGGATGGGAGGCAGGTTCGTGTGATGGACTGGGCGGTGTTCACGACTCTCTGAAGTTTCTTGCGGTCCTGGGCCGAGCAGTTGCCATACCAGGCTGTGATGCAGCCCGATAGGATGCTTTCTGTGGTGCGTCTGTAAAAGTTGGTAATAGTTAATGTGTTTGTCCTTGTACCAGCCTGTACATTAGCCACTGACAAGAACGTAAATATTTATACGGATTCAAGGTGTGCTTTTGGAGTGGCCCATGATTGTGGCCAGATTTGGAAATTCAGGGGATTTCTAACATCATCCGGCTCAACTATTAAAAATGCAGAATTAGTCGAGAATCTTTTACGGGCAATCCAGACCCCAAAGCAATTGGCAATTTAAAAAAGTCAGGCCCACACAGGATATAAAGCCGAAATTTCAATAGGCAATAGGAGGGCAGATGAAGTTGCAAAACAGGCAGCACTGTCAGACACGTGTGCACAAGGAAATGCCCAAGTTTCAAGAGATACAAAGCCTGTTGATTCACCAGCTACAATTGATGATGTCGTCACCTTCCAGTCCCAGAAAAATCCTGACGAGGTTACCAGCCAGGTACAAAATCAATGGACAAAACCCCCTGACGGCCACATGGTGGCGCCCAAAGCTTTACTCCCATGGGTTGCCCGATGCGATCAGACATTCACACATGCGCAAAGGGGGGAATGGGAGACTATATTGCACCAGGTATTTTGGCAATTGCGAAACAAATTAGTAACCAATGTGTGACTTGCCAAACCATAAATCCGGGAAAGACGGAAAAACTGCAGCCTGCCTCCCACCCAAATCCAACAGGACCTTTTGTAAATTTACAAATTGATTTTATTGAACTACCCCCATGTGTGGGTTTTAAATATGTTTTAGTAATTATAGATGCATTCTCTCGGTGGATAGAAGCTTTCCCATGTAAACACTGTCACCTTTTTTACCTGCTGTAAATATGGCAATCAATAAGGTTCCCTTCTTTCTTTAGATATCGATATCTATTGCTCAGGGTCGCCAGGTATCGAATGATACCCCCACAAGGTTCAACCGGATATCAGTCAAAGAACCAAACACCAGTTAGTTAGTTCAAGATCAATAGTACTTTATTTACACACAAGATTAATCAAGCAACATAAACACTACTAATTAAACTACACCTAACAACTATGACAACCTGTACTTAACTTCAGGCACCCGGCTTAGGTCAGAGGAACAGTGGCCGTTCGAATCTGGATCTACTGGGTCTGGAGAAGTAACTGCCGCTCAGCTGGGCTCATCCGTCTGGTAGCGGGCGTTGAACTTGGACTTGATTCTGGTGGGGCTGCGATTGGAGGTGGACGTTGCCAGAGCGCCAGGTCCAAGAGAGATCGAACACATGGCAGTGTCTCTCTTGATCCTTGGGGAGGTTTGCGCTCTTTTGGGCGGTCCTTCGGTTTGGACCCCATTAACTGGGTAGTTCTCGATCACTGTATTCGATCTGAGCCAATAAAGGGCGGGTGCCTTGTTGGCTGGGCGTGTCCAAAGCGGTCATTGACCCTGTTGTTGATGCTTCCTGAGTAAAGGGAGTGGCGCCCAAATGTCTGCGATTGTATCGGTTACTCAAGTATCAGTCTTTTGTCTTACGGAGATGGGCCATTAAATGCTAAGCGGCTGGGGGTTTGGATGCTGTCTGGATTCTCTGCTCACAGATATACATTCAGGCTCTGGGCCTGCCTGAATCTTACATTGTCCATTTTGCCCGTTAGGCTTTGCGGACGTCCATGTTTCTTGTTGTAAGTGGCCATCCCAGATGGCTACAACACAATGATGCAACTACGGTTGCTAAGCTTCTGTTGAAAGAAATTGTGCTGCGATTTGGCATCCCTGTACAACTATCAATCGACAGTGGGTCACATTTTACAGGAACTATTATACGAGAAATTTGTAAAGCTCTACAACTTAACCAGCACTTCCACTGCAGCTACATCCACAATTGACGAATGTGATATAAAATAGTTACTTTAGAGATACTAGTTAATGTAATGTAGAAATAAGCCACTTTGATTCTGGCAGTTAGGGAGAAAGGGATTTGAGACCGCATGGAAAAAGCAGGAAGAGGTGTGTCTATGAGAGTGATGCTGCATTGATAGGGGCCAGAGAAAGGGATTGGAAGTGAGCCAATCAGAATAGATCAAACAGGTCAGGAGGGATATAGGCTGACCTATGGGCGTCGAGTATGTGAAACTTGATACCATTTGAATTGATTTGCAGAGATCCCTTTGTTTCTTTGTTCATTCGCTTTCTGGGATATAGGAAACTGGATGTCTCTTATATTTCTATGAAATGAATCAAGCTTGCAAGCTAAATAAATAACTTCTTTTTACGTGCGAATCCATCTCAACTTTTATTGAGGCCAGACTGACAGAGAAAGAAATTTGGGAATCAACACAATCAGCCGGACTGGTGGAACGATACAATGGAGTTTTTAAAGAAATAATGAAATGAAATGAAATGAAAATCGCTTATTGTCACAAGTAGGCTTCAAATGAAGTTACTGTGAAAAGCCCCTAGTCGCCACATTCCGGCGCCTGTTCGGGGAGGCTGGTACGGGAATTGAACCGTGCTGCTGGCCTGCCTTGGTCTGCTTTCAAAGCCAGCGATTTAGCCCTGTGCTAAAGCGAGCAAAGCTGTGCGATGAAACTGGACTAAAATGGGTTGAACCTTTGGCACTAATGGTGATAAGATCAGCAACCAACAGGACAACAGGACTATCGGCCCGCGAGATTGTTATGGGGAGACCTCAGAGACTACCTTTCTCAGCATCATGCACGGCAAAGCAAATAGACATTCACAAGATGGATGAAAGTTTGCGGAACTACTGTATTGCCCTCACAAAAAGAATTTCCAGATCGGAATTGTACCTTTGTCTCTGTGTAAGCCAACAGAAAGGCTCAGCAATTATCAATGTATTACCTGTGGGGGGGGGTCCTTTGTGTATAAATGTCTTTACTTCCCTCACGTTTGGCAGAGTGGGCCTGGCTGCGACCTTTGTTCGTACAGTTCTCGCTCCCCTTGATCAAGTCTAAATCGTTAAAAGCATTAACTGTGTTGTCATCTGTTCCACTCTTTTAGTCTAAAAGTCTTACTCAGATGTTGATGTTTTCGACAGGTGGCACGGGGAGGGGGAGGTGTCTGGAGAGATGGGCAAAGGGGCCAGAGGTCAGCCTGCATTGTGGAAGAAAGTGACAGAGGCATCATAATGTTTGTGCAAAATGGAGTTTAATATGTTTTACAATAACCCACTCCCTCACCCCAATCCCCCCTCCCCACTCGCTACCTACCCCCACATCCCCTCCCCACCTGGTGCCCTCAGTGACCCCCAATGTGCTTTGCCCTCCTAGCTTTACCCCTACGTCTTGCTGTTTCCCCAGGATGCACATCTGAAGTGAAGGCAGCCACTGCTTACCTCATCCTGTGCCCATCGATGCCCCTGGCGGGCGTCCCCTGGGGGCTATGAGGCCGGAGGGCCCCGGCTCACTTGTCGACGGCACATGCACAGCCGTGGCGCCCTGTCCCGTGTGCTGACCCCGAGACGCGGCCTCATCAGAAGGGTGGAGCACGGAGGAGCTGGTGGCTGTCGTGTTCGGTACACTGGTACAACACTGGTTGCAACTGGATGCAGCTTATATCAAAAAGATACTCCAGTCTTTGAAGTTAGTTGAATCAGGTTTATTGAACAATAGCACAGTTAGCTCAGTTCTCTGTGAGTTCGACTCTCTGCTAATTTGAGTGTGGTTACTCTGTCTGACTGAGCCAGACTAGCTCTTAGCCACGAGGTGGAGGTGTGAGATTGTAACAACACCCTTGACTGACTCTCTAGATGTTCATCAGTGGAAAGAGGCGGAGTGTGAGAGCCTCGTGTCTTTTACAGTCGGATCCCACCCCTGAGTGTCCTGCCTGCTAATTGGTCATGTCCTGTTCTCTGTGTCCATTAGCTGCTTGTCTGTGCCTGCCTGTATATCATAGAACATAGAACATAGAACAATACAGCGCAGTACAGGCCCTTCGGCACACGATGTTGCACCGAAACAAAAGCCATCTAACCTACACTATGCCATTATCATCCACATGTTTATCCAATAAACTTTTAAATGCCCTCAATGTTGGCGAGTTCACTACTGTTGCAGGTAGGGCATTCCACGGCCTCACTACTCTTTGCGTAAAGAACCTACCCCTGACCTCTGTCCTATATCTATTACCCCTCCGTTTAAAGTTATGTCCCCTCGTGCCAGCCATATCCATCCGCGGGAGAAGGCTCTCACTGTCCACCCTATCCAACCCCCTGATCATTTTGTATGCCTCTATTAAGTCTCCTCTTAACCTTCTTCTCTCCAACGAAAACAACCTCAAGTCCATCAGCCTTTCCTCATAAGATTTTCCCTCCATACCAGGCAACATCCTGGTAAATCTCCTCTGCACCCGCTCCAAAGCCTCCACGTCCTTCCTATAATGCGGTGACCAGAACTGTACGCAATACTCCAAATGCGGCCGTACCAGAGTTCTGTACAACTGCAACATGACCTCCCGACTCCGGAACTCAATCCCTCTACCAATAAAGGCCAACACTCCATAGGCCTTCTTCACAACCCTATCAACCTGGGTGGCAACTTTCAGGGATCTATGTACATGGACACCTAGATCCCTCTGCTCATCCACACTTTCAAGAACTTTACCATTAGCCAAATATTCCGCATTCCTGTTATTCCTTCCAAAGTGAATCACCTCACACTTCTCTACATTAAACTCCATTTGCCACCTCTCAGCCCAGCTCTGCAGCTTATCTATATCCCTCTGTAACCTGCTACATCCTTCCACACTATCGACAACACCACCGACTTCAGTATCGTCTGCAAATTTACTCACCCACCCTTCTGCGCCTTCCTCTAGGTCATTGATAAAAATGACAAACAGCAATGGCCCCAGAACAGATCCTTGTGGTACTCCACTTGTGACTGTACTCCATTCTGAACATTTCCCATCAACCACCACCCTCTGTCTTCTTTCAGCTAGCCAATTTCTGATCCACATCTCTAAATCACCCTCAATCCCCAGCCTCCGTATTTTTTGCATAGCCTACCGTGGGGAACCTTATCAAACGCTTTGCTGAAATCCATATACACCACATCAACTGCTCTGCCCTCGTCTACCTGTTCAGTCACCTTCTCAAAGAACTCAAAAAGGTTTGTGAGGCATGACCTACCCTTCACAAAGCCATGCTGACTATCCCTGATCATATTATTCCTATCTAGATGATTATAAATCTTGTCTCTTATAATCCCCTCCAAGACTTTACCCAATACAGACGTGAGGCTCACCGGTCTATAGTTGCCGGGGTTGTCTCTGCTCCCCTTTTTGAACAAAGGGACCACATTTGCTGTCCTCCAGTCCTCTGGCACTATTCCTGTAGCCAATGATGACATAAAAATCAAAGCCAAAGGTCCAGCAATCTCTTCCCTGGCCTCCCAGAGAATCCTAGGATAAATCCCATCAGGTCCCGGGGACTTATCTATTTTCAGCCTGTCCAGAATTGCCAACACCTCTTCCCTACGTACCTCAATGCCATCTATTCTATTAGCCTGGGGCTCAGCATTCTCCTCCACAACATTATCTTTTTCCTGAGTGAATACTGAAGAAAAATATTCATTTAATATCTCGCCTATCTCTTCAGACTCCACACACAATTTCCCATCCCTGTCCTTGACTGGTCCTACTCTTTCCCTAGTCATTCGCTTATTCCTGACATACCTATAGAAAGCTTTTGGGTTTTCCTTGATCCTTCCTGCCAAATACTTCTCATGTCCCCTCCTTGTTCGTCTTAGCTCTCTCTTTAGATCCTTCCTCGCTACCTTGTAACTATCCATCGCCCCAACCGAAACTTCACACTTCATCTTCACATAGGCCTCCTTCTTCCTCGTAACAAGAGATTCCACTTCCTTGGTAAACCACGGTTCCCTCGCTCGACGCCTTCCTCCCTGTCTGACCGGTACATAATTATCAAGAACACGCAGTAGCTGATCCTTGAACAAGCCCCACTTATCCAGTGTGCCCAGCACTTGCAGCCTACTTCTCCACCTTATCCCCCCCAAGTCACGTCTAATGGCATCATAATTGCCCTTCCCCCAGCTATAACTCTTGCCCTGCGGTATATACTTATCCCTTTCCATCATTAACTTAAACGTCACCGAATTGTGGTCACTGTCCCCAAAGTGCTCTCCTACCTCCAACTCCAACACCTGGCCTGGTTCATTACCCAAAACCAAATCCAACGTGGCCTCGCCTCTTGTTGGCCTGTCAACATATTGTTTCAGGAAACCCTCCTGCACACACTGTACAAAAAACGACCCATCTATTGTACTCGAACTATATCTTTTCCAGTCAATATTTGGAAAGTTAAAGTCTCCCATAATAACTACCCTGTTACTTTCGCTCATATCCAGAATCATCTTCGCCATCCTTTCCTCTACATCCCGAGAACTATTAGGAGGCCTATAAAAAACTCCCAACAGGGTGACCTCTCCTTTGCTGTTTCTAACTTCAGCCCATACTACCTCGGAAGAAGAGTCCCCATCTAGCATCCTCTCCGCCACCGTAATACTGCTCTTGACTAGCAGCGCCACACCTCCCCCTCTTTTGCCTCCTTCTCTGAGCTTACTAAAACACCTAAACCCCGGAACCTGCAACATCCATTCCTGTCCCTGCTCTATCCATGTCTCCGAAATGGCCACAACATCGAAGTCCCAGGTACCAACCCATGCTGCCAGTTCCCCTACCTTGTTTCGTATACTCCTGGCATTGAAGTAGACACACTTCAAACCACCTACCTGAACACTGGCCCCCTCCTGCGACGTCAAATCTGTGCTCCTGACCTCTATACTCTCATTCTCCCTTACCCTAAAACTACAATCCAGGTTCCCATGCCCCTGCTGCATTAGTTTAAACCCCCCCCAAAGAGCACTAACAAATCTCCCCCCCAGGAGATTTGTGCCCCTCAGGTTCAGATGTAGACCATCCTGTCTGTAGAGGTCCCACCTTCCCCAGAAAGAGCCCCAGTTATCCAGAAATCTGAATCCCTCCCGCCTGCACCATCCCTGTAGCCACATGTTTAAATGCTCTCTCTCCCTATTCCTCATCTCACTATCACGTGGCACGGGCAACAACCCAGAGATAACAACTCTGTTTGTTCTAGTTCTGAGCTTCCATCCTAGCTCCCTGAAAGCCTGCCTGACATCCTTGTCCCCTTTCCTACCTATGTCGTTAGTGCCAATGTGGACCACGACTTGGGGCTGCTCCCCCTCCCCCCTAAGGACCCGGAAAACACGATCCGAGACATCACGTACCCTTGCACCTGGGAGGCAACATACCAAACGTGAGTCTCTCACGCTCCCACAAAATCTCCTATCTGTGCCCCTGACTATAGAGTCCCCAATTACTAATGCTCTGCTCCTCTCCCCCCTTCCCTTCTGAGCAACAGGGACAGACTCCGTGCCAGAGGCCCGTACCCCATGGCTTACCCCTGGTAAGTCCCCCCCCCCACAAGTATCCAAAGCGGTATACTTGTTTCTCAGGGGAACGACCGCAGGGGATCCCTGCACTGACTGCTTTTTCCCAGTCCCTCTTACAGTTACCCACCTATCTCCAATCTTTGGTGTAACTAATTCCCTGAAGCTGCTACCTACGACCCCTTCTGCCTCCCGAATGATCCGAAGTTCTTCCAACTCCAGCTCCAGTTCCCTAACTCGGTCTTGGAGGAGCTGGAGATGGCAGCACTTCCTGCAGGTAAAATCAGCAGGGACACTATCTGCATCCCTCACCTCAAACATCCTGCAGGAGGAACATTGCACTCCCTTCCCTGCCATTCCTCTAACTTTCTACCAAGATCTGGCTAACAACTAAATTAAATTTTTATAAAAAATAATAATAATATAATAAAATATGGTACTTACCTCAGACCAATGGGTTTTATTATTAGGTTAGAGGAGGAGGGCGGGTGGGAGACACTACACGTGTAGTGTCTCGGGTTTCCTCTCCACCAGAATTTATTGGTGAGGATCTTCCCAGACGTCCGCGGGTCGACTTCCTGTTCCCGCCTAAAACACTAATATAAAAAAAAAGAAAAATTCTCAGCTCCTGCTGAAATTGACTAACCAGCCAGCTCCACTCCCGCCGAAATCGACTGGCCTGCCCCTGCAAAGACAAGTGCTTTTAAAGGTTGACTTACCTCCCAGCAGCCACTTCCGCACTGCTCCCGCTGAAACTGACTCACCAGCTGTTCTCCCGCCGAAATCGACACATATCATTATGTGTGTGTCTGCACATCATGACAGTGGCCACCATCGCCGCCCCACGGGACGAGTGCGGGTTGGCACCCAGTGCCCGCTTCCCGGGTCGGTGCCCATAGGGCCCTGGGGTTCACCTTGGTGGAGGAGCAGCTGGTTCGAAACGCGGCTGCCCTTGCATCGTCTGGCTGTGCCAGCCCGGGCAGCTCCCTGATGGCTACACGCGCTCGGCGATGCTCCTCAGTGACTGGGACACACCTCGCAGTGACCGGGCCACGCTCTGCAGTGCCTCAGCCACATGAGACTGGGACATGTCCCGCAGAACCCCATCTAGGTCAGCCTGGTACTGGATCACATCCCCCAGCAAAGCGGACATTCTGCTGAGACAACAAACAAAGAACAAAGAAATGTACAGCACAGGAAAAGGCCCTTCGGCCCTCCAAGCCCGTGCCGACCATGCTGCCCGACTAAACTACAATCTTCTACACTTCCTGGGTCCGTATCCTTCTATTCCCATTTATTCATATATTTGTCAAGATGCCCCTTAAATGTCCCTATCGTCCCTGCTTCCACTACCTCCTCCGGTAGCGAGTTCCAGGCACCCACTACCCTCTGCGTAAAAAACTTGCCTCGTACATCTACTCTAAACCTTGCCCCTCTCACCTTAAACCTATGCCCCCTAGTAATTGACCCCTCTACCCTGGGGAAAAGCCTCTGCCTATCCACTCTGTCTATGCCCCTCATAATTTTGTATACCTCTGTCAGGTCTCCCCTCAACCTCCTTCGTTCCAGTGAGAACAAACCGAGTTTATTCAATCGCTCCTCATAGCTTATGCCCTCCATACCAGGCAACATTCTGGTAAATCTCTCCTGCACCCTCTCTGAAGCCTCCACATCCTTCTGGTAGTGTGGCGACCAGAATTGAACACTATACTCCAAGTGTGGCCTAACTAAGGTTCTATACAGCTGCAACATGACTTGCCAATTCTTATACTCAATGCCCCGGCCAATGAAGGCAAGCGTGCCGTATGCCTTCTTGACTACCTTCTCCACCTGTGTTGCCCCTTTCAATGACCTGTGGACCTGTACTCCTAGATCTCTTTGACTTTCAATACTCTTGAGGGTTCTACCATTCACTGTATATTCCCTACCTGCATTAGACCTTCCAAAATGCATTACCTCACATTTGTCCGGATTAAACTCCATCTGCCATCTCTCCGCCCAAGTCTCCAAACAATTTAAAACCTGCTGTATCCTCTGACAGTCCTCATCGCTATCCGCAATTCCACCAACCTTTGTGTCGTCTGCAAACTTACTAATCAGACCAGTTACATTTTCCTCCAAATCATTTATATATACTACAAAGAGCAAAGGTCCCAGCACTGATCCCTGTGGAACACCACTGGTCACAGCCCTCCAATTAGAAAAGCATCCCTCCATTGCTACCCTCTGCCTTCTATGGCCTAGCCAGTTCTGTATCCACCTTGCCAGTTCACCCCTGATCCCGTGTGACTTCACCTTCTGTACTAGTCTACCATGAGGGACCTTGTCAAAGGCCTTACTGAAGTCCATATAGACAACATCTACTGCCCTACCTCCATCAATCATCTTAGTGACCTCCTCAAAAAACTCTATCAAGTTAGTGAGACACGACCTCCCCTTCACAAAACCATGCTGCCTCTCACTAATACGTCCATTTGCTTCCAAATGGGAGTAGATCCTGTCTCGAAGAATTCTCTCCAGTAATTTCCCTACCACTGAAGTAAGGCTCACCGGCCTGTAGTTCCCGGGATTATCCTTGCTACCCTTCTTAAACAGAGGAACAACATTGGCTATTCTCCAGTCCTCCGGGACATCCCCTGAAGACAGCGAGGATCCAAAGATTTCTGTCAAGGCCTCAGCAATTTCCTCTCCAGCCTCCTTCAGTATTCTGGGGTAGATCCCATCAGGCCCTGGGGACTTATCTACCTTAATATTTTTTAAGACACCCAACACCTCGTCTTTTTGGATCACAATATGACCCAGGCTATCTACACCCCCTTCTCCAGACTCAACATCTACCAATTCCTTCTCTTTGGTGAATACTGATGCAAAGTATTCATTTAGTACCTCGCCCATTTCCTCTGGCTCCACACATAGATTCCCTTGCCTATCCTTCAGTGGGCCAACCCTTTCCCTGGCTACCCTCTTGCTTTTTATGTACGTGTAAAAAGCCTTGGGATTTTCCTTAACCCTATTTGCCAGTGACTTTTCGTGACCCCTTCTAGCCCTCCTGACTCCTTGCTTAAGTTCCTTCCTACTTTCCTTATATGCCACACAGGCTTCGTCTGTTCCCAGCCTTTTAGCCCTGACAAATGCCTCCTTTTTCTTTTTGACGAGGCCTACAATATCACTCGTCATCCAAGGTTCCCGAAAATTGCCGTATGTATCTTCCTTCCTCACAGGAACATGCCGGTCCTGTATTCCTTTCAACTGACACTTGAAAGCCTCCCACATGTCAGATGTTGATTTGCCCTCAAACATCCGCCCCCAATCTATGTTCTTCAGTTCCCGCCTAATATTGTTATAATTAGCCTTCCCCCAATTTAGCACATTCATCCTCGGACCACTCTTATCCTTGTCCACCAGTACTTTAAAACTTACTGAATTGTGGTCACTGTTACCGAAATGCTCCCCTACTGAAACATCTACCACCTGGCTGGGCTCATTCCCCAATACCAGGTCCAGTACCGCCCCTTCCCTAGTTGGACTGTTTACATATTATTTTAAGAAGCCCTCCTGGATGCTCCTTACAAACTCCGCCCCGTCTAAGCCCCTGGCACTAAGTGAGTCCCAGTCAATCTTGGGGAAGTTGAAGTCTCCCATCACCACAACCCTGTTGTTTTTACTCTTTTCCAAAATCTGTCTACCTATCTGCTCCTCTATCTCCCGCTGGCTGTTGGGAGGCCTGTAGTATACCCCCAACATTGTGACTGCACCTTCTTATTCCTGATCTCTACCCATATAGCCTCACTGCCCTCTGAGGTGTCCTCCCGCAGTACAGCTGTGATATTCAGACCCTCAGCCACGTCCATCACTGACCGGGAGACGCCTTGGACACCTTCACTCATGGTGCCAACGTCATGCACCAGGCCCCCCACTGCGGTCGCCACCCTGTCAGTGTTGGCCTCGATGCCACGTATTGCCGGCGACATCTCCTGTGCCCGTAGCCCCTGAGACTCCTCCAAGCGGCTATAGATCAGCTGGAGTGACGCTGAATCTGCCTCCACCAGATGTGCACCATCAGCAGTGTGGTGCTCACCAGATGGTGCTCCAGGGGCCTGACCACTAAGTCCCACTGAGATGTGTGTATCTGCGCTGGTGGAGGGTGGGGATGACAGCTATAATGGTTGCACCCTCAGAGCTCCCCTCCAAGGTGTTCTCCTCGGAGTCAGGAGAGGCTCGGCTGGAGGACCTGCAGGAGAATGGACATGTGGTCAGTGGGAGGGATGCGTCAGTCAGTAAGGGTCGGCACGGTAGCACAGTGGTTAACACTGGTGTTTCATAGTTCCCTGGTCCCAGGTTCGATTCCCCGCTGGGTCACTGTCTGCGCGGAGTCTGCACGCTCTCCTCGAGTCTGCGTGGGTTTCCTCCGGGTGCTCCGGTTTCCTCCCACAGTCCAAAGATGCGCAGGTTAGGTGGATTGGCCATGATAAATTATCTTAAGTGTCCAAAAAGGTTAGGTGGGGTTACTGGGTTACGGGGATAGGAGGTGTGGGCCAGTGCAGACTTGATGGGCCGAATGGCCTCCATCTGCACTGTAAATTCTATGCAAGGCAATCACTACTCCTGTTTGACAGGTCCCCCGGGTGAAGCCCGCTGGTTTCTCACCTCTCCGGCGTCTGCCAGCCTCCGCGTGGGTGACCGTCCTGTCCTCGGCCACACCGATCACCTCCAGGGCCCGCTCCTCAAAGGAGGTGAGGATTCATATGTACGGCATCCCACTGCCAGTCTGGGCCCTCTCCTGCCGATTGCGGGAGACCTTTTCCTGCACGGTCACAGAGAAGGCACACGCGTGGGACACAGTGGTGGCAGAGGGGGTGTGAAGGCAGGGTTTGAAGGGATTGAGGGGGTAGGCGGTAGGGCTGAGGGTGGCATGGAGAGATGGGGGTTGGATACTCACTTGGCGGAGTGAGGGGGAGCGTTGGTGTCTACTCGTTTGTGCTACTTGGTGCAGGTCGTTGTTGGGGACAGTGTAGAGGGAGCTTCATCCTGTATCTAACCCCGTGCTGTACCTGTCCTGGGAGTGTTTGATGGGGACAGTGTAGAGAGATCTTTATTCAGTGTCTAACCCTTGTTCAAGAAGGGGAGAAGAGACAACCCCGGAAACTATAGAGTGATTTAGCAGTTTGGATCAGAAATTGGCGAGCTGGAAGAAGACAAAGGGTGGTGGTTGATGGGAAATGTTCAGACTGGAGTCCAGTTACTAGTGGAGTACCACAAGGATCTGTTTTGGAGCCATTGCTGTTTGTCATTTTCATAAATGACCTGGAGGAGGGCATAGAAGGGTGGGTGAGTAAATTTCCAGATGACGCTAAAGTCGGTGGAGTTGTGGACAGTGCGGAAGGATGTTACAAGTTACAGAGGGACAAAGATAAGCTGCAGCGCTGGGCTGAGAGGCGGCAAATGGAGTTTAATGCAGAAAAGTGTGAGGTGATTCATTTTGGAAGGAATAACAGGAAGACAGAGTACTGGGCTAATGGTAAGATTCTTGGTTGTGTGGATGATCAGAGAGATCTTGGTGTCCATGTACATAGATCCATGAAAGTTGCCACCCAGATTGAGAGGGTCGTTAAGAAGGCGTACGGTGTGTTAGCTTTTATTGGTAGAGGGATTGAGTTTAGGAGCCATGAGGTCATGGTGCAGCTGTACAAAACTCTGGTGCGGTCGCATTTGGAGTATTGCGTGCAGTTCTGGTCGCTGCATTATAGGAAGGCAGTGGAAGCATTGGAAAGGGTGCAGAGGAGGTTTACCAGAATGTTGCCTGTTATGGAGGGAAGATCTTCTGAGGGAAGGCTGAGGGACTTGAGGCTGTTTTCGTTCGAGAGAAGAAGGTTGAGAGGTGACTTCATTGAGGCATACAAGATGATCAGAGGATTGGATAAGGTGGACAGTGAGAGTCTTCTTCCTCGGATGGTGATGTCTCGCACGAGGGGGCATAGCTTTAAATTGAGGGGAGATAGATATAGGACAGATGTCAGAGGTATGTTCTTTACTCAGAGAGTAGTAAGGGCATGGAATGCCCTGCCTGCATCAGGAGTGGACTCACCAACACTAAGGGCCTTCAAATGGTCATTGGATAGACATATGGACGATAAGGGAATAGTGTAGATGGGCTTTAGAGTGGTTTCACAGGTCGGCGTAACATCGAGCGCCGAAGGGCCTGTACTGCGCTGTAATGTTCTATGTTCTATATTCTAACCCTGTGCTGTACCTGTCCTAGGAGCGTTTGATGGGGACAGTGTGGAAGGAGTTTACTCTGTATCTAACCCTGCACTGTACCTCGTCTGGGAGTGTTTGATGGGGACAGTGTGGAAGGAGCTTTACTCTGTATCTAACCCCGTGCTATCCCTCTCCTGGGAGTGTTTGATGGGGACAGTGTGGAAGGAGCTTTACTCTGCATCTAACCCCGTGCTGTACCTGTCCTTGGGGTGTTTGATGGGGACAGTGTAGAGGGAGCTTTACTCTGCATTTAACCCCGTGCTGTACCTGTCCTGGGTGTGTTTGATGGGGACAGTGTAGAGGGAGCTTTACTCTGTATCTAACCCCGTGCTGCACCTGTCCTGGGAGTGTTTGATGGGGACAGTCTTTATTCTGTCTCTAACCCTGTGCTGTACCTTTCCTCGGAGCGTTTGATGGACAAAGGAGAGAATTTTTTAAAAAGGGAGCATATAGGAGGTGAACAAGCAGGGAAGATGTTGCTTCTGGTTAAAAGGCAAAGTGAGGTTAATAATCCAGGAATGTTGTTGATTAAATAACTTCCAACGTGTGCAGTTCCTGTTCATTAATTGATGGTAATTGTGCAGAATGTTGTCTAACCATCGCAGAGGAATGTAAAGAAGCAAGTTAGAACACGGATAACACACGGACCCTGTGACACAGAATCAGCCCTCCCCCACCCGTTGAGCGGGCACGCCTGCACAGTGCGGCCCCATTGTCAAAAATCTGCTTGGAGCCTTTTTGAGGCTGCAGCAGCCGCCATTGTTAAAAGCATAAGTTGGGGGAGAATGATGTGATTGGTTGTGTTCTGAACTTTGATGCTGATGAAGTGGAAGTCTCTTACAGCTTTAACTTCAACCAAGAGGTGGCAACTTTCCTCACCTTGGTTTTTAAACATTCCAAAACAAAGTGCCTGCAGGTCGTATTTGGAAGCTTTGTCAATTAATTGATTTTTATGTGTCTTTTATTTTTTAACATTTTTAATTGTAATGTTTGGGTGAAATGAGGTGAGCCTCCAATTTCTAGAGGATGAAAACATATTCATTTTCTGCATTTATTCCTGTTAAACTTTATCAAATAACCCCCCCGCCCCCACCCCCCCCCCGCCCCCACCCCACCCCAGAACTTGTAAAAAACAAGCTGGCTCCTGCGGCCGTTGCCGCCAATTTGCGCAATCGGAGACGTAGAAGATTTTTTCAAAAAAAAATTCTGTGTAATCTTCCTGCCTGAAGGGAAGCAGAGAGCAGGTCACGCCCCCTGAACATTGACACCACGTGCTTTGGGCGCGATTGCGATTCCTCCATTTTGTCAGCAGTAAGGTAAGAGAAAATGGTGCATCGCGAATGTTAGCCGGCGTGGGCCGCGAATGTCGGCCGGCGTGGGTCGCAAAGGTCAGCCGGGTTGGGTCCCGAATGTTGGACGTTTGGTAAAAATGGGACCCCGGAAAAAGAGTTTGGAAAACACTGATTTAGATAAACGGCAAAACCACTTTGCTTTACATTGTCTCACATTCAACAGTTAAACAATTCCCAAAAATCAGTCGGCCGCCCCAGCTGGACTTACTCCAGTCCTTGCAGCTGTAGATTTTACATTGACCAATGAATTTCACTTCAGGCAGCATGGTAACTGCATGATCAGCTTGTCGTTTAACCCCTTCCTGCTCCCTGGCCAACTTTACCAGGGGACGACTTACCAGGGGTAAGCCATGGGGTACAGGTCCCTGCACAGAGTCTGTCCTTGTTGCTCAGAAGGGAAGGGGGGAGAGGAGTAGAGCATTAGTCACTGGAGACTCCATAGTTAGGCGGATAGATAGGAGATTCTGTGGGAACGAGAGAGACTCGCGGTTGGTGTGTTGCCTCCCAGGTGCCAGGGTGCGTGATGTCTCGGATCGTGTTTTGGGGATCCTTAAGGGGGAGCTGCCCCAAGTCGTGGTCCACATAGGTACCAACGACATAGGTAGGAAAAGGGATCGGGATGTAAGGCAGGAATTCAGGGAGCTAGGGTGGAAACTTAGATCCAGGACAAACAGAGTTATTATCTCTGGGTTGTTACCCGTGCCACGTGATAGCAAGACGAGGAATAGGAGGGAGAGGAGTTGAACATGTGGCTACAGGGATGGTGCAGGAGGGAGGGTTTCAGATTTCTGGATAATTGGGCTCATTCTGGGGTCGGTGGGACCTCTACAAACGGGATGGTCTACACCTGGACCAGAGGGGTACCAATATCCTGGGGGGCAAATTTGCTAATGCTCTTCAGGAGGGTTTAAACTAGTTCAGCAGGGGCTTGGGAACCTGAATTGTAGCTCCAGTATACAGGGGGTTGAGAGTAGTGATGTCATGAGTAAGGTTTTAAAGTTGCAGGAGTGTACCGGCAGGCTTAAAGTGGTTTAAAGTGTGTCTTCTTCACTGCCAGGAGCATCCGGAATAAGGTGGGTGAACTTGCGGCATGGGTTGGTACCTGGGACTTCGATGTTGTGGCCATTTCGGAGACATGGATAGAGCAGGGACAGGAATGGTTGTTGCAGGTGCCTGGGTTTAGATATTTCAGTCAGCTCAGGAAGGTGGGAAAAGAGGGGGAGGGGTGGCATTGTTAGTCAAGGACAGTATTACGGTGGCAGAAAAGACGTTTGATGAGGACCCGTCTACTGAGGTAGTATGGGCTGAGGTTAGAAACAGGAAAGGAGAGGTCACCCTGTTAGGGGTTTTCTATAGGCCTCTGAAAAGTTCCAGAGATGTAGAGGAAAGGATTGCAAAGATGATTCTGGATAGGAGCGAAAGAAACAGGGTAGTTGTTATGGGGGACTTTAACTTTCCAAATATTGACTGGAAACGCTATAATTCGAGTACTTTACATGGGTCTGTTTTTGTCCAATGTGTGCAGGAGGGTTTCCTGACACAGTTTGTATATAGGCCAACGAGAGTCGAGGCCATATTGGATTTGGTACTGGGTAATGAACCAGGGCAATTGTTAGATTTGGTGGTAGGTGAGCACTTTGGTGATAGTGACCACAATTCGATTACGTTTACTTTAGTGATGGAAAGGGATAGGTATATACCGCAGGGCAAGAGTTATATCTGGGGGGAAAGTTGCCACCCAGGTTGATAGGGTTGTGAAGAAGGCCTATGGAGTGTTGGCCTTTATTGGTAGAGGGATTGAGTTCCGGAGTCGGGAGGTCATGTTGCAGCTGTACAGAACTCTGGTACGGCCACATTTGGAGTATTGCGTACAGTTCTGGTCACCGCATTATAGGAAGGACGTGGAGGCTTTGGAGCGGGTGCAGAGGAGATTTACCAGGATGTTGCCCGGTATGGAGGGAAAATCTTATGAGGAAAGGCTGATGGACGTGAGGTTGTTTTCGTTGGAGAGAAGAAGGTTAAGAGGAGACTTAATAGAGGCAGACAAAATGATCAGGGGGTTAGATAGGGTGGACAGTGAGAGCCTTCACCCGTGGATGGAAATGGCTGGCACGAGAGGACATAGCTTTAAACTGAGGGGTAATAGATATAGGACAGAGGTCAGAGGTAGGTTCTTTACGCAAAGAGTAGTGAGGCCGTGGAATGCCCTACCTGCTACAGTAGTGAACTCGCCAACATTGAGGGCATTTAAAAGTTTATTGGATAAACATATGGATGATAATGGCATAGTGTAGGTTAGATGGATTTTGTTTCGGTGCAACATCGTGGGCCGAAGGGCCTGTACTGCGCTGTATCATTCTATGTTCTATGTTCTATTAAAAGGCAATTATGATGCGATGAGGTGAGACTTAGGATGCATCGGATGGAGAGGAAACCTGCAGGAGATGGGCTCAATGGAAATGTGGAGCTTGTTCAAGGAACAGCTACTGCGTGTCCTTGATAAATATGTACCTGTCAGGCAGGGAGGAAGTGGTCGAGCAAGGGAACCGCCGTTTACTAAAGCAGTCGAAACACTTGTCAAGAGGAAGAAGGAGGCTTATGTAAAGATGAGACATGAAGGTTCAGTTAGGGCGCTCGAGAGTTACAAGTTAGCTAGGAAGGACCTAAAGAGAGAGCTAAGAAGAGCCAGGAGGGGACATGAGAAGTCTTTGGCAGGTAGGATCAAGGATAACCCTAAAGCTTTCTATAGATATGTCAGGAATAAATGAATGACGAGGGTAAGAGTAGGGCCAGTCAAGGACAGTAGTGAGAAGTTGTGCTTGGAGTCCGAGGAGATAGGAGAGGTGCTAAATGAATATTTTTTGTCAGTATTCACACAGGAAAAAGACAATGTTCTCGAGGAGAATACTGAGATTCAGGCTACTAGACTAGAAGGGCTTGTGGTTCATGAGGAGGTGTTAGCAATTCTGGAAAGTGTGAAAATTGATAAGTCCCCTGTGCCGGATGGGATCTATCCTTGGATTCTTTGGGAAGCTAGGGAGGAGATTGCTGAGCCTTTGGCTTTGATCTTTAAGTCATCTATGTCTACAGGAATAGTGCCAGAAGACTGGAGAATCACAAATGTTGTCCCCTTGTTCAAGAAGGGGAGTAGGGACAACCCCAGTAACTATAGACCAGTGAGCCTTACTTCTGTGGTGGGCAAAATCTTGGAAAGGTTTATAAGAGATAGGGTGTATAATCATCTGGAAAGGAATAATTTGATTAGAGATAGTCAACGCTGTTTTGTGAAGAGTAGGTCGTGCCTCACAAACCTTATTGAGTTCTTTGAGAAGGTGACTAAACAGGTAGATGAGGGTAAAGCAGTTGATGTGGTGTACATGGATTTCAGTAAGGCGTTTGATAAGGTCCCCCACGGTAGGCTACTGCAGAAAATACGGAGGCATGGGATTTAGGGTGATTTAGCAGTTTGGATCAGAAATTGGCTAGCTGGAAGAAGACAAAGGGTGGTGGTTGATGGGAAATGTTCAGACTGGAGTCCAGTTACTAGTGGTATACCACAAGGATCTGTTTTGGGAAAACTGCTGTTTTTCATTTTTATAAATGACCTGGAGGAGGGCGTAGAAGGATGGGTGAGTAAATTTGCAGATTACACTAAAGTCGGTGGGAGTTGTGGACAGTGCGGAAGGAGGTTACAAGTTACAGAGGGACATAGATAAGCTGCAGCGCTGGGCTGAGAGGTGGCAAATGGAGTTTAATGCAGAAAAGTGTGAGGTGATTCTTTTTGGAAGAATAACAGGAAGACTGAGTACTATGCTAATGGTAAGATTCTTGGCAGTGTGGATGAGCAGAGAGATCTCGGTGTCCATGTACATAGATCCCTGAAAGTTGCCACCAAGGTTGAAAGGGTTATTTTGAAGGCATACGGTGTGTTAGCTTTTATTGGTAGAGGGATTGAGTTTCGGAGCCATGAGGTCATGTTGCAGCTGTACAAAACTCTGGTGCGGCCGCATTTGGTGTATTGCGTGCAATTCTGGTCGCCGCATTATAGGAAGGAATGTGGAAGCATTGGAAAGGGTGCAGAGGAGATTTACCAGAATGTTGCCTGGTATGGAGGAAAGATCTTATAAGGAAAGACTGAGGGACTTGAGGCTGTTTTCGTTAGAGAGGAGAAGGGTAAGAGGTGACTTAATTGAGGCATACAAGTTGCTCAGAGGATTAGATAGGGTGGACAGTGAGAGCCTTTTTCCTCGGATGGTGATGTCGAGCACGAGGGGACATAGCTTTAAATTGAGGGGAGATAGATATAGGACAGATGTCAGAGGTAGGTTCTTTACTCAGAGAGTAGTAAGGGTGTAGAATGCCCTGCCTGCAAAAGTAGTGGATTCACCAACACTAAGGGCATTAAAATGGTCATTGGATAGACATATGGACAATAAGGGAATAGTGTAGATTCGCTTTAGAGTGCTTTCACAGGTCGGCGCAACATCGAGGGCCGAAGGGCCTGTACTGCGCTGTAATGTTCTATGCTCTATATTCTAATCCTCTGCTGTTCCTGTGCTGGGGGTGTTTGATGGGGACAGTGTCGAGGGAGCTTTACTCTGTATCTAACCCCGTGCTTTACCTGTCCTGGGAGTGTTTGATTGGGACAGTGTAGAGAGATCTTTATTCTGTGTCTAACCCTGTGCTGTACCTGTTCTGGGAGTGTTTGATTGGGACAGTGTAGAGGGAGCTTTATTCTGTATCTAACCCCGTGCTGTACCTGTCCTGGGAGTGTTTGATTGGGACAGTGTAGAGGGAGCTTTATTCTGTATCTAACCCCGTGCTGTACCTGTCCTGGGAGTGTTTGATGGGGACAGTGTAGAGGGAGCTTTACTCTGTATCTAACCCCGTGCTGTCCCTGTCCTGGGAGTGTTTGATTGGGACAGTGTAGAGGGAGCTTTATTCTGTATCTAACCCCGTGCTGTACCTGTCCTGGGAGTGTTTGATGGGGACAGTGTAGAGAGATCTTTATTCTGTGTCTAACCCTGTGCTGTACCTGTTCTGGGAGTGTTTGATGGGGACAGTGTAGAGGGAGCTTTACTCTATATCTAACCCCGTGCTGTCCATGTCCTGGGAGTGTTTGATGGGGGCAGTGTAGAGGGAGCTTTACTCTGTATCTAACCCCGTGCAGTCCCTGTCCTGGGAGTGTTTGATGCGACAGTGTAGAGGGAGCTTTATTCTGTATCTATCCCCCTGCTGTACCTGTCCTGGGAGTGTTTGATGGGGACAGTGTAGAGGGAGCTTTACTCTGGATCTAACCCCGTGCTGTCCCTGTCCTGGGAGTGTTTGATGGGGACAGTGTAGAGGGAGCTTTATTCTGTGTCTAACCCCGTGCTGTACCTGTCCTGGGAGTGTTTGATGGGGACAGTGTAGAGAGATCTTTATTCTGTGTCTAACCCTGTGCTGTACCTGTTCTGGGAGTGTTTGATGGGGACAGTGTAGAGGGAGCTTTACTCTATATCTAACCCTGCGCTGTACCTGTCCTGGGAGTGTTTGATGGGGACAGTGTAGAGGGAGCTTTACTCTGTATCTAACCCCGTGCTGTCCCTGCCCTGGGAGTGTTTGATTGGGACAGTGTAGAGGGAGCTTTATTCTGTATCTAACCCCGTGCTGTACCTGTCCTGGGAGTGTTTGATGGGGACAGTGTAGAGAGATCTTTATTCTGTGTCTAACCCTGTGCTGTACCTGTTCTGGGAGTGTTTGATGGGGACAGTGTTGAGGGAGATTTACTCTATATCTAACCCCGTGCTGTACCTGTCCTGGGAGTTTTTGATGGGGGCAGTGTAGAGGGAGCTTTACTCTGTATCTAACCCCGTGCAGTCCCTGTCCTGGGAGTGTTTGATGCGACAGTGTAGAGGGAGCTTTATTCTGTATCTATCCCCCTGCTGTACCTGTCCTGGGAGTGTTTGATGGGGACAGTGTAGAGGGAGCTTTACTCTGGATCTAACCCTGTGCTGTCCCTGTACTGGGAGTGTTTGATGGGGACAGTGTAGAGGGAGCTTTATTCTGTGTCTAACCCCGTGCTGTACCTGTCCTGGGAGTGTTTGATGGGGACAGTGTAGAGAGATCTTTATTCTGTGTCCAACCATGTGCTGTACCTGTTCTGGGAGTGTTTGATGGGGACAGTGTAGAGGGAGCTTTACTCTATATCTAACCCCGTGCTGTACCTGTCCTGGGAGTGTTTGATGGGGGCAGTGTAGAGGGAGCTTTACTCTGTATCTAACCCCGTGCAGTCCCTGTCCTGGGAGTGTTTGATGCAACAGTGTAGAGGGAGCTTTATTCTGTATCTATCCCCCTGCTGTACCTGTCCTGGGAGTGTTTGATGGGGACAGTGTAGAGGGAGCTTTACTCTGGATCTAACCCCGTTCTGTCCCTGTCCTGGGAGTGTTTGATGGGGACAGTGTAGAGGGAGCTTTACTCTGTATCTAACCCCATGCTGTACCTGTCCTGGGAGTGTTTGATGGGGACAGTGTAGAGGGAGCTTTACTCTGTATCTAACCCTGTGCTGTACCTTTCCTCGGAGCGTTTGATGGACAAAGGAGAGAATTTTTTAAAAAGGGAGCATATAGGAGGTGAACAAGCAGGGAAGATGTTGCTTCTGGTTAAAAGACAAAGTGAGGTTAATAATCCAGGAATGTTGTTGATTGAATAAATTCCAACGTGTCCAGTTCCTGTTCATAAATTTGGATTGGATTTGTTTGTTGTCACGTGTACCGAGGTACAGTGAAAAGTATTTTTCTGCGAGCAGCTCAACAGATCTAATTGATGGTAATTGTGCGGAATGTTGTATAACCATCGCAGAGGAATGTAAAGAAGCAAGTTAGAACACGGATAACACACGGACCCTGTGACACAGAATCAGCCCTCCCCCACCCGTTGAGCGGGCACGCCTGCACAATGCGGCCCCATTGTCAAAAATCTGCTTGGAGCCTTTTTGAGGCTGCAGCAGCCGCCATTGTTAAAAGCATAAGTTGGGGGAGAATGATGTGATTGGTTGTGTTCTGAACTTTGATGCTGATGAAGTGGAAGTCTCTTACAGCTTTAACTTCAACCAAGAGGTGGCAACTTTCCTCACCTTGGTTTTTAAACATTCCAAAACAAAGTGCCTGCAGGTCGTATTTGGAAGCTTTTTCAATTAATTGATTTTTAAGTGTCTTATATTTTTTAACATTTTTAATTTTAATGTTTGGGTGAAATGTGGTGAGCCTCCAATTTCTAGAGGATGAAAACATATTCATTTTCTGCATTTTTTTCCTGTTAAACTTTATCAAATAACCCTCCCCCCCCACCCCCCCACCGCCGATCAACCATCACCCTTCTTAGGCCAGCCTCCAGCCCGCCCTCGGGTGTCCACCATCATCGACCTCCTCTTTGTCCCCACGCGCCAGTCCCTCCCCTGTCAGCAGAACAGTTCTCAGAACAAAACAACAATCCCGACCCCCCGTAACAAACAAATTACTTGCTCGCCCCCACTGCGATTCCGTGAGCCAGCCAGCCCAGCTAGCCTGGTAGCCCCTGGCCATGGCGCCAAGCATTCTACCCCCCACTGATCTCCACCCCCCCCCCCCCCGCCCCCCGCCGTTCGAACATACATAAGCAAATTACAATCCCCAACAAACCCAAAGAAGAAAATTCCACTCACCATCCCCCAATTAAAACAAAGTTAACCCACAGACAACTCTGAGCAATGGCCCAAAACTTGGTACAAAACCAATCCATACAAAACCCAAAAGAAAAGGCAGCACGGTAGCATTGTGGATAGCACAATTGCTTCACAGCTCCAGGGTCCCAGGTTCGATTCCAGCTTGGGTCACTGTCTGTGCGGAGTCTGCACATCCTCCCCGTGTGTGCGTGGGTTTCCTCTGGGTGCTCCGGTTTCCTCCCACAGTCCAAAGATGTGCAGGTTAGGTGGATTGGCCATGATAAATTGCCCTTACTGTCCAAAATTGCCCTTAGTGTTGGGTGGGGTTACTGGGTTATGGGGATAGGGTGGAGGTGTTAACCTTGGGTAGGGTGCTCTTTCCAAGAGCTGGTGCAGACTCGATGGGCCGAATGGCCTCCTGCTGCACTGTAAATTCTATGATTCTATGATTCTATGTAACGGAATTAAGCAGAACAAGCACAGATTTACCCGTCCCCAAGTTCAATGTCCTCCATCACCAGCTAGTCCCCTGTCTTTCACAAAGTTCATCGCCTCCTCCGACGATGCAAAATATAGTTCTTGACCTTCATAGTTGACCCACAAACGAGCTGGGTACAGCATGCCGAACTTCACCCCCTTCTTGAAGAGGGACGATTTTACTTTGTTAAAGCTCGCCCTTCTCTTAGCCAGTTCAGTCCCCAAGTCCTGGTAAATGCACAGCTCGTTATTCTCCCATTTGCAGCTCCTCGTCTCCCTGGCCCACCTCAAGATCTGCTCCTTGTCCAGGAACCGGTGCAATTGCACCATCGCCCTCGGTGGCCCTTTCGTCTGCGGCTTCCTCGCAAGTGCTCTGTGCGCCCTGTCCACCTCCTGCAGCCTTTTCTGGTGGTCCTTCATCAAATCCATCTCCACCGCCATCGCGGTGAGCTGGTCCTCGTGCTCAGTCACCCTCTCTTCCATCTTCTGGTCGCCTGTCCCTGGGCTTCCAATCTTTGCTCCATCCGGTCAATCCCCGTCTTAATCGGGTCCAGATACTCTTGCCTTTGCTTGGCGAAGCTCTCCTGGAGGAAGTTCACCAGCTGCTCTGTTGACCACTGGGCCGGCAATCCCAGCTCCTGAGCCTCCGCCATGTTTCCCTGTGCTGCAGAAACCACTCTCTTCTATGCCCAACAATCACTTCTTTGCAGACCCCTTCTGGTCCGCGACTCCATAAACCGGTGGGAGATTCCTCCTCTCTACCTCACCAGTCTCCTGTTTTGCCGATCAAATCCCCCATAATCTGCATTCTTGCAACTCTGGCCTCTTGTGGACCCCGGTAGCATCGTCGTTGGCACAATTGCTTCACAGCTCCAGGGTCCCAGGTTCGATTCCTGGCTTGGGTCACTGTCTGTGCGGAGTCTGCATGTTCTCCCCGTGTGTGCGTGGGTTTCCTCCGGGTGCTCCGGTTTCCTCCCACAGTCCAAAGATGTGCAGGGTTAGGTGGATTAGCCACGCTAAATTGCCCTTAGGTTAGGTGGGGTTACTTGGGTTACGGGGAGAGGGTGGAGGTGTGGGGTTAAGTGGGGTGCTCTTTCTAAGAGCCGGTGCAGACTCGATGTGCTGAATGCCCTCCTTCTACACTGTCAATTCTATGACCTATGTACGTGGACTCCAAGATCTCTCTGTTCCTCCACACTTCCAAGATTCCTGCCTTTAACCCTGTATTCAGCATCCAAATTCGACCTTTCAAAATGAATCACTTCACATTTATCAAAGTTGAACTCCACCTGCCACTTCTTAGCCCAGCTCTGCATCCTGTCAATGTCCTGTTGTAACCTGCAACAACTCTCAACACTATCTACAACTCCCCCAACCTTCATGTCATCGGCAAACTTACTCAGCCCCCTTCCACTTCCTCATCCAAGTCATTTATAAAAACCACAAAGAGCAGAGGTCCCAGAACAGATCCTTGCGGGACACCACTGGTCACCGACCTCCAGGCGGAATACTTTCCATCCACTACCACTCGCTGTCTTCTTTCGGCCAGCCAATTCTGTATCCAGACAACCAAATTTCCCTGTATCCCATGCCCCTTAACTTTTTGAATGAGCCTACCATGGGGAACCTTAGCAAATGCCTTACTGAAATCCATATACACCACATCCACTGCCCAACCTTCATCAATGTGTCTCGTCACATCCTCAAAGAATTCAATGAGGCTTGTGAGGCATGACCTGCCCCTCACAAAGCCATGCTGACTATCTTTAATCAAACTATGTTTTTCTAAATAATCATAAATCCTATCTCTCAGAATCCTTTCCAAAATTTTGCTCACCACAGACGCAAGACTGACTGGTCTGTAATTCCCAGGGATTTCCGTTCCCTTTCTTGAATAGGGGAACAACAGTCGCCACCCTCCAATCATCCGGTACTACTCCAGTGAATGTGAGGATGCAAAGGTCATCGCTAACGGCGCAGCAATCTCCTCCCTCGCTTCCCGTAGTAACCTTGGGGATATCCCGTCAGGCCCAGGGGACCTATCTATCCTGATGCTTTTCAAATTTCCAGCACATCCTCCTTCTTAATATTAACCTGTTTGAGTCTATCAACCTGGTTCACACTGTTCTCATGGGCAACAAGGTCCCTCTCTCTATTGAATACTGATGCAAAGTATTCATTTATGGCCTCCCCCATCTCTTCAGACTCTCGGCACAAGTTCCCTCCACTATCCCTGATCGGCCCTACTCTCACTCTGATCATCCTCTTATTTCTCACATAAGTGTAGAATGCCTTGGGGTTTTCCCTAATCCTTCCCGCCAGGGCTTTTCATGCCCCCTTCTAGCTCTCCTAAGTCTATTTTTGAGTTCCTTCCTGGCTACCTTGTAACCCTCTAGAGCCGGGTCAGATCCTTGCTTCCTCAACCTTACGTAAGCTTCCCCCTTCCTCTTGACTAGAAGCTCCACTTCTCTTGTCATCCAAGGCTCCTTCACCTACCACTCCTTCCTCGTCTCAGTGGGACAAAACTATCCAGCACTCGCAGCAAGTGCTCCTGAAACAAACCCCACGTTACTGTTGTGCATTTGTGCAACTGTTCCCACTTTATGCTCCTCAGCTCCTGTCCAATAGCAGGAGAATTTCCCCTCCCCCAATGAAATACCTTCCCATACTGTCTGTTCTTATCCCTCTCCATGAGGGATAGGAGTCGTGGCCTCTGTCACCAAAATGACACAGAATCACTCCCCCCCCAGTATCAGTGACACAGAATCAATATTCCTATCGTGGACGGCACGTTAAACAGTGGTTAGCACTGTTGCTTCACAGCATCAGGGTCCCAGGTTCGATTCCGGTCTGGGACACTGTCTGTGCGCAGTCTGCACGTTCTCCCCGTGTCTGCGTGGGTTTCCTCCGGGTGCTCCGGTTTCCTCCCACAAGTCCCAAAAGAAGTGCTGTTAGATAATTTGGGCATTCTGAATTCTCCCTCTGTGTACTCGAACCGGCGCCGGAATGTGGCGACTGGGGGATTTTCACAGTAACTTCATTGTAGTCTTAATGTAAGCCTACTTGTGACACTAATAAATATTATTATTATTATTATTACCTCCTCTTCCATTTCTGTCGGTGTCGAACGAGTGATCACAAACAGACCGTCACCTCGGGTGTGCGAGAGTTCTTTCCGGGTGTGCAAGAGTACATCCCGGGTGTGCGAGAGTTCTTCCCGCATGTGCGAGTTCTTCCCGGGTTTGCGAGAGGTCTTCCCGGGTGTGCGAGAGTTCTTCCTGGGTGTGCGAGAGTTCTTCCCGGGTGTGCCAGAGGTGTTCCCGGGTGTGCGAGAGTTCTTCCCAGGAGTGCGAGAGTTCTTCCCGGGTGTGCGAGAGTTCTTCCCGGGAATGCGCGAGTTCTTTCCGGAAGAGCGAGAGTTCTTCCCAGGAGTGCGAGTGTTCTTCCCAGGAGTGCGAGAGTTCTTCCTGGGAGGGCGAGGGATCTTCCCGGGTGAGTGAGAGTTCTTCCCGGGAGTGCGAGAGTTCTTCCCGTGTGTGCGAGGGTTCTTCCCGGGAGTGCGAGAGTTCTTCCCGGGTGTGCGAGAGTTCTTCCCGGGAGTGAGAGAGTTCTTCCCGGGAGTGCGAGGGTTCTTCCCAGGAGTGCGAGAGTTCTTCCCGGGTGTGCGAGGGTTCTTCCCGGGAGTGCCAAAGTTCTTCCCGGGTGTGCGAGGGTTCTTCCCGGGTGTGCGAGGGTTCTTCCCGGGTATGCGAGAGTTCTTCCCGGGAGTGCGAGGGTTCTTCCCGGGTGTGCGAGGGTTCTTCCCGGGTGTGTGAGAGTTCTTCCCGGGAGTGCGAGGGTGCTTCCCGGGTGTGCGAGGGTTCTTCCCGGGTGTGCGAGGGTTCTTCCCGCGTGTGCAAGGGTTCTTCCCGGGTGTGCGAGGGTTCTTCCCGGGTGTGCGAGGGTTCTTCCCGGGTGTGCGTGGGTTCTTCCCGGGTGTGCGAGAGTTCTTCCCGGGTGTGCGAGAGTTCTTCCCGGGTGTGCAAGAGTTCTTCCCGGGTGTGCGAGAGTTCTTCCCGGGTGTGCAAGAGTTCTTCCCGGGTGTGCGAGAGTTCTTCCAAGGTGTGCAAGAGTTCTTCCCGGGTGTGCGAGAGTTCTTCCCGGGTGTGTGCGAGTTCTTCCCAGGTGTGCAAGAGGTCTTCCCGGGTGTGCAAGAGTTCTTCCTGGGTGTGCGAGAGTTCTTTCCGGGTTTGTGAGTGTTCTTCCCGGGTGTGCGAGAGTTCTTCCCAGGTGTGCAAGAGGTCTTCCCGGGTGTGCAAGAGTTCTTCCTGGGTGTGCGAGAGTTCTTTCCGGGTTTGTGAGTGTTCTTCCCGGGTGTGCGAGAGTTCTTCTCAGGTGTGCAAGAGGTCTTCCCGGGTGTGCGAGAGTTCTTCCCTGGTGTGCGAGAGGTCTTCCCGGGAGTGCGAGGGTTCTTCCCGGGTGTGTGAGAGTTCTTCCCAGGAGTGCGAGAGTTCGTCCCGGGTGTGCCAGAGTTCTTCCCAGGAGTGCGAGGGTTCTACCCGGGAGTGCGAGGGTTCTTCCCGGGAGTGCGAGGGTTCTTCCCGGAAATGCGAGGGTTCTTCCCGGGTGTGCGAGGTTCTTCCCGGGTGGGCGAGAGTTCTTCCCGGGTGTGCCAGAGTTCTTCCCAGGAGTGCGAGATATCTTCCCAGGTGTGCGAGAGTTCTTCCCGGGAGTGCGAGGGTTCTACCTGGGTGTGCGAGAGTTCTTCCCGGGTGTGCGAGGTTCTTCCTGGGTGGGCGAGAGTTCTTGCCGGGTGTGCGAGAGTTCTACCCTGGTGTGCGAGAGTTCTTCCCGGGTGTGTGAGAGTTCTTCCCCGGAGTGCGAGATTTCTTCCCGGGTGTGCGAGATTTCTTCCCGGGTGTGCGAGAGTTCTTCCCGGGTGTGCGAGAGTTCTTCCCTGGTTTGCGAGAGTTCTTCCCGGGTGTGCAAGAGTTCTTCCCCGCGTGTGCAAGGGTTCTTCCCGGGAGTGCGAGAGTTCTTCCTGGGAGTGCGAGAGTTCTTCCCGGGTGTGCGAGAGTTCTTCCCGGGAGTGCGAGAGTTCTTCCCGGGAGTGCGAGGGTTCTTCCCCGGAGTGCGAGAGTTCTTCCCCGGAGTGCGAGAGTTCTTCCCAGGAGTGCGAGGTTCTACCCGGATGTGCAAGAGTTCTTCCCGGTAGTGCGAGAGTTCTTCCCGGGAGTGCGAGAGTTCTTCCCGGGAGTGCGAGAGTTCTTCCAAGGTGTGCAAGAGTTCTTCCCGGGTGTGCGAGAGTTCTTCCCGGGTGTGTGCGAGTTCTTCCCAGGTGTGCAAGAGGTCTTCCCGGGTGTGCAAGAGTTCTTCCTGGGTGTGCGAGAGTTCTTTCCGGGTTTGTGAGTGTTCTTCCCGGGTGTGCGAGAGTTCTTCTCAGGTGTGCAAGAGGTCTTCCCGGGTGTGCGAGAGTTCTTCCCTGGTGTGCGAGAGGTCTTCCCGGGAGTGCGAGGGTTCTTCCCGGGTGTGTGAGAGTTCTTCCCAGGAGTGCGAGAGTTCGTCCCGGGTGTGCCAGAGTTCTTCCCAGGAGTGCGAGGGTTCTACCCGGGAGTGCGAGGGTTCTTCCCGGGAGTGCGAGGGTTCTTCCCGGAAATGCGAGGGTTCTTCCCGGGTGTGCGAGGTTCTTCCCGGGTGGGCGAGAGTTCTTCCCGGGTGTGCCAGAGTTCTTCCCAGGAGTGCGAGATATCTTCCCAGGTGTGCGAGAGTTCTTCCCGGGAGTGCGAGGGTTCTACCTGGGTGTGCGAGAGTTCTTCCCGGGTGTGCGAGGTTCTTCCTGGGTGGGCGAGAGTTCTTGCCGGGTGTGCGAGAGTTCTACCCTGGTGTGCGAGAGTTCTTCCCGGGTGTGTGAGAGTTCTTCCCCGGAGTGCGAGATTTCTTCCCGGGTGTGCGAGATTTCTTCCCGGGTGTGCGAGAGTTCTTCCCGGGTGTGCGAGAGTTCTTCCCTGGTTTGCGAGAGTTCTTCCCGGGTGTGCAAGAGTTCTTCCCCGCGTGTGCAAGGGTTCTTCCCGGGAGTGCGAGAGTTCTTCCTGGGAGTGCGAGAGTTCTTCCCGGGTGTGCGAGAGTTCTTCCCGGGAGTGCGAGAGTTCTTCCCGGGAGTGCGAGGGTTCTTCCCCGGAGTGCGAGAGTTCTTCCCCGGAGTGCGAGAGTTCTTCCCAGGAGTGCGAGGTTCTACCCGGATGTGCAAGAGTTCTTCCCGGTAGTGCGAGAGTTCTTCCCGGGAGTGCGAGAGTTCTTCCCGGGAGTGCGAGAGTTCTTCCCGGGAGTGTGAGAGTTCTTCCCCGGTGTGCGAGAGTTCTTCCCGGGTGTGCGAGAGTTCTTACCCGGAGTGCGAGATTTCTTCCCGGGTGTGCGAGAGTTCTTCCCGAGTGTGCGAGAGTTCTTCCCTGGTGTGCAAGAGGTCTTCCCGGGTGTGCAAGAGTTCTTCCCAGGTGTGGGAGAGTTCTTCCCGAGTGTGCGAGTGTTCTTCCCGGGTGTGCGAGAGTTCTTCCCTGGTGTGCGAGAGTTCTTCCCTGGTGTGCGAGAGTTCTTCCCGTGTTTGCGAGAGATCTTCCCGGGTGTGCGAGGGTTCTAACCGGGTGTGCGAGAGTTCTTCCCGGGTGTGCGAGGGTTCTACCCGGGTGTGCGAGGGTTCGACCTGGGTGTGCGAAGGTTTTACCCGGGTGTGCGAGAGCTCTTCTCGTGTGTGCGAGAGTTCTTCCCGGGTGTGCGAGAGTTCTTCCCGGGAGAGCGATAGTTCTTCCCGGGTGTGCGAGGGTTCTTCCCAGGAGTGCGAGAGTTCTTCCCGTGTGTGCGAGAGTTCTTCCCGTGTGTGCGAGAGTTCTTCCCGGGTGTGCGAGAGTTCTTCCCGGGAGTGCGAGAGTTCTTCCCGGGTGTGCGAGGGTTCTTCCCAGGAGTGCGAGAGTTCTTCCCGGGAGTGCGAGAGTTCTTCCCGGGAGTGCGAGAATTCTTCCCGGGTGTGCGAGAGTTCTTCCCGGGAGTGCGAGAGTTCTTCCCGGGTATGCGAGGGTTCTACCTGGGCGTGCGAGAGTTCTACCTGGGTGTGCGAGGGTTTTACCCGGGTGTGCGAGAGTTCTTCCCGGGAGTGCGAGGGTTCTTCCCGGGAGTGCGAGAGTTCTTCCCGGGAGTGCGAGAATTCTTCCCGGGTGTGCGAGAGTTCTTCCCGGGAGTGCGAGAGTTCTTCCCGGGTATGCGAGGGTTCTACCTGGGCGTGCGAGAGTTCTACCTGGGTGTGCGAGGGTTTTACCCGGGTGTGCGAGAGTTCTTCCCGGGAGTGCGAGGGTTCTTCCCGGGAGTGCGAGAGTTCTTCCCGGGAGTGCGAGGGTTCTTCCCGGGAGTGCAAGGGTTCTTCCTGTGAGTGCGAGGGTTCTACCTGGGAGTGCGAGAGTTCTACCTGGGTGTGCGAGGGTTTTACCCGGGTGTGCGAGAGTTCTTCCTGGGAGTGCGAGGGTTCTTCCCGGGAGTGCAAGGGTTCTTCCCGGGTGTGCGAGGGTTCTTCCCGGGTGTGCGAGGGTTCTTCCCGGGTGTGCGAGAGTTCTTCCCGGGTGTGCGAGAATTCTTCCCGGGTGTGCGAGGGTTCTTCCCCGGTGTGCGAGAGTTCTTCCCGGGAGTGCGAGAGTTCTTCCCGGGTGTGCGAGAGTTCTTCCCGGGTGTGCGAGGGTTCTTCCCGGGAGTGCGAGGGTTCTTCCCGGGAGTGCGAGAGTTCTTCCCAGGTGTGCGAGAGTTCTTCCCAGGTGTGCGGGGGTTCTTCCCGGGTGTGCGAGAGTTCTTCCCGGGTGTGCAAGAGTTCTTCCCAGGAGTGCGAGAGCTCTTCCCGGGTGTGCGAGAGTTCTTCCCAGGTGTGCGAGGGTTCTAACCGGGTGTGCGAGAGTTCTTCCCAGGTGTGTGTGAGTTCTTCCCGGGTGTGCAAGAGTTCTTCCCGGAAGAGCGAGGGTTCTACCTGGGTTGCGAGGGTTCTAACCGGGTGTGCGAGAGTTCTTCCCGGGTGTGTGTGACTTCTTCCCGGGTGTGCGAGAGTTCTTCCCGGGTGTGCGAGAGTTCTTCCCGGGTGTGCGAGAGTTCTTCCCAGGAGTGCGAGAGTTCTTCCCAGGAGTGCGAGAGTTCTTCCCGGGTGTGCCAGAGGTCTTCCCGGGAGTGCGAGAGTTCTTCCCAGGAGTGCGAGAGTTCTTCCCGGGAGTGCGAGAGTTCTTCCCGGGTGTGCGAGAGTTCTTCCCGGGTGTGCGAGAGTTCTTCCTGGGAGTGCGAGAGTTCTTCCCGGGTGTGCGAGGTTCTACCCTGGTGTGCGACAGTTCTTCCCGGGATTGCGAGGGTTCTTCCCGGGTGTGCGAGGTTTCTTCCTGGGTGTGCGAGAGTTCTTCCCGGGAGTGTGAGGGTGCTTCCCGGGTGTGTGAGAGGTCTTCCCGGGAGTGCGAGAGTTCTTCCCGGGAGTGCGAGGTTGCTTCCCGGGAGTGCGAGAGTTCTTCCCGGGAATGCGAGAGTTCTTCCCGGGTGTGAGAGAGGTCTTCCCGGGTGTGCGAGGGTTCTTCCCGGGAGTGCGAGAGTTCTTCCCGGGTGTGCGGGGGTTTTTCCCGGGAGTGCGAGGGTTCTTCCCGGGAGTGCGAGGGTTCTTCCCGGGTGTGCGAGGGTTCTTCACTGGTGTGCAAGAGTTCTTCCCGGGTGTGCGAGAGTTCTTCCCCGGAGTGTGAGAGTCCTTCCCGCGTGTGCGAGGGTTCTACCTGGGTGTGCGAGGGTTCTAACCGGGTGTGCGAGGGTTCTTCCCGGGACTGCGAGAGTTCTTCCCGGGTGTGCGAGGGTTCTTCCCGGGTGTGCGAGAGTTCTTCCCGGGTGTGCGAGGGTTCTACCCGGGTGTGCGAGAGTTCTTTCCCGGAGTGCGAAAGTTTTTCCCGGGTGTGCGAGAGTTCTTCCCCGGAGTGCGAGAGTTCTCCCGGGTGTGCGAGGGTTCTACCCGGGTGTGCGAGAGTTCTTCCCGGGAGTGCGAGAGTTCTTCCCGGGAGTGCGAGAGTTCTTCCCGGGTGTGCGAGGGTTCTTCCCGGGTGTGCGAGAGTTCTTCCCGTGTGTGCGAGGGTTCTACCCGTGTGTGCGAGAGTTCTTTCCCGGAGTGCGAAAGTTCTTCCCGGGTGTGCGAGAGTTCTTCCCGGGTGTGCGAGAGTTCTTCCCGGGTGTGCGAGGGTTCTTCCCGGGTGTGCGAGGGTTCTTCCCGGGTGTGCGAGGGTTCTTCCCGGGTGTGCGAGAGTTCTTCACGGGTGTGCGAGGGTTCTTCCCGGGTGTGCCAGAATTCTTCCCGGGAGTGCGAGAGTTCTTCCCAGGTGTGCGAGAGTTCTTCCCCGGAGTGCGATAGTTCTTCCCGGGTGTGCGAGAGTTCTTCCCGGGTGTGCGAGGGTTCTTCCCAGGTGTGCGAGAGTTCTTCCCTGGAGTGCGAGGGTCCTTCCCGGGTGTGCGAGAGTTCTTTCCCGGAGTGCGAAAGTTCTTCCCGGGTGTGCGAGAGTTCTTCCCGGGTGTGCGAGAGTTCTTCCCGGGTGTGCGAGGGTTCTTCCCGGGTGTGCGAGGGTTCTTCCCGGGTGTGCGAGAGTTCTTCCCGGGTGTGCGAGGGTTCTTCCCGGGTGTGCCAGAATTCTTCCCGGGAGTGCGAGAGTTCTTCCCAGGTGTGCGAGAGTTCTTCCCCGGAGTGCGATAGTTCTTCCCGGGTGTGCGAGAGTTCTTCCCGGGTGTGCGAGGGTTCTTCCCAGGTGTGCGAGAGTTCTTCCCTGGAGTGCGAGGGTCCTTCCCGGGTGTGCGAGATTTCTTCCCGAGAGTGCGAGAGTTCTTCCCGGAAGAGCGAGAGTTCTTCCCGGGAGTGCAAGAGTTCTTCCCGGGAGTGCGAGAGTTCTTTCCCGGAGTGCGAGAGTTCTTCCCGGTAGTGCGAGAGTTCTTCCCGGGAGTGCGAGAGTTCTTCCCTGGTGTGCGAGGGTTCTACCTGGGTGTGCGAGAGTTCTTTCCCGGAGTGCGAGAGTTCTTCCCGGGAGTGCAAGAGTTCTTCCCGGGAGTGCGAGAGTTCTTCCCGGGAGTGCGAGAGTTCTTCCCGGGTGTGCGAGGGTTCTACCCGGGTGTGCGAGGGTTCTTCCCGGGTGTGCGAGAGTTCTTTCCCGGGTGTGCGAGAGTTCTTTCCCGGAGTGCGAGAGTTCTTCCCCGGAGTGCGAGAGTTCTTCCCGGGTGTGCGAGGGTTCTACCCGGGTGTACGAGGGTTCTTCCCGGGTGCGCGAGAGTTCTTTCCTGGAGTGCGAAAGTTCTTCCCGGGAGTGCGAGAGTTCTTCCCGGGAGTGCGAAAGTTCTTCCCGGGAGTGCGAGAGTTCTTCCCGGAGTGCGAAAGTTCTTCCCGGGTGTGCGAAAGTTCTTCCCGGGTGTGCGAAAGTTCTTTCCCGGAGTGCGAAAGTTCTTCCCAGGTGTGCGAGAGTTCTTCCCGGAGTGCGAAAGTTCTTCCCGGGTGTGCAAAAGTTCTTCCCGGGTGTGCGAGGGTTCTTCCCGGGTGTGCGAGAGTTCTTTCCCGGAGTGCGAAACTTCTTCCCAGGTGTGGGAGAGTTCTTCCCGGAGTGCGAAAGTTCTTCCCGGTTGTGCGAAAGTTATTCCCCGGTGTGCGAGGGTTCTTCCCAGGAGTGTGAGAGTTCTTCCAAGGTGTGCCATAGTTCTTCCCGGGAGTGTGAGAGTTCTTCCCAGGAGTGCGAGAGTTCTTCCCGGGCGTGCGAGGGTTCTTCCCGGGAGTGCGAGAGTTCTTCCCGAGTGTGCGAGAGTTCTTCCCGGGTGTGCGAGAGTTCTTCCCCGGAGTGCGATAGTTCTTCCCGGGTGTGCGAGAGTTCTTCCCGGGTGTGCGAGGGTTCTTCCCGGGTGTGCGAGAGTTCTTCCCGGGAGTGCGAGGGTTCTTCCCGGGTGTGCAAGAGTTCTTCCCGGGTGTACGAGGGTTCTTCCCGGGAGTGCGAGGGTTCTTCCCCGGAGTGCGATAGTTCTTCCCGGGAGTGCGAGAGTTCTTCCCGGGTGTGCGAGGGTTCTCACCGGGTGTGCGAGAGTTCTTCCCGGGTGTGCGAGGGTTCTACCTGGGTGTGCGAGGGTTCTACCCGGGTGTGCGAGAGTTCTTTCCCGGAGTGCGAAAGTTCTTCCCGGGAGTGCGTGAGTTCTTCCCGGGTGTGCGAGAGTTCTTCCCAGGTGTGCGAGAGTTCTTCCCGGGTGTGCGGGAGTTCTTCCCCGGAGTGCGAGAGTTCTTCCCGGGATTGCGAGAGTTCTTCCCAGGAGTTTGAGAGTTCTTCCCGGGTGTGCCAGTGTTCTTCCCGGAAGTGTGAGAGTTCTTCCCGGGTGTGCGTGAGTTCTTCCCGGGTGTGCGAGAGTTCTTCCCGGGTGTGCGAGAGTTCTTCCCGGGTGAGCCAAATTTCTTCCCCGGAGTGCGATAGTTCTTCCCGGCTGTGCGTGAGTTCTTCCCGGGTGTGCGAGGGTTCTTCCCTGGTGTGTGAGAGTTCTTCCCGGGAGTGCGAGGGTCCTTCCCAGGTGTGCGAGAGTTCTTCCCAGGAGTGCGAGAGTTCTTCCCGGGAGTGCAAGAGTTCTTCCCAGCTGTGCAAGAGATTTTCCCGGGTGTGCGAGAGTTCTTCCCGGGTGTGCGAGAGGTCTTCCAGGGTGTGCGAGAGTTCCTCCCGGGAATGCGAGAGTTCTTCCCCAGTGTGCGAGGGTTCTTCCCGGGTGTGCGAGAGTTCTTACCCGGAGTGCGAGAGTTCTTTCCCGGAGTGCGAGAGTTCTTCCCCGGTGTGCGAGAGTTCTTCCCGGGTGTGCGAGGGTTCTACCCGGGTGTGCGAGGGTTCTCCCCGGGTGTGCGAGAGTTCTTTCCCGGAGTGCGAGAGTTCTTCCCCGGAGTGCGAGAGTTCTTCCCGGGTGTGCGAGGGTTCTATCCGGGTGTGCGAGGGTTCTTCCCGGGTGCGCGAGTGTTCTTTCCCGGAGTGCGAAATTTATTCCCAGGTGTGCGAGAGTTCTTCCAGGAGTGCGAAAGTTCTTCCCGGGTGTGCGAAAGTTCTTCCCGGGTGTGCGAGGGTTCTACCTGGTTGTGCGAGGGTTCTACTCGGGTGTGCGAGAGTTCTTTCCCGGAGTGCGAAAGTTCTTCCCGGGAGTGCGAGAGTTCTTCCCGGGTGTGCGAGAGTTCTTCCCAGGTGTGCGAGAGTTCTTCCCGGGTGTGCGAGAGTTCTTTCCCGCAGTGCGAGAATTCTTCCCGGGTGTGCGAGGGTTCTACCCGGGTGTGCGAGGGTTCTTCCCGGGTGTGCGAGAGTTCTTTCCCGGAGTGCGAGAGTTCTTTCCCGGAGTGCGAGAGTTCTTCCCCGGAGTGCGAGAGTTCTTCCCGGGTGTGCGAGGGTTCTACCCGGGTGTGCGAGGGTTCTTCCCGGGTGTGCGAGAGTTCTTTCCCGGAGTGCGAGAGTTCTTCCCCGGAGTGCGAGAGTTCTTCCCGGGTGTGCGAGGGTTCTATCCGGGTGTGCGAGGGTTCTTCCCGGGTGCGCGAGAGTTCTTTCCCGGAGTGCGAAATTTATTCCCAGGTGTGCGAGAGTTCTTCCAGGAGTGCGAAAGTTCTTCCCGGGTGTGCGAAAGTTCTTCCCGGGTGTGCGAGGGTTCTACCTGGTTGTGCGAGGGTTCTACTCGGGTGTGCGAGAGTTCTTTCCCGGAGTGCGAAAGTTCTTCCCGGGAGTGCGAGAGTTCTTCCCGGGTGTGCGAGAGTTCTTCCCAGGTGTGCGAGAGTTCTTCCCGGGTGTGCGAGGGTTCTTCCCAGGAGTGCGAGAGTTCTTCCCGGGTATGCGGGAGTTCTTCCCCGGAGTGCGAGAGCTCTTCCCGGGAGTGCGAGAGTTCTTCCCAGGAGTTCGAGAGTTCTTACCGGGTGTGCCAGAGTTCTTCCCGGAAGTGTGAGAGTTCTTCCCGGGTGTGCGACAGTTCTTCCCGGGTGTGCGTGAGTTCTTCCCGGGTGTGCCAGAGTTCTTCCCCGGAGTGCGATAGTTCTTCCCGGGTGTGCGTGAGTTCTTCCCGGGTGTGCGAGAGTTCTTCCCTGGTGTGCGAGAGTTCTTCTCGGGAGTGCGAGGGTCCTTCCCAGGTGTGCGAGAGATTTTCCCGGGTGTGCGAGAGTTCTTCCCGGGTGTGCGAGAGGTCTTCCAGGGTGTGCGAGAGTTCTTCCCGGGAGTGCAAGAGTTCTTCCCAGGTGTGCGAGAGATTTTCCCGGGTGTGCGAGAGTTCTTCCCGGGTGTGCGAGAGGTCTTCCAGGGTGTGCGAGAGTTCTTCCCGGGAGTGCGACAGTTCTTCCCCAGAGTGCAAGATTTCTTCCCCGGTGTGCAAGAGTTCTTCCCCAGAGTGCGAGAGTTCTTCCCCGGAGTGCGAGAGTTCTTCCCAGGTGTGCGAGAGTTCTTCCCAGAGTGCGAAAGTTCTTCCCGGGTGTGCGAAAGTTCTTCCCGGGTGTGCGAGGGTTCTTCCCGGGTGTGCGAGAGTTCTTTCCCGGAGTGCGAAAGTTCTTCCCAGGTGTGCGAGAGTTCTTCCCGGAGTGCGAAAGTTCTTCCCGGGTGTGCGAAGGTTCTTCCCGGGTGTGCGAGGGTTCTTCCCAGGAGTGTGAGAGTTCTTCCCGGGTGTGCCAGAGTTCTTCCCGGGAGTGTGAGAGTTGTTCCCAGGAGTGCGAGAGTTCTTCCCGGGAGTGCGAGGGTTCTTCCCGGGAGTGCGAGAGTTCTTCCCGAGTGTGCGAGAGTTCTTCCCGGGTGTGCGAGAGTTCTTCCTTGGAGTGCGATAGTTCTTCCCGGGTGTGCGAGAGTTCTTCCCGGGTGTGCGAGGGTTCTTCCCGGGTGTGCGAGAGTTCTTCCCGGGAGTGCGAGGGTTCTTCCCGGGAGTGCGAGAGTTCTTCCCGGGTGTGCAAGAGTTCTTCCCGGGTGTACGAGGGTTCTTCCCGGGAGTGCGAGGGTTCTTCCCCGGAGTGCGATAGTTCTTCCTGGGTGTGCAAGAGTTCTTCCCGGGTGTGCGAGGGTTCTACCTGGGTGTTCGAGGGTTCTAACCGGGTGTGCGAAAGTTCTTCCCGGGTGTGCGAGGGTTCTACCTGGTTGTGCGAGGGTTCTACTCGGGTGTGCGAGAGTTCTTTCCCGGAGTGCGAAAGTTCTTCCCGGGAGTGCGAGAGTTCTTCCCGGGTGTGCGAGAGTTCTTCCCAGGTGTGCGAGAGTTCTTCCCGGGTGTGCGAGGGTTCTTCCCAGGAGTGCGAGAGTTCTTCCCGGGTGTGCGGGAGTTCTTCCCCGGAGTGCGAGAGCTCTTCCCGGGAGTGCGAGAGTTCTTCCCAGGAGTTCGAGAGTTCTTACCGGGTGTGCCAGAGTTCTTCCCGGAAGTGTGAGAGTTCTTCCCGGGTGTGCGACAGTTCTTCCCGGGTGTGCGAGAGTTCTTCCCGGATGTGCCAGAGTTCTTCCCCGGAGTGCGATAGTTCTTCCCGGGTGTGCGTGAGTTCTTCCCGGGTGTGCGAGGGTTCTTCCCTGGTGTGCGAGAGTTCTTCCCGGGAGTGCGAGGGTCCTTCCCAGGTGTGCGAGAGTTCTTCCCAGGAGTGCGAGAGTTCTTCCCGGGAGTGCAAGAGTTCTTCCCAGGTGTGCGAGAGATTTTCCCGGGTGTGCGAGAGTTCTTCCCGGGTGTGCGAGAGTTCTTCCCAGGAGTGCGAGAGTTCTTCCCAGGAGTGCGAGAGTTCTTCCCGGGTGTGCCAGAGGTCTTCCCGGGAGTGCGAGAGTTCTTCCCAGGAGTGCGAGAGTTCTTCCCGGGAGTGCGAGAGTTCTTCCCCAGAGTGCGAGAGTTCTTCCCCGGTGTGTGACAGTTCTTCCCCAGAGTGCGAGAGTTCTTCCCCGGTGTGCGACAGTTCTTCCCCAGAGTGCGAGAGTTCTTCCCGGGAGTGCGAGAGTTCTTCCCGGGAGCGCGAGAGTTCTTCCCGGGTGTGCGAGGGTTCTACCCGGGTGTGCGAGAGTTCTTTCCCGCAGTGCGAGAATTCTTCCCGGGTGTGCGAGGGTTCTACCCGGGTGTGCGAGGGTTCTTCCCGAGTGTGCGAGAGTTCTTTCCCGGAGTGCGAGAGTTCTTTCCCTGAGTGCGAGAGTTCTTCCCCGGAGTGCGAGAGTTCTTCCCGGGTGTGCGAGGGTTCTATCCGGGTGTGCGAGGGTTCTTCCCGGGTGCGCGAGAGTTCTTTCCCGGAGTGCGAAATTTATTCCCAGGTGTGCGAGAGTTCTTCCAGGAGTGCGAAAGTTCTTCCCGGGTGTGCGAAAGTTCTTCCCGGGTGTGCGAGGGTTCTACCTGGTTGTGCGAGGGTTCTACTCGGGTGTGCGAGAGTTCTTTCCCGGAGTGCGAAAGTTCTTCCCGGGAGTGCGAGAGTTCTTCCCGGGTGTGCGAGAGTTCTTCCCAGGTGTGCGAGAGTTTTCCCGGGTGTGCGAGGGTTCTTCCCAGGAGTGCGAGAGTTCTTCCAGGGTATGCGGGAGTTCTTCCCCGGAGTGCAAGAGCTCTTCCCGGGAGTGCGAGAGTTCTTCCCAGGAGTTCGAGAGTTCTTACCGGGTGTGCCAGAGTTCTTCCCGGAAGTGTGAGAGTTCTTCCCGGGTGTGCGACAGTTCTTCCCGGGTGTGCGTGTGAGAGAGAGAGAGATACAGCAAGGTAGAGAGAATGTGTGTGAGAGAGAGATACAGCAAGGTGGAGAGAATGTGTGTGAGAGAGAGATACAGCAAGATGGAGAGAATGTGTGCGAGAGAGAGAGAGATGCAGCAAGATAGAGAGAATGTGAGTGTGAGAGAGAGAGAGATACAGCAAGATAGAGAGAATGTGTGAGAGAGATACAGCAAGATAGAGAGAATGTGTGAGAGAGAGGAGATACAGCAGGATAGAGAGAATGTGTGCGAGAGAGAGAGAGATGCAGCAAGATAGAGAGAATGTGTGTGAGAGAGAGATACAGCAGGACAGAGAGAATGTGTGTGTAAGAGAGAGAGAGATACAGCAAGATGGAGAGAACAAAGAACAAAGAACAAAGAAATGTACAGCACAGGAACAGGCCCTTCGGCCCTCCAAGCCCGCGCCGACCATACTGCCCGACTAAACTACAATCTTCTACACTTCCTGGGTCCGTATCCTTCTATTCCCATCCTATTCATATATTTGTCAAGATGCCCCTTAAATGTCCCTATCGTCCCTGCTTCCACTACCTCCTCCGGTAGCGAGTTCCAGGCACCCACTACCCTCTGCGTAAAAAACTTGCCTCGTACATCTACTCTAAACCTTGCCCCTCTCACCTTAAACCTATGCCCCCTAGTAATTGACCCCTCTACCCTGGGGAAAAGCCTCTGACTATCCACTCTGTCTATGCCCCTCATAATTTTGTAGACCTCTATCAGGTCGCCCCTCAACCTCCTTCGTTCCAGAGAGAACAAACCGAGTTTATTCAATCGCTCCTCATAGCTTATGCCCTCCATACCAGGCAACATTCTGGTAAATCTCTTCTGCACCCTCTCTAAAGCCTCCACATCCTTCTGGTAGTGTGGCGACCAGAATTGAACACTATACACCAAGTGTGGCCTAACTAAGGTTCTATACAGCTGCAACATGACTTGCCAATTCTTATACTCAATGCCCCGTCCAATGAAGGCAAGCATGCCGTATGCCTTCTTGACTACCTTCTCCACCTGTGTTGCCCCTTTCAATGACCTGTGGACCTGTACTCCTAGATCTCTTTGACTTTCAATACTCTTGAGGGTTCTACCATTCACTGTATATTCCCTACCTGCATTAGCCCTTCCAAAATGCATTACCTCACATTTGTCCGGATTAAACTCCATCTGCCATCTCTCCGCCCAAGTCTCCAGACAATCTAAATCCTGCTGTATCCTCAGACAGTCCTCATCGCTATCCGCAATTCCACCAACCTTTGTGTCGTCTGCAAACTTACTAATCAGACCAGTTACATTTTCCTCCAAATCATTTATATATACTACAAACAGCAAAGGTCCCAGCACTGATCCCTGTGGAACACCACTGGTCACAGCCCTCCAATTAGAAAAGCATCCCTCCATTGCTACCCTTTGCCTTCTATGGCCTAGCCAGTTCTGAATCCACCTTGCCAGCTCACCCCTGATCCCGTGTGACTTCACCTTTTGTACTAGTCTACCATGAGGGACCTTGTCAAAGGCCTTACTGAAGTCCATGTAGACAACATCCACTGCCCTACCTGCATCAATCATCTTAGTGACCTCCTCGAAAAACTCTATCAAGTTAGTGAGACACGACCTCCCCTTCACAAAACCGTGCTGCCTCTCACTAATACGTCCATTTGCTTCCAAATGGGAGTAGATCCTGTCTCGAAGAATTCTCTCCAGTAATTTCCCTACCACTGAAGTAAGGCTCACCGGCCTGTCGTTCCCGGGATTATCCTTGCTACCCTTCTTAAATGTGTGTGAGAGAGAGATACAGCAAGATAGAGAGAATGTGTGAGAGAGAGAGAGACACAGCAAGATAGAGAGAATGTGTGTGAGAGAGAGAGAGATACAGCAAGATGGAGAGAATGAGTGTGAGAGAGAGAGAGAGATACAGCAAGATGGAGAGAATGTGTATGAGAGAGAGAAATGCAGCAAGATAGAGAGAATGTGAGAGAGAGAGAGATAAAGCAAGATAGAGAGAATGTGTGAGAGAGAGAGAGATACAGCAAGATAGAGAGAATGTGTGTGAGGGAGAGAGAGATACAGCAAGATGGAGAGAATGAGTGTGAGAGAGATACAGCAAGATGGAGAGAATGTGTGTGAGAGAGATACAGCAAGATAGAGAGAATGTGTGAGAGAGAGAGATATACAGCAAGATAGAGAGAATGTGTGAGAGAGAGAGATATACAGCAAGATAGAGAGAATGTGTGAGAGAGAGAGATACAGCAAGATAGAGAGAATGTGTGTGAGAGAGAGATACAACAAGATAGAGAGAATGTGTGTGAGAGAGAGATACAGCAAGATAGAGAGAATGTGTGTGAGAGAGATACAGCAAGATAGAGAGAATGTGTGAGAGAGAGAGATACAGCAAGATAGAGAGAATGTGTGTGAGAGAGATACAGCAAGATAGAGAATGTGTGAGAGAGAAATACAGCAAGATAGAGAGAATGTGTGAGAGAGAGAAAGACAGCAAGATAGAGAGAATGTGTGAGAGAGAGAGATAAAGCAAGATGGAGAGAATGTGTGTGAAAGAGAGAAATACAGCAAGATAGAGAGAATGTGTGTGAGAGAGAGAAATACAGCAAGATAGAGAGAATGTGTGAGAGAGAGAGTTAAAGCAAGATGGAGAGAATGTGTGTGAAAGAGAGAAATACAGCAAGATAGAGAGAATGTGTGAGAGAGAGAAATACAGAAAGATAGAGAGAATGTGTGAGAGAGAGATACAGCAAGATAGAGAGAATGTGTGAGAGAGAGATACAGCAAGATAGAGAGAATGTGTGAGAGAGAGATACAGCAAGATAGAGAGAATGTGTGAGAGAGAGTGAGATACAGCAAGATAGAGAGAATGTGTGTGAGAGAGAGAGAGAGATACAGCAAGATGGAGAGAATGTCTGCGAGAGAGAGAGAGGTGCAGCAAGATAGAGAGAATGTGTGTGATAGAGATACAGCAGGATAGAGAGAATGTGTGTGAGAGAGATACAGCATGATAGAGAGAATGTGTGAGAGAGAGAGATTCAGCAAGATAGAGAGAATGTGCGTGAGAGAGAGAAATACAGCAAGATTGAGAGAATGTGTGAGAGAGAGAGAGATACAGCAAGATAGCGATAATGTGTGAGAGAGAGAGAGATTCAGCAAGATAGAGAGAATGTGTGTGCGAGAGATACAACAGGATAGAGAGAATGTGTGTGAGAGAGAGACATACAGCAAGATAGAGAATGTGTGAGAGAGAAATACAGCAGGATAGAGAGAATGTGTGCGAGAGAGCGAGAGATGCAGCAAGATAGAGAGAATGTGTGTGAGAGAGAGAGTTACTGCAGGATAGAGAGAATGTGTGTGTAAGAGAGAGAGAGATACAGCAAGATGGAGAGAATGTGTGTGAGAGAGAGATACAGCAAAATGGAGAGAATGTGTGTGAGAGAGAGAGAGAGATACAGTAAGATGGAGAGAATGAGTGTGAGAGAGAGAGATGCAGCAAGATAGAGTGAATGTGTGTGTGAGAGAGAGAGAGATACAGCAAGATAGAGAGAATGTGTGAGAGAGAGAGATACAGCAAGATGGAGAGAATGTGTGCGAGAGAGAGATACAGCAAGATAGAGAGAATGTGTGTGTGAGAGAGAGAGATACAGTAAGATGGAGAGAATGAGTGTGAGAGAGAGAGATACAGCCAGATAGAGAGAATGTGTGTGAGAGAGAGATACAGCAAGATGGAGAGAATGTGTGCGAGAGAGAGAGAGATGCAGCAAGATAGAGAGAATGTGAGTGTGAGAGAGAGAGAGATACAGCAAGATAGAGAGAATGTGTGAGAGAGATACAGCAAGATAGAGAGAATGTGTGAGAGAGAGAGAGATACAGCAGGATAGAGAGAATGTGTGCGAGAGAGAGATGCAGCAAGATAGAGAGAATGTGTGTGAGAGAGAGAGATACAGCAGGATAGAGAGAATGTGTGTGTAAGAGAGAGAGAGATACAGCAAGATGGAGAGAATGTGTGTGAGAGAGAGATACAGCAAGATGGAGAGAATGTGTGAGAGAGAGAGAGATACAGCAAGATAGAGAGAATGTGTGTGAGAGAGAGAGAGATACAGCAAGATGGAGAGAATGAGTGTGAGAGAGAGAGAGATACAGCAAGATGGAGACAATGTGTGTGAGAGAGATACAGCAAGATAGAGCGAATGTGTGAGAGAGAGAGATATACAGCAAGATAGAGAGAATGTGTGAGAGAGAGAGATATACAGCAAGATAGAGAGAATGTGTGAGAGAGAGAGATACAGCAAGATAGAGAGAATGTGTGAGAGAGAGAGATACAGCAAGATAGAGAGAATGTGTGTGAGAGAGAGATACAGCAAGATAGAGAGAATGTGTGTGAGAGAGATACAGCAAGATAGAGAGAATGTGTGAGAGAGAGAGATACAGCAAGATAGAGAGAATGTGTGTGAGAGAGATCCAGCAAGATAGAGAATGTGTGAGAGTGAGATTTACAGCAAGATAGAGAGAATGTGTGAGAGAGAGAAAGACAGCAAGATAGAGAGAATGTGTGAGAGAGAGAGATAAAGCAAGATGGAGAGAATGTGTGTGAGAGAGAGATACAGCAAGATGGAGAGAATGTGTGCGAGAGAGAGAGAGATGCAGCAAGATAGAGAGAATGTGTGTGTGAGAGAGAGAGATACAGCAAGATAGAGAGAATGTGTGAGAGAGATACAGCAAGATAGAGAGAATGTGTGAGAGAGAGAGATACAGCAGGATAGAGAGAATGTGTGTGTGAGAGAGAGAGATACAGTAAGATGGAGAGAATGAGTGTGAGAGAGAGAGATACAGCCAGATAGAGAGAATGTGTGTGAGAGAGAGATACAGCAAGATGGAGAGAATGTGTGCGAGAGAGAGAGAGATGCAGCAAGATAGAGAGAATGTGAGTGTGAGAGAGAGAGAGATACAGCAAGATAGAGAGAATGTGTGAGAGAGATACAGCAAGATAGAGAGAATGTGTGAGAGAGAGAGAGATACAGCAGGATAGAGAGAATGTGTGCGAGAGAGAGAGAGATGCAGCAAGATAGAGAGAATGTGTGTGAGAGAGAGAGATACAGCAGGACAGAGAGAATGTGTGTGTAAGAGAGAGAGAGATACAGCAAGATGGAGAGAATGTGTGTGAGAGAGAGATACAGCAAGATGGAGAGAATGTGTGAGAGAGAGAGAGACACAGCAAGATAGAGAGAATGTGTGTGAGAGAGAGAGAGATACAGCAAGATGGAGAGAATGAGTGTGAGACAGGGAGAGAGATACAGCAAGATTGAGAGAATGTTTATGAGATAGAGAAATACAGCAAGATAGAAAGAATGTGTGAGAGAGAGAGATAAAGCAAGATAGAGAGAATGTGTGAGAGAGAGAGAGATACAGCAAGATAGAGAGAATGTGTGTGAGAGAGAGAGATACAGCAAGATGGAGAGAATGAGTGTGAGAGAGAGAGAGATACAGCAAGATGGAGACAATGTGTGTGAGAGAGATACAGCAAGATAGAGAGAATGTGTGAGAGAGAGAGATATACAGCAAGATAGAGAGAATGTGTGAGAGAGAGAGATATACAGCAAGATAGAGAGAATGTGTGAGAGAGAGAGATTCAGCAAGATAGAGAGAATGTGTGAGAGAGAGAGATACAGCAAGATAGAGAGAATGTGTGTGAGAGAGATACAGCAAGATAGAGAGAATGTGTGAGAGAGAGAGATACAGCAAGATAGAGAGAATGTGTGTGAGAGAGATACAGCAAGATAGAGAATGTGTGAGAGTGAGATATACAGCAAGATAGAGAGAATGTGTGAGAGAGAGAAAGACAGCAAGATAGAGAGAATGTGTGAGAGAGATACAGCAAGATAGAGAGAATGTGTGTGAGAGAGAGATACAGCAAGATGGAGAGAATGTGTGCGAGAGAGAGAGAGATGCAGCAAGATAGAGAGAATGTGTGTGTGAGAGAGAGAGAGATACAGCAAGATAGAGAGAATGTGTGAGAGAGAGAGATACAGCAAGATGGAGAGAATGTGTGCGAGAGAGAGATACAGCAAGATAGAGAGAATGTGTGTGTGAGAGAGAGAGATACAGTAAGATGGAGAGAATGAGTGTGAGAGAGAGAGATACAGCCAGATAGAGAGAATGTGTGTGAGAGAGAGATACAGCAAGATGGAGAGAATGTGTGCGAGAGGAGAGAGATGCAGCAAGATAGAGAGAATGTGAGTGTGAGAGAGAGAGAGATACAGCAAGATAGAGAGAATGTGTGAGAGAGATACAGCAAGATAGAGAGAATGTGTGAGAGAGAGAGAGATACAGCAGGATAGAGAGAATGTGTGCGAGACAGAGAGAGATGCAGCAAGATAGAGAGAATGTGTGTGAGAGAGAGAGATACAGCAGGATAGAGAGAATGTGTGTGTAAGAGAGAGAGAGATACAGCAAGATGGAGAGAATGTGTGTGAGAGAGAGAGAGATACAGCAAGATGGAGAGAATGAGTGTGAGAGAGAGAGAGATACAGCAAGATGGAGACAATGTGTGTGAGAGAGATACAGCAAGATAGAGAGAATGTGTGAGAGAGCGAGATATACAGCAAGATAGAGAGAATGTGTGAGAGAGAGAGATATACAGCAAGATAGAGAGAATGTGTGAGAGAGAGAGATACAGCAAGATAGAGAGAATGTGTGAGAGAGAGATACAGCAAGATAGAGAGAATGTGTGTGAGAGAGAGATACAGCAAGATAGAGAGAATGTGTGTGAGAGAGATACAGCAAGATAGAGAGAATGTGTGAGAGAGAGAGATACAGCAAGATAGAGAGAATGTGTGTGAGAGAGATACAGCAAGATAGAGAGAATGTGTGAGAGAGAGAGATATACAGCAAGATAGAGAGAATGTGTGAGAGAGAGAGATACAGCAAGATAGAGAGAATGTGTGAGAGTGAGATTTACAGCAAGATAGAGAGAATGTGTGAGAGAGAGAAAGACAGCAAGATAGAGAGAATGTGTGAGAGAGAGAGATAAAGCAAGATGGAGAGAATGTGTGTGAGAGAGAGATACAGCAAGATGGAGAGAATGTGTGCGAGAGAGAGAGAGATGCAGCAAGATAGAGAGAATGTGTGTGTGAGAGAGAGAGATACAGCAAGATAGAGAGAATGTGTGAGAGAGATACAGCAAGATAGAGAGAATGTGTGAGAGAGAGAGATACAGCAGGATAGAGAGAATGTGTGTGTGAGAGAGAGAGATACAGTAAGATGGAGAGAATGAGTGTGAGAGAGAGAGATACAGCCAGATAGAGAGAATGTGTGTGAGAGAGAGATACAGCAAGATGGAGAGAATGTGTGCGAGAGAGAGAGAGATGCAGCAAGATAGAGAGAATGTGAGTGTGAGAGAGAGAGAGATACAGCAAGATAGAGAGAATGTGTGAGAGAGATACAGCAAGATAGAGAGAATGTGTGAGAGAGAGAGAGAGATACAGCAGGATAGAGAGAATGTGTGCGAGAGAGAGAGAGATGCAGCAAGATAGAGAGAATGTGTGTGAGAGAGAGAGATACAGCAGGACAGAGAGAATGTGTGTGTAAGAGAGAGAGAGATACAGCAAGATGGAGAGAATGTGTGTGAGAGAGAGATACAGCAAGATGGAGAGAATGTGTGAGAGAGAGAGAGACACAGCAAGATAGAGAGAATGTGTGTGAGAGAGAGAGATACAGCAAGATGGAGAGAATGAGTGTGAGAGAGGGAGAGAGATACAGCAAGATTGAGAGAATGTTTATGAGATAGAGAAATACAGCAAGATAGAAAGAATGTGTGAGAGAGAGAGATAAAGCAAGATAGAGAGAATGTGTGAGAGAGAGAGAGATACAGCAAGATAGAGAGAATGTGTGTGAGAGAGAGAGAGATACAGCAAGATGGAGAGAATGAGTGTGAGAGAGAGAAAGATACAGCAAGATGGAGACAATGTGTGTGAGAGAGATACAGCAAGATAGAGAGAATGTGTGAGAGAGAGAGATATACAGCAAGATAGAGAGAATGTGTGAGAGAGAGAGATATACAGCAAGATAGAGAGAATGTGTGAGAGAGAGAGATTCAGCAAGATAGAGAGAATGTGTGAGAGAGAGAGATACAGCAAGATAGAGAGAATGTGTGTGAGAGAGAGATACAGCAAGATAGAGAGAATGTGTGTGAGAGAGATACAGCAAGATAGAGAGAATGTGTGAGAGAGAGAGATACAGCAAGATAGAGAGAATGTGTGTGAGAGAGATACAGCAAGATAGAGAATGTGTGAGAGTGAGATATACAGCAAGATAGAGAGAATGTGTGAGAGAGAGAAAGACAGCAAGATAGAGAGAATGTGTGAGAGAGAGAGATAAAGCAAGATGGAGAGAATGTGTGTGAGAGAGAGATACAGCAAGATGGAGAGAATGTGTGCTAGAGAGAGAGAGATGCAGCAAGATAGAGAGAATGTGTGTGTGAGAGAGAGAGATACAGCAAGATAGAGAGAATGTGTGAGAGAGATACAGCAAGATAGAGAGAATGTGTGTGAGAGAGAGATACAGCAAGATGGAGAGAACGTGTGCGAGAGAGAGAGAGATGCAGCAAGATAGAGAGAATGTGTGTGTGAGAGAGAGAGATGCAGCAAGATAGAGAGAATGTGTGTGTGAGAGAGAGAGATACAGCAAGATAGAGAGAATGTGTGAGAGAGATACAGCAGGATAGAGAGAATGTGTGCGAGAGAGAGAGAGATGCAGCAAGATAGAGAGAATGTGTGTGAGAGAGAGAGATACAGCAGGATAGAGAGAATGTGTGTGTAAGAGAGAGAGAGATACAGCAAGATGGAGAGAATGTGTGTGAGAGAGAGATACAGCAAGATGGAGAGAATGTGTGAGAGAGAGAGAGACACAGCAAGATAGAGAGAATGTGTGTGAGAGAGAGAGAGATACAGCAAGATGGAGAGAATGAGTGTGAGACAGGGAGAGAGATACAGCAAGATTGAGAGAATGTTTATGAGATAGAGAAATACAGCAAGATAGAAAGAATGTGTGAGAGAGAGAGATAAAGCAAGATAGAGAGAATGTGTGAGAGAGAGAGAGATACAGCAAGATAGAGAGAATGTGTGTGAGAGAGAGAGATACAGCAAGATGGAGAGAATGAGTGTGAGAGAGAGAGAGATACAGCAAGATGGAGACAATGTGTGTGAGAGAGATACAGCAAGATAGAGAGAATGTGTGAGAGAGAGAGATATACAGCAAGATAGAGAGAATGTGTGAGAGAGAGAGATATACAGCAAGATAGAGAGAATGTGTGAGAGAGAGAGATTCAGCAAGATAGAGAGAATGTGTGAGAGAGAGAGATACAGCAAGATAGAGAGAATGTGTGTGAGAGAGATACAGCAAGATAGAGAGAATGTGTGAGAGAGAGAGATACAGCAAGATAGAGAGAATGTGTGTGAGAGAGATACAGCAAGATAGAGAATGTGTGAGAGTGAGATATACAGCAAGATAGAGAGAATGTGTGAGAGAGAGAAAGACAGCAAGATAGAGAGAATGTGTGAGAGAGATACAGCAAGATAGAGAGAATGTGTGTGAGAGAGAGATACAGCAAGATGGAGAGAATGTGTGCGAGAGAGAGAGAGATGCAGCAAGATAGAGAGAATGTGTGTGTGAGAGAGAGAGAGATACAGCAAGATAGAGAGAATGTGTGAGAGAGAGAGATACAGCAAGATGGAGAGAATGTGTGCGAGAGAGAGATACAGCAAGATAGAGAGAATGTGTGTGTGAGAGAGAGAGATACAGTAAGATGGAGAGAATGAGTGTGAGAGAGAGAGATACAGCCAGATAGAGAGAATGTGTGTGAGAGAGAGATACAGCAAGATGGAGAGAATGTGTGCGAGAGGAGAGAGATGCAGCAAGATAGAGAGAATGTGAGTGTGAGAGAGAGAGAGATACAGCAAGATAGAGAGAATGTGTGAGAGAGATACAGCAAGATAGAGAGAATGTGTGAGAGAGAGAGAGATACAGCAGGATAGAGAGAATGTGTGCGAGACAGAGAGAGATGCAGCAAGATAGAGAGAATGTGTGTGAGAGAGAGAGATACAGCAGGATAGAGAGAATGTGTGTGTAAGAGAGAGAGAGATACAGCAAGATGGAGAGAATGTGTGTGAGAGAGAGAGAGATACAGCAAGATGGAGAGAATGAGTGTGAGAGAGAGAGAGATACAGCAAGATGGAGACAATGTGTGTGAGAGAGATACAGCAAGATAGAGAGAATGTGTGAGAGAGCGAGATATACAGCAAGATAGAGAGAATGTGTGAGAGAGAGAGATATACAGCAAGATAGAGAGAATGTGTGAGAGAGAGAGATACAGCAAGATAGAGAGAATGTGTGAGAGAGAGATACAGCAAGATAGAGAGAATGTGTGTGAGAGAGAGATACAGCAAGATAGAGAGAATGTGTGTGAGAGAGATACAGCAAGATAGAGAGAATGTGTGAGAGAGAGAGATACAGCAAGATAGAGAGAATGTGTGTGAGAGAGATACAGCAAGATAGAGAGAATGTGTGAGAGAGAGAGATATACAGCAAGATAGAGAGAATGTGTGAGAGAGAGAGATACAGCAAGATAGAGAGAATGTGTGAGAGTGAGATTTACAGCAAGATAGAGAGAATGTGTGAGAGAGAGAAAGACAGCAAGATAGAGAGAATGTGTGAGAGAGAGAGATAAAGCAAGATGGAGAGAATGTGTGTGAGAGAGAGATACAGCAAGATGGAGAGAATGTGTGCGAGAGAGAGAGAGATGCAGCAAGATAGAGAGAATGTGTGTGTGAGAGAGAGAGATACAGCAAGATAGAGAGAATGTGTGAGAGAGATACAGCAAGATAGAGAGAATGTGTGAGAGAGAGAGATACAGCAGGATAGAGAGAATGTGTGTGTGAGAGAGAGAGATACAGTAAGATGGAGAGAATGAGTGTGAGAGAGAGAGATACAGCCAGATAGAGAGAATGTGTGTGAGAGAGAGATACAGCAAGATGGAGAGAATGTGTGCGAGAGAGAGAGAGATGCAGCAAGATAGAGAGAATGTGAGTGTGAGAGAGAGAGAGATACAGCAAGATAGAGAGAATGTGTGAGAGAGATACAGCAAGATAGAGAGAATGTGTGAGAGAGAGAGAGAGATACAGCAGGATAGAGAGAATGTGTGCGAGAGAGAGAGAGATGCAGCAAGATAGAGAGAATGTGTGTGAGAGAGAGAGATACAGCAGGACAGAGAGAATGTGTGTGTAAGAGAGAGAGAGATACAGCAAGATGGAGAGAATGTGTGTGAGAGAGAGATACAGCAAGATGGAGAGAATGTGTGAGAGAGAGAGAGACACAGCAAGATAGAGAGAATGTGTGTGAGAGAGAGAGATACAGCAAGATGGAGAGAATGAGTGTGAGAGAGGGAGAGAGATACAGCAAGATTGAGAGAATGTTTATGAGATAGAGAAATACAGCAAGATAGAAAGAATGTGTGAGAGAGAGAGATAAAGCAAGATAGAGAGAATGTGTGAGAGAGAGAGAGATACAGCAAGATAGAGAGAATGTGTGTGAGAGAGAGAGAGATACAGCAAGATGGAGAGAATGAGTGTGAGAGAGAGAAAGATACAGCAAGATGGAGACAATGTGTGTGAGAGAGATACAGCAAGATAGAGAGAATGTGTGAGAGAGAGAGATATACAGCAAGATAGAGAGAATGTGTGAGAGAGAGAGATATACAGCAAGATAGAGAGAATGTGTGAGAGAGAGAGATTCAGCAAGATAGAGAGAATGTGTGAGAGAGAGAGATACAGCAAGATAGAGAGAATGTGTGTGAGAGAGAGATACAGCAAGATAGAGAGAATGTGTGTGAGAGAGATACAGCAAGATAGAGAGAATGTGTGAGAGAGAGAGATACAGCAAGATAGAGAGAATGTGTGTGAGAGAGATACAGCAAGATAGAGAATGTGTGAGAGTGAGATATACAGCAAGATAGAGAGAATGTGTGAGAGAGAGAAAGACAGCAAGATAGAGAGAATGTGTGAGAGAGAGAGATAAAGCAAGATGGAGAGAATGTGTGTGAGAGAGAGATACAGCAAGATGGAGAGAATGTGTGCTAGAGAGAGAGAGATGCAGCAAGATAGAGAGAATGTGTGTGTGAGAGAGAGAGATACAGCAAGATAGAGAGAATGTGTGAGAGAGATACAGCAAGATAGAGAGAATGTGTGTGAGAGAGAGATACAGCAAGATGGAGAGAACGTGTGCGAGAGAGAGAGAGATGCAGCAAGATAGAGAGAATGTGTGTGTGAGAGAGAGAGATGCAGCAAGATAGAGAGAATGTGTGTGTGAGAGAGAGAGATACAGCAAGATAGAGAGAATGTGTGAGAGAGATACAGCAGGATAGAGAGAATGTGTGCGAGAGAGAGAGAGATGCAGCAAGATAGAGAGAATGTGTGTGAGAGAGAGAGATACAGCAGGATAGAGAGAATGTGTGTGTAAGAGAAAGAGAGATACAGCAAGATGGAGAGAATGTGTGTGAGAGAGAGATACAGCAAGATAGAGAGAATGTGTGTGAGAGAGAAACAGCAGGATAGAGAGAATGTGTGTGAGAGAGAGAGATACAGTAAGATGGAGAGAATGAGTGTGAGAGAGAGAGATGCAGCAAGATAGAGAGAATGTGTGTGTGTGAGAGAGAGATACAGCAAGATAGAGGGAATGTGTGAGAGAGAGAGGTACAGCAAGATTGAGAGAACGTGTGTGTGAGAGAGAGAGAGATACAGCAAGATAGAGAGAATGTGTGTGAGAGAGAGCGAGATATACAGCAAGATAGAGAGAATGTGTGAGAGAGAGAGATATACAGCAAGATAGAGAGAATGTGTGAGAGAGAGAGATACAGCAAGATAGAGAGAATGTGTGAGAGAGAGATACAGCAAGATAGAGAGAATGTGTGTGAGAGAGAGATACAGCAAGATAGAGAGAATGTGTGTGAGAGAGATACAGCAAGATAGAGAGAATGTGTGAGAGAGAGAGATACAGCAAGATAGAGAGAATGTGTGTGAGAGAGATACAGCAAGATAGAGAATGTGTGAGAGTGAGATTTACAGCAAGATAGAGAGAATGTGTGAGAGAGAGAGATAAAGCAAGATGGAGAGAATGTGTGTGAGAGAGAGATACAGCAAGATGGAGAGAATGTGTGCGAGAGAGAGAGAGATACAGTAAGATGGAGAGAATGAGTGTGAGAGAGAGAGATACAGCCAGATAGAGAGAATGTGTGTGAGAGAGAGATACAGCAAGATGGAGAGAATGTGTGCGAGAGAGAGAGAGATGCAGCAAGATAGAGAGAATGTGAGTGTGAGAGAGAGAGAGATACAGCAAGATAGAGAGAATGTGTGAGAGAGATACAGCAAGATAGAGAGAATGTGTGAGAGAGAGAGAGATACAGCAGGATAGAGAGAATGTGTGCGAGAGAGAGAGAGATGCAGCAAGATAGAGAGAATGTGTGTGAGAGAGAGAGATACAGCAGGACAGAGAGAATGTGTGTGTAAGAGAGAGAGAGATACAGCAAGATGGAGAGAATGTGTGTGAGAAAGAGATACAGCAAGATGGAGAGAATGTGTGAGAGAGAGAGAGACACAGCAAGATAGAGAGAATGTGTGTGAGAGAGAGAGAGATACAGCAAGATGGAGAGAATGAGTGTGAGAGAGGGAGAGAGATACAGCAAGATTGAGAGAATGTTTATGAGATAGAGAAATACAGCAAGATAGAAAGAATGTGTGAGAGAGAGAGATAAAGCAAGATAGAGAGAATGTGTGAGAGAGAGAGAGATACAGCAAGATAGAGAGAATGTGTGTGAGAGAGAGAGAGATACAGCAAGATGGAGAGAATGAGTGTGAGAGAGAGAGAGATACAGCAAGATGGAGACAATGTGTGTGAGAGAGATACAGCAAGATAGAGAGAATGTGTGAGAGAGAGAGATATACAGCAAGATAGAGAGAATGTGTGAGAGAGAGAGATATACAGCAAGATAGAGAGAATGTGTGAGAGAGAGAGATTCAGCAAGATAGAGAGAATGTGTGAGAGAGAGAGATACAGCAAGATAGAGAGAATGTGTGTGAGAGAGAGATACAGCAATATAGAGAGAATGTGTGTGAGAGAGATACAGCAAGATAGAGAGAATGTGTGAGAGAGAGAGATACAGCAAGATAGAGAGAATGTGTGTGAGAGAGATACAGCAAGATAGAGAATGTGTGAGAGTGAGATATACAGCAAGATAGAGAGAATGTGTGAGAGAGAGAAAGACAGCAAGATAGAGAGAATGTGTGAGAGAGAGAGATAAAGCAAGATGGAGAGAATGTGTGTGAGAGAGAGATACAGCAAGATGGAGAGAATGTGTGCGAGAGAGAGAGAGATGCAGCAAGATAGAGAGAATGTGTGTGTGAGAGAGAGAGATACAGCAAGATAGAGAGAATGTGTGAGAGAGATACAGCAAGATAGAGAGAATGTGTGTGAGAGAGAGATACAGCAAGATGGAGAGAATGTGTGCGAGAGAGAGAGAGATGCAGCAAGATAGAGAGAATGTGTGTGTGAGAGAGAGAGATGCAGCAAGATAGAGAGAATGTGTGTGTGAGAGAGAGAGATACAGCAAGATAGAGAGAATGTGTGAGAGAGATACAGCAGGATAGAGAGAATGTGTGCGAGAGAGAGAGAGATGCAGCAAGATAGAGAGAATGTGTGTGAGAGAGAGAGATACAGCAGGATAGAGAGAATGTGTGTGTAAGAGAAAGAGAGATACAGCAAGATGGAGAGAATGTGTGTGAGAGAGAGATACAGCAAGATAGAGAGAATGTGTGTGAGAGAGAAACAGCAGGATAGAGAGAATGTGTGTGAGAGAGAGAGATACAGTAAGATGGAGAGAATGAGTGTGAGAGAGAGAGATGCAGCAAGATAGAGAGAATGTGTGTGTGTGAGAGAGAGATACAGCAAGATAGAGGGAATGTGTGAGAGAGAGAGGTACAGCAAGATTGAGAGAACGTGTGTGTGAGAGAGAGAGAGATACAGCAAGATAGAGAGAATGTGTGTGAGAGAGAGAGAGACATACAGTAAGATGGAGAGAATGAGTGTGAGAGAGAGAGATACAGCAAGATAGAGAGAATGACTGTGAGAGAGAGAGAGAGATACAGCAAGATGGAGAGAATGAGTGTGAGAGAGAGAGATGCAGCAAGATAGAGAGAATGTGTGTGTGAGAGAGAGAGAGATTCAGCAAGATAGAGAGAATGTGTGAGAGACAGAGATACAGCAAGATGGAGAGAATGTGTGCGAGAGAGAGAGAGATGCAGCAAGATAGATAGAATGTGTGTGTGAGAGAGAGAGAGATACAGCAAGATAGAGAGAATGTGTGAGAGAGATACAGCAAGATAGAGAGAATGTGTGAGAGAGAGAGAGACATACAGCAGGATAGAGAGAATGTGTGCGAGAGAGAGAGATGCAGCAAGATAGAGAGAATGTGTGTGAGAGAGAGAGATACAGCAGGATAGAGAGAATGTGTGTGTATGAGAGAGAGAGATACAGCAAGATAGAGAGAATGTGTGTGACAGAGATACAGCAGGATAGAGAGAATGTGTGTGAGAGAGATACAGCATGATAGAGGGAATGTGTGAGAGAGAGAGATTCAGCAAGATAGAGAGAATGTGTGTGAGAGATAGAAATACAGCAAGATAGAGAGAATGTGTGAGAGAGAGATACAGCAAGATAGAGAGAATGTGTGAGAGAGAGATACAGCAAGATAGAGAGAATGTGTGAGAGAGAGAGAGATGCAGCAAGATAGAGAGAATGTGTGTGAGAGAGAGAGAGATACAGCAAGATGGAGAGAATGAGTGTGAGAGAGAGAGAAAGATACAGCAAGATGGAGAGAATGTGTGCGAGAGAGAGAGAGATGCAGCAAGATAGAGAGAATGTGTGTGCGAGAGATACAGCAGGATAGAGAGAATGTGTGTGAGAGAGATTCAGCATGATAGAGAGAACGTGTGAGAGGGAGAGATTCAGCAAGTTAGAGAGAATGTGTGAGAGAGAGAGAGATACAGCAAGATAGAGAGAATGTGTGTGAGAGAGATACAGCAAGATAGAGAGAATGTGTGAGAGTGAGATATACAGCAAGATAGAGAGAATGTGTGAGAGAGAGAAATACAGCAAGATAGAGAGAATGTGTGTGAGAGAGAGAAATGCAGCAAGATAGAGAGAATGTGTGAGAGAGAGAGTTACAGCAAGATAGAGAGTATGTGTGTGAGAGAGATACAGCAGGATAGAGAGAATGTGTGTGAGAGAGAGAAATACAGCAAGATAGAGAGAATGTGTGAGAGAGAGAGAGATACAGCAAGATAGAGAGAATGTGTGTGAGAGAGATACAGCAAGATAGATGTCAGACAATGGCCTCTGCTTCGCGAGTCAGGAATGGTCTTCCTTCGTTTGCAGCTACAACTTTGCACACATGACGTCCAGTCCCCTGCACCCTCAGTCGAATGGCAAGGCAGTAAAGGGCGTCCACATTGTAAAGAGGCTCCTCTGCAAGGCTGCTGATGCAGGATCTGACTTCTGCCTCGCCTTGCTGGCCTATCGCTCGGCCCCACTGTCCGCGGGCCTATCGCTGGCCCAGCTGCTTATGGGTCGCACCCTCAGGCCCACTGTGCCGCCATTCTCGTCCCAGACCTCCACCATGCTCCGGTACTTCGGTGGATGCAACGAGAGCGTGCGCAACACAACGCGGCTCATGATGCTCGGGCGACTGATCTTCCTGCTCTGGCGCCTGGTGATCATGTCCACATACACCTTCCGGAGGGTGGCTGGTCGGCAACCGCTGAGGTTCTGAGACAGGTGGCTCCTCGCTCATTTCTGGTTCGTCTGCCCGATGGCTCCATTCGCCGCCGCAATCGGCGTGCCCTTCGTCTGGTTCCACGCTCGCTACGAGATCCTACGCCGGTGCCACGCCCTCCTGTTGTCCCGGACATGGACTTTGTTAAGCTTCCAGATACCCTGCGTCCTCCTCACTCGACCGTGGCCCGGCCCATTCCTCAGCCGGTGGATCCTGAACCACCCTTGAGGCGGTCAACCCGAATTCGTCGCCCAGCTCCGAGACTTGATTTATGAGCCTTGCAATATTGGACTCACTGACTTGTTCTGCCGCACTGTTTCAGAGTTTTTCATCGTTTGTTAATAGCATTTGTTTCGTTCTTGGTGTAACATGGTTTCTTTCTGCACCTGGCACCTTCCCGTGTATATAGAATATGTACACATTGATGTAAATAATGCACACACATGACCAGGTACACTCATTACACGTTATTTATTCTCACATAGGCACACATTCTTTGCGAAAAGAGGGGATGTCATGATATACATCAGCATATCATGGTGCAATCACACACACACTGATGGACATGCAGTCGGACCAAGCAGCATACACAACATCGCAGCCAATCACCAGTGAGAGCACACGCACTATATAGACGGGGGACAGCAGAGTTCCCGCTCATTCCAGCAGCAGCCAGCTCAGAGCACAGAGCTCACAGCCTGCATCACAGACATTCACCCTGTGCTGAGTGCCTCACCCAGCTAGTGATAGGACAGGGTCCACAGGTAAGCTGGTAATGCAGATCCCCACGTTTACAGTATGTTATTACAGTTGAGTAGTTAATAAAACAGAGTTCCACCATCTCCAGCGTGTTGGCCTGTTTGTAGACCAGGACACCCAACACAACAACCATCAACCGCCGTCAGGTCGTCCTTTACATTGAAAAATTGAGGGCACTGCCCTCTTTGCCAGCAATTGGCGAGGTGTTGCATAACACGCTGCAAGAGGGGGTCTTTGGCTGTCTCCTCACGGATACGAATCACCTTCTCACCAGATGCCGGGAGGGTGCGAGCACACAGCTGTGACTCAACCTGGGACTCGCTTTGCCGGATGACGTTCGGTGTTTCACTGGGCACGGTGTTGAAGCGGGACAGTGTATTGTTGCTAATTTGCTGTTGTCTCTTAATTTGGCTCTGTTTAATTGCGTTTGCTCAAGAGTCGCCAGGTATCTTTCGACACCGCCACAAGGTTCAGAACCGAATACTGATCAAATACTCGATACACCAGTTCAGGAAGTTCAAAAGCAACGCTCATTTATTTTCACACCGTCAAATCTACTCAGCATAAAACTCTACAACTTAAACTATCACTGTTACTAAAAGCCTATACTTAGCTTCGGGTGCCCACTCAGTCAGAGGAACAATGGCCGTTGCTCGGTTCTGAGGCCGCTGGGTTGAGCTGTTTACAGGATAGCAACTAGGAGCATCTCTCGTCGCGTGCGTTGACTTGGAACTTACTTGGTCTGATGCAGCAACTCGGCAGGTCTCTCGTCGCTGAGAGCCAAGGCCAAGGAAGAAAGATTCTCCCTTGGGGAACACCTTTTATACGAAAAAGGGCTTTGTGCGCTTTTGGGCGGGCCTTGAACTTGGCCTCAATTAATTGGGCCTTTCCCAATCATTCGTATCGATCTTCCTCCAATAGATTGCTGGGCGTGTCCTAGGTGACCGTTGGTCTGCTTTGTTTTAGTCTCCTCTGGCGTCGGGGTGTCTGCCTTAACATTGTTATCTAAATGTTTCCCTTTTGTCCCCGGAGATGGCTCATTAGTGTGTAGATTGCTTAGCAGTTTCTGTCCTGTCTGAGGGCTGAGGTTCGAATCAACAGACAGACCTTGCACCTGCTTGTTTCTCAGTATTGCCCAATTTTCCCTGCATTCTTTGCAAGTGTCCATTTTGTGACCGGTACGTGGCCATCCCAGATGGCTACACGGCCTCCTTGTGATCCTTAACTCGAAGCATGAAGGATCACACTACTACGTCGTCTTCATCCTCTGATCAAACGGGGCACCCCTGCTTAGGCTCTACACTGTCCTATCCTATGCAACACAATTTTACCTAAACCATTTTAAATACATTCATTTTCATAAAACTCTACGGGGCGCGATGACATTAATACAAGCATTACAGAAAAATAAAAAACTGGAACCTCTACCTATTCTCAATAAACTATCCTTATTCAGACAATCCAAAAATCTATACATCTTAACCTGTACAAAATAGCAGCACACAGATTTCTCTGGCCTGGCAGTCAGACACAGAGGTTTACATCTCTTTATTCCACAGAATACATAAAGAAAAATGGATGCACTTTAATCCGTCCCAATGGGTTCGGGGGTCTGGTGAAATCCGAAAATGGGGGACCCAACCTGTATACCGGGGTGCGAGAGCGATATGCTCTCTTTCGCCATTTTCTAACTCTAAACGTTTGCACGACACTGCAAAGTATCGCCAGCACTAAGAGTGCTTCGACTACATATGAGAGTGAGTACCAGGTGATAAACGTATCACACCAGTGCGGGGTATTGCTAGCTGTCGCTGGGCTAGTTATCTCGGGGTTCCATGTATTGCAGGGGTGAGAATCATTTACGGTTTGTGTGGTAGGGGTCAGGGGGTAGCGTCCGCGCGCAACTGAAGGGATCCCGCTAAGATCCATGTGAACACGAAGGCTGTCTTCATCTTAGTCGGTCTTCCTCTTTGTCTTCCTCTGGGGTTCCTGAGGTTCCGGAGTTCCGTGAACACAAACATAATTTCTGTTATTATCTTGCTCAAGATCTCGTGTGCCTGTCTGTCTGTCCTTTGTTGCCAATTTCCCTTTATAATTGGTCACCATCTGTGACTCCCTCATTTTTAAATGTTATAAAAACAACCAAATGTTGGGACAAGACATCTAAGAAAAATACTGCGGTACTGCGAGCCGTCTCGCAGCCTGTGTGATTTACCATCCCAGTGTTTGAGGATGTAAATAGCAGAGGGAAGCAACCTAAGGGTTTCCAAAATCAAACAAAAGAATTTTGAACGTAACGAGCCAAAATGGGGTGTGTATGGGCGGGTAAGAAATGGGTGGAATCCCCGGGTAGGACGGTGATCAATGCCGTATGTGCTCGACCCGAGCGTAGTTGACCAGAGGGGGGCTCCTCAAGCAGGGCGGGGACCAATGCTGTTTCTCCACTGCCTGAGCAACCGGCAAGAACGGGTAAGAATGTGGTCGTCGTGGGGGCTTCCTCTCGAATCAGGAGAGTAGCTATGAGTCATGTTCTGTCGACAAACTGGTTCCTCTGAACGGTTGTCTGACGACAAACTAGTACCTTTAAACTGGTTTCTGTTGGCAAACTGTTTCCTCTGAACTATTGCCTGGGGACAAACTTGTTCCATTCAACTGGTTTCTGTTGACAAACTAGTTCCTCTGACCTATTACCTGGGGACAAACTTGTTCCATTAACAGGCATTGGGCGTCAAAGGAGCGGTGACGTGGGGCCGTGAACATTTGTGAGTTTACGAACAACACTTAACGTCGACACGAACAAACAAACATACAATGAAAAATGGTGCAGGTTCCATCAGAAAGGACACCGTATCTCTCCAGCTGTTCCTTTTTTTGTACATCATCTGGACACCTCACTGCTCAATAGCGAACAGGGTCGCAAAGGGATTTGTTTGGTGGGAGTCAGACTCTAAGTCATCATCTTCTCCCGGCTGCCAAACTCGTGACTGTAGTGTTATGGGCGAGGCGTTTTCAGAACCCCAAAATGTATCATGGAGTTCAACCAACCCTTTAATGTATTTGTTGCTATTCCTAACACACGGCTTGTTCCCTAGGGGTGGGATCACAATTATGGACACGTGGGTTTTTAAACACAAAACACTGTTCATTCCATGAACTCAACTTAACATCTTAAATAAATATTGGATCTCTTAACACCCCTTACTTCAAAGATAACTCAGAAAATATTGCAACAGTGAATAATTCCTCAAAATGTGCCTTCAAATTTCCAAGAGACTTAACACCTTTAAACAGAATCACATCAGGTTAAAGGCTTTACAATTATGAGTTTAAATCACCCAAATGATCCAGAGATAGTCTTTCATGGCAGAGATCCAACTCACTGCAAACACAGACACTCCCAAGCTCTTTTCAAACTGCAAAACGAAACTGCAAAATGGCTGACCTGACCTCCGCTCCACCCACTCTCTGACGTTACTGTTTTCTTAAAGGTACATTGCTTAAATATCCATGTCTTAAAGGTACTCTCACATGACAGTAGTAACCTTGCTAAAGGTGCTTGGGCCGAATTGGGGTCCATCTCATCATTCCGGATGAGCCTGAACGAATTGTCTCGGTGCCAGAATTGTGTGTCGAGGTTGAAGCTACTATGCTTCAATCCGTATTCGTTGGGTGGTGGGTCTGGGTCAGGGGCTTTGATATAAGTAATCTCAAATGGGTCAGTAGAATCATGCTCAGATTCGCTGGGAGCGGTGCTGGTGCAGGGGTATAGTCGTAACATGGTGTGCTGTGGCTATCGTCATCGTGATCGCTATCACTATCGCTGTCGCTGCTGGTTGAAGGAAGGGAGAGACGGAGTCGTGCCTCTGGGGGTGGAGTTGAAGTTGTGTCTGAGGGCGGGCTGAAATGGGTAGGGTAGGGTAGGAATACGTCATCTGTGGGCGGGGCGTGCTCGTTTGCTGCTTCGAGCAGGATGTGGTGTGTGTGGTTATTCTGCGGGCCATAAGCTTTGAGCTGGTTTATATGAAACCACGCAGACTTACCATTGGGATAGGTTATTTTGTACACTGAGGGGCTTACTTTGTCCGAAATGGAGTACGGTCCGGAAAACCTTGGGGCGAGGAATGAACTGGGGTTGTAAAGGAAAAGCATAACTTGTTGCCCTACTGTAAACTCAGTGGCGTGTACTGTTTTGTCGAAACAAGCCTTGCTCTGTTTCTTCCTGGTTCCAAGTCTCACTGCTGCTGCGAGTTGGGCTGCCTTTATGGTCTGTATCAGTTTAACCGCATTTTCATGCGTGAGGGCTGTAACTGCGGGGCTTGCCAAATCCAGTCCTAATAAATATTCAGAGCCTTCCATGGGGCGTCCGGTCATGAGGGTGTGGAGGGTGTATCCTGTGGACGTAGATACCGTGTTTCTTAAAAACATTAAAGCAAATGGGAGTACTGAATCCCAGGTGCTGTTATTTTGCTGTACCATTTTCCACAGGGTGGCCTTTAATGTCCTATTCATTCGTTCTGCAATCCCACTTGACTGGGGGTGGGATGCGATATGGAACTTCTGTCTAATGCCGAAAATCGTGAGGACGTTTTTCATTACACGTCCTGTGAAATGGGAGCCTTGGTCGGATTCTATACTGCCTGGGAGGCCCCATCTTGCAAAAGATGTGGTGTGTTAATATTTTAGCAGTTGTCTTGGCCGTATTAGTTCGCGATGGAAATGCTTCCACCCATTTTGTGCAGGTGTCTATGATCACCGACACATACTTGTAACCATTTCTGCACGGGGATAGGGGTCCTATATAATCTATCTGGAGATCTGTCCAGGGTCCATTAACGGGGCGGGTATGACTAAGTTGAGCCTTTTTCGCATATCTGTCCGAATTGTTTTGGGCACAGATTAAGCAATTCTTTATGTAGTGCGTTACATCGGTTTTTAAATCAGGCCACCAGCAGAGCGGTCTGAGATGGGCTAGGGTGGGTTCAATTCCTTGGTGTCCATGATTGTCATGGAACTGACAAATGATCTGGTTCCTGTCCTGGCTGGGAACTATATAAATGCCATCCTTTAAAATCACACCGTCATGTGTGGTTATTGAGTTTTTAAACTTGTCGTACGGGGCTGGGAAGGTTCCCTTTAAAACTTCCCTGAGTTTCTCGTCCCCTTTCTGTGCCTTCGCTAGATCCTGAATATTGGTCTGTGAGACCTGATCTGCATGTACTGGGGTGCTTTCGGGGGGGTTCCAAAAATAGTGTGGGCGCTGGGTCCAGTGGTTAGGGTTAGTGTGGGCGCTGGGTCCAGTGGTTAGGGTTAGTCTGGGCGCTGGGTCCAGTGGTTAGGGTTAGTGTGGGCGCTGGGTCCAGTGGTTAGGGTTAGTGTGGGCGCTGGGTCCAGTGGTTAGGGTTAGTGTGGGTGCTGGGTCCAGTGGTTTGGGTTAGTGTGGGCGCTGGGTCCAGTGGTTAGGGTTAGTGTGGGTGCTGGGTCCAGTGGTTAGGGTTAGTGTGGGCGCTGTGTCCAGTGGTTAGGGTTAGTGTGGGCGCTGGTCCAGTGGTTAGGGTTGGTGCGGGCGCTAGGTCCAGTGGTCAGGGTTAGTGTGGGCGCTGGGTCCAGTGTTTAGGGTTAGTGTGGGCGCTGGGTCCAGTGGTTTGGGTTAGTGTGTGCGCTGGGTCCAGTGGTTAGGGTTAGTGTGGGCGCTGGGTCCAGTGGTTAGGGTAAGGTTGGGTGCTGGGTCCAGTGGTTTGGGTTAGTAAGGGCGCTGGATTTAGTGGTTAGGGTTAGTGTGGGCGCTGGGTCCAGTGGTTAGGGTTGGTGTGGACGCTGGATCCAGTGGTTAGGATAAGGTTGGGCGCTGGTTCCAGTGGTTTGGGTTAGTGTGGGCGCTGGATCCAGTGGTTTGGGTTAGTGTGGACGCTGGATCCAGTGGTTAGGATAAGGTTGGGCGCTGGTTCCAGTGGTTTGGGTTAGTGTGGGCGCTGGATCCAGTGGTCAGGGTTAGTGTGGTCACTGGGTCCAGTGATTAGGGTTAGTGTGGGCGCTGGATCCAGTGGTTAGGGTTAATGTGGACGCTGGGTCCAGTGATTTGGGTTAGTGTGGGCGCTGGATCCAGTGATTTGGGTTAGTGTGGGCGCTGGATCCAGTGGTCAGGGTTAGTGTGGTCACTGGGTCCAGTGGTCAGGGTTGGTGTGGGCGCTGGGTCCAGTGGTCAGGGTTAATGTGGGTGCTGGGTCCAGTGTTTTGCATTCGTGTGGGCGCTGGATCCAGTGGTTAGGATAAGGTTGGGTGCTGGTTCCAGTGGTTTGGGTTAGTGTGGGCGCTGGATCCAGTGGTTAGGGTTAGTGTGGACGCTGGGTCCAGTGGTTAGGGTAAGGTTGGGTGCTGGCTCCAGTGGTTTGGGTTAGTGTGGGTGCTGGATCCAGTGGTCAGGGTTATTGTGGTTGCTGGGTCCAGTGGTTTGGGTTAGTGTGGGCACTGTGTCCAGTGGTTAGGGTTAGTGTGGGCGCTGGGTCCAGTGGTTTGGGTTAGTGTGGACGCTGGATCCAGTGGTTAGGGTTAGTGTGGGCGCTGGATCCAGTGGTTTGGGTTAGTGCGGGCGCTGGATCCAGTGATTTGGGTCAGTGTGGGCGCTGGATCCAGTGGTTAGGGTTCGTGCGGGCGCTGGGTCCAGTGGTTTGGGTTAGTGTGGACGCTGGATCCAGTGGTTAGGATAAGGTTGGGCGCTGGTTCCAGTGGTTTGGGTTAGTGTGGGCGCTGGATCCAGTGGTCAGGGTTAGTGTGGTCACTGGGTCCAGTGATTAGGGTTAGTGTGGGCGCTGGATCCAGTGGTTAGGGTTAATGTGGACGCTGGGTCCAGTGATTTGGGTTAGTGTGGGCGCTGGATCCAGTGATTTGGGTTAGTGTGGGCACTTGATCCAGTGGTTTGGGTTGGTGTGGGCGCTGGGTCCAGTGGTCAGGGTTAATGTGGGTGCTGGGTCCAGTGTTTTGCATTCGTGTGGGCGCTGGATCCAGTGGTTAGGATAAGGTTGGGTGCTGGTTCCAGTGGTTTGGGTTAGTGTGGGCGCTGGATCCAGTGGTTAGGGTTAGTGTGGGCGCTGGGTCCAGTGGTTAGGGTAAGGTTGGGTGCTGGCTCCAGTGGTTTGGTTTAGTGTGGGCGCTGGATCCAGTGGTTAGTATAAGGTTGGGCGCTGGGTCCAGTGGTTTGGGTTAGTGTGGACGCTGGGTCCAGTGGTTAGGGTTAGTGTGGGCGCTTGATCCAGTGATTTGGGTCAGTGTGGGCGCTGGATCCAGTGGTTAAGGTTAGTGTGGGCGCTGGGTCCAGTGGTTAGGGTTACTGTGGGCGCTGGGTCCAGTGGTTAGGGTTAGTGTGGGCGCTGGATCCAGTGATTTGGGTCAGTGTGGGCGCTGGATCCAGTGGTTAGGGTTAGTGTGGGCGCTGGGTCCAGTGGTTAGGGTTAGTGTGGGCCCTGGGTCCAGTGGTTAGGGTTACTGTGGGCGCTGGGTCCAGTGGTTAGGGTTAATGTGGGCGCTGGATCCAGTGATTTGGGTCAGTGTGGGCGCTGGATCCAGTGGTTAGGGTTAGTGTGGGCGCTGGATCCAGTGGTTAGGGTTAGTGTGGGCGCTGGATCCAGTGGTTAGGGTTAGTGTGGGCGCTGGGTCCAGTGGTTAGGGTTAGTGTGGGCGCTGGATCCAGTGGTTAGGGTTAGTGTGGGCGCTGGGTCCAGTGGTCAGGGTTAGTGTGGGCGCTGGATCCAGTGGTTAGGGTTAGTGTGGGCGCTGGATCCAGTGGTTAGGGTTAGTGTGGGCGCTGGGTCCAGTGGTTAGGGTTAGTGTGGGCGCTGGATCCAGTGGTTAGGGTTAGTGTGGGCGCTGGATCCAGTGGTTAGGGTTAGTGTGGGCGCTGTGACCAGTGGTTAGGGTTACTGTGGGCGCTGGGTCTAGTGGTTAGGGTTAGTGTGGGCGCTGGGTCCAGTGGTTAGGGTTAGTGTGGGCGCTGGGTCCAGTGGTTAGGGTTAGGGTTGGGGAGGTTGAAAACGGGTCCAGGCAGTTCTCCGAAGGAGGCCTCGAGTTGCAGAGGACAAATTCCACAATCTTTCAGCAGTGACGGCCTCAGCACTCGGTGGGCAGAGCTGCTGGACAATCTGCTCCACATTATCTTTTGACTGTCTACATGCTCTGGCAGGGGCAATGAGTGCCTGGCATGAAATACCAACCTAGAGGAGGCCGTCCCATCAGAGAAAGGCCTGGGCAGAGGCGGCTGATGTGGTTTCCCGCACGCGAACCGAGGGCTGGAAATGGTTCAATGAGAACCAATCAGGCAATGAACTGAGTGGAGACGTCTTGGAGGGTGGGTGTAAGTGGCGGGTGGTCTGGGGTGAGTAATGCATCCTTCCAAAGGGCAGATCCCTGTGCATGGCAAGGGTGGGAGATTTGGCCATGCACCATGTGTGAATGGCAGGGTGAGGAGTCCCAGTTTGTTGACCCCTTAAAGCAGTCTGGTGGGAGGCTTGCGAGGCTGGAATGGTGTCGCTGGTAAAGGCTGGACTAATGAATGCACTTCTTCACGTTCAGGAGAAGATACGCCATAACACGCTTGAGCGCGCACGATCGGGTGGTGGATGGCCTACGTCCCGGCCCTGTCTAAATTTCAGATGGATGCGCTGGACCTGGAAGGTGAGCGAGGAGCCGGTTCTCAGGTGTGGGAAAGGCAGGGTGTCGGATGCCGGTCAGAGTTCAGCGGGCAGGGGGGAGACTGGGGGAAGGTGCAGGAAGGGCGGGGTTGTGCCATCTCCAGTGAGAAAAGCAAATCTCCCAGAGTTCCCAAGATTGGCCACTCACAGAGCCTCAGTGAGACACGTTTCCATTGAGGCAATCTCCCATCGTCTGTTTCTCCCTCAGTAGCACCATCTTCAGGACTCGCCTCGGACCCGAGGAGCCCCATTGACAACTGAAGAAGAACCGCTGAGCGATGAACCTGCCTCCCATCTGCTCTGCACCGAGCACCAGTGAATTCCAATCTGAGCTGTAGCGCTGTCGCCCTCCGAGGTTGGCTCAGTTTGGAGGGCACTGTGGTAGGGGATTATTAAACTCACTGGAGGAGCTGATAGAGACTAAGAGTGCCCAGTGAAAGTGGAGAGCATCTGGAGACCAGGACCAAGAGTCCGAGGCAGGTGACCAGCCTTTGGAGATGTCCATCAGGTGGCAGATGCTTTATGTCCAGTGGGATGCACGGGGAGATCTGGCAGAGATCCCGGAGGGACTGTATGTGGGGTCTCTGTCAGGGAGGCGTCCAAACATAGAACATACCGTGCAGAAGGAGGCCATTCGACCCATCGAGTCTGCACCGACCCACTTAAGCCCTCACTTACACCCTATCCCCGTAACCCAATAACCTCTCCTTACCTTTTTGGTCCCTAAGGGCAATTTATCACGGCCAATCCACCTAATCTGCTCGTCTTTGGACTGTGGGAGGAAACCGGAGCACCCGAAGGAAACCCACGCACACACGGGGAGAACATGCAGACTCCGCACAGACAGTGACCCAGTGGGGAATCGAACCTGGGACCCTGGCGCTGTGAAGCCACAGTGCTAGCCACTGTGCTACCGTGTTGCCACAGTCCATGTGCAGCTGGAGCAATGCGGTTACTCTGAACACCCAAAGCACAGCCTCCTCCATTGGGAGAGTGATGAATGCTCCTCTCACGGTGCCCGGACAAGGATGGCAGCTTCTCGACCCCTCTGCCAGTGTGTGTGTGGCACCCTCTCCGACAGCTCTGACATTGGCCGTACCCTCCCAGTCAGAGCCTGCTCACCCTCTGCCTTCCAGAAGACCCGCTAAGGTCATCAGGACCAAGACCCCAGCAGAGAGAGCAATCTGCCCCAATGTTGCTGCCAGCGAGGGGGGCCGGGGCACAAGGCACAGCTCTCACAAGCAGAGGCTTCAGGGTCTCTGACCACAGGATGGTTCTTCATCAGTGTTTTCCAGAGGTGCGGCCTGACCAGTGCCTCATGATCGATGGCAGGAGCGGCAGGCATGATTCCAGAGGTTGTGAGGTGGCAGTGGGGCTGTGGCTCTGTATTCTCAGGAATGTGTGTGAAGGATGCGGTGCCCTTGCCCTGAGATGGAGGTTAGCCGAGTCAGGCGGGCTGAAGGAGCGTTGGATCGCAGCTCCCCTGCTGTCCCTGCCTCACTGAAGCTTCATTCTGGCAGCCTCCTCATTCTCACCCTCTGCCTGCCCGGTCTCCTCATCACATCCAACTGCGGAGTCTCCCTCTGAGGCGCATGGCGCTACCTCGGTGTCCTCACCCTTGAGTGGGCGGGTGTCAGATGGTGCAGAGTGCAGGATACCAGCGCAATAAGACACTGGCTCTGCAGGATATTGCAGCGACCCCCTGGATCAGTCCAGGCAGCAGAACCTCAAATCAAAGCAAATGACTGCGGATGCTGGAATCTGAAACCAAAACAGAAAATGCTGGAACCTCTCCGCAGGTTTGACAGTTATCTGTGGAGAAGAAGCTAACGGCCGCCATTCTCCTGAAAACGGACAGAGTGTGACTTTGGGTCAATTTGGTGGGTGTTTTGTGTGGGTTTTCTGGTTGATCTCCAGGCCTGGATTCACCCACTCAGTTTATTTGGGCCTTGGGGAGTTTCTCCCCGGTCTACCCCACACTTGGAAATGTTTCCATCAGTGGGGAGCTGAACCCGCCGGTAAGACCGGCTCCTCAGGTCGGGCGGCCATTTTAAAGAGGACCCCAATCTCTAACTGCACTCGAGGGTTCCTTACAGCCCCCACCCACGGACAATGGCACCGCCCTCCCTCCCTCCCCACAGACATGGGCATTACGCTTCCATCCCTCTCCCAATGAACACACCCCACTGGTGGTCGTTGAGGCTCCTCCTCCCAGAATCCCCCCTTTCAGGACCTCCTTCACCCCCCAAACTTTATGAGGCCCCGTCATACCTCCCCTTCACCCCTCACCGTTCATACCCCTCCCATTAACCCCCCTTTTAGGGGCATGGTCCCCTTCATGCCCTGACTCATTGGCAGAGCCAACCTGGCAAACTGGCATGACATGCCTTGCGCCGAGGTAATGGTCAGTTGGAACAGCCAGGGTGCCCAGTTGTTAGGGATGTGCCACAGTACTGCCCTGCCCTGCCCTGTCCACTCAGGGGGGCTCCAATGGCCTCCGAGACCCGAGTCTCCACTTGTGGATACCGCCTGCTCCCTCTCCAGGGACACCCGGCCATGAATGAAGCCACAGAAGAGGGACAGACAGTCGTGCTGGACAACCCCCTCGGTCACCCGCTGCCTGGACCTGGTGATGGCAGGTTTGGCCAGTCCAGGGAACAGGTTCACGAGCAGGTCCTTCACCTTCCCCACCTCTCCCCATACCGGGTGCCCTGAGATGGGACTGAAGAGCAAACAAATGTTCGAAGAAGGTTTGATAGACGAATAAAAAGGGGGCGCAGCCTAAAATATTTAACATAGACATGGTCCACGACTCCACAGGGCCATAAAGAGGCAGGTATCAAGGGAGTCCGTGATTCAGTGCAATCGGTCAGTGCACATTGCTGCTGCATGAAACGCCCTCCAGCCCAGGTCGCCAAGATTGACGGGGAGGTCGGATTTCCGGCGAGAACGACTATCCTCCACCCCCGCGCCGGGCGCAATTCCGTCTCGGATGGTCGGAGAATCCCGCCCATTGCCTTGGCAGAGATTTTGTAGTGCGTGCTGAGGAGGGAGACCGGTCGCCAGTTTTAAAGTAGGCCGAGATCCCCCTTCTTGGGCAGCAGGGCAATGACGGCCCTGCGCCACGACAGGGGCATCTCCCCGGTGGCGATACATTCCCCCAGGACCCCCGCATAGTCGCGCCCCAGGACGTCCCAGTACGCCCCGAAGTATCCACGGTCAGCCCGTCCAGCCCTGGGGTTTTGCCCCGTGACAAGCTGTCCAGTGTGCCGGTCAGCTCTTGGAGATTGATTGTTTGATTGAGCCTCCGGCAGCCTCCAGGCCGACCTGCGGCTGGTCCTCCCACAGAACTCTGCAAGCATCAACGCTGGACGGATCCGGAGAGGAAAGGTCGGAATAAAAGTCCCTAATCAGGGTCCTGACCCCCTCCGGATCCAAGACGAGGGACCTGTCGTCGGCCAACAGCGTAGAAATCTGCCGACGGGCCCCGCGTCCTCTTTCCAGCGAGTAGAAGAAGGGGGAGCCACCATGCCGTCCATGTCCGTCAGGAGACGGGTCCGCGACCTCACGTACGCGCCGCGCGACCCTGCAAGTTGCAGGTCCTGCAGCGCGCCCGTCTTCTCTCTGTACACCTGCGCCAGGGCCGGGTCCTCATCGGGCTGAGTGCGACGTGACTCCAGATCAAAGACTTCCTCAGCCAATTTGGCGATCTTGGATTTCCGCCCCTTTGTGTAACCCTGACAGAGGTCTTGCCCACTCCCACCATAGCCTCAAGGAGGATAAGCCTCCCCGCTTCCTTCTCCAGCCGGCCCAGAAACAGCGAAACGAGTCCAGGAACCGCTCGTCCGCCAGCAGCGGGTTGTTAAAGAGCCAGTACGCGGACCGTGTCTGAGTGTGGGATGGGGCGAGCCCCGCCCACACCAGCAGGCCCACACCTGCTCCACGGAGGCCGTCGGAACACTGGGCAAGTACGTCTCAGAAATGTAAAGACGGTCGATTCTGGACGCTCCGAACAGAGAACGTGTACACCCGCAATTCAGGATCGTGAGTCTGCCAGACATCCACCAAAGTCAAAGGACCTGACCAGGTCCCTCAACTTCCCCACCGCCTGCGAGCTGCGCCAGACTCTACCTTGTCCTGGAGGGTGCAATTGAAATCCCCTCCAAGGACGATGCACTCGCCCACAGGGATGGTGCCAAGAAGAGTGGACACTTTGTCGAAGAAAACCGCCTGCTGCGGCCCAGACTGTGGAGCATAGATATTCACAAAATGGAGCACCACGTCCCCATCGCGGACTGTCAAGTGCAACAGACGGGCTGGCACTGTCTCCTTGACCCCCAAGATCTACGGCTGAAAATGTGGGGCCAAGAAGATAGCCAACCCGCCGGAACATGAGGTCAGGTGACTTTGTCTCCTGGAGCGTATGGAGTTCCTTGCAGAAAGCCCACCGCACACTTCCTGTCCCGGAGGACAGAGAGGTTCTGGAACCTGTGGGTAATGTTAGAGGAAGGAGGAGGGGCGGCGGTGCCAGCCGTGAACGCCTTGGTGGCCGTGGCGGCTTTAGAGGCGGAGCAGGTTTTCCAGACATGCACTGCTCACCATACACGGGGCAAAAAGTGCAAAATGCCTCCCCTTGGTGAGAGACTTCGATTCCCCTCAAATACCTCCTCCAGGGCCAGGAGGACGGAAAACCTGGTGCCGGAGGATGTGCCTGAGGGGGGGCTGTGTTCCTACTAGGAGCGGCCCCCTTTCATTTGTCTTTCTGTTCAGTTGATTAACCCGAAAATACTGATCATTGGTGTCAGGTGAGTGCAGGTTGGGAGTATAAAAGGTGCTGCTCCCTGCTGGATGGGATGGTGCAGTTGTTTGGTATGATGGGGGCTTTGCTCCTGGTGTTAGTTGGAGCTGTTTGTTCCTCTGATACTAGGTAACGGTTTCCAGGCCGGAGGTTTCCATGGAGCAGAGTCAAAGCCACCCCTGTGCCTCAGAGAGTCCCTCCTCCTGGGCCTCCCTTTGCTTCCCATTTCCGTGTGTCTGCGGGTCAAAGTGTGTGTGCGCTGCAGACTGTGACGGTGCAGTGTGGGGAGGACAAGCTGCTGGTCAGGGCCCAGCTGGATTTATTTGGAACCAGGCACCTGATTCAAGCTGCTGTCCTGCCCCTGGGGGCAGCAAGTTGTCGGCCAACCAGGATCTACTCTCTCAACCACACTGTCCTCTTTGACGATGGACTCCATGAGTGTGGCAGCAGATTGCAGGTAATGTCAATCCTCCACTCTGGCTGGAAGCTGGGGCTGGAGATTGTTCCCCACTCACATTCCAACACTTGGTGAGATGTCATTGATATTGAGGAGATCGCTGCTTCAGAAACCCCCAAACGAGCTTTCTGTTCTGGATTGGACTTTGCTTCCACTGGTCTCGGAGTCTCTCTAACCTTTGTGACATTAACCCCATTGGTCTGGAAGCTTCTCGTTGTTCTCCAAGCTGTTCCCCTTGTTGATTATCTGCTCTATTCACCCCTCATTCAGATCAATTGAACTGAGGGTTGAGTTTCAGTCCAGTTTAATCCGGTTGGGTTGGTTGTTAATGAACCGAATGAAATGGGGAATTCTGATGGATTAGACTAAAGAGGGACTCCGAACTTCCCACTTTCCCAGACATCAATGGGGCCCTGGATTAAAACTGTTCTATTTCCAGCCTCCGTGTTACTGCCACCTTGTGGCTCCTTTTCCTGTAACTGAAGCTGTCCTTGTATTGAATCCATTCCCTGTGAGTTGATCCTGGTCTTGTGCTAATGATCTCTCTCCTTGTATAAATGGCTGGAGGTTGCTGAGCAACACAATTAACAAGATGAGTCTGTACGGCCCCTCCAGCCTGGTCCCCATTCATTAAGATCAGGGCTGAACTTCCCACAGCCTCTGTGTCCCTGTCCTCACCACATGATTCCCTCAATGTCCACAAATAAATCCACCTGTCCTGAATATCCTCAGTGACTGAGCATTCCCAGCTCTCTGGGATAGGGAATTCCAAAGATTCAGGAGCTGCTGAATGAAGACATTCCTTGTCATGTTTATCCTAAATGACTGACCCCTGACCTGAGATGACCTTTCCCCCTAATAGACTCTCCAGCTGGGGTCAGCAGCCTCTTTGCACCGACCCTGTCAATCCCCCTGAGAATAGTTTTAATTGGATGGGATGAGTTCATTGTTACCCCCTGTGTAGAACTTTCTCATTTCAGATCAGTTCTTCATTCCTTAACCTGGTGTCTTTCAGATGTCTGGAGATTTCCTGATCTACACCACCCACCTGGGCCACAGCCCAGAGTATCCTGGATCTGTCATTGTGAAAATGGATGGCGCGCTCGTTCCCATTGAGTGTCCTTACTTTAGGTGAGAATCTTTACTCGATGCTCAATAAGATCCACAGCGGCTGGGGTTCTCTGAAGTTGTCCTAAATTGACTCTGCTGTCTTTCCAGGAAGGGCAATGTGAGCAGTAACTCCATCAGGCCCACCTGGGTCCCATTCAGCTCCACCAGGCCTGGAGAAGGACATCTGTCATTCTCCCTGCGCCTAGTGAATGGGATGTGATGGATGGATGGGGAGGGATTTCCTGTCTTCACTCACTGGGACTGACACCCACTGTCTCCAACCCTTGTCCTCTTGTTCTTCAGGTGACTGGCTTACAGAGCGTCCTTCCACTTTCTACTACCTGGGTGACCTCATTCACATTGAGGCCTCTGTGTCAATGAGCAACCACATGCCCCTGAAGCTCTACATTGACCGCTGTGTAGCTACATTGAGCCCAGACCAGGACTCCACCCTGAGATGCAGCATCATTGACTACAATGGGCAAGGAGCTCTCTGCTTTCTCCAGCTGCTCCCATCTCACTGGCTTCACTTGTTTCACTTCATGTCCCTTTTTAATCTCCAGTTGCCTCCTGGACAGCGAAGCTGAGGACTCGTTTACAACCTTTGTGTTGCCAAGAGGCGAGCGGGAGACGGACAAACTCCGGTTTGACCTAGATGATTTCCGTTTCTTTGGAGATGACCGTTCCTTGGTAAGAGGAAGCTGATCATTGGGTTCTGTGTTGGGAGGGAGTCACTAAATCACGATTTGTGTTGGTGTCCCTCAGATTCTCATCACCTGTCACCTGAAAGTAGCTCCAGTGGATTGGAGAGATTCCAGGAACAAAGCTTGTACTTTCCAGAAGATGCTGAATGTGAGTTCCCTCTCTCTCCCTCCGGGATGGGTTTGTGTGGAGAAGTGATGCACAACCTGGTTGGTTGAATTTTTTTGTTTAGCTGGACCCCATTGGAGGAATGGAGCGTTGACATTTGTGCCTGTTGCCGTGTGGGTAACTGTGCCACGCGGGAGCTGCGGTTTGGACCCAGAGGAAGGAGAGATCTTGTAGCTGAAGCTGGTAGGACCTTGATCCTCTAGATGTTGGAGGTTCCCCCTTTCCCCTCTCGAACTGGAATGTTTGATATTGCAGAGAGTGAAGCTGGATTGAAGTGGGAGGCGGAGGCCTCACTTGGACCCCTGATCATTCTGGATACTGATGTGACCAACCTGGCGAAGGCCTCCCTGAATGAGGGAAGGATGCAGGAGAGGTCTCCAGGTGGGGAGTGGGCTGGTTTCCATTTCCCCCTCCGTGTTTCCGTCACTAACCATTGGTTTCTCATTGGTTTGTAGGTGTGGAGTCTGAGGTGGTCCTGATCGTGACCCTGACTGTGACAGCTGTCTCTCTGATCTCTGCTTCATTGATCACCTTGTTCCTGTACAGGAAACTCAAACAAACTCTCTTCACCCAGTGATCAAATCATCAAGAACATAGAACATAGAACATAGAACATAGAACATAGAACATAGAACATAGAACATAGAACATAGAACATAGAACATAGAACATAGAACATAGAACATAGAACAATACAGCGCAGTACAGGCCCTTCGGCCCACGATGTTGCACCGAAACAAAAGCCATCTAACCTACACTATGCCATTATCATCCATATGTTTATCCAATAAACTTTTAAATGCCCTCAATGTTGGCGAGTTCACTACTGTAGCAGGTAGGGCATTCCACGGCCTCACTACTCTTTGCGTAAAGAACCTACCTCTGACCTCTGTCCTATATCTATCACCCCTCAGTTTAAGGCTATGTCCTCTCGTGCCAGCCATATCCATCCGCGGGAGAAGGCTCTCACTGTCCACCCTATCCAACCCCCTGATCATTTTGTCTGCCTCTATTAAGTCTCCTCTTAACCTTCTTCTCTCCAACGAAAACAACCTCATGTCCATCAGCCTTTCCTCATAAGATTTTCCCTCCATACCAGGCAACATCCTGGTAAATCTCCTCTGCACCCGCTCCAAAGCCTCCACGTCCTTCCTATAATGCGGTGACCAGAACTGTACGCAATACTCCAAATGCGGCCGTACCAGAGTTCTGTACAGCTACAACATGACCTCCCGACTCCGGAACTCAATCCCTCTACCAATAAAGGCCAACACTCCATAGGCCTTCTTCACAACCCTATCAACCTGGGTGGCAACTTTCAGGGATCTATGTACATGGACACCTAGATCCCTCTGCTCATCCACACTTTCAAGAACTTTACCATTAGCCAAATATTCCGCATTCCTGTTATTCCTTCCAAAGTGAATCACCTCACACTTCTCTACATTAAACTCCATTTGCCACCTCTCAGCCCAGCTCTGCAGCTTATCTATATCCCTCTGTAACCTGCTACATCCTTCCACACGATCGACAACACCACCGACTTTAGTATCGTCTGCAAATTTACTCACCCACCCTTCTGCGCCTTCCTCTAGGTCATTGATAAAAATGACAAACAGCAACGGCCCCAGAACAGATCCTTGTGGTACTCCACTTGTGACTGTACTCCATTCTGAACATTTCCCATCAACCACCACCCTCTGTCTTCTTTCAGCTAGCCAATTTCTGATCCACATCTCTAAATCACCCTCAATCCCCAGCCTCCGTATTTTTTGCAATAGCCTACCGTGGGGAACCTTATCAAACGCTTTGCTGAAATCCATATACACCACATCAACTGCTCTACCCTCGTCTACCTGTTCAGTCACCTTCTCAAAGAACTCAATAAGGTTTGTGAGGCATGACCTACCCTTCACAAAGCCATGCTGACTATCCCTGATCATATTATTCCTATCTAAATGATTATAAATCTTGTCTCTTAGAATCCCCTCCAAGACTTTACCCACTACAGACGTGAGGCTCACCGGTCTATAGTTGCCGGGGTTGTCTCTGCTCCCCTTTTTGAACAAAGGGACCACATTTGCTGTCCTCCAGTCCTCTGGCACTATTCCTGTAGCCAATGATGACATAAAAATCAAAGCCAAAGGTCCAGCAATCTCTTCCCTGGCCTCCCATAGACTCCTAGGATAAATCCCATCAGGTCCCGGGGACTTATCTATTTTCAGCCTGTCCAGAATTGCCAACGCACTGATTCCTTGTGTCTGGGAGCTGATTGGTCTCTGCAGATATTCGTCAGTCCATGGAACTAATGGCTGGGGTTCTGGTCTCCCAAGACCACATCTCCTGAATCGTTCTCCTACCAAACTTTTTTTTATGGGGCTGTTATTTTTGTTTCAGTACCCCACCCCAGTCTCCTGTTTGGCCACCCAGTGTGGGGGAGGGGGTGTGAGCGGGTCTGAGATCAGCTACCTCCTCTCTCCCAGGGTGGTGTTCACCCCCTGGCGAGGGGGCACACTCTGTATTGCCAGGGTGATGTTCACCCCCTGTAGAGGGGGCACACTCTGTATTGCCAGGGTGGTGTTCACCCCCTGTAGAGGGGGCACACTCTGTATTGCCAGGGTGGTGTTCACCCCCTGGCGAGGGGGCACTCTGTATTGGACTGTTCACTGTATTGGGATGTTGGAGCTTTGCTGTACCCAGAGGGTGTGGTCCACACTGGAAACAGGATGGGTTAATTGGGACCACATTTTTTTCAGTAATTATCCAGAGCTTTCTAACATCACTGAGGCAGAAATTAACTCTGACCATTTGTAAACCTGTTGTTGGAACAGGTGACAAGCCCATGTGACGTTGCACAATGATCTCTAAAACCGCTAGTGTAATATTCCACTGAAGAAATTGTACTCGAGCCTTCACATTTTAACCATCTTTCACTTTGCCAGAGTTAAACCAAGCGGTATTTGTTGTATAAACACTATTCTTTGGTATTTCTTGCACCTTCATCTTAACAGCCCCTCTTCTCGTTCTGAAATTAATTCCGTCCAGGATTCTCATTTCTTCTGGATTCTTCCATATCTGCAGGAACCAAACCTTAAGGTGTCACCGGTCTTGGGAATCACTTTCTTTTATTTTTCTTGGGACCCTTCCAATATATTTCAGCCAGGCTGTCCAACTCTTCAGCACCTGAACATTGTGGACCCCCAGCTTTCACTCACCACTCACTTTGGTGGACAACAGATTTGAGAATCTTTAGAGCTGGGGATTCAACCGAGCATCTGAGAGCAGGTACAACACTGGATAAGCATCAAACTCCTCTCTACATTTCCCATCTGGTGGCATGGTAGCACAGTGGCTGGCACTGTCGCTTCACATTTCCAGCGTCCAAGGTTTAATTCTGGCTTGGGTTGTTACATGTGTGGAGTCTGCACGTTCTCCCGGTGGCTGCGTGAGTTTCCTCCCACAAGTCCCGAAAGATGTGGTGTTAAGTAATTTGGGCATTCTGAATTCTCCCTCTGTGTACCCGAACAGGCACCAGAATGTGGTGACTAGAGGCTTTTCACAGTATCTTCATTGCTGTGTTAATGTAAGCCTAACTTGTGACAGATTATTTTTATCAATTACTCCCAGCACCTGTACAGCCCGGGTTGGGTAGAATAGTTTTGCCGATGTCTGCTTGCCCTGTTGCCAGGGTAGATGTGGGCTTGCATTGTGTCAAGTCAATTTGTGGCTGTGTAACTTGTACATGGTACACATGGCTGCTACTGGGCTACAATGGTGGAGGGGGTAAATGTTTGCCATTGCAGAGCTTGATCAGAGCACTTGGCCCACCCGTCACAGCAGATCACTTCACCAGTGTCTCTATACTGGGGACTGGGATGTTGGCCTGGGAGAGTGCACACATTGGTGTGCTGATCCTTCCAGTGGATTTGCAGGATTTTGTGGAGGGATCATTGGGATATCTCCCTGTCCATGTTTCTGATGCACAGGAGGCTGGGCACGGCTGCTGCTCTGTAGACCGTGAGCTTGGTGCTGGGTTTGAGGTCTCGGTCTTTGAATTCTCAGTTCCTCCGGCAGCCGAGAACTGCGCTGATGTTCACCATCCATGTCTGTTCACGCAGAAGACTCCTGAGGTATGGGCGAATGATGCACAGTGTCCAAGGGATCACTGGATCTTCATCAAGGGGCAGTTTTGTGGCAGGAGCAGACAAGTCGAGAAACTTTGAATTCTGGATGTTAGTGTCTTGTGAACAATGATGTTTTGTCGCTCGACCTCTGAATATGCACACACGGGTGTCATCTGTATACTGCAGCTCAATTGAGAGGGTCGTTTTGATTCTGGCCTGGAGGCATCGGAGGTTAAACAAATTCCTGCTTGTCCTGTGCTTAGCTACACTCCCCTGGGAAGCTCCACTCCCGTGGGAAGCTTCAGCGTAACTGGGTGGAGTGTTGCTGTGACCAAGATGGGGAAGGGCGTTGGGGTGATGGTGCAGCCGGTTTGTCTCAGTTTCCACACTTATTGGGTCTGTGATTCTATTTGTGAGGATCACTGTTTGCATGTCATCGTGGTGAATGGTGACTAATTTTTGCAAGCAGCTGAATTTGAAGAGGATTCTCCACAGTCCCTCACGGTTGACAGTGAAAGGCCATGTATGGAGGTTCATGCTGCTCCCTGCACTTTCCTGGATTTGGCCTGTGCTGAAAACTGTGTCCATTGCGGAGCTTGGAGTCGAGCAATCACCTAGGAGGGCAGAGGAAACCTCCCTAAATACATACAACATTTGTCTTCCCTCTCCCCCCCCCCCCCCCCCCCCCCCACCACCAATAACTGGGAATCTCTTGCCTTTGAACGCACACGCTGGAGAAAGTGACAGACTGCAGGCCTGCAGAACATTCTCAACACTGATGCCCAAGAAGAAACGTTTGTCAAGGTTTGGAGCAGGCCTACTAATCTTGAGGTTTACTAAATGGATCACTTGTAACCCTGTGGAGAAAAATTAATAATTCGATTTCTTCTTTGATCCATGATGAATTATGTATTTGGTGGGGCAGTCCATCCCTAGTTTTCCCAGAACGTGGTGGTGATCTGGCCTTGAACCGCTGCCATCCCTGTGGTGTAGGTACACCCACTGAAGGAACAGTGACCTTCTATCTTAATGGTAGAGGCTGCATAAGGACCCTTGGTGAGTTCATGCAGAACATCTTTTCTACATGGTACACACAGCTGCTACTGTCCGTTCGTGCAAGGGTTTGTGGAACGGGTAGCAATCGAGTAATTAGTTTGGGATGATGAGCTGGTGTTGGAGCTGCACCCACCTGGCATACCAATGTCAAGGTGGCTTGAAATCCTGCTGTGGTAAAAATGCTACTTGCCAGTTGTCATCTCCTTCACTCCTTTTCACAGACATTTCACTTGCCCAAGGCTGAAATTGAGCCCAGGTTCCTTGGACTGAGGTGGGTGTTGAGGCAGCAGTGCTGTCTTCCTTGGATATTGTCCTTCTCGGGCCCATTCCTTAATTCCTACAAGCAGTCCTGGGAATAACCTGATCATCCAAATCCGTTTGTCCTCTGTTTGTTTGGTAAATACTTCAACAGCTGACCTGTCAGAGCTCCACATATCTAATCACTAAACTGAATCAAATTCCATTTCACTAACTTGGAATATGGATGGAGAATACCGCGGTCTGGGTGGAAATACAAATTAGCCTCTAGGTTCTGTGCAATTCTTCCCCAGATGGAGCTCCACCTCCCTGTGCAACTCCTGCCGTTTCCGTCCTGGGTAAACAGTCTTTATCCCCTTTCACTGAAATCTGCACACAATCCCTGGCCTTGCTTTAAGGAATGTTCTCTGGACCCTTTTAAGAACTTGACTAGTAGGCCATCTGGCTCCTCGAGCCTGCTCCGCCATTCATTAAGATCATGGCTGATCGTTTTGTAGACTCTGCTCCACTTCCCAGCCACTCGCCAAACCCTTAATTCCTTTATTGTTCAAAAATCTATCTACCTTTGCCTCCCAGTTAAAGTCCAACAGGTTTGTTTCGAATCACTAGCTTGAGACAATTCACACCTCCTTTAACCTGGGATTATCCCTCTCTCTGGATCTGTGAAGACTTACTTTGAATGTGAGCCTTTGCAGGTAAATTATCATCTTGCATCTTTGACTTTGTCAATGTCTGTGTGTTTCTGGAACCCACCTCTTCATTCACCTGAGGAAGGAGCAGTGCACCGAAAGCTAGTGATTTGAAACCAACCTGTTGGACGGTAAGACTTCCTTACTGTGCTCACCCCAGTCCAACGCTGCCATCTCCACATCTTAAAAGCATTCAAGAAGGTAGCCTCGACTGCTTTACTGGGCAGGGAATTCCATAGGTTCACAACACTTTGGGTGAAGAGGTTCCTCTTCAACTCAGTCCTAAATCTGGTCTCGTGTTGAGGGTATGCCCCCCAGTTCGAGCTTCACTCAACAGTGGAAATGACCTCATTGCTTCTATCCTATCTATTCCCTTCATACTTTTATGTTTATATAAGATTTCCCCTTATTCTTATAAATTAGTCCCAGACTATTCAGTCTTCCCTCATAAGGCAATCCCCTCTACTCTGGGATCAACCCAGTGAATCTCCTCTGCACCCCCTCCTTCTCAGTAAGGAGACCAAACCAGAATGAAGCGGAAGAGTTGCAGAATTGGCAGTTGTCGGTGTTGAGTACTGACACCGTACTCAACACCGACAACTGCCAATCTCCAGACGCAATTCTGCAACTCATCCGCTTCATTCTGGATCACAACGTCTTCACCTTCGACAACAAGTTCTTCATCCAGACGCACGGAACAGCCATTGGGACCAAATTCGCACCCCAATATCTTCATGCACAAGTTTGAACAGGACCTACTCACCGCACAGAACCTTCAACCGACGTTATACACCAGATACATCAATGACGTTTTTTTCCTTTGGACCCACGGCGAAGAATCACTGAACGACTACACGATGACATTAATAAGTTCCATCCAACCTTCAGACTCACCATGGACTACTCTCCAAAATCAGTTGCATTCTTGGACACACTCGTCTCCATGGACGGTCACCTCAACACTTCGCTTTACCGCAAACCCACGGATAACCTCACGATGCTCCACTTCTCCAGCTTCCACCCTAAACACATTAAAGAAGCCATCCCCTATGGACAAGCTCTCCATATACACAGGATCTGCTCAGACGAGGAGGAGCGTAACAGACATCTACAGACGTTGACAGGTGCCCTCGTACGAACAGGATATGGCGCTCGACTCATCGATCGACAGTTCCAACGCGCCACAGCGAAAAACCGGACCGACCTCCTCCGAAGACAAACATGGGACACAACCAACAGAATACCCTTCGTCGTCCAGTACTTTCCCGGAGTGGAGAAACTACGACATCTTCTTCACAGCCTTCAACACGTCATTGATGACGATGAACATCTTGCCAAGATCATCCCCACACCCCCACTACGTGCCTTCAAACAACCGCGCAACCTCAAACAAACCATTGTTTGCAGCAAACTACCCGCCTTCAAAACAGTGACCACGGCACCACACAACCCTGACATGGCAATCTCTGCAAGACGTGCCAGATCATCGACATGGATACCACCATTACATGTGAGAACACCACCCACCAGGTACGCGGTACATACTCGTGCGACTCGGCCAACGTTGTCTACCTCATACGCTGCAGGAAAGGATGTCCCGAAGCGTGGTACATTGGCGAGACCATGCAGACGCTGCAACAACGAATGAACGGACATCGTGCGACAATCACCAGGCAGGAATGTTCCCTTCCAGTCGGGGAACACTTCAGCAGTCAAGTGCATTCAGCCTCTGATCTCCGGGTAAACGTTCTCCAAGGCGGCCTTCAGGACGCGCGACAACGCAGAAACTTATAGCCAAGTTCTGCACACATGAGTGTGGCCTCAACCGGGACCTGGGATTCATGTCGCATTACATTCATCCCCCACCATCTGCCCTGCAAAATCCTACCAACTGTCCTGGCTTGACAGGGTCAAAGTGCAGAAGAACAAGAGTCATAGGGGACTCTATAGTCAGGGGCACAGATAGAAGCTTCTGTGGACTTGAAAGAGACTCCAGGATGGTATGTTGCGCCTCTGGTGCTAGGGTCCAGGATGTGTCCGAACGGGTAGCGGGCATCCTGAAAAGGGGAGGGCAAACAGGGAGAGGTTGTGGTACATATACTAATGACATAGGCAGGAAGTGGGAGGAGGTCCTGCAGCAGGAGTTCAGGGAGCTAGGCAGAAAGTTAAAAGACAGGACCTCGAGGGTTGTAATCTCGGGATTACTCCCTGTGCCATGTGTCAGTGAGGCTAGAAATAGGAAGATAGAGCAGCTAAACAACTGGTGTAGGAGGGAGGGTTTCCGTTATCTGGACCACTGGGAGTATTCAGGGGCAGGTGTGACCTGTATAAGATGGACAGGTCGCCTCTAAACTGGAGAGGCACAAGTATCTTGTTGGAGCTTGAGCTGGAGCGGAGTGCAGAGGCTGCTGGTGAGTACTGAAATCCTAAAGTAACTTACCTTTACAGGAGCAGATCTTGGAGTTTCAGCAGGAACGCAGAGGCAGCTGGAGGGTGAGTATTTGGGTAAAACACTTACCTGCTCCCGTTTTTTTTTCGGTCCCTCTCTGCTGTTTTTTTTTTTAAATTTTAGTGTTTAAGGCGGGAACAGAAAGTTCAACCCGCGGACTTCTGGGAAGTCCCTCACCAATAAATTCTGGTGGAGAGGAAACCCGAGACACTACACGTGTAGTGTCTCCCACCCGCCCTCCTCCTCTAACCTAATAATAAAACCCATTGGTCTGAGGTAAGTACCATATTTTATTATTATTATTTATTCATTTTTAAAAATTTAATTTAGTTGTTAGCCAGATCTTGGTAGAAAGTTAGAGGGATGGCAGGGAAGGGAGTGCAATGTTCCTCCTGCAGGATGTTTGAGGTGAGGGATGCAGTTAGTGTCCCTGCTGATTTTTACCTGCAGGAAGTGCTGCCATCTCCAGCTCCTCCAAGACCGAGTTAGGGAACTGGAGCTGGAGTTGGAAGAACTTGGGATCATTCGGGAGACAGAGGGGGTCATAGATAGCAGCTTTAGGGAATTAGTTACACCAAAGATTGGAGATAGGTGGGTAACTGTAAGAGGGACTGGGAAAAAGCAGTCAGTGCAGGGATCCCCTGTGGTCGTTCCCCTGAGAAACAAGTATACCGCTTTGGATACTTGTGGGGGGGACGACTTACCAGGGGTAAGCCATGGGGTACGGGCCTCTGGCACGGAGTCTGTCCCTGTTGCTCAGAAAGGAAGGGGGGAGAGGAGCAGAGCATTAGTAATTGGGGACTCGATAGTCAGGGGCACAGAGAGAAGAGTTTGTGGGAGCGAGAGAGACTCACGTTTGGTCTGTTGCCTCCCAGAAGCAAGGGTACGTGATGTCTCGGATCGTGTTTTCCGGGTCCTTAAGGGGGAGGGGGAGCAGCCCCAAGTCGTAGTCCACATTGGCACTAACGACATAGGTAGGAAAGGGGATAAGGATGTCAGGCAGGCTTTCAGGGAGCTAGGATGGAAGCTCAGAACTAGAACAAACAGAGTTGTTCTCTCTGGGTTGTTGCCCGTGCCACGTGATAGTGAGATGAGGAATAGGGAGAGAGAGCAATTAAACACGTGGCTACAGGGATGGTGCAGGCGGGAGGGATTCAGATTTCTGGATAACTGGGGCTCTTTCTGGGGAAGGTGGGACCTCTACAGACAGGATGGTCTACATCTGAACCTGAGGGGCACAAATATCCTGGGGGGGAGATTTGTTAGTGCTCTTTGGGGGGGTTTAAACTAATGCAGCAGGGGCATGGGAACCTGGATTGTAGTTTTAGGGTCAGGGAGAATGAGAGTATAGAGGCCAGGAGCACAGATTTGACATCGCAGGAGGGGGCCAGTGTTCAGGTAGGTGGTTTGAAGTGTGTCTACTTCAATGCCAGGAGTATACGAAATAAGGTAGGGGAACTGGCAGCATGGGTTGGTACCTGGGACTTCGATGTTGTGGCCATTTCGGAGACATGGATAGAGCAGGGACAGGAATGGATGTTGCAGGTTCCGGAGTTTAAGTGTTTTAGTAAGCTCAGAGAAGGAGGCAAAAGAGGGGGAGGTGTGGCGCTGCTAGTCAAGAGCAGTATTACGGTGGCGGAGAGGATGCTAGATGGGGACTCTTCTTCCGAGGTAGTATGGGCTGAGGTTAGAAACAGGAAAGGAGAGGTCACCCTGTTGGGAGTTTTCTATAGGCCTCCAAATAGTTCTAGGGATGTAGAGGAAAGGATGGCGAGGATGATCCTGGATAAGAGCGAAAGTAACAGGGTAGTTATTATGGGAGACTTTAACTTTCCAAATATTGACTGGGAAAGATATAGTTCGAGTACATTAGATGGGTCATTTTTTGTACAGTGTGTGCAGGAGGGTTTCCTGACACTATGTTGACAGGCCAACAAGAGGCGAGGCCACATTGGATTTAGTTTTGGGTAATGAACCAGGCCAGGTGTTGGATTTGGAGGTAGGTGAGCACTTTGGGGACAGTGACCACAATTCGGTGACGTTTACGTTAATGATGGAAAGGGATAAGTATACACCGCAGGGCAAGAGTTATAGCTGGGGGAACGGCAATTATGATGCCATTAGACGTGACTTGGGGAGGATAAGGTGGAGAAGTAGGCTGCAAGTGTTGGGCACACTGGATAAGTGGAGCTTGTTCAAGGATCAGCTACTGCGTGTTCTTGATAAGTACGTACCGGTCAGGCAGGGAGGAAGGCGTAGAGCGAGGGAACCGTGGTTTACCAAAGAAGTGGAATCTCTTGTTAAGAGGAAGAAGGAGGCCTATGTGAAGATGAGGAGTGAAGTTTCAGTTGGGGCGATGGATAGTTATAAGGTAACGAGGAAGGATCTAAAGAGAGAGCTAAGACGAGCAAGGAAGGGACATGAGAAGTATTTGGCAGGAAGGATCAAGGAAAACCCAAAAGCTTTCTATAGGTATGTCAGGAATAAGCGAATGACTAGGGATAGAGTAGGACCAGTCAAGGACAGGGATGGGAAGTTGTGCGTGGAGTCTGAAGAGATAGGAGAGATACTAAATGAATATTTTGTGTCAGTATTCACTCTGGAAAAAGATAATGTTGTGGAGGAGAATGCTGAGACCCAGGCTATTAGAACAGATGGCATTGAGGTACGTAGGGAAGAGGTGTTGGCAATTCTGGACAGGCTGAAAATAGATCAGTCCCCGGGGCCTGATGGGATTTATCCTAGGATTCTCTGGGAAGCCAGGGAAGAGATTGCTGGATCTTTGGCTTTGATTTTTATGTCATCATTGGCTACAGGAATAGTGCCAGAGGACTGGAAGATAGCAAATGTGTTCCCTTTGTTCAAAAAGGGGAGCAGAGACTAACCCTGGCAACTATAGACCGGTGAGCCTCACGTCTGTAGTGGGTAAAGTCTTGGAGGGGATTATAAGAGACAAGATTTACAATCATCTAGATAGGAATAATATGATCAGGGATAGTCAGTATGGCTTTGTGAAGGGTAGGTCATGCCTCACAAACCTTATCGAGTTCTTTGAGAAGGTGACTGAACAGGTAGACGAGGGTAGAGCAGTTGATGTGGTGTATATGAATTTCAGTAAAGCATTTGATAAGGTTCCCCACGGTAGGCTATTGCAGAAAATACGGAGGCTGGGGATTGAGGGATATTTAGAGATGTGGATCAGAAATTGGCTAGCTGAAAGAAGACAGAGGGTGGTGGTTGATGGGAAATGTTCAGAATGGAGTTCAGTTACAAGTGGCGTACCACAAGGATCTGTTCTGGGGCTCTTGCTGTTTGTAATTTTTATCAATGACCTAGAGGAGGGCGCAGAAGGGTGGGTGAGTAAATTTGCAGACGATACTAAAGTCGGTGGTGTTGTTGACAGTGAGGAAGGATGTAGCAGGTTACAGAGGGATATAGATAAGCTGCAGAGCTGGGCTGAGAGGTGGCAAATGCAGTTTAATGTAGAGAAGTGTGAGGTGATTCACTTTGGAAGGAATAACAGGAATGCGGAATATTTGGCTAATGGTATAGTTCTTGGAAGTGTGGATGAGCAGAGGGATCTAGGTGTCCATGTACATAGATCCCTGAAAGTTGCCACCCAGGTTGATAGGGTGGTGAAAAAGGCCTATGGAGTATTGGCCTTTATTGGTAGAGGGATTGAGTTCCGGAGTCAGGAGGTCATGTTGCAGCTGTACAAAACTCTGGTACGGCCGCATTTGGAGTATTGCGTACAGTTCTGGTCAACGCATTGTAGGAAGGACGTGGAGGCTTTGGAGCGGGTGCAGAGGAGATTTACCAGGATGTTGCCTGGTATGGAGGGAACATCTTATGAGGAAAGGCTGATGGACTTGAGGTTGTTTTCGTTGGAGAGAAGAAGGTTAAGAGGAGACTTAATAGAGGCATACAAAATGATCAGGGGGTTAGATAGGGTGGACAGTGAGAGCCTGCTCCCGCGGATGGAAATGGCTGGCAGGAGGGGACATAGCTTTAAACTGAGGGGTAATAGATATAGGACAGAGGTCAGAGGTAGGTTCTTTACGCAAAGAGTAATGAGGCCGTGGAATGCCCTACCTGCAACAGTAGTGAACCCGCCAACATTGAGGGCATTTAAAAGTTTATTGGATAAACATATGGATGATAATGGCATAGTGTAGGTTAGATGGCTTTTGTTTCGGTGCAACATCGTGGGCCGAAGGGCCTGTACTGCGCTGTAATGTTCTATGTTCTATCTTGGCCGCGAGGTTTGCTCGTGTCACACGGCTAGTACGGCAGGGGGGTGGGTACCGGAGCAATAGGTGAGAAGGTGAAAAGATTGAGGGAGAACCAGGAAATAGGGCCAGTATGGCTCTGAGGAAGAGCAGACAGGGTGATGTTGCTGAAAACAGTGGGACTGGTGGCCTGAAGTGCATATGTTTTAATGCAAGAAGTATAGTGGGTAAGGCAGATGAACTTAGAGCTTGGACAGTACTTGGAACTATGACATTATTGCCATTACAGAGACCTGGTTGAGAGACGGACGGGATTGGCAGCTAAACATTCCAGGATTTAGATGTTTCAAGCGGGATAGAGGGGGATGTAAAAGGGGAGGCGGAGTTGCGCTACTGGTTAGGGTGAATAACACAGATGTACTGTGGAAGGACACCTCAGAGGGCAGTGAGGCTATATGGGTAGAGATCAGGAATAAGGAAGGTGCAGTCACCATGTTGGGGGTTTACTTCAGGCCTCACAGCCAGCAGGAGATAGAGGAGCAGATAGGTAGACAGATTTTGGAAAGGAGTAAAAGCAACAGGGTTGTTGTGATGGGAGACTTTAATTTTCCCAATATTGACTGGGACTCACTTAGTGCTCGGGGCTTTGACGGAGCAGAGTTTGTAAGGAGCATCCAGGAGGGCTTCTTAAAACAATATGTAGACAGTCCAACTAGGGAAGGGGCGGTACTGGACCTGGTATTGGGGAATGAGCCCGGCCAGGTGGTAGAAGTTTCAGTCTGGGAGCATTTCGGGAACCGTGACCACAATTCAGTAAAGTGCTGGTATACAAGGATAAGTGGTCCTAGGGTGAATGTGCTAAATTGGGGGAAGGCTAATTATAACAATATTAGGCGGGAACTGAAGAACCTAGATTGGGGGCACATGTTTGAGGGTAAATCAACATTTGGCATGTGGGAGGCTTTCAAATGTCAGTTGAAAGGAATTCAGGACTGGCATGTTCCTGTGAGGAAGAAGGATAAATATGGCAAATTTCAGGAACCTTGGATAATGAGAGATATTGTAGGCCTCGTCAAACAGAAAAAGGAGGCATTTATCAGGGCTAGAAGGCTGGGAACAGATCAAGCCTGTGTGGAATATAAGGAAAGTAGGAAGGAACTTAAGCAAGTTGGGCAGCACGGTAGCACAAGTGGTTAGCACTGTGGCTTCACAGCTCCAGGGTCCCAGGTTCGATTCCGGCTTGGGTCACTGTCTGTGCGGAGTCTGCACGTTCTCCCCGTGTCTGCGTGGGTTTCCTCCGGGTGCTCCGGTTTCCTCCCACAGTCCAAAGATGTGCAGGTTAGGGTGGATTGGCCATGGATAAAATTGCCCTTAGTGTCCAAAAAGGTTAGGAGGGGTTATTGGGTTACGGGGATAGGGTGGAAGTGAGGGCTTAAGTGGGTCTGTGCAGACTCGATGGGCCGAATGGCCTCCTTCTGCACTGTATCGTCTGTGTCTGTCTGTGTCAAGGAGTCAGGAGGGCGAAAAGGGGTCACAGAGTCATTGGCAAATGGGGTGAAGGAAAATCCCAAGGCTTTTTACACTGACATAAAAAGCAAGAGGTAGGCTAAAGGAAACTTTAATTTATGGGATGTTAACCTGTCGAACTACGCCAAGTTTGGGGGAAGCTTAGTTGATGAATCAAGTCCTGGCGCAATACGACAAGTTGTAAGATTTGTAATATTTGTAGACTGTGTTAAGTTGTTCGATTCCTTGTATTATTCGACTGTGTATAGTTGAAGGAATTTATATTATCTCTGCTATTCGGTTATCAGTAGCACTTTGCGAATACTGGAACTCAGCAGAAACTTCAGTTAAAACTTCTCAGGTGCCAAAAGGAATTGTTTTATTTGTAGTCGCTTGATTACAATTTGAAAGTCATTTAAAAGGCAATTCGTAGACAATTCGAAGCTTTCAGAGAATTACAGACATTATCTTTCTTTGCTTAGGCAGACAGCTCGAAAGTAACTTTTTAAAGGTCAAAGTCTGGCAATGAAACATGAAGAGAGAGAGAGCTAATCTTCAACTAAACTCAAAGTCAAAAGTGGACTAACATCACTGACACAGACTGTTAGACTGAGAGAACCCCCAAAAGACAACTCTAAAATGGAGACTATAAAGGACAAAACTAACTAAACTAACAGAAAGACAACACAAAGACATCTCCTCAACACACACCCCCAAAGACCATACAGCACAAACAACACAAAGACAATACTCACAAAGACAATACAACACACAAGACAACACAGCACAACACACAACACAATACTCACAAAGACAATACACTAAAAATGGCGGGGCGAAACTTTTCAGTTATACACTTTCATATCTGTCTTAAGTCGTCTAATCACACCCCAATATAATCCTAATTGGTTTGGGTTAGACTCAAACACATTTGATTTGATGGCAAGCCGTCCATCTTCAATGTGCAACATTAGCTTTTTAATTGTTTCATGTCGACATGTTATGGAATGTGATATTTTGCGAATCTTTTAGCTGGCTTGGCTAATGTAACAATTGAGACTTCATATCGAGAATATATATATGATTCAATGCTCTTACAAACTGCATTGGATTCTTGCCACCTAGTTGCCATGGAACTCGGTCCTTGGCCTTGACAATTAGCACAAGCAGTGTCAAATTGTCTTGCAACTGTGCTGTTATAATCTATGATGGAATTTTATGCTGTTTCATGTATCATGTTGAAGTCCTGAATTTATGTGAGCTGAAATTCTCATTTTTAAAAATGAGTATTTAAACAGCTATCCTCTACCCATTCCAGCTGCACTTGAAATACCTGACCTCTACAGTCGGCCCTTTGACAAATCGAAAAATTGAGATATATCAGAAAAGATTAAAATACATCATTAATGCGATAGGATAGGTAAAAGCGCAAAGAATCATTGCAGTTTTAAACAATAAAATGGAATTAACATTGCAACAGGCATTTCAAAATAATTATTATAATTAATCAAATTTTATCACTGGTAATTAATAATAACTTCATGTAAAATTATTATACAATAAAAGTTGAACATATGATCTAGTAATAAATGGTAAAATGATTATCAAAATGGACATCCTCTGGATTATACACAAAAGCTTGTTGAAAGGGTTAATTTTCTTACAGAGACAAAGAGGCGTATAGCTTGGAATGATGCCATTCACATCTTTAAACTTTTTTTATTTGTCACTCAAATGGACTGGGAGTAAAAGTTGGATTGCTGCCAAATTCACGTTATCAAATTTCTTTGAACAACCTGTTCTTTTGGCTTTTAATCAAAGATTGTTTTTTTTTTTTTAAAAACCAGCTTCCACATTGTTTGAAAGGCTAATTTTAAACATTTATTTTAAAATATCAAATACAATAACTTATTAAATATATAACTGAACCAATCTTGTGCTGTATCTTGATTTTCTGTCGATGAATTTGTCGATTCTGTTAAAGGAAACACCGCTAACAAGATATGTTAATTTCTTTAAATTAATAAAGCAACGTTCAGAATAATGACAGTTTTCTTAAGTTGACAGTTCTTGGCAACTTTTTAGCGATACATTGAGGGTTCTTTAGCTGCTTTGATGACAGCCGTTCTGTTCTGAGTAAGTTCCCTTTTTCGTTTGGAAATTTTCTGTCCCAAGTAAACATCTTTCTGGGCAGTTTGTGCTTTGTGAAAGCTAGCTTTGTGACTGTTAGTGCTGAGGTGGTTCAAGACCACCCGTAAGTCTTTGTCATGATCATCTTTATTGATGGAGGTTTTCAGAACATCATCTTCATATTGGATAATGGTGGAAGGCCGAACAGGCAGTTGCCTGAGATGATTCTGTAAAGCCATGTGGTAAACAGTTGGGCTATTATGATACTGTTGTTGATTAACTGTAAAAGCAAACCATGGTTGTAGTTGCTTAGCCAGTGTTGCTGACCAGAAGCCATACTGGGTGTGTCTTGTTGGTACGTGTTACATGGTTGACCACGAGGTGGAGATGTATTGTAGTGAACATTGTCTACTTCATTATCATCTCTCGAATCCATCCGTTGTTTTTGATAGCATTTTGCCATCCAGTGTCCTACTCTACCACAGAAAAGACATTGTGGTATTTTCTTACATGATTTTAATGGAGCAAGGGTACATGTTTGCCCTGGCGCTGGTGGTGAAATTGTAGTTACTGCTGATATTCCTGCAGGTGCTGCAACAGCCGCCGCTGGAGCAGCAGGTAACATGGGCTGGATTTGAACACTATCTTCGTCTGATTCATCTGACCAAGGAACTGATTTATTCGTGACATTTGTTCTTGGCTGTGCAATTGCTGATTGTGCCACTAGGTGGGGCGCTTGGGCTGCTTTCTGAATTTGTGCTGTTTGTTCAAATTTCTGCACAGAAATTTTGCAGTGTTCAGCTAAAACACATCTTTCTTCGATTAACTTGCAATTTTCAAGTTCAATTTGCTCAGTTTTTAATTGCAATTGTCGGTATTTTGACTCCACTTCAAAGACTTGATTTTGGAATTCTGTTATTTGAAAAGATAACTGCTGGAGTTCAGAGGTTTTGTTTTACAAATTTGTTTTAATTTCATCATAATGCTCAAGTTTGGATTTTGCAAATCTGTTTTAATTTCATAATGCTCAGTTTTTACCTGGCCTCTACAGAGGCCAGGGAAAGGGGTTGGCCCACTGAAGGATAGGCAAGGGAATCTATGTGTGGAGCCAGAGGAAATGGGCGAGGGACTAAATGAATACTTTGCATCAGTATTCACCAAAGAGAAGAAATTGGTAGATGTTGAGTCTGGAGAAGGGTGTGTAGATAGCCTGGGTCACATTGAGATCCAAAAAGACGAGGTGTTGGGTGTCTTAAAAAATATTAAGGTGGATAAGTCCCCAGGGCCTGATGGGATCTACCCCAGAATACTGAAGGAGGCTGGAGAGGAAATTGCTGAGGCCTTGACAGAAATCTTTGGATCCTCACTGTCTTCAGGGGATGTCCCAGAGGACTGGAGAATAGCCAATGTTGTTCCTTTATTTATTTAAGAAGGGTAACAAAGATAATCCAGGGAACTACAGGCCGGTGAGCAGGTCAGAGGTAGGGGCATTACTGGAGAGAATTCTTCGAGACAGGATCTACTCCCATTTGGAAGCAAGTGAACGCATTAGCGAGAGGCAGCATGGTTTTGTGAAGGGGAGGTTGTGTCTCACTAACTTGATAGAGTTTTTCGAGGAGGTCACTAAGATGATTGATGCAGGTAGGGCAGTAGATGTTGTCTATATGGACTTCAGCAAGGCCTTTGACAAGGTCCCTCATGGCAGACTGGTACAAAAGGTGAAGTCACACGGGATCAGAGGTGAGCTGGCAAGGTGGATACAGAACTGGCTAGGTCATAGAAGGCAGAGAGTAGCAATGGAAGGGTGCTTTTCTGATTGGAGGGCTGTGACTAGTGGTGTTCCGCAGGGTTCAGTACTGAGACCTTTGCTGTTCGTGGTACAGAAATGATTTGGAGGAAAATGTTATTGGTCTGATTAGTAAGTTTGCGGACAACACAAAGGTTGGTGGAATTGCGGTAAGTGATGAGGACTGTCAGAGGATACAGCAGGATTTAGATCGTTTGGAGACTTGGGCGGAGAGATGGCAGATGGAGTTTAATCCGGACAAATGAGGTAATGTGTTTTGGAAGGTCCAATCAGGTAGGGAATATGCAGTGAATGGTAGAACCCTCGAGTATTGAAAGTCAGATCTAGGTGTACAGGTCACTGAAAGGGGCAACACAGGTGGAGAAGATAGTCAAGAAGGCATATGGCATGCTTGCCTTCATTGGCCGGGGCATTGAATATAAGAATTGGCAAGTCCTGTTGCAGCTGTATAGAACCTTAGTTAGGCCACACTTGGAGTATAGTGTTCAATTCTGGTCGCCACACTGCCAGAAGGATGTGGAGGCTTTAGAGAGGGTGCAGAAGAGATTTACCAGGATGTTGCCTGGTATGGAGGGCATTAGTTATAAGGAGAGGTTGAATAAACTTGGTTTGTTCTCACTGGGGCAAGGGAGGTTGAGGGGCGACCTGATAGAAGTCTACAAAATTGAGGGGTATAGACAGAATGGATAGTCAGAGGCTTTTCCCCAGGGTAGAAGGGTCAATTACTAGGGGGCATAGGTTTAAGGTGAGAGGGGCAAGGTTTAGAGTAGATGTACGAGGCAAGTTTTTTTACACCAGGGTCGTGGATGCCTGGAACTCGCTACCGGAGGGGGTGGTGGAAGCAAGGACGATAGTGACATTTAAGGGGCATCTTGACAAATACATGAATAGGATGGGAATAGAAGGATACGGACCCAGGAAGTGTAGAAGATTGTAGTTTAGTCGGGCAGCATGGTCGGCATGGGCTTGGAGGGCCGAAGGGCCTGTTCCTGTGCTGTACATTTCTTTTTGTTCCACCACATTTTGGTTGCCTGGCGCCCTGTGCCACAAACATTGTGTCACAGCGGGGATAGAATGGAGCGGTTCGGAGGCCTGCTTACTGGAAACTGTTCCAGCCGTCGACAGGTGACCCAAGGTTGGAGGTCAGTGCTGTTCCCTATGGACCACTGCCAGGAAGGCAGGAGAGGCAGGGATCCTACATCCCAAAATAGAAGACTTGCATTTATATAGCATCAGAGATCCCATGTGAGTTTATTAAGACCGGGGTTTTATCACCTTTATGGGGACAGCTATCTCCCAGGGTTCTGTCGGAGTTGGCTGAGGTGATTGTGGAAGCAATGATACTGGTCTTTCAGGAATCACTGGAGTCGGGGAGGGTCCCAGAGGACTGGAAAATGGCTAATGTAACACTGCTGTTTTAGAAGGGAGGGAGGCAAAAAGCAGGAAATTATAGGCCACCGAGCCTCACTTCAGTTGTTTGCTGTATTTTACAGTCCGTTATTAAGGATGAGATTGTGCAGCACTTGGAAATGCATGGTAAAATAGGGCTGAGTCAGCACGGCTTCGTCAATAGGAGGTCTTGCCTGACAAATCTGCTCGAATTCTTTGAGGAATTAATGTTGAAGTTAGACAAAGGAGAACAAGTGGATGTGATCTATTTGGTTTTACAGAAGGTCTTTGACAAGGTGTCATACAGGAGGCTGCTAAATAAGATAAGAGCACCTGGTGTTAAGGGTGAAGTACTGGCATGGATAGAGGATTGGCTGACTGGCAGAAGGCAGAGAGTGGGGATAAAGGTTCCTTTTCAGGATGGCAGCCGGTGACTAGTGGTGTTCCTCAGGGAACTATTCATGTTGTATATTAACAACCTGGAAGATGGAACTGAGGGCATTGTTCCTACGTTTGCAGATGATTCAAAGATATATAAAAACATCCGTGGAAAATAGAAGCAGGAGGAGGACATTCGGCCCTTTGGACCCAAAAGCTATATCTAATTCCTTCTTGAAATTACACTGTTTTGGCCTCAAATACGTTGTGGTAGCAAATTTCACAGGCTCTATTGTCTCAGTTGGGTCACCACTCTGGGTAAATAAATTTCTCTGCATCTCTGTCCTAAAAGGATGACTACTTATCCTCTTATCCTCAAACTATCACCCCTAGTTCAGGACTCTCCCACATTCGGGAACATTCTTTCTGAATCTACCCTGTCTAATCCTGTTAGAATTGATAAGTTTCGATGAGATCCCCTCTCACTCTTCTAAAGTCCAATGCATATATTCCTACTCGACTTAGTCTCTCCTCAGATGACAGTCCTGCCAGGAATCAGCTTGGTAAAACTTTGCTGCACTTCTGCCATTGCACGATCATCCTTCCTCAGACAAAGACACCAAAACTTCCCACTATATTCCAGGTGTGGGCCTCACCAATGCCCTGTACAATTGTAAAATCCTCTCCTTATGAAGGCCAACATACCATTGGCCAGCTTTACTGCCTGCTGCCTTTAGGGCCTGCCCCATCACACAGTCAGAGAACTGCACCCCTCTAATTGACATGACTAATTGGTAACTTAAATCATTGGGGGCTGGAGAGAGAAAAGAGCCTGGGCCCAGTAAATATCCCTCAATCTGTGATTTGAATGATGAATTGGGTGAGTCTGTGTGTTTTGTAGGATGGAATCTCCCTCTCTCTCAGCCTTTGTGTGATGGAGAGTTTCCTAACTCCTCTCCGGAATGGTCTGGTCTCTGATTTTCAGCTGATGTCTCTTTGTCCCGGGCCTGGATTCCCTCCTCTATCCTGCCCCAAATCGAGTGGGATCGCTCGAACACAAACCGCCCGTGAGGAAAACTAGTGTCGGGATAGATTGAGGAAAAGCCAGCCGGTGAAATCCGACATTTCCAAGTTTACATCAATAATTCCAACATTTCCAGATGGGAGATGAAACTTTGGGAGCTTGATGCTGTGGTGGCTAAGTGTGTCCGTGTGATGTCATCACCCGCTGCCCAATTCGAGTTGCATGGCAACAGCTAACAGATCAAAACATATCACCGATAAACAATTCCCAATAAAATCTTCTCAAAAGTGGTTTCCTCCTTCACACAGTCGCGGAATCTTCACTCTTGTGGTGTGAATATAGTTTGAATCTCAGCTTCTCTTTCAACCTGGTTTTTCCAAATCTATGTGAATTTTCTTTCCCCTGCAGCATTATTTATATTTTCCGATCCGTTGACTGTCTTGGCCCTTCAATTTTTCTGCGTTGATCATTATTCTCTCAGTTGGTACTGAGTGACTTTCTCTCACCTTCTTGACGGCCACCATTTTGACCCATCAGCCATGTTGTACGGATGGCACTCCTCACCGGTCATCCAGGGACAACTCCTCCAGTATCCCAGCCTGCACTGCACCAGCCATTCCTATCCTCACCGGTCATCCAGGGACAACTCCTCCAGTATCCCAGCCTGCACTGCACCAGCCATTCCTATCCTCACCGGTCATCCAGGGACAACTCCTCCAGTATCCCAGCCTGCACTGCACCAGCCATTCCTATCCTCACCGGTCATCCAGGGACAACTCCTCCAGTATCCCAGCTTGCATTGCAGCTGGTCATTCCCATCCTCACCAGTCATCCAGGGACAATTCCTCCAGTATCCCAGCTTGCATTGCAGCTGGTCATTCCCATCCTCACCAGTCATCCAGGGGGAACTCCTCCAATATCCCAGCCTGCACTGCACTCAGCCATTCCCACACTCGCCAGTCAGCTGGGGGCAACTCCTCCAGTATCCCAACCTGCATTGCACCAACTACAAGTGGGAGGGGTTGTGTTTGTGACATCATCACAGCTTTACAAAGTCTCCATGGCAACAAATGAAACTTGGGTGATAAATATCAGATAATTACTGATAAACCCAACAGTGAATTGAGGAGAAATGTCTTGACGCAGAGAGTGGGGAGAATGAGAACCACAAAGAGGAGTTGGGGTGAGAGTCACCGAAACCTTTCAGGAGGCTCGATAAACACATGAGGGAGAAATGAACAGAAGGATAGACTGAGCAGAGAGCTGGGGATTGGAGAGGGGCTGGGGGAGGTGGAGAGAGAAAGCGGCTTGACAGTCTCTCACTGGGCCTCAGCCTCAGATACCAGCGAGAGATCACCTTCTCCCGAGCCTGCGATCCTGCCTCCTCACTTCCCCCTCTCACTCACGCTCTCCTTGCCGGCTGTCGGCTGGGTCTGTCTGACTGTCTCCATGGTGTCCACTCCAAGGTTCTTTGATGCTTTAACAGGTGGAGTTTTACTCATATTACTCGCACTAATATTGTTCAAACTAATGTTACTGATGTTACTCACACTAATAATTCTAATCGCACTCATTCTAACATATTTCTAATATTACTCACATTAATATTGCTCATATTATTTTTTTTTAAATGTTGAATACCCAATTATTTTTCCAATTAAGGGGCAATTTAGCGTGGCCATCCACCTACGCTGCACATCTTTGTGTTGTGGGGTTTAGACCCACACAGACACTGGGAGGATATGCAAACACCAGACTGACAGTGACTCGGGTCCAGGATCGAACCCGGGTCCTTGGTGCCATGAGGCAGCAGTGCTAACCACAGCGCCACCATGCCACCCCATATTACTCATACTAATAATACTCATATTAGTTTACACAATAATATTATTTTACACAATAATATTACTAATACTCATACTGACATATTTCTACTGTTACTCGCACTAATATTAATATTACTCATATTAATGTTATTCATACTAGCATATTTCAAATATTACTCACACTAATATTACTAGTGTTACTCATACTACTATTACTAATATTACTCATATGAACATATTTTTAATATCACTCACACTAACATTACCCGTACTAATATTGCTCACACTAATATTACTCCAGCACTCCAGCATTACATTCAGCAGAGAGACGTCAAAGATTCCAGCAGAGAGCGGCAGAGAGACATCACTGAGGTGCATTCTGGGAACAGTCGGTGCAGTCACCACAACTGAACAGCGGATCACAGAAGAACTCGGTGTCAAGGAACGGTAAGCCCCAAATATAACATTACTGCCGTGTTTCCATCCTTCCCTCCTCCTCTAATCAAAGAAAAGGGGAGGGAGGGAGAGATTGCGAGAGGCTCAATCCTGGAGGCTGGAAAATTTGTTGTAGCCTCAAAGGTACTGGGAACTTGACGACAGCAGCAAGGAAGGACTTAAACGGTGACATCACCGCCAGCAGGTAAGTGATGGGCTGGTGTAGCCACTTAAAATGGCCAACTCCCTATTCAAAATGGCGAACGGCAAAGGCTGATGGGAAAGTCAGCCAACAAGACAAAAACCAGCAGCTGCAGGTTTGCTGTGTATTTACCTCTGCAAAAATCAGACAACATCGATACCAGCGACCATCAGCATAACAATGTAGCAGCCATCTGCATACTGCTGAGCAATCCCCGGGAACAATAAGTAACAATTTGGACACACCAAGCAAAGCCAGACTCCTCGGCGCCAGCAGGAGCCAAAACAAAGGAGGTGAACGAGCACCTCAAGACCGCCCATCGATCAGGGAACCGCTCCAGTATTGGAGAAAATCGAACCAAGCGATTGGGACAAAGTCCAATCACTTGGGACCAGGTACAGGGAACGCCCCGAAAGGCGGGAAGCCCCTGCGGACTATAAGAGTTGAGCCCCAAGTTCAAATCGTTCTCTCTTCACCGCTCTCTTCTTCTTGCCCGGCTCACCCAGCAAAAGGAACCAACATTGACCGTGACCGGTGCAGTGACTCCAGTGATCATCAAAACCCGTAAGTCATAACTAAACGTTCGCTACGAGATAGGCGCTCCTAGCTACCAATCCGTACCAACTTCGAATCCCGCAGACTCAGAACCCGAACGAAAGGCCATTTGCTCCCCTGACCTGGTGGGCCAGTCCGAAGCTAAGTATAGGCCTGTTAGTTGTAGAAGCAGCTTAGACGTAGAATTTGTGCATGAGTAGCGATTATTGTGTATAATAAATGTGCTTTGATTTAAATCTTACTAATCGGTGTATTGGATTATTGATCATTACTCGGACTTGAACCTCATGGCGGTATCATAAAGATACCTGGCGACTCGAGAGCAAAGGTAATAAAACAGAGCAATTGGCCCAAGGAGAAAATTAGCAACATTATTTGGCGGGACCCGATCTAGAAGTGGAAAACCACTCCGGGAGAACCCAGAATTTGAATTAGAGATCTAATTGGCAACAGAAAACCACAAGTGTTCAAGCAGTTCTGATCAATACTCCTAATTCGGAAGTGTGTGTATGCATGCGTAACTAACGGCGATAAGGTAAAACTGATAGATTTTTTTTGTTGCGACAAAACTGTTGGAAGTTTGTATTTTGGAAAGTAGCGAAAGCCGTACCCGTATTTACAGCACCACCTTAATACCCCTGTCCCAAATTTGAAGAGCAGCATTCGGATAGGAAAGATGGCAATGCAGCGCCTAATGAACCCAGAGGAATTTGCGGTCGCAGCGACCAGCAGCAGTAGAGTGGGACAATGTCCCATTTGGGAGGAAGAGATCAATTAAACCAAGGAGAAAATTAGCGACCGCTGTGGGGTGCTCGGACTTCTTTTGCCTACATTTGTTGAGGCCATCTACGGGGTCACCCTGGTTATACCCGATCGCATCCAGGATCGCGGTATGCATTTCTGCAAGGGTGCCTCCTCCTACGTTCTGTGGGTCGGGAAGGGCTGCTGCTACTGAAGAATCTAAACTTAAAACGGTGAGCTTGACATGCTCTCTCTCATCCAGGCCGTACATGGTCGCCTGATGTTTGACGGTGGCAAAGAAATGGTGTGGGTCTGAGGTGGGGAGGAACGGTGTGATTTTCTCGCACTCATCCGGTAGTTGGGTCACTGTTCAGGGGGTGGAGTATAGAAATTCCGCATTGTCCGATGTGGCTGTGCGGTGGGTGGTTACAGGGTTCATTGGAGCGTGAACTATCTGCTGTGTGGGGGGTTGGGGCGCTTACCTTTTTTGTGGCTTTCCCTGCGCACATGTTCCCTGAACATATCTCTGCGCTGTTTCATTCAATTCTTCCCAATCAGGGCCGTCTTCCTGATCTAACTTTTCTCCAAAGGTTTCCTGAAAACCTTTCTGAACTGAAAGCAGCGATTGCAGCTCTGCAATCTGCTTCCGGCACTTTGCGTGATCTAGCGTGCTTTGTCTTTGTTATGTGGTGGCAGCATGGAGTGCTCTTAATGCTGCCTTGAGGTCACTACACTGTCTCTGTAATGCCTCGACCTGCTTTTCTGTTTCTTCACGTACCAGGACTGCACGTTGCGTGTCCTGATAGGCCTTTTTGTATTGAGATTGGCCATGATAAATTGCCCATAGTGTCCAAAATTGCCCTTGGTGTTGGGTGGAGGTGTTGAGTTTGGGTAGGGTGCTCTTTCCAAGAGCCGGTGCAGACTCAAAAGGCCGAATGGCCTCCTGCACTGTAAATTCAATGGTAATCTATGATTAATCTAGGACAAAGGTTCGGCACAACATCGTGGGCTGAAGGGCCTGTTCTGTGCTGTATATTCTATGTTCTATGAGACTGGAAGCTGCTTAAGTGCGCCAGAGATGACTGGTGTGCCCTTTTGGCATCCTCCACCTCTCCATCTCTTGCTGCCAACTTCCTTCTAAATTCTCCTTTTCTACCTCGCTTACATCGACCGTACTCATTCGATGTATGCCCTCAACTTCTTTCCGGAGCATCCTAACGACCTCCTCTGTGCCTCACAATTGTGCCAAGCAGGACACTATTGTCATCGGCTTGCAAGCTTTCCCTAAGCTCTTTTTTTGGATCTCGTTCAGGTTCTCCCACCAAGTATGTCCTATACTCCGGGGACCTGATTCCTAGTTGTCACAGAATTCATTCCAAAGGGGCCATCCTTTCCCTTTGAGATATTTCCTGATCTCTTCCTCCCAAATGGGACATTGTCCCACTCTACTGCTGCTGGTCGCTGCGACCGCAAATTCCTCTGGGTTCATTAGGCGCTGCATTGCCATCTTTCCTATCCGAATGCTGCTCTTTTGGGACAGTGGTATTAATCCGAATGCTGCTCTTCAAATTTGGGACAGGGGTATTAAGGCGGTGCTGTAAATACGGGTACTGCTTTCACTACTTTCCGAAATACAAACTTCCGACAGTTTGTCGCAACAAAAAATCTATCAGTTTTACCTTATCGCCCTGTTAGTTACGCATGCATACATACACTTCCGAATTAGGAGTATTAGAACATAGAACATAGAACAATACAGCGCAGTACAGGCCCTTCGGCCCACGATGTTGCACCAAAACAAAAGCCATCTAACCTACACTATGCCATTATCATCCATATGTTTATCTAATAAACTTTTAAATGCCCTCAATGTTGGCGAGTTCACTACTGTAGCAGGTAGGGCATTCCACGGCCTCACTACTCTTTGCGTAAAGAACCTACCTCTGACCTCTGTCCTATATCTATTACCCCTCAGTTTAAAGTTATGTCCCCTCGTGCCAGCCATATCCATCCGCGGGAGAAGGCTCTCACTGTCCACCCTATCCAACCCCCTGATCATTTTGTATGCCTCTATTAAGTCTCCTCTTAACCTTCTTCTCTCCAACGAAAACAACCTCAAGTCCATCAGCCTTTCCTCATAAGATTTTCCCTCCATACCAGGCAACATCCTGGTAAATCTCCTCTGCACCCGCTCCAAAGCCTCCACATCCTTCCTATAATGCGGTGACCAGAACTGTACGCAATACTCCAAATGCGGCCGCACCAGAGTTCTGTACAGCTGCAACATGACCTCCCGACTCCGGAACTCAATCCCTCTACCAATAAAGGCCAACACTCCATAGGCCTTCTTCACAACCCTATCAACCTGGGTGGCAACTTTCAGGGATCTATGTACATGGACACCTAGATCCCTCTGCTCATCCACACTTTCAAGAACTTTACCATTAGCCAAATATTCCGCATTCCTGTTATTCCTTCCAAAGTGAATCACCTCACACTTCTCTACATTAAACTCCATTTGCCACCTCTCAGCCCAGCTCTGCAGCTTATCTATATCCCTCTGTAACCTGCTACATCCTTCCACACTATCGACAACACCACCGACTTTAGTATCGTCTGCAAATTTACTCACCCACCCTTCTGCGCCTTCCTCTAGGTCATTGATAAAAATGACAAACCGCAACAGCCCCAGAACAGATCCTTGTGGTACTCCACTTGTGACTGTACTCCATTCTGAACATTTCCCATCAACCACCACCCTCTGTCTTCTTTCAGCTAGCCAATTTCTGATCCACATCTCTAAATCACCCTCAATCCCCAGCCTCCGTATTTTTTGCAATAGCCTACCGTGGGGAACCTTATCAAATGCTTTGCTGAAATCCATATACACCACATCAACTGCTCTACCCTCGTCTACCTGTTCAGTCACCTTCTCAAAGAACTCAATAAGGTTTGTGAGGCATGACCTACCCTTCACAAAGCCATGCTGACTATCCCTGATCATATTATTCCTATCTAGATGATTATAAATCTTGTCTCTTATAATCCCCTCCAAGACTTTACCCACTACAGACGTGAGGCTCACCGGTCTATAGTTGCCGGGGTTGTCTCTGCTCCCCTTTTTGAACAAAGGGACCACATTTGCTGTCCTCCAGTCCTCTGGCACTATTCCTGTAGCCAATGATGACATAAAAATCAAAGTCAAAGGTCCAGCAATCTCTTCCCTGGCCTCCCAGAGAATCCTAGGATAAATCCCATCAGATCCCGGGGACTTATCTATTTTCAGCCTGTCCAGAATTGTCAACACCTCTTCCCTACGTACCTCAATGCCATCTATTCTATTAGCCTGGGGCTCAGCATTCTCCTCCACAACATTATCTTTTTCCTGAGTGAATACTGACGAAAAATATTCATTTAGTATCTCGCCTATCTCTTCAGACTCCACACACAATTTCCCATCCCTGTCCTTGACTGGTCCTACTCTTTCCCTAGTCATTCGCTTATTCCTGACATACCTATAGAAAGCTTTTGGGTTTTCCTTGATACTTCCTGCCAAATACTTCTCATGTCCCCTCCTTGCTCGTCTTAGCTCTCTCTTTAGATCCTTCCTCGCTACCTTGTAACTATCCATCGCCCCAACCGAAACTTCACACCTCATCTTCACATAGGCCTCCTTCTTCCTCTTAACAAGAGATTCCACTTCCTTGGTAAACCACGGTTCCCTCGCTCGACGCCTTCCTCCCTGTCTGACCGGTACATACTTATCAAGAACACGCAGTAGCTGATACTTGAACAAGCCCCACTTATCCAGTGTGCCCAACACTTGCAGCCTACTTCTCCACCTTATCCCCCCCAAGTCACGTCTAATGGCATCATAATTGCCCTTCCCCCAGCTATAACTCTTGCCCTGCGGTGTATACTTATCCCTTTCCATCATTAACGTAAACGTCACCGAATTGTGGTCACTGTCCCCAAAGTGCTCTCCTACCTCCAAATCCAACACCTGGCCTGGTTCATTACCCAAAACCAAATCCAACGTGGCCTCGCCTCTTGTTGGCCTGTCAACATATTGTTTCAGGAAACCCTCCTGCACACACTGTACAAAAAACGACCCATCTATTGTACTCTAACTATATCTTTTCCAGTCAATATTTGGAAAGTTGAAGTCTCCCATAATAACTACCCTGTTACTTTCGCTCATATCCAGAATCATCTTCGCCATCCTTTCCTCTACATCCCTAGAACTATTAGGAGGCCTATAAAAAACTCCCAACAGGGTGACCTCTCCTATTGATCAGAACTGCTTGAACACTTGTGGTTTTCTGTTGCCAATTGGATCTCTAATTCAAATTCTGGGTTCTCCCGGAGTGGTTTTCCACTTCTAGATCGGGTCCTGCCAAATAATGTTGCTAATTTTCTCCTTGGTTCAATTGCTCTGTTTTATTACCTTTACTGTCGAGTCGCCAGGTATCTTTATGATACCGCCACGTGGTTCAAGTCCGAGTAATGATCAATAATCCAACACACCGATTAGTAAGATTTAAATCAAAGCGCATTTATTATACACAGTAATCGCTGCTCATGCACAAATTCTACGTCTAAGCTGCTTCTACAACTAACAGGCCTATACTTAACTTTGGACTGGCCCACCAGGTCAGGGGAGCAAATGGCCTTTCGTTCGGGTTCTGAGTCTGCGGGATTCGAAGTTGGTACGGATTGGTAGCTAGGAGCGCCTATCTCGTAGCGAGCGTTGAGTTATGACTTACGGGTTTTGATGATCACTGGAGTCACTGCGCCGGTCACGGTCAATGTTGGTTCCTTTTGCTGGGTGACCCGGGCAGGAAGAAGAGAGCGGTGAAGAGAGAACAATTTGAACTTGGGGCTCAACTCTTATAGTCCCCAGGGGCTTCCCGCCTTTCGGTGCGGACCCTGTACCTGGTCCCAAGCGATTGGACTTTGTCCCAATCGCTTGGTTCGATTTTCTCCAATACTGGAGCGGTTCCCTGATCGATGGGCGGTCTTGAGGTGCTTGTTCACCTCCTTTGTGTTGGTTCCTGCTGGCGCCGAGGAGTCTGGCTTTGCTTGGTGTGTCAAAAATGTTACTTATTGTTCCCGGGGATTGCTCATCAGTATGCAGTTGGCTGTTCACTGTTATGCTGATGGTCGCTGGGATCGATGTTGTCTGGTTTTTTGCGGAGGTAAATATACAAAAACCTGCAGCTGCTGGTTTTTGTCTTGTTGGCTGACTTTCCCATCAGCCTTTGCCGTTTGCCATTTTGAATCGGGAGTTAGCCAAATTTAAGTGGCTACACTGGTGACTGGTAAGTAGTTTTTTATTTTTATTTTCTATTTTCTGCTCTCTTATTTACTCTTGGCGTTGTTATAAAATTAACTTGAGTTATGTAATGGAAGGAGATCCCGGTCCCGTGTCATGCTCCTCTTGTGTGATGTGGGAATTCAGGGACCCTTCCGGTGTCCCTGACTCCATGTGCAGGAGGTGTCCAACTGCAGCTGCTCTCAGACCTGTTGACGGCTCTGGAGCTGTAGGTCGATTCACTTCAGTGCATCCGCGATGCTGAGGGAATCGTGGATAGAACGTTCAGTAAGTTGGTCATACTACTGATAAAAATTACTGACGAGGATAGGGAATGCGTGACCACCAGACAGGAGAAGAGTAGGAAGGCAATACAAGGGTCCCTGCCGGTCATCTCCCTCCAAAACAGATATACCGTTTTGGATACTGTTGGGGGAGATGGCTCACCAGGGGAAGGCAGCAGCAGCCAGGTTCATGGCACCATGGCTGGCTCTGCTGCACAGGAGGGCAGGAAAAAGAGTGGCAGAGCTACAATGTAGGAGATTCAATTGTAAGGGGAATAGATAGGCATTTCTGCGGCAAGAAATGAGACTCCAGAATAGTGTGTTACCTTCTCTGGTGCAAGGGTCAAAGATGTGTCGGAGCAGCTGCAGGGCATTCTGGGAGGGGAGGGTAAACAGCCAGCTGTCATGTAGGCACCAACAATATTGGTAAAAAACGGGATGATTTCCTACAAGCTGAATTTAGAGAGTTAGGAGTTAAACTGGAAAGCAGGACCTCAAAGGTAGTAATCTCAGGATTGCTACCAGTGCCTTGTGCTAGTCAGAGTAGGAATGGCAGGAGAGCAAGTTAATACGTGGCTTGAAGGATGGTGCAAGAGGGAGGGATTCAAATTCCGCGGATATTGGAACCGGTTCTGGCGGAGGTGGGACCAGTACAAATCAGATGGTCTGCACCCGGGCAGGACTGGGGGAGGGTTTGCTAGAGCTGTTGGGGAGGGTTTAAACTAATATAACGGGGGATGGGAACTGATGCAGGAAGTCGGATGGAAGTAAGGTGGGGACAGAAACAAAAGGCAGGAAAGAGAAAAGTGGAAGGCAGAAAAACCAAAGACAAAAATCAGAAAGGGTCACATTACATCATAACGCTAAAAGGGCAATAAATGTAAAAACAACAAGCCCAAAGGCTGTGTCTCCATGCGAGGAGCATTCGTTATAAGGTTGAAGGATATTTTTTTTAAAAAAAATTTAGAGTACCCGATTCATTTTTTTCCAATTAATGGCCAATCCACCTGCCCTGCACATCTTTTGGGTTGTGGGTGCGCAACCCACACAAACACCGGGAGAATGTGAAAACTCCACATGGACAATGACCCAGAATATCACAGCTGTACTGCGAGAGGACACCTCAGAGGGCAGTGAGGCTATATGGGTAGAGATCAGGAATAAGAAGGGTGCAGTCACAATGTTGGGGGTATACTACAGGCCTCCCAACAGCCAGCAGGAGATAGAGGAGCAGATAGGTAGACAGATTTTGGAAAAGAGTAAAAACAACAGGGTTGTGGTGATGGGAGACTTCAACTTCCCCAATATTGACTGGGACTCACTTAGTGCCAGGGGCTTAGACGGGGCGGAGTTTGTAAGGAGCATCCAGGAGGGCTTCTTAAAACAATATGTAAACAGTCCAACTAGGGAAGGGGCAGTACTGGACCTGGTATTGGGGAATGAGCCCGGCCAGGTGGTAGATGTTTCAGTAGGGGAGCATTTCGGTAACAGTCACCACAATTCAGTAAGTTTTAAAGTACTGGTGGACAAGGATAAGAGTGGTCCGAGGATGAATGTGCTAAATTGGGGGAAGGCTAATTATGACAATATTAGGCGGGAACTGAAGAACATAGATTGGGGGCGGATGTTTGAGGGCAAATCAACATCTGACATGTGGGAGGCTTTCAAGTGTCAGTTGAAAGGAATACAGGACAGGCATGTTCCTGTGAGGAAGAAAGATAAATACGGCAATTTTCGGGAACCTTGGATGACGAGTGATATTGTAGGCCTCGTCAAAAAGAAAAAGGAGGCATTTGTCAGGGCTAAAAGGCTGGGAACAGACGAAGCCTGTGTGGCATATAAGGAAAGTAGGAAGGAACTTAAGCAAGGAGTCAGGAGGGCTAGAAGGGGTCATGAAAAGTCATTGGCAAATAGGGTTAAGGAAAATCCCAAGGCTTTTTACACGTACATAAAAAGCAAGAGGGTAGCCAGGGAAAGGGTTGGCCCACTGAAGGATAGGCAAGGGAATCTATGTGTGGAGCCAGAGGAAATGGGCAAGGTACTAAATGAATACTTTGCATCAGTATTCACCAAAGAGAAGGAATTGGTAGATGTTGAGTCTGGAGAAGGGGGTGTAGATAGCCTGGGTCACATTGTCATCCAAAAAGACGAGGTGTTGGGTGTCTTAAAAAATATTAAGGTAGAAAGTCCCCAGGGCCTGATGGGATCTAACCCAGAATACTGAAGGAGGCTGGAGAGGAAATTGCTGAGGCCTTGACAGAAATCTTTGGATCCTCGCTGTCTTCAGGGGATATCCCGGAGGACTGGAGAATAGCCAATGTTGTTCCTCTGTTTAAGAAGGGTAGCAAGGATAATCCCGGGAACTACAGGCCGGTGAGCCTTACTTCAGTGGTAGGGAAATTACTGGAGAGAATTCTTCGAGACAGGATCTACTCCCATTTGAAAGCAAATGGACGTATTAGTGAGAGGCAGCACGGTTTTGTGAAGGGGAGGTCGTGTCTCACTAACTTGATAGAGTTTATCGAGGAGGTCACTAAGATGATTGATGCAGGTAGGGCAGTAGATGTTGTCTATATGGACTTCAGTAAGGCCTTTGACAAGGTCCCTCATGGTAGACTAGTACAAAAGGTGAAGTCACACGGGATCAGGGGTGAACTGGCAAGGTGGATACAGAACTGGCTAGGCCATAGAAGGCAGAGGGTAGCAATGGAGGGATGCTTTTCTAATTGGAGGGCTGTGACCAGTGGTGTTCCACAGGGATCAGTGCTGGGACCTTTGCTCTTTGTAGTATATATAAATGATTTGGAGGAAAATGTAACTGGTCTGATTAGTAAGTTTGCAGACGACACAAAGGTTGGTGGAATTGCGGATAGCGATGAGGACTGTCTGAGGATACAGCAGGATTTAGATTGTCTGGAGACTTGGGCGGAGAGATGGCAGATGGAGTTTAATCCGGACAAATGTGAGGTAATGCATTTTGGAAGGGCTAATGCAGGTAGGGAATATACAGTGAATGGTAGAACCCTCAAGAGTATTGAAAGTCAAAGAGATCTAGGAGTACAGGTCCACAGGTCATTGAAAGGGGCAACACAGGTGGAGAAGGTAGTCAAGAAGGCATACGGCATGCTTGCCTTCATTGGCCGAGGCATTGAGTATAAGAATTGGCAAGTCATGTTGCAGCTGTATAGAACCTTAGTTAGGCCACACTTGGAGTATAGTGTTCAATTCTGGTCGCCACACTACCAGAAGGATGTGGAGGCTTTAGAGAGGGTGCAGAAGAGATTTACCAGAATGTTGCCTGGTATGGAGGGCATAAGCTATGAGGAGCGATTGAATAAACTCGGTTTGTTCTCACTGGAACGAAGGAGGTTGAGGGGAGACCTGATAGAGGTATACAAAATTATGAGGGGCATAGACAGAGTGGATAGTCAGAGGCTTTTCCCCAGGGTAGAGGGGTCAATTACTAGGGGGCATAGGTTTAAGGTGAGAGGGGCAAGGTTTAGAGTAGATGTACGAGGCAAGTTTTTTACGCAGAGGGTAGTGGGTGCCTGGAACTCACTACCGGAGGAGGTAGTGGAAGCAGGGACGATAGGGACATTTAAGGGGCATCTTGACAAATATATGAATAGGATGGGAATAGAAGGATACGGACCCAGGAAGTGTAGAAGATTGTAGTTTAGTCGGGCAGCATGGTTGGCACGGGCTTGGAGGGCCGAAGGGCCTGTTCCTGTGCTGTACATTTCTTTGTTCTTTGTTTGTTTGTTCTTTGTTGTTCAGAGCCAGGATCGAACCTGGGACCTCGGTGCCGTGAGGCAGCAGGGCTAACCCACTGTGCCACTACGCTTTCCTTAAGGTTGATGAATTAACTGCGTTGGCAATCATTAATGGATATGATGTAATTGGGATCACAGAGACCTGACTCCAGGGTGACAAAGGATGTAAACTCAACATCCAGGGTTATTCAATAGTTAGGAAAGGGAGGTGAGGTAACATTGCTGGTTAAACAGGAGATTAACGCAATAGTAAGGAAGGACATTAGCCTGGACAATGTGGAATCTGTATGGCTGGAGCTGCGGAACACCCAAAGAGCAAAACACGTTAGTGGGAGTTGTGTACAAACCATTAAACAGTAGTTGTGAGGTTGAGGATGGCATCAAACAGGAAATTAGAGATGTGTGCAGTAAGGATTCAGCAGTTATGGGTGATTTCAATCTGCATATAGATTGGGCTAATCAAACTGGTAGCAATGCAATCGAGGAGGATTTCCTGGAATATTTAAGGGATGGTTTTCTCAACCAATATGCCAAGGAACCAACTAGAGAGCAGGTCTCCTAGAACTGGGTATTGTGCAATGAGAGAGGATTAATTAGCAACATTGTGGAGTGAGATCCTTTAAGGAAGAGTGACCATAATATTGTTGAATTCTGCATTAAGATGGAGAGTCACACAGTTAAGTCTGAGACTGAGTTCCTGACCTTAAAGGAAGCCAACTTTGATGGTATGAGACGTGCATTGGCTAGGATAAGATGGCATAGAATACTTAAGGGGCTGACGTTGGATATGCAATGGAAGACATTTAAAGAACACATGGATGAAATTCAACAATTGTATATATGGCTGGCGCAAGAGTAAGATGGGGAAGGTGGAGCAGCCATGGCAAACAAGGGAAATCAGGGAGAGTGTTCAAGCCAAAGAGGAGGAATGTAAATTGGCCAGGAAAAGCAGCAAGCTTGAGAACTGGGAGAACTTTAAAATTCAGCAGAAGAGGACAAAGGGTTTAATTCAGAAGGGGAAATAGAATACGAGAGTAAGCTTGCGGAAGCATAAAAACTGACTGCAAAAGCTTCTAAAGATATGTGAAGAGAAAAAGACTGGTGAAGACCAATGTAGGTCCCTTACAGTTAGAATCAGGTAAATTCATAATGGGCGACAAAGAGATGGCAGACCAGTTGAACAAATACTTTGGATCGGTCTTTACTAAGGAGGACACAAATAACCTTCCAGAAATAGGACAGGGCCATACGGCAGGGCAAGGTTTATAATTGGGGGAGGGGTAATTATGATGCGATTAGGCAAGAAATAGGGACCATAAGATGGGAACAGAAACTGTCAGGGAAAGGCACAAATGAAAAGTGGAGCTTGTTCAAGGAACAAATACTGTGTCCTTGATAGGCATGTCCCTGTCAGGCAGGGAGGAAATGGCCGTGTGAGGGAACCATGGTTCACAAAAGAGGTTGAATGTCTTGTCAAGAGGAAAAAGGAAGAGTATGTAAGGATGAGAAAACAAGATTCAGGAGGGTCGCTTGAGGGTAGCAAGGAATGAGCTGAAAAAAGGGCCTAGGAGAGCTAGGAGGGGGCATGAGAAGTCCTTGGTGGGTCGGATCCAGGAAAACCCCAAAGCATTTTACTCTTGTGTGAGAAATAAAAGAATGACCAGGGTGAGGGTAGGGCCGGTCAAGGACAGTAGTGGGAACTTGTGCATGGAGTGAGAAGAAATAGGAGAGGCGTTGAATGAATACTTTTCTTCAGTATTCACAAAGGAGAGGGGCCATGTTTTTGAGGATGAGAGTGTGATACAGGCGGGTAAGCTGGAGGAGGTAGATGTTCTGAGGAAGGATGTATTAGCAATTTTGAAAAACCTTCGGGTCGACCAGTCCCCTGGGCCAGATGGGATATCCTAAGATTCTTTGGGAGGGAAGGGATAAGACTGCAGAGCCTTTGGCTTTGATCTTTGGCTCCTCATTGTCCACGGGGATAGTACCAGAGGACAAGAGTGATGAATGTTGTTCCTCTGTTCAAGAAAGGGAATAGAAATGACCCTGGTAATTATAGGCCGGTTAGTCTTACTTTGATGGTCGGTAAGTTAATGGAAAAGGTCCTGAAGGATAGGATTTATGACCATTTGGAAAGATGCAGCTTAATCCAGGATTCGTGATGGGTAAGTCTTGCCTCACAAATTTGATTGAATTCTTTGAGGAGGTAACTAAGTGTGTAGATGAAGGTAGCGCAGTTGATGTCGTATGCATGGATTTTAGTAAGGCGTTTGATAAGGTTCCCCATGGTCGGCTCATAAAGAAACTGAGGAGGTGTGGGATAGAGGGAACTTTGGCCAATTGGATAAGTAACTGGCTATCACATAGAAGACAGAGGGTGGTGGTGGATGGAAAATTTTCAGACTGGAGCCCAGTTACCAGCGATGTACCACAGGGATCAGTGCTGGGTCCTCTGCTATTTGTGATTTTTATCAATGACTTGCAGGAGGGGGCTGAAGGGGTCAGTAAATTTGCTGACGACACCAAGATTGGTGGAGTAGTGGATGAGGTGGAGGGCTGTTGTAGGCTGCAAAGAGACCTTGATGGGAAGCAGAGCTGGGCCGAAAAATGGTAGATGGAGTTTAACCCTGATAAGTGTGAGGTGATTCATTTTGGTTGGAAAAATTTGAATGCGGATTACAGGGTCAATGGCAGGGTTCTGAGGAATGTGGAGGGACAGAGAGATCTTGGGGTTCATATCCACAGATCTCTGAAGGTTGCCACTCAAGTGGACAGAGCTGTGAAGAAGGCCTACAGTGTCTTGGCGTTTATTAACAGGGGGCTTGAGTTTAAGAGCCATGGGGTTATGCTGCAACTGTACATGACCCTGGTGAGACCACGTTTGGAGTATTGTGCACAGTTCTGGTCACCTCACTATAGGAAGGACGTGGAAGCATTGTAAAGGGTGCAAAGGTGATTTACCAGGATGCTGCCTGGTTTTCAGGCTAGGTCTTATGAGGAAAGATTGAGGGAGCTAGGGCTTTTCTCTTTGGAGCGAAGGAGGATGAGAGGCAACTTAATAGAGATTTATAAAATTATGAGGGGGATAGATAGAGTGGACGTTCAGAGACTATTTCCTCGGGTGGATGTAGCTGTTACAAGGGGGCATAACTATAAGATTCAGGGTGGGAGATTAGGAGAGATGTCCAAGGTAGGTTCTTTACTCAGAGAGTGGTTAGGGTGTGGAATGGACTGCCTGCTGTGATAGTGGAGTCGGACACTTTAGGAACTTTCAAGCGGTTATTGGATAGGCACATGGAGCACACCAGAATGACAGGGAGTGGGATAGCTTGATATTGGTTTCGAACAAGGTTCGGCACAACATCGAGGGCCGAAGGGTCTGTGCTGTACTGTTCTTTTACATAGAATTTACAGTGCAGAAGGAGGCCATTCGGCCCATCGAGTCTGCACCGGCCCTTGGAAAGAGCACCCTACCCAATGTCAACACCTCCACCCTATCCCCATAACCCAGTAACCCCACCCAACACTAAGGGCAATTTTGGACACTAAGGGCAATTTATCATGGCCAATCCACCTAACCTGCACATCTTTGGACTGAGAGGAAACCGGAGCACCCGGAGGAAACCCACGCACACGGGGAGGATGTGCAGACTCCGCACAGACAGTGACCCAAGCCGGAATCGAACCTGGGACCCTGGAGCTGTGAAGCAATTGTGCTATCCACAATGCTACCGTGCTGCCCACTATAACTATATGTTCTAAATACTGGGGACAGGGGGTCTAGTATGAAGGACGAACTGAAGGAAACCCTTATTAGTCAGGAAATTGTATTTAGGAAATTTGTGGGATTAAAAGCCGATGAGTCCCCTGGACCTGATGTTCTGCATCCCAGAATACTTTAGAAAGTGGCCCTGGAAATAGTGGACGCATTTCCCAGCATTCTATTCTGGAAGAGTTTGTACGGATTGGAGGATCGATAATATAACCCCACTTTTTCAAAGAGTAAACTGGGAATTATAGACGTTTAGCCTAACGTCAGTGGGGAAAATGCTGGAATCCATTATTGAGGATAAAATAACTGAGCACTTGGAAAGTGGGGACAGGATCAGTCCAAGTCAGCATGGATTCACTAAAGGGAAATCATTTTTGACAAAACTTCTGGAACTTTTTGAGGATGTGACCAGTAAAGTGGACAAAGGAGCCAGTGGATGTTGTGTATCTGGACTTTCAAAAGGCTTTTGACAAGGTCCCACACAAGAAATTAATGAGCAAAATTAGAACTCATGGTATTGGGAGTAATGTATTGACATGGACAGAGAACTGGTTGGCAGACACGAAGCAGAGATTGGGAATAAATGGGTCTTTTTCAGAGTGGCAGGCAGTGACTAGTGGGGTACCGCAGGATTCAATGCTGGGACCCCAGCTATTCACAATACACAATGATTTGAACGAAGGAATTGCATGCAATATCTCCAAATTTGCAGATGATACTAAGCTGGTGATAGTGTGTGCCATGAGGAGGATGCAGCGAGGCTGCAGGGTGACTTGGATAGGCTGGCTGAGTGGGCAAATATTTGGCAAATGCAATATAATGTGGGGAAATGTGAGGTTATCCACTCTGGTGGCAAAAACAGGAAGGCAGGTTATCTGAATAGTGGCAGTTTAGGAAAAGGGGATGTGCAATGAGATCTGGGTGTCACGGTGGAACAGTCACTGAAGGTTGGCGTGCAGGTACAGCAGGGGTTTCATAGAATTTACAGTGCAGAAGGAGGCCATTCAGCCCATCGGGTCTGCACCGGCTCTTGGAAAGAGCACCCTACCCAAGGTCAACACCGCCACCCTATCCCCATAACCCAGTAACCCCATCCAACACTAAGGGCAATTTTGGACACTAAGGGCAATTTATCATGGCCAATCCACCTAACCCGCACATCTTTGGACTGTGGGAGGAAACTGGAGCACCCGGAGGAAACCCACGCACACACTGGGAGGATGTGCAGACTCCGCACAGACAGTGACCCAAGCCAGAATCGAACCTGGGACCCTGGAACTGTGAAGCAATTGTGCTATCCACAATGCTACCGTGCTGCCCGTTGAGAAAAGCTAATGGCACGCTGGCCTTCATAGTTAAAGGATTTGAGTATAGGAGTAGGGATGTGTTGCTGCAGTTATCCAGGGCCTTGGTGAGGCCACACCTTGAGTTTTGTGCGCAGTTTTCTTCTCCTAGTTTGAGGAAGGACATTCTTGCTGTTGAGGGTGTCCAGCGAAGGTTCACCAGACTAATTCCCGGGATGGCAGGACTGACCGATGAAGAAAGACTGGGTCGACTGGGCTTGTACTCACTGGAGTTTAGAAGAATAAGAGGGAATCTCATAGAAAGATATAAAATCCTGATGGGACTGGACAGGCTAGATACGGGAAGAATGTTCCCAATGTTGGGGACATCCAGAACTAGGGGTAAGCCACTCAGGACTGAGATGAGGAAGAACCTCTTCTCTCAGAGTTGTGAACTTGTGGAATTCTTGACTACAGAAAGCTGTTGGGGTCAGTTTGTTGGATATATTCAAGAGGGAGCTGGACGTGGCCCTTGCGGCTAAAGGGATTAAGGGGAATGGAGAGAAAGCGGGAGTGGGATACTGAATTTGCATGATTGGTCATGATAATATTAAATGGTGGTGCAGCCTCGAAGGGCAGAATGGCCTACTCCTGCACCAATTTTCTATGTTTCTACTCCAATATTACTGACTAATATTACTCATACTAATATTAGTATTACTAATAATGCTCATACTAATATTTTTCTAATATTCACACTGACATTATTCACACTCTTTTATTAATATTACTCACACTAATATTGCTCACACTAATATCATTAATATTACTCACTATTATTACTCACACTAATATCACCAATATAACTAATAATGTGCACACTAACATATTTCCAATATGAGTCACACTGACATTATTCACACTCTTATTAATATTACTCGCACTAACATTACTCATACTAATATTGCTCATACTGATATTACTAACATGCATACTAATCTATTTCTAATATTACTCAAACTGACATTATTCACTAGTATTATTAATATTACAAACACTTTTCTTACACAAATATTACTAATACTCGCACTAATATTACTCACAGTAGTATTACTCAAACTTACATTTTTATTATTGCTCACACTAATATCATTAATATTACTCACACTAATATCATTAATATTACTCACACTAATACTACTGATATTACCCATACTAATATTACACTCACCACTTGTACAACAACAATATATTCATGCAGGATAAGTTAGTGCAATGAGGCGTCCGAAAATTCATCAGACAAACTGACTGAACAAACATATTGAAGTGACTAATGATCTGTTATTAATAACAGTCTTCGTGACATCACGGCGCTCAGACAGAGTGACATCAGAAACATTGACAAACATTGATGTGGAGATGCCGGCGTTGGACTGGGGTGAGCACAGTAAGAAGTCTTACAACACCAGGGTAAAGTCTAACAGGTTTGTTTCGAATCACTAGCTTTCGGAGCGCTGCTCCTTCCTCAGGTGAATGAAGAGGTATGTTCCAGAAGCATATATATATAGACAAATTCAAAGATGCAAGACAATGCTTAGAACGCGAGCATTTGCAGGTAATTAAGTCTTTACAGATCCAGAGATGGGGCAATCCCAGGTTAAAGAGGTGTGAATTGTGTCAAGCCAGGACAGTTGGTAGGATTTCGCAAGCCAGATGGTGGGGGATGAATGTAATGCAACATGAATCCCAGGTCCTGTGCTCTGACTGTGAGATGTGGCAGGTCCGGGAGGCTTCCAGCGTCCCGGATGGCTTCATCTGCAGAAAGTGCACCCAACTGGAGCTCCTCACAGACCGCATGGTTCGGTTGGAGCAGCAATTGGATGCACTTAGGAGCATGCAGGTGGCGGAAAGCGTCATAGATCGCAGTTATGTAAATGTGGTCACACCCAAGGTGCAGGCAGAGAAATGGGTGACCACCAGAAAGGGCAGGCAGTCAGTGCAGGAATCCCCTGTGGTTGTCCCCCTCTCGAACAGATATACCCCTTTGGATACTGTCGGGGGGGATAGCCTATCAGGGGAAAACAGCAGCAGCCAGAGCAGTGGCACCACGGCTGGCTCTGATGTTCAGAAGGGAGGGTCAAAGCGCAGAAGAGTAATAGTAATAGGGGACTCTATAGTCAGGGGCACAGATAGGCGCTTCTGTGGACGTGAAAGAGACTCCAGGATGGTATGTTGCCTCCCTGGTGCCAGTGTCCAGGATGTCTCCGAACGGGTAGAGGGAATCCTGAAGGGGGAGGGCAAACAGGCAGAGGTCGTTGTACATATTGGTACTAACGACATAGGCAGGAAGGGGCATGAGGTCCTGCAGCAGGAGTTCAGGGAGCTAGGCAGAAAGTTAAAAGACAGGACCTCGAGGGTTGTAATCTCGGGATTACTCCCTGTGCCACGTGCCAGTGAGGCTAGAAATGGGAAGATAGAGCAGATAAACACGTGGCTAAACAGCTGGTGTAGGAGGGAGGGTTTCCATTATCTGGACCACTGGGAGCTCTTCCGGGGCAGGTGTGACCTGTATAAGAAGGACGGGTTGCATCTAAACCGGAGAGGCATAAATATCCTGGCCGCGAGGTTTGCTAGTGTCACACGGGAGGGTTTAAACTAGTATGGCAGGGGGGTGGGCACGGGAGCAATAGGTCAGAAGGTGAGAGCATTGAGGGAGAACTAGGGAATAGGGACAGTGTGGCTCTGAGGCAGAGCAGACGGGGAGAAGTTGCTGAACACAGCGGGTCTGGTGGCCTGAAGTGCATATGTTTTAATGCAAGGAGCATTACGGGTAAGGCAGATGAACTTAGAGCTTGGATTACTACTTGGAACTATGATGTTGTTGCCATTACAGAGACCTGGTTGAGGGAAGGGCAGGATTGGCAGCTAATCGTTCCAGGATTTAGATGTTTCAGGCGGGATAGAGGGGGATGTAAAAGGGGAGGTGGAGTTGCGCTACTTGTTCGGGAGAATATCACAGCTATACTGCGAGAGGACACCTCAGAGGGCAGTGAGGCTATATGGGTCGAGATCAGGAATAAGAAGGGTGCAGTCACAATGTTGGGGGTATACTACAGGCCTCCCAACAGCCAGCGGGAGATAGAGGAGCAGATAGGTAGACAGATTTTGGAAAAGAGTAAAAACAACAGGGTTGTGGTGATGGGAGACTTCAACTTCCCCAATATTGACTGGGACTCACTTAGTGCCAGGGGCTTAGACGGGGCGGAGTTTGTAAGGAGCATCCAGGAGGGCTTCTTAAAACAATATGTAAACAGTCCAACTAGGGAAGGGGCGGTACTGGACCTGGTATTGGGGAATGAGCCCGGCCAGGTGGTAGATGTTTCAGTAGGGGAGCATTTCAGTAACAGTGACCACAATTCAGTAAGTTTTAAAGTACTGGTGGACAAGGATAAGAGTGGTCCGAGGATGAATGTGCTAAATTGGGGGAAGGCTAATTATAACAATATTAGGCGGGAACTGAAGAACATAGAGTGGGGGCGGATGTTTGAGGGCAAATCAACATCTGACATGTGGGAGGCTTTCAAGTGTCAGTTGAAAGGAATACAGGACAGGCATGTTCCTGTGAGGAAGAAAGATAAATACGGCAATTTTCGGGAACCTTGGATGACGAGTGATATTGTAGGCCTCGTCAAAAAGAAAAAGGAGGCATTTGTCAGGGCTAAGAGGCTGGGAACAGACGAAGCCTGTGTGGCATATAAGGAAAGTAGGAAGGAACTTAAGCAAGGAGTCAGGAGGGCTAGAAGGGGTCACGAAAAGTCATTAGCAAATAGGGTTAAGGAAAATCCCAAGGCTTTTTACACGTACATAAAAAGCAAGAGGGTAGCCAGGGAAAGGTTGGCCCACTGAAGGATAGGCAAGGGAAACTATGTGTGGAGCCAGAGGAAATGGGCGAGGTACTAAATGAATACTTTGCATCAGTATTCACCAAAGAGAAGGAATTGGTAGATGTTGAGTCTGGAGAAGGGGGTGTAGATAGCCTGGGTCACATTGTGATCCAAAAAGACGAGGTGTTGGGTGTCTTAAAAAAATATTAAGGTAGATAAGTCCCCAGGGCCTGATGGGATCTACCCCAGAATACTGAAGGAGGCTGGAGAGGAAATTGCTGAGGCCTTGACAGAAATCTTTGGATCCTCGCTGTCTTCAGGGGATATCCCGGAGGACTGGAGAATAGCCAATGTTGTTCCTCTGTTTAAGAAGGGTAGCAAGGATAATCCCGGGAACTACAGGCCGGTGAGCCTTACTTCAGTGGTAGGGAAATTACTGGAGAGAATTCTTCGAGACAGGATCTACTCCCATTTGGAAGCAAATGGACGTATTAGTGAGAGGCAGCACGGTTTTGTGAAGGGGAGGTCGTGTCTCACTAACTTGATAGAGTTTTTCGAGGAGGTCACTAAGATGATTGATGCAGGTAGGGCAGTAGATGTTGTCTATATGGACTTCAGTAAGGCCTTTGACAAGGTCCCTCATGGTAGACTAGTACAAAAGGTGAAGTCACACGGGATCAGGGGTGAACTGGCAAGGTGGATACAGAACTGGCTAGGCCATAGAAGGCAGAGGGTAGCAATGGAGGGATGCTTTTCTAATTGGAGGGCTGTGACCAGTGGTGTTCCACAGGGATCAGTGCTGGGACCTTTGCTCTTTGTAGTATATATAAATGATTTGGAGGAAAATGTAACTGGTCTGATTAGTAAGTTTGCAGATGACACAAAGGTTGGTGGAATTGCGGATAGCGATGAGGACTGTCTGAGGATACAGCAGGATTTAGATTGTCTGGAGACTTGGGCGGAGAGATGGCAGATGGAGTTTAATCCGGACAAATGTGAGGTAATGCATTTTGGAAGGTCTAATGCAGGTAGGGAATATACAGTGAATGGTAGAACCCTCAAGAGTATTGAAAGTCAAAGAGATCTAGGAGTACAGGTCCACAGGTCATTGAAAGGGGCAACACAGGTGGAGAAGGTAGTCAAGAAGGCATACGGCATGCTTGCCTTCATTGGCCGGGGCATTGAGTATAAGAATTGGCAAGTCATGTTGCAGCTGTATAGAACCTTAGTTAGGCCACACTTGGAGTATAGTGTTCAATTCTGGTCGCCACACTACCAGAAGGATGTGGAGGCTTTAGAGAGGGTGCAGAAGAGATTTACCAGAATGTTGCCTGGTATGGAGGGCATAAGCTATGAGGAGCGATTGAATAAACTCGGTTTGTTTTCACTGGAACGAAGGAGGTTGAGGGGCGACCTGATAGAGGTATACAAAATTATGAGGGGCATAGACAGAGTGGATAGTCAGAGGCTTTTCCCCAGGGTAGAGGGGTCAATTACTAGGGGGCATAGGTTTAAGGTGAGAGGGGCAAGGTTTAGAGTAGATGTACGAGGCAAGTTTTTTACGCAGAGGGTAGTGGGTACCTGGAACTCGCTACCGGAGGAGGTAGTGGAAGCAGGGACGATAGGGACATTTAAGGGGCATCTTGACAAATACATGAATAGGATGGGAATAGAAGGATACGGACCCAGGAAGTGTAGAAGATTGTAGTTTAGTCGGGCAGTATGGTCGGCACGGGCTTGGAGGGCCGAAGGGCCTTTTCCTGTGCTGTACATTTCTTTGTTCTTTGTTGTTCTTTGTCCCGGTTGAGGCCGCACTCATGTGTGCGGAACTTGGCTAGAAGTTTCTGCTCGGCGATTCTGCGTTGTCGCACGTCCTGAAGGCCGCCTTGGAGAACGCTTACCCGGAGATCAGAAGCTGAATGCCCTTGATTGCTGAAGTGTTCTCCGACTGGAAGGGAACATTCCTGCCTGGTGATTGTCGCGCGATGTCCGTTCATTCGTTGTCGCAGCGTCTGCATGGTCTCGCCAATGTACCACGCTTCGGGACATCCTTTCCTGCAGCGTATGAGGTAGACCATGTTGGCCGAGTCACACGAGTATGTACCGCATGAAGCAGCAATTCTGCAACTCATCCGCTTCATTGTGGATCACAACGTCTTCACCTTCGACAAGTTCTTCAGAAGAACCAGGCAAAGGGCCTAAATGACTACCGTCCCGTGGCCCTGACCTCAGTCGTAATGAAGTGCTTCGCGAGGTTGTTCAGGAAGTGCATCAACTCCATACTCCCAGAACGCTTTGATCCACTAAATTCACATGCCGTCGCAACCGGTCCACAGCAGACGCCATCTCCCTGGCCCTACACTCATCCCTGGAGCATCTTGACAACAAGGACTCCTACAACAGACTGCTATTTATTGACTACAGCTCCGCCTTCAACACCATAATCCCAGCCAAGCTCATATCAAAGCTCTAAAACCTAGGACTTGGCTCCCCACTCTGCAACTGGATCCTCGACTTTCTGACTCACAGATCACAATCAGTAAGAATGAACAACAACACCTCCTCCACAATAGTCCTCAACACCGGCGCCCCGCAAGGCTGCGTACTTAGCCCCCTACTCTACTCCCTGTACACACACGACTGCGTGGCAAAACTTGGTTCCAACTTCATCAACAGATTTGCTGACGATACGACCATGGTGGGCCGGATCTCAAATAACGATGACTCAGAATACAGGAGGGAAATAGAGAACCTAGTGGTGTGCTGCAGCGACAATAATCTATCCCTCAATGCCAGCAAAAAAGAGCTGGTCATTGACTTCAGCAAGAAAATACTGTACTCACCCCTGTCAGCATCAACGGGGCCAAGGTGGAGATGGTTAGCAGTTTCAAATTCCAGGGCACCCATCACCAAAAATCTGTCCTGGTCCACCCACGTCGATGCTACCACCAAGAAAGCACAGCAGCACCTATACTTTCTCAGGAGACTAAGGAAATTTGGCATGTCCACATTAACTCTTACCAACTTTTACAGATGTACCATAGAAAACATTATATCCGGCTGCATATTGGCCTGGTACAGCAACTGCTTGGCCCAGGACCTCAAGAAACTTCAGAGAGCCGTGAACACAGCCCAGTCCATCACACAAACCTGCCTCCCATCCATTGACTCCATCTACACCTCCCGCTGCCTGGGGAAAGCGGGCAGCATAATCAAAGATCCCTCCCACCCGGCTTACTCACTCTTCCAAATATGGCAAATATTCAGCCTGGATCCCAGTTACCAGTGGCGTACCGCAGGGATCAGATCTGGGTCCTCTGCTGTTTGTGATTTTCATTAATGACTTGGATGAGGGAGTTGAAGGGTGGGTCAGTAAATTTGCAGACAATACGAAGATTGTTGGAGTTGTGGATAGTAAGGAGGGCTGTTGTCGGCTGCAAAGAGACATAGATAGGATGCAGAGCTGGGCTGAGAAGTGGCAGATGGAGTTTAACCCTGAAAAGTGTGAGGTTGTCCATTTTGGAAGGACAAATATGAATGCGGAATACAGGGTTAACGGTAGAGTTCTTGGCAATGTGGAGGAGCAGAGAGATCTTGGGGTCTATGTTCGTACATCTTTGAAAGTTGCCACTCGAGTGGATAGATCTGTGAAGAAGGCCTATGGTGTGCTCGCGTTCATTAACAGAGGGATTGAATTTAAGAGCCGTGAGGTGATGATGCAGCTGTACAAAACTTTGGTAAGGCCACATTTGGAGTACGGTGTACAGTTCTGGTCACCTCATTTTAGGAAGGATGTGGAAGCTTTGGAAAAGGTGCAAAGAAGATTTACCAGGATGTTGCCTGGAATGGAGAGTAGGTCTTACGAGGAAAGGTTGAGGGTGCTAGGCCTTTTCTCATTAGAACGGAGAAGGATGAGGGGCGACTTGATAGAGGTTTATAAGATGATCAGGGGAATAGATAGAGTAGACAGTCAGAGACTTTTTCCCCGGGTGGAACAAACCATTACAAGGGGACATAAATTTAAGGTGGAAGATATAGGAGGGATATCAGAGGTAGGTTCTTTACCCAGAGAGTAGTGGGGGCATGGAATGCACTGCCTGTGGAAGTAGTTGAGTCGGAAACATTAGGGACCTTCAACCAGCTATTGGATAGGTACATGGATTACGGTAAAATGATATAGTGTAGATTTATTTGTTCTCAAGGGCAGCACGGTAGCATTGTGGATAGCACAATTGCTTCACAGCTCCAGGGTCCCAGGTTTGATTCCGGCTTGGGTCACTGTCTGTGCGGAGTCTGCACGTCCTCCCCGTGTCTGCGTGGGTTTCCTCCGGGTGCTCCGGTTTCCTCCCACAATCCAAAGATGTGCGGGTTAGGTGAATTGGCCAATGATAAATTGCCCTTTAATGTCCAAATTGCCCTTGGTGTTGGGTGGGGGTGTTGAGTTTGGGTGGGGTGCTCTTTCCAAGAGCCGGTGCAGACTCGATGGGCCGAATGGCCTCCTTCTGCACTGTAAATTCAATGATAATCTATGATTAATCTAGGACAAAGGTTCGGCACAACATCGTGGGCCGAAGGGCCTGTTCTGTGCTGTATTTTCTATATTGGCCCATCGAGTCCACATCAGCCCCTGGAAAGAGCACCCCATCCAAGCTGACTGTATGTCGGTGTCTATGCAGTTACAATGTACACGTTGTGTTGCCCTATTATGTATTTAATTTTATCTCCATGTACTTAATGATCTGTTGAGCTACTTGCAGAAAAATACTTTTCACTGTACCTCCGTACACGTGAAAATAAACCAATCCAATCCAAGGCAGACTCCACCTTGGTTAACGTTTCGATTGCAAGGTCTGATCGGGTGGTGGGTTTCAATCCAGTTGGAACTGGAAAAATGGCTTTGGAAAAATAGTTGGCAGGACAAAAATAATATCAGATATGGGGAAAGAGCATAGAGTGAGATGGACAGGAATCTGTAATAAGTCCACGGAGGCACAAGTCCCTTCACCAGAATCCCTTTTATTTTATACAGCAGTATGACCATGTGCATTCAGCTTGCTGTGCATTCAGCTTGCTGTCTACACTGGGAGTGCAGAGGATCTGACACACCCTGTTATATACAGAGAAAGTGGTTCCCTGATTGGGCCACTAATCAAATCCGGGAACTCTTATTCTAATTGGCCAATCTCAAATGCCTGGCTGAAGTCATTACAGAATCCTCTTCATTTAAGCTGCAATAAGTATAATGATGACTCTTTACAACTCTCTGATTCTATGATAGTGACAGCACATACCTCCCCTACCCGCCCAAATTACCCGACCTTCCAATGCACTTCTGATAAAGTACAGTCCGATCCCGTCGTTCACGACGCCATCTATCAAAAATGCGAAATTAGTCGCGACCCTGAAACTCCTCATCCGTGATGTGGAAGGTTAAACCCTCACCATGTTGTTCCCATGTAGACAGTGTGCGATGCTCAGTTACAGCCATTCATGGACTCATTAAGCGGAGATTTGAAAAGCGCCAGAGCTCAGAGTCAGAGAGGAGATTTAAAAAGCGCGGGAGCTGCGAGTCGGAGCGGAGACTTTAAAACATCGCGGCCTAGTTTCGGGAGCCGTTCGGGGGAGGAGGAGCAGTCTCTGTCAGGGAGAGAACCTGAGAACATCTAAGACCCTCAGAAGGTAAGTAAGTGATTTTTACTCATTTTTACTTTTATTACCTTTTCAAATTGTGTGTGTGGGGGGGAGGGGGGGGGGGACTGAAGTGACATCACAGAAAAGCTGTGACCTCAGTGGCTGGTTGGGAATCTACCCTAAATTTAAAAAAATTAAACATTGGTAACTAATTAAACATAATTACTTAATTATAATTTGGAGGGGTATCTAAGCCAGAGATCGGAGAGTGCTATATTTAGCTTTCGCATTTATAGTAGAAATCTAGTGCTAGGAAACAGATAGTTAACAGTAACTTAAAATTAAAAAAAAAAAAACTTTTAACATTAATTTACTAATTAATTGACGCAACGTCAGTTAAAGGGGTGCAGTGCTCTGACTGTGAGATGTGGCAGGTCCGGGAGGCTTCCAGCGTCCCGGATGACTTCATCTGCAGAAAGTGCACCCAACTCGATCTCCTCACAGACCGCATGGTTCGGTTGGAGCGGCAATTAGATGCACTTAGGAGCATGCAGGTGGCGGAAAGCGTCATAGATAGCAGTTATATAAATGTGGTCACACCCAAGGTGCAGGCAGAGTAATGGGTGACCACCAGAAAGGGCAGGCAGTCAGTGCAGGAATCCCCTGTGGTTGTCCCCCTCTCGAACAGGTATACCCCTTTGGATACTGTCGGGGGGGATAGCCTATCGGGAAAACAGCAGCAGCCAGAGCAGTGGCACCACGGCTGGCTCTGATGTTCAGAAGGGAGGGTCAAAGCGCAGAAGAGCAATAGTAATAGGGGACTCTATAGTCAGGGGCACAGATAGGCGCTTCTGTGGACGTGAAAGAGACTCCAGGATGGTATGTTGCCTCCCTGGTGCCAGGGTCCAGGATGTCTCCGAACAGGTAGAGGGCATCCTGAAGGGGGAGGGCAAACAGGCAGAGGTCGTTGTACATATTGGTACTAACGACATCAGCAGGAAGGGGCATGAGGTCCTGCAGCAGGAGTTCAGGGAGCTAGGCAGAAAGCTAAAAGACAGGGGTAGTAAAAGTGCACCTCTAGGGAGATTTAATAATGGGAGATGAGGAAATGGCTGAGGAACTGAACAGGTTTTTTGGGTCGGTCTTCACAGTGGAAGACACAAATAACATGCCGGTGACTGATGGAAATTAGGCTATGACAGGTGAGGACCTTGAGAGGATTGTTATCACCAAGGAGGTAGTGATGGGCAAGCTAATGGGGCTAAAGGTAGACAAGTCTCCTGGACCTGATGGAATGCATCCCAGAGTGCCAAAAGAGATGGCTAGGGAAATTGCAAATGCGCTAATAATTTACCAAAATTCACTAGACTCTGGGGTGGTCCCGGCGGATTGGAAATTAGCAAACGTGACACCACTGTTTAAAAAAAGGAGGTAGGCAGAAAGCGGGTAATTATAGGCCAGTGAGCTTAACTTCGGTAGTAGGGAAGATGCTGGAATCCATCATCAAGGAAGAAATAGCGAGGCATCTGGATGGAAATTGTCCCTTTGGGCAGACGCAGCATGGGTTCATAAAGGGCAGGTCGTGCCTAACTAATTTAGTGGAATTGTTTGAGGACATTACCAGTGCGGTCGATAACGGGGAGTCAATGGATGTGGTATATCTGGATTTCCAGAAAGCCTTTGACAAGGTGCCACACAAAAGGTTGTTGCATAAGATAAAGATGCATGGCATTAAGGGTAAAGTAGTAGCATGGATAGAGGATTGTTTAATTAATAGAAAGCAAAGAGTGGGGATTAATGGGTGTTTCTCTGGTTGGCAATCAGTAGCTAGTGGTGTCCCTCAGGTTGTTGGTGTTGGGCTCAATTGTTCACAATTTACATAGATAATTTGGAGTTGGGGACCAAGGGCAATGTGTCCAAGTTTGCAGACGACACTAAGATAAGTGGTAAAGCAAAAAGTGCAGAGGATACTGGAAGTCTGCAGAGGGATTTGGATAGGTTAAGTGAATGGGCTATGGTCTGGCAGATGGAATACAATGTTGACAAATGTGAGGTTATCCATTTTGGTAGGAATAACAGCAAAATGGATTATTATTTAAATGATAAAATATTAAAACATGCTGCTGTGCAGAGAGACCTGGGTGTGCTAGTGCATGAGTCGCAAAAAGTTGGTTTTCAGGTGCAACAGGTGATTAAGAAGGCAAATGGAATTTTGTCCTTCATTGCTAGAGGGATGGAGTTTAAGACTAAGGAGGTTCTGCTGCAATTGTATAAGGTGTTAGTGAGGCTACACCTGGAGTATTGTGCTCAGTTTTGGTCTCCTTACCTGAGAAAGGACGTACTGGCACTGGAGGGTGTGCAGAGGAGATTCACTAGGTTAATCCCAGAGCTGAAGGGGTTGGATTACGAGGAGAGGTTGAGTAGACTGGGACTGTATTCGTTGGAATTTAGAAGGATGAGTGGGGACCTTATAGAAACATATAAGATTATGAAGAGAATAGATAGGATAGATGCGGGCAGGTTGTTTCCACTGGTGGGTGAAAGCAGAACGAGGGGGCAGAGCCTCAAAATAAGGGGAAGTAGATTTAGGACTGAGTTTAGGAGGAACTTCTTCACCCAAAGGGTTGTGAATCTATGGAATTCCTTGCCCAGTGAAGCAGTTGATGCTCCTTCATTAAATGTTTTTAAGATAAAGATAGATAGTTTTTTGAAGAATAAAGGGATTAAGGGTTATGGTGTTCGGGCCGGAAAGTGGAGCTGAGTCCACAAAAGATCAGCCATGATCTCATTGAATGGTAGAGCAGGCTCGAGGGGCCAGATGGCCTACTCCTGCTCCTAGTTCTTATGTAATCTTGGGATTACTCTCTGTGCCACGTGCCAGTGAGGCTAGAAATAGGAAGATAGAGCAGCTAAACACGTGGCTAAACAGCTGGTGTAGGAGGGAGGGTTTCCGTTATCTGGACCACTGGGAGCTCTTCCGGGGCAGGTGTGACCTATATAAGAAGGGCGGGTTGCATCTAAACTGGAGAGGCATAAATATCCTGGCTGCGAGGTTTGCTAGTGTCACACGGGAGGCTTTAAACTAGTATGGCAGGGGGGTGGGCACGGGAGCAATAGGTCAGAAGGTGAGAGCATTGAGGGAGAACTAGGGAATAGGGACAGTGTGGCTCTGAGGCAGAGCAGACCGAGAGAAGTTGCTGAACACAGCGGGTCTGGTGGCCTGAAGTGCATATGTTTTAATGCAAGAAGTATTTTGGGTAAGGCAGATGAACTTAGAGCTTGGATTAGTACTTGGAACTATGATGTTGTTGCCATTAGAGACCTGGTTGAGGGAAGGGCAGGATTGGCAGCTAAACGTTCCAGGATTTAGATGTTTCAGGCGGGATAGAGGGGGATGTAAAAGGGGTGGCGGAGTTGCGCTAATGGTTAGGGAGGATATCACAGCTGTACTACGGGAAAACACCTCAGAGGGCAGTGAGGCTATATGGGTAGAGGTCAGGAATAACAAGGGTGCAGTCACAATGTTGGGGGTTTACTACAGGCCTCACACCAGCCAGCGGGAGCTTGAGGAGCAGATAGGTAGACAGATTTTGGAAAAGAGTAAAAACAGCAGGGTTGTGGTGATGGGAGACTTCAAATGCCCCAATATTGACTGGGACTCACTTAGTGCCAGGGGCTTAGACGGTGCAGAGGTTCTAAGGAGCATTCAGGAGGGCTTTTTAAAACAATATTTAGACAGTCCAACTAGGGAAGGGGCGGTACTGGACCTGGTATTGGGGAATGAGCCCGGCCAGGTGGTAGCAGTTTCAGTAGGGGAGCATTTCGGGAATCGTGACCACAATTCAGTAAGTTTTAAAGTACTGGTGGACAAGGATAAGAGTGGTCCTCGGGTGAATGTGCTAAATTGGGGGAAGACAAATTATAACAATATTAGGCGGGAACTGAAGAACCTAGATTGGGGGCAGATGTCTGAGGGCAAATCAACATCTGACATGTGGGAGGCTTTCAAGTGCCAGTTGAAAGGAATTCAGGACCGGCATGTTCCTGTGAGGAAGAAGGATAAATACGGCAAATTTCGGGAACCTTGTATAACGAGAGCTATTGTAGGCCTCGTCAAAAAGAAAAAGGAGGCATTTGTCAGGGCTAAAAGGCTGGGAACAGACAAAGCCTGTGTGGAACATAAGGAAAGTAGGAAAGAACTTAAGCAAGGAGTCAGGAGGGCTAGAAGGCGTCACGAAAAGCCATTGGCAAATAGGTTTAAGGAAAATCCTAAGGCTTTTTACACGTACATAAAAAGCAAGAAGGTAGCCAGGGAAAGGGTTGGCCCACTGAAGGATAGGCAAGGGAATCTATGTGTGGAGCCAGAGGAAATGGGTGAGGTACTAAATGAATACTTTGCATCGGTATTCACCAAAGAGGAGGAATTGGTAGATGTTGAGTCTGGAGAAGGGGGTGTAGATAGCCTGGGTCACATTGAGATCCAAAAAGATGAGTTGTTGGGTGTCTTAAAAAATATTAAGGTAGATAAGTCCCCAGGGCCTGATGGGATCTACCCCAGAATACTGAAGGAGGCTGGAGAGGAAATTGCTGAGGCCCTGACAGATCTTTGGACCCTCACTGTCTTCAGGTGATGTCCCGGAGGACTGGAGAATTGCCAATGTTGTTCCTCTGCCCAGGGAACTACAGGCCGGTGAGCCTTACTTCAGTGGTAGGGAAATTACTGGAGAGAATTCTTCGAGACAGGATCTACTCCCATTTGGAAGCAAATGGACGTATTAGTGAAAGGCAGCATGGTTTTGTGAAGGTGAGGTCGTGTCTCACTAATTTGATAGAGTTTTTCGAGGAGGTCACTAAGATGATTGATGCAGGTAGGGCAGTGGATGTTGTCTATATGGACTTCAGTAAGGCCTTTGACAAGGTCCCTCATGGTAGACTAGTACAAAAGGTGAAGTCACACGGGATCAGGGGTGAGCTGGCAAGGTGGATACAGAACTGGCTAGGTCATAGAAGGCAGAGAGTAGCAATGGAAGGATGCTTTTCTAATTGGAGGGCTGTGACCAGTGGTGTTCCGCAGGGATCTGTGCTGGGACCTTTGCTGTTTGCAGTATATATAAATGATTTTGAGGAAAATGTAACTGGTCTGATTAGTAAGTTTGCAGACGACACAAAGGTTGGTGGAATTGCGGATAGCGATGAGGACTGTCCGAGGATACAGCAGGATTTAGATTGTTTGGAGCATTGGGCAGAGAGATGGCAGATGGAGTTTAATCCGGACAAATGTGAGGTAATGCATTTTGGAAGGTCTAATGCAGGTAGGGAATATACAGTGAATGGTAGAACCCTCAAGAGTATTGAAAGTCAAAGAGATCTAGGAGTACAGGTCCACAGGTCACTGAAAGGGGCAACACAGGTGGAGAAGGTAGTCAAGAAGGCATACGGCATGCTTGCCTTCATTGGCCTGGGCATTGAGTATAAGAATTGGCAAGTCATGTTGCAGCTGTATAGAATCTTAGTTAGGCCACACTTGGAGTATAGTGTTCAATTCTGGTCGCCACACTACCAGAAGGATGTGGAGGCTTTAGAGAGGGTGAAGAAGAGATTTACCAGAATGTTGCCTGGTATGGAGGGCATTAGCTTGAGGAGCGGTTGAATAAACTCGGTTTGTTCTCACTGGAACGACGGAGGTTGAGGGGCGACCTGATAGAGGTCCACAAAATTATGAGGGGCATAGACAGAGTGGATAGTCAGAGGCTTTTCCCCAGGGTGGATGGGTTAATTACTAGGGGGCATAGGTTTAAGGTGAGAGGGGCAAGGTTTAGAGTAGATGTACGAGGCAAGTTTTTTACGCAGAGGGTAGTGGGTGCCTGGAACTCGCTGCCAGAGGAGGTGGTGGAAGCAGGGACGATAGTGACATTTAAGGGGCATCTTGACAAATACATGAATAGGATGGGAATAGAGGGATACGGACCCAGGAAGTGTAGAAGATTGTAGTTTAGTCGGGCAGCATGGTCGGCACGGGCTTGGAGGGCCGAAGGGCCTGTTCCTGTGCTGTACTTTTCTTTGGTCTTTGAGACAGACGAGCTCCGGTTTGACCTAGATGCTTTCCGTTTCTTTGGAGATGACCGTTCCTTTGTAAGAGGCAGCTGATCATTGGGGTCTGCGTTTGGGGGGAGTCCCTAAATAATTACTTGTTGCCCTCAGATTTTCGTCACCTGAAATTAGATCCAGTGGATCGGAGCGATTCCAGGAACAAAGCTTGTACTTTCCAGAAGATTCAGAATGTGTGAGTTCCTTCTCCCTCCTGGATGACTTTGTGTGGAGAAGTGATGCACATACCCAGTTGATTAGCTGGACCCCATTGGAGGAATGGAGCGTTGACATTTGTGCCTGTTGCCGTGTGGGTAACTGTGCCACGCGGGAGCTGCGGTTTGGACCCAGAGGAAGGAGAGATCTTGTAGCTGAAGCTGGTAGGACCTTGATCCTCTAGATGTTGGAGGTTCCCCCTTTCCCCTCTCGAACTGGAATGTTTGATATTGCAGAGAGTGAAGCTGGATTGAAGTGGGAGGCGGAGGCCTCACTTGGACCCCTGATCATTCTGGATACTGATGTGACCAACCTGGCGAAGGCCTCCCTGAATGAGGGAAGGATGCAGGAGAGGTCTCCAGGTGGGGAGTTGGCTGGTTTCCATTTCCCCCTCCGTGTTTCCGTCACTAACCATTGGTTTCTCATTGGTTTGTAGGTGTGGAGTCTGAGGTGGTCCTGATCGTGACCCTGACTGTGACAGCTGTCTCTCTGACCTCTGCTTCATTGATCACCTTGTTCCTGTACAGGAAACTCAAACAAACTCAGTTCACCCCAGTGATCAAATCATCAATAAAGCACTGATTCCTTGTGTCTGGGAGCTGATTGGTCTCTGCATTTTGGCATACATTTGGAGTCCATTGAACTAATGCTGGGGTTCTGCTCAAGGCCCAAGAACCACATCTCCAGAATGGTTCATCTACTTTGAGAAGATAGAAAATTCTGCAAGATGTTGTTATTCTTCTGCCTTTATCATTGCCCACCCACCCACCCAGTGTGGGGGGGATAGGGTGTGAGCAGGTCTGGGACGTCCTTGTGGAGCTGCACCAGGCTGTTTACTGGGGCTGTCATTTCTCACCCATGGTGATATTCACCCCCCTGGAGAGGGGGCACGTTCTGTATTCCCAGGGTGATGTTCATCCCCTGGAGAGGGGGCACACTCTGTATTCCCAGGGTGATATTCACCCCCCTGGAGAGGGGGCACGTTCTGTATTCCCAGGGTGATGTTCATCCCCTGGAGAGGGGGCACACTCTGTATTCCCAGGGTGATGTTCACCCCCTGGAGAGGGGGCACACTCTGTATTCCCAGGGTGATGTTCATCCCCTGGAGAGGGGGCACACTCTGTATTCCCAGGGTGATGTTCACCCCCTGGAGACGAGGCACATTGTGTATTGGAATATTTGAGCTTTGCTATAACCAGTGGGTGTGGCCACACTGGAAATAGGATGTCAATTTGGACCACACTTTAGCAGTTAACTCTGACCTGTCCACTTGTAAACCTGTTAGAACAGGTGTTGAACATAGGACATAGAACATTACAGCGCAGTGCAGGCCCTTCGGCCCTCGATGTTGCGCCGACCTGTGAAACCACTCTAAAGCCCATCTACACTATTCCCTTATCGTCCATATGTCTATCCAATGACCATTTGAATCTAACAAATGCTGGCCAGTGTTGGCGAGTCCACTACTGTTACAGGCAGGACATTCCACGCCCTTACTACTCTCTGAGAAAAAAACCTACCTCTGACATCTGTCCTATATCTATCTCCCCTCAATTTAAAGCTATGTCCCCTCGTGCGAGACATCAGCATCCGAGGAAAAAGGCTCTCACTGTCCACCCTTTCTAATCCTCTGATCATCTTGTATGCCTCAATTAAGTCACCTCTTAACTTTCTTCTCTCTAACGAAAACAGCCTCGAGTCCCTGATAAGATCTTCCCTCCATACCAGGCAACATTCTGGTAAATCTCCCCTGCACCCTTTCCAATGCTTCCACGTCCTTCCTATAATGCGGTGACCAGAATTGCACGCAATATTCCAAATGCGGCCGCACCAGAGTTTTGTACAGCTGCAACATGACCTCATGGCTCCGAAACTCAATCCCTCTACCAATAAAAGCTAACACACTATACACCTTCTTAACAACCCTCTCAACCTGGGTGGTAACTTTCAGGGATCTATGTACATGGACACCGAGATCTCTCTGCTCATCCACACTGCCAAGAATCTTACCATTAGCCCAGTACCCTGTCTTCCTGTTATTCCTTCCAAAATGAATCACCTCACACTTTTCTGCATTAAACTCCATTTTCCACCTCTCAGCCCAGCGCTGCAGCTTATCTATGTCCCTCTGTAACTTGTAACATCCTTCCGCACTGTCCACAACTCCACCGACTTTAGTGTCATCTGCAAATTTACTCACCCATCCTTCTACGCCCTCCTCCAGGTCATTTATAAAAATGACAAACAGCAGTGGCCCCAAAACAGATCCTTGTGGTACACCACTAGTAACTGGACTCCAGGCTGAACATTTCCCATCAACCACCACCCTTTATCTTCCAGCTAGCCAATTTCTGATCCAAATTGTTAAATCACCCTGAATCCCATGCCTCTGTATTTTCTGCAGTAGCCTACCATGGGGAACGTTATCAGACGCTTTACTGAAATCCCTCTACACCACATCAACTGCTTTACCCTCAACTATCTGTTTGGTCACCTTCTCAAAGAACTCAATAAGGTTTGTGAGGCACGACCTACCCTTCACAAAACCGTGTTGACTATCTATAATCAAATTATTCCTTTCCAGATGATTATACATGATTATACATCCTATTTCTTATAAACCTTTCCAAGATTTTGCCCACAACACAAGTAAGGCTCACTGGTCTACGGTTACTGGGGTTGTCTCTACTCCCCTTCTTGAACAAGGGGACAACATTTGCTATCCTCCAGTCTTCTGGCACTATTCCTGTAGACATAGATGACTTAAAGATCAAAGCCAAAGGCTCAGCAATCTCCTCCCTAGCTTCCCATAGAATCCTAGGATAAATCCCATCCGGCCCAGAGGACTTATCTATTTTCATACTTTCCAGAATTGCTAACACCTCCTCCTTATGAACCTCAAGCCCTTCTAGTCTAGTAGCCTGAATCTCAGTATTCTCCTCGACAACATTGTCTTTTTCCTGTGTGAATACTGACGAAAACATTCATTTAGCACCACTCCTATCTCCTCGGACTCCACGCACAACTTCCCACTACTGTCCTTGACTGGCCCTACTCATACCCTAGTCCTTCTTTTATTCCTGACATATCTATAGAAAGCTTTAGGGTTATCCTTGATCCTACCTGCCAAAGACTTCTCATGTCCCCTCCTGGCTCTGCTTGGCTCTCTCTTTAGGTCCTTCCTAGCTAACTTGTAACTCCTGAGCACCCCAACTGAACCTTCATGTCTCATCTTTACATAGTAAGAAGTCTTACAACACCAGGTTAAACTCCAACAGGTTTGTTTCGATGTCACTAGTTTTCGGAGCGCTGCTCCTTCCTCCGGTGAATGAAGCAGTATGTTCCCGAAACATATATATAGACAGATTCAAAGATGCCAGACAATGCTTGGAATACGAGCATAAGCAGGTGATTAAATCTTTACAGATCCAGAGATGGGGTCTTCAGGACGCGCGACAATGCAGAATCGCCGAGCAGAAATTTGTAGCCAAGTTCCGCACACATGAGTGCGGCCTCAACCGGGACCTGGGATTCATGTCGCATTACATTCGTCCCCCACCATCTGGCCTGCGAAATCCTACCAACTGTCCTGGCTTGACACAATTCACACCTCTTTAACCTGGGGTTACCCCATCTCTGGATCTGTAAAGATTTAATTCTTGCTTCATCGCATCATAATTGCCTTTCCCCCCAGATATAACTCTTGCCCTGCGGTATATACCTATCCCTTTCCATCACTACAGTAAACGTAATCGAATTGTGGTCAATATCACCAAAGTGCTCACCTACTTCCAAATCTAACACCTGCCCTGGTTCATTACCCAGGACCAAATCCAATATGGCCTCGCCCCTCGTTGGCCTATCTGCATACTGTGTCAGGAAACCCTCCTGCACACATTGGACAAAAACGGACCCATCTAAAGTACTCAAACCCATGTGACTTTTGTTCTCCAAAACTATTGTTAAATTTCACGAGGGCCGTCACATTTTAACCATCTTTTACTCTGCTTATAGCCAAGTGGTATTTATTTCAAGCACTTTTTTTGTTCTCTCGCCTTCATTTTAACAGCCCCTCTTATCGTTCTGAAATTAATTACAGTCCAGGATTCACATGTATTCAGGATTATTCCGCATCTGCAGGAACCAAACCATCGGTCTGCCACTCGACTTGGGTATCAGATTTCTCCTTTTTAAAAAAAAATGTTGCTGCTGTTGAGATTTCTTGTGTTCCTTACAATATCTTTCCGCCACTCTATCCTCCAACTCTGTAAGTACCTCAACATTGTGGACCCCCAGCTGAAACATGGGTTTCACTCACTTCTTGCTTGTGACTGAGTTTACTGGAGAATGAAATACGTTCTAATTAGAGCTGATTCAACATCGCACCCCAGATCACGTACAGAAGGGCAGCACGGTAGCATTGTGGATAGCACAAATGCTTCACAGCTCCAGGGTCCCAGGTTCGATTCCGGCTTGGGTCACTGTCTGTGCGGAGTCTGCACATCCTCCCCGTGTGTGCGTGGGTTTCCTCCGGGTGCTCCGGTTTCCTCCCACAGTCCAAAGATGTGCGGGTTAGGTGGATTGGCCATGCTAAATTGCCCATAGTGTCCAAAATTGCCCTTAGTGGTGGGTGGGGTTACTGGGTTATGGGGATAGGGTGGACGTGTGGACCTTGGGTAGGGTGCTCTTTCCAAGAGCCGGTGCAGACTCGATGGGCCGAATGGCCTCCTTCTGCACTGTAAATTCTATGATGATTCTATGATGAGAACAAGATACTTTACAGAATAAAGCTCCGTGTCCATCAAATACCCCAGTGCTAGTACAGAATGGAGCTCAACTAAATTTGTCTAACTCGCCAGGGCAGGGACAGCACAGGTAAGATGAACTCCCTCTGCACTCTCCCATCAATCACTCCCAGGGCATCTCAGGCCGGGGTTAGACAGAATGGTTATTCCCATTTTGTCTCCTGATACAAGGCTGGAAAACCAGCTGAGGTTTTTCACAAGGCCCCGCGTTCTCGTCCTTTCCCCTTGCTTGAGGTGTGGGGACCCTCTGGTTATATCACCACTGACGGCTCCCTTTCATCCCCCCCCCCCCCCCAAGGAGAAAGCACCCTATGGTCATCGGGGAGTGTTATAATCCCAATGGCATTCCCGGAGTCAGAACCATACTATTTCCAAGACCTCCACAACTCTTATTTACCTGGCTACTCATCAAGGAAGGAGACAGAGGGTGTGGAGTTAAGTTTTGGATTTCTATCGCAATAGACCTTGATTGTTCATTTCTGCTTACCAACCGGGGCTATGACAACTTAAACTTCTAATTTTTCCTCCTGTCTGCTGGCATTCTTCTGGGGGTCGATGTGGGCTTGGTTTATGCTGTCAGACCAATTGTGGCTGTGCATCCTGTACGCGGTACACATTGCTGCTACTGGGCTACAATGGTAGAGGGTAGTAAATGTTTGAAGCAATCCTATTAATCAGCCTTACTCAAGACTAATATAACCCTGTGGGGAAAATGAATTCGTTTTCATTATTGATGTATTCGGGGCTATTCTTTATTTTACAGGATGTGGGGTTCCCTGCTCAGGCCAGCATTTTGTCCAGCCCTTGTTACCCCACAAGGTGCTGGTGATCTGCCTTGAACCACTGCAGTCCCTGTGGTATAGGTACACCCACTGTGCTGTTAGTAAGGGAGTTCCAGGATTCTGACCCAGCGACCGTAAAGAGCCGGTGATAGAATTCCAACTCTGGATGGTGAATGACTTGGAGGGGAACCTCCAGGTAGGATGTTCCTTTGTGTCTGCAGCCCTTGACCTTGGGTGGGAGTAGTTATGGGTTTGGAAGGCACTGTTTAAGGAACCTTAGTGAATTCCTGCAGTGCACGGCTTGGGAGATGGTTCACATGGCTGCTACTGTTCATCGAAGGTTGTTTGTGGCAGGGGTAGCAGCAAGTGAGTTAGTTTGTCCTGGATGGTGTTGAGCCAGTGTTGGAGCACAGGCAAGTGGGAGTATGCAGTCACACTTCTGCCTTGTAGAGGGTGAATATGAGGTGAGTTAATCATTTCAGAATTCCAAGCCTTTGACAACCACAGGACTTGTGCCTTATTCAGTTTCTGGTCAATCGTAACTCCTGGACAGTGGGAGATTCAGTGATGGTAATGCCATTGAATATAAAGGGGTGATCCCCTCTTGGCGTGGCACAAATGTCAGTTGCTGTCAGCTCGGGCCTGAATATTGACCCAAGTCTTACTGCATTTGTACAGTTTACTGGTTCAGTGCCTAAGAATTGCATTGTGCAATTGTCAGCAAACAGCCTCTCTTCTGACCTTGTGATGGAAGGAAGATCATTGAAGCAGCTGAAGATGGTTCTCTCTCTCTCGCTGACATTTTTCACAAAGATGTGCAGGTTAGATGGATGGCCATGCTAAATTGTCCCCTAGTGTTCCAAAGGTTAGGTGGGGGTACAAGGATAGGGTGGGGATTTGGCCGCGGTTGGGTGAAGATTCAGTTCAGTGCAGAAGCTATGGGCTGAAAAGGCCTTCTGCACTGTCAGGATTCTGAGTTCCATGTGTATGGGGATATTGATAAGAATCCTCACGGTGCAGAAAGAGTCCATTTGCCCCATCAAGTCTGCACCGACCTCCTGAAAAAGCACTGAAGCTCGGTCCACTCCCTTGCCCTATCCATGTGACCTAACCTGCACATTCCTGGACGGAGAGGAAACTAAATTACCTGGAGGAAACCCACACAGTCACAAGGAGAATGTGCAAACTCTATGCAGGCAGTCACCCAAGGCCCAAATTAAAGCTGGTCCCTGGCACGAAGGTAACCACTGCTACCATCCTTCAATATTGTCCTTCCTTAGATAACCACAGGCCTGTTATGAGTTGACAACTCCCAATGTGACTATTCTGGACCCAACTGCCTGTTGCTGTCGTTCAGGCTGATGGTCTAATTCAGTGAATATTCTGTATCAATTTATTCCTGCACAGCAGTTATAGGAACATGAGGATTAGGAGCAGAAGTCGGCAATTCAGCCCTTCCAAGCCTGCTCTGCCATTTAATCAAATCATGGCTGATCTCTTCCTGGTCTCGGTCCACCTGTCGCCCATACCCCTTTAACCTGTTTTTTTTTTAAATTAAAAATATAGATGACTCTGATTCCTCTGCACCAAGGGGCAGCAAATTCCACAACTTGGCCACCCTCTGTAACAAGCCGTCCCTCTTCTCAATTCTAAATCTACCGCCTCTCAACCTATATCCGTGACACCTCATTCTAGATTTTCCCACAATACCTCGATCAGATCCCTGCTCATCCTTCTGAACCCCAGCGAGTATAAGCCCAAGCTGTAATCTCTCATAGGATTATGGCAATAAACTTTAATTCCCTACTCCCAAGGAGAAATTCCTGGAATAACAGTTAACTCTGGTGAGTGTTAATTTGATTGACATGTCAGAACTCCACATACGAGTTGGAAGAGAAGATGGAGAATCCTGGGTGGCGATAAAGAGCAAACAAAATTGGTTTATTTGCCCTAAAGTATCGACATTGTCGCGCAGTGTTCACTTCAATAAATGAGAGCATGGAATAAAAGTACAGCAATAATCCTGGGTCATTTTAATAGATTTTGGGCAAATCAAATGAGTAACAATAATACCAGAAGAGGAATTCCTGGAATGTCTACAGGATGGTTTTTCCTGGACAAATGTTGAGGAACCAACAAGAGAATAGGCCATCCTTCACTGAGTATTGTGTGATGAAAGGTGTTGTGTTCTGTGATACAACCATCGTAATGATGTACACAGAAGGGTGAGGTTACTGGGTTATGGGGATAGGATGGAGGCGTGGGCTTGGGTAGGGTGCTCTTTCCAAGAGCCGGTGCAGACTCGATGGGCCGAATGGCCTCCTTCTGCACTGTAAATTCTATAATAAAAGAACATGTAGTTGTTTATTAATAAACCACCTTTCTAGTTAAACACATGGAAAGACAACACAGGAACTATAATACAGACAAAGGCTACTAAATAAATTCTCCTGGAGCTACTCTTAAGAGTGACTATCCTGTGAGGATCTGTCTTCACATGATAAATCTCTATGGCCACCCGCTGGTCATTGCTAACTATATGCAGAACTGTGCACAGGTAGATCACCACGTCCCCCTTCCTCTGGAACCGTTAACATTTATATTCAAATATAACTTACAAAAACATGATTTGCATTATAATTTTACACGTTGTATGTACAGATGCATCTGTGCCTCGCACGACATGATGTCTGGTGTACAGCTCATCGGACACATTGCTCTTCTGAGCTTTTTCAGCTGCTCGATGTCGCTTTAATTCCGGAAGACTGGTTTTCTTTCAGGTCTTTTATTATCAGCTTGTTCAATTCTCAACTGCAATGCTTTTTGCTGCAATGCATGTGCTTTCTGACCTGTCGGCCACGTTGCCGATACTGTCTTACTGAGCACCGCAGGAGCGACCCACGGTATCCTCCACTCTCCTTCTCTCCCTCTTCCTTTACAAGGGAGGGATCCTCGGACCACGCCTCTTTTTGTTTTTTTTCTTTGGTGTCACCAATCATATTGCTGGTCTGTGTCATCGGACAGGTTGTGTATCGTCTGCTGTGCCTGTGCCTGACCTCTGGCCACCTAGCTGCTTTCGGAGTCTTAGTTGGACCGATGTATTTTGGTTGATCCATGGTTGTGTCCACACTGAGTGGCATACCCATCACCTGGTGAAATGTCCAATGCCAGCATGTTTACGTCTGATTGTGTGGTCACTAAGTCTGCAGACCCTCGCACTCTGGTGTCTGGGCTGGATCAACATCCCCAACATTGGTGCTGCTCCTTCATTTTGTGCCTGAGCCTCACTTGGTGGCTCACCGTCACTGGAAAAGGTGTCTTGCTTCTCTTGCGCTTCAAGAAAACAGAAGAGAAAGCAACTGGTGACACAAGTATGGCAGTCTTGGACAGAGCCCTTTCAAACGCACAGGGTGAAGCGTAAGAGAAGCAAGATGCTGGCAAACAAACCAGGCCCTGATGAGGTGGGCAACAACTCGAAGGAATGAGATCTGCACAAAGGAAATGGACAGCGTATAAATGGACACTTCAGTAAAACTTGCTCACTGTACCAGCTGCATATAATGAATGCATAAAGTGCAATTCTTAATGTTACCTGTAAGAAAATTTATTTGTTTTACAAAGTGGGCGCACCTGGAATAAACCTTTCCATAGGCCGGACGTGGCCGTAGGGGATGTCAAGTGCCACATTTTTTGGCACAAGGCGGCGGTGTTGGCCACAAAATGGCTGCCCGCACTGAGATTGCGTTTCTTTATGATGTGTGTCACGGCACTAATGGCGCTGACTTCCAGTTCCACCATGTTGGCGCCAAAATATTTTGAGCAGAGTGCACCAATTGTTTGTGTAGCTATCTCACTCACCTGGTGAATCTTCGCCACCTTTTCCAGCACCAAATCTTCCTCCCGCAATAATATCACCCGAAGATTATCATCAAGTAAACCAAAGACAATTTGGTCGCGGATTAACGAAGATTTCAGGTCATTGAAGTTGCATGACTGGACCTTCAGCCTCAAGTCTGTGACAAAACTGAAAAATGATTCGTCAGGTCTCTGGGTACGCATACGGAACATGTAGCGCACACGTTCGAAGTGCTTCATTGCTTCATCAAAGTCCTTACGATCCTCATTATCAAACACAAACAAATTATATAGTTTGAGCAGGATCAGTCAGAGTCAGCATGGATTTATTAAAGGAAAATCATGCTTGACAAATCTGTTGGAATTCTTTGAAGTGGTAACCAGTACAGTCGACAAGGGGGAGCCAGTCAATGTGGTATATTTCGACTTTCAGAAGGCGTTTGACAAAGTCCCGCATGAGAGATTATTGTGCAAAATTAAAGCGCATGGGATTGGGGGAAATGTATTGAGGTGGATAGAAAACTGGTTGGCAGAGAGGAAACAAAGAGTAGGAATTAATGGGTCCTTTTCAAATTGGCAGTCAGTAACCAGTGGGGTACCACAGGGATCGGTGCTGGGACCCCAGCTATTCACAATATATTGTTGCTCTGTTTCCAGGTCCCAACAGAGTCGCCAATACTGTGGGTATTTCTATTGATCTCGGTGAACCACAAGCCTTTCCCTTATATCGATCAAATGACCACACACCCAGTTAGTTAATCGAAAAGATGGTTTATTTACATACACAAGAGTTATCTCAACATGCAAACACAATATTTACTACGAGTTAAACTACACCTATCAGCTACAATAACCTATATTTAACTTCAGGGCGACCGGCAGTGTGCAAATGGATAAAGGCCTTTATCTGGATTTCACTTGACTGGTTCAAAGAAAATCGCTCTGTCTCTGCTGGGCTCGCCCGTCAGGTAGCGATCGTTGGTCTTGAACTTAGCTGGCTGTTCCTGCTGCAATTGGGTTGGCACAGGCCGGATCCAAAAGAGACAGAACACGTGGCTGTGCTCTCTTTTATCCCTCTGAGATTTCGCACTCTTTGGGGCGGTCCTTAACCTTGGACCCAATAGTTCGACAGGGCTCTGATCACTCTCTTCAATTTTGGCCAATAAAGGGGCGGGTCCTTAGCGGTCATTGACCTTGGCAATATGCTTTCTGAGCAAGGGAGTGGCGCCGATCAGTCTGTGGTTGTACCGGTTGCTTGTTTGGAGTTCTATTGTCCTGGGAAAATGGGCCATTAAAATGTAAACGAGCGTGGGCTTTGGTCAGGTCTGGTTACCTGTGTTTTAGATTTACATAGGCTGTGTATCTGTCTGAGTCCTGGGTTGGCCATAATTCCCATGGTCCTTTGCAGGTGGTCAACTTAGATGGCTACAATATATTAATGATTTGGATGAGGGAACAAAATGTAACATCAAAATGTAACCAGGTTAGGTGGATTGGCCATGATAAATTGCCCTTAGTGTCCAAAATTGCCCTTCGTGTTGGGTGGGGTTACTGGGTTATGGGGATAGGGTGGAGGTGATGACCTTGGGTAGGATGCTGTTTCCAAGAGCCGGTGCAGACTCGATGGGCCGAATGGCCTCCTTCTGCACTGTAAATTCTATGATAATCTCAAAGTTTGCAGACTTACCAAATTAGGTGGGAGGGTGAATTGTGACGAGGATGCAGGGATTCTACAGCAGGACTGGACAGGTTGGGCAAGTGGGCAAACCAATGGCTGATGCAGTATAATTTGGATAAGTGTGAGGTTATTCATTTTGGAAGCAAAAACAGGAAGGTTGTAAATTGGGAGAGGGGAGTGTGCAGCGGGACCTGGGTGTCCTTGTGCACCAGTCGCTGAAGGTAAGCATGCAGGTGCAGCAGGCGGTAAAGAAGGCTAATGGTGTGTTGGCCTTCATTGCGAGAGGTTTTGAGTATAGAAGCAGGGATGTGTTGCTGCAATTGTACAGGGCCTTGGTGAGGCCACACCTGGAGTATTGTGGGCAGTTTTGGTCTCCTTCTCTGAGGAAGGATGTTCTTGCTCTCGAGGGAGTGCAGCGAAGGTTTACCAGACTGATTCCAGGGATGGCGGGACTGTCATATGAGGGGAGATTGACGAGGTTGGGATCGTTCTCGCTGGAGTTCAGAAGAATGAGGGGGGGATCTCATAGAGACGTATAAACTTCTAACAGGACTAGACAAGGTAGATGCAGGGAAGATGTTACCTGCAATGGGTGTGTCCAGAACCAGGGGTCACAGCCTGAGGATTTAGGGTAAACCATTTCATAGAACATAGAACATAGAACGATACAGCGCAGTACAGGCCCTTCGGCCCACGATGTTGCACCGAAACAAAAGCCATCTAACCTACACTATGCCATTATCATCCATATGTTTATCCAATAAACTTTTAAATGCCCTCAATGTTGGCGAGTTCACTACTGTAGCAGGTAGGGCATTCCACGGCCTCACTACTCTTTGCATAAAGAACCTACCTCTGACCTCTGTCCTATATCTATTACCCCTCAGTTTAAAGCTATGTCCCCTCGTGCCAGCCATTTCCATCCGCGGGAGAAGGCTCTCACTGTCCACCCTATATCATTTTGTATGCCTCTATTAAGTCTCCTCTTAACCTTCTTCTCTCCAACGAAAACAACCTCAAGTCCATCAGCCTTTCCTCATACGATTTTCCCTCCATACCAGGCAACATCCTGGTAAATCTCCTCTGCACCCGCTCCAAAGCCTCCACGTCCTTCCTATAATGCGGTGACCAGAACTGTACGCAATACTCCAAATGCGGCCGTACCAGAGTTCTGTACAGCTGCAACATGACCTCCCGACTCCGGAACTCAATCCCTCTACCAATAAAGGCCAACACTCCATAGGCCTTCTTCACAACCCTATCAACCTGGGTGGCAACTTTCAGGGATCTATGTACATGGACACCTAGATCCCTCTGCTCATCACACTTCCAAGAACTTTACCATTAGCCAAATATTCCGCATTCCTGTTATTCCTATTTCGGACAGAGATAAGGAGATATTTCTTCACCCAGAGAGTGGTGAGCCTGTGGTATTCATTACCAGAGGAAGTAGTTGAATATACTTTGAATATATTCAAGAGGCGGCTGGATATAGCACTTGGGAAGAATGGGATCAAAGGCTATGGGGAGAAAGCAGGATTAGGCTATTGAGTTGGATGATCAGCCATGATGGTGATGAATGGCGGAGCAGGCTCGAAGGGCCAAAAGGCCTCCTCCTGCTCCTATCTTCTATGTATCTATGAGCACTTATGTACCTGCCACTGTTAGCAGCAACATGATTCATCTTTTATCAGGTTGGGTCTCTAGGCCGATGGCAGCAACATAAAGTTCGAACTGCTTTTTGAACAGCCGCCATTTCTCACCTACGCTACCTCGGTCCGTCCATCTCGAGCTTCAGCATTTTCTTAAGTGTTGGGTTGCCTCGGATTGCAGTTCACCAGACCGGCCTTCAAGCCGAATGCCTAACGTTATCACTGCTGTCGCTACCTTTAAATCTTCAACACTCGTGGTCCCATGTTGTGTTGGTCCTTTGGTGGTACAAACACTTCGACTTGTTCAAACGGTAGCACAGTTGCTTCACAGCAACAGGGTCTTGGGTTTGATTTGCGGCTTGGGTCAGTGTCTGTGCAGAGTTCGCATTTTCTCTGTGTCTGCGTGGGTTTCCTCCGGATGCTCCGGTTTCCTCCCACAAGTCCCGAAATACATGCTGTTAAGTAATCTGGACATTCCGAATTCTCCCCATGTGTACCCGAACAGCGCCGGAATGTGGCGACTAGGGGCTTTTCACAGTAACTTCATTGCAGTATTAATGTAAGCCTATTTGTGAAAATGATTATAAAAAAGCAGATTCTTTTATTGAGTCTCATGTGGTAAGATAGCAATCTGATACAGAGCATGTTATCATGAAGTCTGCTAACTACTCCTCTGGAACTTGCACTTAGCATTGACCATTCACATGTACATTTTATTGCCCTCCCAATCTAATGAAGATGGCCGGGTGTGTCTCCCTTCATATCCAGGTCACATGACCTTGGTCTGGAGACCGCATGGTGTGCCTGTACCGGCACCTGCTGCTTCGAGGTCGCAGACCACCCAACTACGATGTAGCCCATCGGCATATCACCGCAGCTTGTTCACAATGGAAAATGGCACAATGTGACTTCTGTCACCCATGCTTCCAATTCACAAACACCCAGCATTGCAATCGCCTTCCCATTGTAGTCTTTCAGCCGTCTCGCTTGATGGACAATGATGTGTTGGGTGTTCTGGATCACAAACCGGTCACCAACACTGGAAGTGGTGCAACTCTATTGTATTATAAGGTTAACTATATTAACATACTTGAACTGTGGGTAAATGCAATACCAGCTTTAACTGTTGACCCTTGCCTAGTCCTAACCAGGTGATGCACTCAGCACATGGTGAATGTCTGTGTTGCAGGCTGTGAGCTCTGTGCTCCGAGCTGGCTGCTACTAGAATGAGCGGGAACTCTCCTGTCTTTATAGTGCGTGTGTTCTCACTGGTGATTGGCTGCGGTGTTGTGTATGCTGATTGGTCCCACTGCATGTCCATCAGTGTGTGTGTGTGTCTGCACCATAATATACTGGTGTATATTATGACAGACAACTTTCGGTTTAACTCACAGCCCGTGCAGAGAGATTAGCCCTCACCCCCGTGACAAGCTTGCATTTTATCAAGGTGTCATTCAGCACCACTGGAATTGTTCATCTGTCTTTGGTATCAGCTTCATCGTTACTATTGTCATAGCTAGCTGGTCAGTCAGACTTCCTCGTGTTTCACCATTGGGCTTATCGAGTCTGTCAAATCAAATCAACGAAAAACTGCTCTTCCAAGGACATCTAATTAACTGCATTGACAGACCCTGTTTGGTCCACTGTAGGACACGAAAAACATTTGCTTTGTGAAGTCGTTTGTGCGGCCACACCTGGAATATACGTTTCCATATGCTGGACATTGGCATAGCCCGTGACGATTTCCGCATCGCTGGCATAAAATAGTGGACCCAGTCGGCTGCTTAAAATGGCCGCCCGCACTGAGACCACATTTTTTTATTGAACTGCGTCATAGTGCTGATGGCGTGGCATCTTCTTCCAGATTGGTGCCAAAATATTTTAGGTTTTGCATGCGGATCGGCTGTGCAGCCAGCTCATTTGCATGTCAGATCTTAATAGCATTTTCCAATTTCAGATCTTCTCCCCATAACAACCTATCATATACTTTATCGTTCGATACCCCAAGGACTATCTGATCACGGATCATCAACTTCAGAGTACATAATTGCGCCTTCAACTGCAAATCAGTTGTAAAGCGATCAAAGGATTCACCTACTTTTCGGGTAAGCGTACAAAATATGTGACGTTCAGATAGCAATGCCGATCGAAGTGCTTTATCACATCATCATAGCCCTTTCTAGTCAACACGGTTTTGTGAAGGGTAGGTCGTGCCTCACAAACCTTATTGAGTTCTTTGAGAAGGTGACCAAACAGGTGGATGAGGGTAAAGCAGTTGATGTGGTGTATATGGATTTCAGTAAAGTGTTTGATAAGGTTCCCCACGGTAGGCTACTGCAGAAAATACGGAGGCATGGGATTCAGGGTGATTTAGCAGTTTGGATCAGAAATTGGCTCGCTGGAAGAAGACAAAGGGTGGTGGTTGATGGGAAATGTTCAGACTGGAGTCCAGTTACTAGTGGTGTACCACAAGGATCTGTTTTGGGGCCACTGCTGTTTGTCATTTTTATAAATGACCTGGAGGAGGGCGTAGAATGATGGGTGAGTAAATTTGCAGATGACACTAAAGTCGGTGGAGTTGTGGATAGTGGGGAAGGATGTTACAAGTTACAGAGGGATCTAGATAAGCTGCAGCGCTGGGCTGAGAGGTGGCAAATGGAGTTTAATGCAGAAAAGTGTGAGGTGATTCATTTTGGAAGGAATAACAGGAAGACAGTACTGGGCTAATGGTAAGATTCTTGGCAGTGTGGATGAGCAGAGAGATCTCGGTGTCCATGTACATAGATCCCTGAAAGTTGCCACCCAGGTTGAGAGGGTTGTTAAGAAGACGTACGGTGTGTGAGCTTTTATTGGTAGAGGGATTGAGTTTCGGAGTCATGAGGTCATGTGGCAGCTGTACAAAACTCTGGTGCGGCCGCATTTGGAGTATTGCGTGCAATTCTGGTCACCGCATTATAGGAAGGATGTGGAAGCATTGGAAAGGGTGCAGAGGAGATTTACCAGATTGTTGCCTGGTATGGAGGGAAGATCTTATAAGGAAAGACTGAGGGACTTGAGGCTATTTTCGTTAGAGAGAAGAAGGTTGAGAGGTGACTTAATTGAGGCATACAAGATGATCAGAGGATTGGATAGGGTGGACAGTGAGAGCTTTTTTCCTCGGATGGTGATGTCTAGCACGAGGGGACATAGCTTTAAATTGAGCGGAGATAGATATAAGACAGATGTCAGAGGTAGGTTCTTTACTCAGAGAGTATTAAGGGGGTGGAATGCCCTGCCTGCAACAGTAGTGGACTCGCCAACACTAAGGGTATTCAAATGGTCATTGGATAGACATATGGACGATAAGGGAATAGTGTAGATGGGCTTTAGAGTGGTTTCACAGGTCGGTGCAACATCGAGGGCCGAAGGGCCTGTACTGCACTGTAATGTTCTATGTTCTATGCTCTAAGGCGAATATTTCTATTGCTTATGGAGCTGCTACCATGAGCAGCAACGCAATCCGCCTCTCGTCAGGCTGTGCTTGCGGGACTGGAACATAGTCTAAACTGCTGCTTGAAAATGCACCAGTTTTCACCTATGTTACCCGAGACTTCAAGCTGGTGTGATGCCTTTAAACCGTCCATCTCTAACTTCACAGTCGTTTGTTGCATGTAGTTTCAAATGGGCATAGTTCACCAGGTCAGCGGAAGAATCTTCTCTTTTCATTCTTCAGCCTCTTTTCGTTCTTCAACCTATTTCGCCTCATCTTCTCTGTTATCTTTAACCATTCTGCACCCCTGGTACCATGTTGTGTTTTCTGATACAACCGTCGTGATGATGTACACAGAATATACGATTGTTAAGATAACACAGGAACTATAATACAGACAAAGGCTACTAAATGAATTTGGTGGATTCTCCTGGAGCTACTTGCGACTATCCCGGTGTACGTCTGGTTGGTGTACCAACTGGCAAGTCTTTCTGGTCATGTGATAGATTTCTATCTGCACCAGTATGTTGGATGTCGCACTGCTAACTGAATGCAGAACTGTGCACAGGCATTTCACCACAAAAGGAACAATTGGCAATTAGTTTTGCGAGGCCCCTTGGGGATGAGTGACCATAATTCAATAATGGAGAATGATGTGGTTCATTGAGACTGGGATCCTGAATCTAATAAAGGAAATTATGACGGTATGAGGCATGAGTTGGTGATGATGGATTGAGGAATGTTACTGAAAGTATATATACAGGTGTGATGTCCATGGTTGAGGCCGCCAAGAGCATGGCCCACTAACTGAGGGACATGTTCCAGTCGCAGACTAACCTGGCTGAAGGCTTGGGAACCATGGTTCAGCCAAACAATGATGAGCCTCGAACTCTCAGCGTCGGATGATGTTGAGGCTTCTGGAGCTCATTCTAGTTGCCCCTCTGTCCCATGGAGTAGCCCAGTGACCAGTGAGAACCCAGAGGGTGGAGGAAGAACCCAAGTACATCGCAGGGTTTTTCACCAGGGTGACTCTGTTTAAATTAACTGTCAGGAAACCGTATTAATAAATTAAAAATGCAGTGTGATTAAAATTTGAACCAGACTGACCAGCTGCAGGGTCGAGAGAAAGCGGCTGAACCTTAATGGAGCGTTAACTGATTCGACAATGATGTCTTTGATTTGACATGGGTTGTTTGCCAAAAAAGCGCTCAACAGCTACTGGTGCATCAGTTCCTTGTGGCAACTAACTTTGGTTTATCCTCTCCTTCATCATCTGCTATGGAGCAGCATAGTGGTTAGCACAATTCACAGCTCCAGGGTCCCAGGTTCGATTCCCGGCTTGGGTCACTGTCTGTGCGGAGTCTGCACATCCTCCCCGTGTGTGCGTGGGTTTCCTCCGGGTGCTCCGGTTTCCTCCCACTGTCCAAAGATGTGCGGGTTAGGTGGATTGGCCGTGATAAATTGCCCTCAGTGTCCAAAATTGCCCTTCGTGTTATGTGGAGTTACTGGGTTATGGGGATAGGGTGGGGGTGTGGGCTTGGGTATGGTGCTCGTTCCAAGAGCCGGTGCAGACTCAATGGGCCAAATGGCCTCCTTCTGCACTGTAAATTCTGTGAAAATCTATGAGCAGTCAATCAAAGGAGTTCAATGAGATGTATCACCACCGGGGGTGACTGAAATAAATCCGAGACCAAGCCCACATTTTGAATCGAGCGCTGATACAAGTATAGACTTTCCAGATGTGCATTCAGGAAATTCTAAGTGAATAGGGGGACCTCACAGCTGTTAGATATGGCAGGTGCCTGAAAGGTAACATTTAATGAGTCCATGGCTGGTCCCCGTTTTTCAGCGCCTGCACCAAATTGCGCCGGCGTGATTTCCAGCTGGGGCAGACAGGAGTATCCCAGGAGCTCAGAGATCAGGCTTGCTGCCTGATTAATGACATTCCTATTTATTTCCTTTCTCCCTTTTATTTTATATTAATTTGGTCCTTGGAGCAGAAGACTCAAAAGTTGAAAGAGCCTGCTTGCCTGGACACTGTTCCCAGAATTTGTATTTTGGAAAGGATAAGCCAGACTCCTCAGCACCAAATGGATCTGAGGAAGCAGCTTTGGGAGGGGGCCGGTTCAATGGGAAGTGATTAGTTCGTGAGTGATGCTTTCGGAGGGAGCAGATATGTTTGGACCTTAGAAGTGAAAGGCTCTCTTTCTTCTTTCTCCCTTTCTCTCTTTCTCTCTCTGTCTGTCTCTCTGTGATCTCTCTTTTGTCTGTGTGTGGTGAGTTAGGAAGGAGGGTTGGAAATGGGTAGTAAATAGTCAGTTACATTATCTGTCTTGTTACAATAATGTTACTTGTGTTGTACAAATCAGGTGACTGCAATTTATTGCGCTCAATCAAGCACCTCAGGTACTTTAAATAAAAACTATGTTTTTAAATACTACCTTTTCGGATAAAGGTACCTGCCAGGAACCTTGAAGTAAATCCGGTTTGGAAATAAAAGCTGATTGTCCCATTTTCTCAATGCAATCCTCCAAACGTGGAATAGGATCAGAGTCTGTTCTTGTAACTGCATGAACTTTTCTATAGTCCACACACAACCGTTGTGTACCATCTGGTTTAGGTACCATCATTATGGGTGAGCTCCATTGGCTGCAATCCACTTCAATTATGTCATTTTTAAGCAGACTCTCAATCTCTTTGTTAAACTGTGCCAATTTTAAAGGGTTAAGTCATTATGGATGTTGTTTGATTAGAACAGCATTTCCCACATCTACATCATGGAAAGCTATTTTAGTACTTCCCGATTTATCTCGACAAACTTGTCCATGTGATGTCAATAAATCTTTCAGGTCAGTTTGTTTTTCCTCTGGAAGGTAACTCAACAATTTATCCCAATTTTTAAGAACATCCTTATTTTCCAATTTAATTTGAGGTATGTCAAATTCACAGTCATCTGGATTTGGTTCGTCACTTTGAGTTAGAATCATTAAAACCTTCTCCTTTTTCTCTCCTTCCCCTTCAAAGTACCTTTTAATCATATTCACATGACACACTCAGTGAGTCTTCCTTCTATCTGGTGTTTTCACCACATAATTCACCTCAATTAATTTCCTTTCACTCTGATGAGGTCCACAAAACCTTGCTTTTAAAGGAAAAAATACTGGTAAAAATACTAAAACTTTATCTCCACTGGCAAAACTACGAACTTTGGATTTCTTTTCCGCCACCCGTTTCATCACATTTTGTGCAACTTATAAATGTTGTCCAGCCAATTCACCTGCTCTATTTAATCGTTCCCTAAAATTTGACACATAATCCAATAGTGTAATTTCCGATTTCTCACCCACCAATTTTTCCTCAATCAATTTAAGTGGTCCTCTTACCTCATGACCAAAAATTAGTTCAAAAGGACTGAATTTGGTTGACTCATTAGGTGCATCCCTAATTGCAAACAGTACGAATGGAATTCCGTTATCCCAATCCTCTGGATAATCGTGACAATACGCCCTCAACATTGTCTTTAATGTCTGATGCCACCTTTCTAACGCTCCCTGCGATTCTGGATGGTACGCAGTTGATTTAAATTGTTTTATTCCTAAGCTATCCATAACTTCTTTGAATAACCTTGAGGTAAAATTTGTTCCTTGATCAGATTGTATTTCTGTGGGTCGTCCATATCTCATAAAGAATTTAAGTAACTCTTCCACAATTTTTTTAGCTGTAATATTACGTACTGGAATGGCCTCTGGAAACCTAGTAGACACATCCATTATAGTCAAAAGATATTGTTTCCCACTTTTCGTTTCAGGAAGCGGTCCTACGCAATCAATTAGGACCCTTGTAAAAGGTTCCTCAAATGCTGGAATTATTATTAAGGGTGCTGGTTTTATCACTGCTTGAGGTTTCCCTATCACTTGACATGTATGACATGATTGACAAAATTTAACTACATCTTTATGTAGTCCGCACTAAAAAAAATGTTTCTGGATTTTAGCTTGAGTTTACCTTACTCCCAAATGACCTCCCACTGGTACCTCATGTGCAACTCACAATACCTCCTTTCTATACCCTACCGGCAATACTACTTGATGAACATCTGCCCACTTTTCATCCACCTGCATATGTAAAGGTCTCCATTTTCTCATCAAGACATCACTTTTATGGTAATAACACTCTGGTAAACACTCAGATTCCTCTTCCATATATGCTTTCTGATACATCCGTTTTATTTCCACATCTTTCTGTTGTAACTCCGCCAATTTTCCCGAACTAAAAATATCCGCCTCATCCTCCACCTGCTCTTGTTCTTTTTCAACCATCTGATCAAAAATCGTTTCTGATAATTGCACTTCAACTTCATCTTCACTCTCTGATTCTCCTCTTGTCTTAACCTGTGACTGTGCGACCTTGTTACTACATAATTCGGAAAAATCCCAGGATATTCGTTGTCACATTTTCCACTGGCTTATCAACCACAGTAGGCATCACTCCCACCTGCGATCCAGCTATATCATTATCCAAGATAAACTGTATTTCTGGACAAGATAGTTTCTCTTTTACTCCTACTACCACTTCACCACTCTTCACTGGACTTTCCAACCTTACCTTATATAATTGAACACTACTACTCTCACCCTGAATTCTACATATTACCACCATTTCTGGCAATATTCTTCCCAAACTACACAACTCCTCATCTCTTACCATTAAAGATTGACTAGCTCCCGTATCTTTTAAAATTGTGACTTCTTTACCTGCTCCTCCTGATACACATGAGTAAACTTTACCCACACAAGTAAATTCTTTAAAGTGATCTGGCACCTTCTTATCAATCACCTCTTGATCAGGCTGTACAATCTTTTGCACCTCCTTAGTTTCACTTGTGCTTTCCTTTACCACCCTAACAAATCCCACTGTCTTATCCTGTTTTACCACATCAGCCTTCCCAGTGCTTTTCTTCAACCACCAACACTGTGACTTTACATGGTTTAGTTTATTACAGTGAAAACATTTGAAACTTTTCTTTTCTACCCTCCTGGATTTCTTATTTAATCTGAGGTACACTCTCCTTCTTATCTCCCATCAGATCACCTTTGCCTCTACCACTTGAGTATTTCTCATGTCCCCAGTTTCTATCCCCCACAGGCTGGAACTGATGTTGGAAACCAAGCTTTGATTTATGAACTAATTCATAATCATCTGCCATTTCTGCTGCTAATCTCGCAGTTTTAACCCTCTGCTCTTCCACATGGATTCTCACTACATCAGGAATTGAATTTTCAAACTCCTCCAAAAGTATAATTTCTCTGAGAGCTTCATACGTTTGGTCTAGTTTCAAAGCCCACCTATCAAAATTATACTGATTGATCCTTTCAAACTCCATGTATGCTTGACCAGGTTATTTCCTTAAATTTCTAAACCTTTGTCTGTAGACTTCGGGCACTAGTTCATATGCACCTAAGATGGATCTTTTCACCTCCTCATACAACCCAGATACCTCCTCCGGTAGTGACGCAAGCACTTCACTAGCTCTACCTACCAGCTTTGTTTGAATCAGTAATACCCACATGTCCTGTGGCCATTTCATTTGTTTAGCTATCTTCTCAAATGAAATGAAAAAGGCGTCCACCTCCTCATCAAACCATGGCAATGCTTGGACATATTTAAATAGATCCCTACCAAGCCTTCGACTATGACGCTCTTTCTCACTATCCTCATCACTATCAACCAACTGTACGTTTCCCTTTACGTCTGCCAATTTTAACTGATTTGTCATGTTTCATTTTTTGAATTTCAAACTCTCTCTCTTTATCTTTTTCCCTGATCTCTATCTCCCTTTCTCTTTTTGTTCTGCTAGGACAATTCTTTCTTTTCTCCTTTCTTCTCTCTCTTTTCTTTTCCTCTCTATCTCTTGCTCTCTCTTTTTCCCCTCTCTTTCGTATTCAAGCTGCTTTATTTCCTTCTTATGTTCCATTTGTGTAACTGAATTTTTGCCATTTCCAACGGGTCAAACTATGTCGGGCAATTTTAAATGCTTAGCCACCGCCATAATTACCTCAACTTTTCGAATTTTGTCAGGTAATGTTAACTGCAATGTTTTTGCCAACTCCAACAGTCGGTTTTTAGTCTCTGTCTGTAAGGTACTGCATGTGACCGACTCCACTCCCAAAGTCCAGCTATTGGCCTTCAGCCCTCCAAGTTAATGCACTTAACAAAGTATTTTCCATGCAGTGTGCTTCCTGGCTCTATCACCCCTTCAAGCAGCGAATTCCTGACCCTCGGCCATTCCCTCGGTGAAAAAGTATCTCCACATCACCCCTCTAATACTTATACCGCAGTTACATTAGTCTGATTATTCTGTCTGCTCTATCCATGCTCCTCACAAATTTTTCACACCTCAATTCAAACTCCCGTAGGCCTTCTGTGTTCAAATGAAAACCAACAGGCCTATCTAACCTTTTCTCACAGCGAAAACTCTGAATTTCAGGCAGTGTGTTGTGAGTGATGCTTCTCGCAGAAGCATTTATTCTCACAGCTAAAATTTTGAATTTCAGGCAAAGTTGTGAGTGATGCTTCTTGCAGAAGCATTTGTTCTTGTAAACATTGAAAATCACCTTAAAGTGTAACCAAGAGAATGACTCAACAGAGACAATCACCAGTTTATTATAATTCATTGTTGAAATGCGAGTGTTTTTGATGAGGTCCAGATTTATTGTCCATCCCTCATTGTCTCTGAGAGGCTGGTGATCACTTTGTTATCTACATGGCTGCAAGCTACAATAGGGCAGGAAAGATTTGGCAGGGTAAATGCATTATTTCTGAGCTGCGCTTTGCGCTGTTCAATTTGTGTTAGATACAGGGTGAACTCTGGGCCAGGTTTCCTCATCATCCAGTTACTCTGATTACAATGATACTAATATGTACAGGGACGGTGCATTAGTGTCGGGATTAAAGTTAGATCTCGAAACAGGGTGTTGTTGCACCCAACTCTGACGTCTGACGTGTTAGGCCCACCTCTTCCTTGCCTATTTCATTGATCTGTCCTCTGACAACTTTTGCTTCATTTTCTGCAACATTCTCCCATTATCAGACAGGATATTTCTTGGTAATTTTGTACAAATTGATTTGGTATTTTGGGACAGTGTGAACAATTTCGGAATCGAAGTACTCTGGAAGAACCTTCTCGTAAAAATCAACGGTTCCCATTTCCACACGCATCTTAGAGCAGAAGTAAATGATCGTATTTTGATTGCTCAGGTGTTGCAGGGTCGCGATCAGAAAATGGAATTCTGATGGCCTGTAGATGATATCGGAGCCAAGGATGTAGTCGTAGTCTGTGGGGAACTGCTCGTGGTCTTTACCCCACATTAGAGCGGACACTTTTGCCCGTGGCATCATGTCACTGGTGATGTTTTTGCTGACGTTGTACTCTAATTGATTCAGAACGAACGGTTGATCAGTCAAAGTTACATCACCACCTGCCAGAGGAATGTTAAAGGGTCACAACTTATTTCCATTTATTGCTTTTCTTTGACAGCATTACAAACGATAAATGTGGACAGAGACAATTCTGGGCAAAGCAGATTAATGCAGTGAATGACGCACTTCTGCAGAATATTGGCACCGAGGGAGCAAGCAGGATATTTGATCAACAAACTCATTGGGCAACATTTATTGACCTGTGTTCAATAACAATGTAAATTTTAGAACAATGAGGTGATCTTATTGAAACATATGACATCCTGAGGGGATTTTATTGGATAGAAACCATCCATTTATCTTCAGTTGTGAGAAAACAGGAGAGCACAGTTTAAGAATAAAAGGCCTACCATTCATGGTGAAGCTGAGGAGAAACGTTTTCTCCCAGATGGTCGTCAGACTGTGGAATTCTCTTCCCCAGAGATCAGTGAAGGCTGCATCATTGAATTTACTCAAGGCAGAGTTAGACAGATTTTGGGGTCAATTATGGGGATCACAGCCAAGAAAGTGGAGTTGGGACAACAGCCGGATCAGCCAATGATGTGACTGACTGGTGGAGCAGCCTCGGGGGGGCATCTATGTCTTTATAAATTCAGCTACATGAGTTGAAGCCAGTGAAAAATTATGAAATTAGAAAACTGTCTTCAGGACAAAACTAGATTGTAACGTCCTGCGACAGTGTGACACCAGAGATAGTCTCCCAAATGTTATTTCGACTAGCGAGCTCAATATTATTCCTTTGAGCTGCCATACTATACTGAACAGGAGGCTATTGGATGTACATTGAAAAACAATGGGTTCATTAGTGTCCTTCAGGAATGGGCAAGCCATCCTCAACTAGACTGCCCCATATGTGATTCGATTCTCATTGAATATGATCAATTCTCCATTCTCCTCCCAAGCATCCAGGAAGACAAAGGATTAAGTCAGCTGCCACCTAGCAGGAAGTTAGGACGCAAAATGTACACTGTTGAGCCAACAAGATTCTGTTCACGAGCAACAAGAGACAGGTGGATAATTTAGGAACATTTCAAAAGAAAGCTTGCTAATCAACAGTCTGTCATAGTCGTACACACAGGATCAAAGCTTCTGTCCAGAGAGGACATTCTTCATAGTGTGATGGGAGTTCTCAGGACATTGGACAGGATAGATGAATAACAGATTTGCCATCAAAGTCTGACATGCCTGAGCGAGGGTGCGTCAAAGGAAGCAGCACAATCATATGCCACACAATCCTGGCAGTGTAGAGTCTGGCATAACTCCATCATTCTTAAGCAAAGGGACCAAGGCTGGTTCAATGTGGGGTGTACAAGAGTATCCCGGGACTAAATCAGGGGCATATGAAAATATAGCAGGAAATGAGTGAAATGACAAACGGATGGACATAAATTGTAAACACTGAGGGGCACGATACCATGCACAGAGCTCAGTCACCCCATACATAATGGATCAGGAGAAAGATATGCAAGTCTGTCACACCCAGTCTCAAAATATAGCTTTTGAACAGCAGAACTCAGACGTTTTGGCAGCTGAGAAATTGGATGGATTGGGTACGATTGTTTGGCTGGTGGCCAATAAATTCGCAGAAGACTGTAATTTCCCTGGCAAAAGATGGTGATTGGGTTCGGCCCGAGTGGGATGGTTCTCTGAGAACCCAGTAAAGGACTGTCGGATACCGGAGAAGAAGCTGTGAGGCCATCTCTCCCTCTTCTCCAGTCACGCTGCATTGCTGCTGTAATTCTGAACCTGCAGAGAAACTGGATGAATCTACTGTGAAAACCATTACAGACTGAAGGCAGAAAGCTCGAACTGAATGTCTAGATTGGTGTGTGCAGAGTGCGGGCGGCAGCTAAAGAGATGGGGGTAAGAAATTAGATAACAGTTAATCCATTGTATTTGCTACATAGTTACTTATAATTATTGTTGTTAATAAAAAATAATTGTGTTTAAATTTACAAACCTGATGACTAGATATTGGGCAGCCAAGGACCAAAGTGTTTTTCTAAATATTAATTGTTAATTTCAATTGTGTTGCAACTCCTGGTCAAGTGCGGCTGGAACTAACAGTGCTCTAACCCAGGGGGTGGTAACATAATTTGGGGGCTTGTCCGGGATCTTTACAATGGTGGACAGTGATGTTTGGATTACAGTATAAATTTGAAAGAAGCACCAGGTTTGTATGGCATAACAGGATGGCTCTGAAAGCTGCGAAGGCTTTTCTTCAGGTGAATGACTTGCCTTTGATTTATTTAAAAGGGCATCAAAAAGATAAACAAATTGAATTGGCAGGTGCACTAAAAATGCCGGCTAAAACCAGGAAGGGTGAGATAATTGAAATGATTACTCAGCATTTACAGTTGAAAGAGATCTAGAAATACAGGAGACCCATAGACTAGTATAGCATCAACAACATATTCTGTTTTTAAAATTAAGGGGCAAATTAGTGTGGCCAATTCACCTATCCTGCACATCTGTGCGTTGCGGGGCTGAGACCCACGAAGACTCGGGGAGAATGTGCAAACTCCACATGGACAGGGACCCAGAGCTGGGATCAAACCCCGGTCCTCGGCACCGTGAGGCAGCAGTGCTAACCACCGTGCCGCCCACATCAATGACATTTTCTGGTGGGGAGTTTCAACTGGAGAGAATTGGGTTGCAGTTTGACCATGTGAGGGAATTAAACAGAATGGGGAAAGAATGGAAATGCAGTAAAAAGAAAGAGATAGCGCTTTTCAAATGGAAGTTGAAATAAAGAGGTTGGAATAGAGAGGGAGGAAAAAGCAAAAGAGAGAGAGTTCCAGCTTTTAAGGCACTGTCATTTTTTTTAAAATCCATTGCTGGGACATGAGCATTGCAGGCTGTGCCAGCATTTACTGCTCACCCCTAATTGCCCTTGAGGGGACAGTTCAGAATCAACCACATTGCAGTGGGTCTGGAGTCACTTGTAGGCCCGATCAGGTATAGACGGAAGATTTCCTTTCTTACAGGACATTTGTGAACCAGATGGGTTTGTACGACAATGGTTTCATGGTCATCGTTAGACATGGAAGCACGTACATTAACGACGTTGAAAAGGCATCTTGACAAACTCATGGATAGGATGGGTATCGAGGAATACAGCACAAGGAAGTGCTGAGGGTTTTAACAAAGGTTGGTATCATGACCGGTACAGGCTTAGAGGGCCGAAGAGCCCGTTCCTGTGCTGTATTGTTCTTCATTCTTTCTTCACCCTAAACAGAACCGAGTGGCGATATGTTTAAATTCATGCAGGCTCTCCCAAAATTTGAAAAGAAGTAGAAACCTTTTTTGGGGGCATTTGTGAAAATGGCAATCCAAATAGCAATCCAAAAGAAAAGTGGAGGTTCCCCATACAAAGTAAATCGATGAAGAGAAAGTGCTGGAAAATCTCAGCAGGTCTGGCAGCATCTGTACGGAGAGAAAAGAGCGAACGTTTCGAGTCCGATGACTCTTTGTCGAAACAAATCAGGAGAAAGATACCCTGATTTACTTTGTCAAAGTAAATCAATGAGTCGGGTATAGGAAGTTTATGCTTCCTTGTCAGAGGGGGTGTCTAAGGATTATAATGAGGTTAAAAAAAAAGCTATTCTAGGTCAGGGTTTTGGTCACGTTTCCCTGTGGAACCGGAGTCTTCGTCGGCAGCTTGGTGTGGAAGCAGATACATTAACGGCGTTCAAAAGGCATCTTGACAAACTCGTTTTCGAACAGCTTGTTGAAGGATCAGTGCCGCCTGTAGACGCTGTCTTCTGACTCCCTTCCCGGAGTATAGTGAGCCAGAGAACAACGCTTTGTTGGGGCGGAAAACATGCAGGTGGTGGCCAGGTGATAGCTTCCAGTCCGAGATCTCCGAGGTTTGCATATCCATATCAGAATCCGAGGACCCACATCTGGCATTTCGTTATCCCAAGGGGGATAAAAGAAAATGGGTGTGGCAGGGCAGGCAGCGGAGGTAATAGCGTTAGCAATAGCAGGGTGGATTGCTCACAAGGAGGCGGTCTGGTGGTCTCGCGAAACACAGACGGGAACTGCCGGAGACGGTTCAACAGCGGATTAACGGGCACAAATGTGACCAAGGTTCCGCTTCATTAGTTGGCCGTACATTAGGACCTGATATGAGATGGGACCAGTCTGAGGAATGGTGATCCCTGGAAGCCTGCAGGGGCCCTCAACAAAGTTGCAATTGCCGACCTCCTGGTCTGTCTGGTGTGAAATGGCGCAGTGAGCGATACCCAGTGAGGTAATGCCGTTGTATTTCTTGTGAGTGGCGAACCTTTAGCGGTGATGTCAGGGAGCAATAACCCCAAACGAGTGCGAAGATGCGATCCATCAACTGCTCAACCATGGCCACTCCCCTGACTGCATGCAGAGTGTGCGATACAACAAAAGAAATCGCGCCAGATTGGTTCCATCGATCCCACGGACAATATCCTCAGACCCAGTTTTACAGTCTGGACAGCACGTTCCGCCAATCCAATGAAGGGTGACAGGATGCCGTGAAAAATGTCGGATAACGAAGCCACAATGTCCATGACTAGGTCCTCCAGCAACCAGTGCATAGAAAAAGAGGCACGAGCCAGTTAATGGTGGTACGTGAGGTGATAGATGACATTTAGTGTATATGCAGCCATTTTGAATGCGCATCGACGATCCCCAGAAAAAAAGAGCCCATAAATGGCCCGGCGAAAGCTGCATGAACACAGGTTCAAGGGCACCCAGTCCACTCCCAAGGGTGTAGGGGCACTGCAACTGGGAGTTTCTGGTGGGTCTGAAAGACAGAGCAGCATTGGGCGAGCAACTCTATGTCCGTATCTATGCCGGGCCACCAGACATAACTCTGAGCCAACATTTTCACTTTGGAAACTCCCGGATGTGCATCGTGAAGGACCTCAGGATGAGTGACCGACTTTTGGGGGGAACAATGGCCCTGGTACCCCAGAGGAGAACACTGGCCTCAGCGGTCAGCTCTGCCATCTTTGAAAAAGCCATCAGCTCCACTGGGAGTTGTTGACATGGGCCACGGGTCAAAACCAAATGTCAAACTTTGGATAAAATGGGATCATACTGCGTTGAGTCATGGATATACACAGCCGTCGCTGGCAGGGAGTTCATGAAATTAAGGACCGTCATGACTTGGGGTTGGTTCGACTGGGCAACGGAAGGTAACTCAAACATCCAGCCACGTGCACAATCGAAGTTTCGTGGCGGTGCTCAAAAGAGTATTGATATGCTGCCAAAAGAAGGGCCCGCTTCTGTGTGTGGGCCGAGGCAATCTGCGGTACCACTTTGTCTTCCCAAAGCAGGCCCAGCAGTGGTTTGTGGTCGGTGATAAGAAACCAATGAAGACCATCCACATACTGGTAAAAGCGTTTCACCCGAAGGTGACTTCTAAACCCTCTTTCAATCTGAGCAGAGTAGCACTCCGCGACCATCAGCATTCTGGAGGCATAACCGATGGGCCGATTAAGGCACTCGCCCATAACGGTGTGAGAGCACTGCACCAATCCCATAAGGCGAGGCGTCGCATGTCAAATATAGGGGCCAGGTGGCATCGTAATGCGTAAGAACTTTGGAGGAGGCCAACGCCCGCTTCACCAATTGTAAAGCAGAGCCTTGTGCTGTGCCCCATGACCAGAGCCTGCACTTTTGCAGCAACCAATGGAAGGGGGCCAGGGCTGTGGCAAATTCGGAAGGAGCCACCCATAAGAACATAAGAACTAGGGGCTGGAGTAGGCAGCAGGAGTAGGCCATCAGGATAACTGGGGCTCATTCTGGGGTCGGTGGGACCTCTACAAACGGGATGGTCTACACCTGGACCAGAGGGGTACCAATATCCTGGGGGGGGGGGGGGGGGAAATTTGCTAATGCTCTTCGGGAGGGTTTAAACTAGTTCAGCAGGGGCTTGGGAACCTGAATTGTAGTTCCAGTATACACGAGGTTGAGAGTAGTGAGGTCATGAGTAAGGTTTCAAAGTTGCAGGAGTGTACCGGCAGGCAGGAAGGTGGTTTAAAGTGTGTCTTCTTCAATGCCAGGAGCATCCGGAATAAGGTGGGTGAACCTGCGGCTTGGGTTGGTACCTGGGAATTTGATGTTGTGGCTATTTCGGAGACATGGGTAGAGCAGGGACAGGAATGGTTGTTGCAGGTGCCGGGGTTTAGATATTTCAGTAAGCTCAGGGAAGGTGGTAAAAGAGGGGGAGGGGTGGCATTGTTGGTCAAGGACAGTATTACGGTGGCAGAAAGGAAGTTTGATGAGGACTCGTCTACTGAGGTGTAGTATGGGCTGAGGTTAGAAACAGGAAAGGATCGGTCACCCTGTTAGGGGTTTTCTTCAGGCCTCCGAAAAGTTCCACAGATGTAGAGGAAAGAATTGCAAAGATGATTCTGGATAGGAGCGAAAGCAACAGGGTAGTTGTTATGGGGGACTTTAACTTTCCGAATATTGACTGGAAACGCTATAGTTCGAGTACTCTAGATGGGTCCATTTTTGTCCAATGTGTGCAGGAGGGTTTCCTGATACAGTATGTAGATAGGCCAACGAGAGGCAAGGCCGTATTGGATTTGGTACTGGATAATGAACCAGGACAGGGGTTAGATTTGGAGGTAGGTGAGCACTTTGGTGACAGTGACCACAATTCGATTACGTTTACTTTAGTGATGGAAAGGGATAGGTATATACCACAGGGCAAGAGTTATATCTGGGGGAAAGGCAATTATGATGCGATAAGGCAAGACTTAGGATGCATCGGATGGAGAGGAAAACTGCAGGGGATGGGCACAATGGAAATGTGGAGCTTGTTCAAGGAGCAGCTACTGCATGTCCTTGATAAGTATGTGCCTGTCAGGCAGGGAGGAAGTGGTCGAGCAAGGGAACCGTGGTTTACGAAGCAGTCGAAACACTTGTCAAGAGGAAGAAAAGGAGGCTTATGTAAACTGGGGCTGTTAGCACAGGGCTAAATCGCTGGCTTTGAAAGCAGACCAAGGCAGGCCAGCAGCACGGTTCAATTCCCGTACCAGCCTCCCCGAACAGGCGCCGGAATGGGGCAACTAGGGGCTTCATTTGAAGCACAGTAGCTTCATTTGAAGCCTACTTGTGACAACAAGCGATTTTCATTTTCATTTCATTTCATTTCAAGATGAGACATGCAGGTTCAGTAAGGGTGCTCGAGAGTTACAAGTTAGCTAGGAAGGACCTAAAGAGAGAGCTAAGAAGAGCCAGGAGGGGATATGAGAAGTCTTTGGCAGGTAGGATCAAGGATAACCCTAAAGCTTTCTATAGATATGTCAGGAATAAAAGAATGACGAGGGTAAGAGTAGGGCCAGTCACGGACAGTAGTGGGAAGTTGTGCGTGGAGCCTGAGGAGATAGGAGAGGTGCTAAATGAATATTTTTCGCCAGTATTCACACAGGAAAAAGACAATGTTGTCGAGGAGAATACAGAGATTCAGGCTACTAGACTAGAAGGGCTTGAGGTTCATAAGGAGGAGGTGTTAACAATTCTGGAAAGGGTGAAAATAGATAAGTCCCCTGGGCCAGATGGGATTTGTCCTAGGATTCTTTGGGAATCTAGGGAGGAGATTGCTGAGCCTTTGGCTTTGATCTTTAAGTCAACTTTGTCAACAGGAATAGTGCCAGAAGACTGGAGGACAGCAAATGTTATCCCCTTGTTCAAGAAGGGGAGTAGAGACAACCCCGGTAACTATAGACCAGTGAGCCTTACTTTTGTTGTGGGCAAAATCTTGGAAAGGTTTATAAGAGATAGGGTGTATAATCATCTGGAAAGGAATAATTCGATTAGACATAGTCAACACGGTTTCGTGAAGGGTAGGTCGTGCCTCACAAACCTTATTGAGTTCTTTGAGAAGGTAACCAAACAGGTGGATGAGGGTAAAGCAGTTGATGTGGTGTATATGGATTTCAGTAAAGCGTTTGATAAGGTTCCCCACAGTAGGCTACTGCAGAAAATACGGAAGCATGGGATTCAGGGAGATTTAGCAGTTTGGATCAGAAATTGGCTAGCTGGAAGAAGACAAAGGGTGGTGGTTGATGGGAAATGTTCAGACTGGAGTCCAGTTACTAGTGGTGTACCACAAGGATCTGTTTCAGGGCCACTGCTGTTTGTCATTTTTATAAATGACCTGGAGGAGGGCGTAGAAGGATGGGTGAGTAAATTTGCAGATGACACTAAAGTCGGTGGCGTTGTGGACAGTGCAGAAGGATGTTACAAGTTACATCAGGACATAGATAAGCTGCAGAGCTGGGCGGAGAGGTGGCAAATGGAGTTTAATGCAGAAAAGTGTGAGATGATTCATTTTGGAAGGAATAACAAGAAGACAGAGTACTGGGCTAATGGTAAGATTCTTGGCAGTGTGGATGAGCAGAGAGATCTCCGTGTCCATGTACATAGATCCCTGAAAGTTGCCACTCGGGTTGAGAGGGTTGTTAAGAAGGCGTGCGGTGTGTTAGCTTTTATTGGTAGAGGGACTGAGTTTCGGAGCCATGAGGTCATGTTGCAGTTGTACAAAACTCTGGTGCGGCCGCATTTGGAGTATTGCGTGCAATTCTGGTCACCGCATTATAGGAAGGATGTGGAAGCATTGGAAAGGGCGCAGAGGAGATTTACCAGAATGTTGCCTGGTATGGAGGGAAGATCTTATGAGGAAAGATGAGGGACATGAGGCTGTTTTCGTAAGAGAGAAGAAGGTTAAGACGTAACTTAATTGAGGCATACAAGATGATCAGAGGGTTAGATAGGGTGGACAGTGAGAGTCTTTTTCCTTGGATGGTGATGTCTAGCACGAGGGGACATAGCTTTAAATTGAGGGGAGATAGATATAGGACAGATGTCAGAGGTAGGTTCTTTACTCAGAGAGTAGTAAGGGTGTGGAATGCCCTGCCTGCAACAGTAGTGGACTCGCCAACACTAAGGGTATTCAAATGACCATTGGATAGACATATGGACGATAAGGGAATGTGTAAATGGGCTTTAGAGTGGTTTCACAGGTCCTTAAGACCATAAGACATAGGAGCGGAAGTAAAGCCATTCGGCCCATCGAGTCCACTCCACCATTGTGTATCTTGTTGAGGAGGCTGGGAGTGCTGCTGTGGCTAGGGCCCGGAGGGTCGTTCCTTTACAAGATGCCTCCTCCATTTGTACCCAATCTGTGTCGGGTTCTTGTACCCATCCCCTCACTTTTTCTTCCGTTGCTGCCTAGTGCTAGTTTTGTAGGTTCGGTAGAGCCAGGCCCCTCTGACTTTTCCTCTTCGCAGTGTCGGTTTGGGACACACACACAAACGTCATTATTAGACTGTCTACGTTTTGGTAAAAGGCCTTGGGGATGAAGATCGGGATGGATCTAAACAGGAAGAGGAACCTTGGCAGTACGTTCACCTTGATCGTCTGCACTCTTCCCGCCAGGGAGAGTGGGAGTGAGCCCCACCGTTGAAGGTCTTTTCTTACTTCCTCCACCATGCTGGTCACGTTCCACTTGTGGATCTGTGTCCAGTCTCTGGCTATTTGGAACCCCAGGTAATGGAATCTGTTCTGGGCTGTTTTGAACGGGAGCCCCTTCAGCTCTGCCCCTCCCCCTTTTGGGATCGCTGGGAATGCCTCGCTTTTGCCCAGGTTGAGTTTGTAGCCCGAGAAGGTTCCAAACTCTTTCAGTATTTGTGGTATTGCCTTCAGTCCCTCCTGTGGCTTCGAGACATAGAGGAGCAGCTCATCGAGTGCTGAAGGGCCTGTACTGCGCTGTAATGTTCTATGTTCTATGTTCTATCTGGCCCCTCGAGCCTGGTCCGCCATTCAAAGAGATCATGACTGATCTTTTGTGGACTCAGCTCCACTTTCCGGCCCGAACACCAGAACCCTTAATCCCTTTATTCTTCAAAAAACTAGCTATCTATATCTTAAAAACATTTAATGAAGGAGCCTCAACTGCTTCACTGGGCAAGGAATTCCATAGATTCACAACTCTTTGGGTGAAGAAGTTCCTCCTAAACTCAGTCCTAAATCTACTTCCCCTTATTTTGAGGCTATGCCCCCTAGTTCTGCTTTCACCCACCAGTGGAAACAACCTGCCCGCATCTATTCTACCTCTTCCCTTCATAATTTTATATGTTTCTATAAGATTCCCCCTCATCCTTCTAAATTCCAACGAGTACAGTCCCAGTCTACTCAACCTCTCCTCGTAATCCAACCCCTTCAGCTCTGGGATTAACCTAGTGAATCTCCTCTGCACACCCTCCAGCGCCAGTACGTCCTTTCTCAAGTAAGGAGACCAAAACTAAACACAATACTCCAGGTGTGGCCTCACTAGCACCTTATACAATTGCAGCATAACCTCCCTAGTCTTAAACTCCATCCCTCTCGCAATGAAGGACAAAATTCCATTTGCCTTCTTAATCACCTGTTGCACCCGTAAACCAACTTTTTGCAACTCATGCACTAGTACACCCAGGTCTCTCTGCACAGCAGCATGTTTTAATATTTTATCATTTAAATAATAATCCCGTTTGCTGTTATTCCTACTAAAATGGATAACCTCACATTTGTCAACATTGTATTCCATCTGCCAGACCATAGCCCATTCACTTAACCTATCCAAATTCCTCTGCAGACTTCCATTATCCTCTGCACCTTTTCCTTTACCACTCATCTTAGTGTCGTTTGCAAACTTGGACACATTGCCCTTGGTCCCCAACTCCAAATCATCCATGTAAATTGTGAACAATTGTGAGCCCAACACTGATCCCTGAGGGACACCACTAGCTACTGATTGCCAACCAGAGAAACACCATTAATCCCCACTCTTTGCTTTCTATTAATTAACCAATTCTCTATCCATGCAGCAACCATTTGTGTGGCACCTTGTCAAAGGCTTTCTGGAATTCCAGATATACCACATCCATTGGCTCCCCGTTATCTACCGCACTGGTAATGTCCTCAAAAAATTCCACTAAATTAGTTAGGCACGAACTGCCCTTTATAAACCCATGCTGCGTCCGTCCAATGGGACAATTTCCATCCAGATGCCTCGCTATTTCTTCCTTGATGACATATTCCAGCATCTTCCCTACTACCGAACTTAAACTAACTGGCCTATAATTACCCGCTTTCTGCCTACCTCCTTTTTTAAACAGTGGTGTCACGTTTGCTAATTTCCAACCCGCTGGGACCACCCCAAAGTCTAGTGAATTTTGGTAAATTATGACTCGTGCCTTTGCAATTTCCCTAGCCATCTCTCTTAGCACTCTGGGATCCATTCCATCAGGGCCAGGAGACTTGTCTACCTTTAGCCCCATTAGCTTGCCCATCACTACCTCCTTAGTGATAACAATCATCTCAAGGTCCTCACCTATCATAGCCTCCTTTCTATAATAATTACCTGAGCCCAAACCTGAACGTAGCTCCATCACATTGGTCGGCTCGGAACCTGATAAACATTTTGCACCTTGTCAGCCATCAGGTGGAGGCATCACGGTGAACCTGATACCCCAAATAAACATTGTCCCTTGGTTGAAACTCATATTTCTCCCTATGGGGGCGGACACCATACTCAGAAAAGCATCGCAGCCCTGTCTCCAAATTCTGAAGATGTTCGGCCTCCGTTGCACTTGTGATTCGGGCATCATCAGGTAGACTGCTCATTGGGAAAGCCATGTAGAATCCCCTCCATCACGCACTGAAAGATGGCACAGGCTGAAGAGAAGACGAACGGGAGACAAGTATATTGTGGGTATTGATTGTGAGAAACCTTCTGGAGGCTTCATGGAGCTTGAGCTGCAAGTACACGTTACTCATGTCCATTTTGGTAAAGGTGGAACCTCCCGCCAATGTAGCATAGATAGCCGCAATATGAGGGAGTGACTAATGATCTAGATGAGATGCCGTATTGATGGTGAGTTTATAATCGACACACAGGTGAACAGACTGGTCGCGTTTCATGACTGGCACCACTGGCGGCGCCCAGTCAGGGGACTGAAGCAGCAAAATGATTCTAAGTCCCTCCAAACACTGAGTCCCTCCCACAAGCACATAGGAGACCGGCCGCCACTCCGCAAAACAGGTTCAGCCTGCAGGTCTACCCGGATGTTTCTTCAGCTCCTTTCATCTTTCTGAGGCACCGCCCAAAAACTTCAGGGAACCTCCGCAACACAGCTTGCAAATCCCCGGATTTCACCTGAAGGATTCACGGGCAGCCAAGACCAATCGTGGTTGGGCAGACAGGAGCTGCTCTCCTGCACCTCAAGGAGGAGGCGACAAAGAGATAGATGCTTGTAGGTCACAGGGGTTTGAGTGGACCCTTCGATAGCTGCTCCCAAGTATTAGTGGCTAGACAGGCAGTCGAAGTAGGAAATGCAATTCACATGACGAATGTGATATAAAATAGTTACTTTAGAGATATTCATTACTGTAACGTAGAGATAGGCCAGCCTCATTCTGGTGAGTTCACAGACAAAGGATTTCAGACCGCATGGCAAAGCAAGGAGGAGGTGTGTCCACCAAAGGAGGAGAAAAGGATGCTGGGTAATAAGGGGGCCTGAGGAAGGGATTGGAAGTGAGCCAATCAGAATGTATGACCAGGTCAGGAGGGGTATAGGATGACCTATGGGAATCGTGTATGTGAAACTTGATGCCATTTGAATTGATTTGCAGAGATCCCTTTGTCTCTTTGTTCATTCGCTTTCCGGGGTGTAGGAGACTGGATGTGTCCTATGCCTCTGTGAAATGAATCAGGCTTGCAAGCCAAATAAAATAACTAATGCTGTACCTGCAAATCCATCTCGACTTTTATTGAGGCCAGACTGACGGGTAAAGAAATTTGTATTTTGTCACACACACCCCGAGTCGGACTCAATCAAAAACCTTGCGCAACACAACAAATGCAGATACCAGTGTCCAATTCCATGTGGATGAGCTGACCATTGATGTTCACTGGGATGCAGATAGGAGCCACTCAGGGCGTGGCCAGACAGTTCAGCTGCATCTCCGAGTCTGCATCAGTATCTTCAGGACCATCAATATGCTGGGCGCGACCCACTTGAGCAGTGCGGTGTCTATCACGGAGTGCTGCAGGGGGCCATTACATTGGTCACACTTGGCAAGGGGGCACCATCAGCTCTGTCGGAGTCCGGAGAATGTATGTGACTGTGTTTTTGAGCACGAGGCCACCGTCCCGGAGTCCTGCGATGGTCTACCTGTGGAGGCATGGAATGTGTTATGGGCCAGGGCTTAGAAACTCCAAAGTGTATTATGGAGTTCACCTGACCTACAATCTTTATGTTGAATTTGGCTAGGATGAGCACAAGAGCCTTCGCCTCAGGTGTAATTCAACACCTGGACACTTTAATCAAAATAAGCTTTATTCTAAGCACTTAGTTAACATTTATATAAATACACAGCAAGAATTTTTATCAATTACAAACAAAAAGACACCCCACAGCTACAGTAATCTATGTATAACACTTAATGAATTCCCCCTTAACTGTTCCAATTCAAAAGCAAAATCCCATAAACCAAAAACCCCTTTTCAAGGTCGTGGCCCAGCACACTGTATTCTCACTTGAATGAGTCTGGCTTTCCCTGGAGATAACTTTTAAGTTACCAAAGCAGGTAGTCACAACCTGTTTACTTCTGGAACAGATATTTAAAGTGAAAATAGAGAGGGACAGGCCAAAACACTTATTTTCTCTGTTTTTCGTCCACAGCAGTCAAAACTGAAAGCAAAAGTAAAACAGAGCCACAGCCGAGCTCCACCCACCACAATGACATCACTGAAGCCATGTGATAAGACAAAATCCTTTCTTAAAGGGACACTCCCATGACAGGTGGTATGGGGATGGAGCTTGAGGAAATTGATTTCCATTGCCAGCAGCTCTTGTACGCCCTGGGCTGCGCTTTCCTGCGAGGAAGCAATTTGTAATGCAGGCTGTAAAGTCGGATAATCTTCACCAAACAGACATTTCAGGATGTCATGGTCATTAATGCTGAAAGCTAAATGGGCCCTCAGCATGTCAACTAACATACTTCCATAATCACAGTACTGAGCAATTTCACGTCGCCGGGAGACATATTCATTGACTGCCTCCCCTTCCGCTCGCACCACCATATTAAATCTCTACCTCTGAATGATGATAGAGGGCATTGGGTCAAAGTCGTTCCCGAGCACAATTAATTGGTCCCGTGCCGCCAGAAACATAAGGTCCTGAATAATCCAGATAGTATGTGCACCACAGGTCATTAGCAGAATTACCATCTAGTGCTTATTTTCGGTAGCATTATTTCGCCTGAAGGAGTAGTGGAGATGTTCCAATTACTGGGGCCAGGACTCTATTGCAGGGTCAAAAGCGTCCAACTGTCCAAATACAGGCATAGTGAGCAAGCAAGGTGTATAGCGAGCAAGGTTAATAAGAGGCAGTGGCGTAGTGGTATTGTGACTGGACTGGTAGGTAATCCAGAGACCCAGAGTCATGCTCTGGGGATCCGGGTTCAAATCCCACCATGGCAGGTGGTGAAATTTGCATTCAATTAAAAAAAAATCTGGAATTAAGTCTAATAAATAAAACCTATCTGGTTCACTAATGTGCTTTAGAGAAGGAAATCTGTGGTTCTTACAGATCCACAGCATTGTGGTTGACTCTTAAATGCCATCAGGGATTGTCAATAAATGCTGGCCCAGCCTGCGATGACCACATCGCATGAATCAAAAAAAAATAATTCCTGGGTGCGATTCACCCAAGGGCTAGATTCTTGGGCAGCACGGCAGCATTGTGGATAGCACAATTGCGTCACAGCTCCAGGGTCCCAGGTTCCATACCCCGCTGGGTCGCTGTCTGTGTGGAGTCTGCACGTTCTCCCTGTGTCTGCGTGGGTTTCCTCCGGGTGCTCCGGTTTCCTCCCACAGTCCAAAGATGTGCAGGTTAGGTGGATTGGCCATGATAAATTGCCCTTAGTGTCCAAAATTGTCCTTAGTGTTGGGTGGGGTTACTGGGTTATGGGGATATGGTGGAAGTGTGGACCTTGGGTAGGGTGCTCTTTCCAAGAGCCGGTGCAGACTCGATGGGCCGAATGGCCTCCTTCTGCACTGTAATTCTCTGATTCTAACATCAGTCCCGAGCAAGGGAAAGCAGCAACAGACGGCAGAGGTGGCAGATGTGCACGTCGAAAGCTTCCAGTTGATCCTTGTTGCCATTTTGGTAAAGGCAACGGAGTCAGTCGAGTAAAAATAAAGTACTGGTTTATTTTCAACAGAAACGTCGATACACACACAGGACACGGGTTGGCTTCATTGGTCCTTTCTCTCTGGAGGCCTGTTCTAGTCAGGCCGACCGATGCAACAGTCTCTGCCCTGTAGTTAACAGGGAGTGCATAATCCTCGAGCCACATGGGGACTGTACTGAACCCTGTCCCATGTGGGATACTATCATGTGGGATCGTTTTCAGATATGCAGCGTCATGGAATTCTCATTTTCTAATTTTTAAAAACATTTTTACTAATTAATGGCAATATAGCTTGGCCAATCCATATACCCTGCAGATCTTTCAGTTGTGGGGTGAGACCCATGCAGTCACAGGGAGAATGTGGAAACTCCACAGGGTCAGTGGCCCTGGCCCTTGATCCCGGGCCGGGATCAAATCAGGGCATCAAATTGTCCCCGCGTGATTACCAGCTGGAGGGGGCAGGTGCATCCCTGGAGCTCTGTTCATCAGGCTACCTGCCCGATAATGACATTCAAATTATAAGTGTCCTTCCTGTTTATTTCCTTTGTGCCCATTTCTTACATTTTATTTCAATTAATTTGATCTGCGGAACTGAAGACCGAAAGTTGCAACATCCTGCTTGTCTGCACACTGTGTTCCCAGGTGATTCTTCAGCACTGAGTGGATTTGAGGGATCAGCTTTGGAGAGAGTCGGTTCAATTAGTTAACTGGCAACTGGTGTGTTGATCAGAGACAGTGTTCTGCCTGACAACAGTCAATGATTATTTCATGCATCATGCTTTCAAAGAGAACTTGGCAGTAGTGCTGAGACCTTGGAAGAGAATGGAACGCTCTCTCTCCTGCTTGCTGAAGTGAGAGAACTGCTCGATTGTTCTGAAAGCAATGTGTGTCTGGCACATCCTTTGCGTTAAACCTGAAATGATGCTGCGTCTGCAGAGAAAATAGATAACCTTGCCAGAGAAAACCATCTCAAGCCTAAAGGAAGAAGTATCAAAACGAAAGCCTGAACTTTCAGAAAGACATTGACTAAAAGTCAGCTAGTGCTTCAAAGATCCTCATTCTTTTATTTTTATTTATATTTTACTTCCCTTCCCATGACACATCCCCCTTTGTTTGTCTGTGTGTGCAGAGAGTGGCGCCACTTAGGAAGGGGATGGGATCATTGGGCAACAGGTTGCATAGAGTCAGTTAATTTTAGAATCATAGAATCTTTTGTGCAGAAGGAGGCCATTCTTCCCACTGAGTTGGCACCGTACCCATGCCCATCTCATTATGTGCATGAGTGCATATCATGACATCTCCCCTTTTAAAAAAAAAATGTTGGTTGTTTGAAGCATATGCGACTGTATTTACAAGTATAACTATTTACATTAAATGGCGAGTGGATGAATATATATATAAGAGGTGTCTAGCGTGCAGATACAGAACAAAATTTACAAGATAAATGTCTATAAGTTCAATCTTTGGGGCTTAGTCGGATCCTTGTTGACCGCCTGAGAGGTGGACGTGGGGACGATGGCGCCTTGACAGGCAGGATTGCTGCCAGATTGGTGGCCTCGTGGTGTCCGGAGGAGGCATAACAACATCTGGAAAAGTAAGATCCGGTGGTGGGCAGGCAACTTTGCGTAGTGACCTTCTGTTGCGCCTGACAATGGAGCCATCAGCCATATGAACCACAAACAATCTGGGAGCAGCCTGTCGAACAGCAACAGCTGCAGCTGACCAGCCTCCATCAGGTAGCTTGATCCGAACAGCATCTTCCGGAGATAGCACAGGCAAATCGGTAGCATGAGCATCGTACGTCAGCTTTTGCCGGTTCCTGAGTTGCCGCACCTTTTGCAGCACTGGGAAGTGATCCAGGTCTGGTAAGTGTATGGCTGGAACAGTCGTCCGCTGGCCTCTGTTCATGAGGAGTTGTGCCGGAGACATACCGGTGGACAGAGGGGTTGCCCTGTACGCCAACAGCGCAAGGTTGAAGTCAGAAGCAGAGTGCGCAGCCTTGCAGAGCAGTTGCTTCACTATATGGACCCTTTCTCGACCTTCCCGTTGGACTGCGGGTAGTGTGGGCTCGAGGTAATGTGGTTGAATTGGTACGACTTGGCGAAATTGGACCACTCTTGGCTGTGGACGGTCACTCATGACAGTGAGCGGAATACCATGCCTGGCAAATGTCTCCTTGTCGGGCTTGATGACTGTCCTTGATGTGAGGTCTAACAGCTTCACAACTTCCGGGTAATTTGAGAAGTAATCTATGATGAGCACATAGTCACACCCATTGGCATTAGGCCTGAGTAGGATCTTGTAGCAGTATGACAGAGTACCCACTCCATCAAACACATCCGGATATTGCACCAGGATGTCATCAATGTCAGCCTGAAGATCCACATTGGAAGAGGACATGGCATGGACTCGCTGTACGAGGTTGAGGAGGTGGCATGCATGGGCACCAAGCAGGGAAGCCTTATCAGGCTTGACAATTTCGAATCGCAGTGTGACCTTGATGCTCTTCAGGAGGGTTTAAACTAGTTCAGCAGGGGCTTGGGAACCTGAATTGTAGCTCCAGTATACAGGAGGTTGAGAGGAGTGAGGTCATGAGTAAGGTTTCAAAGTTGCAGGAGTGTACCGGCAGGCAGGAAGGTGGTTTAAAGTGTGTCTTCTTCAATGCCAGGAGCATCCGGAATAAGGTGGGTGAACTTGCGGCTTGGGTTGGTACCTGGGAATTCGATGTTGTGGCCATTTGGAAGACACGGGGCGAAATTCTCCGATCCCCCGCCGGGTCGGAGAATCGCCGGGGGCTTGCGTGAATCCCGCCCCCGCCGGTTGCCGAATTCTCCGGCACCGGATATTCAGCGGAGGCGGGAATCGCGCCACGCCGGTTGCCCCCCCCCCCCCCCGCGATTCTCCGGCGTAGATTAAACCACCTACCTTACCGGCGGGACAAGACGGCGCGGGCAGGCTCCGGGGTCCTTGTGGGGGCACGGGGCAATCTGGCCCCAGGGAGCGCCCCCACGGTGGCCTGGCCCGCGATCGGGGCCCACCGATCCGCAGGCGGGCCTGTGCCGTGGGGGCACTCTTTCCCTTCCGTCTCCGCCATGGAGACTCCCACCACAGCGCATGTACGGGAATGCCGTCAGCGGCCGCTAACCCTCCCACGAATGCACCGCCTGGAGATGTCACTTCCGCGCCAGCTGGTGGGGCACCAAAGGCCTTTTCCGCCAGCTGGCAGGGCGGAAATTCGTCCGACGCCGACCTAGCCCCTTAAGGTTGGGGCTCGGCCCCCAAAGATGCGCGATGCCCGACTGATTTGCACCGTTTTGGGCGCCAGTCGGCGGACATCGCGCCGTTTCCAGAGAATTTCGCCCATGGATAGAGCAGGGACAGGAATGGTTGTTGCAGGTGCCGGGGTTTAGATATTTCAGTCAGCTCAGGGAAGGTGGTAAAAGAGGGGGAGGGGAGGCATTGTTAGTCAAGGACAGTATTATGGTGGCAGAAAGGACATTTGATGAGGACTCTTCTACTGAGGTAGTATGGGCTGAGGTTAGAAACAAGAAAGGAGAGGTCACCCTGTTAGGATTTTTCTATAGACCTCCAAAAGGTTCCAGAGATGTAGAGGAAAGGATTGCAAAGATGATTCTGGATAGGAGCGAAAGTAACAGGGTAGTTGTTATGGGGGACTTTAATTTTCCGAATATTGACTGGAAATGTTATAGTTCGAGTAGTTTAGATGTGTCTGCTTTTGTCCAATGTGTGCAGGAAAGTTTCCTGACACAGTACGTAGATAGGCCAACGAGAGGCAAGGCCATATTGGATTTGGTACTGGGTAATGAACCAGGACAGGTGTTAGATTTGGAGGTAGGTGAGCACTTTGGTGATAGTGACCACAACTCGATTACGTTTACTTTAGCGATGGGAAGGTATAGGTATGTACCGCAGAGCAAGAGTCATAGCTGGGGGAAAAGCAATTATGATGCGATGAGGCAAGACTTAGGATGCATCGGATGGGGAGGGAAAATGCAGGGGATGGGCACAATTGAAATGCAGAGCATGTTCAAGGAACAGCTACTGCGTGTCCTTGATAAGTATGTACCTGTCAGGCAGGGAGGAAGTGGTCGAGCGAGGGAACCGTGGTTTACTAAAGTAGTTGAATCACTTGTCAAGAGGAAGAAGGAGGCTTATGTAAAGATGAGACATGAAGGTTCAGTTAGGGCACTCGAGAGTTACAAGTTAGCTAGGAAATGACCTAAAGAGAGAGCTAAGAAGAGCCAGGAGTGGACATGAGAAGTCTTTGGCAGGTAGGATCAAGGATAACCCTAAAGTTTTCTATAGATATGTCAGGAATAAAAGAATGACTCGGGTAAGAGTAGGGCCAGTCAAGGACAGTAGTGGGAAGTTGTGCGTGGAGTCCGAGGAGATAGGACAGGTGCTAAATGAATATTTTTTGTCAGTATTCACACAGGAAAAAGCCAATGTTGTCGAGGAGAATACTGAGATACAGGCTACTAGACTAGAAGGGCTTGAGGTTAATAAGGAGGAGGTGTTAGCAATTCTGGAAAGTGTGAAAATAGATAAGTCCCCTGGGCCGGATGGGATTTATCATAGGATTCTCTGGGAAGCAAGGGAGGAGATTGCTGAGCCTTTGACTTTGATCTTTAAGTCATCTTTGTCTACAGGAATAGTGCCAGAAGACTGGAGGATAGCAAATGTTGTCCCCTTGTTCAAAAAGGGAAGTAGAGATAACCCCGGTAACTATAGACCAGTGAGCCTTACTGCTGTGTGGGCAAAGTCTTGGAAAGGTTTATAAGAGATAGGATGCATAATCATTTGGAAAGGAATAATTTGATTAGAGATAGTCAACATGGTTTTGTGAAGGGTAGGTCGTGCCTCACAAACTTTATTGAGTTCTTTGAGAAGGTGACCAAACAGGTGGATGAGGGTAAAGCAGTTGATGTGGTGTATATGGATTTCAGTAAAGCGTTTGATAAGGTTCCCCACGGTAGGCTATTGCAGAAAATACGAAGGCATGGGATTCAGAGTGATTTAGCAGTTTGGATCAGAAATTGGCTAGCTGGAAGAAGACAAAGGGTGGTGGTTGATGGAAAGTGTTCAGACTGGAGACCAGTTACTAGTGGTGTACCACAAGGATCTGTTTTGGGGCCACTGCTGTTTGTCATTTTTATAAATGACCTGGAGGAGGGCGTAGAAGGATGGGTGAGTAAATTTGCAGATGACACTAAAGTCGGTGGAGTTGTGGACAGTGTGGAAGGATGTTACAAGTTACAGCAGGACATAGATAAGCTGCAGAGCTGGGCGGAGAGGTGGCAAATGGAATTTAATGCAGAAAAGTGTGAGGTGATTCATTTTGGAAGGAATAACAGGAATACAGAGTACTGGGCTAATGATAAGATTCTTGGCAGTGTGGATGAGCAGAGAGATCTCGGTGTCCATGTACATAGATCCCTGAAAGTTGCCACCCAGGTTGAGAGGGTTGTTAAGAAGGCATACGGCGTGTTAGCTTTTATTGGTAGAGGGATTGAGTTTCGGAGCCATGAAGTAATGTTGCAGCTGGACAAAACTCTGGTGCGGCCGCATTTGGAGTATTGCGTGTAATTCTGGTCGCCGCATTATAGGAAGGATGTGGAAGCATTGGAAAGGGTGCAGAGGAGATTTACCAGGATGTTGCCTGGTATGGAGGGAAGATCTCATGAGGGAAGGCTGAGAGACTTGAGGCTGTTTTCGTTCGCGAGAAGAAGGTTAAGAGGTGACCTAATTGAGGCATACAAGATGATCAGAGGATTAGATAGGGTGGACAGTGAGAGCCTTTCTCCTCGGATGGTGATGTCTAGCACGAGGGGACATAGCTTTAAATTGAGGGGAGATAGATATAAGACAGATGTCAGTAGCACGGTAGCATTGTGGATAGCACAATTGCTTCACAGATCCATGGTCCCAGGTTCGATTCCAGCTTGGGTCATTGTCTGTGCGGAGTCTGCACGTCCTCCCCGTGTCTGCGTGGGTTTCCTCCGGGTGCTCCGGTTTCCTCCCACAGTCCAAAGATGTGCGGGTTAGGTGAATTGGCCAATGATAAATTGCCCTTAATGTCCAAATTGCCCTTGGTGTTGGGTGGAGGTGTTGAGTTTGGGTGGGGTGCTCTTTCCAGGAGCTGGTGCAGACTCGAGGGGCCGAATGGCCTCCTTCTGCACTGTAAATTCAATGATAATCTATGATTAATCTAGGACAAAGGTTCGGCACAACATCGTGGGCCGAAGGGCCTGTTCTGTGCTGTATTTTCTATGTTCTATGTTTACTCAGACAGTAGTAAGGGCGTGGAATGCCCTGCCTGCAACAGTAGGAGACTCGCCAACATTAAGTGCGTTTAAATGGTCATTGGATAGACATATGGACGATAATGGAATAGTGTAGATGGGCTTTAGAGTGGTTTCACAGGTCGGCGCAACATAGAGGGCCGAAGGGTCTGTACTGCGCTATGATGTTCTATGTTCTATGTTCTTGTTGGAGATGAATAGATGACAAGATCCTAGTGCAGTTAAAGCATTGCCATTATAATCGAGGAGCTGGCAGGCTGGTGGAAGAATTTTGGGTTGCTTTTTAATGCGGTCAAAATCAGCTTAAGAGATGAACAAAGAAAATTACAACACAGGAACAGGTCCTTCGGCCCTCCCAGCCTGCGCTGATCCAGATGCTTTATCTCAACCTGTCTTCTACTTTCCAAGGATCTACTTCCCTCTGTTCCCATTCATATATCTGTCTAGATGCATCTTAAATGATGCTATCGTGCCCGCCTCTACCACTTCCGCTGGCAAAGCGTTCCAGGCACCCGCCACCCTCTGCGTAAAAAACTTTCCACGCACATCTCTCTTAAACTTTCCCCCTCTCACCTTGAAATCATGACCCCTTGTAAACCACTCTTGGAAAAAGCTTTTTGCGAGCCACCCTGTCCATACCTCTCATAATTTTGTAGACCTCAATCAGGTCCCCCCTCAACCTCCGTCTTTCCAATGAAAACAATCCTAATCTACTCAATCTTTCTTCATAGCTAGCACCCTCCATACCAGGCAACATCCTGGTGAACCTCCTCTGCACCCTCTCTAAAGCATCCACATCCTTCTGGTAATGCGACCAGAACTGCACGCAGTATTCCAAATGTGGCCTAACCAAAGTCCTATACAACTGTAACATGACCTGCCGAGTCTTGTACTCAATATCCCGTCTGATGAAGGCAAGCATGCTGTATGCCTTCTTGACCACTCTTATGGACCTGAACTCCCAGATGTCTCTGTACATCAATTTTCCCCAGGACTCTTCCATTGACCGTATAGTCCGCTCTTGAATTAGATCTTCCAAAATGCATCACCTCGCATTTGCCTGGATTGAACTCCATCTGCCATTTCTCTGCCCAACTCTCCAATCTATCTATATTTTGCTGTATTCTCTGACAGTCCTCCTCGCTATCTGTAACTCCACCAATCTTAGTATCATCTGCAAACTTGCTAATCAGACCACCTCTACCTTCGTCCAGATCATTTATGTATATCACAACCAACAGTGGTCCGAGCACGGATCCCTGTGGAACACCACTAGTCACCTTTCTCCATTTTGAGACACTCCCTCCCACCACTACTCTCTGTCTCCTGTTGCCCAGCCAGTTCTTTATCCATCTAGCTAGTACACCCTGAACCCCACACAACTTCACTTTTTCCATCAACCTGCCATGGGAAACTTTATCAAACTCACAGATTGGCAGAAGCACCAGTGTCCAGCTTGAACTGGATGCTGCATTGATTTACATGTATGACAGCACGCCATCCGTCCGCGGAATCCACATGGAGGATGATAGGCGTCTTGCTGAATTTGAGGAGGATACTCACATGTAGTGATGATGCCCACACGATAGGGGGACTCCAGGCAGTCGTCCTCTGGATCCGTAGTGCTACCAGGATCAGAATCCAGTAAACCTTGCTGTACACATCGAACGTGCTTGCGTTAGAAGTGGGATCGCTGGCCCTTGACTGGTGGTGCAGACCTGCACAAGGCTGCATAATGTCCAGGCTTCCCGCAGTTTAAACATCGCCTGCCTTTTGCAGGGCATTGCCGCTTTAAGTGGGCGGTGCCGCAGTTCGGGCACGACATGATGTTGGCGTCATTACGCTCCGTGCGTCTTCGCACATGCGCAGTGCGGTCAGTCGACATTCGCACCTGCGCAGTTTGGTTTTCGGCCGCTTCGTTCTCCCGTTCGTGTTGCGCATGTGTGGGGCCCGGGAAAAGCGCGCAAAATGATACGGAGGCGCTGCATCCGGGCGATGGCCCGTACACTCTCTACCTTGTGGGAGGCAAGTTGTTCTTGTTCTGCCGATTTGAAACGGGAGAACCGATTTCTCGCATGCTCATGCACTATACACGGCTCGATTGCGACTGGCAGGGTCATGTGCTTAAATTTGAGGAGTTGCTCCCGCAAGGAATCGGAGTGTACCCCAAACACGATCTGATCCTGGATGATGGAATCAGCGGTGTCACCATAATTGCAGGACTGCGCTAATATACGGAGATGAGTTAGAAAGGATTGGAAAGGTTCATCCGTACCCTGAAGGCGTTGCTGGAAGATATAGCGCTCAAAGCTCTCGTTTGTTTCGACTTCACAGTGACTGTCGAACTTCTCCACAACGGTCTTGAATTTGGTCTTGGCCTGGCTGTCGGTAAAATTAAGCGAAGTGAAAATCTGGATTGCTTGGTCCCACGCAGTTAATAGGAGCAGCGCGGTATTTCTGGCATCGGACGCACCCTCGAGGCCCGAGGCCTCAATGTAGAGAAGGAAACTTTGCTTGAAGACCCGCCAGTTGGCTCCGAGGTTGCCGGAGATCCGTAGCTGTGGAGGGGCCTAGATTTTCTCCATGCCGCTGGAAGGCACTTGCTGGTCACGGAATCACTCGAGGTAAACCACTTAGAGATAGTAAACTACTGGTACCATGTCGTGTTATTCATCCTGGGGTAACACGGACTGCAATTGGATGCAGTTGTACTTGAAAGTAGACTCCAAACTGTGACGTTAGTTCAATACGTTTTATCGAACTTGTTAAGCAGTGCACACAGTTCGCTGTGGGTGTGACACTCTACTAATCTAAACGTGCTTGCTATAACTAACTAGACCAGACTAGCTCTGAGCCACCCTCACTGTCACTACAGTTATCACCAGTGGAAAGAGGCAGAATGCTGATGCCTCGTCTGTTTTATAGTGGGGGAACCACCTTCTAGTGTTCTGCCTGGTGATTGGTTGTGTTCTGTCCTGTATGTTGATTGGCTGTACTGGGTACCAGCCACTGCCTGTCTGGATCTCATTATGTGCATGAGTGCATATCATGACAACACCCTGAAGGGCAGCACGGTAGCATTGTGGATAGCACAATTGCTTCACAGCTCCAGGGTCCCAGGTTCGATTCCGGCTTGGGTCACTGTCTGTGCGGAGTCTGCACGTCCTCCCCGTGTGTGCGTGGGTTTCCTCCGGGTGCTCCGGTTTCCTCCCACAGTCCAAAGATGTGCAGGTTAGGTGGATTGGCCATGATAAATTGCCCTTAGTGTCCAAAATTGCCCTCAGTGTTCGGTGGGGTTGCTGGGTTGTGGGGATAGGGTGGAGGTGTTGACCTTGGGTAGGGTGCTCTTTCCAAGAGCCAGTGCAGACCCGATGGGCCGAATGGCCTCCTTCTGCACTGTAAATTCTATGATAATCTATGAAGGGATCACATTTTGTCGCTGACGCCCAATTCAATGGGCCATCACGAACCTTGCCAGAGGCCAATGGTCCCAGAGAATTGTCCCTAAATTATTTAAAACCCACCTCTTGAACTAAACTTTTAGACATCTGTGCTATTGCCGCATTCATTAGTTGGTGTCAACTTTGTTTGACTGTGTTTTTGTGAAGGGCTCTCATTATGTTAAAGCGGACGTGTTGCCAAAAGTGCTGAGGGGTGAATATATGCCCTCGGTTTAAATTCAGCATCATAGGTTCCAGGTGTAACATAAAAATAATAATCTTTATTATTGTCACAAATAGGCTTACATTAACACTTCAATGAAGTTACTGTGAAAATCCCCTAGTGACCACATTCCGGCGCCTGTTCGAGTACTTTGAGGGAGAATTCAGAATGTCCAACTCACCTAACTGCACATCTTTCAGGACTTGTGGGAGGATGCCGGAGCACCCGGATGGATCCATGAAGGCACGGGAAGAACATGCAGACTCCGCACAGACAGTGACCCAAGCTGGGAATCGACCCGGATCTCTGGTGCTGTGTGTGGTGGTATGTATTAGGGGTCATGTGGGACTGTGAAGCCGTGATGCTACTGGCTGACAGATCCCGGGTCCTGGTTGGTTGCCGACTGCCGAACCCGAGCTTCTCCCCGCCGCTTCATTCTGTTGCTGAGCTGCTGGGGACAAGTCTCGCTTAATAATGTCTGAATCGACATCATCACTTCTCGTCTCTCTCATATGTCATTGTGCGCTACAATTTATGAAGCGAGCTTAAAAGACTATGGAGCTCCGGATCGCCCAGGAATGCCTGCGGATCAGCCCCCACGCAACGAACTCGGCAGCAGTATTTAAACACTGGCAAGCATGCTTTGAAGGCTACCTCCGAACGGCCCCCGGCCGGATCACAGAAGACCAGAAAATGCAGGTCCTGCACTCGAGGGTAAGCCCGGAAATTTACCCTCTCATAGAAGCCGCAGAGGATTTCCCGACGGCGCTCGCATTACTGAAGGGCATCTACGTTCGGCCCGTTAACCAGGTCTACGCGCGCCACCAACTCGCAACGAGACGGCAAAGTCCCGGAGAATCGCTAGAAGAATTCTACGCCGCGCTGCAAATTTTGGACGGGGCTGCAGCTGCCCACCGGTGAACGCGATCGAACACACGGACATGCTAATTCGCGATGCATTTGTGGCAGGTATGAACTCTCCCCAAATCCGCCAAAGACTTTTAGAAAGAGAGTCGCTAGGACTCTCAGAGGTACGGGCCCTTGCTGCTTCCCTAGATGTGGCCTCGCAAAACGCCCGCGCCTACGGCTCCGACCGCGCGGCAGCCCCATGGGCTCCGTGGACCCCCATCGCGACAACCCCCCCCCCCCTCGCAGGCTTGCGTGGTTAAAGCGCCAGACAATCCCGGGGGGGCCCGCTGCTATTTCTGCGGCCAAGCGAAACACCCCCGGTAGCGCTGCCCGGCCCGCGCAGCTATTTGTAAAAGCTGCGGCAAGAAGGGCCATTACGCGGCAGTATGCCAGTACCGGGGGGGGTCGCCGCAATCCCCGGAGAAGAACGAGCCCAGCACATCCCAAACGCTCCCCAACCCCCCCCCCCAGCGCCCCATGTGCGACCCGCGGGTGCTGCATTTTGGGTCCCGTGCACCACGAGGGGAGGATGGGCGCCGCCATCTTGTGACCCCCCAGCCACGTGCGATTCATGGGGGTGGACATTTTGTCCACCCCCGACCACATGCGATCCATGGGGGCGGCCATTTTGTCCACCCCCGGCCGCGTGCGATTCATGGACGCCACCATCTTGGTTGACAACAAAGGACCCTAGCATCGACGGCTCCACGGGGTCCGAAGAAAACGCCGTGACACTACTACCACGACTGGCTTCGGTGACACTGGATCAATCACGGCCCCGGACGCTCCAGACGACGACAACAACTGTGCTGATCAACGGACACGAGACACCATGCCTGATCGACTCCGGGATCACTGAAGGTTTTATTCACCCAGACACGGTAAGACGCTGTTTTCTGACCATCCATCCAAGCACGCAAAAGATTTCCCGAGCTGCAGGATCCCACTCCGTAGAGATCAAAGGGTTCTGCATCGCGAACCTAACGGTGCAAGGGAGGGAGTTTAAGAACTACAGGCTCTACGTCCTTCCCAACTCTGCGCGCCCACATTACTGGGATTAGATTTCCAGTGTAACCTGCAGAACCTAACATTTCAATTTGGCGGCCCAATACCCCCACTCACTATCTGCGGCCTCGCAACTCTCAAGGTTGAACCGCCGTCCTTGTTTGCAAACCTCACCCCGGATTGCAAACCCGTCGCCACTAGGAGCAGACGGTACAGCGACCAGGACCGGATATTTATTTGGTCTGAAGTCCAGCGGTTGCTGAAGGAAGGCATAATCCAGGCCAGCAATAGTCCCTGGAGAGCCCAGGTGGTAGTAGTAAAGACCGGGGAGAAGCAAAGGATGGTCGTAAACTATAGCCAGACCATCAACAGGTACACACAGCTAGATGCGTACCCTCTCCCCCGCATATCTGCCATGGTCAATCGGATTGCCCAGTATAAGGTCTTCTCCACCGTGGACCTCAAGTCCGCCTCCAACCAGCTCCCCATCCGCCCAGGTGACCGCAAGTACACAGCCTTCGAGGCAGACGGGCGCCTATACCACTTCCTAAGGGTCCCATTTGGTGTCACAAATGGGGTCTCGGTCTTCCAACGGGAGATGGACCGAATGGTTGACCAGCACGGGTTGCAGGCCACGTTCCCGTATCTCGACAACGTAACCATCTGCGGCCACGATCAGCAGGACCACAACGCCAACCTCCAAAAGTTCCTCCAGACCGCTAACGCCCTGAACCTCACATACAACAAGGAAAAGTGCGTTTTTAGCACAAACCGGTTGGCCACCCTGGGATACATAGTGCGCAATGGGATAATAGGCCCCGACCCCGAACGCATGCGCCCCCTTATGGAATTTCCCCTCCCCCACTCTGCGGCCGCTCTGGCGGCCACCCTTAATCAAGCGGGCAGACCCGTGGCCTTTTTCTCCCGGACCCTCCACACCTCAGAAATCCGCCACTCCTCAGTGGAAAAGGAAGCCCAAGCCATAGTGGAAGCTGTGCGACATTGGAGGCATTACCTGGCCGGCAGGAGATTCACTCTCCTCACTGACCAATGGTCGGTAGCCTTCATGTTCGATAATGCACAGCGGGGAAAAATTAAAAATGACAAGATCTTAAGGTGGAGGATCGAGCACTCCACCTTCAACTATGAGATCTTGTACCGTCCCTGAAAGCTGAACGAGCCGTCCGATGCCCTAATCCGCGGCACATGTGCCAACGCACAAATAGACCGCCTCCAAGCCCTCCACGAGGACCTCTGCCACCCGGGGGTCACTCGATTCTACCATTTCGTAAAGTCCCACAACCTCCCCTACTCTGTGGAGGAGGTCCGTACAGTCACCAGGAACTGCCACATCTGCGCAGAGTGCAAACCGCACTTTTTCAGGCCGGATAGAGCGCACCTGATCAAGGCTTCCCGCCCCTTTGAACGCCTCAGTTTGGATTTCAAAGGGCCCCTCCCCTCCACTGACCACAATGCATACTTCCTGAACGTGGTGGACGAGTACTCCCGTTTCCCCTTCGCCATCCCCTGCCCCGACATGACAGCGGCCACAGTTATTAAAGCCCTTGGCACCATATTCACACTGTTCGGTTGCCCCGCGTATATCCATAGCGACAGGGGGTCCTCCTTCATGAGTGACGAGCTGCGCCAGTTCCTGCTCAGCAAGGGCATAGCCTCGAGCAGGACGACCAGCTACAACCCCCGGGGGAACGGGCAAGTAGAGAGGGAGAACGGCACGGTCTGGAAGACCGTCCTACTGGCCCTACGGTCTAGGAGTCTCCCAGTTTCCCGGTGGCAGGAGGTCCTCCCGGATGCTCTCCACTCCATCCGGTCGCTGCTGTGTACCACCACTAACCAAACGCCTCATGAGCGCCTCCTTGTCTTCCCCAGGAAGTCCTCCTCCGGAACATCGCTGCCGACCTGGCTGGCGGCCCCAGGACACATCTTGCTCCGGAAACATGTGCGGGCGCACAAATCGGACCCGTTGGTCGAGAGGGTTCACCTTCTCCACGCGAACCCACAGTACGCCTACGTGGAGTACCCCGACGGCCGACAGGACACGGTCTCCCTGCGGGACCTGGCGCCCGCCGGCAACACTCACACCCCCTCGACACCGATCATCCCCTCCCTGCCACCGGCGCACCCCGCCACCGCCCCCTTCCTGGGGGGGATCGGTCCTCCTCCCGTGCCCGCCCAGGAGTAAAACAGGAACAAACACCGAAACGCTCCCGGAGACGACAACGCCCGAACAAGCACCTGCACCACCACCGGGGCTGAGGCGATCGACGAGGAAAACCAGACCGCCCGCTCGACTCGTGGAATCCGCATGACACCAAGAATGTTGTTGTAACAAAAAAATATTTTTTGCTATTATTGTAAATAGTTTTTCACAAACTTGTACATAGCCCAGTGTAGGGCTAAAACTGTAGTAACATGTCCGAAAGTTTCCTTCCAGGGCCAGCCTTGTAAACCCCTACCACCATGCGAACCACCACCCCGCCGGGTTCCTTTTTAACAAGGGGTGAATGTGGTGGTATGTATTAGGGGTCATGTGGGACTGTGAAGCCGTGATGCTATTGGCTGACAGATCCCAGGTCCTGGTTGGCTGCCGACTCCTGGCTCTGCCCTGAAGGCGGAGTATAAGAACCCGAGCTTCTCCCCGCCGCTTCATTCTGTTGCTGAGCTGCTGGGGACAAGTCTTGCTTAATAAAGCCTGAATCGACTTCATCACTTCTCGTCTCTCTCGTAAGTCATTGTGCGCTACACTGTGAAGCAAGATAGTTCTAACTTTCGTGCCACCCAGTGTATCTTCTTTCACTGCTGGAAGCAGGGTTCAAATTGGAGGTGAGCAGAGAGAAAATGAACTAGCTCACTTAGGAGGCAGCACGGTGGCACAGTGGGTTGCACTGCTGCCTCAGTGCCAGGGATCCGGGTTAAATTCTGGCCTTGGGTGACAGGATGGAGTCTGCACGTTCTTCCATGTCTGCATAGGTTTCCTCTGGGTGCTCCGGTTTCCTCCCACGGTCCAAAGATGTGCAGGTTGGATGGATTAGCCAGGATAATTTGCCCCATAGTGTCCAACAATGTGCATGTTGGGTGTGGTTATGGGGTTACAAGGATAGTGCTGGGCAGTGGAACCTAGCCCCGATGCTCTTTCAGAGGGTCGGTGAAGACTTGATAGGTCAATGTGGGGATTCTATGATTCTATGAAGTGAAGTGCCTAGCTTGTACCATGCTCAGACTGAGCCATGGCCCCATAGAAAGATTAAAAAGTCCAGAAAACTTACAGCCCAGACAGAGATAATTTTACCCATCAGTAAATGGCGGTTAGTAAAGAGGTGGCCAGCCTACTCCCAAAGTCCAGCTATTGGCCTTCAGCCCTCCAAGTTAATGCACTTAACAAAGTATTTTCCATGCAGTGTGCTTCCTGGCTCTATCACCCCTTCAAGCAGCGAATTCCTGACCCTCGGCCATTCCCTCGGTGAAAAAGTATCTCCACATCACCCCTCTAATACTTATACCGCAGTTACATTAGTCTGATTATTCTGTCTGCTCTATCCATGTTCCTCACAAATTTTTCACACCTCAATTCAAACTCCCGTAGGCCTTCTGTGTTCGAATGAAAACCAACAGGCCTATCTAACCTTTTCTCACAGCGAAAACTCTGAATTTCAGGCAGTGTGTTGTGAGTGATGCTTCTCGCAGAAGCATTTATTCTTGTAAATATTGAAAATCACCTCAAAGTGTAACAAAGAGAGTGACTCGAAACTGACCATCACCAGTTTATTTCAGCTTATTATAATTCATTGTTGAGATGCGCGTGTTGTTGTCGAGGCCCAAATTTATTGGCCATCCCTCATTGGCTCTGAGAGGTTGGTGATCAGTTTGTTATCTACATGACTGCAAGCCCAGAATGCTTTGCGTTTGGGTGCACCCTAAGTATTGGAGAAATAAAATATATCCACTTCTGCTCAACAATGCTGCATCCTGTTTAATTCAAACAAGCTTCTGGGCAGAATTTTCCAGCCCCTCCCACTGACAGCATTTTACAGTCCCACAAAAGTCAATGGCATTTTCCACGGCTCAACATATCTCGCACCACCTTCCCTGCGGATAAGACGGTAAAATTCTGCCCATTGTTCCTGCAATCTTCACACGCATTCATACAATAGGGCAGGAAAAATTTGGCAGGGTTAATGCATTATTTCTGAGCTGTGCTTTGCACTGTTCAATTTGTGTTAGATACAGGGTGAATTGTGATGACTCTGGGCCAGGTTTCCTCATCATCCAGTTACTCTGATTACAATGATACTAATACGTACAGGGACGGTGCATTAGTGTCAGGATCAAAGTTAGATCTCGAAACTCTGCACCATTCAATCATCCAACTCTGACGTGTTAGGCCCACCTCGTCCTTGCCTATTTCATTGATCTGTCCTCTGACAACTTTTGCTTCATTTTCTGCAACATTCTCCCATTATCAGGCAGGATATTTCTTGGTAATTTTGTACAAATTGATTCCCTGATCTGGGACAGTGTGAACAATTTCGGAATCGAAGTACTCTGGAAGAACCTTCTCGTAAAAATCAACGGTTCCCAGTTCCACCCACATCTTAGAGCAGAAGTAAATGATCGTGTTTTGATTGCTCAGGTGTTGCAGGGTCGCGATCAGAAAATGGAATTCTGATGGCCTGTAGATGATATCGGAGCCAAGGATGTAGTCGTAGTCTGTGGGGAACTGCTCGTGGTCTTTACCCCACATTAGAGCGGACACTTTTGCCCGTGGCATCATGTCACTGGTGATGTTTTTGCTGACGTTGTACTCTAATTGATCCAGAACGAACGGTCGATCAGTCAAAGTTACATCACCACCTGCCAGAGGAATGTTAAAGGGTCACAACTTATTTCCATTTATTGCTTTTCTTTGACAGCATTACAAACGATAAATGTGGACAGAGACGATTCTGGGCAAAGCAGATTAATGCAGTGAATGACACACTTCTGCAGAATATTGGCACCGAGGGAGCAAGCAGGATGTTGGATCATCAAACTCATTGGGCAACATTTATTGACCTGTGTTCAATAACAATGTAAATTTTTAGAAGAATGAGGTGATCTTATTGAAACATATGACATCCTGAGGGGATTTGATTGGGGAGAAACCATCCATTTGTCTCCAGTTGTGAGAAAACAAATGTTTTCTCCCAGATGGTCGTCAGACTGTGGAATTCTCTTCCCCAGAGATCAGTGAAGGCTGCATCATTGAATTTACTCAAGGCAGAGTTAGACAGATTTTGGGTCAATTATGGGGATCACAGCCAAGAAAGTGGAGTTGGGACCACAACCGGATCAGCCAATGATGTGACTGACTGGTGGAGCAGACTTGGGGGGGGGGGGGGGGGGTGAATGGCTCACACCTGCATCTATGTCTTTATAAATTCAGCAACATGTGTTGAAGCTTTGCCATTAGATTTTGCAGATTTGAATCCAGTGAAAATTTATGAAATTAGAAAAATGTCTTCAGGACAAAACTAGATCTTAACGTCCTGCGACAGTGTGACACCCAGGATAGTCTCCCAAATGTTATTTCTGCTGGCGAGCTCAATATCATCCCTTCGAGCTGCCATACTATAGTGAATAGGAGGCTATTGGATGTACATTGAAACTGTGGTAAACCACTGTTGCACCTATATTAGGTGATGTATGGTAGGACCTGTACTACAGGTACAACGGTAGTCCCTGCCTGCTGGCTCCGCCCAGTAGGCGGAGTATAAATATGCGCGTCCTCCGTGCAGCAGCCATTTCACCAGCTGCTGTGGGAGGCCACACATCTTAGAGCAATAAAGTCTCAGTTGTATTCAACTCTCGTCTTTGTGCAGTTGACGGCAGCATGGTAGCATTGTGGATAGCACAATTGCTTCACAGCTCCAGGGTCCCAGGTTCGATTCCGGCTTGGGTCACTGTCTGTTCGGAGTCTGCACATCCTCCCCGTGTGTGCGTGGGTTTCCTCCGGGTGCTCCGGTTTCCTCCCACAGTCCAAAGATGTGCAGGTTAGGTGGATTGGTCATGATAAATTGCCCTTAGTGTCCAAAATTGCCCTTAGTGTTGGGTGGGGTTGCTGGGTTGTGGGGATAGGGTGGAGGTGTTGACCTTGGTAGGGTGCTCTTTCCAAGAGCCGGTGCGGACTCGATGGGCCAAATGGCCTCCTTCTGCACTGTACATTCTATGATAATCGTGCATCAGAAACACAATTGGTTCACTCATGTCCTTCAGGAATGGGCAAGCCACCCTCAACTAGACTGCCCCATATGTGGTTCGATTCTCATTGAATATGATCAATTCTCCATTCTCCTCCCAAGCACCCAGGAAGACAAAGGATTAAGTCAGCTGTCACCTAGCAGGAAGTTAGGATGCAAAATGTACACCGTGTCCAGTTGAGCCAACAAGATCCTGTTCACGATCAACAAGAGACAGGTGGATAATTTAGGAACATTTCAAAAGAAAACTTGCTAATCAACAGTCTGTCATAGTCGTACACACAGAATCAAAGCTTCTGTCCAGAGAGGACATTGTTGATAGTGTGATGGGAGTTCTCAGCACATTGGACAGGATAGATGAATAACAGATTTGCCATCAAAGTCTGACATGCCTGAGCGAGGGTGCGTCAAAGGAAGCAGCACAATCATATGCCACACAATCCTGGCAGTGTAGAGTCTGGCATAACTCCATCATTCTTAAGCAAAGGGACCAAGGCTGGTTCAATGTGGGGTGTACAAGAGTATCCCGGGACTAAATCAGGGGCATATGAAAATATAGCAGGAAATGAGTGAAATGACAAACAGATGGACATAAATTGTAAACACTGAGGGCACGATACCATGCACAGAGCTCAGTCACCCCATAAATAATGGATCAGGAGAAAGATATGCAAGTCTGTCACACCCAGTCGCAAAATTCTAGTGGACAACGAAACACCCTCTAAAGGAGGAACCTTTGTGAACATTCGCACCTTCAACAAATTTGGTATCCGTCACATGAGCACAAAAGATTGAAGTGTTTATAACCATCTTCAAGCTGTAAGGGCCCTTCCTGTTGATTCCTTATTTCCCATTTTGTTTACTTTGTGGTTATTATTTTTGATCCATGCATGTTTAATGGACAGATGCCTTTAAGTCGGGCAGAGGGTGTGAGAGGAGCTGACAAGTTGCAAAATAAAACAAAATTTGAAGAGGATGAAGTAGAAACCTTTTTTCGGGCATGTGTGAAAATAGCAATCCAAAGGGAGTGAGTGGTCAAAAGGAAAGTGGATATTACCCATGCAAAGTAAATCGGCGAGTCGGGCGGAGGAAGTTTTATGTTTTCCTGTCAAAGGGGGTGTCTAAGGATTATGGTGAAGTAAAAAATACTATTCTAGGTGAATGTGAATTTGTTCCCAAGGCATATAGGCAAAAGTGTCAGAATTTAAAGAGACAACCAAGTCAGATTGATGCCGTATTTGAAAGGGTTTAAGCGGAACAATTTTAATCGCTGGGTATGAGCATTCGTTACTTGAAATTACTTATGAGACTCTGAGAAAGATCCTTCTCTTGGAAGATTTTAAGAATTACCTACCTTCTGTGAAAAGGTCACATGTTGAAGACCAAAGGGTGATGACCACAAAGCAAGCAGCCATTGTGGCTGATGATTATGAGCTGATCCATAAACATCGCCCCAGAAAATTGAAAAGGATAGGAAGTGGGAGAGTGAAAAACAGGTAGGAAGTCAAGATCCCCATCCCAGACCAGGAAGGATTGTAGGAACTGGGGGTGATAGTGAGATTCAAAGGCCTAGGTGTTATCATTGTAATAAGGTGGGGCACGTTCATTCAGCATGTTGGAAGTTGCAAGGAAAACCCATAGGACCTATTGGAGTTCATAAGGAGGATTCTGAAAAGGGAACAAAAGTGGAGGGCAGACTGTAGCTCTAACTGGACTTAGCTGTGGGAACAGGTATGACGAATGAGGTAGCTGAGAGGATTTTTGTCTAAGGGGAAGATCACCCCATTTTCATCAACCGAAGTCGCAGAACCCAGAATTATTTTAAGGGACACAGGTGCTCCTCAAACTCTCTTGCTGGTGAAGGATTTGGTTTTCCCTCCAAAGAGTTCAATGCAAGCTAAGGTATCAGTAAATGGGCTAAGTGGAGATGGTATCCCAGTTCCATTGTATAAAGTAAAATTAGAGTGTAATTTATTGTCAGGTCCAGGGGCTGGATTCTCCAGTATCGGCGCGATGTCCGCCAACCGGCGCCAAAAACGGCGCAAATCAGTCCGGCATCGCGCCGCCCCAAAGGTGCGGAATCCTCTGCATCTTGAGGGGCCGAGCCCTCACCTTGAGGGGCTAGGCCCGCGTCGGTCTGATTTCCGCTCCGCCAGCTGGCGGGAAAGGCCTGTGGTGCCCCGCCAGCTGGGGGCGGAAATGACTTTGCCGGGCGGCGCATGCGCGGGAGCGTCAGCAGCCACTCACGGCATCCCCGCGCATGCGCAGTGGAGGGAAAACCAAATCCTTCACCAGCAAGAGAGTTTGAGGAGCACCTGTGTCCCTTAAAATAATTCTGGGTTCTGCGACTTCGGTGGAGACCATAGCGAAGGCGGAGGGAAAACAGTGCCCCCTCCGGTGGCGGAGAATTCGCGACATGGCGGGGGCGGGATTCACGCCGGCCCCCGGCGATTCTCCGACCCGGTGGGGGGTTGGAGAATCGCGCCCCAGTAGTTATTGGAGATTAAGGTCACTCCACAATCAGATGCTAGAGTGGCCAAAGTGTTTGGCAGGACTTAATTAATTAATCCCCAGGTAGCAGATCACGAGATACATAAATTAGCACAGTCAGCGCTTACAGATGTTGAGGCTGCTGGAGTTCCAGACTGTTATTACATTAAGATGGAGTTCTGATGAGGAACTTCAGACATCCTCATGAAAATGACTTGTCACGAGTAGGCTTCAAATGAAGTTACTGTGAAAAGCCCCTAGTCGCCACATTCCGGCACCTGTTCGGGGAGGCTGGTACGGGAATCGAACCGTGCTGCTGGCCTGCCTTGGTCTGCTTTTAAAAGCCAGCGATTTAGCCCAGTGTGCTAAACCAGCCCCAGTAGACCTGAGGACAAGGAATGGACAATTATTCATCAAACAGTGGCACTGGCCAAATATCGTGGGAAATACTGCGGATAGCACACGAGATACCAATGGCGGGATATGTGGGAATTCGGAAAACTCAGGCATCAGACAACAGGCATTTTTCCAGGACTGCATAAGGGTAAAGTGCGATTCTGTATAACCTGTCATACCTGTCAGGTAATAGGTAGACCACATGTGATTAAACCCGCAACTCTGATACGCATACCAGTGTTTGAAGAATTATTCAGTGGGTATCGGTAGATAGTGTAGGATAGTTTCCTAAAATGAAGGCAGCGCATCATGGATATGACAACCCAATTTTCAGAAGTTATACCTTTGAGAATAGGAAATGGTGGAAAAGCTGATGCAGTTTTTCACACGCCAGGGCTTACCCTTCTCAGTACAATCTGACCAGGGTTCTAACTTCATGTCTAAAATTGTGCAGGTCATAATTTGTGGTTCATATATCAAACACTTATCCACAAACCCAGGGAGCTTTGGAGCAATATCATCAGACTCTCAAGACAATGATTAGGGCTTTTTGCCATGAATATCCAAAGAGATTGGGACAAGGAATTGGATTTTGCCACCAGAGATTCTTCAAACAAATTTACCCATAAGGCATAAGAGCAGAATTAGGCCCCTCGGCCCATCTCGTCTGCTCCGCCATTCAATCATGCTTGATATTTTTCTCATCCCCATTCTCCTGCTTTCTCCCCCTAACCCCTGATCCCTTTATTAATCAAGAAGCTATCTATCTCCGTCTTAAAGACATTCGGTGATTTGGCCTCCACAGCCTTCTGCAGCAAAGAGTTCCACAGATTCACCACCCTCTGGCTGAAATAATTCCTCCTCATCTCTGTTTTAAACGATCATCACTTTAGTCTGAGATTGTGTCCTCTGCTTCTCGTTTTTCCTACTGGTGAAAACATCCTCTCCACATCCACTCTATCCAGGCCTCGCAGTATCCTCTAAGTTTCAATAAGATTGCCCCATATCTTTCTAAACTCCAACGAGTACAGACCCATAGTCCTCAACTGTTCCTCATACGACAACCTCTTCATTCCAGGGATCATTTTTGTGAACCTCCTCTGGACCCTTTTCAAGGCCAGCACATCCTTCCTTAGATACAAGGACCAAGACTGCTCATAATACTCCAAATGGCCAGAGCCTTATACAGCCTCAGAAGTACATCCCTGCTCTTGTATTCAAGCCCTCGCAACATAAATGCTAACATTGCACTTGCCTTCCTAACTGACGACATTAACCTTAAGAGAATCATGAGTCCCTTTGGGCTTCTGATTTCCTCAGCATTTCCCTATTTAGGAAATAGTCTGTGCCTCCATTCCTCTTTCCAAAGTGCATAACTTCACACTTTTCCACATTGTGTTCCATCTGCCACTTCTTTGCCAACTCTCCCAGCCTGTCAAGTCCTTCTGCAGCCCCCCTGCTTCCTCAATACTACCTGTCCCTGATCTTTGTATCATCTGCAAACGTAGCAACAGTGCCTTCCGTTCCTTCTTCCAAATCATTAATGTATATTGTAAAAAGTTGTGGTCCCAGCATCGATCCCTGAGGCACACCACTAGTCACCGGCTGCCATCCTGAAAAAGACCCCTTTATCCCCATTCTCTGCCTTCTACCAGTCAGTCAATCCTCTATCCATGCCAGGATCTTACCCTTAACATCATGGGCTCTTAATTTACTTAACAGTCTCCTAGCCGCACCTTGTCAAAGGCCTTCTCGAAATCTAAATAAATCACTTCCACTGGTTTCCTTTGTCTAACTTCCTTCTTACCTCCTGTCATGTGAGTGTCCCTTTAAGAAAGGTTTAGTCTCTTATCATGTGACTTGTAGCACATTGGACTGTGGCTGTCAGGTGAGAGGTTTTTCTTTTACTTTTCAGATCCAGTTTGACTGCTTTGGAAGGAGAAGGAGAAAGAAGCGTTTTTCCTGTCGTTCTCTGTTTTCATTTTAAAAGCTGTTCCAGTAAAAAGCACATTTGTTGTGGCTAACTTTAAAGATATAGCTGCTTTCCGGACGGAGTTTGAATCTGCTGGTTGGAACTGGATCAGAATTTCAGGAAAAGGACCAGTTCCATTCAAGTGAGGACACAGTGTGCTGGGCCACACCCTTGAAAAGGGGTTTTGGTTTAATTGGATTTTGTTATTGATTTGGAACAGCTAAGGGGGAATTCATTTTGTGTTATACCTAGATTACTGTAGCTGCGTGATGTCTTTGTGTTTGTAATTGATAAAAATTCTTGCTGTGTTTATATATATATATATATATATATATATATATGTTAACTACATTCTTAGAATAAACATTGTTTTGATTAAAGTGTCTTTGAAGTCTGATGAATCACACCTGCAGTGAAGGCTTTTGTGCTCATCCCAGCCAAATTCAACAGGAAGGCTGAACTTCATAATACACTTTGGAATTTCTAAGCCCTGGCCCATAACACTTCTCAAAGAACTCTTACAGATTTGTCAGGCATGACCTTCCCTTGACAAAGCCATGCTGACTCAGTCGTATTTTAACTTTCACTTCCAAGTACTCCGCAATCTCATCTTTAATAATGGACTCTAGCGGACGTCCGGTGGCGACAATGGAGTGAAAGGTCGCACATTCAGCAGCTCTCGCCCTCAGTGATTTTTTTAATGGTTTTTAAGACGGATTTTTCAGGAAATGTCTCAACATAAGTTGATCGAAGGGAGAGGAAAAGAAGGTGACCCTCAATTTATGGAATCGTGCCCAAATAAGAGTCGAAAAAGAAAAAACCAAAAGGTGAGTGAAAGCAAGGCTCAGAGGTCATCGGGCACAATGGTAATGAGACAAAGCGTGCCCATGCCAGCTCACTGGTCGATGGAGCAATGGGTCGAGTACCTGGATGAGAAGTTCGACCGGTATCGTAAGGAGTGTGCAGAAGACATGGCCCAAGTGATAGCCTCGATTAAGGAGGAGGTTGAACGGGTGGAGGAGAAAATGACGACCCAGAGGCAGGAGATTCTAAAGTTGCAGGAGCAGGAGACTGAACGCGAGGAGGAGTCCGCTGCGATGGCTTTGGAAATTAGCACACTACAGGACAGCCAGAAACGACTGCTGGATAAGGTAGAAGACTTGGCGAACCGGTCTCGCAGGCAAAATATCTGAATCGTCGGGCTGCCAGAGGGAAAGGAGGGATCAGATGCGGGTGCTGATGTACCATCAATGAATACGAGACGAATGGTGAACTATTGAGGCTTTATTGTGTGAGATGGAACCAAGAATGGGGGCAGCGCAGGAGAGCGTACACTTTTATACAGAGCCTGCTGGGTGGAACCAGCAGGCTGGGATTTACTGCAATGACTGGAGTACAATGGCAGTACCGTAATACACGTAGCGTATGATAAGTGGTGTTCACCACATTCACCCCCTGTTTAAAAAAGAGTCCAGCGGGGGTGAAGCGAAGTTACAGGTCGAGTCTGTTGGGGGCTTTGACCCTCCGCCGCGATCGCCTCAGTCCCGGTTGTGGTGTGGGCGCCGATGTGGGTACCTGCAACTCCGGGAGTGTGTTGTCCTCTCCTTCTTCACCCAGTAGTGGATCCGGTGGGGGGAGACGGGCGCTGCCGGGGTCGGGGTTGCGGTGATAGTCGCTGGTGGGGGAGTGAACGGCACAGGGGCAGGGGTGGCAACCGGAGGGGGAGGGGACGGTACCAGGTCGGGGGTAGTGGTGATGGTGGATGGGGAACCAGCGGGTGCCAGGTCCCGGAGGGAGACTGTTTCCTGTCGCCCGTCATGGTGTGCCACGTAGGCATACTGTGGGTTCACATGATTTATGGCTCCTCGCATGCTTCCAGAGGAGGACGGGCCCAGGAACAGTCAGCCAGGTTGGGAGCGAGACCCCGGAGGTGGACTTCCTAGGAAGGCAAACACACGTTCGTCTGGGGTCTCAGTGGTAGCAGTGCACAGGAGCGACCGGATGGAATGGAGCGCATTGGGGAGGACCTCCTGCCAGCAGGAGACCAGGAGACTCCTTAGACCAAAGGGCCAGCAGGACGGCTTTCCAGACCGTCGTGTTCTCCCTCGCCACCTGCCCGTTTCCCCGGGGGTTGTAGCTGGTCGTCCTGCTCGAGGCGATGCCTTTGCTGAGCAGGGACTGACGCAGCTCATCGCTCATGAAGGAGGATCCCCGATCGCTATGGATGTAGGTGGGGAAACCGAACAAGGTGAAGATATTGTGTAGGGCCTTGATGACAGTGGCAGAAGTCATGTCAGGGCATGGGATGGCGAAAGGGAAATGGGAGTACTCATCAATGATATTGAATATTAAGGAAGTACACGTTGCGGTCAGTGGAGGGGAGGGGCCCTTTGAAGTCGATGCTGAGGCGGGAGGGGCGGGAGGCCTTCACCAGGTGCGCTCTGTCCGGCCGGTAGAAGTGCGGTTTGCACTCCGCGCAGACCTGGCAGTCCCTGGTCACAGTCCTGACCTCCTCGGTGGAGTAGGGCAGGTTGCGGGCCTAGATAAAGTGGAAGAACCGGGTGACCCCCGGGTGTCAGAGGTCGTTGGGAGAGCCCGAAGGCGGTCTACTTGTGCGCTGGCACATGTACCACGGGACAGGGCACCTGGGGGCTCATTGAGTTTCCCAGGTCAATACAAGATCTCGTAGTTATAGGTGGAGAGTTTGATCCTCCACCTCAAGATCTTGTCGTTCTTAATCTTTCCCCGCTGTGTGTTACTAAACATGAAGGCAACCGACCGTTGGTCAGTGAGGAGAGTGAACCTCCTGCCGGCCAGGTAATGCCTCCAATGTCGCACAGCTTCCACAATGGCTTGGGCCTCCTTTTCGACAGAGGAGTGGTGGATTTCGGAGGCATGGAGGGTGCGGGAGAAGAAAGACACGGGTCTGCCCGCCTGGTTGAGGGTGGCGGCCAGAGCCACGTCCGATGCGTCGCTCTCCACCTGAAAGGGGAGGGACTCGTCGACTGCGTGCATCGTGGCCTTGGCGATGTCCGCCTTGATGTGGTTGAAGGCCCGGCGGGCCTGTCATCAGGGGGAAATTGGTGGACTTGATGAGTGGGCGGGCCTTGTCCGCATAATTAGGGACCCACTGGGTGTAATATGAGAAGAATCCCAGGCATCGTTTCAGTGCCTTGGGACAGTGAGGGAGGGTGAGTTCCAGGAGGGGGCGCATGCGGTCAGGGTCGGGCCCTAGTACTCCATTTTCCACAACGTAGCCAAGAATGGCTAAACGGGTCGTGCGGAAAATGCATTTCTCATTATTATAGGTAAGGTTAAGGAGTTTAGCGGTGTGGAGGAATTTCTGGAGATTCGGGTCGTGGTCCTGCTGGTCGTGGCCGCAGATGGTGACGTTATCCAGATACGGGAATGTGGCCCGCAATCCGTACTGGTCAACCATTCGGTCCATCTCTCGCTGGAAGACCGACACCCCATTGGTGACGCCGAAGGTAACCCTAAGGAAATGGTAGAGGCGGCCATCTGCTTCGAATGCAGTGTATTGGTGGTCCTCCGGGTGGATGGGGAGCTGGTGGTATGTGGATTTCAAGTCAACTGTGGAGAAGAGTCGATACTGCGCAATCTGATTGACCATGTCAGATATGTGTGGAAGGAGGTACGCTTCGAGCTGCGTGTACCGATTCATGGTCTGACTGAGTCGATGACCATCCGGTGTTTCACCCCAGTCTTAACTACCATCACTTGAGCTCTCCAGGGGTTGTTACTGGCCTCAATGACCCCCTCCCACAGAAGCCACTGGACTTCCGACCTGATAAAGGTCCTGTCCTGTGCACTGTACTGTCTGCTCCTTGTGACGATGGGCTTACAGTCCAGGGTGAGGTTTGCGAAGAGTAAGGGTGGATCAACCTTAAGGGTCGTGAGGCCACAGACGGTGAGGGGGGGGGGCAGGGGTCCGCCGAACTTCAGAGTAAGGCTCTGGAGGTGGCACTGGAAATCGAGACCCAGTAACAGGGCAGCACAGAGGTGGGGGCGGACGTAGAGCTGAAGTTGCTGTACTCTACACCCTGTACCGAGAGGGTCGCGGCGCTGTACCCCCGGATCTGTACGGAATGGGATCCGGAGGCCAGGGAGATTTCTGGGTGACGGGGAGAACCGGGAGGGAGCAGCGCCTTACTGTAGCTGGGTGAATGAAACTCTCCGTGCTCCCGGAGTCGAAGAGGCAGGTCGTCTCGTGCCCGTTGATCCGTACGGTCGTTGTAACGGTTGCGAGGTTGCGAGGCCGAGACTGATCGAGGGTGATGGAGGCAAGCTGCGGGAGGTGGCGGGAGGGCTGATCGGCAGCGGCGGAGGTATCGGCGGCCAGCGTACGGCCAGGTGAGCAGGGATCCTAGGGTGCGTTCCAAGATGGTGCCGAAGATGGCGGCGCCCACGGGGCGCACGTGGCGGCGAAGAAGCCCTTGGATCGCACCTAGGGGGTGTAGCGATGCTGGACCTGGAAACGGCAGCGACCGATCGGGCCTGGCAAACGGTGACAAAGTGGCCCTTCTTGCCACGCCCGTTGCAGGTCGCGCTCCGTGCTGGGCAGCGTTGTCTGGGGTGCTTGTTCTGGCCACAAAGTTAGCATTTGCGTTAGCTGGCTGCCGCACGGCGCAGGCGTGCGGTGCACCCGGGTCGGATGATGGTGGGGCCCATGACGCCCACGGGGGTGCGGCGCGGTCGGAGGTGTAGGACTCCAGATTGCGGGAGGCCACTCCCAAGGAGTTAGCGAGCTTTACAGTCTCTGTAAGGCCGAGTGTACCCCCTCTAATAATCGCTGGCGGACGTAATTGGACTTAATGCCTGTCACATAGGCGTCTCTGATCAGCAGTCCCGTGTGTTGGACTGCCGACACCGCCTGGCAATTACAGTTTCTGTCAAGTATCCGTAAAGCACGCAAGAAATCATCCTGAGACTCCCCCGGGAGCTGCCGTCCTGTGGCCAGGAGGTGCCTGGCGAAGACCTGATTTACAATCCTGATATACTGTCCTTTCAGTAGTTCTATCGCCTCCGTGTAAGTGGGAGCGTCCCGAATGAGGAGGAAGACTTGTGGGGTCACCCGTGCGTAGAGTATTTGGAGCTTCTGTGGGTCTGAGATGACTTCTGTGGATGCTCCAAGATATCCTTTAAAGCTAGTGCTCGAAATTCGCTGTGGCGTCGGCTGCGTGAGGGTTCAACTCCAGGGGATCCGGCTTGAGTAAGACGTTCACCTTCAAAATTCGAGCACAATAAATTGATGCACCATCAATGACTACGAGACGAATGGTGAACTATTGAGGCTTTATTGTGCTAGAGGTTGAGCCTCCTGCAGCTGGAACCAAGAATGGGGACAGCGCAGGAGAGCGTACACTTTTATACAGAGCCTGCTGGGTGGAACCAGCAGGCCGGGATTTACCGTAATGACTGGAGTACAATGGCAGTACCGTAATACACGTAGTGTGTGATCAGTGGTGTCTACCACAGGTACTTATGTGGGGAAGATGGTGCAGGAGATGGTCGGGGCCGATATGTTTGACAAGCCGCTGGAGGTGGACCGGGCACATAGGGTGCTCGTACATAAACCCCAGGGTCGTGAGCCCCCAAGGGTGGTGAGGCTACATCGATTCCTCGACAAGGAGCGTATCATGAAGTGGGCCAGGCAGACCAAACGGTACATGTGTGAAGAGTCAAAGATCCGGGTGTACCAAGACTGGGGACCAGATCTCGCAAAGAGTTCTGTGCAAAGAGTTCACGTAGTCTTCTCTTGCAGGCTTGGACATCCTCCGAGGCCCTTGAAGACCTTTTGACCCGAGCCGACCTGACCTCTGCGACCTGGAAGAAGGTCGAGCCCAAACCGGAAGTGAAGCCCAAACCTCGATTTGGAGTCGACCCGGACCTCGGAGCTCCCAACCTGGCCTAACTACCGCCGCCGGCCACCGGATCACCTTGCCCAGTCCGGGAGCTGCCGACCCAACCCCTGACGGCAGGACCCGGCCCAACGCGACCCCGAGAGACCCGACCCGGAGAGGCCCGCCCAACAACCCGACCTACCTGGTAATGGAAGAAAGAAAAACCCACGTGGAGGCCTGACCAGGACTACTTCAAGTTCCGACCCCAGGAGCGCCCAGGAAGGGTACAGAACACGGGACCCAGCCCAACCTTCCTCAGGAAGCCCCTGCCCACGACCCAGGACCCCGAAACGGCAGAGACCCTGCGCAAGGACCCAAACGCGCTGCAATGTATTCCCGCGTCCGCAGAACGCCGGGACCCATCCAGATCGCAAACATGCCCCCCTAGCAACCCCTCTACCTCAACCAGTGCCCGGGACCCTGTCAGACACGACCCCAGATATGTAAACAGTGCCCTGGTCCCCGCCAGCGCCCTGGTCCCCGCCAGCGCCCTGGTCCCCGCCAGACGCAACCACCTACCTTCCACAAGAGCTGACATCGGCCATCGGATCCCAGGATCTTCCAGCAGCAGCCGCCGACCGAGGAAGCGAGGGAAACGCGCCGGTCTGCAGGTTAGACTGAAGCAACGCGGTTTCAAGACCCCCTCTCCCCAGCATACTCCTGGCAAATGTCCAAGCGATCGAAAACAAGCTGGATGAACTTAACGCCAGACTTACCTCCCAGAGGGAAGTAAGAGACCGCTGTGTGCTCTGTTTCACAGAGACATGGCTCACCCCCGCCTCACCGGACTGTGCCATACAACCTGAAGGCTTCTCAATTCACCGGGCGGACCGCACGGCATCATCAGGCAAAGCGAAGGGTGGAGGGGTTTGCCTCCTCATCAACTCCTCCTGGTGCTTGGATGTGGCGACTCTCGTGACCTACTGCTCCCAGACCTGGAATACCTGACCGTGAAGTGCCGCCCATATTATCTTCCACGTGAGTTCACTTCAGCCATTATCACAGCGATCTACATCCCACCCCAGTAGTGAGGAAGGTGCTGGACGAACTATACACAGTTATAAACAACTACGAATCAGAACACCCGGAGGCCTTGTTCATCGTGGCCGGAGACTTCAACAAGGCCAACCTCAAGATTGTACTGCCAAAATTCCACCAGTACATCTCCTGTCCCACCAGGGGCGACAACACTCTTGACCACTGCTACTCAAAAATCAAGGGTGCCTACCGTTCCATCCCCCGACCGCACTTTGGGAAATCAGACCATAAGACGGTGCTCCTTCTCCCGGCATCCAAGCAGAATCTCAAGCGGGAGAATCCAGCTAAGGAGGTTGTGCAGTGCTGGTCCGAGGAGACAGAAGAGCTCTTACGTGACTGCTTAGAGACAGTGGACTGGTCCATATTTAAGAACTCAGCGACCAACTTAAATGAGTATGCCACCACCGTCACAGACTTCATCAGCAAACGTGTGGACGACTGCGTGCCAAAGAAAGCAGTATGTGCGTTCCCCAACCGGAAACCATGGCTCAATCGCGAGATTGAGTCCCCACTGAAGGACAGATCTGAGGCGTTCAAGGCAGACGACCCTGACCTATACAAGAAATCCAGGCACGACCTCTGCAAAGCCATCCGAGATGCCAAGAGAGAAGATCAAACCAAGCTAGAGTCACAGACAGACTCTCGGCGGTTGTGGCAAGGACTAAACAACATAACGGGCTACAAAGCGAAGCCGAACAGTATCTCTGGCAGCAGCGCACCCCTCCCTGATGAACTCAGTGCATTCTATGCTCGGTTCGAGCAGGTAACCAACAATCCGCTGGCGAGTGCCCCAGCAGCCCATAACTCACCCATACCCACCATCACAGCTTCCGAAGTCAGATTGGCCTTCCTGAAAGTGAACCCTCGGAAGGCGACGGGCCCAGACGGGATCCCTGGTCGTGCAGTCAGAGCCTGCACGGACCAGCTGGCAGAGGTATTCACGGACATCTTTAACCTGTCCTTACTCCTCTCCGAGGTCCCCACCTGCTTCAAGAAGACCAGCATCATACCGGTACCAAAGAAGAACCAGGCAACGTGCCTCAATGACTACCGTCCAGTGGCCCTGACTTCAGTCGTAATGAAGTGCTTCGAGAGGTTGATCATGAAGCGCATCACCTCCATACTCCCAGAACGCCTTGATCCACTGCAATTCGCATACTGTCGCAACTGGTCCACATCAGACGCCATTTCCCTGGCCCTACACTCATCCCTAGTGCATCTCAAAAACAAGGACTCCTACATCAGATTCCTATTTATTGACTACAGCTCCGCCTTCAACACCATAATCCCAGCCAAGCTCATATCAAAGCTCCAAAACCTAGGACTTGGCTCCCCACTCTGCAACTGGATCCTCGATTTTCTGACCAACAGACCACAATCAGTAAGAATGAACAACAACACCTCCTCCACAATAGTCCTCAACACCGGCACCCCGCAAGGCTGCGTACTTAGCCCCCTACTCTACTCCCTGTACACACACGACTGCGTGGCAAAACTTGGTTCCAACTCCATCTACAAGTTTGCTGACGATACGACCATAGTGGGCCGGATCTCGAATAACGATGAGTCCGAATACAGGAGTGAGATAGAGAACCTAGTGGAGTGGTGTAGCGATAACAATCTCTCCCTCAATGCCAGCAAAACTAAAGAGCTGGTCATTGATTTCAGGAAACAAAGTACTGTACACACCCCTGTCAGCATCAACGGGGCCGAGGTGGAGGCAGTTTCAAATTCCTCGGGATGCACATCTCCAAAAATCTGTCCTGGTCCACCCACGTCGACGCTACCACCAAGAACATAGAACATAGAACATAGAACATAGAACATAGAACAAGACAGCGCAGTACAGGCCCTTCGGCCCACAATGTTGCACCGAAACAAAAGCCATCTAACCTACACTATGCCATTATCATCCATATGTTTATCCAATAAACTTTTAAATGCCCTCAATGTTGGCGAGTTCACTACTGTAGCAGGTAGGGCATTCCAGGGCCTCACTACTCTTTGCGTAAAGACCCTACCTCTGACCTCTGTCCTATATCTATTAACTCAGTTTAAAGCTATGTCCCCTCGTGCCAGTCATTTCCATCCGCGGGAGAAGGCTCTCACTGTCCACCCTATCCAACCCCCTGATCATTTTGTATGCCTCTATTAAGTCTCCTCTTAACCTTCTTCTCTCCAACGAAAACAACCTCAAGTCCATCAGCCTTTCCTCATAAGATTTTCCCTCCATACCAGGCAACATCCTGGTAAATCTCCTCTGCACCCGCTCCAAAGCCTCCACGTCCTTCCTATAATGCGGTGACCAGAACTGTACGCAATACTCCAAATGCGGCCGTACCAGAGTTCTGTACAGCTGCAACATGACCTCCTGATTCCGGAACTCAATCCCTCTACCAATAAAGGCCAACACTCCATAGGCCTTCTTCACAACCCTATCAACCTGGGTGGCAACTTTCAGGGATCTATGTACATGGACACCTAGATCCCTCTGCTCATCCACACTTTCAAGAACTTTACCATTAGCCAAATATTCCGCATTCCTGTTATTCCTTCCAAAGTGAATCACCTCACACTTCTCTACATTAAACTCCATTTGCCACCTCTCAGCCCAGCTCTGCAGCTTATCTATATCCCTCTGTAACCTGCTACATCCTTCCACACTATCGACAACACCACCGACTTTAGTATCGTCTGCAAATTTACTCACCCACCCTTCTGCGCCTTCCTCTCGGTCATTGATAAAAATGACAAACAGCAACGGCCCCAGAACAGATCCTTGTGGTACTCCACTTGTGACTGAACTCCATTCTGAACATTTCCCATCAACCACCAACATAGAACATTACAGCGCAGTACAGGCCCTTCGGCCCTCGAGTTGCGCCGACCTGTGAAACCACTCTAAAGTCCACCTACACTATTCCCTTACCGTCTATATGTCTATCCAATGACCATTTGAATGCCCTTAGTGTTGGCGAGTCCACTACTGTTGCAGGCACGGCATTCCACGCCCTTACTACTCTCTGAGTAAAGAACCTACCTCTGACATCTGTCTTATATCTATCTCCCCTCAATTTAAAGCTATGTCCCCTCGTGCTAGACATCACCATCCAAGGAAGAAGGCTCTCACTGTCCACCCTATCCAATCCTCTGATCATCGTGTATGCCTCAATTAAGTCACCTTTTAACCTTCTTCTCTCTAACGAAAACAGTCTCAAGTCCCTCAGCCTTTCCTCATAAGATCTTCCCTCCATACCAAAGAATGCACAATAGCGCCTATACTTCCTCAGGAAACTAAGGAAATTTGGCATGTCCACATTAACCCTTACCAACTTTTACAGATGCACCATAGAAAGCATCCTATTGGGCTGCATCACAGCCTGGTATGGCAACTGCAAGAAACTTCAGAGAGTCGTGAACACCACCCAGTCCATCACACGAACCTGCCTCCCATCCATTGACTCCATCTACATCTCCCGCTGCCTGGGGAAAGCGGGCAGCATAATCAAAGATCCCTCCCACCCGGCTTACTCACTCTTTCAACTTCTTCCATCGGGCAGGAGATACAGAAGTCTGAGAACACGCACGAACAGACTCAAAAACAGCTTCTGGAGTCACCAGACTCCTAAATGACCCTCTTATGGACTGACCTCATTAACACTACACCCTGTATGCTTCATTCGATGCCAGTGCTTGTGTCGTTACATTGTATATGTTGTGATGCCCTATTATGTATTTTCTTTTATTCCCTTTTCTTCCCATGTACTTAATGATCTGTTGAGCTGCTCGCAGAAAAATAATTTTCACTGTACCTCGGTACACGTGACAATAAACAAATCCAATCCAATCCAAGTTTCAACAAAGTTAGGCGGCCCTGTTTGCGAAAGACATTAAATTTGGACTGCTATATCTGGCTCGTCTTTGGGTGACCTATGAGAACCGGGAGCTGTACTTCAACTCTCTGGAAGAGGTGGCTACTTTTATGAAGGACAATAATCTGGCTTAAGGATTTTTAAATTCCAAACTGTGGTGGACTAAGTTTGGGGGAAGGGATAAAGTGGGGAGTTGGGGGGAGAGAAAAACAGTTTTGTGTTTTGTTTTATCTTGTTTAAAATTTCAGTCTTTCTAATTCCGTGAGTGAAGCGCGATGTTAAGGAAGAAAAGGGGTTTCTTGTGTAATTTGATTTTGATTTATTGCTTTATGTACTGGGTTACAAAGGAAAAAACTTTAAGTTGTGACGGGGAGTTTTCTTTTCTGTAAGAAAGATGGTTGATTCTTGCATGCCAAATTTTGCTTAAGCTGCTTGAAACTTCTTCTATCGTGTTTGATTCTGTTGGACGGTGATGGCACTGATGAGAATCGGTTAAAGGGGAAGGGGTGGGGCCCTGTTTCCTGCGCTTTGGGGGATGGTGTGTTTGCTTTTGGGGATTGTTGATACTGTGTTGAGTGCTTGTGCTTTGTTAGGGGGGGATCGATTCTGGCAGGTGGCAGTTTTTTTGACGCCAGAGGGTGGGAGCTGATGGGCTAGCTGGATAGCTAGTTCACGGGAGTAAAGTGGGGGGAGAGTTGAGGAAACACAAAGTGGGGGGGGGGGGTGGGGGAGTTGGGTACAGCTGACGGGTAAGGGACAGCTAGGAGAGTGAAGATGGAGATCAGAAGGCGATCGCCGCCGAGGGGCGGATCAAGTCCGGTGAGGAACACGGGCTAGGAGCTGGCCTAGGAAATGTCATGGCTGATCGACAGGGGAGGGGGGGGGGGGGGGCACGTGCCCCCCCCCCCCCCCCCGACCAGACTGGTAATGTGAAAAGTTCATGGACTGAACGGACCGGTTAAGAGAGCCCGTGTGTTCGCACACCTGAGAGTTAAAAGCGGACGTGGCCATGTTACAGAAGACGCACCTGAAGCCGGGAGACCAAATGAGATTAAAGAAGGGATGGGTCGGGCAAGTGTTTCATTCAGGAATGGACTTTAAACCATGGGCGTGGCTATCCTGATTAACAGAAGGGTGACATTCGAGGTGGGGAGGATCGAGGTAGACCCGGGAGGCAGATTTGTTCCGATTAGCGGGAAGCGGGAGGGAATGGCAGTGGTGCTGGTGAATATATATGCCCCAAACTGGGATGATGTTGTGTTTGTTAGGAAGGTGCTGGGAAACATCCCAGACCTTGACTCGCATCGGTTGATCATGGGGGTGACTTTAATATGGTCCTTGACCCGAGATTGGACCGGGCGAGTGCTAGGTCGGGGAAACTATCAGCAATGGCAAAGGAACTGCGCGGATCATGGAACGCATGGGACGGGGGTCGATCTGTGGAGATTTGAGAGACCTAGGAGCAGGGAATATTCATTCTACTCCCATGTACATAAGGCATACTCCAGGATAGATTTCTTCATGCTTGGTAAAACACTGTTAGCAGAGGTTCAAGACACTGAGTGCTCAGCAATTGTGGTTTCTGGTCACGTACCAAACTGGATAGACCTACGGGCAGACACGGGGATGTCCCAGCGCTCACAGTGGAGACTAGATACAGGGCTATTAGCGGATGAGGAGATCTGTGAGCGAGTGAGAGAGGCCATTCGGGGGTACATAAAGATCAATGACATGGGAGAGACTGTAGCTGGGGTGGTCTGGGAGGCACTGAAAGCGATTATTAGGGGAGAATGTATTTTGATTCGAGCCCACAGGAATAAAACTGAACGGTCGGAGCTGGACAGGTTGGTAGGAGAACTCTTTTAGGTGGGCAGGAGATATTTGGAGTCCCCAAATGAGGAGCTCCTGAAGGCGCCTCAGAGACTTCAAATGGAGTTTGGGCTCCTTTTCACAGGAAAGGCGGAGGGTCAGCTGAGGAGGGTAAAAGGGGGCAATATATGAGCATGGGGAGAAAGCTAGCAGGATGCTGGCTCATCAGCTGAGGAATCAGGAGGCGGCGAGAGGACTAGGGAAATAAAGGATATGAGGGGGAAGATGGTGACGGACCCGGGGGCGGTGAATGGAGTGTTCCGGGAATTTTATAGCCAGCTATACGAATCGGAACCCCCTGTTGGGGAGGAGGGCACGAATCAATTCTTGGGAGGCTAGAGTTCCCGAAGGTAAAGGAGGAGCTGGTGGAAGCCCTGGGGGGCCCGATTGGGCTTGGGGAGGTGATAGATGGACTGGGGGCGATGCAATCGGATAAAGCCCCGAGACCTGACGGATTCCCAGTGGAATTTTACAAGAAGTTCTCTGGGTTACTGGGGCCGCTCCTGTTTAAGGCTTTTAACGAGTCCAAGGAGCTGGGATTACGCCCCCCCAACGTTATCACAGGCATCAATTTCTCTCATCCTGAAGCGGGACAAGGATCCGGAGAGCTGTGGATCGTACAGGCCAATTTCCCTCTTGAATGTAGATGCCAAATTATTGGCAAAGCTCCTGGCCACTTGAATAGAGGATTGAGTCCCTGAGATAATTGGGGAGGATCAGACGGGATTTGTAAAGGGCAGGCACCTGACATCCAACATTAGACGGCTTCTTAATGTAATTATGATGCCAGCAGAGGGGCGCGAGACTGAAACGGTAGTCACCATGGACACGGAGAAGGTTTTCGACCGGGTGGAGTGGAAGTATCTATGGGATATTTTAGGCAGGTTTGGGTTTGGGCAGGGATTTGTGGGGTGGGTCCAGTTATTGTGCCGGGCCCCTGTGGCAAATGTAAGAACTAACCGAGTTCGGTCGGAATACTTTAGTCTATGTCGGGGGACAAGGCAGGGATGCCCGCTCTCCCCATTACTGTTCGCCCTGGCCATAGAACCCTTAGCAATGGCCCTGAGAGCAGCGAATTCCTGGTGGGGTATAGTGAGGGGGAGGGGGTGGAACACAGGATCTTTCTCTGCGCGGACAATTTGCTGTTTTATGTCACGGACCTGGTGGGGGGGTTAACCGGAATCATGGAGGTGTTAGGAGAATTTGGGCGATTTTCAGTCCATAAGCTAAATGTGGGAAAGAGTGAGGTGTTCGGGATCCAGGTACAGGGTCAGCAAAGGAGACTGAAGGGGCTACCTTTTAAAGTGGTTGGGAGGAGTTTTAGGTATCTGGGGATTCAAGTGGCCAAGGATTGGGGGCAGCTTCACAAGTTAAATTTGGGCAAAGCAGTGAATCAAATGAGAAGGGACTTCCGTAGATGGGATCTGCTCCCACTGACGCTGGTGGGGAGGGTTCAGACGGTGAAGATCACGGTCCTTCCGAGACTGCTTTTCTTTTTTCAGTGTCTCCCGATTTTTGTCCCAAAGGCCTTTTTCAGAAATATGAATGTGGCGATATCGAGGTTTATATGGGCGGGTAAAACCCCGAGAGTAAGGAGGACACTCCTGGAACAGGCCCGCGGGGAAGAGGGATTGGCTCTCCCGAGCTTTATTCACTATTACTGGGCTGCCAACATATCAATGGTCAAGAAGTGGGTAGTGGGGGAGGGGTCGGTCTGGGAGTGGATGGAGGCAGCATCCTGCAAAGGTCCCCTGCTGTTTTCGCTGGCTCGGTACTCTACACATCCGGTGGTGGTGGCAGCCCTAAGGGCGTGGGGGCAATGAAGGCAGCATATGAGACTGGAGGGTCTGTCCCGGGGGGGGGGGGGCTGGGGGCTGGATGGGGGCTTTAAGGTATGGCAGCGGGCAGGAATTGAGAGGTTTGGGGATCTATTCAGCCAGGAGGACTTTCCGACCTTGGAGACATTAGAGGAGTTTGATTTGCCGGGTGGGAACGGGTTTCGGTATCTTCAAGTGCGGGACTTTGCACGGAGACGGGTCCCAAGCTTTCCTCGCCTCCCCCTGAGGGGACTATAGGATACATTGCTGTCAAAAACAGGTTGGAGGTGGGAAGGTTTCGGAGATATGCAGGGAATTGTTAGAGTGGGAAGGGGCCCCTATCAGAGAGGTGAAGAGGAAGTGGGAAGAGGAGCTAGGAGGGGAGCTGGAAACTGAACTGTGGGGAAAAGCCTTGTAAAGGGTAAATGCATCCTCGTCCTGTGCTGGACTCAGCTTGATTCAGTTCAAGGTAGTCCACAGGGCCCACATAACGGTAGCCCGGATGAGTAGGTTCTTCGAGGAGGTGGAGGACAGATGTGGGCGGTGTGGGGGTAGCCCGGCAAACCATGTTCATATGTTTTGGGCATGTCCGAAACCGAGGGAATTCTGGCAGGGTTTTGCGGATGTTATGTCAGAAGTCCTGGAAGGTAGGGTAACTCCGAGTTTAGAATTGGCAATATTTGGGGTGTCGGAGGATCCGGGGGGCGAAGTGGGGGGAGGGAGGCCGATATGCCAGTCTTTTCATCCCTGGTGGCCCGGAAACAAATCTTGCTGAGATGGAGGGACTCGGAGTCCCCAAAGTCAGGAGTGCGGGTCAGCGATATGGTCGGGTTTCTCAGTCTGGAGAAAATCAAGTTCGCTCTGAGAGGATCAATACAGGGATTGGCCCGGAGTTGGCAGCCGTTCATCAATTTCTTTAACAGAAATTGAACGTCAGCAGTAAGGGGGGGAAAGGGAAAAGGTGGGGGGCAGCGGGGGGGGGGGGGGGGGCGGGGGAGGAAAACAGGAGGCAGGGTAATGTTAAATAAGGACAGGGAGCTTACTATATGGGTAACTGGAGACAGGGAGGGAGAAGTGGGGGACGTGGTTTATTGTGTGTTCTTTTAGGGGGTATTTTGTGCGTCGACCCGCGCAGTTGTTTTAGAAATATCAACATGTTAAATTGTGAAAATTACAAATGCTTCAATAAAATATTTTCTAAAAAAAAATAATGGACTCTAAAATCTTACCAATGACAGAAGTCAGGCTAACCGACCTATACTTTCTGACTCCCTCCCTTCTTAAACAAGACTCCTCAACCACTCCCCCTTGGATTGACCTGTTCCCTGTAAGAACACTATTCACGATGCCCTATGCTGCTCTTACTCATGTATTTGCTTTGTTTGGCCCCTTGTTCCGCACGGTAACCAATCACTGTTTGTCGAAGTACCTTGGGCGGGATTCTCCGACCCCCCCCGCCGGTCCGCATAATCGCCAGGGGGCGGCGTGTTACATTAGCCACTTTCCAGTCCTCTGCGACCCTCTCTGCCTCCAGTGAGTCCTGACAGATCACCACCAATGCCTCCACAATTTCCTCAGCTATCTCCTTTAGATCCCTGGGGTGTAGTCCATCCGGTCCAGGTGATTTATCCACCTTCAGATCTTTCAGTTTCCCCAGAACCTTCTCCCTAGTTATGGCCACTACACTCACCTCTGCCCCCTGATTCTCCTGGAGCCCATTTGAGTTAGTTTATGTCTCTGAAATATGGGCTACTTGAAAATTGATGAAGGAGAATTTTCTAAAACACCAGGACAAATCCTCAATTTGGATTACATGTCCACATTTCTGGAAAGACTTACAGGAGCTTGTCGGGTAACCCGAGAGCAATTAGAGGCCAAGTCTGCCTGTTTAGAAGAAGGACGGCAGAAAGATCTCTGAATGGTACTGGAAAAATATGGACAGATTTGTATGGGCACAACAGGGTTTACTCCGTTAACTAAACAGGATGTAGACATAGGAAACTCTGAACCAATAAAGCAACATCCGTCATGACTAAAACCACAGAGACTGTAGTCTAACATCCTTGCCGGTGATTTGCTAGTGCTATGAGGAGGAGTTTACACTTATTCGGCAGGGGAGGGGGCACAGACTGTGAGCATAGTAGGGATTCAGCACAGTACAGAAAAGCAATCAAGTCAGAGGGAATACACGAGTAGTATGTTTCAAGGGAGTAAGACAAGGCTGGATGGCCTCTACTTTTATGCCAAAAGTATTACAGGTAAAATGGATGAGTTAAGGACGAGGATTGACACGTGAAATTGTGATATAGAAGCCACCACAGAGACGTGGTTGAGGGAGGGGCAGGATTGGCAGCTCAACATTCCAGGATGTAGAATCTTCAGGCAAGATGGGGAAGGAGGGTGGGGGGGGAGCGAAGGAGGAGGCGTTGCATTATTATCTAAGGAGTCAGTAAGGAGAGATGATATCTTGGATGGAGCATCAAATGAAGCTTTGTGGAGCTTAAGAATAAAAAGGGGACAGCACATTGCTAGGTATTTATTAATGAAGAGCTTGTCTTGTGAGGAACGGTTGAGGACTCTGGGTCTGCACTCGTTGGAGTTGAGAAGGATGAGGAGGAATCTTATTGAAACTTACAGGAAACTGTGAGGTCAGTGTCATGATATTTAGATCAGCATATCATGGTGCAATCAAACACACACCGATGGACATGCAGTAGGACCAACCAACACACACACAACATCGCAGCCAATCACCAGTGAGAGCACACGCACTATAAAACAGGGAACACCACAGTTCCCGCTCTCTCCAGCAGCAGCCAGCTCAGAGCACCGAGCTCAGAGCCTGCCACTCAGACATTCACCATGTGCTGAGTGCCTCACCCAGATAGTGACAGGACAGGGTCCACAGATTAGCTGGTGATGCAGTACCCAAGATAACAGTGTGCTGTTACAGTTGAGTAGTAAATAAAATTGAGTTACACCATCTCCAGCCGTGTTGGATCGTTTGTACACCAGAACACCCAACACGACATGATACCAGAAGTGGATGCAAGCCAGCGCCTGAGAGACCTACCTGCAACGTTTCAGCAATCCGCCGTCCTGCACCATGGAGAACATCAGCCCGCCGCCGCCGCTCCGAATCGCTGGCAATCTCGGGGTCAATTGGAAACTGTTTAAACAGCGCTTCCAACTCTTCCACAGACAGGGAGAATGCATCGGACACCAGGAAGATCGCCCTCCTCCTCTCCACGGCGGGGCAACACGCCATCCACATCTTTAACTCCCTTACATCTACGGACGTCGAGGACAAAACCAAATACAAGACGGTGCTCCTGAAGTTCGATGAACACTTCAGCGTTGAAGTAAACGAGAGCTTCGAGAGGTACCTGTTCCAGCAGCACCTGCAGGGTAAGGACAAACTTTCCAGTCTTACTTAACACACCTCCGCATCCTCGCGCAGTCCATGGCTATGGGACCACCTCTGGCTCCATGATACGTGACCAGATAGTTTTCGGGGTCACGTCGGACACCCTGCGCCAGCAGCTCCTTCGGGTCAAGCAACTCACCCTGGCGACTGCCATCGAGACCGGCGTCCTGCATGAGAACGCCACCAGACGGTACTCACACATCCAGGTGGCCGAAACGGCGTGGCACGGGACCCACGACGCGGGTCCAGACAATCGAGTACCTCCGGGACCACGGCCTGGAGAAGGCCGGCCATTTTGCGCGCTTTCCAAGGACTCCCGCGCTTGTACGCGCGGAAAGAGGGGACGCTGACGCAGCGGGACGCGATGCGCAGGCGCGCACTATGCAAGACCGCACCGCGCATGCGCGGTGGCACAACGAACGCATTGACGCCACGATGTGCGGCAACTGTGGCTCCGCCCATTTTAAGCGGCAATGTCCTGCCAAAGCGCGACAATGTAGCAGGTTGGGCCACTATGCTGCCTGCTGTCGAGCAGCTCAGCCTGCCAACTTGTACCCGTTTAACCAGCCTCACAGAAACGTTCGGGCAATTCAACCCACATTCACCGAGTCCGATCCTGACATCACACAGACCAGTGACACTGAGGACAGGGAGCCTTTCCGCATTGCTGTCATCAACAAGAACAAGCTGTCCCCGAGTCGAACGCACCAGCCGCTGTCGGTGCACAGCATTGATCCGGACGACGAGTGGTGTGCCACCCTGACGGTTAACCGATCCCAGATCACATTCCACCTGGACACTGGTGCCTCCGCCAATCTCCTCGCGTGGTCAGCATTCCAGACCCTGAAGGTTAAACCACCTATTCTGCCATCCAACTGTCAACTCGTTGACTATAATGGCAACGTCATCCCCGCCACGGGGTCGTGCCAGCTCGAAGTGACACACAAATCACGCAAAGCCACACTACCATTCAAAATCGTGGGCTCCTCAAAGGACTCTCTGCTGGGCGCACAGGCGTGCAAAATCCTCCACCTCGTTCAGCGAGTACACTCTCTCTCTCCCGAAGGCACGTCCGATTTCCCAGATGCAGACTTTAGGGCGCAGCTCAACTCAATCCTCACGCTCAACCAGGATGTTTTCGAGGGCATGGGCACACTGCCCTACACGTACAAAATCCTGCTCAAACAGGATGCCACCCCGGTAGTCCCAGCTCCCCTCAAAGACCGCCTCAAGCAGCAGCTGCAGGACCTTCAGGACTAAGGAGTGCTTTCCCGGGTAATGGAGCCGACTCCATGGGTCAGCTCCATGGTGTGCGTCAAGAAGCCTTTCGGCGAGCTCCGCATCTGTATTGACCCGAAAGACTTAAATCGCAACATAATGAGGGAACACTACCCCATACCCAAACGTGAGGAGATTACATCCGAGATGGCTCGGGCAAAAAAATATTCACCAAGCTTGATGCCTCAAAGGGCTTCTGGCAGATTCAATTGGATCAGTCCAGCAGGAAGCTGTGCACCTTCAGCACTCCATTTGGCAGATACTGCTACAATAGGATGCCATTTGGAATCATATCCCTCTGAAGTTTTCCACCGCATCCTGGAACAGACGATGGAGGGTATCGAAGGCGTGCGCGTCTATGTAGCCGACGTCATTATTTGGTCCACCACACCGCAGGAGCACATCAGTCGCCTCCAGCGCGTCTTTAAACGGATACGGGACCAGGGCCCGCGTCTTAACTGAGCCAAATGCTCTTTTGGACAAAACGAGCTGAAGTTTCTTGGGGACCACATCTCCCGGTTGGGGGTGCGGCCGGGTGAACAAAGAACAAAGAAATGTACAGCACAGGAACAGGCCCTTCGGCCCTCCTAGCCCGTGCCGACCATGCTGCCCGACTAAACTACAATCTTCTACACTTCCTGGGTCCGTATCCCTCTATTCCCATCCTATTCATGTATTTGTCAAGATGCCCCTTAAATGTCACTATCGTCCCTGCTTCCACCACCTCCTCCGGTAGCGAGTTCCAGGCACCCACTACCCTCTGCGTAAGAAACTTGCCTCGTACATCTGCTCTAAACCTTGCCCCTCTCACCTTAAACCTATGCCCCCTAGCAATTGACCCCTCTACCCTGGGGAAAAGCCTCTGACTATCCACTCTGTCTATGCCCCTCATAATTTTGTAGACATCTATCAGGTCGCCCCTCAACCTCCTTCGTTCCAGTGAGAACAAACCGAGTTTATTCAATCGCTCCTCATAGCTAATGCCCTCCATACCAGGCAACATTCTGGGAAATCTCTTCTGCACCCTCTCTAAAGCCTCCACATCCTTCTGGTAGTGTGGCGATCAGAATTGAACACTATACTCCAAGTGTGGCCTAACTAAGGTTCCATACAGCTGCAACATAACATGACTTGCCAATTCTTATACTCAATGCCCCGGCCAATGAAGGCAAGCATGCCGTATGCCTTCTTGACTACCTTCTCCACCTGTGTTGCCCCTTTCAGTGACCTGTGGACCTGTACTCCTAGATCTCTTTGACTTTCAATACTCTTGAGGGTTCTACCATTCACTGTATATTCCCTACCTGCATTAGACCTTCCAAAATGCATTACCTCACATTTGTCCGGATTAAACTCCATCTGCCATCTCTCCGCCCAAGTCTCCAAACAATCTAAATCCTGCTGTATCCTCGGACAGTCCTCATCGCTATCCGCAATTCCACCAACCTTTGTGTCGTCTGCAAACTTACTAATCAGTAAGTTTGTTAAAGGGTCACAACTTATTTCCATTTGTTGCTTTTCTATGACAGCATTGCAGACGATAAATGTGGACAGAGCCGATTCTGGGCAAAGCAGATTAACGCAGCGAATGACACACTTTTGCAGAATATTGGCCCTGAGGGAACAAGCAGGATGTTGGATCTTCAAATTCATTGGTGGCATTTATTGACCTTTGTTTTCGAACAATGTGGTGATCTTATTGAAACATATGACACACAGAGGGGATTTGATTGTGGAGAAACTATCCATTTGTTTCCACTTGTGAGAAAAACTATAACCAGGAGAGCACAGTTTAAGAATAAAAGGCCTACCATTTAAGATGGAGATGAGGAGAAACGTTTTCTCCCAGATGGTCATCAGACTGTGGAATTCACTTCCCCAGAGATCAGTAAAGGCTGCATCATTGAATTTACTCAAGGCAGAGTTATACAGGTCAATTATGGGGGTCACAGAAAGGAAGTGGAGTTGGGACCACAACCGGATCAGCCAATGATGTGACTGACTGGGGGAGCAGACTCGGGGAGCCGAATGACTTACACCTGCATCTATTTCAGGAACATGAGTTTAAGCCTTGCCATTATATTTTGCAGATTTGAGTCTCGTGAAAAATTAGGAAATGAGAAAACTGACTTCAGCAAATAAACTAGATCTTAACGACCTCCGACAGTGTGACACCAGTGATAGTCTCCCGAATTTTATTTCTACTGGCAAGTGTCATGATATTCAGGTAAACATCATGGTACAAACATACATACATACTGATGGGCAGATCAACGGACCAATCAACACATACACAACACCACAGCCAATCACAGGCAAGAGCAGACACACTACAAAACAGGGAACACGACACTTCCCGGGCATTCCAGCAGGAGACAGCTCAGGGCACAGCGCTCACAGCAAGCCACTCAGACATCCACCATGTGCTGAGTGCCACTCCAATATAGTATTAGGAATAGGTCCACAGATTCTAGGGTTATGATCAAACCTCAGTAACCAGTTTACCACTGTAAATAAATGTGAGTAATAAAACTGAGTTGTACCATTCGCAACCATGTTGGTTCGTTTGTGTAGCAGAGCACCCAACACATCAGCGAGCTCACCATTATCCCTTTGAGCTGCCATACCATAGTGAACAGGAGACTCTTGGATGTACATTGAAACACAATTGGTTCACTCATATCCTTCAGGAGAGGCAAGCCATCCTCAACTAGACTGCCCCATATGTGATTCGATTCTCATTGAATATGATCAATTCTCCATTCTCCTCCCAAGCACCCAGGAAGGCAAAGGATTAAGTCAGCTGCCACCTAGCAGGAAGTTGGGACACAAAACGTACACCGTGTCCAGTTGAGCCAAAAAGACCCTGCTCACGATCAACAAGAGACAGGTGGATAATTTTGGAAAGTTTTCAAACGAAAACTCACTAATCTCTCGTCTGTCATAGTCGTACACACAGGATCAAAGCTTCTGTCCAGAGAGGACATTGTTGATAGTGTGATGGGAGTTCTCAGGACATTGGACAGGATAGATGAATAACAGATTTACCATCAAAGTCTGACATGCCTGAGCGAGGGTGCGTCAAAGGAAGCAGCACAATCATATGCCACACAATCCTGGCAGTGTAGAGTCTGGCATAACTCCATCATTCTTAAGCAAAGGGACCGCACCTGGTTCAATGTGGGGTGTACAAGAGTATCCCGGGACTAAATCGGGCATATGAAAATATAGCAGGAAATGAGTGAAATGACAAACAGATGGACATAAATTGTAAACACTGAGGGGCACGATACCATTCACAGAGCTCAGTCACCCCATAAATAATGGATCAGGAGAAAGATATGCAAGTCTGTCACACCCAGTCGCAAAATTCTAGTGGACAACGAAACACCCTCTAAAGGAGGAACCTTTGTGAACATTCCCATCTTCAACAAATTTGGTATCCGTCACATGAGCACAAAAGATTGAAGTGTTTGTAACCATCTTCAAGCTGTAAGGGCCCTTCCTGTTGATTCCTTATTTCCCATTTCTTTTATTTTGCCATTATCATTTTTGACCCATGGATGTTTAATGGACAGATACCTTTTAGTCAAGAAGAGGACGTGAGGAACTGAAAACTTACAAAAGAATAGACTGTGCTATTGTAGATGCAGCTTGTGAACAGCAGAACTCAGACTTTTAGGCAGTGAAAAATTAGACTGAAAGGAGAAAATGCAAACTGAATGACTCCACTGAAGGTACTGGAAGCACCATGTGAAACAGACTCATTTTCCTTTTACTTTCATCATTATCTTTATACCCCTCCTTTCCCCTTCGTGTTTTTTTGTCTGTCCTGTGTGCATGTCTGTGCAGAGAATAGGGGTGAGTTCAGGGGGATAAGGTTAGGAATTAGATGATAGATAATCACATGTTTTTACTGCATAATTACTTTGTTATTTTTATTAATAAAAATTAGTTGTGTTTAAACTGGTGAATGTAGTTATTGGGCAGCCAAGGGCCAAATACATTGGGCATTTTTCTAAGAATTAATTGTTCATTTCAATTGTGTTGCAACTGCGGACCAAACTCGGAGGTTGTAACATAATTTGGGGGCTCGTCCGGGATCTTTGCAACAATAGACAGTGATGTTTCAGTTACAGTATAAATTTAAAAAGAGGCACCAGGATTGTAGTGGTATAGCAGGATGTCTCTGGAAGTTGCTAAGACGTTTCTTTAGGTGGGCAACTTGCTTTTGGTTCATTTAAAAGTGCTTCAGAAAGACAAGCCAACCAAATTGGCAGGGGAGCTAAAAATAGAGGTGTCAAAAATAAAGTCAGGAAGGATGAGATAATTGAAGTGATTACTCAGTATCTAAAGCTGAAAGAAATGTTAGCAACACAGAAGAGCCCACAAAGTAGTTTAGTATCTTGACATTTTCCGGTAGGGAAATTGAGCTGGAGAGAATTTGGTTGTAGTTTGAGCATGAGAGGGAATTAAAAAGAAATGGAAATGCAGCAAAAAGAAAGTAGTTTTCAAATGGAAACTTAAATGAGGAGATTGGGATTAGAGAGAGAGGAAAAGCAAAAGAGAGAGAGATAGAGTTCGAGCTTCAGGCACTGGAAATTAAAAAAGAGCTTACAGATGCTATAGGGAACATTAACCCTAGAACAGAATCCAGAGGTGATAAGTTTTTACAGACCCTCCCAAAATTTGAAGAAAAGGAGGTAAAAAACTTTCTTAGAACATTTGCGAAAATAGCAACCCAAAAGAAAATTGGACATTATCCATGCAAAGTATATTGATGAGGTGGGCACAGGAATTGTATGCTTCCATGTCTAATGATTATGAAAATGTAAAAAAAGGATATTCTGTGTGCATAATTAGTTCCTGGGGCATATAGGCAACAAATAATGCCGAATTTGCAAGTGTTAAGCAGAACAATTTTAAACATGGGTATGAGAATTGGGAGTTCAAACTACTTACGAGGCTCTGAAAGAGGTCCTTCTCTTAGAAGAATTACCTACTTGCGCTGATAAGAACCCATACTGAAGACGATTATGAGCTCATCCATAAATTCAAACCTTCGTTCCGGCGCTCCCATAATTTTGAAAAGGTTTGGAAGTGGGAGAGTGAAAGGAAATCAAGTAGCCAAGGTAAGGATTGGATAACCGGGAATTCATGAGATCCCTTCCTCAGACCAGGAAGGAAAGGTACTGAGGTGAAGGTGAGACTCGAAGGCCTGAGTGTTTACCACTGTAATAAAGTGGGACATGTTCATTCAGCATGTTGGAAGTTAAGAGAAAATTGCATGTTGCTTGTTGGAATTCATAAGGAGGATTCTGAAAACAAAAAGTGGCGAATGCTACAGGGCAGACTCTGGGTATGAATTTCTGGTATGCTAGTCCCATGTTTATTGGCTGCATGTCTTTTGCTGGCAGCGGGATTCTATCTTCCCGCCGCTTGTCAATGGAAATTCCAATTGTAGCCACCCCACACTACTGCAAAATCCATTGGCGAGACTATGCAGCCGGCAGGGAAATTGAATCTCTTTTTTTTGGACTGATCTGATTAACACTACACCCCTGTATGCTTCACCCGGTGCCGGTGTTGTAGAACATAGAACATAGAACAGTACAGCACAGAACAGGCCCTTCGGCTCTCCATGTTGTGCCGTGCATTGTCCGAAACCAAGATCAAGCTATCCCACTCCCTGTCATTCTGGCGAGCTCCATGTGCCTATCCAATAACCGCTTGAAAGTTCCTAAAGTGTCCGATCCACTATTACAGCAGGCAGTCCATTCCACACACTAACCACTCTCTGAGTAAAGAACCTACCTCGGACATCCCTCCTATATCTCCCACCCTGAATCTTATAGTTATGCCCCCTTGTAACAGCTACATCCACCCAAGGAAATAGTCTCTGAACGTCCACTCTATCTGTCCCCCTCATTATCTTATAAACCTCTATTACGTCGCCTCTCATTCTCCTCCGCTCCAAAGTGAAAAGCCCTAGCTCCCTCAACCTTTCCTCATAAGATCTAGCCTGCAAACCAGGCAGCATCCTGGTAAATCTCCTTTGCACTCTTTCCAATGCTTCCACATCCTTCCTATAATGAGGTGACCAGAACTGCACACAATACTCCAAATGTGGTCTCACCAGGGTCATGTATAGTTGCAGCATAACCCCGCGGCTCTTAAACTCAAGCCCCCTGTTAATAAACGCTAACACACTATAAGCCTTCTTCACGGCTCTATCCACTTGAGTGGCAACCTTCAGAGATCTGTGGACATGAACCCCAAGATCTCTCTGTTCCTCCACATTCCTCAGAACCCTGCCGTTGACCCTGTAATCCGCATTCAATTTTTTTCTACCAAAATGAATCTACCGAAACTCCATCTGCCATCTTTCGGCCCAGCTCTGCATCCTATCAATGTCTCTTTGCAGCCTACAACAGCCCTCCACCTCATCCACTACTCCACCAATCTTGGCGTCATCAGCAAATTTACTGACCCATCCTTCAGCCCCCTCCTCCAAGTCATTGATAAAAATCACAAATAGCAGAGGACCCAGCACTGATCCCTGTGGTACACCGCTGGCAACTGGGCTCCAGTCTGAAAATTTTCCATCCACCACCACCCTCTGTTTTCTATGTGATAGCCAGTTACTTATCCAATTGGCCAAATTTCCCTCTATCCCACACCTCCTTACTTTCTTCATGAGCCGACCATGGGGAACCTTATCAAACGCCTTAGTAAAATCCACGTATACGACATCAACTGCTCTACCTTCATCTACACACTTAGTTACCTCCTCAAAGAATTCAGTCAAATTCGTGAGGTAAGACCTACCCTTCACAAATCCGTGTTGACTATCCCGGATTAAGCTGCATCTTTCCAAATGGTCATAAATCCTATCCTTCAGGACCTTTTCCATTATCTTACCGACCACCGAAGTAAGACTAACTGGCCTATAATTACCAGTGTCATTCCTATTCCCTTTATTGTGGTGTGCATCGTGGCAATGTCTGCTTTGATACGGCTGAAGGCCTGGCAGGCCTCTATCGACGGGAAAAACTGTGGATTGGATCAGGGGACGGGCCTTGTCCGCGTAGTTGGGGACCCACTGGGCGTAGTAGCTAAAAAACCTTAGGCAACGTTTCAGGGGCTTGGAGCAGTGAGGGAGGGGGACCTCCATAAGGGGGCGCATGCGTTCAGAGTCTGGGCCTATCACTCCATTTCGCACTACGTAGCCGAGGATGGCTAGACGGTCAGTGCTAAACACGCATTTGTCCTTGTCTGTAAGGTTAAGGGTTTTAGCGGTCTGGAGAAATTTTCGGAGGTTGGTGTCGTGGTCTTGCTGGTCATGGCCGCAGATGGTGACATTATCGAGATACGGGAATGTTGCCCGTAAACCGTACCGGTCAACCTTTCGGTCCATCTCTCGCTGGAAGACCAAGGTCACCAAGTTGGTGACACTGAAGAGAACCCTTAAGAAGTGATAGAGCCGCCCGTCTGCCTCGAAGGCAGTGTACTTGCGGTCACTAGTGCGGAGGGGGAGCTGGTGGTAGGCGGACTTGATATCCACCCTGGAGAAGACCTTATAATGCGCGATCCTGTTTACCAGGTCGGATATACGGGGGAGAGGGTGCGCGTCCAGCTGCGTAAACCTGTTGATGGTCTGACTGTAGTCGATGACCATCCTATGCTTCTCCCCGGTCTTTACCACCACTACTTGAGCTCTGCAGGGGCTTCAATGACCCCTTCCCTCAGGAGCCTTTGGACCTCCGACCTGATAAAGATCCGGTCCTGGGCACTGTAGCGTCTGCTCCTGGTGGCGATGGGTTTGCAATCCGGGGTGAGGTTTGCAAACAGGGAAGGCGGGTCGACCTTAAGGGTCGCAAGGCCGCAGACAGTAAGGGGGGGTATAGGGCCGCCGAATTTGAAGGTCAGACTTTGAAGGTTACACTGGAAGTCTAAACCCAGGAGTGTAGCCGCGCAGAGGTGGGGAAGGACGTAGAGAAGGAAATTTCCCTGGACTGTGAGGTTTGCTACCCAAAACCCCTTTCTCTCCACTGAGTGGGAACCGGAAGCCAGGGAGCTTTTTTGATTAACAGGGTGGATGAGGAGGGAACAGCGCCTTACCGTGTCGGGGTGTATGAAGCTCTCCGTGCTCCCAGAGTCGATTAGGCAGGGCCTCTCGTGCCCGTTGATGAACACGGTCGTCGTAGCAGTTGAGAGTGTTCGAGGCCGAGACTGATCCAGAGTCACCGAGGTTAATCGCAGCAGTTGAGAGTTCACTTCGGGCAGTGCGTGGTCAGCCGAGCTGGGGTCCTGGGGATTCATCTAAGATGGTGGCTCCCATTGGTCGCCCATGGCTGGGGGTGCACAAAATGGCGGCGCCCATCCCTCCAACGTGGCGTCCGCGGAATAAGATGGCGGCGCCCGGGGTCCGCACGTGGCCCTGGAATATGAAGATGGCGGTGACCGCTGGCCGCACGGGGCCTGTGGAGAAGTTTGTGGTTGCGGTCCGCATTCACCACCGGAGGCCGTTTCAACCGCATGGGCCTGGCATACCCCCACGAAATGGCCCTTTTTGCCGCACCGCTTGCAGGTGAAATGAATGAACGAAAATCGCTTATTGTCACAAGTAGGCTTCAAATGAAGTTACTGTGAAAAGCCCCTAGTCGCCACATTCCGGCGCCTGTTCGGGGAGGCTGGTACAGGAATTGAACCGTGCTGCTGGCCTGCCTTGGTCTGCTTTCAAAGCCAGCGATTTAGCCCAGTGTGCTAAACCAGCCTCAGGGATGCGCGGGCCGGGCAGTGCTGGCCTGCCCGCAAAAGTAGCAGCGGGCCCCCCCGGGGTTGCCAGGCCGCCTTGCAGCGCAGGACTGTGGGGGAATGGGGGAAGTCTCGGGGTCGGCCGTGGAGGGGTTCCACGCTGCCCAGGGAGCTGCCGCGCGGTCGGGAGCGTAAGCGCAGGCATTCCTGGAGGCCACGTACAGGGAGCCTGCAAGGGCCCGTGCCTCCCTGAGACGCAGGGTGTGCTTTTCTAACAGACGCTGGCGGATTTGTGAAGATAGCATACCTGCCACGAAAGCGTCCCAGACTAAGAGTTCCGTGTGTTCGCTCGCCGAAACCTGCGGGCAGCTGCAGCTTCTTCCCAACACCAGGGGCGTCATTCTCCGACCCCCCGCCGGGTCGGAGAATGGCCGTTGGCCGCCGTGAATCCCGCCCCCGCCCCCGCCGAAGTCTCCGGTACCGGAGATTGGGCGGGGGCGGGAATCGGGCCCCGCCGGTTGGCGGGACCCCCCGCTCAATTCTCCGGCCCGGATGGGCCGACGTCCCGCCCAGAGATTGCCTGTCCCGCCGGCGTAAATCAAAGCTGGTATTTACCGGCAGGACCAGGCGGCGTGGGCGGGCTCCGGGGTCCTGGGGGGGGGGGGGCGCGGGGCGATCTGACCGTGGGGGGTGCCCCCACGGTGGCCTGGCCCGCGATCGGGGCCCACTGATCCGCGGGCGGGCCTGTGCCGTGGGGGCACTCTTTCCCTTCCGCCTCCGCCACGGCCTCCACCATGGCGGAGGCGGAAGAGACTCTCCCCACTGCGCATGCGCGGGAAACTGTCGGCGGCCGCTGACGCTCCTGCGCATGCGCCGCATTTCCGTGCCAGCTGGCGGGGCGGAAATCCCTCCGGCGCCGGCCTAGCCCCTCAATGTTGGGGCTCGGCTCACAAAGATGCGGAGCATTCCGCACCTTTGGGCCGGCGCGATGCCCGTCTGATTGGCGCCGTTTATGGCGCCAGTCGGCGGACATCGCGCCGTTGGGGGAGAATTTTGCCGCAGGAGTGCACGGTAGAATTCCTCCAGCGATTCCCCAGGGGTTTGTCACCTTATTGCAAGCAGGTGCCGGGCGTAGACCTGGTTTACCGGGCGAATATAGTGTCCTTTTAGCAGCTCTATTGCTGCATCGAAGTCTTCCGCTTCCTCGAGGAGGATGTAAATCTCCGGGCTCACCCTTGAGTGCAGGACGTGCAGTTTCTGCTCTCCCGTGGGTGCGTTTTCGGCCGTCCCGAGATACCCTTTAAAGCACGCCAGTCAGTGCTTAAAGATTGCCGCTGACTTCGCCGCGTGGGGGCTGAGTTGCAGACACTCCGGCTTGATTCGGAGCTACATAACTAGCTTATTAAATTGATGCACGATCAATGACCACTAAAGCGAGGTTGTAGTCCAACTGAAGGCTTTAATAAGCTAGATGTTTCCCCCAGCAGCTCAGGTACAGAATGAAGGCTGCTGAGGCGGCACGGGTTCTTATACCCCGCCTAGCAGGGCGGAGCTATCATACATTCTAATCAATAGAAAGCATACAGTTTCCACCAATGGTGCTTTGGCCTATCAGGTACCGTAATACCTGTAATGGGGATGGATGAATGGATATGTATTTGTGGTTCATGTCTTACATACCTCGTAATGAAATGTCTCTGTACAAATGTTTCATTCCTTTTTGGGAGGGGGTGGAAAGGGCCCTTCCTGTTGATTCTCTTATTTCCCATTTCTTTAATTTTGCCGTTATCATTTTTGATTCATGGATGTTTAATGGATCTTAAAGTCGAGCAGAGGAAGTGAGGAACTATAAAGTTAGAAAATAATACACTGTACTATGGGAGATTTAGCTTTTGAACAGCAGAACTGCAACTTCTGCCACCTGAGAGATTGGAGGGATTCAATCCAATTGGTTGACTGGTGGACAATGAATTGGCAAAAGTCCGTATTCTGTCCCCAACAGGCGGTGACTGGGTCCTACCTGAGTGGGATGGTTTTCAGAGACCCAAAGAAAGGACACACGGATCCTGGACGCTGAGAAAAAAAGCAATGTCTCTCGCTCTCGTTCTCCAGAAAAACTGCATAGCTGCTGTAATTCTGAACCTGCAGGGAACCTGGATGAATCTATAGTGAAAACCATTGCAGACTGAATGAAGAAGCCACAAACTGCATGCCTAGACTGAATGAAGAGAACCACCTGAAACAAAGACTCTTATCATTTTACTTTCATCACTATGTTTACACCCCTATTGTTGCCTCTGTATTTGTTCATCTGTCATGTGTGTGTATGTATATATATATATATAAGAGGGTATAGAGGGCTCGGTGCAAGTTAAAGGGGGCCGGTTAGGAATTTCAATTCTGTTCACATTGAAAACAGCGCGGGAGGAGAGACAGCCAGGACAGTGAAAACAGCGCGGGAGGAGAGACAGCCGGCACATTGAAAACAGCGCGGGAGGAGAGACAGCCGGGACAGTGAAAACAGCGCAGGAGGAGATAGAGCCGGGACAGTGAAAACAGCGCGAGAGCTGAGTGAGCCGGGACATTGAAAACAGCGCGAGAGGAGAGACAGCCAGGACATTGAAAACAGCGCGGGAGGAGAGACAGCCTGGACAGTGAAAACCGAGCGGGAGGAGAGACAGCCGGCACATTGAAAACAGCGCGGGAGGAGAGACAGCCGGGACAGTGAAAACAGCGCAGGAGGAGAGAGAGCCGGGACAGTGAAAACAGCGCGGGAGGAGAGAGAGCCGGGACAGTGAAAACAGCGCGGGAAGAGAGTGAGCCGTGACAGTGAAAACAGCGCGGGAGGAGAGACAGCCGGGACAGTGAAAGCAGCGCGAGAGGAGAGAGAGCCGGGACAGTGAAAACAGAGCGAGAGGAGAGACAGCCGGGACAGTGAAAACAGCGCGGGAGGAGAGACAGCCGGGACAGTGAAAACAGCACGGGAAGAGAGACAGCCGGCAAAGTGAAAACAGCGCAGGAGGAGAGAGAGCCGGGAAAGTGAAAACAGCGCGGGAGGAGAGAGAGCCGGGACAGTGAAAACAGCGCGGGAGGAGAGAGAGCCGGGACATTGAAAACAGCGCGGGAGGAGAGAGAGCCGGGACAGTGAAAACAGCGCGGGAGGAGAGAGAGCCGGGACATTGAAAACAGCGCGGGAGGAGAGACAGCCGGGACAGTGAAAACAGCGCGGGAGGAGAGACAGCCTGGACAGTGAAAACCGAGCGGGAGGAGAGACAGCCGGCACATTGAAAACAGCGCGGGAGGAGAGACAGCCGGGACAGTGAAAACAGCGCAGGAGGAGAGAGAGCCGGGACAGTGAAAACAGCGCGGGAGGAGAGAGAGCCGGGACAGTGAAAACAGCGCGGGAAGAGAGTGAGCCGTGACAGTGAAAACAGCGCGGGAGCTGAGTGAGCCGGGACATTGAAAACAGCGCGAGAGCAGAGACAGCCGTGACTGTGAAAACAGCACGGGAGGAGAGAGAGCCGGGACATTGAAAACAGAGCGAGAGGAGAGACAGCCGGGACAGTGAAAACAGCGCGGGAGGAGAGACAGCCGGGACAGTGAAAACAGCACGGGAAGAGAGACAGCCGGCAAAGTGAAAACAGCGCGGGAGGAGAGACAGCCGGGACAGTGAAAACAGCGCGGGAGGAGAGACAGCCGGGACAGTGAAAACAGCGCGGGAGGAGAGACAGCCGGGACAGTGAAAACAGCGCGGGAGGTGAGTGAGCCGGGACAGTGAAAACAGCGCGGGAGGAGATAGAGCCGGGACAGTGAAAACAGAGCGAGAGGAGAGACAGCCGGGACAGTGAAAACAGAGCAGGAGGAGAGACAGCCGGGACATTGAAAACAGCGCGGGAGGAGAGAGAGCCGGGACAGTGAAAACAGCGCGGGAGGAGATAGAGCCGGGACATTGAAAACAGCGCGAGAGGAGATAGAGCCAGGACCTTGAAAACAGCGCGGGAGGAGAGTGAGCCGTGACAGTGAAAACAGCGCGGGAGGAGAGAGAGCCGGGACAGTGAAAACAGCGCGGGAGCTGAGTGAGCCGGGACAGTGAAAACAGAGCGAGAGCTGAGTGAGCCGGGACAGTGAAAACAGCGCGGGAGGAGATAGAGCCGGGACAGTGAAAACAGCGCGGGAGCTGAGTGAGCCGGGACAGTGAAAACAGCGCGGGAGGTGAGTGAGCCGGGACAGTGAAAACAGCGCGGGAGGAGAGACAGCCGGGACAGGGAAAACAGCGCGGGAGGTGAGTGAGCCGGGACAGTGAAAACAGCGCGGGAGGAGAGATAGCCGGGACAGTGAAAACAGCGCGGGAGGAGATAGAGCCGGGACAGTGAAAACAGCGCGGGAGGAGAGAGAGCCGGGACATTGAAAACAGCGCGAGAGCTGAGTGAGCCGGGACAGTGAAAACAGCGCGGGAGGAGAGACAGCCGGGACAGTGAAAACAGCGCGGGAGGAGAGAGAGCCGGGACAGTGAAAACAGCGCGGGAGGAGAGACAGCTGGGACAGTGAAAACAGCGCGAGAGGAGAAAGAGCCGGGACAGTGAAAACAGCGCGGGAGGAGAGAGAGCCGGGACAGTGAAAACAGCGCGGGAGGAGAGAGAGCCGGGACAGTGAAAACAGCGCGGGAGGAGAGAGAGCCGGGACAGTGAAAACAGCGCGAGAGGAGAGAGAGCCGGGACACTGAAAACAGCGCGGGAGGAGAGACAGCCGGGACAGTGAAAACAGCGCGGGAGGAGAGAGAGCCGGGACAGTGAAAACAGCGCGGGAGGAGAGACAGCCGGGTCAGTGAAAACAGCGCGAGAGGAGAGACAGCCGGGACAGTGAAAACAGCGCGGGAGGAGAGAGAGCCGGGACAGTGAAAACAGCGCGGGAGGAGAGACAGCCCGGACAGTGAAAACAGCGCGGGAGGAGATAGAGCCGGGACAGTGAAAACAGCGCGGGAGGAGAGAGAGCCGGGACATTGAAAACAGCGCGGGAGGTGAGTGAGCCGGGACAGTGAAAACAGCGCGGGAGCAGAGACAGCCGGGACAGTGAAAACAGCGCGAGAGGTGAGTGAGCCGGGGCCGTGAAAACAGCGCGGGAGGAGAGACAGCCGGGACAGTGAAAACAGCGCGAGAGGAGAGAGAGCCGGGACAGTGAAAACAGCGCGGGAGGAGAGACAGCCGGGACAGTGAAAACAGCGCGGGAGGAGAGAGAGCCCGGACAGTGAAAACAGCGCGAGAGGAGAGACAGCCGGGACATTGAAACAAGCGGGAGGAGAGACAGCCGGGACATTGCAAACAGTGCGGGAGGAGAGACAGCCGGGACAGTGAAAACAGTGCGGGAGGAGAGACAGCCGGGACAGTGAAAACAGCGCGGGAGGAGAGAGAGCCAGGACAGTGAAAACAGCGCGGGAGGAGAGAGAGCCGGGACATTGAAAACAGCGCGGGAGGAGAGAGAGCCGGGACAGTGAAAACAGCGCGGGAGGAGATAGAGCCGGGACAGTGAAAACTGCGCGGGAGGAGAGACAGCCGGGACAGTGAAACAGCGCGGGAGGTGAGTGAGCCGTGACAGTGAAAACAGCGCGGGAGGAGAGAGAGCAGGGACAGTGAAAACAGCGCGAGAGCTGAGTGAGCCGGGACAGTGAAAACAGCGCGGGAGGAGAGACAGCCGGGACAGTGAAAACAGCGCGAGAGGAGAGACAGCCGGGACAGTGAAAACAGCGCGGGAGGAGATAGAGCCGGGACAGTGAAAACAGCGCGGGAGGAGAGACAGCCGGGACAGTGAAACAGCGCGGGAGGTGAGTGAGCCGGGACAGTGAAAACAGCGCGGGAGGAGAGACAGCCGGGACAGTGAAAACAGCGCGGGAGGAGAGACAGCCGGGTCAGTGAAAACAGCGCGAGAGGAGAGAGAGCCGGGACAGTGAAAACAGCGCGGGAGGAGATAGAGCCGGGACAGTGAAAACAGCGCGAGAGGAGAGACAGCGGGTCAGTGAAAACAGCGCGGGAGGAGAGAGAGCCAGGACAGTGAAAACAGCGCGGGAGGAGAGAGAGCCGGGACATTGAAAACAGCGCGGGAGGAGAGAGAGCCGGGACAGTGAAAACAGCGCGGGAGGAGATAGAGCCGGGACAGTGAAAACTGCGCGGGAGGAGAGACAGCCGGGACAGTGAAACAGCGCGGGAGGTGAGTGAGCCGTGACAGTGAAAACAGCGCGGGAGGAGAGAGAGCAGGGACAGTGAAAACAGCGCGAGAGCTGAGTGAGCCGGGACAGTGAAAACAGCGCGGGAGGAGAGACAGCCGGGACAGTGAAAACAGCGCGAGAGGAGAGACAGCCGGGACAGTGAAAACAGCGCGGGAGGAGATAGAGCCGGGACAGTGAAAACAGCGCGGGAGGAGAGACAGCCGGGACAGTGAAACAGCGCGGGAGGTGAGTGAGCCGGGACAGTGAAAACAGCGCGGGAGGAGAGACAGCCGGGTCAGTGAAAACAGCGCGAGAGGAGAGAGAGCCGGGACAGTGAAAACAGCGCGGGAGGAGATAGAGCCGGGACAGTGAAAACAGCGCGAGAGGAGAGACAGCGGGTCAGTGAAAACAGCGCGGGAGGAGAGAGAGCCGGGACAGTGAAAACAGCGCGGGAGGAGAGAGAGCCGGGACAGTGAAAACAGCGCGGGAGGAGAGAGAGCCGGGACATTGAAAACAGCGCGGGAGGAGAGAGAGCCGGGACAGTGAAAACAGCGCGGGAGGAGAGACAGCCAGCACATTGAAAACAGCGCGGGAGGAGAGACAGCCGGGACAGTGAAAACGGCGCGGGAGGAGAGACAGCCGGGACAGTGAAAACAGCGCGGGAGGAGAGAGAGCCGGGACAGTGAAAACAGCGCGGGAGGTGAGTGAGCCGGGACAGTGAAAACAGCGCGGGAGGAGAGAGAGCCGGGACAGTGAAAACAGCGCGGGAGGAGAGAGAGCCGGGACAGTGAAAACAGCGCGGGAGGAGAGACAGCCGGGACAGTGAAAACAGCGCGAGAGGAGAGAGAGCCGGGACAGTGAAAACAGCGCGGGAGGAGAGAGAGCCGGGACAGTGAAAACAGCGCGGGAGGTGAGTGAGCCGGGACAGTGAAAACAGCGCGGGAGGAGAGAGAGCCGGGACAGTGAAAACAGCGCGGGAGGAGAGACAGCCGGGACAGTGAAAACAGCGCGGGAGGAGAGAGAGCCGGGACAGTGAAAACAGCGCGAGAGCTGAGTGAGCCGGGACATTGAAAATAGCGCGAGAGGAGAGAGAGCCGGGACAGTGAAAACAGCGCGGGAGGAGAGACAGCCGGGACATTGCAAACAGCGCGGGAGGAGAGACAGCCGGGACAGTGAAAACAGTGCGGGAGGAGAGTGAGCCGGGACATTGAAAACAGCGCGAGAGGAGAGACAGCCGGGTCAGTGAAAACAGTGCGAGAGGATAAAGAGCCGGCACAGTGAAAACAGCGCGAGTGGAGAGACAGCCGGTACAGTGAAAACAGCGCGGGAGGAGAGAGAGCCGGGACAGTGAAAACAGCGCGGGAGGAGAGACAGCCGGGACAGTGAAAACAGCGCGGGAGGAGAGAGAGCCGGGACAGTGAAAACAGCGCGGGAGGAGAGAGAGCCAGGACAGTGAAAACAGCGCGGGAGGAGAGACAGCTGGGACAGTGAAAACAGCGCGGGAGGAGAGAGAGCCGGGACATTGAAAACAGCGCGGGAGGAGAGAGAGCCGGGACAATGAAAACAGCGCGGGAGGAGAGAGAGCCGGGACATTGAAAACAGCGCGGGAGGAGAGACAGCCGGGACAGTGAAAACAGTGCGAGAGGAGAGAGAGCCGGGACAGTGAAAACAGCGCGGGAGGAGAGACTGCCCGGACCGTGAAAACAGCGCGAGAGGAGAGACAGCCTGGACAGTGAAAACAGTGCGAGAGGAGAGAGAGCCGGGACAGTGAAAACGCGGGAGGAGAGAGAGCCGGGACAAAGAAAACAGCGCGAGAGGAGAGAGAGCCGGGACAGTGAAAACAGCGCGGGAGGAGAGACAGCCGGGACAGTGAAAACAGCGTGGGAGGAGAGAGAGCCGGGACAATGAAAACAGCGCGAGAGCTGAGTGAGCCGGGACAGTGAAAAGAGCGCGAGAGGTGAGTGAGCCGGGACAGTGAAAACAGTGCGGGAGGAGAGAGAGCTGGGACAGTGAAAACAGCGCGGGAGGAGAGACAGCCGGGACAGTGAAAACAGTGCGGGAGGAGAGAGAGCCCGGAGAGTGAAAACAGCACGGGAGGAGAGAGAGCCGGGACAGTGAAAACAGTGCGAGAGGAGAGAGAGCCGGGACAGTGAAAACACCGCGGGAGGTGAGACAGCCGGTACAGTGAAAACAGCGCGGGAGGAGAGAGAGCCGGGACAATGAAAATAGCGCGGGAGGAGAGAGAGCCGGGACAGTGAAAACAGCGCGGGAGGAGAGACAGCCGGGACAGTGAAAACAGTGCGAGAGGAGAGAGAGCCGTGACAGTGAAAACAGCGCGGGAGGAGAGAGAGCCAGGACAGTGAAAACAGCGCGGGAGGAGAGACAGCCGGGACAGTGAAAACAGCGCGGGAGGAGAGAGAGCCGGGACAGTGAAAACAGCGCGAGAGGAGAGTGAGCCGGGACATTGAAAACAGCGCGGGAGTTGAGTGAGCCGGGACACTGAAAACAGCGCGGGAGGTGAGTGAGCCGGGACAGTGAAAACAGCGCGGGAGGAGAGAGAGCCCGGACAGTGAAAACAGCGCGGGAGGAGAAGAGCCGGGACAGTGAAAACAGCGCGGGAGGAGAGAGAGCCGGGACTTTGAAAACAGCGCGGGAGGAGAGAGAGCCGGGACAGTCAAAACCGCGCGGGAGGAGAGAGAGTCGGGACAGTGTAAACAGCGCGGGAGGAGAGAGAGCCGGGACATTGAAAACAGCGCGGGAGGAGAGACAGCCGGGACAGTGAAAACAGCGCGGGAGGAGAGACAGCCGGGACTTTGAAAACAGCGCGGGAGGAGAGACAGCCGGGACATTGAAAACAGCGCGGGAGGAGAGAGAGCCGGGACAGTGAAAACAGCGCGGGAGGAGAGACAGCCGGGACAGTGAAAACAGCGCGGGAGGAGAGAGAGCCGGGACATTGAAAACAGCGCGGAGGAGAGACAGCCGGGACAGTGAAACAGCGCGGGAGGTGAGTGAGCCGTGACAGTGAAAACAGCGCGGGAGGAGAGAGAGCTCGGACAGTGAAAACAGAGCGAGAGCTGAGTGAGCCGGGACAGTGATAACAGCGCGGGAGGAGATAGAGCCGGGACAGTGAAAACAGCGCGGGAGCTGAGTGAGCCGGGACAGTGAAAACAGCGCGGGAGGTGAGTGAGCCGGGACAGTGAAAACAGCGCGGGAGGAGAGACAGCCGGGACAGGGAAAACAGCGCGGGAGGTGAGTGAGCCGGCACAGTGAAAACAGCGCGGGAGGTGAGACAGCCGGGACAGTGAAAACAGCGCGGGAGGAGAGACAGCCGGGACAGTGAAAACAGCGCGGGAGGAGAGAGGCCGGGTCAGTGAAAACAGCGCGAGAGGAGAGAGAGCCGGGAAAGTGAAAACAGCGCGGGAGGAGAGACAGCCGGGACAGTGAAAACAGCGCGGGAGGAGAGAGAGCCGGGACAGTGAAAACAGCGCGTGAGGTGAGTGAGCCGGGACATTGAAAACAGCGCGAGAGGAGAGACAACCGGGTCAGTGAAAACAGTGCGAGAGGATAGAGAGCCGGCACAGTGAAAACAGCGCGAGTGGAGAGACAGCCGGTACAGTGAAAACAGCGCGGGAGGAGAGAGAGCCGGGACAGTGAAAACAGCGCGGGAGGAGAGACAGCCGGGACAGTGAAAACAGCGCGGGAGGAGAGACAGCCGGGACAGTGAAAACAGCGCGTGAGGTGAGTGAGCCGGGGCAGTGAAAACAGCGCGGGAGGAGAGACAGCCGGGACAGTGAAAACAGCGTGGGAGGAGAGAGAGCCCGGACAGTGAAAACAGCGCGAGAGCTGAGTGAGCCGGGACATTGAAAATAGCGCGAGAGGAGAGAGAGCCGGGACATTGAAACAAGCGGGAGGAGAGACAGCCGGGACATTGCAAACAGCGCGGGAGGAGAGACAGCCGGGACAGTGAACACAGCGCGGGAGGAGAGACAGCCGGGACATTGAAACAAGCGGGAGGAGAGACAGCCGGGACATTGCAAACAGCGCGGGAGGAGAGACAGCCGGGACAGTGAAAACAGTGCGGGAGGAGAGACAGCCGGGACAGTGAACACAGCGCGGGAGGAGAGACAGCCGGGACAGTGAAAACAGCGCGGGAGGAGAGAGAGCCGGGACATTGAAACAAGCGGGAGGAGAGACAGCCGGAACATTGCAAACAGCGCGGGAGGAGAGACAGCCGGGACAGTGAACACAGCGCGGGAGGAGAGACAGCCGGGACATTGAAACAAGCGGGAGGAGAGACAGCCGGGACATTGCAAACAGCGCGGGAGGAGAGACAGCCGGGACAGTGAAAACAGCGCGGGAGGAGAGACAGCCGGGACAGTGAACACAGCGCGGGAGGAGAGACAGCCGGGACAGTGAAAACAGCGCGGGAGGAGAGAGAGCCGGGACAGTGAAAACAGCGCGGGAGGAGAGAGAGCCGGGCCAATGAAAACAGCGCGGGACGAGAGAGAGCCAGGACAGTGAAAACAGCGCGGGAGGAGAGACAGCCGGGACAGTGAAAACAGCGCGGGAGGAGAGAGAGCCGGGACAATGAAAATAGCGCGGGAGGAGAGAGAGCCGGGACAGTGAAAACAGCGCGGGAGGAGAGACTGCCGGGACCGTGAAAACAGCGCGAGAGGAGAGACAGCCTGGACAGTGAAAACAGTGCGAGAGGAGAGAGAGCCGGGACAGTGAAAACAGCGCGGGAGGAGAGACAGTCGGGACAGTGAAAACAGCGCGAGAGGAGAGAGAGCCCGGACAGTGAAAACAGCGCGGGAGGAGAGTGAGCCGGGACAGTGAAAACAGTGCGGTAGGAGAGAGAGCCGGGACAGTGAAAACAGCGCGGGAGGAGAGACAGCCCGGACAGTGAAAACAGCGCGGGAGGAGAGAGAGCCGGGACAGTGAAAACAGCGCGAGAGCTGAGTGAGCCGGGACAGTGAAAACAGCGCGAGAGGTGAGTGAGCCGGGACAGTGAAAACAGCGCGGGAGGAGAGAGAGCTGGGACATTGAAAACAACGCGGGAGCTGAGGGAGCCGGGACATTGAAAACAGCGCGGGAGGAGAGAGAGCCGGGACAGTGAAAACAGCGCGAGAGGAGAGAGAGCCGGGACAGTGAAAACAGCGCGGGAGGAGAGAGAGCTGGGACATTGAAAACAACGCGGGAGCTGAGGGAGCCGGGACATTGAAAACAGCGCGGGAGGAGAGAGAGCCGGGACAGTGAAAACAGCGCGGGAGGAGAGACAGCCGGGACAGTGAAAACAGTGCGGGAGGAGAGAGAGAGCCCGGAGAGTGAAAACAGCGCGGGAGGAGAGAGAGCCGGGACAGTGAAAACACCGCGGGAGGAGAGACAGACGGTACAGTGAAAACAGCGCGGGAGGAGAGAGAGCCGGGACAGTGGAAACACCGCGGGAGGAGAGAGAGCCGGGACAATGAAAATAGCGCGGGAGGAGAGAGAGCCGGGACAGTGAAAACAGCGCGGGAGGAGAGACAGCCGGTACAGTGAAAAGACCGCGGGAGGAGAGAGAGCCGGGACAATGAAAATAGCGCGGGAGGAGAAAGAGCCGGGACAGTGAAAACAGCGCGGGAGGAGAGACAGCCGGGACAGTGAAAACAGTGCGAGAGGAGAGAGAGCCGGGACAGTGAAAACAGCGCGGGAGGAGAGAGAGCCAGGACAGTGAAAACAGCGCGGGAGGAGAGACAGCCGGGACAGTGAAAACAGCGCGGGAGGAGAGAGAGCCGGGACAGTGAAAACAGCCCGGGAGGAGAAGAGCCGGGACAGTGAAAACAGCGCGGGAGCTGAGTGAGCCGGGACATTGAAAACAGCGCGGGAGTTGAGTGAGCCGGGACACTGAAAACAGCGCGGGAGGTGAGTGAGCCGGGACAGTGAAAACAGCGCGGGAGGAGAGAGAGCCCGGACAGTGAAAACAGCGCGGGAGGAGAAGAGCCGGGACAGTGAAAACAGCGCGGGAGGAGAAGAGCCGGGACAGTGAAAACAGCGCGGGAGCTGAGTGAGCCGGGACAGTGAAAACAGCGCGGGAGGTGAGTGAGCCGGGACAGCGAAAACAGCGCGGGAGGAGAGAGAGCCCGGACAGTGAAAACAGCGCGGGAGGAGAAGAGCCGGGACAGTGAAAACAGCGCGGGAGGAGAGAGAGCCGGGACTTTGAAAACAGCGCGGGAGGAGAGAGAGCCGGGACAGTCAAAACCGCGCGGGTGGAGAGAGAGCCGGGACATTGAAAGCAGCGCGGGAGGAGAGACAGCCGGGACAGTGAAAACAGCGCGGGAGGAGAGACAGCCGGGACTTTGAAAACAGCGCGGGAGGAGAGACAGCCGGGACATTGAAAAAGGCGCGGGAGGAGAGAGAGCCAGGACAGTGAAAACAGCGCGGGAGGAGAGACAGCCGGGACATTGAAAAGAGCGCGAGAGGAGAGACAGCCGGGACAGTGAAAACAGGGCGTGAGGAGAGATAGCCGGGACAGTGAAAACAGCGCGAGAGGAGAGACAGCCGGGACAGGGAAAACTGCGCGGGAGGAGAGACAGCCGGGACAGTGAAAACAGCGCGGGAGGAGAGAGAGCTGGGACAGTGAAAACAGTGCGGGAGGAGAGAGAGCCGGGACAGTGAAAACAGCGCGAGAGGAGAGACACTGTCGGGACAGTGAAAACAGCGCGAGAGCTGAGTGAGCCGGGAGAGTGAAAACAGCGCGGGAGGAGAGACAGCCGGGACAGTGAAAACAGCGCGGGAGGTGAGTGAACCGGGACAGTGAAAACAGCGCGGGAGGAGAGAGATCCGGGACAGTGAAAACAGCGCGGGAGGAGAGAGAGCCGGGACAGTGAAAACAGCGCGGGAGGAGAGAGAGCCGGGACAGTGAAAACAGCGCGGGAGGAGAGAGAGCCGGGACAGTGAAAACAGCGGGGGAGGAGAGACAGCCGGGACAGTGAAAACAGCGTGAGAGGAGAGAGAGCCGGGACAATGAAAACAGCGCGGGAGCTGAGTGAGCCGGGACAGTGAAAACAGCGCGGGAGGAGAGTGAGCCGGGACAGTGAAAACAGCGCGAGAGCTGAGTGAGCCGGGACAGTGAAAACAGCGCGGGAGGAGAGTGAGCCGGGACAGTGAAAACAGCGCGGGAGGAGAGAGAGCCGGGACAATGAAAACAGCGCGAGAGCTGAGTGAGCCGGGACAGTGAAAACAGCGCGAGAGGTGAGTGAGCCGGGACAGTGAAAACAGCGCGGGAGGAGAGAGAGCTGGGACATTGAAAACAACGCGGGAGCTGAGTGAGCCGGGACATTGAAAACAGCGCGGGAGGAGAGACAGCCGGGACAGTGAAAACAGTGCGGGAGGAGAGAGAGCCCGGAGAGTGAAAACAGCACGGGAGGAGAGAGAGCCGGGACAGTGAAAACAGTGCGAGAGGAGAGAGAGCCGGGACAGTGAAAACACCGCGGGAGGAGAGACAGCCGGTACAGTGAAAACAGCGCGGGAGGAGAGAGAGCCGGGACAATGAAAATAGCGCGGGAGGAGAGAGAGCCGGGACAGTGAAAACAGCGCGGGAGGAGAGACAGCCGGGACAGTGAAAACAGTGCGAGAGGAGAGAGAGCCGGGACAGTGAAAACAGCGCGGGAGGAGAGACAGCCGGGACAGTGAAAACAGCGCGAGAGGAGAGACAGCCTGGACAGTGAAAACAGTGCGAGAGGAGAGAGAGCCGGGACAGTGAAAACAGCGCGGGAGGAGAGACAGCCGGGACAGTGAAAACAGTGCGGGAGGTGAGTGAGCCGGGACAGTGAAAACAGCGCGAGAGGAGAGACAGCCGGGACAGTGAAAACAGCGCGGGAGGAGAGAGGCCGGGTCAGTGAAAACAGCGCGAGAGGAGAGAGAGCCGGGAAAGTTAAAACAGCGCGGGAGGTGAGTGAGCCCGGACAGTGAAAACAGCGCGAGAGGAGAGACAGCCGGGTCAGTGAAAACAGTGCGAGAGGATAGAGAGCCGGCACAGTGAAAACAGCGCGAGTGGAGAGACAGCCGGTACAGTGAAAACAGCGCGAGAGGAGAGAGAGCCGGGACAGTGAAAACAGCGCGGGAGGAGAGACAGCCGGGACAGTGAAAACAGCGCGGGAGGAGAGACAGCCGGGACAGTGAAAACAGCGCGTGAGGTGAGTGAGCCGGGGCAGTGAAAACAGCGCGGGAGGAGAGACAGCCGGGACAGTGAAAACAGCGTGGGAGGAGAGAGAGCCCGGACAGTGAAAACAGCGCGAGAGCTGAGTGAGCCGGGACATTGAAAATAGCGCGAGAGGAGAGACAGCCGGGACATTGAAACAAGCGGGAGGAGAGACAGCCGGGACATTGCAAACAGCGCGGGAGGAGAGACAGCCGGGACAGTGAAAACAGTGCGGGAGGAGAGACAGCCGGGACAGTGAACACAGCGCGGGAGGAGAGACAGCCGGGACAGGGAAAACAGCGCGGGAGGAGAGAGAGCCGGGACAGTGAAAACAGCGCGGGAGGAGAGAGAGCCGGGCCAATGAAAACAGCGCGGGAGGAGAGAGAGCCAGGACAGTGAAAACAGCGCGGGAGGAGAGACAGCCGGGACAGTGAAAACAGCGCGGGAGGAGAGAGAGCCGGGACAATGAAAATAGCGCGGGAGGAGAGAGAGCCGGGACAGTGAAAACAGCGCGGGAGGAGAGACAGCCGGTACAGTGAAATCACCGCGGGAGGAGAGAGAGCCGGGATAATGAAAATAGCGCGGGAGGAGAGAGAGCCGGGACAGTGAAAACAGCGCGGGAGGAGAGACAGCCGGGACAGTGAAAACAGTGCGAGAGGAGAGAGAGCCGGGACAGTGAAAACAGCGCGGGAGGAGAGAGAGCCAGGACAGTGAAAACAGCGCGGGAGGAGAGACAGCCGGGACAGTGAAAACAGCGCGGGAGGAGAGAGAGCCGGGACAGTGAAAACAGCCCGGGAGGAGAAGAGCCGGGACAGTGAAAACAGCGCGGGAGCTGAGTGAGCCGGGACATTGAAAACAGCGCGGGAGTTGAGTGAGCCGGGACACTGAAAACAGCGCGGGAGGTGAGTGAGCCGGGACAGTGAAAACAGCGCGGGAGGAGAGAGAGCCCGGACAGTGAAAACAGCGCGGGAGGAGAAGAGCCGGGACAGTGAAAACAGCGCGGGAGGAGAAGAGCCGGGACAGTGAAAACAGCGCGGGAGCTGAGTGAGCCGGGACAGTGAAAACAGCGCGGGAGGAGAGAGAGCCCGGACAGTGAAAACAGCGCGGGAGGAGAAGAGCCGGGACAGTGAAAACAGCGCGGGAGGAGAGAGAGCCGGGACTCTGAAAACAGCGCGGGAGGAGAGAGAGCCGGGACAGTCAAAACCGCGCGGGAGGAGAGAGAGCCGGGACATTGAAAACAGTGCGGGAGGAGAGACAGCCGGGACATTGAAAGCAGCGCGGGAGGAGAGACAGCCGGGACAGTGAAAACAGCGCGGGAGGAGAGACAGCCGGGACTTTGAAAACAGCGCGGGAGGAGAGACAGCCGGGACATTGAAAAAGGCGCGGGAGGAGAGAGAGCCAGGACAGTGAAAACAGCGCGGGAGGAGAGACAGCCGGGACATTGAAAAGAGCGCGAGAGGAGAGACAGCCGGGACAGTGAAAACAGGGCTTGAGGAGAGATAGCCGGGACAGTGAAAACAGCGCGAGAGGATAGACAGCCGGGACAGGGAAAACAGCGCGGGAGGAGAGACAGCCGGGACAGTGAAAACAGCGCGGGAGGAGAGAGAGCTGGGACAGTGAAAACAGTGCGGGAGGAGAGAGAGCCGGGACAGTGAAAACAGCGCGAGAGGAGAGACACTGTCGGGACAGTGAAAACAGCGCGAGAGCTGAGTGAGCCGGGAGAGTGAAAACAGCGCGGGAGGAGAGACAGCCGGGACAGTGAAAACAGCGCGGGAGCTGAGTGAACCGGGACAGTGAAAACAGCGCGGGAGGAGAGAGATCCGGGACAGTGAAAACAGCGCGGGAGGAGAGAGAGCCGGGACAGTGAAAACAGCGCGGGAGGAGAGAGAGCCGGGACAGTGAAAACAGCGCGGGAGGAGAGAGAGCCGGGACAGTGAAAACAGCGGGGAGGAGAGACAGCCGGGACAGTGAAAACAGCGTGAGAGGAGAGAGAGCCGGGACAATGAAAACAGCGCGGGAGCTGAGTGAGCCGGGACAGTGAAAACAGCGCGGGAGGAGAGTGAGCCGGGACAGTGAAAACAGCGCGAGAGCTGAGTGAGCCGGGACAGTGAAAACAGCGCGGGAGGAGAGTGAGCCGGGACAGTGAAAACAGCGCGGGAGGAGAGAGAGCCGGGACAATGAAAACAGCGCGAGAGCTGAGTGAGCCGGGACAGTGAAAACAGCGCGAGAGGTGAGTGAGCCGGGACAGTGAAAACAGCGCGGGAGGAGAGAGAGCTGGGACATTGAAAACAACGCGGGAGGAGAGACAGCCGGGACAGTGAAAACAGTGCGGGAGGAGAGAGAGCCCGGAGAGTGAAAACAGCACGGGAGGAGAGACAGTCGGGACAGTGAAAACAGCGCGGGAGGAGAGAGAGCCGGGACAGTGAAAACAGCGCGGGAGGAGAGACACTGTCGGGACAGTGGAAACAGCGCGGGAGGAGAGACAGCCGGGACAGTGAAAACAGCGCGGGAGGAGAGTCACTGTCGGGACAGTGAAAACAGCGCGGGAGGAGAGACAGCCGTGACAGTGAAAACAGCGCGGGAGGAGAGAGAGCCGGGACAGTGAAAACAGCGCGGGAGGAGAGACAGCCGCGACAGTGAAAACTGCGGGGGAGGAGAGAGAGCCGGAACAGTGAAAACAGCGCGGGAGCTGAGTGAGCCGGGACAGTGAAAACAGCGCGGGAGGAGAGAGAGCCGGGACAGTGAAAACAGCGCGAGAGCTGAGTGAGCTGGGACAGTGAAAACAATGCGAGAGGAGAGACACTGTCGGGACAGTGAAAACAGCGCGAGAGCTGAGTGAGCCGGGACAGTGAAAACAGCGCGGGAGCTGAGTGAGCCGGGACAGTGAAAATAGCGCGGGAGGAGAGAGAGCCGGGACAGTGAAAACAGCGCGGGAGGAGAGAGAGCCGGGACAATCAAAACAGCGCGGGAGGAGAGAGAGCCAGGACAGTGAAAACAGCGCGGGAGGAGAGACAGCCGGGACAGTGAAAACAGCGCGAGAGGAGAGAGAGCCGGGACATTGAAAACAGCGCGGGAGGAGAGAGAGCCGGGACAGTGAAAACAGCGCGAGAGCTGAGTGAGCCGGGACATTGAAAACAGCGCGGGAGGAGAGACAGCCGGGACAGTGAAAACAGCGCGGGAGGTGAGTGAGCCGGGACTTTGAAAACAGCGCGAGCGGTGAGTGAGCCGGGACAGTGAAAACAGCGCGGGAGGCGAGACAGCCCGGACAGTGAAAACAGCGTGAGAGGAGAGACAGCCGGGACAGTGAAAACAGCGCGGGAGGTGAGTGAGCCGGGTCAGTGAAAACAGCGCGGGAGGAGAGAGAGCCCGGACAGTGAAAACAGCGCGGGAGGAGAAGAGCCGGGACAGTGAAAACAGCACGGGAGGTGAGTGAGCCGGGACTTTGAAAACAGCGTGGGAGGAGAGACAGCCGGGACAGTGAAAACAGCGCGGGAGGAGAGACAGCCGGGACATTGAAAACAGCGCGGGAGGAGAGAGAGCCGGGACAGTGAAAACAGCGCGGGAGGAGAGACAGCCGGGACAGTGAAAACAGCGCGGGAGTAGAGACAGCCGCGACAGTGAAAACAGCGCGGGAGGAGAGACAGCCGGGACAGTGAAAACAGCGCGGGAGTAGAGACAGCCGCGACAGTGAAAACAGCGCGGGAGGAGAGACAGCCGGGACAGAGAAAGCAGCGCGAGAGGAGAGACACTGTCGGGACAGTGAAAACAGCGCGGGAGGAGAGACAGCCGTGACAGTGAAAACAGCGCGGGAGGAGAGACAGCCGGGACAGTGAAAACAGCGCGGGAGGAGAGTCACTGTCGGGACAGTGAAAACAGCGCGGGAGGAGAGACAGCCGTGACAGTGAAAACAGCGCGGGAGGAGAGACAGCCGGGACAGTGAAAACAGCGCGAGAGGAGAGACACTGTCGGGACAGTGAAAACAGCGCGGGAGGAGAGAGAGCCGGGACAGTGAAAACAGCGCGAGAGCTGAGTGAGCCGGGACAGTGAAAACAGCGCGGGAGGAGAGAGAGCCGGGACAGTGAAAACAGCGCGAGAGCTGAGTGAGCTGGGACAGTGAAAACAATGCGAGAGGAGAGACACTGTCGGGACAGTGAAAACAGCGCGAGAGGTGAGTGAGCCGGGACAGTGAAAACAGCGCGAGAGCTGAGTGAGCCGGGACAGTGAAAACAGCGCGGGAGCTGAGTGAGCCGGGACAGTGAAAATAGCGCGGGAGGAGAGAGAGCCGGGACAGTGAAAACAGCGCGGGAGGAGAGAGAGCCGGGACAATCAAAACAGCGCGGGAGGAGAGAGAGCCAGGACAGTGAAAACAGCGCGGGAGGAGAGACAGCCGGGACAGTGAAAACAGCGCGAGAGGAGAGAGAGCCGGGACATTGAAAACAGCGCGGGAGGAGAGAGAGCCGGGACAGTGAAAACAGCGCGAGAGCTGAGTGAGCCGGGACATTGAAAACAGCGCGGGAGGAGAGACAGCCGGGACAGTGAAAACAGCGCGGGAGGTGAGTGAGCCGGGACTTTGAAAACAGCGCGAGCGGTGAGTGAGCCGGGACAGTGAAAACAGCGCGGGAGGCGAGACAGCCCGGACAGTGAAAACAGCGTGAGAGGAGAGACAGCCGGGACAGTGAAAACAGCGCGGGAGGTGAGTGAGCCGGGTCAGTGAAAACAGCGCGGGAGGAGAGAGAGCCCGGACAGTGAAAACAGCGCGGGAGGAGAAGAGCCGGGACAGTGAAAACAGCACGGGAGGTGAGTGAGCCGGGACTTTGAAAACAGCGTGGGAGGAGAGACAGCCGGGACAGTGAAAACAGCGCGGGAGGAGAGACAGCCGGGACATTGAAAACAGCGCGGGAGGAGAGAGAGCCGGGACAGTGAAAACAGCGCGGGAGGAGAGACAGCCGGGACAGTGAAAACAGCGCGGGAGTAGAGACAGCCGCGACAGTGAAAACAGCGCGGGAGGAGAGACAGCCGGGACAGTGAAAACAGCGCGGGAGTAGAGACAGCCGCGACAGTGAAAACAGCGCGGGAGGAGAGACAGCCGGGACAGAGAAAGCAGCGCGAGAGGAGAGACACTGTCGGGACAGTGAAAACAGCGCGGGAGGAGAGACAGCCGTGACAGTGAAAACAGCGCGGGAGGAGAGACAGCCGGGACAGTGAAAACAGCGCGAGAGGAGAGACACTGTCGGGACAGCGAAAACAGCGCGGGAGGAGAGACAGCCGCGACAGTGAAAACTGCGGGGGAGGAGAGAGAGCCGGAACAGTGAAAACAGTGTGGGAGCTGAGTGAGCCGGGACAGTGAAAACAGCGCGGGAGGAGAGAGAGCCGGGACAGTGAAAACAGCGCGAGAGCTGAGTGAGCTGGGACAGTGAAAACAATGCGAGAGGAGAGACACTGTCGGGACAGTGAAAACAGCGCGAGAGGTGAGTGAGCCGGGACAGTGAAAACAGCGCGAGAGCTGAGTGAGCCGGGACAGTGAAAACAGCGCGGGAGGTGAGTGAGCCGGGACAGTGAAAACAGCGCGGGAGGAGAGAGAGCCCGGACAGTGAAAACAGCGCGGGAGGAGAAGAGCCGGGACAGTGAAAACAGCGCGGGAGGAGAAGAGCCGGGACAGTGAAAACAGCGCGGGAGCTGAGTGAGCCGGGACAGTGAAAATAGCGCGGGAGGTGAGTGAGCCGGGACAGTGAAAACAGCGCGGGAGGAGAGAGAGCCCGGACAGTGAAAACAGCGCGGGAGGAGAAGAGCCGGGACAGTGAAAACAGCGCGGGAGGAGAGAGAGCCGGGACTTTGAAAACAGCGCGGGAGGAGAGAGAGCCGGGACAGTCAAAACCGCGCGGGAGGAGAGAGAGTCGGGACAGTGTAAACAGCGCGGGAGGAGAGAGAGCCGGGACATTGGAAACAGTGCGGGAGGAGAGACAGCCGGGACATTGAAAACAGCGCGGGAGGAGAGACAGCCGGGACAGTGAAAACAGCGCGGGAGGAGAGACAGCCGGGACTTTGAAAACAGCGCGGGAGGAGAGACAGCCGGGACATTGAAAAAGGCGCGGGAGGAGAGAGAGCCAGGACAGTGAAAACAGCGCGGGAGGAGAGACAGCCGGGACATTGAAAACAGCGCGGGAGGAGAGACAGCCGGGACAGTGAAAACAGGGCGTGAGGAGAGATAGCCGGGACAGTGAAAACAGCGCGAGAGGAGAGACAGCCGGGACAGGGAAAACAGCGCGGGAGGAGAGACAGCCGGGACAGTGAAAACAGCGCGGGAGGAGAGAGAGCTGGGACAGTGAAAACAGTGCGGGAGGAGAGAGAGCCGGGACAGTGAAAACAGCGTCAGAGGAGAGACACTGTCGGGACAGTGAAAACAGTGCGAGAGCTGAGTGAGCCGGGAGAGTGAAAACAGCGCGGGAGGAGAGACAGCCGGGACAGTGAAAACAGCGCGGGAGGTGAGTGAACCGGGACAGTGAAAACAGCGCGGGAGGAGAGAGATCCGGGACAGTGAAAACAGCGCGGGAGGAGAGAGAGCCGGGACAGTGAAAACGGCGCGGGAGGAGAGAGAGCCGGGACAGTGAAAACAGCGCGGGAGGAGAGAGAGCCGGGACAGTGAAAACAGCGCGGGAGGAGAGACAGCCGGGACAGTGAAAACAGCGTGAGAGGAGAGAGAGCCGGGACAATGAAAACAGCGCGAGAGCTGAGTGAGCCGGGACAGTGAAAACAGCGCGGGAGGAGAGTGAGCCGGGACAGTGAAAACAGCGCGGGAGGAGAGAGAGCCGGGACAATGAAAACAGCGCGAGAGCTGAGTGAGCCGGGACAGTGAAAACAGCGCGAGAGGTGAGTGAGCCGGGACAGTGATAACAGCGCGGGAGGAGAGAGAGCTGGGACATTGAAAACAACGCGGGAGCTGAGTGAGCTGGGACATTGAAAACAGCGCGGGAGGAGAGACAGCCGGGACAGTGAAAACAGTGCGGGAGGAGAGAGAGCCCGGAGAGTGAAAACAGCACGGGAGGAGAGAGAGCCGGGACAGTGAAAACAGTGCGAGAGGAGAGAGAGCCGGGACAGTGAAAACACCGCGGGAGGAGAGACAGCCGGTACAGTGAAAACAGCGCGGGAGGAGAGAGAGCCGGGACAATGAAAATAGCGCGGGAGGAGAGAGAGCCGGGACAGTGAAAACAGCGCGGGAGGAGAGACAGCCGGGACAGTGAAAACAGTGCGAGAGGAGAGAGAGCCGGGACTGTGAAAACAGCGCGGGAGGAGAGACAGTCGGGACAGTGAAAACAGCGCGAGAGGAGAGAGAGCCCGGACAGTGAAAACAGCGCGAGAGGAGAGAGAGCCCGGACAGTGAAAACAGCGCGGGAGGAGAGAGAGCCGGGACAGTGAAAACAGCGCGGGAGGAGAGACAGCCTGGACAGTGAAAACAGTGCGAGAGGAGAGAGAGCCGGGACTGTGAAAACAGCGCGGGAGGAGAGACAGTCGGGACAGTGAAAACAGCGCGGGAGGAGAGAGAGCCCGGACAGTGAAAACAGCGCGAGAGGAGAGGCAGCCGGGACAATGAAAACAGCGCGGGAGGAGAGTGAGCCGGGACAGTGAAAACAGTGCGGGAGGAGAGAGAGCCGGGACAGTGAAAACAGCGCGGGAGGAGAGACAGCCCGGACAGTGAAAACAGCGCGGGAGGAGAGAGAGCCGGGACAGTGAAAACAGCGCGAGAGGAGAGTCACTGTCGGGATAGTGAAAACAGCGCGGGAGGAGAGAGAGCCGGGACAGTGAAAACAGTGCGGGAGGAGGGAGAGCCGGGACAGTGAAAACAGCGCGGGAGTAGAGACAGCCGCGACAGTGAAAACAGCGCGGGAGGAGAGAGAGCCGGGACAGTGAAAACAGTGCGGGAGGAGGGAGAGCCGGGACAGTGAAAACAGCGCGGGAGGAGAGACACTGTCGGGACAGTGAAAACAGCGCGGGAGGAGAGACAGCCGGGACAGTGAAAGCAGCGCGAGAGGAGAGACAGCCGGGACAGTGAAAACAGCGCGGGAGGAGAGACACTGTCGGGACATTGAAAACAGCGCGGGAGGAGAGAGAGCCGGGACAGGGAAAACAGCGTGAGAGCTGAGTGAGCCGGGACAGTGAAAACAGCGCGGGAGGAGAGACAGCCGTGACAGTGAAAACAGCGCGGGAGGAGAGACAGCCGGGACAGTGAAAACAGCGCGAGAGGAGAGACACTGTCGGGACAGTGAAAACAGCGCGGGAGGAGAGACAGCCGGGACAGTGAAAACAGCGCGGGAGGAGAGACAGCCGCGACAGTGAAAACTGCGGGGGAGGAGAGAGAGCCGGAACAGTGAAAACAGCGCGAGAGGAGAGAGAGCCGGGACAGTGAAAACAGCGCGGGAGGAGAGAGAGCCGGGACAGTGAAAACAGCGCGAGAGGTGAGTGAGCCGGGACAGTGAAAACAGCGCGAGAGCTGAGTGAGCCGGGACAGTGAAAACAGCGCGGGAGCTGAGTGAGCTGGGACAGTGAAAACAGCGCGGGAGGAGAGAGAGCCGGGACAGTGAAAACAGCGCGGGAGGAGAGACAGCCGGGACAGTGAAAACAGCGCGGGAGGAGAGTCAGCCGGGACAGTGAAAACAGCGCGGGAGTAGAGACAGCCGCGACAGTGAAAACAGCGCGGGAGGAGAGACAGCCGGGACAGTGAAAGCAGCGCGAGAGGAGAGACACTGTCGGGACAGTGAAAACAGCGCGGGAGGAGAGACAGCCGTGACAGTGAAAACAGCGCGGGAGGAGAGACAGCCGGGACAGTGAAAACAGCGCGAGAGGAGAGACACTGTCGGGACAGTGAAAAAAGCGCGGAAGGAGAGACAGCCGCGACAGTGAAAACTGCGGGGGAGGAGAGAGAGCCGGAACAATGAAAACAGCGCGGGAGCTGAGTGAGCCGGGACAGTGAAAACAGCGCGAGAGCTGAGTGAGCCGGGACAGTGAAAACAGCACGGGAGCTGAGTGAGCCGGGACAGTGAAAACAGCGCGGGAGGAGAGAGAGCCGGGACAGTGAAAACAGCGCGGGAGGAGAGAGAGCCGGGACAATGAAAACAGCGCGGGAGGAGAGAGAGCCGGGACAGTGAAAACAGCGCGGGAGGAGAGACAGCCGGGACAGTGAAAACAGCGCGAGAGGAGAGAGAGCCGGGACATTGAAAACAGCGCGGGAGGAGAGAGAGCCGGGACAGTGAAAACAGCGCGAGAGCTGAGTGAGCCGGGACATTGAAAACAGCGCGGGAGGAGAGAGAGCCGGGACATTGAAAACAGCGCGGGAGGAGAGACTGCCGGGACCGTGAAAACAGCGCGAGAGGAGAGAGAGCCTTGACAGTGAAAACAGCGCGAGAGGAGAGAGAGCCGGGACAGTGAAAACAGCGCGGGAGGAGAGAGAGCCCGGACAGTGAAAACAGCGCGAGAGGAGAGACAGCCGGGACATTGAAAAAGGCGCGGGAGGAGAGAGAGCCGGGACAGTGAAAACAGCGCGGGAGGAGAGACAGCCACCACATTGAAAACAGCGCGAGAGGAGAGAGAGCCGGGACAGTGAAAACAGGGCGTGAGGAGAGACAGCCGGGACAGTGAAAACAGCGCGGGAGGAGAGACAGCCCGGACAGTGAAAACAGCGCGGGAGGAGAGAGAGCCGGGACAGTGAAAACATCGCGAGAGGAGAGTCACTGTCGGGACAGTGAAAGCAGCGCGAGAGGAGAGACACTGTCGGGACAGTGAAAACAGCGCGGGAGGAGAGACAGCCGCGACAGTAAAAACAGTGCGGGAGGAGAGAGAGTCGGGACAGTGAAAACAGCGCGGGAGGAGAGACAGCCGGGACAGTGTAAACAGCGCGGGAGGAGGGTCACTGTCGGGACAGTGAAAACAGCGCGGGAGGAGAGACAGCCGCGACAGTGAAAACAGTGCGGGAGGAGAGAGAGTCGGGACAGTGAAAACAGCGCGGGAGGAGAGACAGCCGTGACAGTGAAAACAGCGCGGGAGGAGAGAGAGCCCGGACAGTGAAAACAGCGCGAGAGGAGAGACAGCCGTGACAGTGAAAACAGCGCGAGCGGAGAGAGAGCCGGGACAGTGAAAACAGCGCGAGAGGAGAGACAGCCGTGACAGTGAAAACAGCGCGAGAGGAGAGACAGCCGGGACATTGAAAAAGGCGCGGGAGGAGAGAGAGCCGGGACAGTGAAAACTGCCCGGGAGGAGAGACAGCCACCACATTGAAAACAGCGCGAGAGGAGAGAGAGCCGGGACAGTGAAAACAGGGCGTGAGGAGAGACAGCCGGGACAGTGAAAACAGCGCGAGAGGAGAGACAGCCGGGACAATGAAAACAGCGCGGGAGGAGAGACAGCAGGGACAGTGAAAACAGCGCGGGAGGAGAGACAGCCCGGACAGTGAAAACAGCGCGGGAGGAGAGAGAGCCGGGACAGTGAAAACATCGCGAGAGGAGAGTCACTGTTGGGACAGTGAAAACAGCGTGGGAGGAGAGAGAGCCGGGACAGTGAAAACAGCGCGGGAGTAGAGACAGCCGCGACAGTGAAAACAGCGCGAGAGGAGAGACACTGTCGGGACAGTGAAAACAGCGCGGGAGGAGAGACACTGTCGGGACAGTGAAAACAGCGCGAGAGGAGAGACACTGTCGGGACAGTGAAAACAGCGCGGGAGGAGAGAGAGCCGGGACAGTGAAAACAGCGCGGGAGGAGAGACAGCCGGGACAGTGAAAACAGCGCGAGAGGAGAGAGAGCCGGGACAGTGTAAACAGCGCGGGAGGAGAGTCACTGTCGGGACAGTGAAAACAGCGCGAGAGGAGAGAGAGTCGGGACAGTGAAAACAGCGCGGGAGGAGAGACAGCCGTGACAGTGAAAACAGCGTGGGAGGAGAGAGAGCCCGGACAGTGAAAACAGCGCGGGAGGAGAGACAGCCGTGACAGTGAAAACAGCGTGGGAGGAGAGAGGGCCGGGACAGTGAAAACAGCGCGGGAGGAGAGAGAGCCGGGACAGTGAAAACAGCGCGGGAGGAGAGACAGCCGGGACAGTGAAAACAGCGCGAGAGCTGAGTGAGCCGGGACAGTGAAAACAGCGCGGGAGCTGAGTGAGCCGGGACAGTGAAAACAGCGCGGGAGGAGAGAGAGCCGGGACATTGAAAACAACGCGGGAGCTGAGGGAGCCGGGACATTGAAAACAGCGCGGGAGGAGAGAGAGCCGGGACAGTGAAAACAGCGCGGGAGGAGAGAGAGCCGGGACAGTGAAAACAGTGCGGGAGGAGAGACAGCCGGGACAGTGAAAACAGCGCGGGAGGAGAGACAGCCGGGACAGTGAAAACAGCGCGGGAGGAGAGAGAGCCGGGACAGTGAAAACAGCGCGAGAGGAGAGACACTGTCGGGACAGTGAAAACAGCGCGAGAGCTGAGTGAGCCGGGAGAGTGAAAACAGCGCGAGAGGAGAGACAGCCGGGACAGTGAAAACAGCGCGGGAGGAGAGAGAGCCGGGACAGTGAAAACAGCGCGAGAGGAGAGACAGCCGGGACAGTGAAAACAGTGCGGGAGGACAGAGAGCCGGGACAGTGAAAACAGCGCGGGAGGAGAGAGAGCCGGGACAGTGAAAACAGTGCGAGAGGAGAGAGAGCCGTGACAGTGAAAACAGCGCGGGAGGAGAGACAGCCGGGACAGTGAAAACAGCGCGGGAGGAGAGAGAGCCGGGACAGTGAAAACAGTGCGGGAGGAGAGAGAGCCGGGACAGGGAAAACAGCGCGGGAGGAGAGACAGCCGGGACAGTGAAAACAGCGCGGGAGGAGAGAGAGCTGGGACAGTGAAAACAGTGCGGGAGGAGAGAGAGCCGGGACAGTGAAAACAGCGCGAGAGGAGAGACACTGTCGGGACAGTGAAAACAGCGCGAGAGCTGAGTGAGCCGGGAGAGTGAAAACAGCGCGAGAGGAGAGAGAGCCGGGACAGTGAAAACAGCGCGGGAGGAGAGAGAGCCGGGACAGTGAAAACAGCGCGAGAGGAGAGACAGCCGGGACAGTGAAAACAGTGCGGGAGGACAGAGAGCCGGGACAGTGAAAACAGCGCGGGAGGAGAGAGAGCCGGGACAGTGAAAACAGTGCGAGAGGAGAGACAGCCGGGACAGTGAAAACAGCGCGGGAGGAGAGACAGCCGGGACAGTGAAAACAGCGCGGGAGGAGAGAGAGCCGGGACAGTGAAAACAGTGCGGGAGGAGAGAGAGCCGGGACAGGGAAAACAGCGCGGGAGGAGAGACAGCCGGGACAGTGAAAACAGTGCGGGAGGAGAGAGAGCCGGGACAGTGAAAACAGCGCGAGAGGAGAGACACTGTCGGGACAGTGAAAACAGCGCGAGAGCTGAGTGAGCCGGGAGAGTGAAAACAGCGCGGGAGGAGAGACAGCCGGGACAGTGAAAACAGCGCGGGAGGTGAGTGAACCGGGACAGTGAAAACAGCGCGGGAGGAGAGAGATCCGGGACAGTGAAAACAGCGCGGGAGGAGAGAGAGCCGGGACAGTGAAAACAGCGCGGGAGGAGAGAGGGCCGGGACAGTGAAAACAGCGCGGGAGGAGAGAGAGCCGGGACAGTGAAAACAGCGCGGGAGGAGAGACAGCCGGGACAGTGAAAACAGCGCGAGAGCTGAGTGAGCCGGGACAGTGAAAACAGCGCGGGAGCTGAGTGAGCCGGGACAGTGAAAACAGCGCGGGAGGAGAGAGAGCCGGGACATTGAAAACAACGCGGGAGCTGAGGGAGCCGGGACATTGAAAACAGCGCGGGAGGAGAGAGAGCCGGGACAGTGAAAACAGCGCGGGAGGAGAGAGAGCCGGGACAGTGAAAACAGTGCGGGAGGAGAGACAGCCGGGACAGTGAAAACAGCGCGGGAGGAGAGAGAGCTGGGACAGTGAAAACAGTGCGGGAGGAGAGAGAGCCGGGACAGTGAAAACAGCGCGAGAGGAGAGACACTGTCGGGACAGTGAAAACAGCGCGAGAGCTGAGTGAGCCGGGAGAGTGAAAACAGCGCGAGAGGAGAGAGAGCCGGGACAGTGAAAACAGCGCGGGAGGAGAGAGAGCCGGGACAGTGAAAACAGCGCGAGAGGAGAGACAGCCGGGACAGTGAAAACAGTGCGGGAGGACAGAGAGCCGGGACAGTGAAAACAGCGCGGGAGGAGAGAGAGCCGGGACAGTGAAAACAGTGCGAGAGGAGAGAGAGCCGTGACAGTGAAAACAGCGCGGGAGGAGAGACAGCCGGGACAGTGAAAACAGCGCGGGAGGAGAGAGAGCCGGGACAGTGAAAACAGTGCGGGAGGAGAGAGAGCCGGGACAGGGAAAACAGCGCGGGAGGAGAGACAGCCGGGACAGTGAAAACAGTGCGAGAGCTGAGTGAGCCGGGACAGTGAAAACAGCGCGGGAGGAGAGACAGCCACCACATTGAAAAGAGCGCGAGAGGAGAGACAGCCGGGACAGTGAAAACAGCGCGAGAGGAGAGAGAGCCGGGACAGTGAAAACAGCGCGGGAGGAGAGAGAGCCGGGACAGTGAAAACAGCGCGAGAGGAGAGACAGCCGGGACAGTGAAAACAGTGCGGGAGGAGAGAGAGCCGGGACAGTGAAAACAGCGCGGGAGGAGAGAGAGCCGGGACAGTGAAAACAGTGCGAGAGGAGAGAGAGCCGTGACAGTGAAAACAGCGCGGGAGGAGAGACAGCCGGGACAGTGAATACAGCGCGGGAGGAGAGAGAGCCGGGACAGTGAAAACAGTGCGGGAGGAGAGACAGCCGGGACAGTGAAAACAGCGCGGGAGGAGAGAGAGCTGGGACAGTGAAAACAGTGCGGGAGGAGAGAGAGCCGGGACAGTGAAAACAGCGCGAGAGCTGAGTGAGCGTGGACAGTGAAAACAGCGCGGGAGGAGAGAGAGCCGGGTCAATGAAAACAGCGCGGGAGGAGAGAGAGCCGGGTCAGTGAAAACAGCGCGGGAGGAGAGACAGCCGGGACAGTGAAAAAAGCGTGGGAGGAGAGAGAGCCGGGACAATGAAAACAGCGCGAGAGCTGAGTGAGCCGGGACAGTGAAAACAGCGCGGGAGCTGAGTGAGCCGGGACAGTGAAAACAGCGCGGGAGGAGAGAGAGCTGGGACATTGAAAACAACGCGGGAGCTGAGGGAGCCGGGACATTGAAAACAGCGCGGGAGGAGAGAGAGCCGGGACAGTGAAAACAGCGCGGGAGGAGAGAGAGCCGGGACAGTGAAAACAGTGCGGGAGGCGAGACAGCCGGGACAGTGAAAACAGCGCGGGAGGAGAGAGAGCTGGGACAGTGAAAACAGTGCGGGAGGAGAGAGAGCCGGGACAGTGAAAACAGCGCGAGAGGAGAGACACTGTCGGGACAGTGAAAACAGCGCGAGAGCTGAGTGAGCCGGGAGAGTGAAAACAGCGCAAGAGGAGAGAGAGCCGGGACAGTGAAAACAGCGCGGGAGGAGAGAGAGCCGGGACAGTGAAAACAGCGCGAGAGGAGAGACAGCCGGGACAGTGAAAACAGTGCGGGAGGAGAGAGAGCCGGGACAGTGAAAACAGCGCGGGAGGAGAGAGAGCCGGGACAGTGAAAACAGTGCGAGAGGAGAGAGAGCCGTGACAGTGAAAACAGCGCGGGAGGAGAGACAGCCGGGACAATGAAAACAGCGCGGGAGGAGAGAGAGCCGGGACAGTGAAAACAGTGCGGGAGGAGAGAGAGTCGGGACAGTGAAAACAGCGCGGGAGGAGAGACAGCCGGGACAGTGAAAACAGTGCGGGAGGAGAGAGAGCCGGGACAGTGAAAACAGCGCGAGAGGAGAGACACTGTCGGGACAGTGAAAACAGCGCGAGAGCTGAGTGAGCCGGGAGAGTGAAAACAGCGCGGGAGGAGAGACAGCCGGGACAGTGAAAACAGCGCGGGAGGTGAGTGAACCGGGACAGTGAAAACAGCGCGGGAGGAGAGAGATCCGGGACAGTGAAAACAGCGCGGGAGGAGAGAGAGCCGGGACAGTGAAAACAGCGCGGGAGGAGAGAGAGCCGGGACAGTGAAAACAGCGCGGGAGGAGAGAGAGCCGGGACAGTGAAAACAGCGCGGGAGGAGAGACAGCCGGGACAGTGAAAACAGCGCGGGAGCTGAGTGAGCCGGGACAGTGAAAACAGCGCGAGAGCTGAGTGAGCCGGGACAGTGAAAACAGCGCGGGAGGAGAGAGAGCCGGGGCAATGAAAACAGCGCGGGAGGAGAGAGAGCCGGGTCAGTGAAAACAGCGCGGGAGGAGAGACAGCCGGGACAGTGAAAACAGCGTGGGAGGAGAGAGAGCCGGGACAATGAAAACAGCGCGAGAGCTGAGTGAGCCGGGACAGTGAAAACAGCGCGGGAGCTGAGTGAGCCGGGACAGTGAAAACAGCGCGGGAGGAGAGAGAGCTGGGACATTGAAAACAACGCGGGAGCTGAGGGAGCCGGGACATTGAAAACAGCGCGGGAGGAGAGAGAGCCGGGACAGTGAAAACAGCGCGGGAGGAGAGACAGCCGGGACAGTGAAAACAGTGCGGGAGGAGAGAGAGCCCGGAGAGTGAAAACAGCACGGGAGGAGAGAGAGCCGGGACAGTGAAAACAGTGCGAGAGGAGAGAGAGCCGGGACAGTGAAAACACCGCGGGAGGAGAGACAGCCGGTACAGTGAAAACAGCGCGGGAGGAGAGAGAGCCGGGACAATGAAAATAGCGCGGGAGGAGAGAGAGCCGGGACAGTGAAAACAGCGCGGGAGGAGAGACAGCCGGGACAGTGAAAACAGTGCGAGAGGAGAGAGAGCCGGGACAGTGAAAACAGCGCGGGAGGAGAGACTGCCGGGACCGTGAAAACAGCGCGAGAGGAGAGACAGCCTGGACAGTGAAAACAGTGCGAGAGGAGAGAGAGCCGGGACAGTGAAAACAGCGCGGGAGGAGAGACAGTCGGGACAGTGAAAACAGCACGAGAGGAGAGAGAGCCGGGACAGTGAAAACAGCGCGAGAGGAGAGGCAGCCGGGACAATGAAAACAGCGCGGGAGGAGAGACAGCCGGGACAGTGAAAACAGTGCGGGAGGAGAGAGAGCCGGGACAGTGAAACCAGCGCGGGAGGAGAGAGAGCCGGGACAGTGAAAACAGCGCGAGAGGAGAGTCACTGTCGGGACAGTGAAAACAGCGCGGGAGGAGAGAGAGCTGGGACAGTGAAAACAGTGCGGGAGGAGGGAGAGCCGGGACAGTGAAAACAGCGCGGGAGGAGAGACAGCCGCGACAGTGAAAACAGCGCGCGATAGGAGAGACAGCCGGGACAGTGAAAGCAGCGCGGGAGGAGAGACAGCCGGGACAGTGAAAGCAGCGCGAGAGGAGAGACAGCCGCAACAGTAAAAACAGCGCGGGAGGAGAGACAGCCGGGACAGTGAAAACAGCGCGGGAGGAGAGTCACTGTCGGGACATTGAAAACAGCGCGGGCGGAGAGACAGCCGCGACAGTGAAAACAGTGCGGGAGGAGAGACAGCCGGGACAGTGAAAACAGCGCGGGAGGAGAGAGAGCCGGGACAGTGAAAACAGCGCGGGAGGAGAGACAGCCGGGACATTGAAAACAGCGCGGGAGGAGAGAGAGCCGGGACAGTGAAAACAGAGCGAGAGGAGAGAGAGCTGGGACATTGAAAACAGCGCGGGAGGAGAGAGAGCCGGGACAGTGAAAACAGCGCGGGAGGAGAGAGAGCCGGGACAGTGAAAACAGCGCGGGAGGAGAGAGAGCCGGGACAGTGAAAACAGCGCGGGAGGAGAGACAGCCGGGACAGTGAAAACAGCGCGAGAGGAGAGAGAGCCGGGACAGTGAAAACAGCGCGAGAGGAGAGGCAGCCGGGACAGTGAAAACAGTGCGAGAGGAGAGGCAGCCGGGACAGTGAAAACAGTGCGGGAGGAGAGACAGCCGCGACAGTGAAAACAGCGCGGGAGGAGAGACAGCCGGGACAGTGAAAACAGCGCGGGAGGAGAGAGAGCCGGGACAGTGAAAACAGCGCGGGAGGAGAGACAGCCGGGACAGTGAAAACAGCGCGAGAGGAGAGAGAGCCGGGACAGTGAAAACAGCGCGAGAGGAGAGGCAGCCGGGACAGTGAAAACAGTGCGAGAGGAGAGGCAGCCGGGACAGTGAAAACAGTGCGGGAGGAGAGACAGCCGCGACAGTGAAAACAGCGCGGGAGGAGAGACAGCCGGGACAGTGAAAACAGCGCGGGAGGAGGGAGAGCCGGGACAGTGAAAACAGCGCGGGAGGAGAGACAGCCGGGACAGTGAAAACAGCGCGGGAGGAGAGAGAGCTGGGACAGTGAAAACAGCGCGAGAGGAGAGAGAGCCGGGACAGTGAAAACAGCGCGGGAGGAGAGACAGCCGGGACAGTGAAAACAGCGCGGGAGGAGAGACACTGTCGGGACAGTGAAAACAGCGCGGGAGGAGAGACAGCCGGGACAGTGAAAGCAGCGCGAGAGGAGAGACAGCCGGGACAGTGAAAACAGCGCGGGAGGAGAGACAGCCGCGACAGTGAAAACAGTGCGAGAGGAGAGACACTGTCGGGACAGTGAAAACAGCGCGGGAGGAGAGACACTGTCGGGACAGTGAAAACAGCGCGGGAGGAGAGACAGCCGGGACAGTGAAAGCAGCGCGAGAGGAGAGACAGCCGGGACAGTGAAAACAGTGCGGGAGGAGAGACAGCCGCGACAGTGTAAACAGTGCGAGAGGAGAGACACTGTCGGGACAGTGAAAACAGCGCGGGAGGAGAGACAGCCGGGACAGTGAAAACAGCGCGAGAGGAGAGACAGCCGGGACAGTGAAAACAGCGCGGGAGGAGAGACAGCCGGGACAGTGTAAACACCGCGGGACGAGAGTCACTGTCGGGACAGTGAAAACAGCGCGGGAGGAGAGACAGCCTCGACAGTGAAAACAGCGCGGGAGGAGAGAGAGCCGCGACAGTGAAAACAGCGCGAGAGGAGAGAGAGCTGGGACAGTGAAAACAGCGCGGGAGGAGGGAGAGCCGGGACAGTGAAAACAGCGCGGGAGGAGAGAGAGCCGGGACAGTGAAAACAGCGCGGGAGGAGGGAGAGCCGGGACAGTGAAAACAGCGCGGGAGTAGAGAGAGCCGGGACAGTGAAAACAGTGCGAGAGGAGAGACACTGTCGGGACAGTGAAAACAGCGCGGGAGGAGAGACACTGTCGGGACAGTGAAAACAGCGCGGGAGGAGAGACAGCCGCGACAGTAAAAACAGCGCGGGAGGAGAGACAGCCGGGACAGTGTAAACACCGCGGGACGAGAGTCACTGTCGGGACAGTGAAAACAGCGCGGGAGGAGAGACAGCCTCGACAGTGAAAACAGCGCGGGAGGAGAGAGAGCCGGGAGAGTGAAAACAGCGCGGGAGGAGAGTGAGCCGCGACAGTGAAAACAGCGCGAGAGGAGAGACAGCCGGGACAGTGAAAACAGCGCGGGAGGAGAGACAGCCGGGACAGTGAAAACAGCGCGGGAGGAGGGAGAGCCGGGACAGTGAAAACAGCGCGGGAGGAGAGAGAGCCGGGACAGTGAAAACAGCGCGGGAGGAGAGACAGCCGCGACAGTGAAAACAGTGCGAGAGGAGAGACACTGTCGGGACAGTGAAAACAGCGCGGGAGGAGAGACACTGTCGGGACAGTGAAAACAGCGCGGGAGGAGAGACAGCCGGGACAGTGAAAGCAGCGCGAGAGGAGAGACACTGTCGGGACAGTGAAAACAGCGCGGGAGGAGAGACACTGTCGGGACAGTGAAAACAGCGCGGGAGGAGAGACAGCCTCGACAGTGAAAACAGCGCGGGAGGAGAGACAGCCGGGACAGTGTAAACACCGCGGGACGAGAGTCACTGTCGGGACAGTGAAAACAGCGCGGGAGGAGAGACAGCCTCGACAGTGAAAACAGCGCGGGAGGAGAGACAGCCGGGACAGTGAAAACAGCGCGAGAGGAGAGAGAGCCGCGACAGTGAAAACTGCGCGGGAGGAGAGAGAGCCGGAACAGTGAAAACAGCGCGGGAGGAGAGAGAGCCGTGACAGTGAAAGCAGCGCGGGAGGAGAGACACTGTCGGGACATTGAAAACAGCGCGGGAGGAGAGACAGCCGCGACAGTGAAAACTGCGGGGGAGGAGAGAGAGCCGGAACAGTGAAAACAGCGCGAGAGGAGAGACACTGTCGGGACAGTGAAAACAGCGCGAGAGGTGAGTGAGCCGGGACAGTGAAAACAGCGCGAGAGCTGAGTGAGCCGGGACAGTGAAAACAGCGCGGGAGCTGAGTGAGCCGGGACAGTGAAAACAGCGCGGGAGGAGAGACAGCCGGGACAGTGAAAACAGCGCGGGAGGAGAGACAGCCGGGACAGTGAAAACAGCGCGGGAGGAGAGAGATCAGGGAGAGTGAAAACAGCGCTAGAGCTGAGTGAGCCGGGACAGTGAAAACAGCTCGGGAGGAGAGACAGCCGGGACAGTGAAAACAGCGCGGGAGGAGAGAGAGCCGGGACAGTGAAAACAGCGCGGGAGGAGAGACAGCCGGGACAATGAAAACAGCGCGGGAGGAGAGAGAGCCGGGACAGTGAAAACAGCGCGGGAGGAGAGACAGCCGGGACAGTGAAAACAGCGTGGGAGGAGAAAGAGCCGGGATAGTGAAAACAGCGCGAGAGCTGAGTGAGCCGGGACATTGAAAACAGCGCGGGAGGTGAGTGAGCCGGGACAGTGAAAACAGCGCGGGAGGAGAGACAGCCGGGACAGTGAAAACAGCGCGGGAGGTGAGTGAGCCGGGACTTTGAAAACAGCGCGAGCGGTGAGTGAGCCGGGACAGTGAAAACAGCGCTGGAGGCGAGAGAGCCCAGACAGTGAAAACAGCGCGAGAGGAGAGACAGCCGGGACAGTGAAAACAGCGCGGGAGGAGAGAGAGCTGGGACAGTGAAAACAGCGCGGGACGAGAGAGAGCCCGGACAGTGAAAACAGCGCGGGAGGAGAAGAGCCGGGACAGTGAAAACAGCACGGGAGGTGAGTGAGCCGGGACTTTGAAAACAGCGCGGGAGGAGAGAGAGCCGGGACAGTGAAAACAGCGCGGGAGGAGAGACAGCCGGCACATTGAAAACAGCGCGGGAGGAGAGAGAGCCGGGACATTGAAAACAGCGCGGGAGGAGAGAGAGCCGGGACATTGAAAACAGCGCGGGAGGAGAGTGAGCCGGCACAGTGGAAACAGCGCGGGAGGAGAGACAGCCGGGACAGTGAAAACAGCGCGAGAGGAGAGACAGCCGGGACAGTGAAAACAGCGCGGGAGGAGAGAGAGTCGGGACATTGAAAACAGCGCGGGAGGAGAGACAGCCGGGACAGTGAAAACAGCGCGGGAGGAGAGAGAGCCCGGACAGTGAAAACAGCGCGGGAGGAGAGAGAGCCGGGACAGTGAAAACAGCGCGAGCGGAGAGACAGCCGGGACAGTGAAAACAGCGCGGGAGGAGAAGAGCCGGGACAGTGAAAACAGCGCGGGAGGAGAGACAGCCGGCACAGTGAAAACAGCGCGGGAGGAGAGAGAGCCGGGACAGTGAAAACAGCGCGGGAGGAGAGAGAGACCGGACAGTGAAAACAGCGCGGGAGGAGAGAGAGCCGGGACAGTGAAAACAGCGCGAGCGGAGAGACAGCTGGGACAGTGAAAACAGCGCGGGAGGAGAAGAGCCGGGACAGTGAAAACAGCGCGGGAGGAGAGACAGCCGGCACAGTGAAAACAGCGCGGGAGGAGAGAGAGCCGGGACAGTGAAAACAGCGCGAGCGGAGAGACAGCCGGGACAGTGAAAACAGCGCGGGAGGAGAGACAGCCGGGTCATTGAAATCAGCGCGGGAGGAGAGACACTCGGGAAAGTGAAAACAGCACGGGAGGAGAGAGAGCCGGGACAGTGAAAACAGCGCGGGAGGAGAGACAGCCGGGACAGTGAAAACAACGCGGGAGGAGAGAGAGCCCGGAAGGTGAAAACAGCGCGGGAGGAGAGAGAGCCGGGACAGTGAAAACAGCGCGAGAGCTGAGTGAGCCGGGACAGTGAAAACAGCGCGGGAGGAGAGACAGCCGCGACAGTGAAAACAGCGCGGGAGGAGAGAGAGCCGGGACAGTGAAAACAGTGTGGGAGGAGAGAGAGCCGGGACAGTGAAAACAGCGCGAGAGGAGAGAAACTGTCGGGACAGTGAAAACACCGCGGGAGGAGAGACAGCCGGGACAGTGAAAACAGCGCGAGAGCTGAGTGAGCCGGGAGAGTGAAAACAGCGCGGGAGGAGAGACAGCCGGGACAGTGAAAACAGCGCGGGAGGAGAGAGAGCTGGGACAGTGAAAACAGCGCGGGAGGAGAGAGAGCCGAGACAGTGAAAACAGCGCGGGAGGAGAGAGAGCCGGGACAGTGAAAACAGCGCGAGAGGAGAGAAACTGTCGGGACAGTGAAAACACCGCGGGAGGAGAGACAGCCGGGACAGTGAAAACAGCGCGAGAGCTGAGTGAGCCGGGAGAGTGAAAACAGCGCGGGAGGAGAGACAGCCGGGACAGTGAAAACAGCGCGGGAGGAGAGAGAGCTGGGACAGTGAAAACAGCGCGGGAGGAGAGAGAGCCGGGACAGTGAAAACAGCGCGGGAGGACAGAGTGCCGGGACAGTGAAAACAGCGCGGGAGCTGAGTGAGCCGGGACAGTGAAAACAGCGCGGGAGGAGAGAGAGCCGGGACAGTGAAAACAGCGCGGGAGGAGAGAGAGCCGGGACAATGAAAACAGCGCGGGAGGAGAGAGAGCCGGGACAGTGAAAACAGCGCGGGAGGAGAGACAGCCGGGACAGTGAAAACAGCGCGGGAGGAGTGAGAGCCGGGACAGTGAAAACAGCGCGAGAGGAGAGAGAGCCGGGACAATGAAAACAGCACGAGAGCTGAGTGAGCCGGGACATTGAAAACAGCGCGGGAGGAGAGACAGCCGGGACAGTGAAAACAGTGCGGGAGGAGAGAGAGACCGGACAGTGAAAACAGCGCGGGAGGAGAGAGAGTCGGGACAATGAAAATAGCGCGGGAGGAGAGAGAGCCGGGACAGTGAAAACAGCGCGGGAGGAGAGAGAGCCGGGACAGTGAAAACAGCGCGAGAGGAGAGAGAGCCGGGACAATGAAAACAGCGCGAGAGGAGAGACAGCCGGGACAGTGAAAACAGTGCGGGAGGAGAGAGAGCCCGGATAGTGAAAACAGCGCGGGAGGAGAGAGAGGCGGGACAGTGAAAACAGCGCGAGAGGAGAGAGAGCCGGGACAGTGAAAACAGCACGGGAGGAGAGAGAGCCGGGACAGTGAAAACAGCGCGGGAGGAGAGACAGCCAGGACAGTGAAAACAGCGCGGGAGGAGAGAGAGCCGGGACAGTGAAAACAGCACGGGAGGAGAGAGAGCCGGGACAGTGAAAACAGCGCGGGAGGAGAGAGAGCCGGGACAGTGAAAACAGCGCGAGAGGAGAGAGAGCCGGGACAATGAAAACAGCGCGAGAGGAGAGACAGCCGGGACAGTGAAAACAGTGCGGGAGGAGAGAGAGCCCGGATAGTGAAAACAGCGCGGGAGGAGAGACAGCCGCGACAGTGAAAACAGTGCGAGAGGAGAGAGAGCCGGGACAGTTAAAACAGCGCGGGAGGAGAGAGAGCCGGGACAGTGAAAACAGCGCGAGAGGAGAGAGAGCCCGGACAGTGAAAACAGCGCGAGAGGAGAGGCAGCCGGGACAATGAAAACAGCGCGGGAGGAGAGTGAGCCGGGACAGTGAAAACAGTGCGGGAGGAGAGAGAGCCGGCACAGTGAAAACAGCGCGAGAGGAGACACACTGTCGGGACAGTGAAAACAGCGCGGTAGGAGAGACAGCCGGGACAGTGAAAACAGCGCGGGAGGAGAGAGAACCGGGACAGTGAAAACAGCACGGGAGGAGAGAGAGCCGGGACAGTGAAAACAGTGCGGGAGGAGAGAGAGCCGGCACAGTGAAAACAGCGCGAGAGGAGACACACTGTCGGGACAGTGAAAACCGCGGGAGGAGAGACAGCCGCGACAGTGAAAACAGCGCGGGAGGAGAGAGAGCCGGGACAGTGAAAACAGTGCGGGAGGAGAGAGAGCCGGCACAGTGAAAACAGTGCGGGAGGAGAGAGAGCCGGCACAGTGAAAACAGCGCGAGAGGAGACACACTGTCGGGACAGTGAAAACAGTGCGGGAGGAGAGAGAACCGGGACAGTGAAACAGCGCGGGAGGAGAGAGAGCCGGGACAGTGAAAACAGCGCGAGAGCTGAGTGAGCCGGGAGAGTGAAAACAGCGCGGGAGGAGAGACAGTCGGGACAGTGAAAACAGCGCGGGAGGAGAGAGAACCGGGACAGTGAAAACAGCGTGAGAGCTGAGTGAGCCGGGAGAGTGAAAACAGCGCGGGAGGAGAGACAGTCGGGAAAGTGAAAACAGCACGGGAGGAGAGAGAGCCGGGATAGTGAAAACAACGCGGGAGGAGAGACAGTAGGGACATTGAAAACAGCGCGGGAGGAGAGACAGTCGGGAAAGTGAAAACAACGCGGGAGGAGAGACAGTAGGGACAGTGAAAACTGCGCGAGAGGAGAGACAGTCGGGAATGTGAAAACAGCGCGGGAGGAGAGAGAGCGCGGAAGGTGAAAACAGCGCGGGAGGAGAGAAAGCCGGGACAGTGAAAACAGCGCGGGAGGAGAGACAGCCGGGACAGTGAAAACAACGCGGGAGGAGAGAGAGCCCGGAAGGTGAAAACAGCGCGGGAGGAGAGAGAGCCGGGACAGTGAAAACAGCGCGAGAGCTGAGTGAGCCGGGACAATGAAAACAGCGCGGGAGGAGAGAGAGCCGGGACAGTGAAAACAGCGCGGGAGGAGAGAGAGCCGGGACAGTGAAAACAGCGCGAGAGCTGAGTGAGCCCCGAGAGTGAAAACAGCGCGGGAGGAGAGACAGCCGCGACAGTGAAAACAGCGCGAGAGCTGAGTGAGCCGGGAGAGTGAAAACAGCGCGGGAGGAGAGACAGCCGCGACAGTGAAAACAGCGCGGGAGGAGAGAGAGCCGGGATAGTGAAAACAGTGCGGGAGGAGAGAGAGCCGGTACAGTGAAAACAGCGCGAGAGGAGAGACACTGTCGGGACAGTGAAAACAGCGCGGGAGGAGAGAGAGCCGGGACAGGGAAAACAGCGCGGGAGGAGAGACAGCCGGGACAGTGAAAACAGCGCGGGAGGAGAGAGAGCCGGGACAGTGAAAACAGCGCGAGAGCTGAGTGAGCCGGGAGAGTGAAAACAGCGCGGGAGGAGAGACAGCCGGGACAGTGAAAACAGCGAGGGAGTAGAGAGAGCCGGGACAGTGAAAACAGCGCGGGAGCTGAGTGAGCCGGGACAGTGAAAACAGCGCGGGAGGAGAGAGAGCCGGGACAGTGAAAACAGCGCGGGAGGAGAGAGAGCCGGGACAATGAAAACAGCGCGGAGGAGAGAGAGCCGGGACAGTGAAAACAGCGCGGGAGGAGAGACAGCCGGGACAGTGAAAACAGCGCGGGAGGAGAGAGAGCCGGGACAGTGAAAACAGCGCGAGAGGAGAGAGAGCCGGGACAATGAAAACAGCACGAGAGCTGAGTGAGCCGGGACATTGAAAACAGCGCGGGAGGAGAGACAGCCGGGACAGTGAAAACAGTGCGGGAGGAGAGAGAGCCCGGACAGTGAAAACAGCGCGGGAAGAGATAGAGTCGGGACAATGAAAATAGCGCGGGAGGAGAGAGAGCCGGGACAGTGAAAACAGCACGGGAGGAGAGAGAGCCGGGACAGTGAAAACAGCGCGGGAGGATAGACAGCCGGGACAGTGAAAACAGCGCGGGAGGAGAGAGAGCCGGGACAATGAAAACAGCGCGAGAGGAGAGAGAGCCGGGACAGTGAAAACAGCGCGGGAGGAGAGAGAGCCGGGACAGTGAAAACAGCGCGGGAGGAGAGAGAGCCGGGACAGTGAAAACAGTGCGAGAGGATAGAGAGCCGGGACAGTGAAAACAGCGCGGGAGGAGAGACAGCCGCGACAGTGAAAACAGCGCAAGAGGAGAGAGCGCCCGGACAGTGAAAACAGCGCGAGGGGAGAGGCAGCCGCGACAGTGAAAACAGTGCGGGAGGAGAGAGAGCCGGGAAAGTGAAAACAGTGCGAGAGGAGAGAGAGCCCGGACAGTGAAAACAGCGCGAGAGGAGAGACAGCCGGGACAGTGAAAACAGTGCGGGAGGAGAGAGAGCCCGGATAGTGAAAACAGCGCGGGAGGAGAGACAGCCGCGACAGTGAAAACAGTGCGAGAGGAGAGAGAGCCGGGACAGTTAAAACAGCGCGGGAGGAGAGAGAGCCGGGACAGTGAAAACAGCGCGAGAGGAGAGAGAGCCCGGACAGTGAAAACAGCGCGAGAGGAGAGGCAGCCGGGACAATGAAAACAGCGCGGGAGGAGAGTGAGCCGGGACAGTGAAAACAGTGCGGGAGGAGAGAGAGCCGGCACAGTGAAAACAGCGCGAGAGGAGACACACTGTCGGGACAGTGAAAACAGCGCGGGAGGAGAGACAGCCGGGACAGTGAAAACAGCGCGGGAGGAGAGAGAACCGGGACAGTGAAAACAGCACGGGAGGAGAGAGAGCCGGGACAGTGAAAACAGTGCGGGAGGAGAGAGAGCCGGCACAGTGAAAACAGCGCGAGAGGAGACACACTGTCGGGACAGTGAAAACCGCGGGAGGAGAGACAGCCGCGACAGTGAAAACAGCGCGGGAGGAGAGAGAGCCGGGACAGTGAAAACAGTGCGGGAGGAGAGAGAGCCGGCACAGTGAAAACAGCGCGAGAGGAGACACACTGTCGGGACAGTGAAAACAGCGCGGGAGGAGAGACAGCCGGGACAGTGAAAACAGCGCGGGAGGAGAGAGAACCGGGACAGTGAAACAGCGCGGGAGGAGAGAGAGCCGGGACAGTGAAAACAGCGCGAGAGCTGAGTGAGCCGGGAGAGTGAAAACAGCGCGGGAGGAGAGACAGTCGGGACAGTGAAAACAGCGCGGGAGGAGAGAGAACCGGGACAGTGAAAACAGCGTGAGAGCTGAGTGAGCCGGGAGAGTGAAAACAGCGCGGGAGGAGAGACAGTCGGGAAAGTGAAAACAGCACGGGAGGAGAGAGAGCCGGGATAGTGAAAACAACGCGGGAGGAGAGACAGTAGGGACATTGAAAACAGCGCGGGAGGAGAGACAGTCGGGAAAGTGAAAACAACGCGGGAGGAGAGACAGTAGGGACAGTGAAAACTGCGCGAGAGGAGAGACAGTCGGGAATGTGAAAACAGCGCGGGAGGAGAGAGAGCGCGGAAGGTGAAAACAGCGCGGGAGGAGAGAAAGCCGGGACAGTGAAAACAGCGCGGGAGGAGAGACAGCCGGGACAGTGAAAACAACGCGGGAGGAGAGAGAGCCCGGAAGGTGAAAACAGCGCGGGAGGAGAGAGAGCCGGGACAGTGAAAACAGCGCGAGAGCTGAGTGAGCCGGGACAATGAAAACAGCGCGGGAGGAGAGAGAGCCGGGACAGTGAAAACAGCGCGGGAGGAGAGAGAGCCGGGACAGTGAAAACAGCGCGAGAGCTGAGTGAGCCCCGAGAGTGAAAACAGCGCGGGAGGAGAGACAGCCGCGACAGTGAAAACAGCGAGGGAGTCGAGAGAGCCGGGACAGTGAAAACAGCGCGAGAGCTGAGTGAGCCGGGAGAGTGAAAACAGCGCGGGAGGAGAGACAGCCGCGACAGTGAAAACAGCGCGGGAGGAGAGAGAGCCGGGATAGTGAAAACAGTGCGGGAGGAGAGAGAGCCGGTACAGTGAAAACAGCGCGAGAGGAGAGACACTGTCGGGACAGTGAAAACAGCGCGGGAGGAGAGACAGCCGGGACAGTGAAAACAGCGCGGGAGGAGAGAGAGCCGGGACAGTGAAAACAGCGCGAGAGCTGAGTGAGCCGGGAGAGTGAAAACAGCGCGGGAGGAGAGACAGCCGGGACAGTGAAAACAGCGAGGGAGTAGAGAGAGCCGGGACAGTGAAAACAGCGCGGGAGCTGAGTGAGCCGGGACAGTGAAAACAGCGCGGGAGGAGAGAGAGCCGGGACAGTGAAAACAGCGCGGGAGGAGAGAGAGCCGGGACAATGAAAACAGCGCGGAGGAGAGAGAGCCGGGACAGTGAAAACAGCGCGGGAGGAGAGACAGCCGGGACAGTGAAAACAGCGCGGGAGGAGAGAGAGCCGGGACAGTGAAAACAGCGCGAGAGGAGAGAGAGCCGGGACAATGAAAACAGCACGAGAGCTGAGTGAGCCGGGACATTGAAAACAGCGCGGGAGGAGAGACAGCCGGGACAGTGAAAACAGTGCGGGAGGAGAGAGAGCCCGGACAGTGAAAACAGCGCGGGAAGAGATAGAGTCGGGACAATGAAAATAGCGCGGGAGGAGAGAGAGCCGGGACAGTGAAAACAGCACGGGAGGAGAGAGAGCCGGGACAGTGAAAACAGCGCGGGAGGATAGACAGCCGGGACAGTGAAAACAGCGCGGGAGGAGAGAGAGCCGGGACAATGAAAACAGCGCGAGAGGAGAGACAGCCGGGACAGTGAAAACAGTGCGAGAGGAGAGAGAGCCGGGACAGTGAAAACAGTGCGAGAGGATAGAGAGCCGGGACAGTGAAAACAGCGCGAGGGGAGAGGCAGCCGCGACAGTGAAAACAGTGCGGGAGGAGAGAGAGCCGGGAAAGTGAAAACAGTGCGAGAGGAGAGAGAGCCCGGACAGTGAAAACAGCGCGAGAGGAGAGACAGCCGGGACAGTGAAAACAGCGCGGGAGGAGAGACAGCCGCGACAGTGAAAACAGCGCGGGAGGAGAGAGAGCCGGGACAGTGAAAACAGTGCGAGAGGAGAGAGAGCCGGGACAGTGAAAACAGCGCGGGAGGAGAGACAGCCGCGACAGTGAAAACAGCGCAAGAGGAGAGAGAGCCCGGACAGTGAAAACAGCGCGAGAGGAGAGGCAGCCGGGACAATGAAAACAGCGCGAGAGCTGAGTGCGCCGCGACAGTGAAAACAGCGCGGGAGGAGGGAGAGCCGGGACAGTGAAAACAGTGCGGGAGGAGAGAGAGCCGGGACAGTGAAAACAGCGCGAGAGGAGAGACACTGTCGGGACAGTGAAAACAGCGCGGGAGGAGAGAGAGCCGGGACAGTGAAAACAGCGTGAGAGCTGAGTGAGCCGGGAGAGTGAAAACAGCGCGGGAGGAGAGACAGCCGGGACAGTGAAAACAGCGCGGGAGGAGAGAAAGCCGGGACAGTGAAAACAGCGCGGGAGGAGAGACAGCCGGGACAGTGAAAACAGCGCGGGAGGAGAGAGAGCCGGGACAGTGAAAACAGCGCGGGAGCTGAGTGAGCCGGGACAGTGAAAACAGCGCGGGAGGAGAGAGAGCCGGGACAATGAAAACAGCGCGGGAGGAGAGAGAGCCGGGACAGTGAAAACAGCGCGGGAGGAGAGACAGCCGGGACAGTGAAAACAGCGCGGGAGGAGAGAGAGCCGGGACAGTGAAAACAGCGCGAGAGGAGAGAGAGCCGGGACAATGAAAACAGCGCGAGAGCTGAGTGAGCCGGGACAGTGAAAACAGCGCGAGAGGAGAGTGAGCCGGGACAGTGAAAACAGCGCGGGAGGAGAGAGAGCCGGGACATTGAAAACAGCGCGGGAGGAGAGACAGCCGGGACAGTGAAAACAGTGCGGGAGGAGAGAGAGCCGGGACAGTGAAAACAGCGCGGGAGGAGAGAGAGTCGGGACAGTGAAAACAGCGCGGGAGGAGAGACAGCCGGGACAGTGAAAACAGCGCGGGAGGAGAGTCACTGTCGGGACAGTGAAAACAGCGCGGGAGGAGCGACAGCCGGGACAGTGAAAACAGCGCGGGAGGAGAGACAGCCGGGACAGTGAAAACAGCGCGAGAGCTGAGTGAGCCGGGAGAGTGAAAACAGCGCGGGAGGAGAGACAGCCGCGACAGTGAAAACAGTGCGGGAGGAGAGAGAGCCGGGACAGTGAAAACAGCGCGAGAGGAGAGACACTGTCGGGACAGTGAAAACACCGCGGGAGTAGAGAGAGCCGGGAGAGTGAAAACAGCGCGGGAGGAGAGACAGCCGGGACAGTGAAAACAGTGCGGGAGGAGAGAGAGCCGGGACAGTGAAAACAGCGCGAGAGGAGAGACACTGTCGGGACAGTGAAAACACCGCGGGAGGAGAGACAGCCGGGACAGTGAAAACAGCGCGAGAGCTGAGTGAGCCGAGAGATTGAAAACAGCGCGGGAGGAGAGACAGCCGGGACAGTGAAAACAGCGCGGGAGGAGAGAGAGCTGGGACAGTGAAAACAGCGCGGGAGGAGAGAGAGCCGGGACAGTGAAAACAGCGCGGGAGGACAGAGTGCCGGGACAGTGAAAACAGCGCGGGAGCTGAGTGAGCCGGGACAGTGAAAACAGCGCGGGAGGAGAGAGAGCCGGGACAGTGAAAACAGCACGGGAGGAGAGAGAGCCGGGACAATGAAAACAGCGCGGGAGGAGAGAGAGCCGGGACAGTGAAAACAGCGCGGGAGGATAGACAGCCGGGACAGTGAAAACAGCGCGGGAGGAGTGAGAGCCGGGACAGTGAAAACAGCGCGAGAGGAGAGAGAGCCGGGACAATGAAAACAGCACGAGAGCTGAGTGAGCCGGGACATTGAAAACAGCGCGGGAGGAGAGACAGCCGGGACAGTGAAAACAGTGCGGGAGGAGAGAGAGCCCGGACAGTGAAAACAGCGCGGGAGGAGAGAGAGTCGGGACAATGAAAATAGCGCGGGAGGAGAGAGAGCCGGGACAGTGAAAACAGCACGAGAGGAGAGAGAGCCGGGACAGTGAAAACAGCGCGGGAGCTGAGTGAGCCGGGACAGTGAAAACAGCGCGGGAGGAGAGAGAGCCAGGACAGTGAAAACAGCGCGGGAGGAGAGAGAGCCGGGACAATGAAAACAGCGCGAGAGGAGAGACAGCCGGGACAGTGAAAACAGTGCGGGAGGAGAGAGAGCCCGGACAGTGAAAACAGCGCGGGAGGAGAGACAGCCGCGACAGTGAAAACTGTGCGAGAGGAGGGAGAGCCGGGACAGTTAAAACAGCGCGGGAGGAGAGAGAGCCGGGACAGTGAAAACAGCGCGGGAGGAGAGAGAGCCGGGACAGTGAAAACAGCGCGAGAGGAGAGAGAGCCCGGACAGTGAAAACAGCGCGAGAGCTGAGTGCGCCGGGACAGTGAAAACAGCGCGAGAGGAGAGAGAGCCGGGACAGTGAAAACAGCGCGGGAGGAGAGACAGCCGGGACAGTGAAAACAGCGCGGGAGGAGAGAGAGCCGGGACAGAGAAAACAGCGCGAGGGGAGAGAGAGCCGGGACAATGAAAACAGCGCGGGAGGAGAGACAGCCAGGACAGTGAAAACAGCGCGGGAGGAGAGAGAGCCGGGACAGTGAAAACAGCGCGGGAGGAGAGACAGAAGGGACAGTGAAAACAGCGCGGGAGGAGAGAGAGCCGGGACAGTGAAAACAGCGCGAGAGGAGAGAGAGCCGGGACAATGAAAACAGCGCGGGAGGAGAGAGAGCCGGGACAGTGAAAACAGCACGAGAGCTGAGTGAGCCGGGACATTGAAAACAGCGCGGGAGGAGAGACAGCCGGGACAGTGAAAACAGTGCGGGAGGAGAGAGAGCCCGGACAGTGAAAACAGCGCGGGAAGAGATAGAGTCGGGACAATGAAAATAGCGCGGGAGGAGAGAGAGCCGGGACAGTGAAAACAGCACGGGAGGAGAGAGAGCCGGGACAGTGAAAACAGCGCGGGAGGAGAGACAGCCGGGACAGTGAAAACAGCGCGGGAGGAGAGACAGCCGGGACAGTGAAAACAGCGCGGGAGGAGAGAGAGCCGGGACAGTGAAAACAGCGCGGGAGGAGAGAGAGCCGGGACAGTGAAAACAGTGCGAGAGGAGAGAGAGCCGGGACAGTGAAAACAGCGCGGGAGGAGAGACAGCCGCGACAGTGAAAACAGCGCAAGAGGAGAGAGAGCCGGACAGTGAAAACAGCGCGAGAGGAGAGGCAGCCGCGACAGTGAAAACAGTGCGGGAGGAGAGAGAGTCGGGACAGTGAAAACAGTGCGAGAGGAGAGAGAGCCGGGACAGTGAAAACAGCGCGGGAGGAGAGAGAGCCGGGACAGTGAAAACAGCGCGGGAGGAGAGAGAGCCGGGACAGTGAAAACAGTGCGAGAGGAGAGAGAGCCGGGACAGTGAAAACAGCGCGGGAGGAGAGAGAGCCGGGACAGTGAAAACAGCGCGGGAGGAGGGAGAGCCGGGACAGTGAAAACAGCGCGGGAGGAGAGAGAGCCGGGACAATGAAAACAGCGCGAGAGGAGAGAGAGCCGGGACAGTGAAAACAGCGCGGGAGGAGAGACAGCCGGGACAGTGAAAACAGCGGGGGAGGAGAGAGAACCGGGACAGTGAAAACAGCGCGGGAGGAGAGACAGCCGCGACAGTGAAAACAGCGCGGGAGGAGGGAGAGCCGGGACAGTGAAAACAGCGGGGGAGGAGAGAGAACCGGGACAATGAAAACAGCGCGAGAGGAGAGACAGCCGGGACAGTGAAAACAGCGCGGGAGGAGAGAGAGCCGCGACAATGAAAACAGCGCGAGAGGAGAGACAGCCGGGACAGTGAAAACAGTGCGGGAGGAGAGAGAGCCCGGACAGTGAAAACAGCGCGGGAGGAGAGAGAGCCGGGACAGTGAAAACAGCGCGAGAGGAGAGGCAGCCGGGACAATGAAAACAGCGCGAGAGGAGAGAGAGCCCGGACAGTGAAAACAGCGCGGGAAGAGATAGAGTCGGGACAATGAAAATAGCGCGGGAGGAGAGAGAGCCGGGACAGTGAAAACAGCACGGGAGGAGAGAGAGCCGGGACAGTGAAAACAGCGCGGGAGGAGAGACAGCCGGGACAGTGAAAACAGCGCGGGAGGAGAGAGAGCCGGGACAATGAAAACAGCGCGAGAGGAGAGACAGCCGGGACAGTGAAAACAGCGCGGGAGGAGAGAGAGCCGGGACAGTGAAAACAGCGCGGGAGGAGAGACAGCCGGGACAGTGAAAACAGCGCGGGAGGAGAGAGAGCCGGGACAGTGAAAACAGCGCGGGAGGAGAGAGAGCCGGGACAGTGAAAACAGTGCGAGAGGAGAGAGAGCCGGGACAGTGAAAACAGCGCGAGAGCTGAGTGAGCCGGGACAGTGAAAACAGCGCGGGAGGAGAGACAGCCGCGACAGTGAAAACAGCGCAAGAGGAGAGAGAGCCCGGACAGTGAAAACAGCGCGAGAGGAGAGGCAGCCGCGACAGTGAAAACAGTGCGGGAGGAGAGAGAGCCGGGACAGTGAAAACAGTGCGAGAGGAGAGAGAGCCCGGACAGTGAAAACAGCGCGAGAGGAGAGACAGCCGGGACAGTGAAAACAGCGCGGGAGGAGAGACAGCCGCGACAGTGAAAACAGCGCGGGAGGAGAGAGAGCCGGGACAGTGAAAACAGTGCGAGAGGAGAGAGAGCCGGGACAGTGAAAACAGCGCGGGAGGAGAGGCAGCCGCGACAGTGAAAACAGCGCAAGAGGAGAGAGAGCCCGGACAGTGAAAACAGCGCGAGAGGAGAGAGAGCCGGGACAGTGAAAACAGCGCGAGAGCTGAGTGCGCCGGGAGAGTGAAAACAGCGCGGGAGGTGAGTGAGCCGCGACAGTGAAAACAGCGCGAGAGGAGAGAGAGCCGGGACAGTGAAAACAGCGCGGGAGGAGGGAGAGCCGGGACAGTGAAAACAGTGCGGGAGGAGAGAGAGCCGGGACAGTGAAAACAGCGCGAGAGGAGAGACTCTGTCGGGACAGTGAAAACAGCGCGGGAGGAGAGAGAGCCGGGACAGAGAAAACAGCGCGGGAGGAGAGAGAGCCGGGACAGTGAAAACAGCGCGGGAGCTGAGTGAGCCGGGACAGTGAAAACAGCGCGGGAGGAGAGAGAGCCGGGACAGTGAAAACAGCGCGGGAGGAGAGAGAGCCGGGACAATGAAAACAGCGCGGGAGGAGAGAGAGCCGGGACAGTGAAAACAGCGCGGGAGGAGAGACAGCCGGGACAGTGAAAACAGCGCGGGAGGAGAGAGAGCCGGGACAGTGAAAACAGCGCAAGAGGAGAGAGAGCCGGGACAATGAAAACAGCGCGGGAGGAGGGAGAGCCGGGACAGTGAAAACAGCGCGGGAGGAGAGAGAGCCGGGACAATGAAAACAGCGCGAGAGGAGAGAGAGCCCGGACAGTGAAAACAGCGCGGGAGGAGAGACAGCCGGGACAGTTAAAACAGCGCGGGAGGAGAGAGAGCCGGGACAGTGAAAACAGCGCGAGAGGAGAGGCAGCCGGGACAATGAAAACAGCGCGAGAGGAGAGAGAGCCGGGACAATGAAAACAGCGCGAGAGGAGAGACAGCCGGGACAGTGAAAACAGCGCGGGAAGAGATAGAGTCGGGACAATGAAAATAGCGCGGGAGGAGAGAGAGCCGGGACAGTGAAAACAGCACGGGAGGAGAGTGAGCCGGGACAGTGAAAACAGCGCGGGAGGAGAGACAGCCGGGACAGTGAAAACAGCGCGGGAGGAGAGAGAGCCGGGACAATGAAAACAGCGCGAGAGGAGAGACAGCCGGGACAGTGAAAACAGCGCGGGAGGAGAGAGAGCCGGGACAGTGAAAACAGCGCGGGAGGAGAGAGAGCCGGGACAATGAAAACAGCGCGAGAGGAGAGACAGCCGGGACAGTGAAAACAGCGCGGGAGGAGAGAGAGCCGGGACAATGAAAACAGCGCGAGAGGAGAGACAGCCGCGACAGTGAAAACAGCGCAAGAGGAGAGAGAGCCCGGACAGTGAAAACAGCGCGAGAGGAGAGGCAGCCGCGACAGTGAAAACAGTGCGGGAGGAGAGAGAGCCGGGACAGTGGAAACAGTGCGAGAGGAGAGAGAGCCCGGACAGTGAAAACAGCGCGAGAGGAGAGACAGCCGGGACAGTGAAAACAGCGCGGGAGGAGAGACAGCCGCGACAGTGAAAACAGCGCGGGAGGAGAGAGAGCCGGGACAGTGAAAACAGTGCGAGAGGAGAGAGAGCCGGGACAGTGAAAACAGCGCGGGAGGAGAGACAGCCGCGACAGTGAAAACAGCGCGAGAGGAGAGAGAGCCGGGACAGTGAAAACAGCGCGAGAGCTGAGTGCGCCGGGAGACTGAAAACAGCGCGGGAGGTGAGTGAGCCGCGACAGTGAAAACAGCGCGAGAGGAGAGAGAGCTGGGACAGTGAAAACAGCGCGGGAGGAGGGAGAGCCGGGACAGTGAAAACAGTGCGGGAGGAGAGAGAGCCGGGACAGTGAAAACAGCGCGAGAGGAGAGACTCTGTCGGGACAGTGAAAACAGCGCGGGAGGAGAGAGAGCCGGGACAGAGAAAACAGCGCGGGAGGAGAGAGAGCCGGGACAGTGAAAACAGCGCGGGAGCTGAGTGAGCCGGGACAGTGAAAACAGCGCGGGAGGAGAGAGAGCCGGGACAGTGAAAACAGCGCGGGAGGAGAGAGAGCCGGGACAATGAAAACAGCGCGGGAGGAGAGAGAGCCGGGACAGTGAAAACAGCGCGGGAGGAGAGACAGCCGGGACAGTGAAAACAGCGCGGGAGGAGAGAGAGCCGGGACAGTGAAAACAGCGCGAGAGGAGAGAGAGCCGGGACAATGAAAACAGCGCGAGAGCTGAGTGAGCCGGGACAGTGAAAACAGCGCGAGAGGAGAGTGAGCCGGGACAGTGAAAACAGCGCGGGAGGAGAGAGAGCCGGGACATTGAAAACAGCGCGGGAGCTGAGGGAGCCGGGACATTGAAAACAGCGCGGGAGGAGAGACAGCCGGGACAGTGAAAACAGTGCGGGAGGAGAGAGAGCCGGGACAGTGAAAACAGCGCGGGAGGAGAGAGAGTCGGGACAATGAAAACAGCGCGAGCGGAGAGACAGCCGGGACAGTGAAAACAGCGCGGGAGGAGAAGAGCCGGGACAGTGAAAACAGCACGGGAGGAGAGACAGCCGGCACAGTGAAAACAGTGCGGGAGGAGAGAGAGCCGGGACAGTGAAAACAGTGCGAGAGGAGAGAGAGCCCGGACAGTGAAAACAGCGCGAGAGGAGAGACAGCCGGGACAGTGAAAACAGCGCGGGAGGAGAGACAGCCGCGACAGTGAAAACAGCGCGGGAGGAGAGAGAGCCGGGACAGTGAAAACAGTGCGAGAGGAGAGAGAGCCGGGACAGTGAAAACAGCACGGGAGGAGAGACAGCCGCGACAGTGAAAACAGCGCAAGAGGAGAGAGAGCCCGGACAGTGAAAACAGCGCGAGAGGAGAGAGAGCCGGGACAGTGAAAACAGCGCGAGAGCTGAGTGCGCCGGGAGAGTGAAAACAGCGCGGGAGGTGAGTGAGCCGCGACAGTGAAAACAGCGCGAGAGGAGAGAGAGCCGGGACAGTGAAAACAGCGCGGGAGGAGGGAGAGCCGGGACAGTGAAAACAGCGCGAGAGGAGAGACACTGTCGGGACAGTGAAAACAGCGCGGGAGGAGAGAGAGCCGGGACAGAGAAAACAGCGCGGGAGGAGAGAGAGCCGGGACAGTGAAAACAGCGCGGGAGCTGAGTGAGCCGGGACAGTGAAAACAGCGCGGGAGGAGAGAGAGCCGGGACAGTGAAAACAGCGCGGCAGGAGAGAGAGCCGGGACAATGAAAACAGCGCGGGAGGAGAGAGAGCCGGGACAGTGAAAACAGCGCGGGAGGAGAGACAGCCGGGACAGTGAAAACAGCGCGGGAGGAGAGAGAGCCGGGACTGTGAAAACAGCGCGAGAGGAGAGTGAGCCGGGACAATGAAAACAGCGCGAGAGCTGAGTGAGCCGGGACAGTGAAAACAGCGCGAGAGGAGAGTGAGCCGGGACAGTGAAAACAGCGCGGGAGCAGAGAGAGCCGGGACATTGAAAACAGCGCGGGAGCTGAGGGAGCCGGGACATTGAAAACAGCGCGGGAGGAGAGACAGCCGGGACAGTGAAAACAGCGCGGGAGCTGAGGGAGCCGGGACATTGAAAACAGCGCGGGAGGAGAGACAGCCGGGACAGTGAAAACAGTGCGGGAGGAGAGAGAGCCGGGACAGTGAAAACAGCGCGGGAGGAGAGACAGCCGGGACATTGAAAACAGCGCGGGAGGAGAGACAGTCGGGAAAGTGAAAACAGCACGGGAGGAGAGAGAGCCGGGACAGTGAAAACAGCGCGGGAGGAGAGACAACCGGGACAGTGAAAACAACGCGGGAGGAGAGAGAGCCGGGACAGTGAAAACAGCGCGAGAGCTGAGTGAGCCGGGAGAGTGAAAACAGCGCGGGAGGAGAGACAGCCGCGACAGTGAAAACAGCAAGGGAGTAGAGAGAGCCGGGACAGTGAAAACAGCGCGAGAGCTGAGTGAGCCGGGAGAGTGAAAACAGCGCGGGAGGAGAGACAGCCGGGACAGTGAAAACAGTGCGGGAGGAGAGAGAGCCGGGACAGTGAAAACAGCGCGAGAGGAGAGACACTGTCGGGACAGTGAAAACAGCGCGGGAGGAGAGACAGCCGGCACAGTGAAAACAGCGCGGGAGGAGAGAGAGCCGGGACAGTGAAAACAGCGCGAGCGGAGAGACAGCCGGGACAGTGAAAACAGCGCGGGAGGAGAGACAGCCGGGACATTGAAAACAGCGCGGGAGGAGAGACAGCCGGGACATTGAAAACAGCGCGGGAGGAGAGACAGTCGGGAAAGTGAAAACAGCACGGGAGGAGAGAGAGCCGGGACAGTGAAAACAGCGCGGGAGGAGAGACAACCGGGACAGTGAAAACAACGCGGGAGGAGAGAGAGCCCGGAAGGTGAAAACAGCGCGGGAGGAGAGAGAGCCGGGACAGTGAAAACAGCGCGAGAGCTGAGTGAGCCGGGAGAGTGAAAACAGCGCGGGAGGAGAGACAGCCGCGACAGTGAAAACAGCAAGGGAGTAGAGAGAGCCGGGACAGTGAAAACAGCGCGAGAGCTGAGTGAGCCGGGAGAGTGAAAACAGCGCGGGAGGAGAGACAGCCGGGACAGTGAAAACAGTGCGGGAGGAGAGAGAGCCGGGACAGTGAAAACAGCGCGAGAGGAGAGACACTGTCGGGACAGTGAAAACACCGCGGGAGGAGAGACAGCCGGGACAGTGAAAACAGCGCGAGAGCTGAGTGAGCCGGGAGAGTGAAAACAGCGCGGGAGGAGAGACAGCCGTGACAGTGAAAACAGCGCGGGAGGAGAGAGAGCTGGGACAGTGAAAACAGCGCGGGAGGACAGAGTGCCGGGACAGTGAAAACAGCGCGGGAGCTGAGTGAGCCGGGACAGTGAAAACAGCGCGGGAGGAGAGAGAGCCGGGACAGTGAAAACAGCGCGGGAGGAGAGAGAGCCGGGACAATGAAAACAGCGCGGGAGGAGAGAGAGCCGGGACAGTGAAAACAGCGCGGGAGGAGAGACAGCCGGGACAGTGAAAACAGCGCGGGAGGAGTGAGAGCCGGGACAGTGAAAACAGCGCGAGAGGAAAGAGAGCCGGGACAGTGAAAACAGCACGGGAGGAGAGACAGTCGGGAAAGTGAAAACAGCGCGGGAGGAGAGAGAACCGGGAGAGTGAAAACAGCGCGGGAGGAGAGACAGTCGGGAAAGTGAAAACAGCGCGGGAGGAGAGAGAACCGGGACAGTGAAAACAGCGTGAGAGCTGAGTGAGCCAGGAGTGTGAAAACAGCGCGGGAGGAGAGACAGTCGGGAAAGTGAAAACAGCACGGGAGGAGAGAGAGCCGGGATAGTGAAAACAACGCGGGAGGAGAGACAGTAGGGACATTGAAAACAGCGCGGGAGGAGAGACAGTCGGGAAAGTGAAAACAATGCGGGAGGAGAGACAGTAGGGACATTGAAAACAGCGCGGGAGGAGAGACAGCCGGGAAAGTGAAAACAGCGCGAGAGCTGAGTGAGCCGGGAGAGTGAAAACAGCGCGGGAGGAGAGAGAGCCGGGACAGTGAAAACAACGCGGGAGGAGAGAGAGCCCGGAAGGTGAAAACAGCGCGGGAGGAGAGAGAGCCGGGACAGTGAAAACAGCGCGGGAGGAGAGACACTGTCGGGATAGTGAAAACAGCGCGGGAGGAGAGACAGCCGGGACAGTGAAAACAGCGCGGGAGGAGAGAGAGCCGGGACAGTGAAAACAGCGCGAGAGCTGAGTGAGCCCCGAGAGTGAAAACAGCGCGGGAGGAGAGACAGCCGGGACAGTGAAAACAGCGAGGGAGTAGAGAGAGCCGGGACAGTGAAAGCAGCGCGGGAGGAGAGACAGCCGGGACAGTGAAAACAACGCGGGAGGAGAGAGAGCACGGAAGGTGAAAACAGCGCGGGAGGAGAGAGAGCCGGGACAGTGAAAACAGCGCGGGAGGAGAGACACTGTCGGGATAGTGAAAACAGCGCGGGAGGAGAGACAGCCGGGACAGTGAAAACAGCGCGGGAGGAGAGAGAGCCGGGACAGTGAAAACAGCGCGGGAGCTGAGTGAGCCCCGAGAGTGAAAACAGCGCGGGAGGAGAGACAGCCGCGACAGTGAAAACAGCGAGGGAGTAGAGAGAGCCGGGACAGTGAAAACAGCGCGAGAGCTGAGTGAGCCGGGAGAGTGAAAACAGCGCGGGAGGAGAGACAGCGGCGACAGTGAAAACAGCGCGGGAGGAGAGAGAGCCGGGATAGTGAAAACAGTGCGGGAGGAGAGAGAGCCGGGACAGTGAAAACAGCGCGGGAGGAGAGAGAGCCGGGACAGTGAAAACAGCGCGGGAGGAGAGAGAGCCGGGACAATGAAAACAGCGCGGAGGAGAGAGAGCCGGGACAGTGAAAACAGCGCGGGAGGAGAGACAGCCGGGACAGTGAAAACAGCGCGGGAGGAGAGAGAGCCGGGACAGTGAAAACAGCGCGAGAGGAGAGAGAGCCGGGACAATGAAAACAGCACGAGAGCTGAGTGAGCCGGGACATTGAAAACAGCGCGGGAGGAGAGACAGCCGGGACAGTGAAAACAGCGCGGGAGGAGAGAGAGCCGGGACATTGAAAACAGCGCGGGAGGAGAGTGAGCCGGGACAGTGAAAACAGCGCGGGAGGAGAGACAGCCGGGACAGTGAAAACAGCGCGGGAGGAGAGAGAGCCGGGACATTGAAAACAGCGCGGGAGGAGAGTGAGCCGGGACAGTGTAAACAGCGCGGGAAGAGATAGAGTCGGGACAATGAAAATAGCGCGGGAGGAGAGAGAGCCGGGACAGTGAAAACAGCACGGGAGGAGAGAGAGCCGGGACAGTGAAAACAGCGCGGGAGGAGAGACAGCCGGGACAGTGAAAACAGCGCGGGAGGAGAGAGAGCCGGGACAATGAAAACAGCGCGGGAGGAGAGAGAGCCGGGACAGTGAAAACAGCGCGGGAGGAGAGAGAGCCGGGACAGTGAAAACAGCGCGAGAGGAGAGAGAGCCGGGACAATGAAAACAGCACGAGAGCTGAGTGAGCCGGGACATTGAAAACAGCGCGGGAGGAGAGAGAGCCGGGACAGTGAAAACAGTGCGGGAGGAGAGAGAGCCCGGACAGTGAAAACAGCGCGGGAAGAGATAGAGTCGGGACAATGAAAATAGCGCGGGAGGATAGAGAGCCGGGACAGTGAAAACAACACGGGAGGAGAGAGAGCCGGGACAGTGAAAACAGCGCGGGAGGAGAGACAGCCGGGACAGTGAAAACAGCGCGGGAGGAGAGAGAGCCGGGACAATGAAAACAGCGCAAGAGGAGAGACAGCCGGGACAGTGAAAACAGTGCGAGAGGAGAGAGAGCCGGGACAGTGAAAACAGCGCGGGAGGAGAGACAGCCGCGACAGTGAAAACAGCGCAAGAGGAGAGAGAGCCCGGGCAGTGAAAACAGCGCGGGAGGAGAGACAGCCGCGACAGTGAAAACAGCGCTTGAGGAGAGAGAGCCCGGACAGTGAAAACAGCGCGAGAGAAGAGGCAGCCGGGACATTGAAAACAGTGCGGGAGGAGAGAGAGCCGGGACAGTGAAAACAGTGCGGGAGGAGAGAGAGCCCGGACAGTGAAAACAGCGCGGGAAGAGATAGAGTCGGGACAATGAAAATAGCGCGGGAGGAGAGAGAGCCGGGACAGTGAAAACAACACGGGAGGAGAGAGAGCCGGGACAGTGAAAACAGCGCGGGAGGAGAGACAGCCGGGACAGTGAAAACAGCGCGGGAGGAGAGAGAGCCGGGACAATGAAAACAGCGCGAGAGGAGAGACAGCCGGGACAGTGAAAACAGTGCGAGAGGAGAGAGAGCCGGGACAGTGAAAACAGCGCGGGAGGAGAGACAGCCGCGACAGTGAAAACAGCGCAAGAGGAGAGAGAGCCCGGACAGTGAAAACAGCGCGAGAGGAGAGGCAGCCGGGACAATGAAAACAGCGCGAGAGCTGAGTGAGCCGGGAGAGTGAAAACAGCGCGGGAGGAGAGACAGCCGGGACAGTGAAAACAGCGCGGGAGGAGAGACAGCCGGGACAATGAAAACAGCGCGAGAGCTGAGTGAGCCGGGAGAGTGAAAACAGCGCGGGAGGAGAGACAGCCGCGACAGTGAAAACAGCGCGGGAGGAGGGAGAGCCGGGACAGTGAAAATAGTGCGGGAGGAGAGAGAGCCGGGACAGTGAAAACAGCACGAGAAGAAAGAGACACTGTCGGGACAGTGAAAACAGCGCGGGAGGAGAGAGAGCCAGGACAGGGAAAACAGCGTGAGAGCTGAGTGAGCCGGGAGAGTGAAAACAGCGCGGGAGGAGAGACAGCCGGGACAGTGAAAACAGCGCGGGAGGAGAGAGAGCCGGGACAGTGAAAACAGCGCGGGAGGAGAGAGAGCCGGGACAGTGAAAACAGCGCGGGAGCTGAGTGAGCCGGGACAGTGAAAACAGCGCGGGAGGAGAGAGAGCCGGGACAGTGAAAACAGCGCGGGAGGAGAGAGAGCCGGGACAATGAAAACAGCGCGGAGGAGAGAGAGCCGGGACAGTGAAAACAGCGCGGGAGGAGAGACAGCCGGGACAGTGAAAACAGCGCGGGAGGAGAGAGAGCCGGGACAGTGAAAACAGCGCGAGAGGAGAGAGAGCCGGGACAATGAAAACAGCACGAGAGCTGAGTGAGCCGGGACATTGAAAACAGCGCGGGAGGAGAGACAGCCGGGACAGTGAAAACAGCGCGGGAGGAGAGAGAGCCGGGACATTGAAAACAGCGCGGGAGGAGAGTGAGCCGGGACAGTGTAAACAGCGCGGGAAGAGATAGAGTCGGGACAATGAAAATAGCGCGGGAGGAGAGAGAGCCGGGACAGTGAAAACAGCACGGGAGGAGAGAGAGCCGGGACAGTGAAAACAGCGCGGGAGGAGAGACAGCCGGGACAGTGAAAACAGCACGGGAGGAGAGAGAGCCGGGACAATGAAAACAGCGCGAGAGGAGAGACAGCCGGGACAGTGAAAACAGCGTGGGAGGAGAGAGAGCCGGGACAGTGAAAACAGCGCGAGAGGAGAGAGAGCCGGGACAATGAAAACAGCACGAGAGCTGAGTGAGCCGGGACATTGAAAACAGCGCGGGAGGAGAGAGAGCCGGGACAGTGAAAACAGTGCGGGAGGAGAGAGAGCCGGGACAATGAAAACAGCGCGAGAGGAGAGACAGCCGGGACAGTGAAAACAGCGCGGGAGGAGAGAGAGCCGGGACAGTGAAAACAGCGCGAGAGGAGAGAGAGCCGGGACAATGAAAACAGCACGAGAGCTGAGTGAGCCGGGACATTGAAAACAGCGCGGGAGGAGAGAGAGCCGGGACAGTGAAAACAGTGCGGGAGAAGAGAGAGCCCGGACAGTGAAAACAGCGCGGGAAGAGATAGAGTCGGGACAATGAAAATAGCACGGGAGGATAGAGAGCCGGGACAGTGAAAACAACACGGGAGGAGAGAGAGCCGGGACAGTGAAAACAGCGCGGGAGGAGAGACAGCCGGGACAGTGAAAACAGCGCGGGAGGAGAGAGAGCCGGGACAATGAAAACAGCGCGAGAGGAGAGAGAGCCGGGACAGTGAAAACAGTGCGAGAGGAGAGAGAGCCGGGACAGTGAAAACAGCGCGGGAGGAGAGACAGCCGCGACAGTGAAAACAGCGCAAGAGGAGAGAGAGCCCGGACAGTGAAAACAGCGCGGGAGGAGAGAGAGCCGGGACAGTGAAAACAGCGCGAGCGGAGAGACAGCCGGGACAGTGAAAACAGCGCGGGAGGAGAAGAGCCGGGACAGTGAAAACAGCGCTTGAGGAGAGAGAGCCCGGACAGTGAAAACAGCGCGAGAGAAGAGGCAGCCGGGACATTGAAAACAGTGCGAGAGCTGAGTGAGCCGGGAGAGTGAAAACAGCGCGGGAGGAGAGACAGCCGCGACAGTGAAAACAGCGCGGGAGGAGGGAGAGCCGGGACAGTGAAAATAGTGCGGGAGGAGAGAGAGCCGGGACAGTGAAAACAGCACGAGAAGAAAGAGACACTGTCGGGACAGTGAAAACAGCGCGGGAGGAGAGAGAGCCAGGACAGGGAAAACAGCGTGAGAGCTGAGTGAGCCGGGAGAGTGAAAACAGCGCGGGAGGAGAGACAGCCGGGACAGTGAAAACAGCGCGGGAGGAGAGAGAGCCGGGACAGTGAAAACAGCGCGGGAGGAGAGAGAGCCGGGACAGTGAAAACAGCGCGGGAGCTGAGTGAGCCGGGACAGTGAAAACAGCGCGGGAGGAGAGAGAGCCGGGACAGTGAAAACAGCGCGGGAGGAGAGAGAGCCGGGACAATGAAAACAGCGCGGAGGAGAGAGAGCCGGGACAGTGAAAACAGCGCGGGAGGAGAGACAGCCGGGACAGTGAAAACAGCGCGGGAGGAGAGAGAGCCGGGACAGTGAAAACAGCGCGAGAGGAGAGAGAGCCGGGACAATGAAAACAGCACGAGAGCTGAGTGAGCCGGGACATTGAAAACAGCGCGGGAGGAGAGACAGCCGGGACAGTGAAAACAGCGCGGGAGGAGAGAGAGCCGGGACATTGAAAACAGCGCGGGAGGAGAGTGAGCCGGGACAGTGTAAACAGCGCGGGAAGAGATAGAGTCGGGACAATGAAAATAGCGCGGGAGGAGAGAGAGCCGGGACAGTGAAAACAGCACGGGAGGAGAGAGAGCCGGGACAGTGAAAACAGCGCGGGAGGAGAGACAGCCGGGACAGTGAAAACAGCACGGGAGGAGAGAGAGCCGGGACAATGAAAACAGCGCGAGAGGAGAGACAGCCGGGACAGTGAAAACAGCGTGGGAGGAGAGAGAGCCGGGACAGTGAAAACAGCGCGAGAGGAGAGAGAGCCGGGACAATGAAAACAGCACGAGAGCTGAGTGAGCCGCGACATTGAAAACAGCGCGGGAGGAGAGAGAGCCGGGACAGTGAAAACAGTGCGGGAGGAGAGAGAGCCGGGACAATGAAAACAGCGCGAGAGGAGAGACAGCCGGGACAGTGAAAACAGCGCGGGAGGAGAGAGAGCCGGGACAGTGAAAACAGCGCGAGAGGAGAGAGAGCCGGGACAATGAAAACAGCACGAGAGCTGAGTGAGCCGGGACATTGAAAACAGCGCGGGAGGAGAGAGAGCCGGGACAGTGAAAACAGTGCGGGAGAAGAGAGAGCCCGGACAGTGAAAACAGCGCGGGAAGAGATAGAGTCGGGACAATGAAAATAGCACGGGAGGATAGAGAGCCGGGACAGTGAAAACAACACGGGAGGAGAGAGAGCCGGGACAGTGAAAACAGCGCGGGAGGAGAGACAGCCGGGACAGTGAAAACAGCGCGGGAGGAGAGAGAGCCGGGACAATGAAAACAGCGCGAGAGGAGAGAGAGCCGGGACAGTGAAAACAGTGCGAGAGGAGAGAGAGCCGGGACAGTGAAAACAGCGCGGGAGGAGAGACAGCCGCGACAGTGAAAACAGCGCAAGAGGAGAGAGAGCCCGGACAGTGAAAACAGCGCGGGAGGAGAGAGAGCCGGGACAGTGAAAACAGCGCGAGCGGAGAGACAGCCGGGACAGTGAAAACAGCGCGGGAGGAGAAGAGCCGGGACAGTGAAAACAGCGCTTGAGGAGAGAGAGCCCGGACAGTGAAAACAGCGCGAGAGAAGAGGCAGCCGGGACATTGAAAACAGTGCGGGAGGAGAGAGAGCCGGGACAGTGAAAACAGTGCGGGAGGAGAGAGAGCCCGGACAGTGAAAACAGCGCGGGAAGAGATAGAGTCGGGACAATGAAAATAGCGCGGGAGGAGAGAGAGCCGGGACAGTGAAAACAACACGGGAGGAGAGAGAGCCGGGACAGTGAAAACAGCGCGGGAGGAGAGACAGCCGGGACAGTGAAAACAGCGCGAGAGGAGAGACAGCCGGGACAGTGAAAACAGCGCGGGAGGAGAGAGAGCCGGGACAATGAAAACAGCGCGAGAGGAGAGACAGCCGGGACAGTGAAAACAGTGCGAGAGGAGAGAGAGCCGGGACAGTGAAAACAGCGCGGGAGGAGAGACAGCCGCGACAGTGAAAACAGCGCAAGAGGAGAGAGAGCCCGGACAGTGAAAACAGCGCGAGAGGAGAGGCAGCCGGGACAATGAAAACAGCGCGAGAGCTGAGTGAGCCGGGAGAGTGAAAACAGCGCGGGAGGAGAGACAGCCGCGACAGTGAAAACAGCGCGGGAGGAGGGAGAGCCGGGACAGTGAAAACAGTGCGGGAGGAGAGAGAGCCGGGACAGTGAAAACAGCGCGAGAGGAGAGACACTGTCGGGACAGTGAAAACAGCGCGGGAGGAGAGAGAGCCAGGACAGGGAAAACAGCGTGAGAGCTGAGTGAGCCGGGAGAGTGAAAACAGCGCGGGAGGAGAGACAGCCGGGACAGTGAAAACAGCGCGGGAGGAGAGAGAGCCGGGACAGTGAAAACAGCGCGGGAGGAGAGAGAGCCGGGACAGTGAAAACAGCGCGGGAGCTGAGTGAGCCGGGACAGTGAAAACAGCGCGGGAGGAGAGAGAGCCGGGACAGTGAAAACAGCGCGGGAGGAGAGAGAGCCGGGACAATGAAAACAGCGCGGAGGAGAGAGAGCCGGGACAGTGAAAACAGCGCGGGAGGAGAGACAGCCGGGACAGTGAAAACAGCGCGGGAGGAGAGAGAGCCGGGACAGTGAAAACAGCGCGAGAGGAGAGAGAGCCGGGACAATGAAAACAGCACGAGAGCTGAGTGAGCCGGGACATTGAAAACAGCGCGGGAGGAGAGACAGCCGGGACAGTGAAAACAGCGCGGGAGGAGAGAGAGCCGGGACATTGAAAACAGCGCGGGAGGAGAGTGAGCCGGGACAGTGTAAACAGCGCGGGAAGAGATAGAGTCGGGACAATGAAAATAGCGCGGGAGGAGAGAGAGCCGGGACAGTGAAAACAGCACGGGAGGAGAGAGAGCCGGGACAGTGAAAACAGCGCGGGAGGAGAGACAGCCGGGACAGTGAAAACAGCACGGGAGGAGAGAGAGCCGGGACAATGAAAACAGCGCGAGAGGAGAGACAGCCGGGACAGTGAAAACAGCGTGGGAGGAGAGAGAGCCGGGACAGTGAAAACAGCGCGAGAGGAGAGAGAGCCGGGACAATGAAAACAGCACGAGAGCTGAGTGAGCCGGGACATTGAAAACAGCGCGGGAGGAGAGAGAGCCGGGACAGTGAAAACAGTGCGGGAGGAGAGAGAGCCGGGACAATGAAAACAGCGCGAGAGGAGAGACAGCCGGGACAGTGAAAACAGCGCGGGAGGAGAGAGAGCCGGGACAGTGAAAACAGCGCGAGAGGAGAGAGAGCCGGGACAATGAAAACAGCACGAGAGCTGAGTGAGCCGGGACATTGAAAACAGCGCGGGAGGAGAGAGAGCCGGGACAGTGAAAACAGTGCGGGAGGAGAGAGAGCCCGGACAGTGAAAACAGCGCGGGAAGAGATAGAGTCGGGACAATGAAAATAGCACGGGAGGAGAGAGAGCCGGGACAGTGAAAACAACACGGGAGGAGAGAGAGCCGGGACAGTGAAAACAGCGCGGGAGGAGAGACAGCCGGGACAGTGAAAACAGCGCGAGAGGAGAGACAGCCGGGACAGTGAAAACAGCGCGGGAGGAGAGACAGCCGGGACAGTGAAAACAGTGCGAGAGGAGAGAGAGCCGGGACAGTGAAAACAGTGCGGGAGGAGAGACAGCCGCGACAGTGAAAACAGCGCAAGAGGAGAGAGAGCCCGGACAGTGAAAACAGCGCGAGAGGAGAGGCAGCCGGGACAATGAAAACAGCGCGAGAGCTGAGTGAGCCGGGACAGTGAAAACAGCGCGAGAGCTGAGTGCGCCGGGAGAGTGAAAACAGCGCGGGAGGTGAGTGAGCCGGGAGAGTGAAAACAGCGCGGGAGGAGAGACAGCCGCGACAGTGAAAACAGCGCGGGAGGAGGGAGAGCCGGGACAGTGAAAACAGTGCGGGAGGAGAGAGAGCCGGGACAGTGAAAACAGCGCGAGAGGAGAGACACTGTCGGGACAGTGAAAACAGCGCGGGAGGAGAGAGAGCCAGGACAGGGAAAACAGCGTGAGAGCTGAGTGAGCCGGGAGAGTGAAAACAGCGCGGGAGGAGAGACAGCCGGGACAGTGAAAACAGCGCGGGAGGAGAGAGAGCCGGGACAGTGAAAACAGCGCGGGAGGAGAGAGAGCCGGGACAGTGAAAACAGCGCGGGAGCTGAGTGAGCCGGGACAGTGAAAACAGCGCGGGAGGAGAGAGAGCCGGGACAGTGAAAACAACACGGGAGGAGAGAGAGCCGGGACAGTGAAAACAGCGCGGGAGGAGAGACAGCCGGGACAGTGAAAACAGCGCGGGAGGAGAGAGAGCCGGGACAATGAAAACAGCGCGAGAGGAGAGACAGCCGGGACAGTGAAAACAGTGCGAGAGGAGAGAGAGCCGGGACAGTGAAAACAGCGCGGGAGGAGAGACAGCCGCGACAGTGAAAACAGCGCAAGAGGAGAGAGAGCCCGGACAGTGAAAACAGCGCGAGAGGAGAGGCAGCCGGGACAATGAAAACAGCGCGAGAGCTGAGTGAGCCGGGAGAGTGAAAACAGCGCGGGAGGAGAGACAGCCGCGACAGTGAAAACAGCGCGGGAGGAGGGAGAGCCGGGACAGTGAAAACAGTGCGGGAGGAGAGAGAGCCGGGACAGTGAAAACAGCGCGAGTAGAGACACTGTCGGGACAGTGAAAACAGCGCGGGAGGAGAGAGAGCCGGGACAGGGAAAACAGCGTGAGAGCTGAGTGAGCCGGGAGAGTGAAAACAGCGCGGGAGGAGAGACAGCCGGGACAGTGAAAACAGCGCGGGAGGAGAGAGAGCCGGGACAGTGAAAACAGCGCGGGAGGAGAGAGAGCCGGGACAGTGAAAACAGCGCGGGAGGAGAGACAGCCGCGACAGTGAAAACAGCGCGGGAGGAGGGAGAGCCGGGACAGTGAAAACAGCGCGGGAGGAGAGACAGCCGCGACAGTGAAAACAGCGCGGGAGGAGAGAGAGCCGGGACAGTGAAAACAGTGCGGGAGGAGAGAGAGCCGGGACAGTGAAAACAGCGCGAGAGGAGAGACACTGTCGGGACAGTGAAAACAGCGCGAGAGGAGAGAGAGCCGGGACATTGAAAACAGCGCGGGAGGAGAGAGAGCCGGGACAGTGAAAACAGTGCGGGAGGAGAGAGAGCCCGGACAGTGAAAACAGCGCGGGAAGAGATAGAGTCGGGACAATGAAAATAGCGCGGGAGGAGAGAGAGCCGGGACAGTGAAAACAGCGCGGGAGGAGAGACAGCCGGGACAGTGAAAACAGCGCGGGAGGAGAGAGAGCCGGGACAATGAAAACAGCGCGAGAGGAGAGACAGCCGGGACAGAGAAAACAGCGCGGGAGGAGAGAGAGCCGGGACAGTGAAAACAGTGCGAGAGGAGAGAGAGCCGGGACAGTGAAAACAGCGCGGGAGGAGAGACAGCCGCGACAGTGAAAACAGCGCAAGAGGAGAGAGAGCCCGGACAGTGAAAACAGCGCGAGAGGAGAGGCAGCCGGGACATTGAAAACAGTGCGGGAGGAGAGAGAGCCGGGACAGTGAAAACAGTGCGGGAGGAGAGAGAGCCCGGACAGTGAAAACAGCGCGGGAAGAGATAGAGTCGGGACAATGAAAACAGCGCGGGAGGAGAGAGAGCCGGGACAGTGAAAACAACACGGGAGGAGAGAGAGCCGGGACAGTGAAAACAGCGCGGGAGGAGAGAGAGCCGGGACAGTGAAAACAGCGCGGGAGGAGAGAGAGCCGGGACAATGAAAACAGCGCGAGAGGAGAGAGAGCCGGGACAGTGAAAACAACACGGGAGGAGAGAGAGCCGGGACAGTGAAAACAGCGCGGGAGGAGAGAGAGCCGGGACAGTGAAAACAGCGCGGGAGGAGAGACAGCCGCGACAGTGAAAACAGCGCAAGAGGAGAGAGAGCCCGGACAGTGAAAACAGCGCGAGAGGAGAGGCAGCCGGGACAATGAAAACAGCGCGAGAGCTGAGTGAGCCGGGAGAGTGAAAACAGCGCGGGAGGAGAGACAGCCGGGACAGTGAAAACAGCGCGGGAGGAGGGAGAGCCGGGACAGTGAAAACAGCGCGAGAGGAGAGACACTGTCGGGACAGTGAAAACAGTGCGGGAGGAGAGAGAGCCGGGACAGTGAAAACAGTGCGGGAGGAGAGAGAGCCGGGACAGTGAAAACAGCGCGAGAGGAGAGACACTGTCGGGACAGTGAAAACAGCGCGGGAGGAGAGAGAGCCGGGACAGGGAAAACAGCGTGAGAGCTGAGTGAGCCGGGAGAGTGAAAACAGCGCGGGAGGAGAGACAGCCGGGACAGTGAAAACAGCGCGGGAGGAGAGAGAGCCGGGACAGTGAAAACAGCGCGGGAGGAGAGAGAGCCGGGACAGTGAAAACAGCGCGGGAGGAGAGACAGCCGCGACAGTGAAAACAGCGCGGGAGGAGGGAGACCGGGACAGTGAAAACAGTGCGGGAGGAGAGAGAGCCGGGACAGTGAAAACAGCGCGAGAGGAGAGACACTGTCGGGACAGTGAAAACAGCGCGGGAGGAGAGAGAGCCGGGACAGTGAAAACAGCGCGAGAGCTGAGTGAGCCGGGAGAGTGAAAACAGCGCGGGAGGAGAGACAGCCGGGACAGTGAAAACAGCGCGGGAGGAGAGAGAGCCGGGACAGTGAAAACAGCGCGGGAGGAGAGAGAGCCGGGACAGTGAAAACAGCGCGGGAGGAGAGACAGCCGCGACAGTGAAAACAGTGCGGGAGGAGGGAGAGCCGGGACAGTGAAAACAGTGCGGGAGGAGAGAGAGCCGGGACAGTGAAAACAGCGCGAGAGGAGAGACACTGTCGGGACAGTGAAAACAGCGCGGGAGGAGAGAGAGCCGGGACAGGGAAAACAGCGTGAGAGCTGAGTGAGCCGGGAGAGTGAAAACAGCGCGGGAGGAGAGACAGCCGGGACAGTGAAAACAGCGCGGGAGGAGAGAGAGCCGGGACAGTGAAAACAGCGCGGGAGGAGATAGAGCCGGGACAGTGAAAACAGCGCGGGAGCTGAGTGAGCCGGGACAGTGAAAACAGCGCGGGAGGAGAGAGAGCCGGGACAGTGAAAACAGCGCGGGAGGAGAGAGAGCCGGGACAATGAAAACAGCGCGGGAGGAGAGAGAGCCGGGACAGTGAAAACAGCGCGGGAGGAGAGAGAGCCCGGACAGTGAAAACAGCGCGGGAAGAGATAGAGTCGGGACAATGAAAATAGCGCGGGAGGAGAGAGAGCCGGGACAGTGAAAACAACACGGGAGGAGAGAGAGCCGGGACAGTGAAAACAGCGCGGGAGGAGAGACAGCCGGGACAGTGAAAACAGTGCGAGAGGAGAGAGAGCCGGGACAGTGAAAACAGCGCGGGAGGAGAGACAGCCGCGACAGTGAAAACAGCGCAAGAGGAGAGAGAGCCCGGACAGTGAAAACAACACGGGAGGAGAGAGAGCCGGGACAGTGAAAACAACAAGGGAGGAGAGAGAGCCGGGACAGTGAAAACAGCGCGAGAGGAGAGACAGCCGGGACAGTGAAAACAGCGCGGGAGGAGAGTGAGCCGGGACAGTGAAAACAGTGCGAGAGGAGAGAGAGCCGGGACAGTGAAAACAGCGCGGGAGGAGAGACAGCCGCGACAGTGAAAACAGCGCAAGAGGAGAGAGAGCCCGGACAGTGAAAACAGCGCGGGAGGAGAGAGAGCCGGGACAGTGAAAACAGTGCGGGAGGAGAGAGAGCCCGGACAGTGAAAACAGCGCGGGAAGAGATAGAGTCGGGACAATGAAAATAGCGCGGGAGGAGAGAGAGCCGGGACAGTGAAAACAACACGGGAGGAGAGAGAGCCGGGACAGTGAAAACAGCGCGGGAGGAGAGACAGCCGGGACAGTGAAAACAGCGCGGGAGGAGAGAGAGCCGGGACAATGAAAACAGTGCGAGAGGAGAGAGAGCCGGGACAGTGAAAACAGCGCGGGAGGAGAGACAGCCGCGACAGTGAAAACAGCGCAAGAGGAGAGAGAGCCCGGACAGTGAAAACAGCGCGAGAGGAGAGGCAGCCGGGACAATGAAAACAGCGCGAGAGCTGAGTGAGCCGGGACAGTGAAAACAGCGCGGGAGGTGAGTGCGCCGGGAGAGTGAAAACAGCGCGGGAGGAGAGACAGCCGCGACAGTGAAAACAGCGCGGGAGGAGAGAGAGCCGGGACAGTGAAAACAGCGCGAGAGGAGAGACACTGTCGGGACAGTGAAAACAGCGCGGGAGGAGAGAGAGCCGGGACAGGGAAAACAGCGTGAGAGCTGAGTGAGCCGGGAGAGTGAAAACAGCGCGGGAGGAGAGACAGCCGGGACAGTGAAAACAGCGCGGGAGGAGAGAGAGCCGGGACAGTGAAAACAGCGCGGGAGGAGAGACAGCCGGGACAGTGAAAACAGCGCGGGAGGAGAGAGAGCCGGGACAGTGAAAACAGCGCGGGAGGAGAGACAGCCGCGACAGTGAAAACAGCGCGGGAGGAGGGAGACCGGGACAGTGAAAACAGTGCGGGAGGAGAGAGAGCCGGGACAGTGAAAACAGCGCGAGAGGAGAGACACTGTCGGGACAGTGAAAACAGCGCGGGTGGAGAGAGAGCCGGGACAGTGAAAACAGCGCGAGAGCTGAGTGAGCCGGGAGAGTGAAAACAGCGCGGGAGGAGAGACAGCCGGGACAGTGAAAACAGCGCGGGAGGAGAGAGAGCCGGGACAGTGAAAACAGCGCGGGAGGAGAGAGAGCCGGGACAGTGAAAACAGCGCGGGAGGAGAGACAGCCGCGACAGTGAAAACAGCGCGGGAGGAGGGAGAGCCGGGACAGTGAAAACAGTGCGGGAGGAGAGAGAGCCGGGACAGTGAAAACAGCGCGAGAGGAGAGACACTGTCGGGACAGTGAAAACAGCGCGGGAGGAGAGAGAGCCGGGACAGGGAAAACAGCGTGAGAGCTGAGTGAGCCGGGAGAGTGAAAACAGCGCGGGAGGAGAGACAGCCGGGACAGTGAAAACAGCGCGGGAGGAGAGAGAGCCGGGACAGTGAAAACAGCGCGGGAGGAGAGAGAGCCGGGACAGTGAAAACAGCGCGGGAGCTGAGTGAGCCGGGACAGTGAAAACAGCGCGGGAGGAGAGAGAGCCGGGACAGTGAAAACAGCGCGGGAGGAGAGAGAGCCGGGACAATGAAAACAGCGCGGGAGGAGAGAGAGCCGGGACAGTGAAAACAGCGCGGGAGGAGAGACAGCCGGGACAGTGAAAACAGCGCGGGAGGAGAGAGAGCCGGGACAGTGAAAACAGCGCGAGAGGAGAGTGAGCCGGGACAGTGAAAACAGCGCGAGAGCTGAGTGAGCCGGGACAGTGAAAACAGCGCGAGAGGAGAGTGAGCCGGGACAGTGAAAACAGCGCGGGAGGAGAGAGAGCCGGGACAGTGAAAACAGCACGGGAGGAGAGAGAGCCGGGACATTGAAAACAGCGCGGGAGCTGAGGGAGCCGGGACATTGAAAACAGCGCGGGAGGAGAGACAGCCGGGACAGTGAAAACAGTGCGGGAGGAGAGAGAGCCGGGACAGTGAAAACAGCGCGGGAGGAGAGAGAGCCGGGACAGTGAAAACAGCGCGGGAGGAGAGACAGCCGGGACATTGAAAACAGTGCGGGAGGAGAGAGAGCCGGGACAGTGAAAACAGCGCGGGAGGAGAGACAGCCGGGACATTGAAAACAGCGCGGGAGGTGAGTGAGCCGGGACAGTGAAAACAGCGCGGGAGGAGAGAGAGCCGGCACAGTGAAAACAGCGCGGGAGGAGAGAGAGTCGGGACAATGAACATAGCGCGGGAGGAGAGAGAGCCGGGACAGTGAAAACAGCGTGGGAGGAGAGGCAGCCGGGACAATGAAAACAGTGCGGGAGGAGAGAGAGCCGGGACAGTGAAAACAGCGCGGGAGGAGAGAGAGTCGGGACAGTGAAAACAGCGCGGGAGGAGGGAGAGCCGGGACAGTGAAAACAGTGCGGGAGGAGAGAGAGCCGGGACAGTGAAAACAGCGCGGGAGGAGAGAGAGCCGGGACAGTGAAAACAGCGCGGGAGGAGAGAGAGCCGGGACAGTGAAAACAGCGCGGGAGGAGAGACAGCCGGGACAGTGAAAACAGTGCGAGAGGAGAGAGAGCCGGGACAGTGAAAACAGTGCGGGAGGAGAGACAGCCGCGACAGTGAAAACAGCGCAAGAGGAGAGAGAGCCCGGACAGTGAAAACAGCGCGAGAGGAGAGGCAGCCGGGACAATGAAAACAGCGCGAGAGCTGAGTGAGCCGGGACAGTGAAAACAGCGCGAGAGCTGAGTGCGCCGGGAGAGTGAAAACAGCGCGGGAGGTGAGTGAGCCGGGAGAGTGAAAACAGCGCGGGAGGAGAGACAGCCGCGACAGTGAAAACAGCGCGGGAGGAGGGAGAGCCGGGACAGTGAAAACAGTGCGGGAGGAGAGAGAGCCGGGACAGTGAAAACAGCGCGAGAGGAGAGACACTGTCGGGACAGTGAAAACAGCGCGGGAGGAGAGAGAGCCAGGACAGGGAAAACAGCGTGAGAGCTGAGTGAGCCGGGAGAGTGAAAACAGCGCGGGAGGAGAGACAGCCGGGACAGTGAAAACAGCGCGGGAGGAGAGAGAGCCGGGACAGTGAAAACAGCGCGGGAGGAGAGAGAGCCGGGACAGTGAAAACAGCGCGGGAGCTGAGTGAGCCGGGACAGTGAAAACAGCGCGGGAGGAGAGAGAGCCGGGACAGTGAAAACAACACGGGAGGAGAGAGAGCCGGGACAGTGAAAACAGCGCGGGAGGAGAGACAGCCGGGACAGTGAAAACAGCGCGGGAGGAGAGAGAGCCGGGACAATGAAAACAGCGCGAGAGGAGAGACAGCCGGGACAGTGAAAACAGTGCGAGAGGAGAGAGAGCCGGGACAGTGAAAACAGCGCGGGAGGAGAGACAGCCGCGACAGTGAAAACAGCGCAAGAGGAGAGAGAGCCCGGACAGGGAAAACAGCGCGAGAGGAGAGGCAGCCGGGACAATGAAAACAGCGCGAGAGCTGAGTGAGCCGGGAGAGTGAAAACAGCGCGGGAGGAGAGACAGCCGCGACAGTGAAAACAGCGCGGGAGGAGGGAGAGCCGGGACAGTGAAAACAGTGCGGGAGGAGAGAGAGCCGGGACAGTGAAAACAGCGCGAGTAGAGACACTGTCGGGACAGTGAAAACAGCGCGGGAGGAGAGAGAGCCGGGACAGGGAAAACAGCGTGAGAGCTGAGTGAGCCGGGAGAGTGAAAACAGCGCGGGAGGAGAGACAGCCGGGACAGTGAAAACAGCGCGGGAGGAGAGAGAGCCGGGACAGTGAAAACAGCGCGGGAGGAGAGAGAGCCGGGACAGTGAAAACAGCGCGGGAGGAGAGACAGCCGCGACAGTGAAAACAGCGCGGGAGGAGGGAGAGCCGGGACAGTGAAAACAGTGCGGGAGGAGAGAGAGCCGGGACAGTGAAAACAGCGCGAGAGGAGAGACACTGTCGGGACAGTGAAAACAGCGCGAGAGGAGAGAGAGCCGGGACATTGAAAACAGCGCGGGAGGAGAGAGAGCCGGGACAGTGAAAACAGTGCGGGAGGAGAGAGAGCCCGGACAGTGAAAACAGCGCGGGAAGAGATAGAGTCGGGACAATGAAAATAGCGCGGGAGGAGAGAGAGCCGGGACAGTGAAAACAGCGCGGGAGGAGAGACAGCCGGGACAGTGAAAACAGCGCGGGAGGAGAGAGAGCCGGGACAATGAAAACAGCGCGAGAGGAGAGACAGCCGGGACAGAGAAAACAGCGCGGGAGGAGAGAGAGCCGGGACAGTGAAAACAGTGCGAGAGGAGAGAGAGCCGGGACAGTGAAAACAGCGCAAGAGGAGAGAGAGCCCGGACAGTGAAAACAGCGCGAGAGGAGAGGCAGCCGGGACATTGAAAACAGTGCGGGAGGAGAGAGAGCCGGGACAGTGAAAACAGTGCGGGAGGAGAGAGAGCCCGGACAGTGAAAACAGCGCGGGAAGAGATAGAGTCGGGACAATGAAAACAGCGCGGGAGGAGAGAGAGCCGGGACAGTGAAAACAACACGGGAGGAGAGAGAGCCGGGACAGTGAAAACAGCGCGGGAGGAGAGAGAGCCGGGACAGTGAAAACAGCGCGGGAGGAGAGAGAGCCGGGACAATGAAAACAGCGCGAGAGGAGAGAGAGCCGGGACAGTGAAAACAACACGGGAGGAGAGAGAGCCGGGACAGTGAAAACAGCGCGGGAGGAGAGAGAGCCGGGACAGTGAAAACAGCGCAGGAGGAGAGACAGCCGCGACAGTGAAAACAGCGCAAGAGGAGAGAGAGCCCGGACAGTGAAAACAGCGCGAGAGGAGAGGCAGCCGGGACAATGAAAACAGCGCGAGAGCTGAGTGAGCCGGGAGAGTGAAAACAGCGCGGGAGGAGAGACAGCCGGGACAGTGAAAACAGCGCGGGAGGAGGGAGAGCCGGGACAGTGAAAACAGCGCGAGAGGAGAGACACTGTCGGGACAGTGAAAACAGTGCGGGAGGAGAGAGAGCCGGGACAGTGAAAACAGTGCGGGAGGAGAGAGAGCCGGGACAGTGAAAACAGCGCGAGAGGAGAGACACTGTCGGGACAGTGAAAACAGCGCGGGAGGAGAGAGAGCCGGGACAGGGAAAACAGCGTGAGAGCTGAGTGAGCCGGGAGAGTGAAAACAGCGCGGGAGGAGAGACAGCCGGGACAGTGAAAACAGCGCGGGAGGAGAGAGAGCCGGGACAGTGAAAACAGCGCGGGAGGAGAGAGAGCCGGGACAGTGAAAACAGCGCGGGAGGAGAGACAGCCGCGACAGTGAAAACAGCGCGGGAGGAGGGAGACCGGGACAGTGAAAACAGTGCGGGAGGAGAGAGAGCCGGGACAGTGAAAACAGCGCGAGAGGAGAGACACTGTCGGGACAGTGAAAACAGCGCGAGAGGAGAGAGAGCCGGGACATTGAAAACAGCGCGGGAGGAGAGAGAGCCGGGACAGTGAAAACAGTGCGGGAGGAGAGAGAGCCCGGACAGTGAAAACAGCGCGGGAAGAGATAGAGTCGGGACAATGAAAATAGCGCGGGAGGAGAGAGAGCCGGGACAGTGAAAACAGCGCGGGAGGAGAGACAGCCGGGACAGTGAAAACAGCGCGGGAGGAGAGAGAGCCGGGACAATGAAAACAGCGCGAGAGGAGAGACAGCCGGGACAGAGAAAACAGCGCGGGAGGAGAGAGAGCCGGGACAGTGAAAACAGTGCGAGAGGAGAGAGAGCCGGGACAGTGAAAACAGCGCAAGAGGAGAGAGAGCCCGGACAGTGAAAACAGCGCGAGAGGAGAGGCAGCCGGGACATTGAAAACAGTGCGGGAGGAGAGAGAGCCGGGACAGTGAAAACAGTGCGGGAGGAGAGAGAGCCCGGACAGTGAAAACAGCGCGGGAAGAGATAGAGTCGGGACAATGAAAACAGCGCGGGAGGAGAGAGAGCCGGGACAGTGAAAACAACACGGGAGGAGAGAGAGCCGGGACAGTGAAAACAGCGCGGGAGGAGAGAGAGCCGGGACAGTGAAAACAGCGCGGGAGGAGAGAGAGCCGGGACAATGAAAACAGCGCGAGAGGAGAGAGAGCCGGGACAGTGAAAACAACACGGGAGGAGAGAGAGCCGGGACAGTGAAAACAGCGCGGGAGGAGAGAGAGCCGGGACAGTGAAAACAGCGCGGGAGGAGAGACAGCCGCGACAGTGAAAACAGCGCAAGAGGAGAGAGAGCCCGGACAGTGAAAACAGCGCGAGAGGAGAGGCAGCCGGGACAATGAAAACAGCGCGAGAGCTGAGTGAGCCGGGAGAGTGAAAACAGCGCGGGAGGAGAGACAGCCGGGACAGTGAAAACAGCGCGGGAGGAGGGAGAGCCGGGACAGTGAAAACAGCGCGAGAGGAGAGACACTGTCGGGACAGTGAAAACAGTGCGGGAGGAGAGAGAGCCGGGACAGTGAAAACAGTGCGGGAGGAGAGAGAGCCGGGACAGTGAAAACAGCGCGAGAGGAGAGACACTGTCGGGACAGTGAAAACAGCGCGGGAGGAGAGAGAGCCGGGACAGGGAAAACAGCGTGAGAGCTGAGTGAGCCGGGAGAGTGAAAACAGCGCGGGAGGAGAGACAGCCGGGACAGTGAAAACAGCGCGGGAGGAGAGAGAGCCGGGACAGTGAAAACAGCGCGGGAGGAGAGAGAGCCGGGACAGTGAAAACAGCGCGGGAGGAGAGACAGCCGCGACAGTGAAAACAGCGCGGGAGGAGGGAGACCGGGACAGTGAAAACAGTGCGGGAGGAGAGAGAGCCGGGACAGTGAAAACAGCGCGAGAGGAGAGACACTGTCGGGACAGTGAAAACAGCGCGGGAGGAGAGAGAGCCGGGACAGTGAAAACAGCGCGAGAGCTGAGTGAGCCGGGAGAGTGAAAACAGCGCGGGAGGAGAGACAGCCGGGACAGTGAAAACAGCGCGGGAGGAGAGAGAGCCGGGACAGTGAAAACAGCGCGGGAGGAGAGAGAGCCGGGACAGTGAAAACAGCGCGGGAGGAGAGACAGCCGCGACAGTGAAAACAGTGCGGGAGGAGGGAGAGCCGGGACAGTGAAAACAGTGCGGGAGGAGAGAGAGCCGGGACAGTGAAAACAGCGCGAGAGGAGAGACACTGTCGGGACAGTGAAAACAGCGCGGGAGGAGAGAGAGCCGGGACAGGGAAAACAGCGTGAGAGCTGAGTGAGCCGGGAGAGTGAAAACAGCGCGGGAGGAGAGACAGCCGGGACAGTGAAAACAGCGCGGGAGGAGAGAGAGCCGGGACAGTGAAAACAGCGCGGGAGGAGAGAGAGCCGGGACAGTGAAAACAGCGCGGGAGCTGAGTGAGCCGGGACAGTGAAAACAGCGCGGGAGGAGAGAGAGCCGGGACAGTGAAAACAGCGCGGGAGGAGAGAGAGCCGGGACAATGAAAACAGCGCGGGAGGAGAGAGAGCCGGGACAGTGAAAACAGCGCGGGAGGAGAGAGAGCCCGGACAGTGAAAACAGCGCGGGAAGAGATAGAGTCGGGACAATGAAAATAGCGCGGGAGGAGAGAGAGCCGGGACAGTGAAAACAACACGGGAGGAGAGAGAGCCGGGACAGTGAAAACAGCGCGGGAGGAGAGACAGCCGGGACAGTGAAAACAGTGCGAGAGGAGAGAGAGCCGGGACAGTGAAAACAGCGCGGGAGGAGAGACAGCCGCGACAGTGAAAACAGCGCAAGAGGAGAGAGAGCCCGGACAGTGAAAACAACACGGGAGGAGAGAGAGCCGGGACAGTGAAAACAACACGGGAGGAGAGAGAGCCGGGACAGTGAAAACAGCGCGAGAGGAGAGACAGCCGGGACAGTGAAAACAGCGCGGGAGGAGAGTGAGCCGGGACAGTGAAAACAGTGCGAGAGGAGAGAGAGCCGGGACAGTGAAAACAGCGCGGGAGGAGAGACAGCCGCGACAGTGAAAACAGCGCAAGAGGAGAGAGAGCCCGGACAGTGAAAACAGCGCGGGAGGAGAGAGAGCCGGGACAGTGAAAACAGTGCGGGAGGAGAGAGAGCCCGGACAGTGAAAACAGCGCGGGAAGAGATAGAGTCGGGACAATGAAAATAGCGCGGGAGGAGAGAGAGCCGGGACAGTGAAAACAACACGGGAGGAGAGAGAGCCGGGACAGTGAAAACAGCGCGGGAGGAGAGACAGCCGGGACAGTGAAAACAGCGCGGGAGGAGAGAGAGCCGGGACAATGAAAACAGCGCGAGAGGAGAGACAGCCGGGACAGTGAAAACAGTGCGAGAGGAGAGAGAGCCGGGACAGTGAAAACAGCGCGGGAGGAGAGACAGCCGCGACAGTGAAAACAGCGCAAGAGGAGAGAGAGCCGGGACAGTGAAAACAACACGGGAGGAGAGACAGCCGGGACAGTGAAAACAGCGCGAGAGCTGAGTGAGCCGGGACAGTGAAAACAGCGCGGGAGGTGAGTGCGCCGGGAGAGTGAAAACAGCGCGGGAGGAGAGACAGCCGCGACAGTGAAAACAGCGCGGGAGGAGAGAGAGCCGGGACAGTGAAAACAGCGCGAGAGGAGAGACACTGTCGGGACAGTGAAAACAGCGCGGGAGGAGAGAGAGCCGGGACAGGGAAAACAGCGTGAGAGCTGAGTGAGCCGGGAGAGTGAAAACAGCGCGGGAGGAGAGACAGCCGGGACAGTGAAAACAGCGCGGGAGGAGAGAGAGCCGGGACAGTGAAAACAGCGCGGGAGGAGAGACAGCCGCGACAGTGAAAACAGCGCGGGAGGAGGGAGACCGGGACAGTGAAAACAGTGCGGGAGGAGAGAGAGCCGGGACAGTGAAAACAGCGCGAGAGGAGAGACACTGTCGGGACAGTGAAAACAGCGCGGGTGGAGAGAGAGCCGGGACAGTGAAAACAGCGCGAGAGCTGAGTGAGCCGGGAGAGTGAAAACAGCGCGGGAGGAGAGACAGCCGGGACAGTGAAAACAGCGCGGGAGGAGAGAGAGCCGGGACAGTGAAAACAGCGCGGGAGGAGAGAGAGCCGGGACAGTGAAAACAGCGCGGGAGGAGAGACAGCCGCGACAGTGAAAACAGCGCGGGAGGAGGGAGAGCCGGGACAGTGAAAACAGTGCGGGAGGAGAGAGAGCCGGGACAGTGAAAACAGCGCGAGAGGAGAGACACTGTCGGGACAGTGAAAACAGCGCGGGAGGAGAGAGAGCCGGGACAGGGAAAACAGCGTGAGAGCTGAGTGAGCCGGGAGAGTGAAAACAGCGCGGGAGGAGAGACAGCCGGGACAGTGAAAACAGCGCGGGAGGAGAGAGAGCCGGGACAGTGAAAACAGCGCGGGAGGAGAGAGAGCCGGGACAGTGAAAACAGCGCGGGAGCTGAGTGAGCCGGGACAGTGAAAACAGCGCGGGAGGAGAGAGAGCCGGGACAGTGAAAACAGCGCGGGAGGAGAGAGAGCCGGGACAATGAAAACAGCGCGGGAGGAGAGAGAGCCGGGACAGTGAAAACAGCGCGGGAGGAGAGACAGCCGGGACAGTGAAAACAGCGCGGGAGGAGAGAGAGCCGGGACAGTGAAAACAGCGCGAGAGGAGAGTGAGCCGGGACAGTGAAAACAGCGCGAGAGCTGAGTGAGCCGGGACAGTGAAAACAGCGCGAGAGGAGAGTGAGCCGGGACAGTGAAAACAGCGCGGGAGGAGAGAGAGCCGGGACAGTGAAAACAGCACGGGAGGAGAGAGAGCCGGGACATTGAAAACAGCGCGGGAGCTGAGGGAGCCGGGACATTGAAAACAGCGCGGGAGGAGAGACAGCCGGGACAGTGAAAACAGTGCGGGAGGAGAGAGAGCCGGGACAGTGAAAACAGCGCGGGAGGAGAGAGAGCCGGGACAGTGAAAACAGCGCGGGAGGAGAGACAGCCGGGACATTGAAAACAGTGCGGGAGGAGAGAGAGCCGGGACAGTGAAAACAGCGCGGGAGGAGAGACAGCCGGGACATTGAAAACAGCGCGGGAGGTGAGTGAGCCGGGACAGTGAAAACAGCGCGGGAGGAGAGAGAGCCGGCACAGTGAAAACAGCGCGGGAGGAGAGAGAGTCGGGACAATGAACATAGCGCGGGAGGAGAGAGAGCCGGGACAGTGAAAACAGCGTGGGAGGAGAGGCAGCCGGGACAATGAAAACAGTGCGGGAGGAGAGAGAGCCGGGACAGTGAAAACAGCGCGGGAGGAGAGAGAGTCGGGACAGTGAAAACAGCGCGGGAGGAGAGACAGCCGCGACAGTGAAAACAGCGCGGGAGGAGGGAGAGCCGGGACAGTGAAAACAGCGCGGGAGCTGAGTGAGCCGGGACAGTGAAAACACCGCGGGAGGTGAGACAGCCGGTACAGTGAAAACAGCGCGGGAGGAGAGAGAGCCGGGACAGTGAAAACAGCGCGGGAGGAGAGAGAGCCGGGACAGTGAAAACAGCGCGGGAGGAGAGACAGCCGCGACAGTGAAAACAGCGCGGGAGGAGAGAGAGCCGGGACAATGAAAACAGCGCGGGAGGAGAGAGAGCCAGGACAGGGAAAACAGCGTGAGAGCTGAGTGAGCCGGGAGAGTGAAAACAGCGCGGGAGGAGAGACAGCCGGGACAGTGAAAACAGCGCGGGAGGAGAGAGAGCCGGGACAGTGAAAACAGCGCGGGAGGAGAGAGAGCCGGGACAGTGAAAACAGCGCGGGAGGAGAGACAGCCGCGACAGTGAAAACAGCGCGGGAGGAGAGAGAGCCGGGACAATGAAAACAGCGCGGGAGGAGGGAGAGCCGGGACAGTGAAAACAGCGCGAGAGGAGAGACAGCCGGGACAGTGAAAACAGCGCGGGAGGAGAGAGAGCCGGGACAATGAAAACAGCGCGGGAGGAGAGACAGCCGCGACAGTGAAAACAGCGCGAGAGGAGAGACAGCCGGGACAGTGAAAACAGCGCGGGAGGAGGGAGAGCCGGGACAGTGAAAACAGTGCGGGAGGAGAGAGAGCCGGGACAGTGAAAACAGCGCGAGAGGAGAGACACTGTCGGGACAGTGAAAACAGCGCGGGAGGAGAGACAGCCGGGACAGTGAAAACAGCGCGAGAGGAGAGAGAGCCGGGACAATGAAAACAGCACGAGAGATGAGTGAGCCGGGACATTGAAAACAGCGCGGGAGGAGAGAGAGCCGGGACAGTGAAAACAGTGCGGGAGGAGAGAGAGCCCGGACAGTGAAAACAGCGCGGGAAGAGATAGAGTCGGGACAATGAAAATAGCGCGGGAGGAGAGAGAGCCGTGACAGTGAAAACAACACGGGAGGAGAGAGAGCCGGGACAGTGAAAACAGCGCGGGAGGAGAGAGAGCCGTGACAGTGAAAACAACACGGGAGGAGAGAGAGCCGGGACAGTGAAAACAGCGCGGGAGGAGAGACAGCCGGGACAGTGAAAACAGCGCGGGAGGAGAGAGAGCCGGGACAATGAAAACAGCGCGAGAGGAGAGACAGCCGGGACAGTGAAAACAGTGCGAGAGGAGAGAGAGCCGGGACAGTGAAAACAGCGCGGGAGGAGAGACAGCCGCGACAGTGAAAACAGCGCAAGAGGAGAGAGCGCCCGGACAGTGAAAACAGCGCGAGAGGAGAGGCAGCCGGGACATTGAAAACAGTGCGGGAGGAGAGAGAGCCGGGACAGTGAAAATAGTGCGGGAGGAGAGAGAGCCCATACAGTGAAAACAGCGCGGGAAGAGATAGAGTCGGGACAATGAAAATAGCACGGGAGGAGAGAGAGCCGGGACAGTGAAAACAACACGGGAGGAGAGAGAGCCGGGACAATGAAAACAGCGCGAGAGGAGAGACAGCCGGGACAGTGAAAACAGTGCGAGAGGAGAGAGAGCCGGGACAGTGAAAACAGCGCGGGAGGAGAGGCAGCCGGGACAATGAAAACAGCGCGAGAGCTGAGTGAGCCGGGACAGTGAAAACAGCGCGGGAGGAGAGACAGCCGGGACAGTGAAAACAGCGCGGGAGGAGAGACAGCCGCGACAGTGAAAACAGCGCGGGAGGAGAGAGAGCCGGGACAGTGAAAACAGTGCGGGAGGAGGGAGAGCCGGGACAGTGAAAACAGTGCGGGAGGAGAGAGAGCCGGGACAGTGAAAACAGTGCGGGAGGAGGGAGAGCCGCGACAGTGAAAACAGCGCGGGAGGAGGGAGAGCCGGGACAGTGAAAACAGTGCGGGAGGAGAGAGAGCCGGGACAGTGAAAACAGCGCGAGAGGAGAGACACTGTCGGGACAGTGAAAACAGCGCGGGAGGAGAGAGAGCCGGGACAGGGAAAACAGCGTGAGAGCTGAGTGAGCCGGGAGAGTGAAAACAGCGCGGGAGGAGAGACAACCGGGACAGTGAAAACAGCGCGGGAGGAGAGAGAGCCGGGACAGTGAAAACAGCGCGGGAGGAGAGAGAGCCGGGACAGTGAAAACAGCGCGGGAGGAGAGACAGCCGGGACAGTGAAAACAGCGCGGGAGGAGAGACAGCCGCGACAGTGAAAACAGCGCGAGAGGAGAGAGAGCCGCGACAGTGAAAACAGCGCGGGAGGAGGGAGAGCCGGGACAGTGAAAACAGTGCGGGAGGAGAGAGAGCCGGGACAGTGAAAACAGCGCGAGAGGAGAGACACTGTCGGGACAGTGAAAACAGCGCGGGAGGAGAGAGAGCCGGGACAGTGAAAACAGCGCGAGAGCTGAGTGAGCCGGGAGAGTGAAAACAGCGCGGGAGGAGAGACAGCCGGGACAGTGAAAACAGCGCGGGAGGAGAGAGAGCCGGGACAGTGAAAACAGCGCGGGAGGAGAGAGAGCCGGGACAGTGAAAACAGCGCGGGAGGAGAGACAGCCGCGACAGTGAAAACAGCGCGGGAGGAGGGAGAGCCGGGACAGTGAAAACAGTGCGGGAGGAGAGAGAGCCGGGACAGTGAAAACAGCGCGAGAGGAGAGACACTGTCGGGACAGTGAAAACAGCGCGGGAGGAGAGAGAGCCGGGACAGGGAAAACAGCGTGAGAGCTGAGTGAGCCGGGAGAGTGAAAACAGCGCGGGAGGAGAGACAGCCGGGACAGTGAAAACAGCGCGGGGAGGAGAGAGAGCCGGGACAGTGAAAACAGCGCGGGAGGAGAGAGAGCCGGGACAGTGAAAACAGCGCGGGAGCTGAGTGAGCCGGGACAGTGAAAACAGCGCGGGAGGAGAGAGAGCCGGGACAGTGAAAACAGCGCGGGAGGAGAGAGAGCCGGGACAATGAAAACAGCGCGGGAGGAGAGAGAGCCGGGACAGTGAAAACAGCGCGGGAGGAGAGACAGCCGGGACAGTGAAAACAGCGCGGGAGGAGAGAGAGCCGGGACAGTGAAAACAGCGCGAGAGGAGAGTGAGCCGGGACAGTGAAAACAGCGCGAGAGCTGAGTGAGCCGGGACAGTGAAAACAGCGCGAGAGGAGAGTGAGCCGGGACAGTGAAAACAGCGCGGGAGGAGAGTGAGCCGGGACAGTGAAAACAGCACGGGAGGAGAGAGAGCCGGGACATTGAAAACAGCGCGGGAGCTGAGGGAGCCGGGACATTGAAAACAGCGCGGGAGGAGAGACAGCCGGGACAGTGAAAACAGTGCGGGAGGAGAGAGAGCCGGGACAGTGAAAACAGCGCGGGAGGAGAGAGAGCCGGGACAGTGAAAACAGCGCGGGAGGAGAGACAGCCGGGACATTGAAAACAGTGCGGGAGGAGAGAGAGCCGGGACAGTGAAAACAGCGCGGGAGGAGAGACAGCCGGGACATTGAAAACAGCGCGGGAGGAGAGAGAGCCGGCACAGTGAAAACAGCGCGGGAGGAGAGGCAGCCGGGACAGTGAAAACAGTGCGAGAGGAGAGAGAGCCGGGACAGTGAAAACAGCACGGGAGGAGAGAGAGCCGGGACAGTGAAAACAGCGTGGGAGGAGAGAGAGTCGGGACAGTGAAAACAGTGCGGGAGGAGAGAGAGCCGGGACAGTGAAAACAGCGCGGGAGGAGAGACAGCCGGGACAGTGAAAACAGTGCGAGAGGAGAGACAGCCAGGACAGTGAAAACAGTGCGAGAGGAGAGACAGCCAGCACATTGAAAACAGCGTGAGAGGAGAGACAGCCCGGACAGTGAAAACAGTGCGAGAGGAGAGACAGCCAGGACAGTGAAAACAGTGCGAGAGGAGAGACAGCCAGCACATTGAAAACAGCGTGAGAGGAGAGACAGCCCGGACAGTGAAAACAGTGCGAGAGGAGAGACAGCCCAGACAGTGAAAACAGCGCGGGAGGAGAGAGAGCCGGGACAGTGAAAACAGCGCGAGAGGAGAGTCACTGTCGGGACAGTGAAAACAGCGCGGGAGGAGAGAGAGCCGGGACAATGAAAACAGCGCGAGAGCTGAGTGAGCCGGGACAGTGAAAACAGCACGGGAGGAGAGACAGCCAGGACAGTGAAAACAGTGCGAGAGGAGAGACAGCCAGCACATTGAAAACAGCGTGAGAGGAGAGACAGCCCGGACAGTGAAAACAGTGCGAGAGGAGAGACAGCCCAGACAGTGAAAACAGCGCGGGAGGAGAGAGAGCCGGGACAGTGAAAACAGCGCGAGAGGAGAGTCACTGTCGGGACAGTGAAAACAGCGCGGGAGGAGAGAGAGCCGGGACAATGAAAACAGCGCGAGAGCTGAGTGAGCCGGGACATTGAAAACAGCGCGGGAGGAGAGAGAGCCGGGACAATGAAAACAGCGCGAGAGGAGAGAGAGCCGGGACAGTGAAAACAGCGCGAGAGGAGAGAGCCGGGACAGTGAAAACAGTGCGAGAGGAGAGTCACTGTCGGGACAGTGAAAACAGCGCGGGAGGAGAGAGCCGGGACAGTGAAAACAGTGCGAGAGGAGAGGCAGCCAGGACAATGAAAACAGCGCGGGAGGAGAGAGAGCCGGGACAGTGAAAACAGCGCCGAAGGAGAGAGAGCCGGGACAGTGAAAACAGCGCGGGAGGAGAGACAGCCCAGACAGTGAAAACAGCGCGGGAGGAGAGAGAGCCGGGACAGTGAAAACAGCGCGAGAGGAGAGTCACTGTCGGGACAGTGAAAACAGCGCGGGAGGAGAGAGAGCCGGGACAATGAAAACAGCGCGAGAGCTGAGTGAGCCGGGACATTGAAAACAGCGCGGGAGGAGAGAGAGCCGGGACAATGAAAACAGCGCGAGAGGAGAGAGAGCCGGGACAGTGAAAACAGCGTGGGAGGAGAGAGAGTCGGGACAGTGAAAACAGTGCGGGAGGAGAGAGAGCCGGGACAGTGAAAACAGCGCGGGAGGAGAGACAGCCGGGACAGTGAAAACAGCACGGGAGGAGAGACAGCCAGGACAGTGAAAACAGTGCGAGAGGAGAGACAGCCAGCACATTGAAAACAGCGGGAGAGGAGAGACAGCCCGGACAGTGAAAACAGTGCGGGAGGAGAGACAGCCAGCACATTGAAAACAGCGCGAGAGGAGAGACAGCCAGCACATTGAAAACAGCGCGGGAGGAGAGACAGCCAGCACATTGAAAACAGCGTGGGAGGAGAGACAGCCAGGACAGTGAAAACAGTGCGAGAGGAGAGACAGCCAGCACATTGAAAACAGCGCGAGAGGAGAGGCAGCCAGGACAATGAAAACAGCGCGAGAGGAGAGACAGCCGGGACAGTGAAAACAGCACGGGAGGAGAGACAGCCAGGACAGTGAAAACAGTGCGAGAGGAGAGACAGCCAGCACATTGAAAACAGCGTGAGAGGAGAGACAGCCCGGACAGTGAAAACAGTGCGAGAGGAGAGACAGCCCAGACAGTGAAAACAGCGCGGGAGGAGAGAGAGCCGGGACAGTGAAAACAGCGCGAGAGGAGAGTCACTGTCGGGACAGTGAAAACAGCGCGGGAGGAGAGAGAGCCGGGACAATGAAAACAGCGCGAGAGCTGAGTGAGCCGGGACATTGAAAACAGCGCGGGAGGAGAGAGAGCCGGGACAGTGAAAACAGCGCGAGAGGAGAGAGCCGGGACAGTGAAAACAGTGCGAGAGGAGAGTCACTGTCGGGACAGTGAAAACAGCGCGGGAGGAGAGTGAGCCGGGACAGTGAAAACAGTGCGAGAGGAGAGGCAGCCAGGACAATGAAAACAGCGCGGGAGGAGAGTGAGCCGGGACAGTGAAAACAGCGCGGGAGGAGAGAGAGCCGGGACAGTGAAAACAGCGCGGGAGGAGAGACAGCCCAGACAGTGAAAACAGCGCGGGAGGAGAGAGAGCCGGGACAGTGAAAACAGCGCGAGAGGAAAGTCACTGTCGGGACAGTGAAAACAGCGCGGGAGGAGAGAGAGCCGGGACAATGAAAACAGCGCGAGAGCTGAGTGAGCCGGGACAGTGAAAACAGCGTGAGAGGAGAGAGCCGGGACAGTGAAAACAGTGCGAGAGGAGAGTCACTGTCGGGACAGTGAAAACAGCGCGGGAGGAGAGAGCCGGGACAGTGAAAACAGTGCGAGAGGAGAGAGAGCCGGGACAATGAAAACAGCGCGAGAGGAGAGTCACTGTCAGGACAGTGAAAACAGCGCGGGAGGAGAGAGCCGGGACAGTGAAAACAGTGCGAGAGGAGAGAGAGCCGGGACAGTGAAAACAGCGCGGGAGGAGAGAGAGCCGGGACATTGAAAACAGCGCGGGAGGTGGGAGAGCCGGGACAGTGAAAACAGCGCGAGAGGAGAGACAGCCGGGACAGTGAAAACAGCGCGGGAGGAGAGACAGCCGGGACAGTGAAAACAGCGCGGGAGGAGAGAGAGCCGGGTCAGTGAAAACAGCGCGAGAGGAGGGAGAGCCGGGACAGTGAAAACAACGCGGGAGGAGAGACAGCCGGGACAGTGAAAAAAACGCGTGAGGAGAGACAGCCAGGGCAGTGAAAACAGCGCGGGAGGAGAGACAGCCGCGACAGTGAAAACGGTGCGGGAGGAGAGAGAGCCGGGACAGTGAAAGCAGCGCGAGAGGAGAGACACTGTCGGGACAGTGAAAACAGCGCGGGAGGAGAGACAGCCGCGACAGTGAAAACAGCGCGGGAGGAGAGACAGCCGTGACAGTGAAAACAGTGCGGGAGGAGAGAGAGCCGGGACAGTGAAAACAGCGCGGGAGGAGAGACAGCCGGGACAGTGAAAACAGCGCGGGAGGAGAGATAGCCGGAACAGTGAAAACAGCGCGTGAGCTGAGTGAGCCGGGACAGTGAAAACAGCGCGGGAGCTGAGTGAGCCGGGACAGTGAAAACAGCGCGGGAGCTGAGTGAGCCGGGACAGTGAAAACAGCGCGGGAGCTGAGGGAACCGGACAGTGAAAACAGCGCGGGAGGTGAGTGAGCCGGGACAGTGAAAACAGCGCGGGAGCTGAGTGAGCCGGGACAGTGAAAACAGCGCGGGAGCTGAGTGAGCCGGGACAGTGAAAACAGTGCGGGAGGAGAGAGAGCCGGGACAGTGAAAACAGCGCGAGAGCTGAGTGAGCCGGGACAGTGAAAACAGCGCGAGAGCTGAGTGTGCCGGGACAGTGAAAACAGCGCGGGAGGAGAGACAGCCGGGACAGTGAAAACAGCGCGGGAGGAGAGACAGCCGCGACAGTGAAAACAGCGCGGGAGGAGAGAGAGCCGGGACAGTGAAAACAGCGCGGGAGGAGAGACAGCCGGGACAGTGAAAACAGCGCGGGAGGAGAGACAGCCGGGACAGTGAAAACAGCGCGGGAGGAGAGACAGCCGCGACAGTGAAAACAGCGCGGGAGGAGAGACAGCCGGGACAGTGAAAGCAGCGCGAGAGGAGAGACACTGTCGGGACAGTGAAAACAGCGCGGGAGGAGAGACAGCCGGGACAGTGAAAACAGCGCGGGAGGAGAGACAGCCGGGACTGTGAAAACAGCGCGAGAGGAGAGACAGCCGCGACAGTGAAAACAGCGCGGGAGGACAGAGAGCCGGAACAGTGAAAACAGCGCGGGAGCTGAGTGAGCCGGGACAGTGAAAACAGCGCGGGAGCTGAGGGAACCGGACAGTGAAAACAGCGCGGGAGGTGAGTGAGCCGGGACAGTGAAAACAGCGCGGGAGCTGAGTGAGCCGGGACAGTGAAAACAGCGCGGGAGCTGAGTGAGCCGGGACACTGAAAACAGTGCGGGAGGAGAGAGAGTCGGGACAGTGAAAACAGCGCGAGAGCTGAGTGAGCCGGGACAGTGAAAACAGCGCGGCAGGAGAGAGAGCCGGGACATTGAAAACAGTGCGGGAGGAGAGAGAGCCGGTACAGTGAAAACAGCGTGAGAGGAGAGGCAGTCGGGACAGTGAAAACAGCGCGGGAGGAGATACAGCCGGGACAGTGAACACAGCGCGGGAGGAGAGACAGCCGGGACAGTGAAAACAGCGCGGGAGGAGACACAGCCGGGACAGTGAAAACAGCCCGAGAGGAGAGACAGCCAGGACAGTGAAAACAGCGCGGGAGGAGAGACAGCCGGGACAGTGAAAACAGCGCGGGAGGAGAGACAGCCGGGACATTGAAAACAGCGCGGGAGGAGTGACAGCCGGGACAGTGAAATCAGCGCGAGAGGAGAGAAAGCCGGGAGATTTAAAATGCGCGGGAGCTTTAAAAAGCGCGGGATCGGTGATTTTAAAAGATCGCGGCCTAGTTTCGGGAGCCGTTCGGAGGTGGAGGAGCAGTCTCTGTCAGGGAGAGAACCTGAGAACATCTAAGACACTCAGAGGGTAAGAAGGTAAGTAAGTGATTTTTACTCATTTTTACTTTTATACCTTTTTCAAATTGTGTGTGTTGGGGGGAAACTGAAGTGACATCACAGAAAAGCTGTGGCCTGAGTGGCTGGTTGGGAATCTACACTCAATTAAAAAAATTAAGCATTGGTAACTAATTAAACATATTTACTTAATTATAATTTGGAACGTATCTAAGCCAGAGATCGGAGAGTGCTATATTTAGCTTTCGCATTTATATTAGAAATCTAGTGCTAGGAAACAGATAGTTAACAGTAACTTTAAAAAAATAATAATATATAAAAAAACGTTTAATTTTAATTAATTGACGCAATGTCAGTTAGATGGGTGCAGTGCTCTGACTGTGAGATGTGGCAGGTCCGGGAGGCTTCCAGCGTCCCGGGTGGCTTCATCTGCAGAAAGTGCACCAACTGGAGCTCCTCACAGACCGCATGGTTCGGTTGGAGCAGCAATTGGATGCACTTAGGAGGATGCAGGCAGCGGAAAGCGTCATAGAACTCAGTTATATAAATGTGGTCACACCCAAGGTGCAGGCAGAGAAATGGGTGACCACCAGAAAGGGCAGGCAGTCAGTGCAGGAATCCCCTTTGGTTGTCCCCCTCTCAAACAGGTATACCCCTTTGGATACTGTCGGGGGGGGGGGATAGCCTATCAGGGGAAAACAGCAGCAGCCAGAGCAGTGGCACCACGGCTGGCTCTGATGTTCAGAAGGGAGGGTCAAAGCGCAGAAGAGCAATAATAATAGGGGACTCTATAGTCAGGGGCACAGATAGGCGCTTCTGTGGATGTGAAAGAGACTCCAGGATGGTATGTTGCCTCCCTGGTGCCAGGGTCCAGGATGTCTCCGAACGGGTAGAGGGCATCCTGAAGGGGGAGGGCAAACAGGCAGAGGTCGTTGTACATATTGGTACTAATGACATAGGCAGGAAGGGGCATGAGGTCCTGCAGCAGGAGTTCAGGGAGCTAGGCAGAAAGTTAAAAGACAGGACCTCTAGGGTTGTAATCTCGGGATTACTCCCTGTGCCACGTGCCAGTGAGGCTAGAAATAGGAAGATAGAGCAGCTAAACACGTGGCTAAACAGCTGGTGTAGGAGGGAGGGTTTCCATTATCTGGACCACTGGGAGCTCTTCCGGGGCAGGTGTGACCTATATAAGAAGGACAGGTTGCACCTAAACTGGAGCGGCATAAATATCCTGGCCGCGAGGTTTGCTAGTGTCACACGGGAGGGTTTAAACAAGTATGGCAGGGGGGTGGGCATGGGAGCAATAGGTCAGAAGGTGAGAGCATTGAGGGAGAACTAGGGAGTAGGGACAGTGGGGCTCTGAGGCAGAGCAGACAGGGAGAAGTTGCTGAACACAGCGGGTCTGGTGGCCTGAAGTGCATATGTTTTAATGCAAGAAGTTTTACGGGTAGGGCAGATGAACTTAGAGCTTGGATTAGTACTTGGAACTATGATGTTGTTGCCATTACAGAGACCTGGTTGAGGGAAGGGCAGGATTGGCAGCTAAACGTTCCAGGATTTAGATGTTTCAGGCGGGATAGAGGGGGATGCAAAAGGGGTGGCGGAGTTGCGCTACTGGTTAGGGAGAATATCACAGCTGTACTGCGGGAGGGCAGTGAGGCTATATGGGTAGAGATCAGGAATAAGAAGGGTGCAGTCACAATGTTGGGGGTTTACTACAGGCCTCCCAACAGCCAGCGGGCGATAGAGGAGCAGATAGGTAGACAGATTTTGGAAAAGAGTAAAAACAACAGGGTTGTGGTGATGGGAGACTTCAACTTCCCCAATATTGACTGGGACTCACTTAGTGCCAGGGGCTTAGACGGGGCGGAGTTTGTAAGGAGCATCCAGGAGGGCTTCTTAAAACAATATGTGGACAGCCCAACTAGGGAAGGAGCGGTACTGGACCTGGTATTGGGGAATGAGCCCGGCCAGGTGGTAGATGTTTCAGTAGGGGAGCATTTCGGGAACAGTGACCACAATTCAGTAAGTTTTAAAGTGCTGGTGGACAAGGATAAGAGTGGTCCTAGGATGAATGTGCTAAATTGGGGGAAGGCTAATTATAACAATATTAGGCGGGAACTGAAGAACATAGATTGGGGGCGGATGTTTGAGGGCAAATCAACATCTGACATGTGGGAGGCTTTCAAGTGCCAGTTGAATGGAATTCAGGACCGGCATGTTCCTGTCAGGAAGAAAGATAAATACAGCAATTTTCGGGAACCTTGGATAACGAGAGATATTGTAGGCCTCGTCAAAATGAAAAAGGAGGCAGTGGTCAGGGCTAAAAGGCTGGGAACAGACAAAGCCTGTGTGGAATATAAGGAAAGTAGGAAGGAACTGAAGCAAGGAGGCAGGAGGGCTAGAAGGGGTCACGAAAAGTCATTGGCAAATAGGGTTAAGGAAAATCCCAAGGCTTTTTACACGTACATAAAAAGCAAGAGGGTAGCCAGGGAAAGGGTTGGCCCACTGAAGGATAGGCAAGGGAATCTATGTGTGGAGCCAGAGGAAATGGGCGAGGCACTAAATGAATACTTTGCATCAGTATTCACCAAAGAGAAGAAATTGGTAGATGTTGAGTCTGGAGAAGGGTGTGTAGATAGCCTGGGTCACATTGAGATCCAAAATGTCCGCTATTGCAAAAATTTGCAGAAGGCCAGAAGATGTAAGTATAGAAAAATAAAGGGGGAGAAATGTGAATAAAGAATCAGAAATATAAAAATAACATACATTCTAAGCTTCAACCATTATATAAAAAGGAAGAGATTAGCTAACCTGAACAATGGTCCTTTGAGGATGAAACTGGGGAATTAATATTGGAAGTCATGGACACGGCAGAGGGTTTGATAATTTGGCATCTGTCTCTACAGCAGAAGACATGGAAGGTTTACCAACAAAAGGAGAAAATCAACAAGCAAAAGGCAAGGTGGAACATAAAACAATCACCTTCACTCGAGGAAAAGTAATGAGGGCACAAAAGATTAGGTGAGCCAAAAAGATTTGGCATATGGAGTATAATGTGGGTGAATTTGAGGGGTTGTGCTCTTTGGTGGGAAGATTACAAACGCAGAATGTTACTTAAAGAGAGAAAGGCTGCAGAATTCTGTGCTACAGAAGGATCTGATTTAATTTGACTTATTGTCACATGTCGCATGAAGTACAGTGAAAATTATTTTTCTGTGGCCAAGGGAACGTACATGGTACATACATAGAGGACCAAAAAATAATAATTGACAGAGTACATTGAATGGTACATCGGCAAACAGTGATTAGTTACACTGTAGAACAAGAGGCCAAATAAAGCAAATGCATAAGCAAGAGCAGCATCGGGCATCATGAATAGTGTTCTTACAGGGAACAGATCGGTCCGAGGGAGAGTCGTTGAGGAGTCTAATAGCTGCAGGAAAGAAGCTGTTCCTATGTCTGGATGTGCGGGTCTTCAGGCTTCTGTATCTTCTGCCGGATGGAAGGGTCTGGAAGAAGGCAAAGCCTGTGTGGGAAGGGTCTCTGATAATGCTGTCGGCCTTCCTGAGGCAGCGGGAGATGTAGACTGAGTCAGTGTGTGGGTGGCAAGCTTGTGTGATGCGTTGGGCTGAGTTCATCACACTCTGCAGCTTCTTGCGATCTTGGGCCGAGCAGTTGCCATTCCAAGCTGTGATGTAGCCGGATAGGATGCTCTCTATCGCACATCTGTATGTTTGTGTGTCGATGCAAACATGCTGAATTTCTTTAGCTTCCATAGTTGTTGGGCTTTCTTGACTGTTGCGTCAACGTAAGGTGACCAGGACAGACTGTTGCTGATGGTGAACCCCAGGAACTTAAAGCTATCAACCATCTCCACTTCGGAGACATTGATGCAGACGGGAGTGTGTGTCGTGCTACGCTTCCTGAAGTTGATGATCAGTTCCTTGGTCTTTCTGACATTTAGAGAGAGGTTGTTTTCGGTACACCATGCAACCAAGTGATTTATCTCCCTTCTGTCGTCTGATTCGTCGTTGTTTGAGCTACGGCCCACCACAGTTGTATTATCCGCAAACTTACAGATTGAGTTGGAGTTAAATCTTGCCACACAGTCGTGTGTGTATAGGGAGTACAGTAGAGGACTGAGCACACATCCTTGCGGGGCCCCGGTGTTGAGGACTATTTGTGGAGGAGGTGCTGTTGCCTATCCTGACAGATCGCGGTCTGTTGGTGAGGAAGTCAAGGATCCAGCTGCACAGGGAGGGGTCAAGTCCAAGATTGCAGAGTTTGGTTATAAATCTTGTCGGGATAATGTTGTTGAAGGCGGAGCTGTAGTCAATGAACAGCAGTCTCACGTAGGTGTCCTTGATGTCGAGGTGTTAGAGTGCTGATTGTCGAGCCAGGGAGATAGCAACTGTTGTGGACCGGTTGCAGTGATAAGTGAACCGAAATGGATCGAGACCATCTGGGAGGCTGGCATTGATCCGTCTCATGACTAGCCTGTGGTATTATCAGGTATTGCAGTACCCGAGAGGCTGAAGACCATTGGTTATGTAGCCACCTGGGTTGGCCAATTCCCAACGTAAAGTGGAGAACAGTAAAGGCTGTAGGGAAATTCAGCCAACACAGGCAGAAACTAGCAAGTGCAAGTTTACTGTGTATTAAACTCTGCAAAAGCCCAGACAGCATCGATACAAGCGGCCATCTACATACTAATGAGCGATCCCCGGGAACAATCAAAACATTTAAAGTAAACAAGGCCAAGCCAGACTCCTCGGCGCCAGCAGGAGTCAACACAAAAGAGGTTAACGGACACCTAAAGACCGCCCATCGATCAGTGAACCGATCCAGTATTGGAGAAATCGAACCAAGCGATTGGAACGAAGCCAGGTACGGGGTCCGCCCCGAAAGGCGGGACGCCCCTGGGGGCTATAAAGTAAAGCCCCCAATTTCAAATCGTCCTTCTTGACAGGGTCACTCAGCAACGCGAACCAACCCTTGACAGTGACCTGTCCAGCTGCCTCCAAAGAACGCAAGTCTCAAGTCAACGCTCGCTACGAGAGAGGCGCTCCTAGCTACCAGTCCATACCAGCTTTTGAATCCCGCAGACTCAGAACCCGGACGAAAGGCCATTTGTTCCCCTCACCTGGTGGGCCAGGCCGAAGCTAAGTATTGGCCTGTTAGTGATAGAAATAGCTTAGAACGTAGATTTTATGCTTGAGTAGATTTGACTGTGTGTAAATAAATGTGCTTTGATTTGAATCTTACTTATATAAGAAGGACAGGTTGCACCTAAACTGGAGCGGCATAAATATCCTGGCCGCGAGGTTTGCTAATGTCACACGGGAGGGTTTAAACTAGTATGGCAGGGGGGTGGGCACGGGAGCAATAGGTCAGAAGGTGAGAGCATTGAGGGAGAACTAGGGAATAGGGACAGTGGGGCTCTGAGGCAGAGCAGACAGGGAGAAGTTGCTGAACACAGTGGGTCTGGTGGCCTGAAGTGCATATGTTTTAATGCAAGGAGCATTACGGGTAAGGCAGATGAACTTAGAGCTTGGATTACTACTTGGAACTATGATGTTGTTGCCATTACAGAGACCTGGTTGAGGGACGGGCAGGTTTGGCAGCTAAACGTTCCAGGATTTAGATGTTTCAGGCGGGATAGAGGGGGATGTTAAAGGGGAGGCGGAGTTGCGCTACTGGTTAGGGAGAATATCACAGCTGTACTGCGGGAGGGCAGTGAGGCTATATGGGTAGAGATCAGGAATAAGAAGGGTGCAGTCACAATGTTGGGGGTTTACTACAGGCCTCCCAACAGCCAGCGGGCGATAGAGGAGCAGATAGGTAGACAGATTTTGGAAAAGAGTAAAAACAACAGGGTTGTGGTGATGGGAGACTTCAACCTCCCCAATATTGACTGGGACTCACTTAGTGCCAGGGGCTTAGACGGGGCGGAGTTTGTAAGGAGCATCCAGGAGGGCTTCTTAAAACAATATGTGGACAGTCCAACTAGGGAAGGAGCGGTACTGGACCTGGTATTGGGGAATGAGCCCGGCCAGGTGGTAGATGTTTCAGTAGGGGAGCATTTCGGGAACAGTGACCACAATTCAGTAAGTTTTAAAGTGCTGGTGGACAAGGATAAGAGTGGTCCTAGGATGAATGTGCTAAATTGGGGGAAGGCTAATTATAACAATATTAGGCGGGAACTGAAGAACATAGATTGGGGGCGGATGTTTGAGGGCAAATCAACATCTGACATGTGGGAGGCTTTCAAGTGCCAGTTGAATGGAATTCAGGACCGGCATGTTCCTGTCAGGAAGAAAGATAAATACGGCAATTTTCGGGAACCTTGGATAACGAGAGATATTGTAGGCCTCGTCAAAATGAAAAAGGAGGCAGTGATCAGGGCTAAAAGGCTGGGAACAGACAAAGCCTGTGTGGAATATAAGGAAAGTAGGAAGGAACTGAAGCAAGGAGGCAGGAGGGCTAGAAGGGGTCACGAAAAGTCATTGGCAAATAGGGTTAAGGAAAATCCCAAGGCTTTTTACACGTACATAAAAAGCAAGAGGGTAGCCAGGGAAAGGGTTGGCCCACTGAAGGATAGGCAAGGGAATCTATGTGTGGAGCCAGAGGAAATGGGCGAGGCACTAAATGAATACTTTGCATCAGTATTCACCAAAGAGAAGAAATTGGTAGATGTTGAGTCTGGAGAAGGGTGTGTAGATAGCCTGGGTCACATTGAGATCCAAAATGTCCGCTATTGCAAAAATTTGCAGAAGGCCAGAAGATGTAAGTATAGAAAAATAAAGGGGGAGAAATGTGAATAAAGAATCAGAAATATAAAAATAACATACATTCTAAGCTTCAACCATTATATAAAAAGGAAGAGATTAGCTAACCTGAACAATGGTCCTTTGAGGATGAAACTGGGGAATTAATATTGGAAGTCATGGACACGGCAGAGGGTTTGATAATTTGGCATCTGTCTCTACAGCAGAAGACATGGAAGGTTTACCAACAAAAGGAGAAAATCAACAAGCAAAAGGCAAGGTGGAACATAAAACAATCACCTTCACTCGAGGAAAAGTAATGAGGGCACAAAAGATTAGGTGAGCCAAAAAGATTTGGCATATGGAGTATAATGTGGGTGAATTTGAGGGGTTGTGCTCTTTGGTGGGAAGATTACAAACGCAGAATGTTACTTAAAGAGAGAAAGGCTGCAGAATTCTGTGCTACAGAAGGATCTGATTTAATTTGACTTATTGTCACATGTCGCATGAAGTACAGTGAAAATTATTTTTCTGTGGCCAAGGGAACGTACATGGTACATACATAGAGGACCAAAAAATAATAATTGACAGAGTACATTGAATGGTACATCGGCAAACAGTGATTAGTTACACTGTAGAACAAGAGGCCAAATAAAGCAAATGCATAAGCAAGAGCAGCATCGGGCATCATGAATAGTGTTCTTACAGGGAACAGATCGGTCCGAGGGAGAGTCGTTGAGGAGTCTAATAGCTGCAGGAAAGAAGCTGTTCCTATGTCTGGATGTGCGGGTCTTCAGACTTCTGTATCTTCTGCCGGATGGAAGGGTCTGGAAGAAGGCAAAGCCTGTGTGGGAAGGGTCTCTGATAATGCTGTCGGCCTTCCTGAGGCAGCGGGAGATGTAGGCTGAGTCAGTGTGGGGGTGGCAAGCTTGTGTGATGCGTTGGGCTGAGTTCATCACACTCTGCAGCTTCTTGAGATCTTGGGCCGAGCAGTTGCCATTCCAAGCTGTGATGCAGCCGGATAGGATGCTCTCTATCGCACATCTGTATGTTTGTGTGTCGATGCAAACATGCTGAATTTCTTTAGCTTCCATAGTTGTTGGGCTTTCTTGACTATTGCATCAACGTAAGGTGACCAGGACAGACTGTTGCTGATGGTGAACCCCAGGAACTTAAAGCTATCAACCATCTCCACTTCGGAGCCATTGATGCCGACGTGGGTGGGTGTTGCGTTACGCTTCCTGAAGTTGATGATCAGTTCCTTGGTCTTTCTGACATTTAGGGAGAGGTTGTTTTCGGTACACCATGCAACCAAGTGATTTATCTCCCTTCTGTCGTCTGATTCGTCGTTGTTTGAGATACAACCCACCACAGTTGTATTATCCGCAAACTTACAGATTGAGTTGGAGTTAAATCTTGCCACACAGTCGTGTGTGTATAGGGAGTACAGTAGAGGACTGAGCACACATCCTTGCGGGGCCCCGGTGTTGAGGACTATTTGTGGAGGAGGTGTTGTTACCTATCCTGACCGAATGCGGTCTGTTGGTGAGGAAGTCAAGGATCCAGCTGCACAGGGAGGGGTCAAGTCCAAGATTGCAGAATTTGGTTATAAATCTTGTCGGGATAATGTTGTTGAAGGCGGAGCTGTAGTCAATGAACAGCAGTCTCACGTAGGTGTCCTTGATGTCGAGGTGTTAGAGTGCTGATTGTCGAGCCAGGGAGATAGCAACTGTTGTGGACCGGTTGCAGTGATAAGTGAACCGAAATGGATCGAGACCATCTGGGAGGCTGGCATTGATCCGTCTCATGACTAGCCTGTGGTATTATCAGGTATTGCAGTACCCGAGAGGCTGAAGACCATTGGTTATGTAGCCACCTGGGTTGGCCAATTCCCGACGTAAAGTGGAGAACAGTAAAGGCTGTAGGGAAATTCAGCCAACACAGGCAGAAACTAGCAAGTGCAAGTTTACTGTGTATTAAACTCTGCAAAAGCCCAGACAGCATCGATACAAGCGGCCATCTACATACTAATGAGCGATCCCCGGGAACAATCGAAACATTTAAAGTAAACAAGGCCAAGCCAGACTCCTCGGCGCCAGCAGGAGTCAACACAAAAGAGGTTAACGGACACCTAAAGACCGCCCATCGATCAGGGAACCGATCCAGTATTGGAGAAATCGAACCAAGCGATTGGAACGAAGCCAGGTACGGGGTCCGCCCCGAAAGGCGGGACGCCCCTGGGGGCTATAAAGTAAAGCCCCCAATTTCAAATCGTCCTTCTTGACAGGGTCACTCAGCAACGCGAACCAACCCTTGACAGTGACCTGTCCAGCTGCCGCCAAAGAACGCAAGTCTCAAGTCAACGCTCGCTACGAGAGAGGCGCTCCTAGCTACCAGTCCATGCCAGCTTTTGAATCCCGCAGACTCAGAACCCGGACGAAAGGCCATTTGTTCCCCTCACCTGGTGGGCCAGTCCGAAGCTAAGTATTGGCCTGTTAGTGATAGAAATAGCTTAGAACGTAGATTTTATGCTTGAGTAGATTTGACTGTGTGTAAATAAATGTGCTTTGATTTGAATCTTACTAATTGGTGTACTGAGTTATTGATCATTACTTGAACCTTGTGGTGGTATCATAAAGATACCTGGCGACTCTAAAGCAAAGGTTATAAAACAGAGCCAATTGAACCAACCAAAAGTTAGCAACAGTTAAACCTAGGAGTTTACCATTTGCTGTTTTGTACGTAGCTCCGCCCTGACAGGCAGGGTATAAGAACCGGTGCCATCCCAGCAGCCCTCATTCTGTACCGAAGCTGCTGGGGAACAGGTCTAGTCTATTAAAGCCTTCAGTTATGTTACTACCTCGTTTTAATAGTAATTAATCGTGCATCATAGCCGCTGGAAGCATTTCATGATAACAGACATCAGGGCCACTGTCGTTAGTTGAGACAGGCTACCTTATTCTTCTTTGGTACTGGTATTATGGTGCTCTTCTTAAAGGAGGTGGGGACCTCGGAGCGGAAGAGTGAGGTGTTGAAGATGTCTGCGAATACATTCGCCAGCTGGTCTGCGCACGTTCTGAGTGCTTGCCCAGGGACTTCGTCTGGGCCCGTCATTTTCCGCAGATTCACTTTCTGTAACACAGAATTCTGGGCAGCACGGTAGCACACTGGTTAGTACAGTTGCTTCACAGCTCCAGGGTCCCAATTTCAATTCTGGGCTGTAAGTTAGGATACAGGTACAGCAAGTAATTAGGAAGGCAAATGGAATGTTCATTTCAAGGGAAATGAGTATAACAGTACAGGAGTGTCGCTCTAAGTGTACAGGACATGGGTGAGACCATCCCGAAAATACAGTGTACAGTTTTGGTCTCTTTACGGAGCGATACACTCGCATTGGAAGCAGTTCAGCGAAGGTTCACTGGCTTGATTCCTGGGATGTGCGGGCTTGTTCAATTGTGGAAAGGTTGTGCAGGTTAGTTTCTGTGTTTATCAGATAAATTGCTATCAGCAAATCATAGGTCTCCCATGTGTAGTCATAATTCAGAGGTTATCGTCTGTCTTCCAATCCCCTCTGTCTGGGAGCTTCTCTCGATTTTCTGATGTCTTTCTCCATTTCTCGTTTCTGGTTCTTTACTTTTATCACTCTATGATCCTTTCTCTGTTTTTAATGTCCTTTATATCTTTTTCAGGTTGCCTATCATGCTGTGTCCTTTAGCTGGGGTAAGTGACAGCTGCATGGAACCTAATGCGGAAAGCTTTTGCATGGTGCAATTTTGGAGGAGTTGGAATTTCTACTCAATGGCTGACGAGGAGAATGATGGGGAAGTTCAGTGTCAATACAGTAGCATAGTGGTTAGCACAATTGCTTCGCAGCTCCAGGGTCCCAGGTTCGATTCCCAGCTTAGGCCACTGCCTGTGCGGAGTCTGCATGTTCTCCCCGTGTATGCGTGGGTTTCCTCCGGGTGCTCCGGTTTCCTCCCACAGTCTAAAGATGTGCAGGTTAGGTGGATTGGCCATACTAAATTGTCCATAGTGTCCAAAATTGCCCTCAGTGTTGGGTGGGGTTGCTGGGTTATGGGGATGGGGTGGAGATGTGGGCTTGGGTGGGGTGCTCTTTCCAAGAGCCGGTGCAGACTCGATGGTCCGAATGGCCTCCTTCTGCACTGTAAATTCTATGATGAACAACAAATATGAGCATGACATTCTCAGAAGCAGTGATGTTGAAGTAAAGGTAGAGATTGAGCAAAATGGCCTGGTAAGGTTTAACATTCAGATCAGGATCAAGGTTGTGTCGCATTTTGCTCGGTCTACGGTAGCAGCTGAGGAAGGGGCCTTGAAATCAAGGACAAAGTTGCATTGTTGGCAGGCTTCGATCATGGGTGAGGTTGAAAAAATCTGTGGCTCATCCGTGATTTGACAGATGGTCCACAGTGGCAACAATTGGGTCAAAGCTGGTGATGGTGTGTGAGTTGTCAGCCTATAGGCAGAAGCGGACCTGACACTGATGGATAATGTCACTGAGGTCCTAACACATAGGACAGAGGGACCAATGCTAAAAGTTCACAGCACGGTAGCACAGTGGTTAGCACAGTTGCTTCGCAGCTCCAGTGTCCCAGATTCGATTCCCGGTTTGGGTCACTGTCTGTGAGGAGTCTGCATGTTCTCCCCGTGTCTGTGTGGATTTCCTCCGGGTGCTCCGGTTTCCTCCCACAGTCCAAAGATGAGCGGGTTCGGTGGATTGGCCGTGATAAATTGCCCTTAGTGTCCAAAAAGGTTAAGTGGCATTACTGGGTTTCGGGAATAGGGTGGAGGCATGGACTTGAGTTGGGTTCTCTTTCCAAGGGCCAGTGCAGACTCGATGGGCCGAATGGCCTCCTTCAGCACTGTAAATTCTAGAATTCTATCTAAGGTGACCTTGTTGGGCAGCAAGTGGGGAAAAGAAGCTATGGGACAACATATTCGGACAATGTCAAGAAAGGTTGGAAGCAAGTGTAGTGACATTTTTGGTTATCTATGCCATTTCCCTGGGGAGCTTGGTTAATCCCATTCCTAACTCTGACCCTGTCACCGGCTTTGATGCAGCAAGTTCTAATTGGTAGCTCTGGCTATCGTTATGCTGTCACAAATGCTGATGCGGTAAAATACATTATTACCAAATTATGTTCCACTTAGCGCAGCAGCTCTCACCATCCTGTTATTTCTCTTCTATTCACGATCCAAAATAGAACATAGGCTACACTACATCAATGGTTGCAGAATTTTGTACTACTTGACAGAAAAGATAACGCGATTATGTCCAGACGCCTGTTTTGCTGGAACAGAAATTAAAGTAGTAACTTGCTGTGATAGTTGGTGAAATGCATCCAATCATACGATGAATTGTCTGTGGGTAGGTCCTCCATCCATTCAAATATTGAAACAACTAGAGTGTAGGCAATCTTTAAAATGACAATTTCACCCATCCCCTCCCTTGAAGGGGCTGAATTATTGCAGGGAGTCTAAGCCCTTGGGTACTTCACTCATGCCATTGTTATGAACTTGCTTGTACATGGAGGATGATCTTCAGATATTCAAACATCTATGACCATGTTTATTAATTATGCAATTTACAGAAGCCAATGGGGGATATTTTATAAGTGTATCATTTTATAATATATTTGGGATTGTTTTCAAATAAATGCAGTTTTTTAAATTAAAATGAACTAAGTTTAAAATGGCAGATTAGTTCTCTCCCTAATTTAATTTTTTAATTATCTCCCTTAAGGGCGGCACGGTAGCACAGTGGTTCGCACTGTTGCTTCACAGCTCCAGGGTCCCAGGTTCGATTCCCGGCTTGGGTGACTGTGCAGAATCTGCATGTTCTCCCCGTGTGCACAGTGCACAGGCTTGTTCTCCTTGTTGGTGGGACCATCCGGAGTACAGCGCATTGCGTGGTTTTGGTCTTTTGACAAAGAAAGGCCATAAATGTGTGAGAGGTTCTTCAGAATGGGTTCACTCAATTGATACCTGGGATGGTGGGTGGGGGAGAGACAAGGATGGTTATCTTATGAGGAAAGATTGGACAGGCTGGACCTGTATCAATCTGAGTTTAGACGGATCTTCAGAGAATCATAGCAGGAGGCCATTCAGCCCATCGTGTCTGCACCAATCCTCCGAAAGTGCACTCTACCTAGGTCCAGTCCCCTGCCCACCTTGACCTATCCCCTGAACCCCTTAACCTAACCTGCACATTTCTGAATGCTAAGAGGCAATTTTAGCAAGGCCAATCCAGAGCATCCGGAGGAAACCAATGCAGTCGCCCAAGGTCAGGATCGAAACTGGGTACCTGGCACTGTGAGGCAGCAGTGCTAATCAGTTTTGCACCATGCCCCCCATCTTATTAAAATACATAAAATCTTGAGGGGACATGACAGGGCGGACTCAGAAAGGATGTTTCCCTCTATGGAGAGCAGTTTAAAATTAAGGGGTCTCTCAACTAAGACATGGAAGAGGATCATGAATCTTTGGAACTCTTTTCCTCAGAGAGCGGTGGCGGCAGTGAAAATTTTTCACGCAGAGGTAGATAAATTCTTGACCAACAAGGGAGCCAAAGGTTATTGGGGTTAGGCAGAAATGTGGAGTGTAGACCACAGATCAGTTATGATCTTATTGAATGGTGAGCAGACTTGTCCACCAAATGGCCTACTCCTGCTCCCAATCCATATGGTTGTACAGACTGAAAATGTTACACAAATGTGCCCGGGCTATGTTTATACAACAATTAATTCTTGGATCAACAGATACTAATGTTTTACTTCAATGTGTTAATGTTCAGATTCACAAGAATGGCAAATGTAAAGGGGAAAACAATATATATTTCAGGAGGGGAGAGTGCCAACCAATCAGTGCACTCTTCTCATGCAGTGTAAATTGTTGTTCTCCTACTCTTACAATTCTGACCAGATGAGTGCAAGATGAAAAGCTTCGACAGCTTGTCTCTTTTTTTTTTTCAAGGCTGAGTCCAGGGGTTTGTCACTGTACATAGCGATGTTAACATTGTAGTTGATTTACTCTCCTCACACCTACAGAGTGTTATATCTCTTGACGTTCTCTTCACTTACCCAGCAGGATGGCAAGAATCCCCACCAGTCCAGTTCCTGCCCCCAATTCGATCACCTTTTTCCCAGAAAAATCAATTTGTTCATTCTCAAAGTAGCGACAGAGAACTTTGCCCTGAAACAACATGTAGAACTAACATTAGAATTAATTAGTTCACCTGAAATATTTCACAACATTTCTGAAGGTACAAATCAAATACATGGTACCAGGAAAAAGCTTGGCGATTAAGATGAGGTACAGACCCATTAAACCATTCCAAAGATTGTGCATCATAGTACCAAGATATAGGTTGATTACATGATTGCTTGCATGATATTTGTTAGAACCTCGCTGATTACTATTGGCTGGGGACATTGGGGGTGTATTTTAGTTTAATAACATTATTAAAATACAGAAAACAGTACAACAAGGACACCAAACACATGGCACCCCAGAACACACTTACACCCTCACCCCTCGACCGCCAACAGCGGAAAGGCACACCAGCCCAACTCACCAGAATAGGTCATTAAAACACGGAGCACAGTGGAGAGAGAGAAAGAACAGTCCACTCCCCTCAAGGGGGGCATAATTCAGTCCAGAATAACCCTGGCACATCATAAACGAAACCGTACAGAGCATATCTAAAGACAAGGAACAACACCACCAGCTGCCGAGGTAGTGCCTCCCCCGCCCATCCCCGGCCGCAGAGACCCACATCGGTGGAAGGGTGCTCCGAGCTGACACAGGGTAACAGAAGGAGAAAGAATATCCCCACCCCCACCAGCATTAGTAGCGTGCGGCAAAAGAAAACACAGAAAACGGACAGAAACACAGCGAAGGCACCAGCCCAGACAGTAGACAAAAAACCCAATACAATAACAAGGATATGAGCAAACATTAAACAACAATATGCAACAATGCAAAGACACCAGACATTAACATGGCCTTCCAAACTTGAACTATAAACAGTCATTATTACACGGAAGCGGCCAACAGCCTTCAAGGACGTGGCATTACGGCCTCCAAGGTGTCCAGTTGAGGTGATCCACCACCGTTCTCCTCCTGTAGTCCCAATGTCCGGTCACCTGCTCCAGCCATCCCCCGGTCCAGGCCACAAAAGTAGGAGCGGTAGGAACAACACACGGCTTCCAAACATAGAAACGGTAAACAGTCAGCAGTCCAAACAAAAGCAGATGGTTAATCAGTCCTCCAAACCTCCAGCAATTTGCAGTTGATTCGGGCCGCAACCCTTCCTCACCGGCAGCGGAGCACCTGACTTCCTCCCCCTCCTGCAATAAGGCATTCAGGTGAACCAGCCACTACCCTTCTCTCCTCCTTCCTCCAAGAGACAGCAGCAGTAGTCCATCAGACAAGCAGAAAGGGAGGCAAGCAGTTGTTAAATCCAACCTCAGGCTGAACCCCAGGCCAGGCCTTACCAGCAGAATGTCCTGCCCCTCTCTGTCTCTCTCATACATAAGAACATAAGAACTAGGAGCAGGAGTAGGCCATCTGGCCCCTCGAGCCTGCTCCGCCATTCAATGAGACCATGGCTGATCTTTGTGGACTCAGCTCCACTCTCCGGCCCGTACACCATATCCCCGAATCCCTTTATTCTTTAGAAAGGTATCTATCTTTTTCTTTAAAACTTTTAAAGAAGGAGCCTCAACTGCTTCACTGGGCAAGGAATTCCAGAGATTCACAACCCTTTGGGTGAAGAAGTTCCTCCTAAACTCGGTCCTAAATCTACTTCCCCTTATTTTGAGGCTATGCCCCCTAGTTCTGCTTTCCCCGACCAGTGGAAACAACCTGCCCGCATCTATCCTATCTAGTCCCTTCATAATTTTATATGTTTCAATAAGATCCCCCCGATGTTTGCATGTTTGCAAATGCCTGCAGCAGTCTCTTAGCAATGGAATTGAGAACCTCAACAACCCATGTGTGCTTTATCCACAATCTTTAGTGAGTAGGAGCTCCCCCAAGGAGGAGGGCAGGGAAATCATCAGCAGAGTCATCTGCATAAAGACAACTGGCCAGTGTGGAACCAGCTAGAGTGAACAGTGGTACTGTTGTCTCTGTGTAATTGTGAATAAAGTTATTTCTTTCGACTCTACAAACTCATGCTGGATTCTTCGGGGCCCTCACAAAAATATTAAAACAATATATGTTGTCATGGTTGGAATAAATTGAACCTGGTTGGTTAGGGCACAAGAAGAATAAAGTAAGGCTTTATTCTTCCATGGCATGTGGGTGTCGTTGGCTGGGCCAGCATTTGTTGCCCATCTTTAATTGCCCTTGAACTGAGTGCTCTCTCGGCCATTTCAGAGGGCCAACCACATTACTGTGGGTCTGAAGTCACATGTAGGCCAGGCCGGGTAAGGACGGCGGATTTCCTTCCCTAAAGGACATTAGTGAACCAGATGGGTTTTTAACAACAATCGACAATGGTTTCATGGTCGTCATTAGACTTTTATTGAATTCAAATCTCACCATCTGGAGTGGCTGGATTTGAACCTAGGTCTCCAGAGTGTTACTCTGGGTCTCTGGATCCTTGGTTAACTAGCCCAGTGACAATACCATTACGCCACCACCTCCGCACATCTTGGAGAGGGCATCAAATGAAGTTTTGTGGCTGGAGCCTAGGAATAAAAAAGGGATAGCTACATTGTTAGGTGTTTATTATACACCCCCAGATAGTCAGCGGAAAATTGAGAGCAAGTATGTGCGCATGTCGCAGAGGTGTGTAAAAATAACAGGAAAATTATATTAGGTAATTTCAAATTTCATTGTGTTAAGGGCTTAGATGGAGTGGACTTCTTAAAAGGTTGACAGGACAACCTTTTAGCTCAATATGTAAAGGGTTTAACGAGGGACTGTGCAGTGCTCGACTTAATTCTGGTGAATGAAGTCGGACAGGAGGTTGATGTTTTGGCGGGAGAGCATTTTGGTGATAGCAACCACAACAATTTAAGTTTGTTATGGACAAAGAAATAGACAAGTTGCAAATAAAAGTTTTGGATTGGGGGAGAGCGGATTTTAGTAAAATAAGGCAATTTCTGGCCAAGGGAGACTGGAAAGAGTGATTTGTGGGGAAATCCACAGAACAACAGTGGGGGGGGGGCATTCAAAAGGAAATGGGGAGGGTACAGGCCCAACATGTTCCCTCCATGGGAACAGGTAGGAGTAACAAGCCGAGAGAACCATGGATGACGAGAGGCATTCAGGATATGATGAGAAGGAAAAGAGAGGCTTTCAGCAAGTACACGGAAAACAAATCAACGGAGGCATTAGTGGAATACAGAAAGTGCATGTTGGAGCTTAAGAAAGCAATTAGGAGAGCAAAGAGGGGATATAAGAAAACTCTGGCTGGTAAAAGCAGGGAAAATCCCAGGATATTCTCTGATAACATCAATGGGAAGAGGATAACCAGGGAAAGAGTAGGACTCATTGGGGACTGATGCACTATCAATTACCACAAAGACAAGAGTAGTGGAATAATCGAGGCTTTATTGAGCAAAGATGTTGTGCCTCCTGTAGCTGGAACCAGAATGGCTGCAGCACCGGGGAGCACACACATTTATACTCCGCCTACTGGGCGGAGCCAGCAGGCAGGGATTTACCCATGTTCCTCTCGTATATGTGTCTTACCGTAATACATCTATTACTGCTAGTGGGGACTACCACATTCACCCCCTGTTAAAAAAGAGTCCGGCGGGGGTGATGGAAAAAGGTTACAAGTTCAGTCTGTCAGGGGCCTTGACCCTCCTCTGCGATCGCCTCAGTCCTGGAGGTGATGTGCGCGCCGACTTGGTCACCTGTGACACCGGGAGCGTGTTGCCCTTGTCGTCGTCATCCCTGAGTGGAACCAGTGGGAGGATGGATCCTCCTGGGGCGGGGGCTACGGTGAGGTTCGCTGGGGGGAGGGGGAGTGGCGCCAGGGTGAATGAGGCAACCGGGGGTGGGGGTGGGGGGGTGGGGTGTCGGGTCGGGGACCGTGGGTGGGGATCCAGCGGGTGCCTGGTCCCGGAGGGAGACTGTGTCCTGGCGCCCGTCGGGGTGCGCCACGTAGGCGTACTGCGGGTTCGTGTGTAGGAGGTGGACCCTTTCGACCAAAGGGTCCGACTTATGGGTCCGAACATGCTTGTGAAGGAGGACGGGTCCAGGAACTGTCAGCCATGTTGGGGGCGAGACCCCAGAGGTGGACTTCCTGGGGAAGGCAAAGAGATGTTCATGGGAGGTTTCGTTCGTCGCGTTGTAGAGGTGCGATCGGGTGGCGTGGAGCGCGTCGGGGAGGACCTCCTACCAGCGGGAGACTGGGAGATTTTTAGACTGGAAGGCCAGCAGGATGGCCTTCCAGACCGTCCCGTTCTCCCGATCCACCTGTCCTTTTGCCCAGGGGTTGGAGCTGGTCGTCCTGCTCGAGGCAATGGCCTTGCTGAGCAGGAACTGACGCAGCTCATCACTCAGAAAGGATGATCCCCGATCGCTGTGGACGTAGGTGGGGAAACCAAACAGTGTAAAGATGCTGTGTAGGGCTTTAATGACCATGGCAGAAGTCATATCGGGGCATGGGATGGCGAAAGAGAACCGGGAGTACTCATCGACCACGTTCAGAAAGTACGTGTTGTGGTCGGTGGAGGGGGGGCCCTTTGAAGTCCATTTAGGTGCTCAAAGGGACGGGAGGCATTCACCACCCCCCTGGTTTGGGCAGCACGGTAGCATTGTGGATAGCACAATTGCTTCACAGCTCAAGGGTCCCAGGTTCGATTCCGGCTTGGGTCATTGTCTGTGCGGAGTCTGCACGTCCTCCCCGTGTCTGCGTGGGTTTCCTCCGGGTGCTCCGGTTTCCTCCCACAGTCCAAAGATGTGCAGGTTAGGTGGATTGGTCGTGATAAATTGCCCTTAGTGTCCAAAATTGCCCTTAGTGTTGTGTGGGGTTACTGGGTTATGGGGATAGTGTGGAGGTGTTGACCTTGGGTAGGGTACTTTTTCCAAGAGCCGGTGCAGACTCGATGGGCCGAATGGCCTCCTCCTGCACTGTAAATTCTATGAAATCAGATGCGCTCAATCTGGCCGGTAGAAGTGCGGCTTGCACTCCGCGCAGACCTGGCAGTCTCTGGTGACACTCCTGACCTCCTCAATGGAGTAGGGCAGTTTGCGGGCCGTGATGAAATGGAAGAACTGGGTGATCCCCGAGTGGCAGGGGTCATAGTGGAGAGCCCGGAGTCGGTCCACTTGTGCGCTGGCACATGTACCGCGGTATAGGGTGTCAGGGGGCTCGTTGAGCTTCCCGGGGTGATACAAAATCTCGTAATTATAGGTGGAGTGTTCGATCCTCCACCTCAAGATCTTATCGTTTTTGATCTTGTCCCGCTGTGTATTATCGAACATGAAGGCAACCGACCATTGGTCAGTGAGGAGAGTGAATCTCCTGCCGGCCAGGTAATGCCTCCAATGCCGCACAGCTTCCACTATGGCTTGGGCTTCCTTTTGACAGAGGGCTAATGGTAAGATTCTTGGCAGTGTGGATGAGCAGAGAGATCTCGGTGCCCATGTACATAGAGCCCTGAAAGTTGCCACCCAGGTTGATAGGGTTGTTAAGAAGGCGTACGGTGTGTTAGCTTTTATTGGTAGAGGGATTGAGTTTCGGAGTCATGAGGTCATGTTGCAGCTGTACAAAACTCTGGTGCGGTCGCATTTGAAGTATTGCGTGCAATTCTGGTCGCCGCATTATAGGAAGGATGCGGAAGCATTGGAAAGGGTGCAGAGGAGATTTGCCAGAATGTTGCCTGGTATGGAGGGAAGATCTTATGAGGAAAGGCTGAGGGGCTTGAGGCTGTTTTCGTTAGAGAGAAGAAGGTTAAGAGGTGACTTAATTGAGGCATACAAGATGATCAGAGGATTGGATAGGGTGGACAGTGAGAGCCTTTTTCCTCGGATGGTGATGTCTAGCACGAGGGGACATAGCTTTAAATTGAGGGGAGATAGATATAAGACAGATGTCAGAGGTAGGTTCTTTACTCAGAGAGTAGTAAGGGCGTGGAATGCCCTGTCTGCAAAAGTAGTGGACTCGCCAACACTAAGGGCATTCAAATGGTCATTGGATAGACATATGGACGATAAGGGAATAGTGTAGATGGGCTTTAGAGTGGTTTCACAGGTCGGTGCAACATCGAGGGCCGAAGGGCCTGTACTGCGCTGTAATGTTCTATGAGTGCCATATTTCGGAGGCATGGAGGGTGCGGGAAAAGAAGGCCACGGGCCTGCCCGCCTGGCTGAGGGTGGCGGCCAGAGCTACGTCCGATGCATCGCTCTCGACCTGGAAGGGGAGGGACTCGTCGACCGCGTGGATCGTGGCCCTGGTGATGTCGGCCTTGATACGGTTGAAGGCCTGGCGGGCCTCAGCCGTCAGGGGAAAAACTGTGGACTGAATGAGTGGGTGGGCCTTGTCCGCATAGTTCGGGACCCACTGGGCATAGTAGGCGAAAACCCCCAGGCATCGTTTCAGGGCCTTGGGGCAGTGGGGGAAGGGGAGTTCCATGAGGGGGCGCATGCGGTCGGGGTCGGGCCCCAGAACTCCATTTTCCACGACATAGCCAAGGATGGCTAAGCGGTTGGTGCATTTCTCCTTATTGTACGTGAGATTGAGGAGTTTGGCGGTCTGGAGGAATTTTAGGAGGTTAGCGTCGTGGTCCTGCTGACCGTGGCCGCAGATAGTGATGTTATCTAGGTACGGGAAGGTGGCCCGCAGTCCGTACTGGCCAACCATTCAGTCCATCTCACGTTGGGAGACCGAGACCCCATTAATGACGCCGAAGGGAACCCTAAGGAAGTGATAGAGGCGGCCATCTGTTTCGAACGCAGTGTATTGGCGGTCCTCCGGGCGGATGGGGAGCTGGTGGTAGGCGGACTTCGGGTCCACTGTGGAAAAGACCCGATACTGCGCAATCTGATTGACCATGTCAGATATGCGTGGGCGGGGGTACGCGTCGAGCTGCGTGTGCCGATTGATGGTCTGACTGTAGTCAATGACCATCCTGTGTTTCTCCCCAGTCTTTACAACTACCACTTGAGCTCTCCAGGGGCTGTTGCTGGTCTCAATGACCCCTTCCCGCAGCAGCCGTTGGACCTCGGACCTGATGGATGTCCTGTCCTGGGCACTGTACCGTCTGCTCCTGGTGGCGACGGGTTTGCAATCCGGGGTGAGGTTCGCAAACAAGGAAGCTGGATCGACCTTACAGGTCGTGAGGCTGCATACTGTGAGGGGGGGCAGGGGTCCGCCGAATTTTAAAGTTAAGCTTTGGAGGTTGCACTGGAAGTCCAGGCCGCGTAACAGGGCAACGCAGAGGTGGGGGAGGACGTAGAGCTGGCATTTGCTAAACTCTACGCCTTGGACGGTGAGGGTCGCGATGCAGTACCCCCAGATTTCCACAGAATGGGATCCGGAGGCCAGGGAGATCTTCTGGGTAACAGGGTGTACCGCGAGAGATTACCATCATGGGGTGGATGAAGCTCTCTGTACTCCCGGAGCCAAAAAGGAAGGACGTCTTGTGCCCATCGATTTTCACCGTTGTCGTTGCGGTCACAAGGTTGCGGGGCCGGGACTGGTCCAGGGTGATCGAGGCGAGCTGCGGCAGATGCTGGGCGGCCCCGGGATGGCCAGCGGTGGTGGAGGAAGCGGCAGGCGATGAACGGCCAGACGAGCAGGGGTCCTGAGGAGCCGTCCAAAATGGCGCCGAAGATGGCGGCGCCCACGGGGCGCACATGGTGGGCGGCATCAAAGATGGCGGCACCCACAGGCCGCACGTGGCTTGCGAGGAGGAAAATGGTGGTGCCCCTGGGTCGCACGTGGGGGGTGCAGGGACGCTGGGCCTAGCAATAGCGGTGACTGATCCGGCCTGGCACACAGAAACAAAGTGTCCCTTCTTTCCGCATCCGTTGCAGGTCGCGCTCCGCGCCGGGCAGCGCTGCCGGGGTTGTTGGTTCTGCCCACAGAAATAGCATTTGGGCCCCCCCGGCGCGGTGCAGGCTTGCGGTGAGCTGGAGTCGGCAACTGGTGGGGCCCACGATGCCCGTGAGGGTGCCTTGCGGTCGGGGACGTATGACTGGACATTACAGGAGGCCACTGTTAACGGGTTTGCGAGCTGCCTAGTTCCCACAAGATCAAGCGTACCCCCTTCCAGTCGGTGCTGGCCGACATACGCAGACCCCATGCCCGTAACGAAGGCGTCTCGGATTAAAGGTTCTGTGTGCTGGACTGCCAAAACTGCCTGGCAGTCACCGTTCCACCCCAGGATGTGCAGGGCACGCCAGAAATCGTCCAGGGACTCACCGGAGAGTTGCTGTCTCGTGGACAGGAGGTGCCTGACGTAGAGTTGATTGACTGGTTGAACGTAATGTCCTTCAGCAGCTCCATCGCTTCGGAGTAAGTGGCCGCATCCCGGATGAGAGGAAAAATGTCAGGGCTCACCCGTGAATAAAGGACTTGGAGCTTCGGTGCATCCGAGGGTTCCTCAGCGGATGTTCGGAGGTAGCTTTCAAAGCAGACTAGCCAGTGGTCAAAAGCGGATGTAGCGTTGGCTGCTTGAGGTAGCAGCTACAGGAGGCATTAGTGGAATACAGAAAGTGCATGTTGGAGCTTAAGAAAGCAATTAGGAGAGCAAAGAGGGGATATAAGAAAACTCTGGCTGGTAAAAGCAGGGAAAATCCCAGGATATTCTCTAACAACATCAATGGGAAGAGGATCACCAGGGAAAGAGTAGGACTCATTGCGGACTGATGCACTATCAATTACCACAAAGACGAGAGTAGTGGAATAATCGAGGCTTTATTGAGCAAAGATGTTGTGCCTCCTGTAGCTGGAACCAGAATGGCTGCAGCACCGGGGAGCACACACATTTATACTCCGCCTACTGGGCGGAGCCAGCAGGCTGGAATTTACCCATGTTCCTCTATTATATGTGTATTACCGTAATACATATAATACTGCTAGTGGTGACTACCACAGGGATCAAGGGGGAAATCTGTAGGTGGAGCCAGGGGACATTGGAGGGGTGTTGAACAAATACTTCACATCTGCCTTCACCCAAGAGAATGAGGAGGTAAATATGGAGCTCAGGGAGAGCGACTGTGAGGTTCTTGAGCAAATTGTCATGGGGAGTGTTGGCGGGCTTAAAAGTGGACAATCTCCAGGTCTAGACGAGTTGTGCCCCAGGATGCTGTGCGAGGTGAGGGAGGAGATTTCAGGTGCACTGACCCAAATTTTCAATTCCTCTTATAAAGTTACCCTGCATCCCATGTACAAGAGGACTGGAGAACAGCAAATTTGGTACCACTATTCAAGAAAGGTTGTAAGATAAGCAAGGAAACTACAGACCAGTGAGTCACATCAATGGTGGGGAAACTACTGGAGAAGATTCTGAAGGAGAGAATCTATCTCCACTTGGAGAGGCAAGGTATGATCAGGAATAGTGAGCATGGCTTTGTCAGAGGGAAGTCATGCCTAACAAATTGGATTGGATTTTTTGAGCGTGTGACCAGGTATGTAGATGAGGGTAGTACAGCTCATGCAGTTTCCATGGATTTCAGAAAAGCGTTTGACAAGGTTCACATGGGAGACTTATAAAGAAAGCAAATGCACATTGGATACAGGGTAACTTTATAAAGTGGATTCAAAATTGATTCACTTGGAGGAGACAGAGGGTGATGACAGATGGCTGCCTTCGTGCCTGGAACCCAGTGTCCAGTAGTGCACAACAGGGATCTGTGATGCGGCCCCTATCGTTTATCATTTATGTAAACATAGGTGACTATGTTGGGAGGTAGAATCAGTAAGTTTGCGGATGACACACAGATTGGCCGGGTGGTTAACGGTGAGGTTGAGTGTCTTGGGTCACAGGAAGATACAGACGGGATGGTCAAATGGACAGAAAGTGGCAGATGGAATTTAACCCTGAAAAGTGAGAGGTGATACATTTTGGAAGGAGTAAAGTGACAAGGAAGTATTCAATGAATGGCCTGACACTGGGAGGTTCCGAGGAACAAAGGGACCTTGGCGTGTTTGTCCATAGATCTCTGAAGGCAGGAGGGCTGGTTAATAGGGTGGTGAAAAAGATAGATGGGGCACTTGCCTTTACAATCGAGGCACAGATTACACAAGCAGGGAGGTTATGTTGGAGTTGTATAGAACTTTGGTGAGGTCACAGCTGGAGCACTGTGTGCAATTCTGGTCGCCACATTATAGGAAGGCTGTGATTGCACTGGAGGGGGTGCAGAGGAGATTCACCAGGATGTTGCCTGGGATGGAACATTTCAGTTATGAAGAGAGGTTGGATAGGCTTGGGTTGTTTTCGCTGCAGCAGAGAAGACTGAGGGGCGACCTGATCGAAGGGAACAAGATGGCGTTGAAGGGAGGCTCAGACTTTTGGGTAATTGAGATCAGTTTTGGGAAAGGAGACATCTGTTTAGAAGAGATGGGCTTCATCTGAGCCATAATGGAACCAATCTCCTGGCGGAGGGAGTAAATAGTGTAGTGGGGTGGATTTAAACTTGTAAGGCAGGGGGGTGGATTGACTAATGGGACGGATGTTTTAGAAGTACCAGTGAGTGCAAAAGAGAGAAGATGGCAGTAGGGAAAAGGAAGGCAGAGAAGTCTTAAGTGTTGACAGTGAACAAAAAATGGTTGCCTCCTGAAGGGCAAAAAGAAAGAAGGACTCTCTAAGAAGGGTTAAATTGTATGTGTGTAAATACACGGAGCATAGTGAACAAAATTGGGGAATTGGAAACAGAAATTGCTCTAGGGGCGTATGACAGAGGAGTAGCATTGACATAAACATGGCTCAAGCCAGAACAGAACTGGATACTTAACATCCCAGGTTCTAAGGTTTTTAGTAAGAACAGGGTGGGTAAAACGGGAGGAGGTGCAGCAGTCTTGGTCAAAGATAATCGGCGGGACTCTCCGACCCCACGCCGGGTCGGAGAATCGCCGGGGGCTGGCGTGAATCCCGTTGCTGCCGTGTCCCGAAGTCTCGGCCACCAGAGATTCGGCGGGGGCGGGAATCGCACCGCGCCGGTCGGCGGGCCCACCCCCGCCGATTCTCCGGCCCGCGATGGGCCAAAGTCCCGCTGCTGGAATGCCTGTCCCGCCGGCGTGGATTAAACCACCTTTTGAACAGCGGGGCAAGGCGGCGCAGGAGGGCTACGGTGTCCTGGGAGGGGTGCGGGGCAATCTGGCCCCTGGGGGTGCCCCCACGGTGGCCTGGCCCGCGATCGGGGCCCACCGATCCGCGGGCGGGCCTGTGCCGGGGGGGGCACTCTTCTTCTTCCGCCTTCACCATGGTCTTCACTATGGCAGAGGCGGAAGAGACCCCCTCCCCTGCGCATGCGCGGGGATGACGTCAGGAGTTGCTGACGCTCCCGCGCATGCGCCGACCCGCGTCGCCCGGCGAAGACCTTTCGGCCCCGGCTGACGTGGCGCCAAAGGCCTTCCCCACCAGCCGGCGGAGCGGGAACCGCTCCGGCACGGGCCTAGCCCCTCAAGGTGAGGGCTTGGCCCCTAAATGTGCAGAGACCTCCGCACCTTTGGGGCGGCCCGACACCGGAGTGGTTCCCGCCACTCCATCCCGCCGGGACCCCCCGCCCCGCCGGGTGGGGGAGAATCCCGCCCCAGATCTTGAACGAGATGCAGTTCCTGAATTAGAATCTTTCTGGTTAGAGGTGAGAAACAGGAAGGGAGTGGTGACCTTGTTTGGTATTTACTATCGACCTCCAAATAATGGGAAGGAAGTGGAAGAGAGCATTTGTAGGCATTTTATGGAAACCTGCAGGGCAAGTAGGGTTGTGATAGTTAGCGATCTCAATTACCTCAGAGGGACTGGGAAACAGGTAGAGTATGGGGCATGGAAGGGGAGGAATTCCTTCGGTGTGTGCAGAAGAACATTCTGGAACAGTAAATTTCCAGTCCTACCTGTCATGTTAAGCACACTGAGATAACACGGGCTGCAACTGGATGCAGCTATGACTGAAACAGACTCCAGACCTTGAAGTTAGTACAATTTGATTTATTGAACCTGTCACACAGTTAGCACAGTTCTCTGTGAGTTCGACTCTCTGCTAACCTAAGTGTGATCTCTCTGACTGAATCAGACTAGCTCTTAGCCACGTGCTGTATGCGTTACGTGATATATACTCACTCTGTCGATGTCCCTGGTGGAAAGAGGCAGAGTGTGAGTGCCTCGTGCCTTTTATCGTGGGAAACCATCCCCAAGTGTTCTGCCTGCTGATTGGTTATGCCCTGTTCTCTGTGCTCATTAGCTGCCTGTCTGTATCTCATTATGTGCGTGTCTGCATATCATGACATCTCCCCTTTTGAAATGCTTTTATGCAGCCTATGTGAACGCATTTACATACGTAGGCCCAAAAACTGAGATGGCAGATGGGAACATATGTACATATGAAAACAGGTGTGTAGTGTGGAAAAACAGAACATAGCAAACAAAACAAATGTTCCTAAGTCCAGTCTCTGAGGCTTGCGTCTGATCCTGGTCGACCGCCGGAGAGGTGGTGGTGGGGACAACGGCGCCTTGATAGGCGGGATTGAAGCTCGACTGGTGGCCTCGTGGTTCGAGGTGTCAGGAGGTGGCACAATAACAGATGGAAACAACGAAGAACGTGGTCGCGGGCAGGCAACAGTGCGCAGTGCCCGTCTGTTTCGCCGCACACCAGAGCCATCAGCCAGACGCACAACGTGCAATCGAGGAGCAACCTGGAGCTGGAGCTGACCAGCCTCCATCAGGTAGCTTGATCCGAACAGCATCCGCCGGGGACAGCACAGGTAAATTGGTGGCATGAGCATCATAGCCCTGCTTTTGCCGGTCCCTGGGCGCAATTCCCCGCTCCCGACGACACAAAACGGCCCCAATCGCGATCGATTCAGGGCCCGAAAATGGGCTGGGAGCGGGGCCGCGAGGACCTCGGGGGGCGTGGCGCAAAAGCAGCGTCGTAAGCGTGCGACGCCCGAAACATGCGTCGCTGCGCCATAAATGGCGCGATCCGTGCACAGAAGGACCCAGGAGGAGGAAAAGGAGGAGAGATGGCTGAGCCCCGACGAGCCGCACCGAGGTTCCGGGACACGGACCTGGACACCCTCCTCGATGAGGTTGAAAGCTGAAAGGCCACCCTCTGCCCAAGACGTGGGCATTGCCAGCCGTCCAGTACGGTGAGCGTGAAGTTGGCACCGCTGTGAGTGCTGTGGGGCACACCCCCCGGTTCGGGGACCAGTGTCGGCCTCACTCGGGCTGCCAGGGTAAGTGCCATGAGGGTGCCCCCGCGTCACAACCAACACCCCCCCTCCCCCCCACGAGGGGGGGAAGTGGGGTGGGTGGGTGGGGGGTTCAGGGTGCACAACGCTGTACTCGACCCACATGAGCACCGGGACCCCCTGTGGATAGATGCCATGGCGTGGCTCCAACTGTCTCCTCACCCAGCATTAATATAGCTTATATCTGCACGCCCTGATGATACCCGCCTAATTGTGATGCTTTATCCAACCCCCCCCCCGAGGACAAGACAGCTCACAACCAACGTGAGCGCATGAGAACCGGAGGGGGTTCGCCTGTGGTGCACCCCCTAAATGTTCACGAGCAGAGGGCCCTGGACCTCGCTGGGGGATCTGCCACCCGGGAGGTCGCGACATGCCAGGTCGGAGGCGCAGAAGCAAGTGAGAGAACCCTGCATGTCCTCTCCACCCCCAACCCGTCATCGCCCCCCCCTCACACTCTGGCCACTGCACCCTCGATCCCCTCCCCCCTCACACTCTGGCCACTGCACCCCCAATCCCCTCCCCCCTCACACTCTGGCCACTGCACCCTCGATCCCCTCCCCCCTCACACTCTGGCCACTGCACCCCCAATCCCCTCCCCCCTCACACTCTGGCCACTGCACCCTCGATCCCCTCCCCCCTCACACTCTGGCCACTGCACCCTCGATCCCCTCCCCCCTCACACTCTGGCCACTGCACCCTCGATCCCCTCCCCCCTCACACTCTGGCCACTGCACCCTCGATCCCCTCCCCCCTCACACTCTGGCCACTGCACCCCCGAACCCCTCCCCCTCACACTCTGGCCACTGCACCCTCGGTCCCCTCCCCCCCTCACACTCTGGCCACTGCACCCTCGATCCCCTCCCCCCTCACACTCTGGCCACTGCACCCCCGAACCCCTCCCCCCTCACACTCTGGCCACTGCACCCCCGAACCCCTCCCCCCTCACACTCTGGCCACTGCACCCCCGAACCCCTCCCCCCTCACACTCTGGCCACTGCACCCTCGATCCCCTCCCCCCTCACACTCTGGCCACTGCACCCTCGAACCCCTCCCCCTCACACTCTGGCCACTGCACCCTCGGTCCCCTCCCCCCCTCACACTGGCCACTGCACCCCCAATCCCCTCCCCCTCACACTCTGGCCACTGCACCCTCGATCCCCTCCCCCCTCACACTGGCCACTGCACCCCCAATCCCCTCCCCCCTCACACTGGCCACTGCACCCCCGATCCCCTCCCCCCTCACACTCTGGCCACTGCACCCTCGGTCCCCTCCCCCCCTGACACACTGCCCCCACCACCACCGTACACCCGGCCCAGCGTGTCTAACGAACCCCGTATCGTTGTGTTCCCCAGGGCCAGCCGCCGAACGTCCAGGGTCGTCTCGGCTAAGACACAGCCGACCATCTCCAACCTCAACCGCACCCAGGGACGCACGCCAGAGGGTGGCAGTCGGTCGGACAGGAGGGCCATCCTCTCAGTCCGGGACGCTGGACGGGGACGCACGTATGATGGACAGAGACAATACTGAGGGGCACAAGGCGGACAGTGACGATGACGCACAGAGAACGGCCACACAGTCCACGGATTCACCTGGAGGGCAACATGACATGGGCCGCATGCACCCTGCGCACACCAGACTTCCTAACGGACGATGACCTGGAGCTGGCGGCACTGCTGTCTCCCACACCATCCACCATCGCAGAGACACTCACCTCAGTTGGGCATATAAGTGATGAGGCTCCCGGGTCACGGTCTGTTGCGCACCCCACAGCCGAGCCGGTACAGCAGGTGGAGTTTGGAGCAGCTGAGGGGCTGGATAGTCGGAGGGCAGCCCAGGCCCAGCAAGCAGCTGCCATCCAGACGGTTCCCGGGTTCCTGGATGTACTTGACCCACCCGGACACCGGATGCATGTGGACACCGAGGGACTGAATAACAGGACGAGGGCCATCTTCCAGGACCTGCACACGCAGCTGGAGGAGTCCATTCGCATCCAGGAGCAGGGAGTGGTGCCGCTCATCGCAGCCACCCAGGCCGACACCGCACGGGTGGCGTCCGCGGTGGAGGCAATGGGTGAAACGGTTTTGGCCATTGGTCAGGTTCTGCAAGGCGTTGGGCTTCACGTGCATGCGTCATCCATGGCCCAGGAGAGGGCTGCTCTCTCACAGGCAGCCATCGCACAGAGCCACCACGACATTGCCGCCGCTCTCCGGGCCCTGGCCGAGTCTCACCATGCCATGGCCCGGTCCCAGCAGGCAATGGCACAGTCCCAGCAGTCAGTCGCGGAGAGCATAGACCGCCTGGCGCACGTGATGGATGGCGTCGCGCACTCACAGGTTGCGATGGCACAGTCCCTGGCAGGAATGTCGCACTCCCTGGGCTCCCTCTCTGTGAGCATTCGGACTGTGGTCGATACCGCTGCAGGCCTCCAGGACTGGCAGCGCCAGGTGTCGGGGGTGCGACGGGGCATGTCTCCGATCGCACCTCCGTCCCACAGTGAGGCCCGGGGGCCACCGGGCTCCCCGAGGGAGGAGGAGGTTCTGGGGCCTGTCCCGGGAGCTCCATCAAGGGACTTCCCGGCACACTCGGCCTCCCCACCGTTCCGTCCCTGGCGCATCTGGTGGGCAGCGGGCAGGACAGGGTGGCACCATGCCATCCAGCACGCCCGCCGAGCAGCCTGACCCATGGAAGCCGGGCCACCACAGGAAACGCGTGCCGACGGGGAGCCATGTCGCAGGGCGTGATTCTCAGCAGTCCGCCTCCACTCCTGCTGTACCATCTGGGAACACACCTAGACGTAGTGGGAGGGCCCGTAAGGCAAAGAAGTTAGGAACATAATAAGTTGGCACGGGCGCAGGGCACAGTTTAGTTGTAGGGGGTAGGGCACCTGTATGTGAATGTCACAAATAAACTCACTGTTGCACTTAACCTGTAAGACTCTGTGCTATGCCCGGTGTCGGGGGCTCGTGAGGGTGACCGAGTGGCGCTGGGGTTAACGAACGGGTCTACGTCGGTGCCGGATGTGCTGTCCCTTTCCCCCCTGCCTCCCATAATCGGACACCGTAGTCCTCGGCACTCCAACGCCAGCTACCCCACACGGGCACGTGATGAAATGCCCGTTACGAAGGCTGTGACCACCGGAGTGCATGGTTCAGCTATAGCCATGAGTCAGACCTTGGCTGGCGAATCTGAGCACACAGCTCATCGCAGAGCGGGCCGTCATCATTCAGCATGGCACTGATCACACCCGCTTACCCAATCATCACTGTGCAATCCCGTAGTGCCGCAGTGGTAAGGTGACGTGGAATTGGTGCCGTGTACGCGGTGCGGGGGGGAGGGGAGGGGGGTGCAGTGTGGTGCCCGTGTGCAGGACTGGCGGTGCAAGTGGCAGTGTTCAGCGAATCCCTCCCTCACGGGGCGTCATGTAGGCGTCATGCACACTCCAGGGGTACCTTGCACACACGTGCATGATCTTCATGTGGGGGTCGCACACCACCTGAATTTACAGGGAGTACGCGCCCTTCCTGTTCATGAACACGTCCCTGTCTGAGGTACGCTGCCGGATGGCCACCTGCAGATCTGCGGCTCCAACCACGGCGGTGAACATCGCTGTCTGGTTGGCAACATGGTGACCTGCAGGAGGGTGGTGGGGGGCAGAGAAACGACATGTTACACCGAGGTTCTTCCACACATCGCCAGCCGGGTTGCCTGGGATCCCTGTGTGCCCCAGTGGCCTGGTCACGCTGCAGACACGCAGCCAGCCTAACACCTGGTCACTGTCTGCGCCCAACGGTCACTTCACACCGTCCTCACCAGTCTGCCCCTCGCCTGTGCCCATCAGCCACACGCACCCTGCGGCCGTGTCCTCGTCACCGTCCTGCCATAGCAGGGCGGCTGACATGTGGCATCCGCGGATGAACGACACCCTCCACACTCTCCTCACCCCCCCCCCCCGCACACTCTCCCTCATCCCCCTCCCACCTCCACCCCCCTCTCACCTCCACTCCCTCCCCCCCTCCCACCTCCACTCCCTCCCTCCCCCCCTCCCACCTCCACTCCCTCCCTCCCCCCCCTCCCACCTCCACTCCCTCCCTCCCCCCCTCCCACCTCCACTCCCTCTCTCCCCCCTCCCACCTCCACTCCCTCCCTCCCCCCCTCCCACCTCCACTCCCTCTCTCCCCCCTCCCACCTCCACTCCCTCTCTCCCCCCTCCCCCCCCCCCCCCCGTTGGCCGCAGCGTTCTTGAGGAAGCCGACCCGGTCTCCAGGAGCTCCGGAACAGTCCGCTCACCTCCTCACTGCTCAGCGTCAGCCAGCGCGACTGGCTGGCGACTTTATTTACCAGGTGTGAATGGCGACGGCGTGAACTGGGGTCACGCTGTCGGGACTTCGGTCCATCCGGGCTGGAGAATAGCGGGGGTAGCGGAGAATCGCCATTTTGGGTGTCTCGGCGAATTTCTGGCCCGCGCCGCGCGGAACCCGACGGGGCCGATCTCGCTGCTTGGGTGAATCCCGGGAGGGCGTCGGACCGTCGTCGCGTGGAAAAATGGCGTGCCAGGCGATTCTCCCGACCGGCGCGGCATTGGAGAATCTTGCCCCCTGAGTTTCTGCACCTTTTGCAGCACCGGTAGTTGATCCAGATGACGCAAGTGTACGGCTGGAAGAGTCGTCCGCAGGTCCCTGTTCATCAGGAGTTGAGCCGGTGACATGCCGGTAGACAGAGGGGTCGCCCTGTACGCAAGCAGCGCAAGGGTGACGTCAGAAGCAGAATCCGCGGCCTTGCAGGTGAGTTGCTTCACTCTGTGCACCCCTTTCTCAACCTTCCCGTTGGACTGCGGGTAACATGGGCTGGAAGTGACGTGATGAAACTGACATAGCTGGGAAATCTTGACCACTCTTGGCTGCTGAAGCAAGGACCGTTGTCACTCACGACAGTGAGTGGAATACCATGCCTGGAGAACGTCTCCTTACAGGCCTTGATCACGGTCTGGGATGTGAGCTTCACAACCTCTCGATAGTTGGAAAAATAATCGATGATGAGCACATAATCACGGCCATTGGCGTGAAAGAGGTCGATGCCCACCTTGGACCACGGGGAGGTCACGATTCTGTGCTGCTGAAGCGTCTCCTTGCTCTGGGCTGGCTGGAAGCGTTGACAGGTCGGACAGTTGAGGACTATATTCGAGATGTCCTGACTAATCCCAGGCCAGTAGACAGCCTGCCTGGCTCTGCGTCTGCACTTCTCGACACCCAGATGCCCCTTGTGGATTTGCCGGAGCACCAAGCTCTGGAGACTGAGTGGAATGACAATGCAGTCCAGCTTGAGGAGGATACCATCAACCACCGTCTGGTCGTCCTTCACATTGAAGAATTTAGGGCAGTGCCCTTTTTGCCAGCCATTGGCGAGGTGGCGCATGACGCGCTGCAGAAGCGAATCTTTGGCTGTCTCGCCGCGAATGCGGATCACCTTTTCATCCGACGCCGGGAGGTTGCTGGCCCACAGCTGCACCTGTGATTTGGTCTGTTGGATGAATGCCGGCGGGTCACAGGCAAGGTTATGGAGCGGGACACGGCATCCGCAATAATGAGCTCCTTGCCAGGCGTGTACACGAGCTCAAAGTCGCACCTTCTGAGCCTGAGGAGGATGCGCCACAGCCGAGGCGTCATGTCGTTCAGGTCCTTGTGGATAATGTGGAGCAGAGGCCTGTGGTCCGTCTCGACGGTGAACATCGGCCGGCCGTAGAGATAATCGTGGAACTTGAGAATTCCAGTCAGAAGGCCCAGGCATTCCTTTTCAATTTGGGCGTACCGCTGCTCGGTGGGTGTCATCGCCCGTGATGCGTAGGTAACCTGTGCCCAGGATGAGGTGTCATCGCGCTGGAGCAACACCGCGCCGATGCCTTCCTGGCTCGCACCTGTCGAGATTTTTGTTTCCCTGTCAAGGTTAAAAACTGCCAACACAGGTGCAGTGGTGAGCTTGGCTTTCAGCTCCAACCACTCTGCTTGATGAGCTGCCACTCAAAGGCAGTAGACTTTTTCACCAGGTGTCTGAGGGCCGTGGTGTGTGAGGCCAGGTTTGGGATAAACTTGCCCAAGAAGTTCACCATTCCTAGGAAGCGCAGCACCGCCGTTTTGTCTTCAGGGGTCTTCATGGCTTCAATGGCTTTGACCTTGTCTGCGTCCGGGCGCTCACCCTGCTGAGATATCTGGTCACCCAAGAACTTCAGTGTCGACATGCCAAAGCAACACTTGGCCCTGTTCAGCTTGAGGCTATTGGCATGGATACGGCGGAATACCTGCTGGAGACGAGAGATGTGCTCTTCGTGGGTTGTGGACCAAATGATAACGTCGCCCACGTACACACAAACCCCTTCAATGCCCTCCATCATCTGCTCCATGATTCTATGGAAGATCGCCGAGGCCGAGACGATGCCGAACGGCATACGGTTGTAGCAGTACCTGCCAAACGGTGTGTTGAAGGTGCAGAGCCTTCTGCTGGACTCATCCAGCTGGATTTGCCAGAATCCATGTGACGCATCTAACTTTGTGAAAAACCGTGCATGCGCCATCCCACTTGTTAGTTCCTCCTGCTTCGGGATGGGGTAGTGTTCCCACATTATATTATGGTTGAGATCCTTGGGATCAATACAGATGTGCAGCTCTCCCAAAGGCTTTTTTACACAGACCATCGAGCTGACCCAGTCAGTCGGTTCTGTGACTTTGGAGATGATGCCCTGGTCCTGAAGATCCTTCAACTGCGCCTTCAGGCGCTCCTTCAGTGGACCGGGACCCGGTGTGGAGCGTGGACAACAGGCGTGGCATCAGGCCGCAGCAGAATCTTGTATCGATACGGCAGAGTGCCCATCCCGTCAAACACATCCGGATACTGAGCGAGGATGTCGTCAATGCCGGCTTGAAGATCCACGTTGGCGGAGGTCATGGTGTAGACCCGCTGCACAAGGTTTAGCTGCTTGCATGCCTGTGCGCCGAGCAGGGAGGCCCTGCCTGGCTTGACGATTTCAAAACTTAGCCTTGTGCGAATGCTCCTGTTGGAGACGAGCAGACGGCAGGATCCCAGTGCTGTGATGGCATTGCCGTTATAGTCCAGGAGCTGGCAGGCTGCTGGAAGGAGCTTGGGTGGCTTCTTGATGCGGTTGAAATCTGCCTGTGAAAGGCGATTGGCAGAAGCACCTGTGTCCAGCTGGAACTGGATAGAGCATTGATTTACTTGCATCACCGCTCGCCATTGGTCCGCAGAATCCGCAGTGAGGATGGGCAGCCTCCGTGATGATGTTGGGTGAGGCATGTTCACGTATGGTAATGATGCCCACATGGTCGGGGGACTCCAGGCAATCGTCCTCTGGACTGTAAAGCTGCCAGGATCAGAATCCTGTAAACCTTGCTGGACACTCCGAACGCGCCTGCGTCAGAATTGGGAGCGCTGGCCTCTGACTGGTGGTGTAGACCTGCACAAGGCTGCATAGTGTCTAGGCTTCTCACAATTTAAACAGCACCCGCCTCTTGCAGGGCAGTGTTTCTTTAAGTGGGTGGTGCCACAGTTCGGGCACGTCATGAAGTCGTTACGCTCCGTGCGTCGTCGCACATGCGCAGTGCGGTCGGCAGACGCTCGCACCTGCGCAGTGTGGTGATCGGCCGCTTCGTTATCCCGTTCGCATCGCGCATGCGTGGGGCTCCGGGAAGAGCCTGCGAAATGGCCGCTTTCGTCAAGGCTGAGGCGCTGCATCCGGGCGGTGGCCTGCACACTCTCTGCCTCGTGGGGGGCAGGTTTCTCAGTTTCAGACGATTTGTATTGGGAATACTGATTTTTTGCGTGCTCATGCACTGTGCATGTTTCAATCGCGACTGGCAGGGTCACGTGCTTGATTTTTAAGTGCTGCTCTCTCAGAGGATCAGAGTGAACTCCAAACACAATTTGGTCTCTGATCATGGAGTCAGCAATATCACCAAAGTTGCAGGACAGCGCTAGCAGGCGGAGATTAGTTAGGAAGGAGTTGAAAGATTCATCTTTACCTTGTAGACGTTGTTTGAATGTGTAGCGCTCAAAGATTTCATTGGTGTCCACTTCACAATGATTATCAAACTTGTCCAGCATGGTCTGAAACTTTGTCTTGTCCTGGCCTTCGGTGAAGTTAAACGAGTTAAAGATTTGGATGGCTTGATTCCCCGCAGTTGAGAGGAGAAGCGCGATCCTTCTTGCATCAGATGCACCCTCGAGGTCTGAGGCTTCGATGTACAGCAGAAACCTTTACTTGAAAGTCCACCAGTTGGCACTGAGATTGCCGGAGGTCCACAGCAGTTGAGGAGCCTGGATCTTCTCCATGGTGCCGGGGTGCATTTGCTGCTCGTCACGGAACAGATTGAGGTAAGCCACCTCAGGATAGCAGTCTACTGGTACCATGTTGTGTTAAGCACACTGAGGTAACACGGGCTGCAACTGGATGCAGCTATGACTGAAACAGACTCCAGACCTTGAAGTTAGTACAATTTGATTTATTGAACCTGTCACACAGTTAGCACAGTTCTCTGTGAGTTCAACTCTCTGCTAACCTGAGTGTGATCTCTCTGTCTGACTGAACCAGATTAGCTCTTAGCCACGTGCTGTATGCGTTACGTGATATATACACTGGCTCACTCTGCAGATGTCCCTGGTGGAAAGAGGCAGAGTGTGATTGCCTCATGCCTTTTAAAGTGGGAAACCACCCCCAACTGTTCTGCCTGCTGATTGGTTATGCCCTGTTCTCTGTGCTCATTAGCTGCCTGTCTGTGTCTCATTAGGTGCATGTCTGCATATCATGACACTACCTGGGAGCAAGCTGTGTTGGAAAAGGTCATAGGAATTGAGGCAGGGCAGGTGGAGAACGTCAGAGTGGGGGAGTCAATGGGAAGTAGCGATCATAACATAATACAACTTAATATTAAGTTGGAAAAGGATAAAACTCAGTCATGGATTAAGATGCCAGACTGGAAAAGGGCAGATTTTAGGGGTCTAAAAGTTGAACTGGAGGAGGTTGATTGGAAACACATTTTGGTGGATTAAACATGGGAGACTTTCAAAGGAGAGATGAATAGGGTGCAAGCCAGGTATGTACCCATGAGAAATAAATATGGGGTATCCAAAGCTAGAGTACCCTGAATGACTAAGGATTTAGATGATAAAATGAGGAAGAAAAAAGAGGCATATGATGCATGTCGGATTAATAATCGCAACAGAAATCATGAAGAGTATCTCAAATGTAGGAGAGAGCCTAAAGCTGGAATAAGGAAGGCTAAGAGGAAGAATGAGGAAAGGATTGCAGACTGTGCTAAAGCAAATAGCAACATGTTCTTCAAGCATATTAATGGTAAAAGATTAGTGAAGAATAGAGTGGGGGCCATTAGGGACAAGCAGGATAAACTGCTCACTGAAGCGGAGGGTATGGCAGTGGTACTAAATGAATACTTTGCTTCTGTCTTTAGCAATTTAGAAGATGGTGCCAACGGCCCAGTTGAAACTGTAGGTGTTGAACAACCGAGCAGTATAGTGATAGATTTTTTTTAAAAGGTGCTAAAGAGGCTGGCAGCACTCCAGCTAGAGAAGTCACCAGTTCCGGATCGATTGCACCCTTGATTGCTGAGAGAGGTAAGGGGGCATGTTGTGGAGTCGTTGACAGAAATCTTCCAGGCCTCTCTGAACACAGTCCCGGGGGATTGGAGGATTGCAAATGTGATGCTATTGTTTAAGAAAGGGGTAAAGGATAACCCAGGAAACTACAGACCTGTCAGCTTGACATCAATAGTGGGAAAACTGATGGATGCTATAATACGGGATGAGATAAAAATAAGTTAATACTAAACAGCCAACATGGCTTTGTAAAGGGCAGGTCATGTTTGCCAAATTTAATTAATTGTTTTGACAGGTGACACAGGCAGTGAATGAAGGTAGGGCCATGGATGTTGTATATTTGGACTTTCAGAAAGTATTTGATGCAGTGCCACATGGCAGGCTGGTTAGAAAATTAAAAATGTTTGAGATTGATAAGTTCTTCGCAGCATGGGTTAAAAGTTGGCTATGAGATAGGTAGGTTAGATGAGCACAGTGGGCTAAAAAGCTGGCTTGTAAAGCAAAACAAGGCCAGCAGAGCAGGTTCAATTCCCGGACTAGCCTCCCCGAACAGGTGCCGGAATGTGGCGACGAGGGGCTTTTCACAGTAACTTCATTTGAAGCCTACGTATGACAATAAGCGATTTTCATTTCATTTTATTTCATTATTTGACTGGAGACAAGTTGTAAGTGGTGTTCCCCAGGGCTCAGTGCTGGGGCTCTTGCTTTTTCTGATTTATATTTATAAGTGAGTATTGAGGGCAAAATCTCTAAATTTGCCGATGATACTGAGCAGTGTGAATAGTGAATTGTGAGGATGATGCTGAGCGACTTCAGAAGGACATTGACAAGCTGACCGAATGAGCAGATACCTGACAGATAAACTTCAGTGCAGCGAGCAATGCATTTTGGGCGAAGAAACATGGGGAGACAATACAGGCTCAATGGCACAACTTGGAGGAACGTACAGGAGCAGAGGGACCTCAGGGTTCAAGTGCATAATTGAAACCGCTGTTAAGAAGGCTGATAGAATCCTTGGGTTTTTAAATAAAGGCAAAGAGTATAGAAGCAAGGGAGTGACGCTGCACCTCTACGAATCATTGGTCAGACCACATTTGGAGTATTGTGTTCAGTTCTGGGCCTCTTATTTAAGGAAGGATGTTAAAAGCCTGGAGCGGGTGCAGAGAAGATTTACTACAATGATACCAGGAATGAGGAATTTTAGAAGAAAGATGAGAGAAATTGGGCTTGTTCTCCTTGGAGCAGAGAAGATTAAGAGGCGACTTTATTGAGGTGTTCAAAATTCTGAACAATTTTGACAAGGTAAAGATGGATATTCTGGTGACTTCCGGTGGCGGCTATGAAGGAGTAAGTCACATATTTGGTGGCTTCCATTGGGGTCGGACTTTTGGACCTTTTTCTCCGATTTTCTACCGGACTTGAACTGTAAAACTGAAGACAGAGGGAATTGTGTTCTGAATTCCCACATCGATGCATGGAAAGAAGGACTAGAAGTGCTCGTAAAGGCATAAACAGAAAGACAGAGAAGGCTTGGGCTGAAGCTGCAGCAGGAGACAGCATGGCAGAGGACCGGACCTCTGGTTTGTTGACCCAGCGGTCAACGGAGCAGCTGATGCAAGTTATTCAGGAAGGCTTTGCTGAGCAGAAATAGGACTGCTTGGACCCAATAAAAGAGTTGATTGAGCGTCTGGAGCTTAGATTGGACACCCAAGATTGGGCGACCCAGAAGGTGGAGAAGGCACTGGCTGAGCAGGAGGAACATCAAACTGTGGTGGAGATGGAGGTGGGGTTGCTGAGAGACCAGAAGAAGAAGCTCGTGGAGAAGGTGGAGGACCGAGAGAATAGGTCCCGCCAGCAGAACGTGAGAATCGTTGGGCTCCCGGAGGGGTCCAAAGGAGCGGACACTGGGGCAACATTGCAGGTATGTTTGAGAAGCTGCTGGGGGATGGGGCATTCTCCCAACCCTTGGAGGTGGCGAGGGCTCACCGAGCACTCGCAAGGAAGCAGCGACAGGAAACCCCCCCGAGGGCAATGATGGTGAGATTCCACAGGTACTTGGATAAGGAGCGCATTCTACAGTGGGCCAAGCAGGAACAGAGCTGTAAGTGGGACAATAGTAACCTGCGGGGCTACCAAGACCTGAGTGTGGAGGTGGCCAGGTGAAGAGCAGGCTTCAACCAGATTAGGCCGATCTTTTTTCAGAAAAAGGTGAAGTTCGGACTGTTGTATCCGGCCTGTCTCTGGGTCACGTACAAGGAACAGCACTTTTAATTTGAGTCGCCTGAGGACGCGCTGGACTTGGTGAAAAGGAAAGGACTGGTGGTGGACTGAGAACTTTTGAACTTTGCAGCAACGTTCATGTTTTTTTTTCTTTTAGTTTCTCTGTTCTTAAAAAAAAGTTTCTCGTTTTTCATTTTGTGGAAGAACATAAGAACATAAGAACTAGGAGCAGGAGTCGGCCATCTGGCCCCTCGAGCCTGCTCCGCCATTCAATGAGATCATGGCTGATCTTTTGTGGACTCAGCTCCACTTTCCGGCCCGAACACCACAACCCTTAATCCCTTTATTCTTCAAATAACTATCTATCTTTATCTTAAAAACATTTAATGAAGGAGCCTCAACTGCTTCACTGGGCAAGAAGTTCCATAGATTCACAACCATTTGGGTGAAGAAGTTCCTCCTAAACTCAGTCCTAAATCTACTTCCCCTCATTTTGAGGCTATTGCCCCTAGTTCTGCTTTCACCCGCCAGTATCTATCCTATCTATTCCCTTCAGAATATTATATGTTTCTGTAAGATCCCCCCACATCCTTCTAAATTCCAACGAGTACAGTCCCAGTCTACTCAACCTCTCCTCGTAATCCAACCATCTCAACTCTGGGATTAACCTAGTGAATCTCCTCTGCACAACCTCATGCACCAGTACGTCCTTTCTCAGGTAAGGACACCAAAACTGAACACAATACTCCAGGTGTGGCCTCACTAACACCTTATGCAATTGCAGCATAACCTCCGAAGTCTTAAACTCCATCCCTCTAGCAATGAAGGATAAAACTCCATTTGCCTTCTTAATCACCTGTTGCACCTGTAAACAAACATTTTGTGACTCATGCACTAGCACACCCAGGTCTCTCCGCACAGCAGCATGTTTTAATATTTTATCATTTAAAAAATAATCCCTTTTGCTGTTATTCCGACCAAAATGGATAACCTCACTTTTGTCAACATTGTATTCCATCTGCTAGACCCAAGCCCATTCACTTAACCTATCCAAATCCCTCTGCAGACTTCCAGTATCCTCTGCACATTTTGCTTTACCACTTATCTTAGTGTCGTCTGCAAACTTGGACACATTGCACTTGGTCCCCAACTCCAATTATCTATGTAAATTGTGAACAATTGTGGAACGAAAGAGAAAATGCTGGAAAATCTCAGCAGGTCTGGCAGCATCTGTTGGGAGAGAAAAGAGCTAATGTTTCGAGTCCAATGACGCCTTCGGATTTCGGCGGCAGCGGTGCGCAGGGGCCCTCTGGGAGGTGAGTACTTACTTTAAAACCACTTACCTTTACAGGAGCAGCCCTTTGGATTTCGGCGGCAGCGGTGCGCAGGGGCCCTCTGGGAGGTGAGTACTTACTTTAAAAAGCCTTACCTGGTCCCGTGTCTGTTCTTTTCTGTTTTATTTGTTTTTATATAAGGCGGGAACCGGAAGTTCGACCCGCGGACCTCTGGGAAGTCCCCCCCCCCCCCCCCCCCAACCAATAAATTCTGGTGGAGAGGAAACCCGAGACACTACACGTGTAGTGTCTCCCACCCGCCCTCCTCCTCTAACGTAATAATAAGACCCATTGGTGTAAGGGAAGTGCCATATTATATTATTATTATATTATTAGCATTGTGCAGGTCAAGGTTCGGAGGGGGAGGAGCAGTCTCTGTCAGCGAGAGAACCTGAGAACATCTAAGACACTCAGAAGGTAAGAAGGTAAGTAAGTGATTTTTACTTATTTTTACTTTTATACCTTTTTTCAAATTGTGTGTGTCGGGGGGAAACTGAGGTGACATCACAGAAAAGCTGTGGCCTGAGTGGCTGGTTGGGAATCTACACTCAATTTTAAAAAAAATTAAGTATTTGGTAACTAATTAAACATAATAACTTAATTATAATTTAGAGGATATCTAAGCCAGAGATCGGAGAGTATTATAGTTAGCTATCGCATTTCTATTAGAAATCTAGTGCTAGGAAACAGATAGTTGACAGTAACTTTGAAATTTAAAAAAATATATTTTTAAAAAAAGGCAAATTTTAATTTTAATTAATTAACGCAATGTCAGTTAGAGGGGTGCTGTGCTCTGACTGTGAGATGTGGCAGGTCCGGGAGGCTTCCAGCGTCCCGGATGGCTTCATCTGCAGAAAGTGCACCCAACTGGAGCTCCTCACAGACCGCATGGTTCGGTTGGAGCAGCAATTGGATGCACTTAGGAGCATGCAGGTGGCCGAAAGCGTCATAGATCGCAGTTATGTAAATGTGGTCACACCCAAGGTGCAGGCAGAGAAATGGGTGACCACCAGAAAGGGCAGGCAGTCAGTGCAGGAATCCCCTGTGGTTGTCCCCCTCTCGAACAGGTATACCCCTTTGGATACTGTCGGGGGGGATAGCATATCAGGGGAAAACAGCAGCAGCCAGAGCAGTGGCACCACGGCTGGCTCTGATGTTCAGAAGGGAGGGTCAAAGCGCAGAAGAGTAATAGTAATAGGGGACTCTATAGTCAGGGGCACAGATAGGCGCTTCTGTGGACGTGAAAGAGACTCCAGGATGGTATGTTGCCTCCCTGGTGCCAGGGTCCAGGATGTCTCCGAACGGGCAGAGGGCATCCTGAAGGGGGAGGGAAAACAGGCAGAGGTCATTGTACATATTGGTACTAACGACATAGGCAGGAAGGGGCATGAGGTCCTGCAGCAGGAGTTCAGGGAGCTAGGCAGAAAGTTAAAAGACAGGACCTCGAGGGTTGTAATCTCGGGATTACTCCCTGTGCCACATGCAAGTGAGGCTAGAAATAGGAAGATAGAGCAGATAAACACGTGGCTAAACAGCTGGTGTAGGAGGGAGGGTTTCCATTATCTGGACCACTGGGAGCTCTTCCGGGGCAGATGTGACCTGTATAAGAAGAAGGGGTTGCATCTAAACCGGAGAGGCATAAATATCCTGGCCGCGAGGTTTGCTAGTGTCACACGGGAGGGTTTAAACTAGTATGGCAGGGGGGTGGGCACGGGACCAATAGGTCAGAAGGTGAGAGCATTGAGGGAGAACTAGGGAATAGGGACAGTGTGGCTCTGAGGCAGAGCAGACGGGGAGAAGTTGCTGAACACAGCGGGTCTGGTGGCCTGAAGTGCATATGTTTTAATGCAAGGAGCATTACGGGTAAGGCAGATTGGATTAGTACTTAGAGCTTGGATTAGTACTTGGAACTATGATGTTGTGGCCATTACAGAGACCTGGTTGAGGGAAGGGCAGGATTGGCAGCTAAACATTCCAGGATTTAGATGTTTCAGGCGGGATAGAGGGGGATGTAAAAGGGGAGGTGGAGTTGCGCTACTTGTTCGGGAGAATATCACAGCTGTACTGCGAGAGGACACCTCAGAGGGCAGTGAGGCTATATGGGTAGAGATCAGGAATAAGAAGGGTGCAGTCACAATGTTGGGGGTATACTACAGGCCTCCCAACAGCCAGCGGGAGATAGAGGAGCAGATAGGTAGACAGATTTTGGAAAAGAGTAAAAACAACAGGGTTGTGGTGATGGGAGACTTCAACTTCCCCAATATTGACTGGGACTCACTTAGTGCCAGGGGCTTAGACGGGGCGGAGTTTGTAAGGAGCATCCAGGAGGGCTTCTTAAAACAATATGTAGACAGTCCAACTAGGGATGGGGTGGTACTGGACCTGGTATTGGGGAATGAGCCCGGCCAGGTGGTAGATGTTTCAGTAGGGGAGCATTTCGGGAACAGTGACCACAATTCAGTAAGTTTTAAAGTACTGGTGGACAAGGATAAGAGTGGTCCTAGGACGAATGTGCTAAATTGGGGGAAGGCTAATTATAACAATATTAGGCGGGAACTGAAGAACATAGATTGGGGGTGGATGTTTGAGGGCAAATCAACATCTGACATGTGGGAGGCTTTCAAGTGGCAGTTGAAAGGAATACAGGACCGGCATGTTCCTGTGAGGAAGAAAGATAAATAAGGCAATTTTCGGGAACCTTGGATGACGAGTGATATTGTAGGCCTCGTCAAAAAGAAAAAGGAGGCATTTGTCAGGGCTAAAAGGCTGGGAACAGACGAAGCCTGCGTGGAATATAAGGAAAGTAGGAAGGAACTTAAGCAAGGAGTCAGGAGGGCTAGAAGGGGTCATGAAAAGTCATTGGCAAATAGGGTTAAGGAAAATCCCAAGGCTTTTTACACGTATATAAAAAGCAAGAGGGTAGCCAGGGAAAGGATTGGCCCACTGAAGGATAGGCAAGGGGATCTATGTGTGGAGCCAGAGGAAATGGGCGAGGTACTAAATGAATACTTTGTATCAGTATTCACCAAAGAGAAGGAATTGGTAGATGTTGAGTCTGGAGAAGGGGGTGTAGATAGCCTGGGTCACATTGTGATCCAAAAAGACGAGGTGTTGGGTGTCTTAAAAAATATGAAGGTAGATAAGTCCCCAGGGCCTGATGGGATCTACCCCAGAATACTGAAGGAGGCTGGAGAGGAAATTGCTGAGGCCTTGACAGAAATCTTTGGATCCTCGCTGTCTTCAGTGGATGTCCCGGAGGACTGGAGAATAGCCAATGTTGTTCCTCTGTTTAAGCAGGGTAACAAGGATAATCCCGGGAACTACAGGCCGGTGAGCCTTACTTCAGTGGTAGGGAAATTACTGGAGAGAATTCTTCGAGATAGGATCTACTCCCATTTGGAAGCAAATGGACGTATTAGTGAGAGGCAGCACGGTTTTGTGAAGGGGAGGTCGTGTCTCACTAACTTGATAGAGTTTTTCGAGGAGGTCACTAAGATGATTGATGCAGGTAGGGCAGTAGATGTTGTCTATATGGACTTCAGTAAGGCCTTTGACAAGGTCCCTCATGGTAGACTAGTACAAAAGGTGAAGTCACACGGGATCAGGGGTGAGCTGGCAAGGTGGATACAGAACTGGCTAGGCCATAGAAGGCAGAGAGTAGCAATGGAGGGATGCTTTTCTAATTGGAGGGCTGTGACCAGTGGTGTTCCACAGGGATCAGTGCTGGGACCTTTGCTCTTTGTAGTATATATAAATGATTTGGAGGAAAATGTAACTGGTCTGATTAGTAAGTTTGCAGACGACACAAAGGTTGGTGGAATTGCGGATAGCGATGAGGACTGTCGGAGGATACAGCAGGATTTAGATTGTCTGGAGACTTGGGCGGAGAGATGGCAGATGGAGTTTAATCCGGACAAATGTGAGGTAATGCATTTTGGAAGGTCTAATGCAGGTAGGGAATATACAGTGAATGGTAGAACCCGCAAGAGTATTGAAAGTCAAAGAGAACTAGGAGTACAGGTCCACAGGTCATTGAAAGGGGCAACACAGGTGGAGAAGGTAGTCAAGAAGGCATACGGCATGCTTGCCTTCATTGGCCGGGGCATTGAGTATAAGAATTGGCAAGTCATGTTGCAGCTGTATAGAACCTGAGTTAGGCCACACTTGGAGTATAGTGTTCAATTCTGGTCGCCACACTACCAGAAGGATGTGGAGGCTTTAGAGAGGGTGCAGAAGAGATTTACCAGAATGTTGCCTGGTATGGAGGGCATTAGCTATGAGGAGCGATTGAATAAACTCGGTTTGTTCTCACTGGAACGAAGGAGGTTGAGGGGAGACCTGATAGAGGTATATAAAATTATGAGGGGCATAGACAGAGTGGATGGTCAGAGGCTTTTCCCCAGGGTAGAGGGGTCAATTACTAGGGGGCATAGGTTTAAGGTGAGAGGGGCAAGGTTTAGAGTAGATGTACGAGGCAAGTTTTTTACGCAGAGGGTAGTGGGTGCCTGGAACTCGCTACCGGAGGAGGTAGTGGAAGCAGGGACGATAGGGACATTTAAGGGGCATCTTGACAAATATATGAATAGGATGGGAATAGAGGGATACGGACCCAGGAAGTGTAGAAGATTGTAGTTTAGTCGGGCAGCATGGTCGGCACGGGCTTGGAGAGCCAAAGGGCCTGTTCCTGTGCTGTACAGTTCTTTGTTCTTTGTTCTTTGTTCTTTGACTCTTTGTCAGAGCTTTGACAAAGAGTCATCGAACTCGAAACTTTAGCTCTTTTCTCTCCCTACAGATGCTGCCAGACCTGCTGAGATCTTCCAGCATTTTCTCTTTTATTTCAGATCCCAGCATCCGCAGTAATTTGCTTTTATCCAGTGAACAGTTGGAGGCCCAACACTGATCCCTGAGGGACACCACTAGCTACGATTGCCAGCCAGAGAAACACTCATTAATCCCCACTCTTTGCTTTGTTTAATTAACCAATCCTCTATCCATGCTACGACTTTACCCTTAATGCCATGCATCTTTATCTAATGCAGCAACTTTTGTGTGGCACCTTGTCAAACGCTTTCTGGAAATCCAGAAATACCTCATCCATTGGCTCCCCGTTATTTACCGCCCCGGTAATGTCCTCAAAAAATTCTACTCAATTAGTTAGGCATGACCTGCCCTTTATGAACTCATGCTGCATCTGCCCAATGGGACAATTTCCATCCAGATGCTTCGCTATTTCTTCCTTGATGATAGATTCCAGCATCTTCCCTACTACCGAAGTTAAGCTCACTGGCCTATAATTACCCGCTTTCTCCCTACCTCCTTTTTTAAACAGCGGTGTCACATTTGCAAAATTTCCAATCCGCCGGGACCACCCCAGAGTCTAGTGAATTTTGGTCAATTATCACTAGTGCATTTGCGATTTCCCTAGCCATCTCTTTTAGCACTCTGGGATGCATTGCATTAGGGCCAGGAGACTTGTCTACCTTTAGCCCCATTAGCTTGCCCATCACTACCTCCTTCGTGATAACAATCGTTTAAGGTCCTCATCTGGGCCTAATTTCCATCATTCACTGGCATGTTATTTATGTCTTCCACTGTGAAGAACGACCCAAAAAACCTGTTCAGTTCCTCAGCCATTTCCTCATCTCCCATTATTAAATCTCCCTTCTCATCCTCTAAAGGACCAATATTTACCTTAGCCACTCTTTTTTGTTTTATATACTTGTAGAAACCTTTACTATCTGTTTTTATATTCTGAGCAAGTTTACTCTCATAATCTATCTTACTCTACTTTATAGCTTTTTTAGTAGCTTTCTGTTTCCCCCTAAAGATTTCCCAGTCCTCTCGTCTCCCACTGATCTTTGCCACTTTGTATGCTTTTTCCTTCAATTTGATACTCTCCCTTATTTCCTTAGATATCCACTGTTTGTAGTGCCTTCTGTATTGATTTGGGACCAGTGGCAGAGCTGAGTGAGTTAAGGTTTTCATTTGCACTGTTGGGGGATGGAGGCTTGTTTATCATAGATTATCATCGAATTTACAGTGCAGAAGGAGGCCATTCAGCCCATTGAGTCTACACCGGCTCTTGGAAAGAGCACCCTACCCAAGGTCAACATCTCCACCCTATCCCCATAACCCAGTAACCCTCCCCAACACTAAGGGCAGTTTTTGGACACTAAGGGCAATTTATCACGGCCAATCCACCTAACCTGCACATCTTTGGACTGTGGGAGGAAACCGGAGCACCCGGAGGAAACCCACGCACACACGGGGAGGATGTGCAGACTCCGCACAGACAGTGACCCAAGCCGGAATCGAACCTGGGACCCTGGAGCTGTGAAGTAATTGTGCTATCCACAATGCTACCGTGCTGATTTTGGTGTCTTTGTGGCAGACAATTGTGTGGGGATTGTTTGATGTTAGAGTATGTTTGTATGAGTGGGGGGAGAGGGGGGGGGAGGGTGGGGAGGGAACAATAGGTGGGAGACTATTCGGCACCAGGGATGGGGGCCACCAAGTTAGTTGGCGGGCTAGCTCACGGAAGCGCATTGGGGGGTGCGCATATGTTTGGTTTATCAAAGGGGTTGGGTTACAGAGTGTTGTTACTGGGGGGAGGGGGGAGGGGAGGAAAATGTTCTGCTGATGAGGGAGGGACTTGGGCCAATGGACAGAGAGGAGGCTGGGGGCGGAAGCTGCCTGGGGGCGGGCTGGTGGAGGCGCAGAGCATGGGCTACGTAAAAAAGGGAATGGCTGATCGGCGAAGGTGGTGGGGCAATGAGCCCCCCAACTAGACTGATCACCATGGAGATTTGGGCAGCTGAGGGTGAAGGAGTTCTCCTTCTACTCACACGGGCATACAGTGTACTCCCGGATCGATTTCTTCATTTTGACCAGGGCCTTACTGGCAGGGGTTGTGGATACGGGGTACTCGGCGATCACAATCTCAGATCATGCTCCGCACTGGGTTGACCTACAGGTTAGTAACGACAGTAACCAGCGCCCGCACTGGAGGGTAGATGTGGGACTTTTGGCTGACGAAGGGGTGTGCGAGCGGCTGAGGAAATGTATTCAGAACTACCTGCAGGTCAACGACAAGTTGGAAATTTCAGCATCGATGGCATAGGGAGAAGATGAACAGGGCAGAGATGGACCGACTGGTTAAGGAGATACTACAGATCGATAGGAGGTATGCGGAGACCCCAGAGGCAGGGATTTTAAGGGAACAGCAGAGGCTACAGGAGGAGTTCGGCTTGTTAACCACAGGGAGGTCGGTGGAGCAGCTGAGAAAGAAGAGGGGGGCGATCTATGAGTATGGAGAGAAGGCCAGCAGAATGCTTACACAGCAGCTTAGAAAAGAGGGAGGCAGCCAGGGAGATAGGGAAAGTAAATGACGGAGATGGGAACCTGGTTGGAGATTCAGCAGGAGTATATAAGGCGTTTAGGGGTTTCTACAGTTGGCTGTATAGGTTGGAACCCCCTACGGGGCCAGAGGGGATGAGGCACTTCTTGGGGGGGCTGAATTTCCCAAAGATGGGCGGGGAGCTGGTAGAAGGGCTGGGGGCCCCGATCGGGTTGGAAGAGATAGTGGAGGGGCTGAAGGCCATGCAGTCGGGTAAAGCCCTGGGGCCGGACGGGCACCCAGTGGAGTTTTATAAAACGTTTTCTGGGATATTGGGGCCGGTGTTGATGAGGAAGTTCAATGAGGCGAGGGAACATAGAACATAGAACATAGAACTATACAGCGCAGTACAGGCCCTTCGGCCCACGATGTTGCACCAAAACAAAAGCCATCTAACCTACACTATGCCATTATCATCCATATGTTTATCCAATAAACTTTTAAATGCCCTCAATGTTGGCGAGTTCACTACTGTCGCAGGTAGGGCATTCCACGGCCTCACTACTCTTTGCGTAAAGAACCTACCTCTGACCTGTGTCCTATATCTATTACCCCTCAGTTTAAAGCTATGTCCCCTCGTGCCAGCCATTTCCATCCGCGGGAGAAGGCTCTCACTGTCCACCCTATCCAACCCCCTGATCATTTTGTATGCCTCTATTAAGTCTCCTCTTAACCTTCTTCTCTCCAACGAAAACAACCTCAAGTCCATCAGCCTTTCCTCATAAGATTTTCCCTCCATACCAGGCAACATCCTGGTAAATCTCCTCTGCACGCGCTCCAAAGTCTCCACGTCCTTCCTATAATGCGGTGACCAGAACTGTACGCAATACTCCAAATGCGGCCGTACCAGAGTTCTGTACAGCTGCAACATGACCTCCTGACTCCGGAACTCAATCCCTCTACCAATAAAGGCCAACACTCCATAGGCCTTCTTCACAACCCTATCAACCTGGGTGGCAACTTTCAGGGATCTATGTACATGGACACCTAGATCCCTCTGCTCATCCACACTTCCAAGAACTTTACCATTAGCCAAATATTCCGCATTCCTGTTATTCCTTCCAAAGTGAATCACCTCACACTTCTCTACATTAAACTCCATTTGCCACCTCTCAGCCCAGCTCTGCAGCTTATCTATATCCCTCTGTAACCTGCTACATCCTTCCACACTATCGACAACACCACCGACTTTAGTATTGTCTGCAAATTTACTCACCCACCCTTCTGCGCCTTCCTCTAGGTCATTGATAAAAATGACAAACAGCAACGGCCCCAGAACAGATCCTTGTGGTACTCCACTTGTAACTGAACTCCATTCTGAACATTTCCCATCAACCACCTTTCAGCTAGCAAGAGGGGTCCTGCCCCCTACAATGTCACAGGCTACGATTTCACTGATTCTGAAGCGGTACAAGAACCCGGAGCTGTGTGGGTCCTACAGGCCGATATCCCTGTTGAATGTGGATGCCAAACTGCTGGCCAAAAGTTTGTCCTCCAGGATTGAGGATTGTGTTCCGGACGTTATTGGTGAGGATCAGACGGGGTTTGTTAAGAGTAGGCAGTTGGTGGCCAATGTAAGAAGGCTGATAAATGTGATCATGATGCCCCCGGAAGGTAGGGAGGTGGAGGTAGTGATCGTAATGGAATCAAAAATGGCTTTTGATCGGGTAGAATGGGATTATCTGTGGGGGATACTGGGACGGTTTGGATATGGGCAGGGCTTTATTGACTGGGTCAGGTTGCTGTACCAGGCTCCTGTGGCATGTGTACGGACGAATAAGACAACATCGGACTATTTTGGACTGCAACGGGGGACGAGACAGGGATGCCCCCTCTTCCCACTGTTGCTCGCGCTAGCTATCGAGCCATTGGCAATTGCTTTGAGAGCCTCAAGGAGCTGGAAGGGGCTGGTCCGGGGGAGGTGGGGTGGGGGGGGGGGGGGGGGGGGTGGAGCACAGAGTCTCTCTCTATGCAGACGACTTGCTTCTGTATGTATCGGACCCATTGGAGGGGATGGAAGAAATCATGAGGATTCTAGGAGAATTTGGCGGTTTTCGGGGTATATGCTAAATATGGGGAAAAGTGAGATGTTTGCAATCCAGGCGAGGAGACAGGAGGGGTGATTGGGGGAGCTGCCGTTTAGATAAGTAGGGGGAACCTTCGGTACCTGGGCATTCAAGTGGCGCGGGAATGGGACCGGCTGCACAAACTAAATCTGGCCCGGCTAGTGGACCAAGTGAAGGACGATTTTCGGAGATGGGATGCGCTCCCGTTGTCATTAGCTGGGAGGGTGCAGACGATGAAGATGACGGTCCTCCCGAGATTCCTGTTCGTGTTTCAATGTTTCCCCATCATTATTCCGCGGTCCTTTTTTAAAAGGGGCAACAAAGTGATCTCTAGTTTTGTTTGGGCGGGCAAGACCCCGCGGGTAAGGCAGGTAATGCTTGAGCGGAGTCGGGGAGAGGGCGGGCTGGCGCTGCCAAATTCTAGCAACTATTACTGGGCGGCGAATATAGCCATGATCAAGAAGTGGGTGGTGGGGAGGGGTTGGCATGGGAGCGTATGGAGGCGGCTTCATGCAAGGGCACCAGCTTGGGGGCGTTGGCAACTGCACCTCTGCCGTTCCCACCGGCACGGTACTCCACCAGCCCCGTGGTGGTGGCGGCCCTGAGAGTCTGAGGGCAATGGAGGAGACATGTGGGAGCAGAGGGAGCATCGGTCTGGTCCCTAATCTGTAATAATCACCGGTTTGCCCCGGGAAGTATGGATGGGGGGTTCCGGATATAGCGGAGAGCAGGGATTGAGAGGATGGGGGATATGTTTATAGAGGGGAGCTTTCCGAGTATGAGGGCGCTGGAGGAGAAGTTTGGGTTGGTGAGGGGAAACAAATTCAGGTATCTGCAGGTGCGGGACTTCCTTCGTAAACAGGTGTCAACCTTCCCGCTCCTACCGCTGAGGGGGATTCAGAACAGGATAGTTTCCAGAGGGCGGGTTGGAGAAGGGAGCGTCTCGGACATTTACAAGGAACTTATGGGGTCAGAGGAGACGCAGACCGAAGAGCTGAAGTGCAAGTGGGAGGAGGTGCTGGGAGGAGAGATGGAGGATGGTCTATGGGCGGACGCATTGAGTAGAGTCAACGCGTCCACAACATGTGCCAGGCTCAGCCTGATACAATTTAAGGTCGTTCACTGGGCTCACATGACAGTGGCCCGGATGAGCAGATTCTTTGGGGTGGAAGACAGGTGTGCAAAATTGTGCGGGAGGACCAGCGAACCATGTCCACATGTACTGGGCATGTCCGAAGCTTAGGGGATTTGGGCAGGGGTTTGAGGACGTCATGTCCACGGTGTTAAAAACAAGGGTGGCACCGAGTCCAGAGGTGGCGATTTTCGGGGTGTCGGAAGACCCGGGAATCCAGGAGGAGAAAGAGGCAGACGTTCTGGTATTTGCTTCCCTGGTAGCCCAGAGACAGATACTATTAGATTGGAGGGACTCAAATTCCCTGAAGTCGGAGACCTGGCTATCGGATATGACGAGCTTTCTTTGTTTGGAGAAAATCAAGTTTGCTTTGAGAGGGTCACTGTTAGGGTTCGCCCGGAGGTGGCAACCGTTCGTCGACTTCTTCGCTGAAAATTAATCGTCAGCAGAAGTGGGGGGGGGGGGGGGGTTAGTTTAGCTTCGAGTAGGGGGTTAATAAAGGTGGGACCTGTATGGGAGACGGCTTTTGCACTATGTTTATAGTTTCATGTACATGTTTATTGTGTTGTAGTTAGAATACTAAAAAATACCTCAATTAAATGTTTATTAAAAAAAAAAGATGGATATTCTGTTTTCACCATCTGGTATGTCCAGGACTAGAGGTCAGCAAAAATCTCAGAGTGAGATGAGGAGAAATTTCATTACTCAGAGAATTGTTGGGGTTTGGAATGCATTGCCTGGGAGTGTGGTGAAGGTGAATTCCATCGGAGGTTTCAAAAGAGAGCTGGATATATCTTTGAATGTGATGAACTTAGAGGGCTACAGAGGTAGAGTGCGGTAAATAACAACAATAATTATGAGGGGCATGGACAGGGTGGATAGGGAATAGCTGTTCCCCTTAGTTGAAGGGTCAGTTATGAGGGGGGCACAAGTTCAAGGCATGTTGAGCCAGAGGAAATGGGCGAGGTACTAAATGAGCACTTTGCATCAGTCTTCACCAAAGAAAAGGACTTTGTGGAAGATGATTCTTGGGTAGAGTGTGTGGATAGTTTGGGTCATGTTGACATCAAAAAGGAGGAGGTATTGGGTGTTTTAAAATAGAAAGGTCTCCAGGGCCGGATAGGATTTACCCCAAAATACTGAGGGAAGCAAGGGACGAAATTGCTGGGGTCGCGACTGACATCTTTGTATCCTCATTGGGTACAACCAGTACAGGACTGACGAATAGCTAATGTGGTACCGCTGTTTAAGAAAGGTAGCAGGGGTAATCCAGGAGACCATAGACCGGTGAGCCTCACATCGGTAATCGGCAAATTATTGGAGAGAATTCTCAGGGACAGGATTTATACCCATTTGGAAACAAATGGACCCATTAGCGATCGACAGCATGGTTTTGTGAAGGGAGGTTGTGCTTCATTAACTTGCTTGAGTTTTTTGAGAGGTGACAAAGTTGATTGATGAGAGGAGGGCGCTGGATGTTTTTTGCATGGACTTCAATAAAGCCTTTGACAAGGTGCCTCATGGCAGATTGGTACAATAAGTGAAGTCACACGGGATCAGAGATGAGCTGCAAAATGTTACAGAACTGGCTCGGTCACAGAAGGCAGAGGGTAGCAGTAGAAGGGTGTTTTTCTGAATGGAATGTTGTGACTAGTGGAGTTCCACGGTGATCGGTGCTGGGGGCCTCTGTTATTTGTAGTGTACATAAACGATTTGGAGGAAAATGTAGCTGGTCTGATTAGTCAGTTCGTGGATGACACCAAGGTTGGTGGAGTGGCAGATAGTGTTGAGGATTGTCAGAGGATACAGCAGGACATAGATAGGTTGGAGACTTGGGCAGAGAAGTGGCAAATGGAGTTTAATCCAGGCAAATGTGAGTTAATGCATTTTGGTAGGTCCAACATAGAGGGGAAATACACAGTAAATGGCAAACCTCTTAGGAATATAGAAAGTCAGAGGGATATGTGCATACAGGTCCACAGATCTTTGAAAGTGGCAATACAAGTAACAAGGTAGTTAAGAAAGCATAAGGAATGAAAGGAATGATTGCCTTCATTGGACAAGTATAAAAATTGGCAAGTCATGCTATTGTTGTAAAGAACGTTAATAAGACTGCACTTGAAATATTGCACACAATTCTGGTCGCCACACTGTCAGAAGGATGTGGAGGCTTTGGAGAGGGTGCAGAGGAGGGAGACCAGGATGTTGCCTGGTCAGGAGAGTGTTAGCTATGCAGAGAGGCTGAACAGATTCCGATTGTTTTCATAGAACGAGGGAGGTTGAGGGGCGACCTGATAAAGGTTTACAAGATTATGAGGGGCATGGATAGAGTGGATGGGCAGGCACTCTTTCCCAGGGTAGAAGTGTTAGTCACTAGGGTCCATGCTGCAAAGTTGAGAGGAGATGAGCGAGGCAGGTATTTTTACACAGAGGGTGGTGAGTGCCTGGAATGCACTGCCTGGGGAGGTTGTGGAAGCATATAAAAGGCATCTCGACAAATAAATGGATAGGATGGTTATAGATGGATATAGCACTTGGAAGTGCCGAGGGTGTTGGCCAAGGTTGGTATCACAGGCTTGGAGGGCTGAAGAATGTTCCTGTGCTTTTTGTTTCTTTGTTCAAACTGCTTTTTCTGCACTATTATTTTTTGATTCTGTGATAACACAATACAAAATTAAGTGGAGTAAATAAAGAGCAGAGGAGATTGGGACAAAGAATTAAAAGGGCCAAGTGAGTAAATGAGAAAACATTGACACAAAAGGACACATAGAAACGTTTTATAAAAATGCAAATAATAAATGGTTAGCCAAAGGAAGAAAAATGCAGAAAAAGAGAATGTTGCCCATTTTGCAGTAGAGGTGAGGGTCGCAGAGAAATTTAATTCATTAAAGGTACATAAATATGATTTCTTTTGAGCCTTTCGCAGTTAAAGGAGAAAATAACCACGCAATCTGGATGGGTTGCATGATAAATGCTCTTGGAAGGAATGTGGAAACCAGAGAGGCTACAGCCTTGTCTTTCATTCATCCCTGGATACAGCAATAATGTACCGCAGCACGGTAGCATTGTGGATAGCACAATTGCTTCACAGCTCCAGGGTCCCAGGTTCGATTCCGGCTTGGGTCACTGTCTGTGCGGAGTCTGCACGTCCTCCCCGTGTGTGCGTGGGTTTCCTCCGGGTGCTCCGGTTTCCTCCCACAGTCCAAAGACGTGCAGATTAGACCATAAGACATAGGAGCGGAAGTAAGGCCATTCGGCCCATCGAGTCCACTCCACCATTCAATCATGGCTGATTTCAACTCCATTTACCCGCTCTCTCTCCATAGCCCTTAATTCCTTGAGAAATCAAGAATTTATCAACTTCTGTCTTAAAGACACTCAACGTCCCGGCCTCCACCGCCCTCTGTGGCAATGAATTCCACAGACCCACCACTCTCTGGCTGAAGAAATTTCTCCTCATCTCTGTTCTAAAGTGACTCCCTTTTATTCTAAGGCTGGGCCCCCAGGTCCTAGTCTCCCCTGCTAATGGAAACAACTTCCCTACATTCACCCTATCTAAGCCATTCATTATCTTGTAAGTTTCTATTAGATCTCCCGTCAACCTCCTAAACTCCAATGAATATAATCCCAGGATCCTCAGACGTTCATCGTATGTTAGGCCTCCCATTCCTGGGATCATCCGTGTGAATCTCCGCTGGACCCGCTCCAGTACCAGTATGTCCTTCCTGAGGTGTGGGGCCCAAAATTGCTCACAGTATTCTAAATGGGGCCTAACTAATGCTTTATAAAGCTTCAGAAGTACATCCCTGCTTTTATATTCCAAGCCTCTTGAGATGAATGACAACATTGCATTTGCTTTCTTAATTGCGGACTCAACCTGCAAGTTTACCTTTCGAGAATCCTGGACTAGGACTCCCAAGTCCCTTTGCACTTCAGCATTATGAATTTTGTCACCGTTTAGAAAATAGTCCATGCCTCTATTCTTTTTTCCAAAGTGCAAGACCTCGCACTTGCCCACATTGAATTTCATCAGCCATTTCTTGAACCACTCTCCTAAACTGTCTAAATCTTTCTGCAGCCTCCCCACCTCCTCCATACTACCTGCCCCTCCACCTATCTTTGTATCATCGGCAAACTTAGCCAGAATGCCCCCAGTCCCGTCATCTAGATCGTTAATATATAAAGAGAACAGCTGTGGCCCCAACACTGAACCCTGTGGGACACCACTCGTCACCGGTTGCCATTCCGAAAAAGAACCTTTTATCCCAACTCTCTGCCTTCTGCCTGACAGCCAATCATCAATCCATGTTAGTAGCTTGCCTCGAATACCATGGGCCCTTATTTTACTCAGCAGTCTCCCGTGAGATAGATAACATCCATTGGCTCTCCTTGGTATAACCTATTTGTTATCTCTTCAAAGAACTCTAACAGGTTTGTCAGGCACAACCTCCCCTTACTAAATCCATGCTGATTTGTCCTAATCTGACCCTGCACTTCCAAGAATTTAGAAATCTCATCCTTAACAATGGATTCTAGAATCTTGCCAACAACCGAGGTTAGGCTAATTGGCCTATAATTTTCCATCTTTTTCCTTGTTCCCTTCTTGAACAGGGGGGTTACAACAGCGATTTTCCAATCCTCTGGGACTTTCCCTGACTCCAGTGACTTTTGAAAGATCATAACTAACGCCTCCACTATTTCTTCAGCTATCTCCTTTAGAACTCTAGGATGTAGTCCATCTGGGCCCGGAGATTTATCAATTTTTAGACCTCTTAGTTTCTCTAGCACTTTCTCCTTTGTGATGGCTACCATATTCAACTCTGCCCCCTGACTCTCCGGAATTGTTGGGATATTACTCATGTCTTCTACTGTGAAGACTGACGCAAAGTACTTATTTAGTTCCTCAGCTATTTCCTTGTCTCCCATCACAAAATTACCAGCGTCATTTTGGAGCGGCCCAATGCAACTTTTGCCTCCCGTTTGTTTTTAATGTATTTAAAGAAACTTTTACTATCATTCCTAATGTTACTGGCTAGCCTACCTTCATATTTGATCCTCTCTTTCCTTATTTCTCTTTTTGTTATCCTCTGTTTGTTTTTGTAGCCTTCCCAATGTTCTGACTTCCCACTACTCTTTGCCACATTATAGGCTTTCTCTTTTGCTTTGATGCATTCCCTAACTTCCTTTGTCAGCCATGGCTGCCTAATCCCCCCTCTGATAACCTTTCTTTTCTTTGGGGTGAACCTCTGTACTGTGTCCTCAATTACTCCCAGAAGCTCCTGCCATTGCTGTTCTACTGTCTTTCCCACTAGGCTCTGCTCCCAGTCGATTTTCGTCAGTTCCTCCCTCATGCCCCTGTAGTTACCTTTATTTAACTGTAACACCTTTACATCTGATTCTACCTTCTTTCTTTCAAATTGGAGATTGAATTCTACCATATTATGATCACTGCCTCCTAAGTGCTCCCTTACTTTAAGATCATTAATCAAGTCTGGCTCATTATATAACACTAAGTCCAGAATGACCTGTTCCCTCGTGGGCTCCATCACAAGCTGTTCCAAAAAGCCCTCTTGTAAACATTCAATGAATTCCCTTTCCTTAGGTCCACTGGCAGCATTATTTACCCAGTCACCTGCATATTGAAGTCCCCCATGATCACTGTGACCTTGCCTTTCTGACATGCACTTTCTATTTTGTGGTGCATTTTGTGCCCCCGGTCCTGACCACTGTTAGGAGGCCTGTACATAATTCCCATTATGGTTTTTTTGCCTTTGTGGTTCCTCAACTCTACCCACACAGACTCCACATCATCTGATCCTATGTCATTTAGTGCTATTGATTTAATTTCATTCCTAATTAACAAGGCAACCCCGCTCCCTCTGCCCACCTCCCTGTCTTTTCGATAGGTTGTGAATCCTTGGATGTTTAAATGCCAGTCCTGAACCCCCTGCAACCACGTCTCTGTGATGCCTACCACATCATACCTGCCAGTCACAATCTGGGCCACAAGCTCATCTACCTTGTTCCGTACACTGCGCGCATTTAAATATAGCACCTTTAATTCTCTATTGACCGTCCCTTTTTGTTTTCTTAGTGTGGTGGACCTTGGTTTACTGAGCCTTTCCATACACTGTGCCATATTTTGTGGGATGGGGACTATCGTAACCTCTCCTGAGTTTTGTCTTTTCGTGCTTTTTTGTATTCCTAAGCAGCTACGCTTCCCACTGATTACTTCACCTCTTGGTTCCCTGACTTTCCCTTCCCCCCCAATCTTTAGTTTAAAGTCCTATTGACCACCCTATTTACTCTTTTCGCCAGAACACTGGTCCCAGCTCGGTTCAGGTGGAGACCATCCCAACGGTATAGGTCCCCCCTGTCCCAAAACTGATGCCAGTGTCCCATGAAAAGGAACCCCTCTTTCCCACACCACTCTTTCAGCCACGTGTTAACTTCCCTTATTCTTGCCTCCCTATGCCAATTTGCACGTGGCTCGGGCAGTAATCCGGAGATTATGACCCTTGAGGACCTGTTTTTTAAATTTGAATCCTAGCTCTTTATAATCTCTAAACAGGTCCTCTTTCCTAGACTTGCCTATGTTGTTGGTACCGACATGGACCACAACAACTGGATCCTCCCCCTCCCTCTCCAGTATCCTTTCAAGCCGGTCAGAGATGTCCCGCACCCTAGCACCGGGCAGGCAACATACCATGCGGGACTCTTTATCCTGCTCACAAAGGATACTATCTATCCCCCTGATAATAGAATCCACTACAACTTGCCTATTTACTCCCTCCCCTTGAATGGCCTGCTGAACCATGGTGCCTTGGTCAGCTGACTCATCCTTCCTGCAGCCCTGTTCGCCATCCACACAGGGAGCAAGTGCCTCATACCTGTTGGACAGAGTCAAGGGCTGAGGCTCCTGAGTTCCTGACTGCTGGTTCCCTTTACCTGCCTGACTTGCAGTCACACCCTGCTGTCCCTGGCCACTGGCAGGATTTAAACTACTTACTCTGACAGGTGTGACTGCCTCCTGAAACACAGTGTCCAGGTAAGTCTCCCCCTCCCGGATGTGCCTCAGTGTTTGAAGCTCAGACTCCAGCTCATCAACTCTGAGCCGGAGCTCTTCGAGCAGCCAACACTTACTGCAGATGTGGTCGCTGCAGCTCGCAATGGGATCTGCCAGCTCCCACATCAAGCAGCTCAAGCACATCACCTGACCAGCCATCACTAATTAATTAATTAGTTTAAGTTAAGTTTCTGAGTTTAGCTGTGTTTTTTTTTAAATTTGGGGCAGATTTGCTATCAACCACTCAGATCACAGCTTCCCTCTGACGTCACGTTTGGAAAAAAAACTGGAAAACAGGAAGTTTCCGTTAGGTTTTTATACTCACAGAGACTGCTCCCCCTCCTCCGAACGGCTCCCGAAATTAGGCCCAATGAAAGAGAGAGAACAAAACAGTAAGGAAAAAGCACCTTCTCCCACTCTTCACTGAATTACCTCACTGCACCAAATTACCAAATTCTCACTCGGTCTGTATCTCTCTCACTCAGGCTGTGTCTCCTTGACCTGGGCAATGCTTCGGTGGATTGGCCATGATAAATTGCCCTTAGTGTCCAAAATTGCCCTTAGTGTTGGGTGGGGTTACTGGGTTATGGGGATAGGGTGGCGGTGTTGACCTTGGGTAGGGTGCTCTTTCCAAGAGCCGGTGCAGACTCGATGGGCCAAATGGCCTCCTTCTGCATTGTAAATTCTATGTCTGAGTACTGGAAAGTAACAAAATTACAGGGGTAGCCAATAAAATAAGAAGGATTAAATTGATATCCACGCGCCTATCGCCACGAGTAGAAAATGTTTGGAACAATAATTGGGAACAAAGCTTGTTGTTCCTCAGAACAAACTATGGGATATACATTAAAGTCTTCAAGGAAAATGTCATGAGCAAACTTGATTCAGTCTTCTGATTAAGTTTTCATAACATTAGTGTGGCTACAGATGTATGGGCTTTCAAAAGGATTTGATAAAGTACCCCATAATACATTTATTCGCACAATTGAGGTTAAAGGGAGTCAAGGGCAGTGACTTAGTTGTTAGGATCCTGGATGAGAACTCAACTATTTGCAAAACTGTAAGGAGAGGTGACAGCACTGACCAATAAGTATTCTGTTAAAAAAACAACTTAACTTAACCACAAAATCAATCACATTAGTAACAAAATAATAGATCCATAGTTAACAATTAAAACACTTCTTAAATAATAGGAAAACACTTTAACGTACTCCCTACATCTGCAACAATAGATATTCTAATTTTTAAAAAATCAATATCATTGAATCATCATAGAATTCACAGTGCAGAAGGAGGCCATTTGGCCCATCGAGTCTGCACCAGCTCTTGGAAAGAGCACCCTACTTAAGCCCACGCCTCCATCCTATCCCCGTAACCCCACCTTTTTGGACACTAAGGGCAATTTATCATGGTCAATCCACCTAACCCGCACATCTTTGGACTGTGGGAGGAAACCGGAGCACCCGGAGGAAACCCACGCAGACACGGGGAGAACATGCAGACTCCGCACAGACCCAAGCTGGGAATCGAACCCGGGACCCTGTAGCTGTGAAGCAACTGTGCTAACCACTGTGCTACTGTGCTGCCCACCAATAAAGTAAACAATCAGGTTTACTTGCTTTTCTTTGTGATGTGACCTTGGAGAGGGCCTTTCAGGAGCCAGCTCAAGACATTGTTGTTCAACTTAAAATCCTCTGGTAAACTGAAACTACAGACAGACATGGCTCTTCCCCTCAATGACATCATCTTTACCCTTAGCATTAGACATTCCACTGTCTCCTCCCACATGATGTCCAAATGCCTGGTTATCCAGGACAAAACACAGTTCCTCATAAATTATCAACACTACACAGATCCTCCAAAACCTACAACAATGTTCCATGAGCCCACTATCTGTAAATAAGTGAATGGTGAAAATAATGATTACCTCACTTTTACAATCATCTTAATCACAGTTTTAGCAGACATACTGACTGTATGAATATTAAACCAGTTTTTAAAATAACATTTATTTTTTAATTTATCCAATTAAGGGGCAATTTAGCGTGGCCAACCCACCTAACTTGCAGATCTTTGGGTAGTGGGGATGAGACCCTCACAGACAAGGGGAGAATGTGAAAACTCCTCAGGGACAGTGACCCAGGGCCGGGATTGAATGCGGGTCCTCGGCGCCATGAGGCAGCAGTGCTAACCACTGCATCACTGTGTCGGCCGTTTTTTAAATAATATTGCTGCAACAAATATAAAATACAACAATTTCGAACATGCAACACACCGCACCTCCTCCTTAAAATGATGAACCAGCAATACGAAAAGGTGGCTTCATTTTCAAAAGTTTTTCAACTTTAAATACTACGCATTACTAAACATTACTATTACGATACGTATTTTGTCATATTTAGGCATACACATTTAAACATGAGTACAGTCCCTTTCAGTCTTTATTTCCCAACTTAGAATGTTCAATTCTTCTCACATCTCAAAGTGATGATAAAGCATCAGAAATTACTCTTTCTCTCCTTGCTACATATGTAATTTTCAAGTTAAATGGTTGGAGCAATAAACTCCATCTAAACAGTCTTGCATTTCTATCCTTAACCTTCTCCAGAAACATCAATGGATGATGATTTGCATAAACAGTCTCTGATGAATTGGTAGCAATATAAATGTCAGAATGTTGCAATGCCAATACCAAACTCAAACTTTCCTTCTCGATGGTCGAATATTTACTTTGAACATTTAGCTTTCTGGAAAATTAAACAACAGGGGCGTCATTCTCCGACCCCCCGCCGGGTCGGAGAATGGCCGTTGGCCGCCGTGAATCCCGCCCGCGCCCCCGCCGAAGTCTCCGCTCCCGGAGATTGGGCGGGGGTGGGAATCCGGCCGCGCCGGTTGGCGGGACCCCCCGCTGGATTCTCCGGCCCGGATGGGCCGAAGTCCCGCCCAGGGGCGAAATTCTCCCCCAACGGCGGGATGCCCGCCGACTGGCGCCAAAGCCGGCGCCAATCAGACGGGCATCGCGCCGGCCCAAAGGTGCGAAAGTCTCCGCATCTTTGGCGGCCTAGCCCCAACATTGAGGGGCTAGGCCGACGCCGGAGGGATTTCCGCCCCGCCAGCTGGCGGAAATGGCGTTTGTTGCCCCGCCAGCTGGCGCGGAAATGCGGCGCATGCGCGGGAGCGTCAGCGGCCGCTGTCAGTTTCCCGCGCATGCGCAGTGGGGAGAGTCTCTTCCGCCTCCGCCATGGTGGAGGCCGTAGCAGAGGCGGAAGGGAAAGAGTGCCCCCACGGCACAGGCCCGCCCGCAGATCGGTGGGCCCCGATCGCGGGCCAGGCCACCGTGGGGGCACCCCCCGGGGTCAGATCGCCCCCCCCCAGGACCCCGGAGCCCGCCCACGCCGCCTGGTCCCGCCGGTAAATACCAGGTTTGATTTACGTCGGCGGGACAGGCAATTCCTGGGCGGGACTTCGGCCCATTCGGGGGTCCCGCCAACCGGAGCGGCCGGATTCCCGCCCCCGCCCAATCTCCTCCCGAGCTTCCCAGAGAATCCTAGGATAAATCCCATCCGGCCCAGGGGACTTATCTATTTTCACACTTTCCCGAATTGCTAACGCCTCCTCCTTATGAACCTCAGGCCCTTCTAGTCTAGTAGCCTGAATCTCAGTATTCTCCTCGACAACATTGTCTTTTTCCTGTGTGAATACTGAAGGAACTACACTGCTAGAATTTGGCACGATTTTCTGTAGAAACCATTCGTACCCAAAAATCTTTAAACTTCTCTTCTCATTGATGGTATTGGAAACTCCCCAATAGTTTCCGGGCGGGATTCTCGGGCCACATCCTCCCAGCGACCGGAGAAACCCATCCAAGGTCAACGGACTTCTCCATTGTCCGCCGCTCGCCCGTGGCGTTCTTGCGCCCGGTGGGGCGGGAGAATCCAGCTCTTCCTTTTTGCATTCTGTGTGGCCATCTGACCATGTAGACTCATAAAACCATAGAATCTCAACATTGCAAAAGGAGGTCACTTGGCCCATCGAGTCAATACCAAACCTCTGAGAGAGCAAATTACCCTAGATCCACTCCCCTGTCGTAACCATGTAACCCCATTTAATCTTTGGCAATTTGGGCAACTTTTGGACACTAAGGGGCAATTTATCATGGCAAATCCACCTAACCTGCATATCTTTGGGCTGTGGGAGGAAACAGGAGCACCCAGAGGGCAGTGGAGCGGAGCTTCTGATTGGCTGTTGCGGGGAAAATTGGCATCAGTGCATTGCGGCCAACGTATCTTGAAGGAGGTTTGTGGAGGAGCTGTTGTCAAGTGACAGTTAAACCCAATACACTTCTTCAGTGTTTCCCTCCCCACCTTCTCCTCCAACCAAAAAAAAAGACAATCACTGTAAGGATCCCAGCCGAGTAAAGATCAAGAGGGAGACTCGAGGGCAGGTAGAAGTAGAAAGAAGTTGAACCGTGACGTCACAGCCTGTGGTGAAAGAGCACGAGGAGAGCGGCGAAGACTCAGTGAAAGAGCGCGAGGAGAGCGGCGGGGACACAGGATAAAAGAGCGTGAGGAGAGCAGCGGGGACACAGGATAAAAGAGCGTGAGGAGAGCGGCGGGGACACAGCTGCCGGAGAAGCAGCTTTCAGATTTCGGCGGGAGCAGTGGCCAGCGGCCTGTCGGGAAAGTAAGTTTTCCTTTTTAAAAACTTACCTTGAAGAGTGACATCACAGCAAAGCAGTGACCTGATTGGCTGGTAAGGAAAGTGCTCCAATTAGCAGTAGCTGGGAGAAATTTAACTCTTCGTGTGTTGGTAAGCATTGCGATTGGTAAGTAAAATCTTCATTCTTTTCACTTATTCATTATTTGATATTATATTTGTAATCAGTTAAGGTAAAGTGTAAAAATGGCAGGAGATCGCAGACCCGTGTTATGCTCCTCGTGCTCAATGTGGGAGTTCAGGGACGCGGCCGATGCCCCTGACTCCTTCATGTGCGGGAAGTGTGTCCAGCTGCAGCTCCTGTTAGACCGCATGACGGCTCTGGAGCTGCGGACGGACTCACTTGGAGCATCCGCGATGCTGAGGAGGTCGTGGATAGCACGTTCAGTGAGTTGGTCACACCGCAGATTAGGATTGGTGAGGGAGACAGGGAATGGGTGTTCAAAAGGCAGAGAAAGAGCAGGAAGGCAGTGCAGGTGTCCCCTGCGGTCATCTCCCTCCAAAACAGGTATACCGTTTTGGATACTGTTGGGGGAGATGACTCACCAGGGGAAGGCAGTAGTAGCCAGGCTCATGGCACCGTGGCTGGCTCTGCTGCACAGAAGGGCGGGAAAAAGACTGGCAGGGCTATAGTCATAGGGGATTCAATCGTAAGGGCAGTAGACAGGCGATTCTGTGGTCGAAAGCGAGACTCCAGAATGGTATGTTGCCTCCCGGGTGCACGGGTCAGGGATGTCTCAAATCGGCTGCAGGACATACTGAAGGGGGAGGGTGAACAGCCAGTTGTCGTGGTGCATATAGGCACCAACGATATAGGTAAAAAAACGGGATGAGGTCCTACAATCAGAATTTAGGGAGTTAGGAGATAAGTTAAAAAGTAGGACCTCAAAGGTAGTAATCTCAGGATTGCTACCAGTCCCACGAGACAGTCAGAGTAGAAATTCAAGAATAGTCAGAATGAATACGTGGCTTGAGAGATGGTGCAGGAGGGAGGGGGTTCAGATTTTTGGGACATTGGAACCGGTTCTGGGGGCGGTGGGACCATTACAAATCGGATGGTCTCTACCTGGGCAGGACTGGAACCAATGTCCTGGGGGTGCATTTGCTAACACTGTTGGGGAGGTTTGAAACTAATGTGGCAGGGGTTGGGAACAAGATTAGGAAGTTAGAGGTCAGTAAAGAGGCAGCAACTAAAGCCAGTAAGGTACTAGATAATAAACTCAATGTGACTAAGGGGAAGAGTAGACAGGGAAGAGATGATGAACGCAAAGGGACAGGTGGTCTGAGGGGCATTTGTTTCAGTGCGAGAAGTATAGCAGGTAAGGCAGATGAACTTAGGGCTTGGATTAGTACCTGGGAATATAATGTTATTGGTATTACTGAGACTTGGTTGAGGGAAGGGCAAGACTGGCAACTAAATATCCCAGGGTATAGATGCTTCAGGAGGGATAGAGGGGGAGGTAAAAGGGGTGGAGGAGTTGCATTACTGGTCAGAGATTATATCGCAGATATGATTAAGGAGGATACGATGGAGGATTCGAGCACTGAGGCAATATGGGTAGAGCTAAGAAATAGGAAGGGTGCAGTAACATTGTTGGGACTTGACTACAGGCCTCCCAAAAGTGAGCGAGAAGTAGAGGTACAAATATGTAGACAGATTATAGAAAAATGTAGGAGCAATGGGGTGGTCGTGATGGGAGATTTTAACTTCCCCAACATTGAATGGGACTCATGTAGTGTTGGAGGCGTAGATGGAGCAGAATTTATAAGGAGCATCCAGGAGAGTTTTTTAGAGCAGTATGTAAATTGTCCAACTCGGGAAGGGGCCGTACTGGACCTGGTATTGGGGAATGATCCCGGCCAGGTGGTTGAAGTTTCAGTCGGTGATTACTTTGGGAATAGCGATCACAATTCCGTAAGTTTTAGAATACTCATGGACAAAGACGACAGTGGTCCGAAAGGAAGAGTGCTAAATTGGGGAAAGGCCAAGTATAACAAAATTTGGCAGGTGCTAGGGACTGTGGATTGGGAGCAGCTGTTTAAGGGTAAATCCACATTTGAAATGTGGGAGTATTTTAAGGAAAGGTTGATTAGAGTGTAGGACAGTCATGTCCCTGTGAAAATGAGGGATAGAAATGGCAAGATTAGGGAACCATGGATGACGGGTGGGATTGTGAGACTAGCTAAGATGAAAAAGGAAGCATACACAAGATCTAGGCGACTTAAAACTGATGAAGCTTTGGAGGAATATCGGGAAAGTAGGACAAATATCGACAAAGTAGGACAAAGTCGGCATAAGGAAGGGGGAAGTTTTGGGAATTCTAAAAGGCATTAAGGTGGACAAATCCCCAGGTCCGGATGAGATCTATCCCAGGTTACTGAGGGAAGCGTGGGAAGAAATAGCTGGGGCCCTAACAGATATCTTTGCAGCATCCTTGAGCACGGGTGAGGTCCCAGAGGACTGGAAAATTGCTAATGTTGTCCCTTTGTTTAAGAAGGGTAGCAAGGATAATCTAGGGAATTATAGACCTGTGAGCTTTATGTCAGTGGTAGGCAAACTGTTGGAGAAGATACTGAGGGATAGGGTCTATTCACATTTGGAAGAAAATAGACTTATCAGTGATAGGCAGCATGGTTTTGTGCAGGGAAGGTCATGTCTTACAAACCTAATAGAATTCTTTGAGGAAGTGACAACGTTAATTGATGAGGGAAGGGCTGTAGATGTCATATACATGGACTTCAGTAAGGCGTTTGATAAAGTTTCCCATGGCAGGTTGATGAAAAAAGTGAAGTTGTATGGGGTTCAGGGTGTACTAGCTAGATGGATAAAGAACTGGCTGGGCAACAGGAGACAGAGAGTAGTGGTGGAAGGGAGTGTCTCAAAATGGAGAAAGGTGACTAGTGGTGTTCCACAGGGATCCGTGCTCGGACCACTGTTGTTTGTGATATACATAAATGATCTGGACGAAGGTATAGGTGGTCTGATTAGCAAGCTTGCAGATGATACTAAGATTGGTGGAGTTGCAGATAGCGAGGAGGACTGTCAGAGAATACAGCAAAATATAGATAGATTGGAGAGTTGGGCAGAGAAATGGCAGATGGAGTTCAATCCAGGCAAATGCGAGGTGATGCATTTTGGAAGATCTAATTCAAGAGCGGACTATACGGTCAATGGAAGATTGATGGACAGAGAGAGCTAGGAGTTCAGGTCCATTGTACCCTGAAGGTGGCAATGCAGGTCGATGGAGTGCTCAAGAAGGCATACAGTATGCTTGCCTTCATCGGACGGGGTATTGAATACTAGAGTCGGCAGGTCATGTTACAGCTGTATAGGACTTTGGTTCGGCCACATTTGGAATACCGCGTGCAGTTCTGGTCGCCACATTACCAAAAGGATGTGGATGCTTTGGAGAAGGTGCAGAGGAGGTTCACCAGCACGTTGCCTGGTATGGAGGGTGCTAGCTATGAAGAAAGGTTGAGTAGATTAGGATTGTTTTCGTTGGAAAGACGGAGGTTGAGGGGGGACCTGATTGAGGTCTACAAAACTATGAGAGGTATGGACAGGGTGGATAGCAACAAGCTTTTTCCAAGAGTGGGGGTGTCAATTACAAGGGGTCACGATTTCAAGGTGAGAGGGGGAAAGTTTAAGGGAGATGTGCGTGGAAAGTTTTTTACGCAGAGGGTGGTGGGTGCCTGGAACGCTTTGCCAGCGGAGGTGGTAGAGGCGGGCACAATAGCATCATTCAAGATGCATCTAGACAGATATATGAACGGGCGGGGAACAGAGGGAAGTAGATCCTTGGAAAATAGACGACAGGTTTAGATAAAGGATCTGGATCGGCGCAGGCTGGGAGGGCTGAAGGACCTGTTCCTGTGCTGTAATTTTCTTTGTTCTTTGTTCAAGCAGACACAGAGAGACATGGTCCCTGGCGCCGTGAGGCAACTGTGCTAACCACCGTGCCACCGTGCCATGACCAATGGTACGGCCTAAGATTGTGACTTGCGCTTTTGCAAACTCACTTTTAGTGATGTTTCCCACCAAGCCAACCTCTTGCACTGGATTGAACAATTCCTTCAAATGTTCCAAATGCTGCTTCCATGTTTGATTAAACACCACCAGAGCGTTTATGTATACTGCACAACCCTTTCGTCCAGAAATTACCTTGTTAGCTCGTCTTTGCACCCAGTGCATTCTTCATCCCAAATGGCATAACTTTAAACTGGCATTAAAAATGCAGAAACGTTATTCGCCCTTTCTGTTAAAGTCTCCCGTGTGGGACCTTATCAAAAACCTTGCTGAAGTCCAAGTAGACTACATCAAATGCATTTCCCTCATCGACACACCTGGTCACCTTTCGGAAAATTCAATCAAGTTTGTCAGACATGACCTCCCCTTAACAAAACCATGCTGACTTTTCTTGATTATCCCTGCCAAATGCAGATTAATTGTCTCTTGTGTTGTTCTCTGCCTTGCTCTAACCAGATGGCTTTGATGTGTAGTGCTGATCAGAGAACAACGAGTCTTGTAAACTTCCAAAACCATTTATTTAACACTATAATTGGATTTGACATTTATCCCTAAGAACTGACAGTTGATTAATCACACATTAAACTATACTCATCTAACATCTAACTCACCAACTCATTAACTATTTTCTTACTCTCTCACTATCTTCAGTACTCCTAGCCACTTCCTGCTCCTACCACCTACTCCAACCTTCCGTCCCACAAGGCTCTGCGTCATCCCTTATTATCTTCTAGGATTGCTCCCACTAGTAGCTTTCTGTAAATATTTCATTAACCCTTACATTACCTTATGAAGAACATAAGAACTAGGAGCAGGAGTAGGCCATCTGGCCCCTCGAGCCTGCTCCACCATTCAATGAGATCATGGCTGATCTTTTGTGGACTCAGCTCCACTTTCCGGCCTGAACACCATAATCCTTAATCCCTTTATTCTTAAAAAAACTATCTATCTTTATCTTAAAAACATTTCATAAAGGAGCCTCAACTGCTTCACTGGGCAAGGAATTCCATAGATTCACAACCCTTTGGGTGAAGAAGTTCCTCCTAACCTCAGTCCTAAATCTACTTCCACTTATTTTGAGGCTATGCCCCCTAGTTCTGCTTTCACCCGCCAGTGGAAACAACCACCCCGCATCTATCCTATCTATTCCCTCGATAATTTTATATGTTTCTATAAGATACCCCCGCATCCGTCAAAATTCCAAAAAGTACATTCCCAGTCTACTCAACCTCTCCTCGTAATCCAACCCCCTCAACTCTGGGATTAACCTAGTGAATCTCCTCTGCACACCCTCCAGTGCCAGTACGTCCTTTCTCAAGGAAGGAAACCAAAACTGAACACAATACTCCAGGTGTGGCCTCACTAGGGCAGCACGGTAGCATTGTGGATAGCACAATTGCTTCACAGCTCCAGAGTCCCAGGTTCGATTCCGGCTTGGGTCACTGTCTGTGCGGAGACTGCACATCCTCCCCGTGTGTGCTTGGGTTTCCTCCGGGTGCTCCGGTTTCCTCCCACATTCCAAAGATGTGCGGGTTAGGTGGATTGGCCATGATAAATTGCCCTTAGTGTCCAAAATTGCCCTTAGTGTTGGGTGGGGTTACTGGGTTATGGGGATAGGGTGGAGGTGTTGACCTTGGATTGGGTGCTCTTTCCAAGAGCCGGTGCAGACTCGATGGGCCAATGGCCTCCTTCTGCACTGTAAATTCTATGATAATCTATGACTAACATCTTATACAATTGCAGTATAACCTCCCTAGTCTTAAATTCCATCCCTCTAGCAATGAAGGACAAAACTCCATTTGCCTTCTTAATCACCTGTTGCACCTTTTACCCAACTTTTTGCGATTCATGCTCTCGGTCACCCAGGTCCCTCGGCACAGAAGCATGTTTTAATACTGTATCATTTAAGTAATAATCCTTATTGCTGTTATTCCTACCAAAATTGATTAGCTCACATTTGGCAACATTGTATTCCATCTGCCAGACCCTAGCCCATTCACTTAAACTATCCAAATCCCTCTGCAGACTTCCAGTATCCTCTGCACTTTTTGCTTTCCCACTCATCTTAGTGTCATCTACAAGCTTGGACACATTGCCCTTGGTCCCCAACTCCAAATCATCTATGTAAATTGTGAACAATTATGGGTCCAACATTGATCCCTGAGGAACACCACTAGCTAACGATTGCCAACCAGAGAAACATCCATTAATCCACCAAATTGCTTTTCTTTGCTTTCTATAAATTAACCAATCCTCTATCCATGCTACTACTTTACCCTTAATGCCATGCATCTTTATCGAATGCAGCAACCTTTTGTGTGGCACCTTGTCAAAAGCTTTCTGAAAATCTAGATATACCACATCCATTGGCTCCCCGTTGTCTACCGCACTGGTAATGTCCTCAAAGAATTCCACTAGTTAGGCACGACCTGCCCTTTATGAACCCATGCTGCGTCTGCCCAATGGGACAATTTCCATCCAGGTGCCTCGCTATTTTTTTCCTTGATATAGATTCCAGCATCTTCCCTACTACCGAAGTTAAGCTAACTGGCCTATAATTACACGCTTTCTGCCTACCTCCTTTTTTAAACAGTGGTATCACTTTGCTAATTTCCAATCTGCCGGGACCACCCCAGAGTGTCGTGAATTTTGGTAAATTATCTAGTGCATTTGCAATTTCCCTAGCCATCTCTTTTAGCACTCTGGGATGCATTCCATCAGAGCCAGGAGACTTGTCTACCTTTAGCCCCATTAGCTTGCCCATCACTGCCTCCTTCATGATAACAATCATCTCAAGGTCCTCATCTGTCACAGCCTCAATTCCATCAGTCACTGGCATGTTATTTGTGTCCTCCACTGTGAAGACCGACCCAAAAAATCTGTTCAGTTCCTCAGCCATTTCCTCATCTCCCATTATTAAATCTCCCTTCTCATCATCTGAAGGACCAATATTTACCTTAGCCATTCTTTTTGTTTTATATATTTGTAGAAACTTTTACTATCTGTTTTTATATTCTGAGAAAGTTTACTCTCATAATCTATCTTACTCTTTTTCATAGCCTTTTTAGTAGCTTTTCGTCGCCCACTAATCTTTGCCACATTGTCTGCTTTTTCCTTCAATTTGATACTCTCCCTTATTTCCTTAGATATCCAAGATCGATTTCCCATCATTCTACCACCCTTCCGTTTTGTTGGTATAAACCTTTGCTGAGCACTGTGAAAAATCGCTTGGAAAGTTTTTCACTGTTCCTTAATTGTTTCACCTGACTGCAATAGCCTGCATGGGGCTACAGGGTGGAAATGCATATCTTTCCCATGACCCTTCCAGAGTATGAGCTCCCCAGCTGGGGGCAGGGAATCTCTATTAACCTCTGTATAAAAGGTCAGCCAGTAAGGCACCGCCCTGAAAGGAACCCGGTAGGGATCTACCGGGCTGTGGATATATTGGGCGCTATTCTCCCCCCCCACGCCGGGTGGGAGAATCGCCGGGGCACTGCGCGAATCACGCCACGCCGCCCCAACCCCCGCACGCAATTCTCAATTCTCCCACCCCCCCGGAAACCAGCGGCGCGCGATTCGCACCGGGCCACTCGGAGAACCGGCGAGCGTCGATTCTGCGGCCCGGATGGGCCGAGTGGCCGCTACGACACGAGAGGTTCCCGCCGGCGCCGTCCACCCCTGGTCGCTGCCAGCAGGAACTCTGCGGGAACGCTGAGAGGGCAGCCTGTGTGTGGGGGGGGGGGGGGGGGGGGGCTCCTTCACTGGGTGGCCTCCGATGGGGTCTGGCCCGCGATCAGGGGCCCCCGATTGGCGGGCTGGCCTCTGCCCCCCCGGGCCTACCTCCTTCCGTGCGCGGCCCTAGAACACCGGCTCCATGTTGGTGAGGGGCCGGCGTGCGTAAGATGTTCCCCGCGCATGCGCAGGATGGTGCGGCCCAACTGCGCATGCTGGTTGGTGCGGCGCCCATTTGGCACTGTGTAAGGACACTGGAGCTGCGTGAACTGCTCCAGCGCTGTGCTGCCCCCCGTGCGGGCCCGAATAGGTCGTGTCCAGGCCCTGTTTGCGCCGCCGTGAAATGCGACGGCGTTCACAACGGCACGAACACTTGTCCTCAATATCGGAGAATCGCCCCCATTGTGCTGTAAATGAAAACTTTGTTTCTTTATTTTACTTGGTGTGGACTCACCATGACTTAGTAAACCAACCCTTAGTTCTAGATTGTGCGTCAAGAGGAATCATTCCTACATGCAGTAGATCTTCCTCAATATGTTGACCAGAGCTGATTGAAGTCAAAGATAGAACCATCTGCTGTTGCTCTTTTAATAACAAACATTGAACTTACCGCTTCCCAGATAATTGCTGATATTCCGAGGGTACTTTTGATTTCCCGTGTGATACACACATTGTGACCGCAAAAATCGAAAAAGGTTTCCAATTTACTGCTGGCCTTTGGAGTTTGCTCTTCATTGGAACTGGAGGGCTGCTGGTTTTCCTGTGGTTCTTCCATTATTGGCTGTGAGCTCAACAGCTTCAGGTTGAACCTTTCCAATCTCAAGGCAGGTTCACTTCAGAGACCTGATTGTCAGCCAGTCTCAGTTTTAGCGAGACATATGTCCAGTCCTCTTGCGCTATAGTAAAAAAAAACAATTAAAAACTGAACTGTAAACACCATGAACTTCATTTAATGAGTTGCTCTTCCCGCCTTTCACTGCTCAATAAATTCTCCAAGGGCATTTTAAAACAACGTTCAAGAATGTTTGAAGACTCAATCTTTATCAATGATTCTGGTAAGGACACTGAATGTAATATATCCTAATTGCGAACAATTAGAACAAATGTACATTTCTATAAAACCTCACTCCCACTGGACCACCTAAAGTGTTTTAAAGCCAATGGAGTACTTTTGAATCATATTCACTGTTGGAATGTAGGAAGCTGTAAGTATGCATGTGAAATCATTCTGGGCCTCATTCTGGGGTCGGTGGGACATATACAAACGGGATGGTCTACACCTGGACCAGAGGGGTACCAATATCTTGGGGGGGAAATTTGCTCATGCTCTTCGGGAGGGTTTAAACTAGTTCAGCAGGGGTTTGGGAACCTGAATTGTAGTTCCAGTATACAGGAGGTTGAGAGTAGTGAGGACATGAGTCAGGTTTCAAAGTTGCAGGAGTGTACCGGCAGGCAGGAAGGTGGTTTAAAGTGTGTCTTCTTCAATGCCAGAAGCATCCGGAATAAGGTGGGTGAACTTGCGGCATGGGTTGGTACCTGGGACTTCGATGTTGTGGCCATTTCGGAGACATGGACAGAGCAGGGACAGGAATGGTTGTTGCAGGTGCCGGGGTTTAGATATTTCAGTAAGCTCAGGGAAGGTGGTAAAAGAGGGGCAGGGGTGGCATTGTTAGTCAAGGACAGTATTACGGTGGCAGAAAGGACGGTTGATGAGGACTCGTCTACTGAGGTAGTATGGGCTGAGGTTAGAAATAGGAACAGAGAGGTGACCCTGTTAGGGGTCTTCTATAGGCCTCCGAAAAGTTCCAGAGATGTAGAGGAAAGGATTGGAAAGATGATTCTGGATAGGAGCGAAAGCAACAGGGTAGTTGTTATGGGGGACTTTAACTTTCCAAATATTGACTGGAAACGCTATAGTTCGAGAACTTAAGATGGGTCTGTTTTTGTCCAATGTGTGCAGGAGGGTTTCCTGACACAGTATGTAGATAGGCCAACGAGAGGCGAGGCCACATTGGATTTGGTACTGGGTAATGAACCAGGACAGGTGTTAGATTTGGAGGTAGGTGAGCACTTTGGTGATAATGATCACAATTCAATTACGTTTACTTTAGTGATGGAAAGGGATAGGTATATACCGCAGGGCAAGAGTTATATCTGGGGGAAAGGCACTTATGATGCAATGAGGCAAGACTTAGGATGCATCGGATGGAGAGGAAAACTGCAGGGGATGGGCACAATAGAAATGTGGAGCTTGTTCAAGGAACAGCTACTGCGTGTCCTTGATAAGTATGTACCTGTCAGGCAGGGAGGAAGTGGTCGAGCAGGGGAACCGTGGTTTACTAAAGCAGTCGAAACACTTGTCAAGAGGAAGAAGGAAGCTTATGTAAAGATGAGACATGAAACTTAAGTTAGGGCGATCGAGAGTTACAAGTTAGCTAGGAAAGACCTAACGAGAGATCAAAGAAGAGCCAGGAGAGGACATGAGAAGTCTTTGGCAAGTAGGATCAAGGATAACCCTAACGCTTTCTATAGATATGTCAGGATTAAACGAATGACTAGCGTAAGAGTAGTCAAGGACAGTAGTGGGAAGTTGGGCTTGGAGTCCGAGAAGATCGGAGAGGTGCTAAATGAATATTTTTTGTCAGTATTCACACAGGAAAAAGACAATGTTGTCGAGGAGAATACTGAGATTCAGGCTACTAGACTAGAAGGGTTTGAGGTTCATAAAGAGGAGGTGTTAGCAGTTCTGGAAAGTGTGAAAATAGATAAGTCCCCTGGGTCGGATGGGATTTATCCTAGGATTCTCTGGGAAGCTAGGGAGGAGATTGCTGATCCTTTGGCTTTGATCTTTAAGTCATCTTTATCGACAGGAATAGTGCCAGAAGACTGGAGGATAGCAAATGTTGTCCCCTTGTTCAAGAAGGGGAGTAGAGACAACCCCGGTAACTATAGACCAGTGAGCCTTACTTCTGTTGTGGGCAAAATCTTGGAAAGGTTTAGAAGAGATAGGGGGTGGGATTCTTCACAATCGGCGCGATGTCGGCCGACCGGCGCCACAAACGGCGCGAATCTGTCCGGCATCGCGCCGCCGCAAAGGTGCGGAATCCTCCGCATCTTGAGGGGCCGAGCCCTCACCTTGAGGGGCTAGGCCCACGGCGGACTGATTTCCGCCCCGCCAGCTGGCGGGAAAGGCCTTTGGTGCCCAGCCAGCTGGCGCGGAAATGACTTTGCCGGGCGGCGCATGCGCGGAAGCGTCAGCGGCTGCTAACGGCATCTCCGCGCATGCGCAGTGGAGGGGGTCGCTTCCCCCTCCGGCATAGTGGAGACCATGGGGGGGGTTGGAGAATCCTGCCCTGGATGTATAATCATCTGGAAAGGAATAATTTGATTAGAGATAGTCAACACGGTTTTGTGAAGGGTAGGTCGTGCCTCACAAACCTTATTGAGTTCTTTGAGAAGGTGACCAAACAGGTGGATGAGGGTAAAGCAGTTGATGTGGTGTATATGGATTTCAGTAAAGCGTTTGATAAGGTTCCCCATGGTAGGCTACTGCAGAAAATACGGAGGCATGGGATTCAGGGTAATTTAGCAGTTTGGATCAGAAATTGACTCGCTGGAAGAAGACAAAGGGTGGTGGTTGATGGGAAATGTTCAGACTGGAGTCCAGTTACTAGTGGTGTACCACAAGGATCTGTTTTGGGGCCACTGCTGTTTGTCATTTTTATAAATGACCTGGAGGAGGGCGTAGAAGGATGGGTGAGCAAATTTGCAGATGACACTAAAGTCGGTGGAGTTGTGGACAGTGGGGAAAGATGTTACAAGTTACCGAGGGACATAGATAAGCTGCAGCGCTGGGCTGAGAGGTGGTGTAGCCACCTAAAATGGCTGATTCCCTATTAATTTGGCCTAAATCCGATTTAAAATGGCTAACTGAAAAGGCTGATGGGAAAAGCAGGCAACAGGACACAAACGGACAGCTGCAGGCAGAATATCATATTCGGCTCTGGGGAAGTCGGCCCAGATCGATACTCAGGACTATTAACAGCCCATCAACCCAGACATCTGCAGTTTAATCGGCTATCCCCGGGAACAATTGCAACATATTAGTAATTGAATACTGGGCCAGACCTGTCGGCGCCTGCAGTGGCCGAAACAAAGGCAGGTGAACGACCACCCCCCGATCGGGGAATCGCCTTCAATTGGACGTATCGAACCCAGTGACTGGGAACAAGTCCAATCACTTGGGACGCAGGGTCAAGGGCCGCCCCGAGGGGCGGGAAGCCCCTGGGCCCTATAAAGTGAGGGGCCAAGTTCAGATCTCTCTCTCTCTCCCTTCTTCGCCTGCTCGAGACCTTCGCAAGAACATCAACCAGCAACTGTAAGTTTGAATCCAGCGATCGCTATCCGATAAAGACTCCTAGCCATCGACCTGTAGCAGCCTTTTGAATCCCGCGGGCCAGATCCGATTCGATAAGCCATTAGTTTCCCTGACCTAGTGGGCTCTTCCTAAAGTTAAGTATTGGCCAGTAGTGATAGGTTTCTATATAGATAGTAGGATTATTGTGTAAACATTACTTGTTGTATATAATAAATGACCGTTGATTTTAATCTTACTAAGCGGTGTGCCGACTTATTAATCATAACTTGAGGTTGAAACACGTGGCGGTATCAGAAAGATGCCTGGCGACTCGTGAGCAAAGGTGACATAATCAGAGCTAATAAACTAAGGCTAAAAAGAGCAACATAATTGGCGACTCTGGTGGGACCCGACATAGAAGTGGAAAACCACTCCGGGAGAACCCCAACAATTTGAATTAGAATCCAATCGGAAACAAAAACAAAGAAAAACCACAAGTGTTCAAGCGGTTCTGGTTAATAATTCACAATTCGGAAGTGTGTGTATGCATGCGAAACTAACAGGGTTATAAGGTAAAACTGATAGATTTTGTTGCGTCAAAACTGTCGGAAGTCTGTATTTTCGGAAATTAGCGCAAGCCGTACCCGCATCTACGACACCACCTTAGCCCCTTGTTCCAAATTTGAACGTAACGAGCAGATAAGAGAGATAGCCATGCAGGCAATGCAACGCCTCATGAACCCCGAAGAATTTGCGGTCGCACCGATCAGCAGCGTTAGAGTGGGATAGTGTCCCATTTGGGAAGTGGAAATTCCCAAATTTCAGCAGGGCAAAGGATGGCCCGTGTGGAGCGGTTTCTGTAATAGTGATGACTCAGGTCCCGGAAGTATAGGGCATACTTGGTGGGAGAACCTGAGTGAGATCCATAAAAAGAGCTTAGCAAAAGCGCGCAAACCGATGGCCATCGTGTCCTGCATGGCACAATTGCGAGGCACAGAGGAGGTCGTCAGGACGCTCCGAAAAGAAATAGAAGGCATACACCGTATGAGTAAAATCGATGTATGCGAAATGGAAAAGGAAAACCTGGAATTGAAAAGGCAGTTAGAAGCCAAGGACGAAGAGGTGGCTGACGCCAAACGGGGTCACCAGTCTTGTCTGGCGCATTTAAGCAGTTTTCAATCCCAGTATGAGAAGGCTTATCAGGTCACGCAGCGTGCCATCCTGGTTAAGAAAGAGACGGAGAAGCAGGTGGAGACACTACAGAAGCAATGTAGTGATCTCAAGGCAGCCTTGAGAGCGCTCCACGCTGCAACCACGGAACAAAGGCAGAGTACCATAGACCATGCGAAGTGCCAGAAGCAAATTGCAGACCTGCAATCACTGCTTTCTGTCCAAAAGGGATTCCAAGACACCTTTGGGGAAAGTTCAGACCAGGAAGACGGCCCTGATTGGGAAGAACTGCAAGAGACAGCGCAGAGATATGTTCAGGGAGCATGTGCGCAGGAAAAACCCCAAAGGAGGAGCGAACCCCCACCCCACACACAGCAGGTAATACAGGCTCCCATGAACCCTGTAACAACCCACCGCACTGCCACAGCAAACGAGGCGGAAGTCTTATATTCCACCCCCCTCACAGTGACCCAATTACGGGACGCGTGTGCGAAAATCACACCGTTCCTCCCCGCTTCAGACCCACACCATTTCTTTGCCACCGTCAAACACCAGGTGACCATGTACGGCCTGGATGAAAAAGAGCAGGTAAAGCTCACGGTCCTCAGCTTAGACCCATCGGTCGCAGCAGCCCTTCCCGACCCACAGAATGTAGGAGGAGGCACCCTTGCAGAAATGCATACCGCGATCCTGGATGCGGTCGGGTATAACCGGGGCGACCCCGTAGACGGTCTAAATAAGTGCAGACAGAAAAAGTCTGAACACCCCACAGCGTTCGCAGGACGCTCGTGGATTCACTTTGAAGCCGTTTTCGGAAATGTAGACCGTGCCCATTTGTCCACAGACAATATGGCCAAATGGACCCGCACCCTTATCTCCCATGCCACGGAAGCAGGACAGAATGCCTGTAGCAATTATGACCCCTCGGACGAGGCTCATAATGAGAAGTGGGTGGTCAAAAGATTGTCCCGCGTTTGGGAGCAGTCGGCTCACGGTAAATCCGCAGCTAGAACCCCCGAGGAAAAGCAAGCCGCCGCAGACGTGCAGGCAGTAAGAACCACTCTCCACAACCCCGCCTGGGTAAACGAGGGAAAGAGCAGCCCCCCAGCAAAACCGCAAGAATGCTACAATTGCGGACAGTTGGGACATTTTGCCAAAGAATGCAAGGCCCCTAAAAAACCACAGAGAGCCCATCAGACCGGCACTCTCAATGAGAAAAAGGCAGAGCCCATACATAGCGTTAGCGCCCAGTCCGATCAGACAGACTTGACCGGAACGGACTGACGGTGTACAGGCTCCCCCAGCTGGGTCCGCGATACCCTTTGGGATAGGTCAGGACGACCCGTAGTCGCAGCAAAGGTTAGGGGACAGCCGATCGAGCTTCTCTGGGACACAGGAGGGTCCCGCACAACCTTAAATTCCTCCACCCTTGGTAAGGACACGTGGCCCACCACATCCACTATCACCCTCAGCGGCTTCACAGGCCACTCACAACAGGGACACATCACAACCCCTTTACCCACCCAAACCGGAACCATTAATACAAAACACCCCGTAGTGTTAGTCGACCTGCCCCCAACAGCAGAGCAAAGTTTAGGGATCGACTTCATGAATTCTCATCACCTCTCTTTCGATCCAGTCAACCAGTGTGTCTGGAAGATGGTGAAATCCGCTAGAGCCCCCGCTACGCTCAATATAGGGGATTATATGAACAAAATTAGCGCAGTGGGCGAGTTTTGGTTCAACCCCACCACACTCAGCACGGACCGACAGGTTAGGGCAGTCCTGCAAAAGAACAGGGCAGCATTCGCCACCCACAAACACAACTGTGGGCGGATGACTGGCTCCGTACAAATAACAGGACCGGACCCTAGACCCCAAAAGCAGTACGGATTCCCCCTAGAAGCAGAGGGAGAAATCCTAAAGGTTATAGAAAGTTTATTAGAGCAGGGCGTCCTAAGATCGGTAGCCTGAACTAATAATGCCCCGATTTGGCCAGTAAGGAAGCCTGACGGATCATGGCGCTTGACCATTGATTATCGGGAACTCAATAAAGTCACCCCCGCGGCAGCCCCCACCGTTGCAACAAGTCCCGAGACCATGCTCAAACAGGGACTCCATGCCCGATATTTCACGGTTCTGGGCGTCAGTAATGGATTCTGGTCCATTCCATTGGCAAAGGCGTGCCAGTACAAATTTGCCTTCACTTTCCGAGCGCAGCAGTACACGTGGACATGCCTGCCACAAGGATTCCACAACTCCCCCTCCATTTTCCACCGACAGCTGGCAAATGGACCAGCAAAATGTTCTCGCCCCGAATGTCTGGTACAGTATGTAGACGATCTACTGCTGCAGACAGACACTCCCAGAGGGGCTAGGCCCGCGCCGGACTGATTTCCGCCCCGCCAGCTGGCGGGAAAGGCCTTTGGTGCCCCGCCAGCTGGCGCGGAAATGACATTGCCGCGCGGCGCATGCACGGGATCGTCAGCGGCTGCTCACGGCATCCCCGCGCATGCGCAGTGGAGGGAGTCTCTTCCGCCTCCGCCATGGTCAGATCGCCCCGCGCGCCCCCCAGGACCCCGGTGCCCGCCCGCGTCGCCTTGTCCCGCCGGTAAGAGAGGTGGTTTAATCCACGCCAGCGGGACAGGCATTCCAGCAGTGGGATTTCGGTCCACCCGGGCCGGAGAATCGGCGGTGGGGGGGGGGGGGCCGCCAACCGGCGCGATTCCTGCGCATGCCGAATATCCGGTGCCGGAGAATTCGGCAACCAGCGGGGGCGGGATTCACGCCAGCCCCCGGCGATTCTCCGACCCGGCGAGGGGTCGGAGAATCCCGCCCCATATTCTGGCGAGGCAGTGGCGTAATGGTATTGTTACTGGGCTAGTAATCCAGAGACCCAGGTTAATACTCTGGTGATCTGGGATCGAATCTGGCTACGACAGATATTGAAATTGAATAAAAGTCTCAAATTAAAAGTTTGAGAGGTTGTATTAAGTGGGGAAGTATAGATACCGTACACTACACAGTGAGTGATATGTTAAGACGATAATAGACCCTTGTTTTTCTTTTTTTCTTTCCAGATAACCCGATCTGATCCAAAGCAGCTCAGTTTGCAGACCCAGCAGAAGTTACATAGACCGAGGGAAGATTTTCCACTCCCAGTTTTGAAGGGGCAGGATAGGCGGCGAGAGCAGGTATCCCACAGGAGTCCTAAAATGCGTTTGACCTAGGTGGGATTTCCCATTTCAATTGACCCCTTCCTCCTCTAAAAATGTAACAGGAATCCCCCATTGCCTAGGTTTGAATATTCATGCCTGGTGGTCCATCCCCATTCGATTATCCAGATATGTCGGCATAAGGGCAGGCTGACGTGAATCATGACAGGTCCCCCATGATGTGCACTTTGCAAGCAGACGAGGCATGCAGGTGAAGTACATACCCCAGGGGGGGAGAGGGTCATGCCCGGGCAGTACCCAGGGACTGTTGGAGGGGGGGTAATGTGTGTGGGTGTTCCGTGGGGGGATGTTTCTTTGCAGATACGGGCAGCTGGTGTCATCGGTGGGAGACTTTGCGAACAGGGTTCAGTATGGGGAGAAAGGGGTGCTCCTTGAAGGGATAGGGGGTGGGAAGGTAGGTTTTATTTTTATTTTTCAAGATTGGGGTGCCGTCTAAAAATGGTGCCCCAATCTTCTACAGACTCTGTTTCTCATCAGGCCTGCCCTGCCAGAATGACATTGCGGGTCTGTGTCCCTTGGCCTTTTTTGTTTAAGTCCTGAAAAATATGGTGGAGAAGAACATCAGATCGAGGGGCAGGAATCGACAATTCAGGCCCTCGAGCCCACTCCGTCCTTCATTATGATCATGGCTGATCTCACCTCGGTCTCAACTCCACTTCCCTTCCCGTTCTCCATAACTCTTCAACCCATTACTGATTAAAAATCTGTCTTCCTCCTCTTTAAATTTACTCAATGTCCTGGCATCCAACACAGTTCGGTGTCGGGAATTCCACAAATTCAGGACCCTTTTAGAGAAGTAATTTCCCCTCACCTGTTTTAAATCTGCTCCCCCTTATCATGAAACTATGAACTCTCGTTCTAAGTTGTTCCACAACCCTTGGGGCTGGCAGCCTCCACCCCTATTCTTCCCACCAGCTGCACCATTCTGCCAGCAAATGAGAAAATACTATCCCCAGTGTGGGCTGAGTCAGATTGCAACCTCTTTGCTGCCAGCTGTATCTGTTCTATCTCATTGGCCTGTCACACATGCTGTGCCCTGCTCTCTCTGCCCTTTGCCATTTCTCTGCTTTGCTTTCCAACGGAATGTGGGTGTCGCTGACCGGGCCACCATTTTCTGCCCTCCCTAGTTGCCCTTGTACCGAGTGTCTTGTTCAGCCATTTCAGAGGGCATTGGGCCTGGAGTCACATGCAGACCAAAAAAGGTACGGACGGCAGATTTCCTTCCCGAAAGGACATCAGTGAACCAGATGGGTTTTTAACATCAATACGACACAAGCAAAATACTGCGGATGCTGGAAATCTAAAATAAACACAGAAAATGCTGGAAAAACCCGGCATTTTTCGCAGCATCTGTGGCGAGGGAAGCAGAGTTAATGTCTTGGGTCTGTGTGACACGGTGGCACAGTGGTCAACACTGCTGCCTCACAGCACCAGGGACCCGGGTTCAATTATGGCCTTGGATGACTTTGTGTGGAGTTTGCACGTTCTCCCTTTGTCTGCCTGTGTTTTCTCCGGGTGCTCCGGTTTCTTCACAGTCCAAAGATGTGCAGGTTATGTGGATTGTCCATATCAATTGACCCTTCGTGTCAAAGGTGCAGTTAGGTGGGGTTATGGGAATAGGGTGGGGGAATGGGCCTAGGTAGCGTGCTCTTTTGGAGGGTTGGTGCAGGCTCAACGGGCCGAATGGACTCCTTCAGCACTGTAGGAATTTTATGGTTCTTGAATTTTCACAAAAAGTGACGCTAGTTTCAGTCACCGTTACTGAGATAATCTTCCAATTCTGGATTTTGTAAAAATCGTATTCTAAATTTCACCAGCTACGGTGGATCGGACCGTTTTAACAGCAATTAATAAAAATCGTAACCTTGGTTTTCGGAGTCACAACAGCTGAAGGAAACAGGAGTAAGGGCTGATCTTGCCGACAAAGTTATAAAACAGTCACTTACTTTGCAATTTCTCTGAGCTGCTCAGTGAAGATGAACCCTCTTTGGTACAATGCAGTTGGCCAGAAGCTGCTGACTGGACCCCCAGTTGCGAACAGCTCCCATTGAGCATTGCCTCCAGTTTTAATTGGTCAATTATCTTCAAATTGTAACATCTTCACACATAGTCACACTGTTGCAAAATACATCAGCGGATTTTCTAGTCTAGGACTGTTCCTTGCGATGGTGAATTCTGGCTGTCAGATTGTTACATTCGGACATGCACAGGGTTGTTACGACTTGCTGGCAGCATTCTATAGTAGCTTCCAGTGCCTCTACGCTAAAGTGCTATTTATAAAGACACCATTTGTTCTCCTTTTCAGCTCCTCGGCTGACCCCATTTGGAGTATTGCGCGCAGTTTTGGGCCCCGTATCGAAGAAGGATATGCTGGCCTTGGAAAAGGTCCAGAGGAGGTTCGCAAGAATGATCCGTGGAATGAAGAGCTTGGTGTTTATTAATGAAGAGCTTGTCGTGTGAGGAACGGTTGAGGACACTGGGTCTGTACTCAATGGAGATTAGAAGGATGAGGGGGGATCTTTTTGAAACTTACAGGATGCTGCAAGACCTGGACAGAGTGGACGTGGAGAGGATGTTTCCACTTGTAGGAAAAACTAGAACCAGAGGACACCATCTCAGACTAAAGGCTTGAAAACAGAGATGAGGAGGAATTTCTTCAGCCAGAGGGTGGTTAATCTGTGGAACTCTTTGCCGCAGAAGGCTGTGGAGGTCAAATCACTGAGTGTCTTTAAGACAGAGATAGATAGGTTCTTGATTAATGAAGGGATCAGGGGTTATGGGCAGAAGGCAGGAGAATGGGAATCAGAAAAATAACAGCCATGATTGAATGGCGGAGCAGAATCGGCAGGCCGAGTGGCCTAATTCTGCTCATATGTCATGTGGTCGTATGTCATTTAGAACATAGAACATTACAGCGCAGTACAGGCCCTTCGGCCCTCGATGTTGTGCCGACCTGTGAAACCACTCAAAAGCCCATCTACACTATTACCTTATCGTCCATATGTCTATCCAATGACCATTTGAATGCCCTTAGTGTTGGCGAGTCCACGACTGTTGCAGGCAGGGCATTCCACGCCCTTACTACTCTCTGAGTAAAGAACCTACCTCTATAATTGTTTATTCAGAAAAATGATCAGTGATTGTTCCTCGTCACACATACAAGTTCTCCTTTGCAGCACCTCGGCAGCCCAGAAACATTTAATAGAATCAGAGAATCTACAGAATGGAGACAGGCCCTTTGGTCCAAACTGCGAACCAAAAAGCCCATCTAAGCTCACCTCATTCACCTGCATTTGGCCCATATCCCACTAAACCTTTCCTAGCCATGTATCTGTCCAAATGCCTTTTTAATGTTGCCTCAATCATTTCCTCTGGCAGCTCATTCCACATACGTACTATCCTCTGTGTAAAAAAGTTGCTCCTCAGGTACTCAATAATTCTTACCTCTCTTAACATAAGAACTTGGAGCAGGAGTAGGCCATCTGGCCCCTCGAGCCTGCTCCACCATTCAATGAGATCATGGCTGATATTTTGTGGACTCAGCTCCACTTTCCGGCCCGAACACCATAACCCTTAATCCCTTTATTCTTCAAAAAACTATCTATCTTTATCTTAAAAACATTTAATGAAGGAGCCTCTACTGCTTCACTGGGCAAGGAATTCCATAGATTCACAACCCTTTGGGTGAAGAAGTTCCTCCTAAACTCAGTCCTAAATCTACTTCCCCTTATTTTGAGGCTATGCTCCCTAGTTCTGCTTTCACCCGCCAGTGGAAACAACCTGCCCGCATCTATCCTATCTATTCCCTTCATAATTTTATATGTTTGTATAAGATTCCCCCTCATCCTTCTAAATTCTAACGAGTACAGTCCCAGTCTACTCGACCTCTCCTCGTAATCCAACCCTTTCAGCTCTGGGATTAACCTCGTGAATCTCCCCTGCACACTCTCCAGTGCCAGTATGTCCTTTCTCAAGTAAGGAGACCAAAACTGAACTCAATACTCCAGGTGTGGCCTCACTAATACCTTATACAATTGCAGCATAACCTCCCGCATCTTAAACTCCATCCCTCTAGCATTGAAGGACCAAATTCCATTCGTCTTCTTAATCACCTGTTGCACTGTAAACCAACTTTTTGCGACTCATGCATTAGTACACCCAGGTCTCTCTGCACAGCAGCATGTTTTAATATTTTATCATTTAAATAATAATCCCTTTTGCTGTTATTCCTACCAAAATGGATAACCTCACATTTGTCAACATTGTATTCCATCTGCCAGACCCTAGCCCATTCACTTAGCCTATCCAAATCCCTCTGCAGACTTCCAGTATCCTCTGCACATTTTGCTTGACCACTTATCTTAGTGTCGTCTGTAAACTTGGACACATTTCCCTTGGTCCCCAACTCCAAATCATCTATGTAAATTGTGAACAATTGTGGGCCCAACACTGATCCCTGAGGGACACCACTAGCTACTGATTGCCAACCATAGAAACACCCATTAATCCCCACTCTTTGCTTTCTATTAATTAACCAATCCTCTATCCATGATACTACTTTCCCCTTAATGCCATGCATCTTTATCTTATGCAGCAAGCTTTTGTGTGGCACCTTGTCAAAGGCTTTCTGGAAATCCAGATATACCACATCCATTGGCTCCCCGTTATCTACCGCACTGGTAATGTCCTCAAAAAATTCCACTAAATTAGTTAGGCACGACCTGCCCTTTATGAACCCATGCTGCGTCTGCCCAAAGGGACAATTTCCATCCAGATACCTCGCTATTTCTTCCTTGATGATAGATTCCAGCATTGTCCCTACTACCGAAGTTAAGCTCACTGGCCTATAATTACCCACTTTCTGCCTACCTCCTTTTTTAAACAGTGGTGTCACGTTTGCTAATTTCCAATCTGCCAGGACCACCCCAGAGTCTAGTGAATTTTGGGAAATTATCACTCGTGCATTTGCAATTTCCCTTGCCATCTCTTTTAGCACTCTGGGAAAAACCTAACGTAACGTAAAACTATGCCCTCTAGTTCTTGATCTCACAACCCTGGGAAAAAGATTTGAGTGCATTCACCCTCTCTTATCTTATCCACCTCTATAAGATCACCCCTCAGACTCCTACGCTCCAAAGAAAAATATCCTAGCCTGTCCAATCTCTCCCTATAACTCAGTCCCTTGAGTCCTGGGAACTTCTTTGTAAATCTCTTTTGCACACTCTCCAGTTTAATAACATCTTTCCTATAGCAAGGCGACCAAAACTGAACACAATACTCCAGGTGCGGCCTCAGCAATGTCCTGTACAATTGCAACATAACTTCCCAACTTCTTTACTCAATGCCCTGACTGATGAAGGCCAGCAGGCTTAAAGCCTTCTTCACTGCCCCATCTACCTGTGACTCAACCTTTAAAGCCCGTACACCTGAACTCCAAGGTGTTCCACGATACTCCCTAAGGTCCTACCATTCACTGTGAAAGTCCTACCTTGATTTGACTTTCCAAAATGCAACACCTCACACATATCTGTATTGAACTCCATTTGCCATTTCTCGCCCAATTCCCCAGCTGATCAAGATCCTGCTGGAATTTTTGATAACCTTCCTCACTGTCTACAATAACACCTATTTTAATGTCATCTGCAAACTTACTGATCATGCCTTGTACTTTCTAATCCAAATCGTTGATATAGATAAGAAACAGCAATGGACCAAGGACTGACCCCTGAGGCACACCACTACTCACAGGCCTCCAGTCTGACAAGCATCCTTCCACCATTACCCTGTGCTTCCGGCCATCAAATCCAGCCATCCTAACATTTCACACATACAAAAGATCAAAGGCAGGAAGTAATGCCATCAGGATCACCTGGTCCTGCTGAAAGTCAATGGTCTTTTGGCTGGCAGGCCGCATCCCCCTGGTTTAGCACACTGGGCTAAATCGCTGGCTTTGAAAGCAGACCAAGGCAGGCCAGCAGCACGGTTCAATTCCCGTACCAGCCTCCCCGGACAGGCGCCGGAATGTGGCGACTAGGGGCTTTTCACAGTAACTTCATTTGAAGCCTACTTGTGACAATAAGCGATTTTCATTTTCATTTTATTTCAAATCCCAGCCTTTGCTTTTAATAAATTTAGAGAGAAATTAGGCATTGTCACTGGCCTTATAATAAAGAGAGACCAGTGTTATTCTCAGGGGACCTGGGTTCAAATCCCACCACGGCAGATGGTGAAATTTAACTCAGTAAAAATCTGGAATTAAATGTCTAATGATGACACAAAACCATCGATGATTATTATACAAAAATCCATCTGGATCACTGCTGCCTCACAGCGCCAGGGACCCGGGTTCAATTCCGGCGCGGGTGACTGCCTGTGTGGAGTTTGCATTTCTTCCCGTGTCTGCGTGGGCTTCCTCCAGGTGTTCTGGTTTCCTCCCGCAGTCCATAGAAGTGCAGGTTCGGTGGATTGGCCATGATTAATGTGTGGGGTTATGGGGATAGGGCGTGGGGGTGGGCCGAGGTCGGAAGCTCTTTCAGAGGGTCATTGCAAACTCGATGAGCTGAGTGGCCTTCTTTTGCACTGTAGGGATTTTATGGTTCTCTGGAAGAAAACCAACCTGGTCTGGCCTCCATGTAACTCTCGATCCACAGCAATGTGGTTGACTCTTAACCACTTTCTGAACGTTTAAGGGCAATTTAGGAAGGCAACAAATGCTGGTCCAACCAGTGGTGCCCACATTCAGTGAAGGAATAAAAAAAGGGGCTTCCTTAGTTTGATTTTATTTTGGTGTTTTTTCAATTTCTTTCGGCATTTTCTAAAGACACCTTTTATTTTTTTATGTTTAAAACGTGGATAAGGGAACATTTGGGCCTGCAGTGGCTGGACTGGCAGACAAAGAAATTTGCACAGATAAGTAAATTCATGAAACAGGAAGTCATGAAGAGTGGGACTTAACTACATTTAAAAAGAGGTCCTGAGGCAATTCGACTGGGAGACTGCTGGCTACAAATTTATATTGCAAAAGGCTTCAGTTAAGCTCTTATGTTGTTACTCAAGTCTTTCTCTTGCATCATTGGGCACTGCAGTGGCTAGATCATAGTCACTAAAGACCGACACTTTGAACAGGTTGTTCTGGCACTTATACTTAAGATACATCATGTACTTTAGTAACGCTGTCCTTGGTGCATCACTGTCTCAGCTATGGATCAGAGAGTCCTGTGAATGTAGCCTCTGCAGTGCAATAGTGACTGGATGACTTAGTCTCATGAGGAGCAATCCAAGGCGACAGGGAGCACAGTGTAAATGAATTAACAAAAAGTAGGAGAGCAGTTAATAACACATGTAATATTCTGGGATTTATTAATAGGGGCATAGAGTACAAGAGCAAGGAGGTTATGCTGAACTTATACAAGACTCTAATTATACCTCAGCTGGAATATTGTGTACAGTTCTGGGTGCCACCCTATAGGAAGGATGTGAACGCAATGGAGAGAGTTCAGAAGAGGAATACAAGAATAATTTCAGAGATGAAAAACATCAGTTATGAGTATGGAGGTTGGAACTGTACTTCTTGGAGAGAAGAATGCGAAGAGAATATTTAATAGAGAAGTTCAATATCATGAGGTGTTTGGACAGAGTAGACAGGGAGAAACTGTCCCCACTCATAAAAGGTTCAAGACCAAGACTGAACAGATTTAAAATGATCTGCAAAAAAAGGAAATATGATGTAAGAACAAACTTCTTCATACAACAAGTGGTTGGGGTCTGGAATGCACCATCTGCAGGCGTGGTGGGGGCAGGTTAGTGGCCAAAAGCTGTGCAAGTTAGATGAGGTAACGGGGGGAGGGTTTGATTTGAATTGATTTATTATTGTCACATGTATTAGTTAGTATACAGTGAAAAGTGTTGTTTCTTGCCTGCTGTACAAACAACGCATACCGTACATAGGGAAGGAAGCAGAGACTACAGAATGCAATGTTACAGTCATAACTAGGGTGTAGAAAAAAGATCAATTTAATACGAGGTAGGATCATTCAAAAGTATGATGGCAACTGATCAGGGAAGAAGCTGTTCTTGAGTCAGTTGGTACGTGACCTCAAACTTTGGTATCTTTTTCCTGATGGAAGAAGGTGGAAGAGAGTATGTCCGGGGTGCGTGGGGTCCTTAATTATGCTGGTTGCCTTTCCGAGGCAGCGGGAATTATTGGCAGAGTCAAAGGATGGGAGGCTGGTTTGCATGATGGACTGGGCTACATTCACGACCTTTTGTAGTTTCCTGCGGTCTTGGGCAGAGCAGGCTCCATACCAGGCTGTGATACAACCAGAAAGAATGCTTTCAATGGTGCATCTGTAGAAGTTGGTGAGGGTCGTAGCTGACATGCCATATTTCCTTCGTCTTCTGAGAAAGTAGAGTTGTTGGTGGGCTTTCTTAACGATAGTATCGGCATGGGGGGACCAGAACTGGTTGTTGGTGTGGTGTTGGGTGCTCTGGTGCACAGATGAGCCAACACAGTTGTATGTGGTACAACTCTATTTTATTTTAACTCTTATAATACAGTTCGTTCTGGATACTCTGCACGTGCTGTCTCCCTGAGTGTTTCGTGTAGTAGGTCTGTCCTGGTCCTCCTCTGCAGCTAATACTGACCACCGGGGGTCGTGTCTGTGCTTTTATATCTTTCTGTCATTGGTTGTGGTGTTGTGTGTTCTGATTTGTCTGTTGGTGTGTCTATCATGATGTGTGTGTTTGAATATCATGACATCCCCCCTTTTTACAAAGATATGTGCCTACGTGGTTATAAATATAATTGTGTCGTGAGTGCATCTAAGAGTGTGTGTGTGTGTTGTGTACAGCGTGTGTATATGACGTAACTATTTACATGGGCGATGTCGGGTGCGTCACACTAACAAGGTTGTACCATAACAAAACATGGATGCGAGAGAAAAAAAAAAAAACTTGAACAGTGGTCCGGTCAGACGATATCTGGAACAATAAACAACAACAGGTTATAATACAGAAGTGTTTGACTTTTTGAACGTGTGAACAGCGTTATAAGTCCAGTCTAATGGGTGACCGCCTCAAGAATGGGCTGGTCCTCAAGCCGGTTCAGCTGTGGAGATTTGGGGTCACACTGGTTCACCTTGGACTGTTGGAGGTGATGCTGTTGCCGAAGTCTCTACTTTACCATTTGTTGTACTTCTTGCAGTGCTTGGTTTTTCATTCGTGCAAATATAACATTCAACATCTTTGTTAGTGTTGCCTTGGCTGTGGTTTGGTTCTGGTGGCGATGGAAGGGGCATGATCCGTGGCATCTCCACGAAGTCATCCTTGGGAACCAGTGGAGGATCCGGCGTGTGCGTACGGTTCAGTTGCGAGCGTGGAAGGCGGCACAAAGCCCGCTGATTGTGCCTACGCACCAATCCATCCGCCCTGCATGCCAGGAACAAGGTGGAGTCTTTTTTCTTTTTATGTTTGTGGTGGACGGCATCTTGTAGCCGATGGGTCGTTGCCATCGAAGTAGCACCATCACTAATATCATGCAAGGCGATGACTGTGCCAGATGTGGAAGTTGGCCGAGACCGTGCACGCTGGTTCCGGCCACCTGCTGTGCCGGAAGGGCGACTCCGCAGAGAAACGTCGAAGCATGTCGCCTTGGAGAGAGAATTGTTGCTCGCATCAACGTCTGGCGATGGCGCGAATTGGTGTGTCCATCTTGGACCGCCGGTGCTGGTTGCCACTGCCGACCCAGTGGGACTGCCACGCGATCCATTCCCTGTCGCCGTGGCATCCGCCGTCACCCTGAGCGTGCCATCACCGAGGCCGCGACACCGCCCGTCCGGAGCAAGGTCTGGCGTGCGCGAATCAGAGTCGGCGCTTGGCTGCTCCCCATCTGGAGTCCGGTCTGCCTTCCGTCGATGCCCCCCGTCCGGAGTCCCAACAGGTTCACTGGAGGCAGCCGAGGTTCCCTGAAGCTGCACTTCTGGAGTCGGAACATGCAGGAATGCACCAACCAGTGGAGAGGCTCGAGCCATCGAGGGTGGAAGCGGTGCGCCGCCACCGCAGTCGTCAGTGGTCCCACCGTGATCGTCGAGTGCCTCGGTACGCACTAGGCGAGGTCTGTCACCTTGCACCTTTTGCATGGGAAGTGGGATGCTGTCGTCACTCGTCTCACATCCCGTGGATAGATCCTCATTAGCAGCTTGCTGTTCACTAGGGTTGGGTAAATTGTCAGAGTTTTCATCTGGTGGTGCACACCATGTCGGTGGACTGTCATTGTCTTGCCGTTGTCCTTCATTTGGGCTTTTCTTCTTTGGAATTTTAAATCTTCCCCCAGACATTGCAGAACCTTGTTTATTACCCCCAAATTCTCCCATATGTATGGTCTTGAATATAGGATCCAATGTTTCTATCGACATTGTACTATTTTCCAAAGAACATTCCGTTTCACTTTTCTTCTCAGGTACCTCATATGTATCTTTGTCTAATGTACATGCCTTCATGGTCTCTGGGTCTGATTTTGCTGGGACTGGCATGGTCACAGTCTCTCTTTTACTGTTCTCAATTGCCCACATTATACTCCCCATACATAACTGCTTAATCACTGGGGTTAGTGTGGTACAATGGATAATCGGGTCGACCTTATCTGCATCTTCACCATTAGTGGAAAGCACACTTGGTTCACTTGAAACTGCTGTGGGTTTTAAATTCGTTATCTGGCTACTCGATGTCGGTGTCCTCAGGATTCTTGCTCCAATGTTCTGCTCATTTATCAGTGGAGTGTGTATAGGTTCAATGCAATTAATGTTCCCCTCAAGGTTTGAAGAGTCATTACTGACTAACTGCTGGTCTCCGAAGTTGGGACTTTGCGGCGTTGTGTTGAAGGGAGACATTTGTCCCTGCTGTAGATATGATTCAGGTTGTGTTATTTCCATTACCTGAGGATCAATGTCTTGTCCATTTTTTCGATCCGTACTAAAACACTGGCAATTCTCAGTCTGCTCCTTGCAAGTTAAACATTCAATTAATTTCTTTAGCAAATCCTCAGCATCCTTCTGTGGCCGTGCAGCATTATTAATCTCTGTTCGGCTATAATGATCCTGAAGGTCAGCGCATAAACCTTTTTTCTTCGGGCTTGGACGAGGCGATTCCTTTGGTTTGTCTTCAGTTGGGCTTGAACAGTCTTCAGCGCTGTGCCCTTCATTGTAGCATGAGAGACCGTCATGGTCATGCTGCTGTGTAGTGGAGCATGGTAGGCTGTTATAGCCTTCTTGCTGTTCACGTGAGCATGGCAGACTTGCATCGTCTGCCGCTGGTTGGTCAGGAGAGTTTGCTAGACCCTCATGGTCTTGTTCCTGCAAGGACTGCACATTGGAGTCTTGCGTTGCTTCTATCGTGGAGGCTGTCCACGAGCTCTCTGTGGAGGCTTGTGACACTGGAGTCACTTCTTGTTCGTGCAAGGACTGCGCTCTGGAGTCTTGCGTTTCTGCAATTGTGGAGTCTGTCCACGAGCTTGCTGTGGAGGCTTGTGACACTGGAGTCACTTCTGGTTCATGCAAGGACTGCGCTCTGGAGTCTTGCATGTCTTCTTTCATAGAGTCGGGAACGTTGAGCGGGACGTGGACCACGCTCTGTGTGGCAGCAGGGCGCTCTCCGTGTGCTTGCAGCGCTCCCTGTCTGTTAATGTCAGGCTGCAGCATCATCCGGTACTGATAAGTTGGGACGTCATATCTGCTGGATTGAAGATCCTCAAATCCGAAAAATGAATCCGCATCTGCGTCGGATTCAATGTGGGGGCCGCCAATGTGCAACACGAAAGGTTCGTCCGAGTCATAGTCGTATAGGACCACGGAGCTCTCATTGGGCTCACGAGGTCCGGAAACACTGTAAAGATCGTCATTGAAGTATTCGAGGTCGGAATCATCGGCTTGTGCGTAGGTAACTGCTTGTCGGAGGGTTCTTCGGAGGTCAAATTCATCTCCTGGGTCAATTTGCGGCAATGTGCTGTCATTCCACGTGAGGGAAGGTTGTTTTACAGCTTTAACAGATTTTTGTTTTTTTGATTTGGGACGTTTCCCTTTTAAATTGGATTTGGGACGTTTCCCCTTTAAATTGGTGCGGGCTGGGGCCTCTAACATCCTGACGCTCGGTATGTAGCACGTAGGAAGCGACTGCGCATGCTCAGATCGCTGTTCCTTTACCGATGGCCGTTTTCTTGACTGCGCATGCGCAGCATTTCGCGCATGCGCAAACGAAACTTCCGGTTCTGCGCACTGCTCGCGCAACTGTCCTAGCGTGATACCTTTAGCAAGATGGCCGCCGACCTCGACCCAGCCCTCTCTCAGGCCCGGGATTTCGGCCTCTGGGAATTCGGGCTCCGGGATCCCGGCCACGAGGTGAGTACTGCAGCTTTTCTTACCTTTACTTGCCGATTGGATTGCCTTTTCTTTACAGTACTTGGAGAATTTGTCCAGGACTGCCTGGTAATTGTACCTTTGCTGCCTCCTGAAGAACCTGAACCTTGTGAATATTTCTCTTGCCCTTGCACCGGCGATGGTGAGGAGAAATTCAATTTTTTCGCTATCATCCAGGTCTTGGAGTTCAGCTGCCACCAGGAACAATTCGAACACTTGCCGGAATCGCCGCCAGTTTTCGCGGAGATCGCCGTGGCACTGGAGCGGCTGCGGAACCGGGAGCTCTATCATTTTGCCTGGGCACTGCTGGTTGTCTCTGTACACTGAGGTATGCCGGCAGGTATCGATCCACTCCTGTACCATGTGATGTTGGGTGCTCTGGTGCACAGATGAGCCAACACAGTTGTATGTGGTACAACTCTATTTTATTTTAACTCTTATAATACAGTTCGTTCTGGATACTCTGCACGTGCTGTCTCCCTGAGTGTTTCATGTAGTAGGTCTGTCCTGGTCCTCCTCTGCAGCTAATACTGACCACCGGGGGTCGTGTCTGTGCTTTTATATCTTTCTGTCATTGGTTGTGGTGTTGTGTGTTCTGATTTGTCTGTTGGTGTGTCTATCATGATGTGTGTGTTTGAATATCATGACAGTTGGTAATCTGGACACCTAAAAACTTGAAGCTCTCGACCCTTTCTACTTCGTTCCCATTGATGTAGACAGGGGCATGTTCTCCACTACGCTTCCTGAAGTCAATGACAATCTCCTTCATTATGTTGACATTGAGGGAGAAATTATAGTCGCACCAGTTCACCAGATTCTCGATCTCATTCCTGTACTCTGTCTTGTCATTGTTTGAAATCCGACCCACTGCGGTGGTGTCATCAGCAAATTTGAAAATCGGGTTGGAGGGGAATTTAGCCACACTGTGATAAGTGTATAAGGAGTATAGTCGGGGGCTGAGGACACAGCCTTGTGTGGCACCAGTGATCGTGGAGGAGGTGTTGTTGCTTATCCTTACTGATTGTGGTCTGTGGGTTAGGAATTTCAGGATCCAGTCACAGAGGGAGGAGCCCAGGCCCAGGCCACGGAGTTTGGAGATGAGTTTCGTAGGAATAATAGTGTTGAAGGCTAAGGTGTAATCAATAAATAGGATTCTGGCACAGGTGTCTTTGTTATCTAGGTGTTCCAGGGTAGAGTGCAGGGCCAGGGAGATGGCGTTTGCTGTGGACCTGTTGCAGTGGTAGGCGAACTGTAGTGGATCAAGGCAATCCGAGAGGCTGGAGTAGATTCATGCTATGACTCACCTTTCAAAGCACTTCATAATGATGGCTGCGAGAGCCACTGGATGATAGTCATTTAAGGCACGCTGCTTGGCTTTTCTTTGGGAAAGGGATGAAGGTCGTCTTCTTGAAGCAAATAGGGACCTCAGATTGTTGTAAAGAGAGGTTGAAGATGTTTGCGAATACCCCCGCCAGCTGATCTGCGCAAGTCCCTTTGGTGCAGGCTTGATATGCCAAATGCCCTCCTTCCATACTGTAGGATTCTATGGTACTATATTCACTCCCAGGCCCACTCTCAGCAGTAAGCAAGCCTCCCAACTGCCCTTGGATCACACAAAAGCTATCACCAGATGGCAAACATTGACACATAGAGAGATATCGTTCTCACATGAGCAGTGCTTGGAATAGTGCTCCATCCAGTTTTTCTTTGTATAAATTTAGAGTACCCAATTCATTTTTTCCAATTAAGGGGCAATTTAGCGTGGCCAATCCACCTATCCTGCACATCTTTGGGTTGTGGGGGCGAAACCCACGCAAACACAGGGCGGATGTGCAAACTCCACACGGACAGTGACCCAGAGCCAGGGATCGAACCTGGGACCTCGGCGCCGTGAGGCAGCAGTGCTACTCACTGCGCCACCGTGCTGCCCGTGCTCCATCCAGTTGAACATTTGCTTGCTCCTGTCCTTGAAAACACTCCCGTATGTGGATTTCAAATGAATGGTGATGGTGGGGCTCAGTGTTCTTTCAATACCGAAGTACTGCTGTCGTTAACAGTTTGTATTTCTTTGCATGGATTGATCCAGTATTTGTCATGGTATCATAGCTTTTTGAACAACTATCTTAGCTAGCATGAGATTTTTATGTGCTTTCGTGTTAGGAGATAGATTTTCTAAGTCAGATATTATCTACTAATCCCCTTAACATTGACATCATGGGCGAAATTCTCCGGGAAACGGCGCGATGTCCGCTGACTGGCGCCCAAAACGGCGCCAATCAGTCGGGCATCGCACCGCCCCAAAGGTGGGGAATGCTCCGCATCTTTGGGGGCCGAGCCCCAACATAGAGGGGCTAGGCCGACGCCGGAGGAATTTCCGCCCCGCCAGCTGGCGCGGAAATGACATCTCCGGGCGGCGCATGCGCGGGAGCGTTAGCGGCCGCTGACAGCTTCCCACGCATGTGCAGTGGAGGGAGTCTCTTCCGCCTCCGCCATGGTGGAGACCGTGGCGGAGGCGGAAGGGAAAGAGTGCCCCCACGGCACAGGCCTGCCCGCGGATCGGTGGGCCCCGATCACGGGCCAGGCCACCGTGGGGGCCCCCCCCCCCGGGCCCAGATCGCCCCGCGCCCCCCCCCATGACCCCGGAGCCCGCCCACGCCGTCTGGTCCCGCCGGTAAGGTAGGTGATTTAATTTACGCCGGTGGGACAGGCAATTTATCGGCGGGACTTCGGCCCATCCGGGCCGGAGAATCGAGTGGGGGGGCCCGCCAACCGGCGCGATTCCCGCCCCCGCCGAATCTCTGGTGCCGGAGACTTCGGCAACCGGCGGGGGCGGGATTCACGCCAGCCCCCGGCGATTCTCCGACCCGGCGGGGGGTCGGAGAATGTCGCCCCAGATTGTGTATTACCACAAACCTCAGGGTGTGCATTAATATGGCCAGTCCAGGAAATAATGGTGGAGTGAAGTGGGTGTTGATAGAATCACCATCAGCTACAGAGAGAGCACTTTAACCCATTGCGTGGGGTGTATTGAACAAATGTTTTTCAACATTGTTTTCAAAAGGTCATTGAGCTGCTCCACTATCTCCAAGGGCTGTGGGGCTAACTTTGTGGGTTACGCTGAGCGGGCGGGTAAGAGGAACTGAGTCCACAAAAGATCAGCCATGATCTCATTGAATGGTGGAGCAGGCTCGAGGGGCCAGATGGCCTACTCCTGCTCCTAGTTCTTATGTTCTTATGAATTCATATGTAGCTTTTATGGTATTTCCATCAATTTCAACAATCCAACAAAGATTTTAGCTGTGAAAAACAATCTCTGGTAACTATATTGGATAAGTATCCTGTGCACAACACCTCGCACAGTAAGACCTGGGTTGCTGCGATAGCTGTGTTAGGTTTATAGAGGAACACATCCACCCATCTGGTAACTTTGTCTGACAACCAGGTAATACTGACTTTCTGTCAGGGTCATAAATCTTGATGAAATCAATTTGGGGGTGGGTCCATGGTCATTAGGGGCCGTGTCAGTCTAAGGGAAAGCTCCATTGGAGCCAAGCGCTGGGTTCTGCGAAAGGGAAATGATGGTTCAAGAATAAAATTAAGATATAATAATGAAGGAATGTATCAATTGTTGTCTCAGGAGGAATAGTGGCCAACTGCAGGCCAGTCTAAAGTGCCAAAACAAAGTCCTCTGCGATTTTAGAGAGATTGTTGAGCAGGAAATTAATAGGATCGTGGTTTAAACTTTAAAAGGTTTATTTTTTAGAATATTTAGACTGCCCCCCGGAATTATGAACAGTTTGCTGAGTCCAGTCGGTTGGATGAATCAGCGGTTTTACCTCCTCGTATCACACGAGGGTGACTGTGTAGAGTGGCCAAGCTATTAGCCTTGATAGTCACTGGAGATCGTGGCCTGGTTTACTGCCCTTTGGCTTGTCTTGTGTCTGCGCCTCACATTCAGTACGGAACATCTGTACAGAACCACCAGCCGATTGGAAAAAAAGCCATCAGATTTTCATGAAGACCGTTGACCAGTGGGGGGGGGGGGCGTGTTGTGAGTTTCGCAAGACCATGCGTCGCGGCGTTTCCGATCGTGGGAACTAGTCCCCAACAGCCATGCTTTTAAAAAAGCCATCCGCGACCGGCTTTCAGAATTTTGGCCGATCCACACGTGTGTGCCCCCTCAGCCGCGTGCCGGCCCCGAGCCCAGCGGGGCAGATCACCTCCTCCTGACGACAGCATGGAGCAGATCTTTTATTTCAATCGATGCAGTTTTCCTGCCTGGAGTGGCGGCTGAGAGCAGGTCGTGCGCCCTGCGCACAGACGCCACGTGCCCTGGGCTGAAGAGAGGTTCCTCCATTTTGTTAGCAGCAAGCAAGCAACAGGGCTGAACAATTTAAAGTGGATCGTTTTTGTAATAAGGAAGAGAGGGCCAGAGACACAAAGGTCAGGATGTCACAACTAAATCTGCTGGAGAGAGCGGCTCAGGAGAATCCACAGCAGGACACAGCAGTGGTGGTGTGAGCTCTAGGGCCTCTGGCAAACAGCCCATTAAAAAGAAGCTGAAATTAGGATCAAAGCAGTGTAAAAATGATTTTGTGAGTTATGGTTTTATTAATTCTGACAGTGCAAAACAAGAGGCAAAGCACATGTGTGCTATATGCAGGGAACTACTACCAAATGAAAGTTTAAAACCCTCAGAACTTCAAACTTGAAGACAAGGTCGGGAACAAGCCTCTTGATTTTTTTCCAGCTGACGCCGTGAGAACTTAAATCATCAAGTCTTCAGCAGAAATGTAACGTTGAATGACGAAGCAAGTGAGATCGTGGGGACCAAGCAGGCTCACCTGTCGCATTAAAGGTAAAGTAAAAATGGTGGGTCGCGATGTTCGGGTGGCGTGGGGGGGGCGAAGGTCGGCCGGTGTGGGTCGCGAAGGTCGGCTGGCGTGGGTTGAGAAGGTCATCCAGCGTGGATCCCAAAAGTTGGCCGGTTGGTAAAAATGGGTCCCGAGCAAAAAGGTTTGAAAAACAGTTCCTTAGACGCATAAAACCGCCCCAATGAGGCCAACACTATTGATGTCCATCTTGAGCCAGGTAGGAATAACAGTGGCCCTAACTTCTGAGTGAAGTGTAAACCATGCCTCCCAACCAAAATCACTTTACCACACCCCCTCCTCCATATTTCAGTGATCACAGATGAAGATTCTATTTCTGGATTTGAGAGGCCCCTAACTCATTACTTCTTGATTGTACCTGGTCTGTACCCTATCCATTTATATTAGAGAATATAGTCCGGGATTTTCCTCTCCCACTTTCACCAGGCGAGTTCAGTGTTGTGAGTGGAAAATCTTGAGAGGAGTTCCAAATCATGTTCATGTCAATGTAAACACGATATGTGATTGTTCCCTCCCCATCAGTGATGGAGCACTTTTCCGACGTACAATGTTAGCACACAGCTAAATCACTGGCTTTGAAAGCAGACCAAGGCAAGCCAGCAGCACGGTTCAATTCCCGTACCAGCCTCCCCGAACAGGTGCCGGAATGTGGCGACTAGGGGCTTTTCACAGTAACTTCATTGAAGCCTACTTGTGACAATAAGCGATTTTCATTCATTCATGTTGGAAATATCATTTGAGCGCTTTGGCATTCAAATATCATGCCTGTACGACTGAATCATACCCCCATCAAAAAATCCATTCTCATTGGCGTGAGGGCAGACTGGCGTGAATCACGACTGATGCCCCAAGGTGTGCACTGGAGAGTAGACTTCCCAGAGGGATCCAGGTGAGTGCAGCGCTCAGGGGGGAGAGGGTCATACCAGGGGGAAGTGCCCTGGCAGTGCCTTGGGATGGGTGGAGGGCAGTTGGGGGGTCCAGGTGAACTCCTTTGTACTGGGGCGGCCATTATAAATGGTGTCCCAATCTTCGAGGTACTGGCAAATCAGATGCCGCACTGCCTCAAGTGTGGGACCATACAGCGGAAAAAGCCAAGATTACTGTCAGCAACTTCAACCCTGCTTTTCCTGCTCAACATTGGCCTTTGCCGATTTCCAAGGACATTCCGCCCATCGTGTCAGACTGTCTCAGCTGACCTAATAATGGTCCTCACTGCACAGCAAGACCCATGATGAGTGCGCAATTAGGTCTGGGACATCACTGGACAACTTGGGCGAAATTCTCCCCAAACGGCGCGATGTCCGCCGACTGGCGCCCAAAACGGCGCCAATCAGACGGGCATCGCGCCGCCCCAAAGGTGCGGAATGCTCCGCATCTTTGGGGGCCGAGCCCCAACATTGAGGGGCTAGGCCGGCGCCGGAGGGATTTACGCCCCGCCACTTAAGCCCTCACTTCCACCCTATCCCCGTAACCCAATAACCCCTCCTAACCTTTTTTGGTCACTAAGGGCAATTTATCCTGGCCAATCCACCTAACCTGCTCATCTTTGGACTGTGGGAGGAAACCGGAGCACCCGGAGGAAACCCACGCATACACGGGGAGGATGTGCAGACTCCGCACAGACAGCGACCCAAGCCGGGAATCGAACCTGGGACCCTGGAGCTGTGAAGCCACAGTGCTAACCACTGTGCTACCGTGCTGAGCATTATCTGAAGAGAAATGTTTTGCTGGGGTACAGTGAAAATGAGCCAATGGAGGAATTGCTCTTATAGAGCGGCAGAGACATGATGGGCCAAATGGCCCCTGCGTAGTAAGTATCTTATTGTTTGATAATATCATCCAAAATTTAGTTCCTGATCGCTTCAACACTGGTCGATAAAATGTCCAACATTCCCCTAGATTTTTGAAAAATTCATTTTCGGGATGTGGACCTCGCTGGTTAGCCCACATTTATTTTCCATCTTTAATTGCCCCCTGAGAAGGTGGTGGTGAGCTGTCTTCTTGAACCGCTGCAGTCCATGTGGTGTAGGCACACCCACAGTGCTGTTAGGGAGGGAGTTCCAGGATTTTGACCCAGTGACAGTGAAGAAACGGAGATATATTTCCAAGTCAGTATGGGGAATCTCCAGGGGATGGTGGAGAGGAACCTCCAGGTAGTGGTGTTCCCATATGTCTGCTGTGTTTTTCCTTCTATATAATAACAGAAAAGTACTGTCTCAGGAGCCTTGGTGAATCCCTGCAGTGCATCTTGTAGATGATGCCCATGGCTACCACTGTGCATCGGTGGTGGATGGAATGGAAGTTTCTGGATGGGCTGCTTTGTCCTGTTCTTTTTTTCTTCCTTTTTTAAATAAATTCTGAGTACCCAATTCATTTTTTCCAATTATGGGCAATTTAGCGTGGCCAATCCACCTCCCCTGCACATCATTTTGGGTTGTGGGGGCGCGACCCAGGCAAACACGGGGAGAATGTGCAAACTGCACACGGACAGTGACCCAGAGCCGGGATCGAACCTGGGACCTCGGCGCTGTGAGGCCGCAGGGCTAACCACTGCACCACCGTGCTGCCCGTGCTTTGTCCTGTTCTGGAGTGTTGTTGGAGCTGCACTCATCCAGGCAAATGGAGAGTTTTCAATAACACTCCTGACTTGTGCCTTGTAGATGGTGAACAGCCTTTGCGGAATCAGGTGAATTACTCACAGGGGGCGTCATTCTCCGCCGGCGGGAGTCTCCGTTTTGCCGGCGCCGGGGGGGGTTTCCCGACGGCGTGGGGCTGCCCCACAATGGGAAACCCCATTGACCGGCCGGTGTTACGGAGACTCCCGCCGGCCGGTCGGGGCAGAAATGTGGCGGGGCGGGTAGGAGAATTTCGCCCAGGATTCCTCGCCTCTGACCTGCACTTGTAGCCACAGTGTTAATACGGCCAGTCCATTTCAGTTTCTGCTCAATGGTAAAACCCCCACCTTTCCCCTAAGGATGGCGATAAATTCCCCTCCTCAGTCTGATGAATATAAGAAATTGTCAAATTTTCTAGTTTGTATTTTTGTGGTTTGTAATTAAAACTGTGATTAAAATGCAGACAGAATGTATGAATGCTGAGAGCTGCGATCAAAAATGAGGTACTGTGTTTGGTCCTTTTTTAAATCAAGGCACATCCTGTAACAGGAGAAAAAAGAATGCTATGTGCTTTGAGTGTAACAAAATAATTAATGGAGGGACAGGTCTATCTGTATGTTCTATGTTCTATGAAAAGCCAGTTGCCTACAAGACTCGAAGCTGGGCAGAAATGTTTTTCAGTTAAGTTTCTCTCTTCAAGCACTGTGCACCAAGATAAGCAAGGAAAACCCGCTTATTAACTTTATCCATAAGTGGTATTTAAAATATATGGGCTGGCTTAAATGGCACGTAGAGGCAGGTTTCAGGAAGCAATTTCAGGGGCGAGATTCTCCGGCACCCCGCCGGGTCGGAGAATCGCCGGGGGCTGGCGTGAGTCCCGCCCCCGCCGGTTGCCGAATTCTCCGGCACCAGATATTCGGCGGGGGCGGGAATCGGGCCGCGCCGGTTGGCGGGCCCCCCGCGCGATTCTCCGGCCCGGATTGGCCGAAGTCCCGCCGCTAAAATGCCTGTCCCGCCGGCGTAGATTAAACCACCTACCTTACCGGCGGGACAAGTCGGCGCGGGCGGGCCCCGGGGTCCTGGGGGGGCGGCGCGGGGCGCTCTGGCCCCGGGGGGTGCCCCCACGGTCCCTGGCCCATGATCGGGGCCCACCGATCCGCGGGCGGGCCTGTGCCGTGGGGGCACTCTTTTCCTTCCGCCTTCACCACGGTCTCCACCATGGCGGAGGCGGAAGAGATTCCCTCCACTGCGCATGCGTGGGAATGCCGTGAGCAGCCGCTAACGCTCCCGCTCTTGCGCCGCCCGGCAATGTCATTTCCGCGCCAGCTGGCGGGGCACCAAAGGCCTTTCCCGACAGCTGGCGGGGCGGAAATCAGTCCGGCGCGGGCCTAGCCCCTCAAGGTTAGGGCTCGGCCGCTCAAGATGCGGAGGATTCCGCACCTTTGGGGCGGCACGATGCCGGACAGCTTTGCGCCGTTTTTGGCGCCGGTCGGCGGACATCGCGCCGATTGCGGATAATTTCGCCCCTGGTCCGGACTCATAACATAAATCACTATCGAAAAAGCCGCAGTCTGGGATCTCACTTACACTGAAAAAAATATAAACATAAAATCTGACTGATTTATCACTCCATTCTGACACACCACGGGCGAAATTCTCCGGAAACGGCGCGATGTCCGCCGACTGGCGCCCAAAACGCGCCAATCAGACGGGCATCGCGCCGCCCCAAAGGTGCAGAATGCTCCACATCTTTGGGGGCTGAGCCCCAACCTTAAGGGGCTAGGCCGACGCCGGAGGAATTTCCGCCCCGCCAACTGGCGGAAACGGCCTTTGTTGCCCGGCCAGCAGGCGCGGAAATGACATCTCCGGGTGGCGCATGCGCGGGAGCGTCAGCGGCCGCTGACAGTTTCCCGCGCATGCGCAGTGGAGGGAGTCTCCTCCGCCTCCGCCACGGTGGAGACCGTGGCGAAGGCGGAAGGGAAAGAGTGCCCCCACGGCACAGGCCCGCCCGCGGATCGGTGGGCCCCGATCGCGGGCCAGGCCACCGTGGGGGCACCCCCCGCCACCAGATCGCCCCGCGCCGCCTTGTCCCGCCGGTAAGGTAGGTGATTTAATTTACGCCGGCGGGACAGGCAATTTATCGGCGGGACTTCGGCCCATCCGGGCCGGAGAATCGAGCGGGGGGGGGGGGGGCCCGGCAAACGGCGCGCCGCGATTCCCGCCCCCGCCGAATCTCCGGTGCCGGAGACTTCGGCAACCGGCGGGGGCGGGATTCACGCCAGCCCCCGGCGATTCTCCGACCCGGCGGGGGTTGGAAAATGTCACCCCACGTGTTGAAATTCTCACCACGTGTTGCACCCTCAAGTTCTGAACTTCTGGGTATCAGGGTTTACGAACACTTCAAACACTTCCTGCACTATACTTCAAGCTACAATAATCCCAAAATTGAACAATTGGATTGGTATCATTATTTCAAATTTATTTAATTAATTGATTGAAATTTTCCAACTGCCCTGATCGGATTTTAATTCTCACCTCCTGTTGTTAATCCAGGTTTCTGATTACGAATTCAGTAGCATAACCATAATGTCCATTCATGCCTTAAATGTTCTATTTATGTACTTGGCATGTCCTCACTTCGAAGCTCATGTGTTAAGACGTGAAGTGTGACCAAAATGCAGAACCATGTAACTTGAAAGCAGAGCAGCATCAACTGAATCAAGCTGCCAACTGATTCACTGCCACACAGGGAGAATCGCATTAACCCAGAATTACTTCCACATCCGCTTATGAAACTTCTGTACTCCAGTCATCTCTGCCTGGCCCTGAGGAATTCCACAGAAGATGAAGAAAGAGTTGTTATTGGTGCTTGGAATCCTGGTGCTTATTCTATTCATTCCTGCCCAAGGCGGGTTCCGTGGACGATTCTCAGGTATGCAATTGTAAATTTCTCTAATATCTCAAAAATTGTTTGGAGACATTTTTTAAGCTATTTGTTCTCGGATCGTCACTGTTTGATTCTATCAAATATCTGGAAGGCACTGCTGCCTCACTCAGTGGGACCAGTGGGACTCACCAGGGACCCAGGTTCAATTCTAGTCTTGCATAAATTTGCATGACTGGGGAGAGCGACTCACTTCTGGACACCGCTCCCAGCGGCAACGCAAACCAAAAGTGATTCAGCTCCGGCTGGAGAAAGTAGTCGACAAAACAGAGAATCCAGCCCCTGTTTATTGGGAGCTCCACTATTGGTTACTGTGACAATAGTGGCTACACTTCACAAAGTACTCCATTCCTTTCAAGGCACTTTGAGAGGTTGGGTGGTCATGAAAAGTGCCATAAAATTGGGAGTCTTTATTCTTTCCTTGTACTTTGCAGTAAGTCATTGAATGTGTTTCAGAATGACGAGTGAGTCTGTGAAGGTTGCATGTTTTATTAAGCAAAAGCACCCACGGTTTTGTGTGGCCCAGATATAATTGGAGGGACAATGACGAACCCAACTTTGTGGATTCTCATTATTTTCCTGTGCCTGAGTACTGAATGACCAATAATTGTCTAATTTGTATTACAGCATACCTGGGCCGGTGCAGCAGACCTGGAACAACATGTCGTTCGGGAGGCTGCGAACCAGATGAGTTGATTTTCCCATTGAAATGCCCTGGCACTTTGGATTGTTGCAAACTTATGGAGTGGAGAATCCTCTAGTGATAGATTCCTACCAGCCTGCGATCTCCAATTCCTCACTGAGTTAAACCTTTGTTCACGATATGCAGTTTGGGTGTTCAGGCCAGGAAACCTGTCAACTTATATTACCGCTGTTTGAACTCAGGAATTAAACTTAATGCCTTGAATTCAGCTTCCTAACAGTTAATTGTTCCTATTTCCGGCCAATATGTCCGAGAGCAATGAGTTAAAGATGGATTTGGGAGTGGAAAAGCATGGGGAAAACACAGCAAATTGCAAGAGAAATCCACTGCAGGGACTCTCTAAATGCAGCGCTGCTCAGACACGGGTCGCAAATCTGAGTATTCTGGATTCACTATGACTTACCAAAGTGTTTGGATAGAGTGGAAGCAGGCAAGCCAGATATCAGATGCATTAGGTTGAAGGGATAATACAGAGGGATATTTCCTCTGGATCCAACCCTTGCCACTAAGGGGACACAGTGGTTAGCACTGCTGCCTCAGTGCAGCAGGTACTCGGGTTCGATTCCCACCTTGGGTGACTGACTGTGTGGAGTTTGCACGTTCTTCCTGTCTGGGTGGGTTTCTTCCGGGTGCTCCGGTTTCCTCTTACAGTCCAAATATGTGCATGTTAGGTGGACTGGCCATGCTAAATTTCCCCTGGTTAGGTCAGGGATAGGGCAGGGGATTGGGCTTAGGTAGACTGCAGGCTCGATCGGCCAAATGGCCTCCTTCTATACTGTAGGGATATTATGATATTAGTCCTGGAATTGTTTGTTGGGACAGAGTAGAGTAAGGGGAGGCGGTGGCATTGTGGTATTATCACGGGACTAATAAACCAGAAACCTAGGGGAATGCACTGCAGACCCTGATGCCAAAGCCAATATTTTCCCACTTCTGTAGTAGAAAGATTCAACACACTCATTAAGACAAAATACCAAGGCTTTATTTATGAAAAGATTGCATGGAGTAATGGCTGAAACTTGAAGTCAGAGTGCAGTCAACAAAACTGCTGAGTCCTTCTCAAGTTCCGCGTTTTTACAGAGAATTAGCTCAATATTTATACATTAACATTATCAAGATTGCGTGACAACAGTTTAGTCAGGAATTTGATCGGAAATACAAACGGAAGCATAGAACAGACCTTTTTTGGTCACATCACTCATACCATTATCTTGTCCTTGGAGGGAACATTGAAAGGTCGGAATAGAATTACTTCTTCCTGAACTTATCTTGTTTAATTCCTACGGCCCTGGGTTATGACGAGTTAGTTTTATCAGGAGTTGCCGAGGTCCGGTGTTTTGGAATGGCTTGACCTTCGCTGATCTTTTCAGACTCCAAGTTATGCAGAGTTGGCCTCATCAGTCTTACAGTCTGAAATGGTTAGGGCAGCATTTCTTACAGGGGTCTGGTGAACTGTGAGCATTCTTTACATGGGCCTGGTGAGCTGGAATGAGTAGTTCAGCCTTTCTTACATTGTATCAAACATTTTGACCAGTCTTCCCATTGACCAGTTTTCCCATCATGCCATTACTTAATGTGTACCATATCACACTGGTTCGAATCCTATCACTGCAGTTGATGAAATTTGAATTCAATAAAAATCGGAATTAAAAGTCTAATGATGACCATGAAACCATTGTCGATTGTCGTCAAAAACCCATCTGGTTCACTAATGTCCTTTAGGGAAGGAAATTTGCCGTCCTTACCCGGTCTGGCCTACATGTGACTCCAGACCCACAGCAATGTGGGTTGGCTCTTAACTGCCCCCTCAAGGGCAATTAGGGATGGGCAATAAATGCTGGCACAGCCTACAATGTCCACGTCCCATGAACAAATTTAAAAATAAGATTGACTCTGTACCCAACCCGTGCTATGGTGTTTCGACCCGTCGCCAGGTGAGGTCTCCCAAATTTATTATGATTCTGGAGGGGTACACCCAAATTCTTATCCTCCCAGTTGAGGAGGGATGAACGTTATTGAACCCACTCGGCTGGTTGCAACAAGATTAGTTTAAAAAGTATTCCTTCCCTCGAGGATACCTTTTCCAGTCAAATGTATTCATGTTTTAAAAGATGGCAATTTCATCATGCTTTTTTCAGTTAATGAAAGAGTTACCTTATTAGTTACGAAAACGTGAGAAGAAAATAATACAACACGGACATACGCATGAAAAGTATGATTCCGATAAACAGACTTTGACAGTTGATAATCTGGTTTGGAGATTCTTGGTCCTTCTGAAAGGAGTTCTCCTGCTTCCTTTTTTACAGTATCTTTGCTGACTTGACTTGCTTCCAACAATCAGAGAGAAAGAGAGAGCAAGACATTTTCCAACAAAGAGCAGAAGTGCCTAAATGTTCTTAAGCTGTAACTTTCACAATACACAGTAGCACAGGAGAATGCAGAGTCCCATAGAATACAGAACATACCGTGCAGAAGACCATTGGGCCCATTGAATCTGCACCGACCCACTTAAGCCCTCACTTCCACCCTATCCCTGTAACCCAATAACCCCTCCTAACCTCTTTGGTCATTAAAGGCAATTTTTTTCATGGCCGATCCACCTAACTCGCATGTCTTTGGACTGTGGGAGGAAACCGGAGCACCCGGAGGAAACCCACGCAGACATGGGGAGAACGTGCAGACTCCGTACAGACAGTGACCCAGTGGGGAATCGAACCGGGGATCCTGGCGCTGTGACGCCACAATGCTATCCACTGTGCTACCGTGGTGCCCTCTAACAGATAGGAGATTCTGCGAACGAGACTCCCGGAAGGTTTGTTGCCTCCCGGGTGCCAGGGTCAGGGATGTCTAGTCTACAAGATTCTTACTATAGCCATAGTGATAGGTGCACATAGGCACCAACGACATAGCTAAGAAAAGGGATGAGGATCTAAAAAGTGATTTTAGGGAGTGAGGTTGGAAGCTAAAGAGCAGGACAAGCAGAGTAGTAATCTCAGGATTGCTACCGGTGCAAGTGCAAGTGAGGCAAAGAACAGAGAGCGAGTGCAGCTGAACACGCGGCTACAGGACTGGTGCAGGAGGGAAGGCTTCAGATATGTGGATCATTGGGATATCTTCTGGGAAGGTGGGACCTGTACATGAAGGACGGATTGCACCTAAACTGGAGGGGCACCAATATCCTGAGTGGGAGGTTTGCTAGAGCTCATCGGGAGGGTTTAAACTAGTTTAGCAGGGGGATGGGAACCAGAGCTATGGACCAGAGGATAGGGTAGCCGTTGAACAGACAGAAATAATATGCAGAGAGCCTGTGAGGAAGGATAGACAGTTGATAGGGCAAAGTTGCACTCGGTGGAATGGGTTAAAATGTGTCTGTTTCAAGGAGTGAGTTTGGGAATTTGAATCGAGGTGGGAATTGAAATAAATCAGTGAGGCATCTCCTTTTAAATTTCAGGAGTTTAAATTAATTTAAATTAAGCTAGTATTGTGCAGTGTGGGTTAACAAGGGCTGCCCCACCCACTCACATAACTGGTTAGCAGTTAAGTGTCAGTCACTTAAATCTACCTTGATCTAAAAGCAGGTGGGGGAGGGGAGTCAATTCAGGACAGTTTAAAAAAAGCAACTTGTAAACTCACTCCCAGTGAGTTCTCCCAGTGAGCCAGAGAAGACAGAGCCAGGAGTGAGACACAGCTAAGATTGAGTTTGGGAATTTGAATCTAGGTGGGAATTCGAAGCTGGGTGGGGGGGGAAGTGCTTTTTATCCCTGGTAAGTGACTGGTAAGTAGTGTTTCTGTTTTTCTGTTTCTTTTCATTGGTGTATTTATTTACCTTTTCTTTGTTGTTTTTTTTGTTGAAATTGAAATTGTTGAAGTTAACCGAAGGTTTAAGACATGGCAGGAGATCTCAGACCCGTGTCATGGTCCTCGTGTGCGATGTGGGAGCTCAGGGACACGTCCACTGTCCCTGGCTCCTTCACGTGCAAGAAGTGTGTCCAGTTATAGCTCCTGTTAGACCGTTTGACGGCTCTGGAGCTGCGGATGGACTCACTTTGGAGCATCCGCGATGCTGAGGACGTCGTGGATAGCACGTTTAGCGAGTTGGTCACACCGCAGGTGAAAGGTACTGAGGGAGATAGAAAATGGGTGACCAAAAGACAGAGCAAGAGTAGGAAGGCAGTGCAGGTGTCCTCTGCGGTCATCTCCCTGCAAAACAGATATACCGCTTTGGATACTGTTGAGGGAGATGGCTCACCAGGGGAAGGCAGCAGCAGCCAGGTTCATGGCACCGTGGCTGGCTCTGCTGCGCAGCTGGGCAGGAAGAAGAATGGCAGGGCTATAGTGATAGGGGACTCAATTGTAAGGGGGATAGACAGGCGGTTCTGCGGACGCAATCGAGACTCCAGGATGGTATGTTGCCTCCCTAGTGCAAGGGTCAAGGATGTCTCGGAGCGGCTGCAGGACATTCTGGGGGGGGAGGGTGAACAGCCAGCTGTCGTGGTGCACATAGGCACCAACGATATAGGTAAAAAACGGGACAAGGTCCTACAAGCTGAATTTAGGGAGCTAGGAGTTAAACTAAAAAGTAGGACCTTAAAGGTAGTAATCTCAGGATTGCTACCAGTGCCACGAGCTAGTCAGAGTAGGAATGTCTGGATAGAGAGGATGAATGCGTGGCTCGAGAGATGGTGCAAGAGGGAGGGATTTAAATTCCTGGGACATTGGAACCGGTTCTGGGGTAGGTGGGACCAGCACAAACCGGACGGTCTGCACCTGGGCAGGACTGGAACCGATGTCCTAGGAGGGGGGGGGGGTGATTTGCTAGAGCTGTTGGGGAGAGTTTAAACTAATGTGGCAGGGGGATGGGAACCGATGCAGGAGGTTGGAAGGTAGTAAAACAGGGACAGAAATAAAAGGCAGTAAGGGGGAAAGTGTAAGGCAGAGAAGCCATAGTCAAAAATCAAAAAGGGTGACAGTACAAGGTACAGTGACTGAGGGGAGCTCAGTGAATAGGACCAGGAATGCTAAAAGAAATAAAATGGGAAGTGAAAACATTAATGGTAAGCGACGCGGCAGGTTGTTACAGGAAGATATGGGTTCAATGACAAGGAAAATTAGGAGAAAGGTTAAGAGGAAATATAACTTAGGAAAGGATACTGATAGAGGTGTTAAGATTCAGAACAGAGGTAAAAAAGCCAACATAAGTGTACTTTACCTGAATGCTCGTAGTATTCGGAATAAGGTAAATGAGTTGATGGCGCAAATCATCGTGAATGACTATGATTTAGTGGCCATTACTGAAACATGGTTAAAGGATGGTCACGACTGGATGTTAAATATCCCAGGGTATCAAACTTTTCGGAAGGACAGAGTGGATGGTAAGGGAGGTGGTGTAGCTCTGTTATTTAAGGATGACATCCGGGCAACAGTAAGGGATGACATCGGTGCTATGGAGGATAAGGTTGAATCCATTTGGGTGGAAATCACGAATAGTAAGGCGAAAAAGTCACTGATAGGAGTAGTCTATAGGCCACCAAATAGTAACATTATGGTGGGGCAGGCAATAAACAAAGAAATAACAGATGCATGTAGAAATGGTACAGCAGTTATCATGGGGGATTTTAATCTACATATTGATTGGTTTAGCCTGGTCGGTCAAGGCAGCCTTGAGGAGGAGTTTATAGAATGTATCCGCGATAGTTTCCTAGAACAGTATGTAATGGAACCTACGAGGGAACAAGCGGTCCTAGATCTGGTCCTGTGCAATGAGACAGGATTGATTCAGGATCTCATAGTTAGGGATCCTTTCGGAAGGAGCGATCACAATATGGTGGAATTTAAAATACAGATGGAGGGTGAGAAGGTAAAATCAAGCACTAGTGTTTTGTGCTTAAACAAAGGAGATTACAATGGGATGAGAGAAGTACTAGCTAAGGTAGACTGGGAGCAAAGACTTTATAGTGAAACAGTTGAGGAACAGTGGAGAACATTCCAAGTGATTTTTCACAGTGCTCAGCAAAGGTTTATACCAACAAAAAGGAAGGACGGTAAAAAGAGGGAAAATCAACCATGGATATCTAAGGAAATAAGGGAGAGTATCAAATTGAAGGAAAAAACATACAAAGTAGCAAAGATTGGTGGGAGACTAGAGGACTGGGAAGTCTTTATGGGGCAACAGAAAGCTACTAAAAAAGCTATAAAGAAGAGTAAGATAGATTATGAGAATAAACTTGCTCAGAATATAAAAACAGATCGTAAAAGTTTCTACAAATACATAAAACAAAAAAGAGTGGCTAAGGTAAATATTGGTCCTTCAGAGGATGAGAAGGGAGATTTAATAATGGGAGATGAGGAAATTGCTGAGGAACTGAACAGGTTTTTTGGGTCGGTCTTCACAGTGGAAGACACAAATAACATGCCAGTGACTGATGGAAATGAGGCAATGACAGGTGAGGACCTTGAAAGGATTATTATCACTAAAGAGGTAGTGATGGGCAAGCTAATGGGGCTAAAGATAGACAAGTCTCCTGGACCTGATGGAATGTATCCCAAAGTGCTAAAAGAGATGGCTAGGGAATTGCAAATGCACTAGTGATAATTTACCAAAATTCACTAGACTCTGGGTGGTCCCGGCGGATTGGAAAATAGCAAACGTGACACCACTGTTTAAAAAAGGAGGTAGGCAGAAAGCGGGTAATTATAGGCCAGTGAGCTTAACTTCGGTAGTAGGGAAGATGCTGGAATCTATCATCAAGGAAGAAATAGCGAGGCATCTGGATGGAAATTGTCCCATTGGGCAGATGCAGCATGGGTTCATAAAGGGCAGGTTGTGCCTAACTAATTTAGTGGAATTTTTTGAGGACATTAACAGTGCGGTAGATAACGGGGAGCCAATGGATGTGGTATATCTGGATTTCCAGAAAGCCTTTGACAAGGTGCCACACAAAAGGTTGTTGCATAAGATAAAGATGCATGGCTTTAAGGGGAAAGTAGTAGCATGGATAGAGGATTGGTTAATTAGTAGAAAGCAAAGAGTGGGGATTAATGGGTGTTTCTCTGGTTGGCAATCAGTAGCTAGTGGTGTCCCTCAGGGATCAGTGTTGGGCCCACAACTGTTCACAATTTACATAGATGATTTGGAGTTGGGGACCAAGGGCAATGTGTCCAAGTTTGCAGACGACACTAAGATAAGTGGTAAAGCAAAAAGTGCAGAGGATACTGGAAGTCCGCAGAGGGATTTGGATAGGCTAAGTGAATGGGCTAGGGTCTGGCAGATGGAATACAATGTTGACAAATGTGAGGTTATCCATTTTGGTAGGAATAACAGCAAAAGGGATTATTATTTAAATGATAAAATATTAAAACATGCTGCTGTGCAGAGAGACCTGGGTGTGCTAGTGCATGAGTCGCAAAAGGTTGGTTTACAGGTGATTAAGAAGGCAAATGAAATGTTGTCCTTCATTGCTAGAGGGATGGAGTTTAAGACTAGGGAGGTTCTGCTGCAATTGTATAAGGTGTTAGTGAGGCCACACCTGGAGTATTGTGTTCAGTTTTGGTCTCCTTACTTGAGAAAGGACGTACTGGCACTGGAGGGTGTGCAGAGGAGATTCACGAGGTTAATCCCAGAGCTGAAGGGGTTGGATTACGAGGAGAGGTTGAGTAGACTGGGACTGCACGCGTTGGAATTTAGAAGGATGAGGGGGGATCTTATAGAAACATATAAGATTATGAAGGGAATAGATAGGATAGATGCGGGCAGGTTGTTTCCACTGGCGGGTGAAAGCAGAACTAGGGGGCATAGCCTCAAAATAAGGGGAAGTAGATTTAGGAATGAGTTTAGGAGGAACTTCTTCACCCAAAGGGTTGTGAATCTATGGAATTCCTTGCCCAGTGAAGCAGTAGAGGCTCCTTCATTAAATGTTTTTAAGATAATGATAGATAGTTTTTTGAAGAATAAAGGGATTAAGGGTTATGGTGTTCGGGCCGGAAAGTGGAGCTGAGTCCACAAAAGATCAGCCATGATCTCATTGAATGGTGGAGCAGGCTCGAGGGGCCAGATGGCGTACTCCTGCTCCTAGTTCTTATGTTCTTATAAATTGCCCTTAGTGTCCAAAATTGCCCTTAGTGTTGGGTGGGGTTACTGGGTTATGGGGATAGGATGGAGGTGTTGACCTTGGGTAGGGTGCTCTCTCCAAGAGCCGGTGCAGACTTGATGGGCCGAATGGCCTCCTTATGCACTGTAAATTCTATGATAATCTATGAACAGCAGAGAAATGGAGGAACAGATTGGGCAGCAGTTGTTGGAAATGTGCAGAAGTAACAGAGTTGTTGTCATGGGTGACTTCAACTTCCCTCATATTGACTGGAACCTCCTTAGTGCAAATGGTTTGGATGGAGCAGATTTTGTCAGGTGTGTACAGGAAGGATTCCTGACTCAATATGTAGATAGGCCGATTAGGGGGGAGGCCATATTGGATTTGGTGCTTGGCAATGAACCAGGCCAGGTGTCAGATGTTTCGGTGGGAGAACATTTTGGTGGCAGTGACCACAACTCCTTGACCTTTACCATAGTCATGGAGAGGGTTAGGAACACACAGTATGGGAAGGTATTTCATTGGGAGAGGGGAAATTATGCTTCAATTAGACAGGAGCTGAGGAGCATAAAGTGGGAACAGGTGTTCTCGGGAAAATGCACAAGAGTAATGTGGGGATTGTTTAAGGAGCACTTGCTGCGAGTGCTGGATAGTTTTGTCCCACTGAGACGTGGAAGGAAAGGTAAAGTGAAGGAGCCTTGGATGACAAGAGAAGTGGAGCTTCCAGTCAAGAGGAAGAAGGAAGCTTACGTAAGGTTGAGGAAGCAAGGATCTGGCTCGGCTCTAGAGGGTTACAAGATAGCCAGGAAGGAACTCAAAAATAGACTTAGAAGAGCTAGGAGGCATGAAAAAGCCCTGGCGGGAAGGATTAGGAAAATCCCAAGGCGTTCTACACTTGTGAGAAATAAGAGGATTATCAGAGTGAGAGTAGGGCCGATCAGGGATAGTGGAGGGAACTTGTGCCGAGAGTCTGAAGAGATGGGGGAGGCCCTAAATGAATATTTTGCTTCAGTATTCAATAGAGAGAGGGACCTTGTTGCTCATGAGAACAGTGTGAACCAGGTTAATAGACTCGAACAGGTTAATATTAAGAAGGAGGATGTGCTGGAAATTTTGAAAAGCATCAGGATAGATAGGTCCCCTGGGCCTGACGGGATATCCCCAAGGTTACTACAGGAAGCGAGGGAGGAGATTGCTGCGCCGTTAGCGATGATCTTTGCGACCTCACCCTCCACTGGAGTAGTACCGGATGATTGGAGAGAGGTGAATGTTGTTCTCCTGTTAAAGAAAGGGAACAGGGAAACCCCTGGGAATTACAGACCAGTCAGTCTTACGTCTGTGGTGAGCAAAATATTGGAAAGAATTCTGAGAGATAGTGGGCGGGGTTCACTCACCCTGGGGCCAGCCCAGAGAATCACCGGAGGGCGGAGAATCGGCGCGGCGCCGTTGCGGATCGCTCTACGGGGTCCCCCGGCGATTCTCGCCCGGGATTGGCCGAGCGGCCACGCAAAAAAAGCCGAGGCCCACCTGCGCCATTCACACCTGGTCTTACCCGGCGGGACCTTGACGTGGATGCATCCGGGTGCGACCTGGTTGGGGGGGGGGGGGGGGTCCGACCCCGGGGGGGGCCTCCACTGTGGCCTGGCCCACGATCGAGGCTTACAGTTCAGCGGGCCAGCCTCACGAGCTGGGGGCCTCTTTTGTTCCGCACCGGCCCCTGTAGCCCTACGCCATGTTGCATCGGGGCCGGCATGGAGAAGGGAGACAATGTACAAAGGTGACTTATGTAAGGCTGAGGAAACAAGGTTCAGACAGGGCATTGGAGGGATACAAGATAGCCAGGAGGGAACTGAAGAAAGGGATTAGGAGAGCTAAGAGAGGGCATGAACAATCTTTGGCGGGTAGGATCAAGGAAAACCCCAAGGCCTTTTACACATATGTGAGAAATATGAGAATGACTAGAGCGAAGGTAGGTCCGATCAAGGACAGTAGCGGGAGATTGTGTATTGAGTCTGAAGAGATAGGAGAGGTCTTGAACGAGTACTTTTCTTCTGTATTTACAAATGAGAGGGGCGATATTGTTGGAGAGGACAGTGTGAAACAGATTGGTAAGCTCGAGGAAATACTTGTTAGGAAGGAAGATGTGTTGGGCATTTTGAAAAACTTGAGGATAGACAAGTCCCCCGGGCCTGACGGGATATATCCAAGGATTCTATGGGAAGCAAGAGATGAAATTGCAGAGCCGTTGGCAATGATCTTTTCGTCCTCACTGTCAACAGGGGTGGTACCAGGGGATTGGAGAGTGGCGAATGTCGTGCCCCTGTTCAAAAAAGGGACTAGGGATAACCCTGGGAATTACAGGCCAGTTAGTCTTACTTCGGTGGTAGGCAAAGTAATGGAAAGGGTACTGAAGGATAGGATTTCTGAGCATCTCGAAAGACACTGCTTGATTAGGGATAGTCAGCACGGATTTGTGAGGGGTAGGTCTTGCCTTACAAATCTTATTGAATTCTTTGAGGAGGTGACCAAGCATGTGGATGAAGGTAAAGCAGTGGATGTAGTGTACATGGATTTTAGTAAGGCATTTGATAAAGTTCCCCATGGTAGGCTTATGCAAAAAGTAAGGAGGCATGGGATAGTGGGAAATTTGGCCAGTTGGATAACGAATTGGCTAACCGATAGAAGTCAGAGAGTGGTGGTGGATGGCAAATATTCAGCCTGGATCCCAGTTACCAGTGGCGTACCGCAGGGATCAGTTCTGGGTCCTCTGCTGTTTGTGATTTTCATTAATGACTTGGATGAGGGAGTTGAAGGGTGGGTCAGTAAATTTGCAGATGATACGAAGATTGGTGGAGTTGTGGATAGTAAGGAGGGCTGTTGTCGGCTGCAAAGAGACATAGATAGGATGCAGAGCTGGGCTGAGAAGTGGCAGATGGAGTTTAACCCTGAAAAGTGTGAGGTTGTCCATTTTGGAAGGACAAATATGAATGCGGAATACAGAGTTAACGGTAGAGTTCTTGGCAATGTGGAGGAGCAGAGCGATCTTGGGGTCTATGTTCATACATCTTTGAAAGTTGCCACTCAAGTGGATAGAGCTGTGAAGAAGGCCTATGGTGTGCTCGCGTTCATTAACAGAGGGATTGAATTTAAGAGCCGTGAGGTGATGATGCAGCTGTACAAAACTTTGGTAAGGCCACATTTGGAGTACTGTGTACAGTTCTGTTCGCCTCATTTTAGGAAGGATGTGGAAGCTTTGGAAAAGGTGCAAAGAAGATTTACCAGGATGTTGCCTGGAATGGAGTGTAGGTCTTACGAGGAAAGGTTGAGGGTGCTAGGCCTTTTCTCATTAGAACGGAGAAGGATGAGGGGCGACTTGATAGAGGTTTATAAGATGATCAGGGGAATAGATAGAGTAGACAGTCAGAGACTTTTTCCCCGGGTGGAACAAACCATTACAAGGGGACATAAATTTAAGGTGAAAGGTGGAAGATATAGGAGGGATATCAGAGGTAGGTTCTTTACCCAGAGAGTAGTGGGGGCATGGAATGCACTGCCTGTGGAAGTAGTTGAGTCGGAAACATTAGGGACCTTCAAGCAGCTATTGGATAGGTACATGGATTACGGTAAAATGATATAGTGTAGATTTATTTGTTCTCAAGGGCAGCACGGTAGCATTGTGGATAGCACAATTGCTTCACAGCTCCAGGGTCCCAGGTTCGATTCCGGCTTGGGTCACTGACTGTGCGGAGTCTGCACGTCCTCCCCGTGTCTGCGTGGGTTTCCTCCGGGTGCTCCGGTTTCCTCCCACAATCCAAAGATGTGCAGGTTAGGTGAATTGGCCAATGATAAATTGCCCTTAATGTCCAAATTGACCTTGGTGTTGAGTGAAGGTGTTGAGTTTGGGTAGGGTGCTCTTTCCAAGAGCCGGTGCAGACTCAAAGGGCCGAATGGCCTCCTTCTGCACTGTAAATTCAATGATAATCTATGATTAATCTAGGACAAAGGTTCGGCACAACATAGTGGGCCGAAGGGCCTGTTCTGTGCTGTATTTTCTATGTTCTATGTTCTATGTACATGTGCAGTGCCCATCTGACGCCGGGGATCGGCAGCTGGAGAGACGGGGGTCACTCCAGTGCCATGCTGGCCCCCAGTAGGGGTCAGAATTGCTGCTCCTGAGGGCATGTTGATGCCGTCGAGAAACCAGACGGCGTTTATGACGGCGTCAACACTTGAAATGAAATGAAAATGAAAACCGCTTATTGTCACAAGTAGGCTTCAAATGAAGTTACTGTGAAAAGCCCCTAGTCGCCACATTCCGGCGCCTGTTCGGGGAGGCTGTTACGGGAATTGAACCGTGCTGCTGGCATACCTTGGTCAGCTTTCAAAGACAGCGATTTAGCCCTGTGCTAAACCAGCCCCAGGGTCTTAGCCTCAAGATCAGAGAATCCCGCCCAGGATTTATGATTATTTAGAAAAACATAGTTTGATTAAAGATAGTCAGCATGGCTTTGTGAGGGGCAGGTCATGCCTCACAAGCCTCGTTGAATTCTTTGAGGATGTGACGAGACACATTGATGAAGGTCGGGCAGTGGATGTGATGTATATGGATTTCAGTAAGGCATTTGATAAGGTTCCCCATGGTAGGCTAATTCAGAAAGTTAGGGGGCATGGGATACAGGGAAATTCAGCTGTCTGGATACAGAATTGGCTGGCCGAAAGAAGACAGCGAGTGGTAGTGGATGGAAAGTATTCCGCCTGGAGGTCGGTGACCAGTGGTGTCCCGGTTCTGGACACACCCATCATTGGTAACATCTTCCCTGCATCTACCATGTCTCGTCCTCGCCAAGGCCCTATACAATTGGGATATGTTCTGGGACCTCTGCTCTTTGTGGTTTTTATAAATGACTTGGATGAGGAAGTGGAAGGGTGGGTTAGTAAGTTTGCCGATGACACGAAGGTTGGTGGAGTTGTAGATAGTGTCGAGGGCTATAGCAGCTTACAACAGGACATTGACAGGATGCAGAGCTGAGCTGACAAGTGGCAGATGGAGTTCAACCTAGATAAATGTAACGTGATTCATTTTTGAAGGTTGAATTTGAATGCTGAATACAGGTTTAAAGGAACGATTCTTGGAAGAGTGGAAGAACAAAGGGATCTTGGGGTCCATGTGCAGATCCCTCAAAGTCGTCACCCAGGTTGATAGGGTTGTTAAGAAGGCGTATGGTGTGTTGGTTTTTATTAACAGGGGGATTGAGTTGAAGAGCCGCGAGGTTTTGCTGCAGCTTTATAAAACCCTGGTTAGACAACACTTGGAAAATTGGCCAGGATTCTCTAAAAACGCCAGATCGCGCACGCCTGCCGATCGGTGGCCCCCGCCAGATCGCGGGCCTGGCCATAGTGGAGGCCCCCCTGGAGAGTGATCCCCCCGCTCCCCACCAGGACGGCCACTGCAGCCACGACACCGAGCTCCCGCCGGGTGGAACCATACGTGAAACACGCCGGTGGGAACTCAGCCGGTCGACCGTAGAGAATTGCCGCAGGGGCCTCTTTCAGTGGCCCCCAACTGGCACCGCATCAATCGCGCGCGCGTGACTTGCGCCGATTCTCCGGTAACTGGAGAATCGCGTCCCGGCGTCGGACCCGATTGTGGGTCTGAGGGCCCATTCTCTGCACCCACGCCAAGCGCCATTTACATAAATACATAGATACATGGAAGATCAGAGCAGGAGGAGGCCATTTGGCCCTTCGAGCCTGCTCCGCCATTCATCACGATCATGGCTGATCATCCAACTCAATAGTCTAATCCTGCTTTCTCCCCATAGCCTTTGATCCCATTCTCCCCAAGTGCTATATCCAGCCGCCTCTTGAACATATTCAAAGTTTTAGTATCAACTACTTCCTGTAGTAATGAATTCCACAGGCTCACCACTCTTTGTGTGAAGAACTGTCTCCTTATCTCTGTCTGAAATGGTTTACCCTGAATCCTCAGGCTGTGACCCCTGGTTCTGGACACACCCATCACTGGTAACATCTTCCCTGCATCTACCCTGTCCAGTCCTGTTAGAATTTTATAAGTCTCTATGAGATCCCCCCTCATTCTTCTGAACTCCAGCGAGAACAATCCCAACCTCGTCAATCTCTCCTCATATGACAGTCCCGCCATCCCTGGAATCAGTCTGGTAAACCTTTGCTGCACTCCCTCGAGAGCAAGAACATCCTTCCTCAGAGAAGGAGACCAAAACTGCCCACAATACTCCAGGTGTGGCCTCACCAAGGCCCTGTACAATTGCAGCAACACATCCCTGCTTCTATACTCAAAACCTCTTGCAATGAAGGCCTCCATGCGTTCCTTGAATGTTTGCCATTGCCTATTCACTGTCATCCCTTTAAGTAACTCTCTCCAATCTATCAAGGCCAACTCATGCCTCATATACTCATAGTTCCCTTTATTGAGATTCAGCATCCTAGTCTCCGAAATAACTACTTCATTCTCCATCTTGATAAAAAATTCCAGCATGTTATGGTCGCTCATCCCCAAGGGGTCTCGTACAGCCAGATTGGCAATGATTTCCTTCTCATTACACAGTACCCAGTCTAAGATGGCCTGCTCTCTAGTTGAATCCTCCACATATTGGTCAAGAAAACCATCCCATATATATGACACTCACGAATGTTTTTTGTCCCTTGGCATTTCTCAATTCTACCCATACAGATTCCACATTGTCAGAGTTAATGGCCGCGATTCTCCCATCGGGCGGCTAAGTGCCGACGCCGGTGTAAAAGCACGAGTGTTTTACTCCAGCCTTGGTGTCCGTTCCGAGGCCCGATTCTCTGGGCCACAGTGGGGTAGCACGCCGCTCCAGCTGCCAATCCTGGCGTGAACCCGGCGGCGTGAGGTCCGCGCATGCGCAGTGGCCTTCCCCGCGCCGACCCCAATGCCAAATATCGCAGGGTTACTGGAGCTGGCGCAGAGTAAAGGAGGCCCCCCCGACAGAGAGGCTGGCCCACCGTTTGGTGGGGCCCGTTCGCGGGTCAGGCCACTACGGAGGCCCCCCCAGGGGTCGGACCCCCCCTCGCCCCCCCCCCCCCCCCCCACAGGGCGCCCCCAGACCCTTCAACGCAGAGATCCCGCCGGCTCAGAGGATGTTAGAACGGTGCCGGCGGGACTCGGCATTTTGTTGACGGCCGCTCGGCCCATGCGGGCCGGACAACCCGCGAACTGGTGAGTCGGCGCATACCCCGACCGGCACCGCGCCAACCATGCCGCGCCGATTCTCCCGGCGGGGGGGTTGGAGAAATCTGCCCAGCATTTTTTCTCACTATTGTGTTCATTTCCTCTTTAACCAGCAGTGCCACCTTTTGTTTTATGCCTGTCCTTCCTAAATAATTTTGGAACGGAGGCTCGGAGAATCCCGGCCATTGTGTCCAGTTCTGGTCGCCTCTTTATAGGAAGGCTGTGGATGCTTTGGAGAGGGTGCAGAGGAGATTTACCAGGATGCTGCCTGGACTGGAGGGCATGTCTTATGAAGAGAGGTTGAGGGAGTTAGGGCTTTTCCCACTGGAGCGAAGAAGGCAGAGAGGTGACTTGATAGAGGTGTACAAGGTGATGAGAGGCATGGATCGAGTGGATAGCCAGAGACTTTTCCCCAGGGTGGAAATGGCTGTCATGAGGGGACATAATTTTAATGTGATTGGAAGAAGGTATAGGGGAGATGTCCTTTGTAGGTTCCTTACACAGAGAGTGGGGTGTGTGTGGAATGCACTGCCAGCGGAGGTGGTGGAATCAGAGTCATTCGGGACATTTAAGCGACTCTCGGACAGGCACAAGGACAGCAGTAAATTGAAGGGGTGTCGGTTAGCTTGATCTTAGATGAGGATAAGTGGTCGGCCCAACATCGTGGGCCGAAGGGCCTGTATGGTGCTGTACTGTTCTATGTTCTAAGTTCACCTGATGAAGCTCCAAAAGCTCGTGATTCGAAACAAACCTGTTGGACTTTACCCTGGTGTTGTCAGACTTCTTACTGTGCCCACCCCAGTCCAACACCGGCATCTCCACATTACATGAAGTTGGTGGCAGCAGAAAGAAATGTGGCCCACATCAAACCCGCCAACTACTAAAACATTATGCCGGCAGACTGATTCAAACTATATGCCTTCTCACGCTGGAAAGACGGAGCATTCTACAATCAGTAAATCTTCCCTCGGCAGAACATTTCAGTTGATTTTTGATTCTGGACACATACAGAATCCAACTTGTATTTTATTGTGGCCGTGCTTTGAGCCCTCTTCCTTTTTCCTTGTCCCCATTTATTGTGGGAGTGCAAAAGGGTGTTACAAAATTCTCTCTCGTGAGCGTGTGTGTAAAAGTAAATTAACTCCTTCAATTAATCTTCATTTGGGTTTGCTATGCAAGTTATTAATAAAGGATTGGAATATTCCAAATTTAAGGGTTCAGGAAAAAAATGACACCATTTATAAAAGAGGATATCAGAATTAAAAAACACCTTTCTGTTTTGGGACAGGTCGAGAGCGGGGAAATCAGGGCAGTTTAATTTGACACCCCCCTTCCTGTCCATAACAAAGTCCTGGGAGTGTGTGAGAGTTCTCACAGCCCCACAAGACCGTAGGTGGCTTTCCCCTTTGTGAGAGAGTGCTGGCTGGTGGTCATTTAACCTGAGGGTCACAGCTCCTCAGGAAAGAGCCAAGGTTGAGAAGGAGGAGCCGTCAAGGATAACCTCAGCCAGTATGGGAATTGAACCCCGCTGGTGGAGCTCCGCACTATGAACCAGCCATCTAGCGAACTGAGCTAACAGACCTGGGCATGTACAATAGGGCAATGATGTTCAAAATTTGTGTTGTATACTTCAGTAGCAGCAAAGGCCCACCAATCATTTAGGTCATAGTAATTCTATTCCTCACTTCAGCATGCCAAGGAATTTAAAATGGTGTAGTTATTAGCAGTCACAGGCATGCGGTCTTCACATTGTATGAAGCAGAAACCAAAAAACATCCTTCCTAGCCTTCAGATGATCCAAGATGCAATTGCAGGTTTCCTGTTGTAACTTGTATAGTTTTGACCATTCCATTGATAGGATTTCAACTTTTAGCTACAAAGGGTTAATCTTGAGTAAATCTTGAACATACTGAAGTCAATTGGTTCATCTTAAATGGATTAACTCGCAGTACTGGAGCGGGTCCAGCGGAGATTCACACGGATGATCCCAGGAATGGTAGGCCTAACATACATAAGAACATAAGAACTAGGAGCAGGAGTAGGCCATCTGGCCCCTCGAGCCTGCTCCACCATTCAATGAGATCATGGCTGATCTTTTGTGGACTCAGCTCCACTTTCCGGCCCGAACACCATAACCCTTAATCCCTTTATTCTTCAAAAAACTATCTATCTGACAAACCTGTTAGAGTTCTTTGAAGAGATAACAAATAGGTTAGACCAAGGAGAGCCAATGGATGTTCTCTATCTTGACTTCCAAAAGGCCTTTGATAAGGTGCCTCACGGGAGACTGCTGAGTAAAATAAGGGCCCATGGTATTCGAGGCAAGGTACTAACATGGATTGACGACTGGCTGTCAGGCAGAAGGCAGAGAGTTGGGATAAAAGGTTCTTTTTCGAGATGGCAACCGGTGACGAGTGGTGTCCCGCAGGGTTCAGTGTTGGGGCCACAGCTGTTCTCTTTATATATTAACGATCTAGATGACGGGACTGGGGGCATTCTGGCTAAGTTTGTCGATGATACAAAGATAGGTGGAGGGGCAGGTAGTATGGAGGAGGTGGGGAGGCTGCAGAAAGATTTAGACAGTTAAGGAGAGTGGTCCAAGAAATGGCTGATGAAATTCAACGTGGGCAAGTGCGAGGTCTTGCACTTTGGAAAAAAGAATAGAGGCGTGGACTATTTTCTAAACGGTGACAAAATTCATAATGCTGAAGTGCAAAAGGACATGGGAGTCCTAGTCCAGGATTCTTTAAAGGTAAACTTGCAGGTTGAGTCCGTAATTAAGAAAGCAAATGCAATGTTGTCATTCATCTCAAGAGGCTTGGAATATAAAAGCAGGGATGTACTTCTGAAGCTTTATAAAGCATTAGTTAGGCCCCATTTAGAATACTGTGAGCAATTTTGGGCCCCACACCTCAGGAAGGACATACTGGCACTGGAGCGGGTCCAGCGGAGATTCACACGGATGATCCCAGGAATGGTAGGCCTAACATACAATGAACGTCTGAGGATCCTGGGATTATATTCATTGGAGTTTAGGAGGTTGACGGGAGATCTAATAGGAACTTACAAGATAATGAATGGCTTAGATAGGGTGGATGTAGGGAGGTTGTTTCCATTAGCAGGGGAGACTAGGACCCGGGGGCACAGCCTTAGAATAAAAGGGAGTCACTTTAGAACAGAGATGAGGAGAAATTTCTTCAGCCAGAGAGTGGTGGGTCTGTGGAATTCATTGCCACAGAGGGCGGTGGAGGCCGGGACGTTGAGTGTCTTGAAGACAGAAGTTGATAAATTCTTGATTTCTCGAGGAATTAAGGGCTGTGGAGAGAGAGCGGGTAAATGGAGTTGAAATCAGCCATGATTGAATGGTGGAGTGGACCCGATGGGCCGAATGGCCTTACTTCCGCTCCTATGTCTTATGGTCTTATGGAAAGATGACTCAAAAATGGTAAGGACTGGTACTTAATAGTTATGGATATAAAGTGCTCAGAAAAGAAACAAAGGAAGATGGGTTAGCAGTATTGGTTTGAAAAAACAGCATCCTGTTGGAAAGAGAGGATGTCCTTAGAGGGAGCAAAGACAAAATTAATTTGATTAGAGGTAAGAAGGAAAAAAGAGTATGAGCATGCTGCATGGGACATTCTATAGGCCTCAATTTAGCCAGCGGCAGGAGAACAAGTTGGCAGGGAAATCATAGAGATGTGCGACAACAATAGAGTGCTGATATTGGTGGACTTTAAGTACCCAAATATTGACTGGAATAATAATAATAATCGCTTATTGTCACAAGTAGGCTTCAATGAAGTTACTGTGAAAAGCCCCTAGAATAATGTTACAGTAAAGGGGATTGGAAGGGGGAGAAATTTGTGCAATGTGTTAAGAAAGTAATAGCAGCACATTTGATAGAGGGGAACCAGTAGATGTGTTGTATTTGGGCTTTTGGGAGGCATTCAACAAGATATCTCGTTATAAGCCAAATGGAGGTCCCGGGATCAGGAGCATACGGTTTCCCAAGACCTCCCTGGAATATGAACCTCCCCTTTAAGAGAGCGTGGCTTCCCCTTAACAAGGAGAACCCCAGCTCTGGGTACAGGTCAAGGAAGGAGACCCTTAGGGGAGTGGAGGAGTATTGGAATTGAATTGTAATAAACCTGTTAATTTTTATCGTCTACGTGTTCTGCTGACTGCGGATACAACAACCTCACAAATCGTTCAGCCACAAGATAAGAGTCCGTGGTGTTGAAGGTAGTATATTCGCATGGCTAGAGAATTGACTGATGGGCAGGCAACAGTGAGTGAGGATAAGGGGTTCTTTTTCGGGTTGGCGATCAGTGGGGTTCCACAGGGATCAGTGCTGGCACCGCAACGGTTTACAATTTATATTAATGATGTGGAGAAAGAAAACAACTGTACTGTAGCCAAATTTGCAGACGACACAAAAACCGATGGAAAGGCAAGTTGCAAGTGGCATACAAACAGTTTGCAAAGGGAAAGGGATATTGATAGGTTAAGTAAGTGAGCAGAAGTTGGCAAATTGAGTTTAATGTGAGAAAATGTGAAGTTGCTCATTTTGGAAGGGAGAACAAACAACAGTATTATTTAAATGCAGAAAAACTGCAGAAAGCTGCAATATAAATGGACTTGGGGGTACTTGTGCAAGAAATATAGAAAGTTAGCACACAGGTGTAGCAGATAATCAGGAAGGCTAATGAAATGCTGGCCCTTTTTTCAAGAGAATTGAAGTAGATGAGAAAGAATTTCTTCAGCCATAGGGTGGTGAACCTGTGGAAATCCTTGTCGCAGGAGGCTGTAGAGGCAAAGTCACTGAGTGTTTTTAAGACAGAGATCAATAGTTTTTTGATCAATAAGGGGATCAGGGGTTATGGGAGAAGACAGAAGAATGAGGATGAGGAAAATATCAGCCATGATTGAATGACGGAGCAGACTCGATGGGCCGAGTGGCCTAATTCTGCTCCTATGTCTATGGCCATTAGAATTTGGGTGGTGAGGGACGGTTTGAATCTGCCACAGCCATTCCCTTTCAGAAAACTGGCAAACCCCACACTCATAAATGGAGTGCCGTTATCTGTGACAAGTACTTCAGGGATGACGTGCGTGCAAAACGATGTACGTAATTTCTCAATGGTCACCCAGGATGTGGTCGCAACCACCCTGTGCACCTCTAGCCACTTTGAATGGGCGTCAATCAACAAGAGGAACATGGATCCTTGAAACTGACTGGCAAAATCAGCATGCAACCATGTGCAAGACCGTCCTGGTCATTCACAATGATCCAGTGGGAGCTGCTGATGCTCCTGGAAAACAGAGCATCATTGGGTCAATTTCTCAATGTCAGCATTTAGACCCAGCCACCATATCTAACTTTGTGCCAGCATTTTTATCTTGGACACGCCTGGATGTTTGTTGTGGGGGTCCTTCAAAATCAACTCCTGACTTCTGTCTGGGATGACAACGCACATACACCACAGCAGGATTTGATCCTCCATGCTGAACTCAGACAACTTGGAGGAAAGTACCCTAAACTCCCTGTTAGCTGTCAATGCTGCCACCGTACATTACCACATGCCGACCCTTTGATAGGATCGGATCTATCTGGGTCCATTCACAGACCTGGGATGCCGTAACAAGCAAGGAGTTCATGAAATTCAGATTTGCAACTACTTTGACCGTCCTGGGGGTCGATGACGGGCCAGTCAGCAAAGGCAAATGGCTCAGCGTGTTGGCATTCATGATTTTAGTCTTGCGCCTATGTTCGAAGGAATAATTGTAGGCCCAGCGTTGGAGCCACGTGGAGATAATGGCGGAATTGAGAGTGAGAGAATAATTTAAATTTAGATTATTGTCACATGTACCAAGGTACAATTCTGCGTACAGTCCAGACAGATCGTTCCAGACATGAAAAAAAATAGGACATACGATAAATACACAATGCAAATAATAGACACCGATATCGGGTGAGGAATACGGAGTATAGTGCATGGTTGGCGATAGTATTAGTTTTAGAATTAAATTTTAAAAGGTTAGTATGATTAGAAGAGATGTAAGAAGAGAACCTGTGGGGGAGAGCTAGCAGAGAGTCGCCACGCTCCAGTGGCATCTTGAAAAAGAAGAGAGAACAGTGGGTAGTGATACAGGCAGAGAGGATGGACGAGTATGAGGCATCCCCATTCTATATCAGTCAGTGCAGATAGAATACCGATTGATACTGACAGAATATTCGCCAGATGTACAAGGGTTCTTGTATTTTTCAGCCACTAATTAGTGACCATTTATTATTAGTGACACCTTTATTGGGTGTCACTATGAAGAATGTGTGTTTAGTTGATGTTCATTGTGGATTTTGTGAGAGAAAGGTGTGAATGAAACATGGTGGGGGTGATTTAGGGGCAGACCTGTCGGGTAGGGATCAGTGCCCTCAGAATTCTGGAAAAAAAAAGGATTCAATGTATGTGTGTTGGTGGTATCACATTGGAGGCAGAAAAAAGGGTGGAGAATGATTTGTTGCATGTGGAGGCTGGTGAGGCGGTGAAGACAAGGAAAAGCAAATCTGGGAGGAGGGGAAGGAGCCAAAACTGAAGTGCAGGAAGTGGATCAGATGCAATCGAGAGCCCTGGCATCCATGATGATGGTGATGGGGGTGGGGGAATGTTTGGTTGAGGAATAAGAAAGACATCTCGGGAATACTGGCATGGAATATTGCATCATCAGAACAAATGCAATGGAGAAATTGGACGAATGGAATGGAATGCATTCCTTTCTCATTGCAGTTTGTGAGGCAGTGTAGTTGACGGAGCTGTGGAGTTAATAATAATAATGTTTCCTATGTTATGGGCCAGGGTTTAGAAAACTCCAAAGTATATGATGGCGTTCACCTGGCTTACAACTGTTTATTAATTTTGGTTATGAGGAGCACAAGGGCCTGCCTGTGTTTTTCGACACAGGCCTTAAGCACTTTTAATCAAAAACAAAGTTTATTCTACAAATTTAGTTCACATTTTTATAAACACACACAGTAAGCATTTTTATCAACTCCAAACATAAATACCCCACAGAGCTACATTAATCTATGTATAACCTTTAAGACATTTTCCCCTTTAAGCTGTTCCAATTTAGCAACAAGATCCCATAAACCAGGAACCCCTTTTCAAAGCCCAACACACACCATTCAAGACCTGATATACACTCTTGTTTCCTTTTCAAAACATCAGGTTTGAATTTCTTCCACAAAGCAGTTATTTCTTTTCAAGTTATCAAGTCATCTGGAAACAGCTTTTAAAATGCAGAGAGACTCCAAGACACTTGTTGTCTGAATACAGCAGCCAAATGTGAAAATGAAAGCAAAAAAACAGAGGGTGGTGGAGGCCGGGACGTTGAGTGTCTTTAAGACAGAAGTTGATAAATTCTTGATTTCTCGAGGAATTAAGGGCTATGGAGAGAGAGCGGGTAAATGGAGTTGAAATCAGCCATGATTGAATGGTGGAGTGGACTCGATGGGCCGAATGGCCTTACTTCCGCTCCTATGTCTTATGGTCTTATGGGGCGTCATTCTCCGACCCCCCAACGGGTCGGAGAATGGCCGTTGGCCGCTGTGAATCCCGCCCCCGCCGGTTGCCGAAGTCTCCGGTACCGGATATTCGGCGGGGGCGGGAATCTGGCCGCGCCGGTTGGCGGGCCCCCCCGCTCAATTCTCCGGCCCGGATGGGCCGAAGTCCCGCCGAGAAATTGCCTGTCCCGCCGGCATAAATTAAAGTAGGTATTTACCGGCAGGACAAGGCGGCGTGGGTGGGCTCCGGGGTCCTGGGGGGGGCGCGGGGTGATCTGACCCCGTGGGGTGCCCCCACGGTGGCCTGGCCCGCGATCGGGGCCCACCGATCCGCGGGCGGGCCTGTGCCGTGGGGGCACTCTTTCCCTTCCGCCTCCGCAACGGCCTCCACCATGGCGGAGGCAGAAGAGACTCTCCCCACTGCGCATGCGCGGGAAACTGTCAGCGTCCGCTGACACTCACGCGCATGCGCCGCCCGGGGATGTCATTTCCGTGCCAGCTGGCGGGACAACAAAGGCCGTTTCCGCCAGCTGGCGGGGCGTAAATCCCTCCGGCACTGGCCTAGCCCCACAATGTCGGGGCTCGGCCCCCAAAGATGCGGAGCATTCCGCACCTTTGGGGCGGCGCGATGCCCGTCTGATTGGTGCCATTTTGGGCGCCAGTCGGCGGACATCGCGCCGTTGGGGGAGAATTTCGCCCAAGGTCTTAATCTCGCTGCATGGTTAATATTTAGCTCTCTCTCACACATCAGCACTTTTTCCTTTTCAGTGTGTTTCTTGTTAACTCAGTTATACCTCTGCATGAATACTCACAGTTTACCATCTGTACCCCTCTTATCCCTGTTTTTATTCTCTGTGTGCCTTATCGACTGCGTTACACAGCAAAATCCAACAATGCGAATTAGTAATGTCACTAAATGTGCCAACACTAATCACACATTAAAAAAATTTAACTATTCGTGCAGATCCACATTGGTAACTATCTCCCAACATTCATCATGTCTTAGTTTGTCAAGTGACTTCCCAATGCAGATCTTGAATCTAAGTGCCTAACTTACGGTTCTCAAGTACTAAAACATTGCCTTTTTTGTAACGAAGAAGGAAGAATGAATAAAATCGAGGCTAAAGAAGCGATTTTATGGCTATGTTGTGCGTACGCAAGAGCTCAACGAGGCCGTTAAATCACGGGAGAGGTCAAAAATAAGAAATGCCCCGGCGCCAATCTGTTTGTGATCTAACCGGCCCGCTCCCATTGGCGAAATCTGGATCCCGCCGTATCAGGGGTGGATACGGCAAGAAATCAATAACTACCACTGAAGCCCAATCTCCAGACAATTAAAGGGAGTGACCCCCTATCTAACAGCATCCCGTGATCTAACGCCCTCCTCAGCAAGTGTTCACACAGGTGCCGATTAGTACTCCTTAAAAATGTGAAGCTGGTGGAAGGGCTGCTGCAAGGGCAGCACGGTAGCCTTGTGGATAGCACAATTGCTTCACAGCTCCAGGGTCCCAGGTTCGATTCCCGGCTTGGGTCACTGTCTGTGTGGAGTCTGCACATCCTCCCCGTATGTGCGTGTTTTCCTCCGGGTGCTCCGGTTTCCTCCCACAGTCCAAAGATGTGCAGGTTAGGTGGATTGGCCGTGCTAAATTGCCCTTAGTGTCCAAAACTGCCCTTAGTGTTGGGTGGGGTTACTGGGTTATGGGGATATGGTGGATGTGTTGACCTTGGGTAGGGTGCTCTTTCCAAGAGCCGGTGCAGACTCGATGGGCCGAATGCACTGTAAATTCTATGATCTATGAGGACATAGGAACATAGGAATTAGGAGAACAAGTCGGCAATTCAGTCCTTCGAGCTTACTCCGCCATTCAATCAGATCATAGCTGACCTCTTCTTGGTCTCAAAAGCACCTCCCCACCTGTTCCCCATATCCTTGAAACCTGTTTTTTAAAATCAGAAATATATCTATCTCGCGTTTGAAACTATTTAATGATTTGGACTCCATTACTCTCTGCGAGAAGTAATGCCTCCTCATCTGAGTTTTAAATCTACTGCCTCTCAACCTATGACCTCTTGTTCTAGGTTGCCCCACAAAGGGCATTTGGTCTACATTTAATTTATCAATCCCTTTTGTATTTTATATATCTCGATCAGATTCCCTCTTATCCTTCTAAACTCCAGCAAGTATAAGAGAGTTTAATCTCTCCTCATAAGTCAACCCCTTCATCCCTGGAATCAATCTGGTGAATCAATCTCCTCTGAACTGCTTCCAATGCCACCACATCCTTCCTCAAATAAGGAGACCAAAACTAGACACAATACCCCAGATGTGGTCTCACAAACACCCTGTACAATTGCAACAATACGTCTCTACTTTTATATTCCAGTCCTTTTGCAATAAATGCTAACATTCCATTTGCTTTCTTATTAGACGGTAGCACAGTGGTTATCACTGTTGCTTCACAGGGGCAGGTACCCGGGTTCGATTCACGGCTTAGGTCACTGTCTGTGCGGAGTCTGCACGTTCTCCCCGTGTCTGCGTGGGTTTTCTCCGGGTGCTCCGGTTTCCTCCCACAAGTCTCGAAAGACCTGCTGTTGGGTGAATTGGACATTCTGAATTCTCCCTCTGTGCACCCGAACAGGCGCCGGAATGTGGCGACTAGGGGATTTTCACAGAAACTTCATTGCAGTGTTAATGTAAGCCTACTTGTGACACTAATAAATATTATTATTACTATTACATTTGGGACCTGCATACAAATTCTCTGCGATTCATGAATAAAGACACGCAGATCCCTCTGCCCAGATGCATTTTGAATCTGCTTTCCATTTAGATAATAATTTGCCTCACAATTTTTTTGGCCAAAATGGATAACCTCACACTTATCTACATTAAACTCCATCTGCCAAACTTTGTCCCAATTTCCTAGCCTATCTATATCTGCGTGTAATATCTGTATCTGCTCTTTGCGACCCGAGAAGGTAAGCAGCCATCTTTGCTCACAGGTACAGCGCCCACGGGCACTGGGGACGCTGCCCCCGTGAGGCAGGTCTCAGTCAGGATGGCTCACCATCAGTGGGGGGGGAGGTTCCGGGGGGTTTGCAGAGCAGGGGAGGATGGCCGCCCTTGTCCTGGGCTGGGGGAGGTTGGGGGTGGGAAGAGATGGGTGTCTCAGCGACCGCAGATCTTCCATGCCAACCACTGGGCCGTGTGCTCCAGTTCTGGGTGCAACCCCAGCCCGGCTGCCCCATTGCTGAGTTCCGGATGGTGCAGTTCACTTGTGCTTTCAAAAATAGTGAAACCGGAGAGGTGGCTGCTGAGGGAGAGAGAGAGAGAGAAAGAGGGAGGACGTGGAGAGGTGCGACCGTGGGCTGGACACTGGCCGGGCTGGCAGGGATGGGGGTGGGGCCTGGGGGAGGGGAGGGGAGGGCGGAACAGGCCGAGTGGCCAGGGTGACCCACCACAGGACTGGGGCTAAGCCCAGGCACGGAGCGCCATTACTGCGGCCATCTACTGACCATCCGCCTTGGTCCCTGGTTCTGCAGAGTGACACCAGCCTCACCTCCGCACACCACCCTCCACTACCCCCACCCCAACCTCACCCCTGCCACACCCCCCCCTAACCCGGCTGCCACCCGGCCACCACCGATGGCCCACCCAGGGCAATACCCACAGTAGCCACTTGGCGAGGGCAGTTCCAGCCGACGATATCTCTGATGTCAGGGACGGGCGCAAGGGCCCGAGGCCCCCATGGTGCCAGCCACCGATTGGGCCAGTGTTGCAGGGATTGGAGATGGAGGGAGGGACATATGGGGGCAGAATCCGCGGTGCCAACTGGGGCCACCGTGTAGCCTGGTGGTCATGGTTGGGGACGGGGGTAAGCACCATGCATTTCACCACCTTTCACCCCCTGGAGACAATGGATATTTTGACTCAACCACAAATTGTGGCCTTCCTGCTAGTCGCCGCAGCTCTGGAGGATGCCCTGTGGGTGTTCGAGCAAGCGCTGCTTGAGGAGGAGGAAGCTGCAGTAGTGGAACGTGCAGCAGTGGAACAGGAAGCTGCTGAGTATGCTGCAGAGGGACAGGTGGCAGCTGCCAAGGTTGGGGAGCCGGCTGGCCACAGGCCGATGTGGAGGAGGTGCCAAGGAGGCGCCGCATGAGGCCTCATGTGTTCGGGCACGGTCTGTCATTCGAGGACCTGCCAGACCAGGCATGCTGTCAAAGGCTCCGGCTGAACAGAGAGACAGTGCGACACATCTGCCGGATGATGGAACACCTGGCCCCGCGAGGGTATGGTGGAGGACACCCGCCCCCAGTGGCCGTCAAGATAACGGCCGCCCTGAACTTTTACGTGACGGGGACCTCACAGGCCTTGGTGCACAATTGCATCTGCAATGTTACGGAGGCTCTATATGTCCATGTGGCTCAATACATCCATTTCAATGTAGACCAACCCCAGACAGAGGGGTTCCCCGCGGGGTTCGGAGAATCCCGCCCCAGAAATCAAACCGATTTTTTGGGCGAAGGAGATTAAACATCATCACCACAAGCAAGAAAAAGCACACTATTTTTACAGATATCTGATACTCAACTTCCTGATACAAATACCAATCAGAAGGAAAATTCTGATTCACTGATAGTTGGTTTGAGAAGATCAACAAGATCAAGAAAGAAACCTGATTGTCTCAATGTATGAACTGTAAAACACTGATTTAACTCAAGGGTAACATTTGATGATGTTCATTATTGTACAATTCCCATACAGTACCTGTATGTCTATTTAAACACAACTTTAAAATTTTCAAAGGAAGGGGGATGTCACAATATGTGGATATTGTAAAGCACACAAAGGGTTAATGTAATGTTACTTACTCTAGTCACTAGATGGACCTTTAAAGTAATCATATAAATATCACATACCTCCTTGACTTATGAGAGATAGATGGAGAGAGTTGAAGAGAGCAAGACAGAGTAGTTATGAGATGATGTAGATGGACAGTGTAACCTTTACTTAACTAACTAAACTAGGGGCTTTTCACAGTAACTTCATTGCAATGTAAGCCTACTTGTGACAATAACGTTTATTTTTATTATTATAATAACTCCTTTGTAATCTGTTCAAATTTAATTCAGTATTGTATAATAAATTAGCTTTGTTTATTAAACACAGCTTTCTGTTCTTTGTTAGCAGTACAACCTTCACCATCCTGAAAGAAGAAAAACAAAGAACACAACAGAAGGGAGCTTCACAACTGTCTAAAGATTTACCTGCATGTGGATGAGCCACTGAAGAACTGGGACAATGATTTTGAAAGTGAAGGCAGGCCTTTTAACCAGGTCACTCCAGCATTGAGCTGCTTCTGCTTCCACTCAGTCCGAGGGGTTTCGAAGTGGGTGAAGGTGCAGAAAAACAGTCGGAGTAAGAAGAGCAGCAAGTCAGTCATGGTTGATGGCGACCCAGAAGTAAGGTCAGGGGAGACGAAAGCGCTGGAAACACAAAAATGTGGAGAAATGTCAGCAGTAGTAAGTAAAGAGCAGCATAGTGGCTGGCATCTGGGATCAATTCCCTTCCACGTCAGAGGCAATTATACCAATATTACATTCATAACATTACAAAATCACATAACGGAGAAGGAAGACATTTGGCCCATAGTGCCATTGTAGCACATGACTGGGGCAATTAGTTTTTTATTCGTTCACGGGATGTGGGTGTCATTTGCCGGGCCATCATTTATTGCCCATCCCAGAGGGCATTTAATTTGTCTTAATAGTATTTTTTTTCCCCATAACTCTGGAGTTTTACCATGCATTGCTTATTCAAATTCCTTTCAAAAGTTACATTTGTTCCAACAAACTCAGTTCCAGATCACAATGACTCACTGTGTAAAAAATGGTTCCTCGTGCCACCTCAGGTTCTTTTGTCAAACATCTTAAATCTGTGTCCTACAATTACTAACCCTTCTGTCACTTGTGGCAGTTTCTCTTTATTTAACCTATTGTAATTGTTCATGGTTTTGAACACTTCTGTATAATCTGCTAACTTCCTCTGCTCAAAGAAGGAGCAACCACTGCATGGTTTCAGTTATATCCAAGGAGGTCAAAACCATCCAGGACAAAGCAGTCTTCTTGACCAGCACCTCACTGACCACCTCGAACATTCATTCCCTCCACCATCTGAATAGAGTGGCAGCAGGTTGTACAATACAGAAGATGCTCTGCAGCAATTCGCCGCACCTCCTTCAAAAGCAGCACTCAAATCCACGGCCTCTATGAACTAGAATTAGAAGTAAGATTGAGGTCATAGATTATCATAGAATTTACAGTGCAGAAGGAGGCCATTCGGCCCATCGAGTCTGCACCGGCTCTTGGAAAGAGCACCCTACCCAAGGTCAACACCTCCCCCCTATCCCCAGAACCCAGTAACCCCACCCAACACTAAGAGCAATTTTGGACACTAAGGGCAATTTATCATGCCCAATCCACCTAACCTGCACATCTTTGGACTGTGGGAGGAAACCGGAGCACCCGGAGGAAACCCACGCACACACGGGGAGGATGTGCAGACTCCGCACAGACAGTGACCCAAGCCGAAATCGAACTTGGGACCCTGGAGCTGTGAAGCAATTGTGCTATCCACAATGCTACCGTGCTGCCCTATACATTTAGAGTACCCAATTCATTTTTTCCAATTAAGTGGAAATTTAGCATGTTCAATCCACCTACCCTGCACATCTTTGGGTTGTGGGGGCGAAACCCACGCAAACACGGGGAGAATGTGTAAACTCCACACAGACAGTGACCCAGAGCTGGGATTGAACCTGGGACCTCGGCGCCGTGAGACTGCAGTGCTAACCACTGCCCGTGGTAGCACGGGAGGCGAATCCCAAAACTTTTGATTCATATGTAAAAAGCAAGAGGGTGGCCAGGTAAAGGATTGGACCACTTAAGAACAGTGGGGGGAATCTATGTGTTGAGCCAGAGGAAATGGGCGAGGTACTAAATGAGTACTTTGCATCAGTGTTCACCAAAGTAAAGGACTTTGTGGAAGATGATTCTTGGGTAGGGTGTGTGGACATTCTGGGTCATGTTGACATCGAAAAGGAGGAGGTACGGGGCGTTTTAAAAGATATTAAGGTAGATAGGTCTCCCGGGCCGGATGGGACTTACCCCAGAATACTGAGGGAAGCAAGGGAAGAAATTAATGGGGCCTTAACTGACATCTTTGTATCCTCATTGGCTACAGGTGAGACCCCAGAGGATTGGCTAACAGCTGATGTGGTACGGCTGTTTAAGGGATCATCCAGGAAACTATAGGCCAGTGAGCCTCAAGTGGGTAGTAGGTAAATTATTGGAGAGAATTCTCGGGGTATCTTTCTGAATGGAAGGTTGATTGGGGTGTTCCATAGGGATCTGTGCTTGGATCTCTGGTGTTTACAGTGTACATAAATGATTTGGCAGAAAATGTAGCTGGTCTGATTAGTAAATTCGGGGATTACATCAAGGTTGGTGGAGTGGCAGATAGTGTTGAGGATTGTCAGAGGATACAACAGGATATATATAGGTTGGAGACTTATGGTAAATGGAGTTTAATCCAGACAAATATGAGGTCAATCATTTTCGTAGGTCTAACATAGAGGGGAAATATATAGTAAATGGCAAAACTCTTAGAAATATAGAAAGTCAGAGAGATCTGGGTATACAGGTCCACAGGTCTTTGAAAGTGGCAACAGAAGAGGACGAGGTAGTCAAGAAAGCAGGAGGAATGCTTGCCTTTATTGGCCGGGGCATCGAGTATAAAAATTGGCAAGTCATGCTGGTTGTATAGAACCTTGGTAAGGCCGCACTTGGAATATTGCGCACAATCCTGGTCACCATACCACCAGAAGGATGTAGAGGCTTTGGAGAGGGTGCAGAGGATGTTTACAAGGATGCGGTCTGGTCTGGAGGATGTTAGCTAAGCGGAGAGGCTGAATAGATTCGGACTCTTTTCATTAGAACGACGATAGTTGAGGGGTCACCTGAGAGAGGTCTACAAGATTATGAGGGGCATGGATAGAGTGGATGGGCAGCTACTCTTTCCCAGGGTGGAAGGGTTAATCACCAGGGTGCATAGGTTTAAGGTCCATGGGGCAAAGCTTACAGGAGATGTGCGAGGCAGGTTTTGAACACTGAGGGTGGTGAGTGCCTGGAATGTGCTGCCAGAGGAGGTTGTGGAAGAGATACATTAACGGAGATCACAATGCATCTCGACAAATGCATGGATAGGATGGGTATAGAAGGATACGGCACTACGAAATGCTGAGGGGTTTGGCCAAGGTTGGTATCATGACCGATAGAGACATATCATTAACAGGCCCAATCCTGCAATTTCTGGCCTCTCAGCAATGCTCCGTACTGACAGCGAGGTTAATTTATGGTATTTAAAATAGGGAAACAGGCACCATGGCTACTGAGGCAGAGAGAGGGGGGGGGGGTCCAACTTCTCCATAGTGTGCTGACAGTTGTGCTGCTGGCCAGGGGGCTTCTGCCAGGGCTGGGGGGGGGAGAAGCAATGGGTGGCCAGGAGGTGGGCCGTGGGGTTGGGGCGAACGGGCACAAACCACCACCCCCGCAGCCTGCAAAGCTGCGCATGCTGCTGACTGCCACTGTGAACATAGCGCCGTAGGTCGAATGGGTGCCTCCTCCCAGGTACCCTCTGGCCCCAGCTGACCTATCAACGGGATGGGCGTGCTCCAGCACAAAAGTGCCATCTTCTTGGTTGGAATGAGAGTATGTGGGGAGTGAAGTGCTTATATGCGACTGCAGCTTGTCGACCTCTCGAGTGCCAATTCTGATCTTGGCGAATTACACGCCAACATTCATTGGAATTGCACTAGTTCCACGTGGCACCTGTGCTGGCCCATTAGGATGTCCTGAATTGCTCCGGGACATGCAATTCAGACCAGGCGTCAGCACTTAGTCTCTCAAAAGGAGAATCCTCCCCTATATCTCCCTTGATCAAATCTGGGATTTTGCAATTATCATTTATTTTTGCATTATTTTGTTATATTTGGGTCTGGTTCTCAAGCTGCATGATTTGCATTGCAGTTATTTACTCAACACTGAAGTCTTGGTATCGAAAAGAAACATCAAGGATGGGAATTTATCCGGAACTGAAATCGTATCGGGGGAGTCAGACACGCTCTGTTTGTTGCTGCTTGTGATCATTATCAGGAACAGGCTGAGTGTTAAAACTTTATCAGTAAACGGAAGGTAATTAAAAAGAATTCTTTGTTCCTCTTGCCCAGCGACATATTCCAAAAAAAGACCGGCTTGACATTTTGTGCAAACTTGTTTTCTTCTGAACTTTGGATTTGAAGTTTTGCGCGAAACCATAACATTAACAATGAAATTTCTGCTGATGCACAAAGGGAACAAATCTGTAACTTTGGTATTCTTTATACCACATTCTAACCAACTGAACAGTTGGGTGCACAGATAAAACTGGGGATGTCTGTGTTTTAATTGCCATACTGGATGACAGAGCTACTGCTCAAACAATGGACACACCACATTGCTCAAACATTGTTATGATCTTAAACTGTGAAATAAAAACTGAGCATGTCCAGTGTATTTGGAATACTGGGCGTCTTTCTCCGACCCCCCAGCGGGTCGGAGAATGGCCGGTGGCCGCCGTGAATCCCGCCCCCGCCGGTTGCCGAAGTCTACGGTACCGGAGATTGGGCGGGGACGGGAATCGGGCCGCGCCGGTTGGCGGGCCCCCCCGCTCGATTCTCCGGCCCGGATGGGCCGAAGTCCCGCCGAGAAATTGCCTGTCCCGCCGGCGTAAATTGGAGTACCTATTTACCGGCGGGACAAGGCGGCGTGGGCGGGCTCCGGGGTCCTGGGGGGCGCGGGGTGATCTGACCCCGGGGGCCTGGCCCGCGATCGGGGCCCACCGATCCGCGGGCGGGCCTGTGCCGTGGGGGCAATCTTTCCCTTCCGCCTCCGCCACGGCCTCCACCATGGCGGAGGCGGAAGAGACTCTCCCCACTGCGCATGCGCGGGAAACTGTCAGCGTCCGCTGACGCTCCCGCGCATGCGCCGCCCCGAATTTCATTTCCGCGCCAGCTGGCGGGGCAACGAACGCCGTTTCCGCCAGCTGGCGGGGCGGAAATCCCTCCGCCGCCGGCCTAGCCCCTCAATGTCGGGGCTCGGCCCCCAAAGATGCGGAGCATTCCGCACCTTTGGGGCGGCGCAATGCCCGTCTGATTGGCGCCGTTTTGGGCGCCAGTCGGCGGACATCGCGCCGTTGGGGGAGAATTTCGCCCACTATTCCTAATACCAGATTCACAACAGCCACACATTAAATGTATCTTCACTCAGTGCAATGATGTATTTGGGTTCTTGTTGCTGTACAATCCCAGCTGATGTTACCACTTGACAATCACGTCCCAGAGTGGAATCCGGCTGAATCAATCCTAACTTTTATTTTTTGTTTAGAGACGTGGATGAACAGTCACAGGACTGCCAATTAAGATTTAACAGGGGAACAAAACATTTGGAAAACAAAAAATGATTAACAATGTACACCACTATCTACTTACATACTTACATATTTAGAAGGATAACACTAGTTACAAAAACCTGATACTCTTAACATCTCAGTAAGTACACAGTCCATGGAAACCAATAGGCAAAATGTGGCCAGACACACCACACTCTGAAACCTAGATTCTACCTAAAACAACTTCTGTGGATTTCTCAAGTCCCCTCAGATGCTTGTCACACTTTGAACCAACTAGTCTCACTGGAACTGTTGGGGAATTGCTATTTGCAATTGGGGAGGGTTTAAACTAACTTGGCACGAGGCTGCGATCCTGAGAGAAGGTTCAGCAGGGGTAGATGCACAGCCAAAATTAGAAGAGACATGAAATGAGTCAGGGAGGCATAGAATTTAAGACCAGTTAAATCACAAGGCAGTTTGGCAAGATTGGATTCTATATATTTTAATGCAAGGAGTCTGACACACAAGGCAGATGAGTTCAGGGTACAAATTAAATCATGGGGCATGATGTCATGTTTGTCACTGAAACATGGTTGAGCGAGGGCCAGTATTGGCAGCTCGATATTCCAAGATACAGGATATTCAGATGAGACAGCGAAGAAAGTAAAAGAGGGGAGTCACAATTTTGATCAGGGAATCAATTCCAGCAGTAAGGAGGGGCAATGCCTTGGAGGTTCTTCAAATGAAGCCAGATGGAAAGAATTTAAAAACCAAAAAGGAGCAATCACATTGCTGGGAATGTTCGATATTGGATTGGATTGGATTTGTTTATTGTCACGTGTACCGAGGTACAGTAAAAAGTATTTTTCTGCGAGCAGCTCAACAGATCATTAAGTACATGAAAAGATAAGGAAATAAAGAAACATACGTAATAGGGCAACACAAGGTACACAATGTAATTACATAACACTGGCAATAGGTGAAGCACACAGGAGTGTAGTGTTAATGAGGTCAGTCCATAAGAGGGTCATTTAGGAGTCTGGTGACAGTATGACCACCTGGCGCTCGTTTTCGGTGATATTGTTTGCCTGGAAATAGTAACGCATCCATTGTGTGTACTGGTTCCAGCTTTCCAGCGCAGCATCAAAAACATCCAAACGTCCGTACAGAGGCATGGTATAATAGAAAACAACTTCCAACCTGTATCCAACAAAAATCCAGGGAGGTGGCTTCAGCAGTGTAGACAGCTATTCACTTTAACCCTCGTCGCCAGTTTTGTAAGGGCCACGAAGAATCCAGCACGAGTTTTAAGGATACAAAGAAATAACATTTATTTACTATAACATATATACACATAACAGTAGCAGTAACTTCCCTTGCAACATACTCCTTCCTCCTGGTTCCTGAACTGGCCAGCTTATTTATACTAGGAGTTTCTCCGCCCCCCCTTATTGGGGAAGCTCATACTCCCACAGGATTGTGGGATTGTCATTAGTCCCCAGCCAATGGTAAGTAGGCAGGTTATAACAAGTTGTTAAGTTTAAATGGTAGTACTTTGAATTGATGAGCTGGAGATATTTATATAGTCAGACATTCCTGCCCGAAATACTTTGAGGAAACTGTTGTGGGGGCTGGTGATGGCTATAGGGGTTGATACAAATCTTCCTGAGTTTGTCTGTTGAGGCCCACAAAGTGAAAGTGATCTTCAGTGCTCTGGGCGATTATTGAGTGCAATAAGTGAACCAATTATTCCAGATGTTATTTAATTCTGCAGTATCGTATTACTAGTTATCCAGCCACAAACTTCTGGAATCTCACGTTCCTCATTTATGGGTACTGACATTTTATCTTGGCAGCTTGCACTGCCACTCGGGCAACCTAATACTGCCAGAGTGTCAGGCTGGCACTGCCAAGGTGCTCGGCTGGCAGGTTGCCTGTACTGGGGATCAGGCCCAGGGTACCCTGCCCTTATGAGGAGGCATGAGGGGGGCTCAAGGACTTCCTAGCTGCTGTCAACTGCCCCACCAGTTCTGGACATACCCATACCCACTGTCACAGCTTCCGAAGTCAGATCGGCCTTCTTGAAAGTGAACCCATAGAAGGCGTCGGGCCCTGACAGGATACCTGGTCGCGAACTCAGATCCTGTGTGGACCAACTGCCAGATGCGTTCGCGGACATCTTAAACCTGTCCCTACTCCATTCTGAGGTCCCGACCTGCTTCTCTATGGCCACGATCATATCGGCCGGTGCCAAAGAAGAACCAGGCAACATGCCTCAATGACTATCATCGGTGGCCTTGACATCAATCGTAATGAAGTGCTTCGCGAGGTTGGTGATGAGGCACATCAACTCCATTCTCCCAGAATGCCTAGATCCACTGCAATTCGCATACCACCACAATCGGTCCACAGCAGATGCCATCTCCCTGGCCCTACACTCATCCCTGGAGCACCTTGGCAACAAGGACTCCTACATCAGACTCCTATTTATTGACTGCAAATCGGCCTTCAACACCATAATCCCAGCCAAGCTCATATCAAAGCTCCAAAACCTAGGACTTGGCTCCCCACTCTGCAACTGGGTCCTTGACTTTCTGACCCATTGTTATGGAAATAATAAGTCAGAGGCTTCGAGCTTTGTTTCAGGTAATTTATTTATATGGACACAAAATCGTGGAGGGTTTGTAACGGTCGGCGGCCACTCCAACACTCCAACACCCTACCTTACAAGTTTAAGAGCATACATTTCCAGTTGAGGGGCAATTTGGTGTGGCCAATCCACCTACCCTGCACATATTTTGGTTGTGGGGGCAAAACTCACACATACACGGGGAGAATGTGCAAACACCACACGGAAAGTGACCCAGAGCTGGGATCGTACCTGGGATCTCGGCGCCGTGAGGCAGCAATGCTAACCACTGCACCACCATGCTGCTCAAGAGCATGCCATGAAATAAACAGCATCGAGGACAAAAACGGCTTCTGCTAGCTATGTTTACATTAAACAAACCTTGTGAATTTTCTTCATGAAGTTATCGAGTACGCTTTTCGGTCTCTTGCTAAAACAATTCCAAAGAAACTTGTCAGCAAGAAAAAGGCTGCAGTTGCAGTATTTGTTTACATTATTCGACCTTCCAAGTTTTGAGCAGAAACAGTTATAAAATATAGCCAAGCAATCCCATCATGCTTTCAGCAAGTGCCTTTTTTTAAAAACAGCAACTAAATATTAATGAATGCCCCAAGCGGGCAACTAATCCGCACACTAAATTTACTTCTACACCCATAGACCACAATTAGCAAGGATAAACAACAACACCTCCTCCACGATAGTCCGTAATACGGGGGCCCAGCAAAGCTGCGTACTTAACCCCCTACTATACTCCCCGACACCCACAACTGCGTGGAACAATTTGGCTCCAACTCCATCTGCAAGTTTGCTGATGACATGGCCGTAGTGGGTCGGAGCTCGAACAACAATGAACAAAGAACAAAGAAAAGTACAGCACAGGAACAGGCCCTTCAGCCCTCCAAGCCTGTGCCGACCATGCTGCCCATCTAAACTAAACTCTTCCACACTTCCTGGGTCCGTATCCCTCTATTCCCATCCTGTTCATGGATTTGTTAAGATGCCCCTTAAATGTCACTATCGTCCCTGCTTCCACCACCTCCTCCGGCAGCAAGTTCCAGGCACCCTCTGTGTAAATAACTTGCCTCGTACATCTCCTCTAAACCTTGCTCCTCGCACCTTAAACTTATGCCCCCTAGTAATTGACCCCTTTACCCTGGGAAAAAGTCTCTGACTATCCACTCTGTCTGTGCCCCTCATAGTTCTGTGGCAGCGAAAGAGACTCACGGATGGTATGTTGCCTCCCGGGTGCCAGGGTCCGTGACGTCTCGGACCGTGTTTTCAGAATCCTTAAAGGGAGGGGGAGCAGTCATAAGTCGTGGTACACAACGGTACCAACGACATAGGTAAGAGAAGGGACGGGGATTTAAAACAGGAATTTAGGGAGCTAGGGTGGAAGCTGAGAGCCAGGACAAACCATGTTGTCATCTCTGGTTTGTTGCCGGTGCCACGTGCGAGTGAGGTGAGGAACAGGGAGAGAGTGCAGATAAACACGTGGCTGCAGGGATGGTGTAGGAGGGAGGGTTTCAGGTACGTGGATAATTGGAGCACATTCTGGGGAAGGTGAGACCTCTACAGAAAGGACGGTTTGCCCCTGAACCAGAGGGGCACCAATATCTTGGGGGGGAAATTTGCTCTGGCTCTTCGGGGGAGGTTTAAACTAATTTGTCAGGGGGCTGGGAAAATGAGCTGTGTCCCAGAAACCAGTGTCGAGAGTAGTGAGGTACTGAGGAGGGTATCAAGGTCGCAGGAGTGTACCGGCAGACAGAAAGGTGGGTTGAAGTTTGTCTATTTCAATGCAAGGAGCATCCGGAATAAGGTAAGTGAACTTGGAGTGTGGTTTGGTACTTGGGATTATGATGTCGTGGCCATTACGGAGACATGGTTAGAACAGGGACAGGAATGGTTGTTGGAAGTTCCGAGGTATAGATGTTTCAGTAAGAGTAGGGAAGGTGGTAAAAGAGGTGGAGGAGTAGCATTGTTAATCAAGGATAGTTTAACGGCTGCAGAAAGGCAGTTTGAAGAAGATCTGCCTACTGAGGTAATATAAGCTGAAGTTAGAAATAGGAAAGGAGCGGTCACATTGTTAGGAGTTTTCTCTAGGTCCCCAAATAGTAATAGAGAAGTGGAGGAAGAAATTGCAAAACAGATTATGGATAGGTGTGGAGGTCTCAGGGTAGTTGTCATAGGTGACTTTAACTTTCCAAATATTGAAGGGAATAGTGTCTTTCACTATTGCAATGGAGAGGGATAGGGCCATACGGCAGGGCAAGGTTTATAATTGGAGGAGGGGTAATTATGATGCGATTAGGCAAGAATTAGGGAGCATAAGATGGGAACAGAAACTGTCAGGGAAAGGCACAAATGAAAAGTGGAGCTTGTTCAAGGAACAAATACTGCGTGTCCTTGATAGGCATGTCCCTGTCAGGCAGGGAGGAAATGGCCGTGTGAGGGAACCATGGCTCACAAAAGAGGTTGAATGTCTTGTCAAGAGGAAAAAGGAAGAGTATGTAAGGAAGAGAAAACAAGGTTCAGTAGGGTCGCTTAAGGGTTACAAGGTAGCAAGGAATGAGCTGAAAAAAGGGCCTAGGAGAGCTAGGAGGGGGCATGAGAATTCCTTGGCGGGTCGGATCTAGGAAAACCCCAAGGCTTTTTACTCTTATGTGAGAAATAAAAGAATGACCAGGGTGAGGGTAGGGCCGGTCAAGGACAGTAGTGGGAACTTGTGCATGGAGTCAGAAGAAATAGGAGAGGCGTTGAATGAATACTTTTCTTCAGTGTTCACAAAGGAGAGTGGCCATGTTTTGGAGGATCAGAGTGTGATTCAGGTGGGTAGGCTGGAGAAAGTAGATGTTCTGAGGAATGATGTATTAGCAATTTTGAAAAACCTGAGGGTCGACAAGTCCCCTTGGCCAGATGGGCTATCTCCAAGGATTCTTTGGGAGGCAAGGGATAAGATTGCAGAGCCTTTGGCTTTGATTTTTGGGTCCTCGCTGTCCACGAGGATAGTGCCAGAGGACTGGAGAGTGGCGAATGTTGTTCCTCTGTTCAAGAAAGGGAATAGGAATGACCTTGTAATTATAGGCCAGTTAGTCTTACTTCGGTGGTCGGGAAGATAATGGAAAAGGTCCTGAGGGATAGGATTAATGACCATTGGAAAGATGCAGCTTAATCCGGATAGTCAACACAGATTTGTGAAGGGTAAGTCTTGCCTCACACATTTGATTGAATTATTTGAGGAGGTAACTAAGTGTGTAGATGAAGGTAGAGCAGTTGATGTCAGATACATGGATTTTAGTAAGGCATTTGATAAGGTTCCCCATGGTCGGCTCATGAAGAAAGTAAGGAGGTGTGGGATAGAGGGAAATTTGGCCAATTGGATAAGTAACTGGCGATCACATAGAAGTCAGAGGGTGGTGGTGGATGGAAAATGTTCAGACTGGAGACCAGTTACATGCGGTGTTCACACATTGGGTCCTCTATTTTTTGTGATTTTTATCAATGACTTGGAGGAGGGGGCTGAAGGGTGGGTCAGTAAATTTGCTGATGACACCAAGATTGGTGGAGTAGTGGATGAGGTGGAGGGCTGTTGTAGGCTGCAAAGAGACATTAATCGGATGCACAGCTGGGCCGAAAAAAGGCAGATGGAATTTAACCCTAATAAGTGCGAGGTGATTCATTTTGGGAGAAAACATTTGAATGCGGATTACAGGGTCAACGGCAGGGTTCTGAGGAATATGGAGGAACAGAGAGATCTTGGGGCTCATGTCCACAGATCTCTGAAGGTTGCCACTCAAGTGGATAGAGCCGTGAAGAAGGCTTATAGTGTGTTAGCGTTTATTAACAGGGGCTTGAGTTTAAGAGCCGCAGGGTTATGCTGCAACTATACATGACCCTGGTGAGACCACATTTGGAGCATTGTGTGCAGTTCTGGTCACCTCATTCTAGGAAGGATGTGGAAGCATTGGAATGGGTGCAAAGGAGATTTACCAGGATGCTGCCTGGTGTGCATGATAGGTCTTATGAGGAAAGGTTGAGGGAGCTAGGGCTTTTCTCTTTGGAGCGGAGGAGGATGAGAGGCGACTTAATAGAGGTTTGTAAGATAATGAGGGGGATAGATAGAGTGGACGTTCAGAGACTATTTCCTCGGGTGGATGTAGCTGTTACAAGGGGGCATAACTATAAGATTCCGGGTGGGAGATATAGGAGGGATGTCTGAGGTCGGTTCTTTACTCAGAGAGTGGTTAGGGTATGGAACGGACTGCCTGCTTTGGTAGTGGAGTCGGACACTTTAGGAACTTTCAAGCGGTTATTGGATAGGCACATGGAGCACACCAGAATGATAGGGAGTGGGATAGCTTGATCTTGGTCTCGGACAATGCTCGGCACAACATCGAGGGCTGAAGGACCTGTTCTGTGCTGTACAGTTCTATGTTCTAATTTTGTAGACCACTATCAGGTTGCCCATCAACCTCTGTTGTTCCAGTGAGAACAAACCGAGTTTATTCAACCGCTCCTCATAGCTAATGCCCTCCATACCAGGGAACATTCTGGTAAATCTCTTCTGCACCCTCTCTAAAGCCTCCACATTATTCTGGTAGTGTGGCGACCAGAATTGAACACTATACTTCAAGTGTGGCCTAACTAAGGTTCTATACAGCTGCAAAATGACTTGCCAATTCAATGCCCCGGCCAATGAAGGCAAGCATGCCGTATGCCTTCTTGACAACCTTCTCCACTTGTGTTGCCCCTATCAGTGACCTGTGGACCTGTACTCCTAGATCTCTCTGACTGTCAATACTTTGGAAGGTTCTACCATTCACTGTATATTCCCTACCTGCATTAGACCTTGCAAAATGCATTACTTCACATCTGCCCGGATTAAACTCCATCTGCCATCTCTCCGCCCAAGTCTCCAAACGATCTAAATTCTGCTGTATCCTGACAGTCCTCATTACATTTTCCTCCAAATCATTTATATAGACTACAAACAGCAAAGGTCCCAGCAGTGATCCCTGCGGAACACCACTAGTCACAGCCCTTCAATCAGAAAAGCACCCTTCCATTGCTACTCTCTGCCTTCTATGACCTAGACAGTTCTGTATCCATCTTGCCACCTCACCCCTGATCCCGTGTGACTTCACCTTTTGTACCAGTCTGCCATGAGGGACCTTGGCAAAGGCCTTACTGAAGTCCATATAGACAACATCCACTGCCCTACCTACATCAATCATTTTTGTGACCTCTTTGAAAAATTCTTCAAAAACCCTTCACAAAAACGTGCTGCCTCTCGCTAATACGTCCATTTGCTTCCAAATGGGAGTCGATCCTGTCTCGAAGAATTCTCTCCAGTATTTCCCTACCACTGACGGAAGGCTCACCAGCTTGTAGTTCACGGATTATCCTTGCTACCCTTCTTAAACAAAGGAACAACATTGGCTATTCTCCACTCCTCCGGGACATCACTTGAAGAGTGAGGATCCAAAGATTTCTGTCAAGGCCTCAGCAATTTCCTCTCTAGCCTCCTTCAGTATTCTGGGGTAGATCCCATCAGGCCCTGGGGACGTATCTACCTTAATATTTTTCAAGATGCCAAAATCCTCGTCTTTTTGGATCTCAATATGACCCAGGCTATCTACACACCCTTCTCCAGACACAACATCCACCAATTCCTTCTCTTTGGTGAATACTGATGCAAAGTATTCATTTAATACCTCGTCCATTTCCTCTGGCTCCACACATAGATTCCCTTGCCTATACTTCCCTTGCCTATACAACCCTTTCCCTGGCTACCCTCTTGCTTTTTATGTGCATGTAAAAAGCAGTGGGAGTTTCCTTAACCCTATTTGCCAATGACCTTTCGTGACCCCTTTTAAACCTCCTGACTCCTTGCTTAAGTTCCTTCCTACTTTCCTTATGTTCCACACAGGCTTTGTTTGTTCCCAGCCTTCTAGCCCTGACAAATGCCTCCTTTTTCTTTTTGACGAGGCCTACAATATCTCTCGTTATCCAAGGTTCCCGAAAATTGCCGTATTTATCCTTCTTCCGCACAGGAACATGCCGGTCCTGAATTCCTTTCAACTGACATTGGAAAGCCTCCCACATGTCAGATGTTGATTTACCCTCAAACATCTGCCCCCAATCTAGGTTCTTCAGTTCCCGCCTAATATTGTTATAATTAGCCTTCCCCCACATTCACCCTAGGACCACTCTTATCCTTGTCCACCAGCACTTTAAAACTTACTGAATTGTGGTCACTGTTCCTGAAATACCCCCCTACTGAAACTTCTATCACCTGGCCAGGCTCATTCCCCAATATCAGGTCCAGTACAGCCCCTTACCTAGTTGGACTATCTCCATATTGTTTTAAGAAGCCCTCCTGGATGCTCCTTACAAACATTGCCCCGTCCAAGCCCCTGGCACTAAGTGAGTCCCAGTCAATATTGGGGAAGTTGAAGTCTCCCATCACCACAACCCTGTTGCTTTTACTCCTTTCCAAAATCTGTCTACCTATCTGCTCCTCTATCTCCCGCTGGCTGTTGGGAGGCCTGTAGTAAACCCCCAACATTGTGACTGCACCCTTCTTATTCTGGATCTCTACCCATATAGCCTCACTGCCCTCTGAGGTGCCCTCCCGTAGTACAGCTGTGATATTCTCCCTAACCAGTAGCGCAACTCCGCCACCCCTTTTACATCCCCCTCTATCCCGCCTGAAACATCTAAATCCTGGAACGTTTAGCTGCCAATCCTGTTCTTCCCTCAACCAGGTCTCTGTAATGGCAACAACATTATAGTTCCAAGTACTAATCCAAGCTCTAAGTTCATCTGCCTTACCCGTAATACTGCTTGCATTAAAACATATGCACTTCAGGCCACCAGTCCCGCTGTTTCCAGCAACATCGTCCTGTCTGCTCTTCCTCAGAGCCATACTGGCCCTATTCCCGAGTTCGCCCTCAATGTTTTCACCTTCTGACCTATTGCTCTGGTACCCCCCTCCCCCGCCCCCTGCCATTCTAGTTTAAACCCTCCCGTGTGACACTAGCAAACCTAGTGTCCGAGGTTCCTCTTTGTGTTCCAGTGCCTTCCCATCCTGATCCCTAAGGCCTTTTTTAACGGGCCAGCAGGAGCATTATGGGGTTCGTGTGGGCGAATAAGGCCCCGAGTGTAAAAAGGGTGTTTCTGGAGCGTAGCAGGGACAGAGGAGGGCTAGCGTTGCCCAATAAATGTGGGTACTACTGGCCTGCCAATGTGGCGATGATCCGTAAGTGGATAATGGAGGGGGAGGGGGCGACGTGGAAGAGGCAGGAGATGGTGTCCTGTGTGGGCACAGGTCTGAGAGCGCTGGTGACGGCACAGCTGCCGCTCCCACCGACTAGGTACACCACGTGTCCGGTGGTGGCGGCGACTCTGAAGATTTGGGGGCAGTGGAAGCGCCACAGGGGTGAGATAGAGGCCTCGGTTTGGTCCCCGATCCGAGAGAACCATGGGTTTTTCCCGGGGAGAATGGATGGGAGGTTTCTGAGCTGGCATCGGGCAGGAATTAAAAGAATGGTGGACCTGTTTATAGATGGGACGTTTGCGAGCCTTGGGGCACTGGAGGAGAAATTTGGGCTGCCCCCCGGAAACGCTTTCTGGTACATGTAGGTGAGGGCGTTCGTGAGACGGCAGGTGAGGGAATTTCCGCTGCTTCCAGCACGTAAGATAGGGTGCTCTTGGGGGTTTGGGTTGGAGAAGGCAAGGTCTCGGCGGTCTATCAGGAAATGCAGGAAGAGGGGGAGACCTCGGTGGAGGAGCTAAAGGGTAAATGGGAGGAGGAGCCTGGGGAGGAGATAGATGAAGGTCTGTGGGCTGATGCCCTGGGTAGGGTTAATTCTTCCTCCTCTTGCGCCAGGCTTAGCCTGGTACAATTTAAGGTTCTTCACAGAGCGCATATGACAGGGGCGAGGTTGAGTAGGTTTTTTGGGGTAGAGGACAGGTGTGTGAGGTGCTCGGGGAGCCCAGCAAACCACGCCCATATGTTCTGGGCGTGTCCGGCGCTGGATGGGTTTTGGAGCGGTATTGCGAGGACTATGTCCAAGGTGGTGAACACCCGGGTCAAGCCGAGCTGGGGATTGGCATTATTTGGGGTATCGGACGAGCCGGGAGTGCAGGAGGCGAAAGAGGCCGGTATTCTGGCCTTTGCGCCCTGGTAGCCAGGCGGAGGAATCTGCTACAGTGGAAGGATGCGAAGCCCCCCAAGCGTAGAAGCCTGGATCAGCGACATGGCAGGGTTCATTAAATTGGAGAAGGTAAAGTTTGCCTTGAGAGGGTCTGTGCAAGGGTTCCTCAGGCGGTGGCAACCGTTCCTCGACTTTCTAGCGGAACATTAGGAGGTGGTCAGCAGCAGCAGCAACCCAGGGGGGGAGGGACGGAGGAGATGGGGGGGAGTGGGGAGGAGATGCGGGGGGGGGGGGGGAGGGGGGAGTTCGGGTATGTGTTTGTTATTGTTTCAAGGGGGGGTTTGTACAATGGGGGAATTTGCGATATAAGTGTACGATGTTTATCTGTGTGTGTTATGCTTTTCTTTTTTCTCTAAGGGGGAGTTTGTTGAAAATTTGCTAAAATTGAATAAAAATATATATTTTTTAAAAATAGGTGATATTGCCATGGGATCTCCTCCATGCCCAACTCTCGAAAACATCTTTAAGTTTTTTGAGAAATATGTCTTCAAAGGAATGATTGCTCACCTCCCACCTCACATATATCCAACAAGTGCATGATGTTATCGATATAATAAAAATTTGCAGCTGTATGGAATAGTTTCATTGCTTGTTTTAATTGATTCCATCTTGCGCTCAAATGCACCTTTAAAATGGAACAGTCAAATTAACTCTCTTTCCTTGATGCACTAGTTTAGAATCTACAAGGAGCGTCTCTACCATGGTCTACCACAAGCCTAACGTCACTGGTCAATATATGAGTTGGTATTTTTCCAGTTCCAAGCGTTATAAGATTGCTATTTGCTCACCTATGCAAGCTTAATGCTGGAAAAGGCACCATGTGGGTAATTGGCTACCTTGATCAGATCATACCGTGTATCACACAAACTGATGAGCAGGCCTAAGACCCATTCTTCCTCTGATGACCCTGGAAGGGAAAAGTTTGACCAACAGTGAAGCTCGCTGCTTCATGCTGCTACTATGCAGTTTTTTTTACCACTAACAGGATGCTGTCATCAAGCCAAAATGATGTTCTGCCTATCATACACAAGTAATGCAGTCTGTGAATTTCAGTGCCTGTATGATGCTACTTATGTAGACCGTATATCCAAAAGACTGGCGGATCATATCAAACAGCATATCCCTTCCGCTGTTCGCAACAGACAAGATACAAACCGCACCCGACCAGCCCATGCTTGCAAAACTCAAAACAGAGTTGTTGATTAGCTGTGACTATGGGCGGGATTCTCCCCTAACTGGCGGGGTGGGCCAAACCAGCGCCGAACGACCTCCGCGGCCGGCGCGAGTTGGCGCAAGCGTCGGTGCGCCAACGTGCGCTGGCGTGATCCCAGTGCATGCGCAGGGGGTTTAGTCTCCGCGCCGGCCATGGGGGACTGTTACAGTGGCCTAGCGGAGGGAAAGAGTGCCCCCACGGCACAGGCCCGCCCGCAGATCGGTGGTTCCCGATCGCAGGCCAGGCCACCATGGGGGCACCCCCCGGGGCCAGATCCCCCCGCCCCACCCCCCTCCCCAAGGACTCCGCAGGCCGCCCGCAGAGCTAGGTCCCGCCGGTTTACGTACCTGGTTTGATTTACGCCGGCGGGACTAGCCGAAAACGGGCGGCCACTCGGCCCATCACGGGGCGGAGAATCGCAGGGGGGGACCGCTGCCAGCGGCCGCTGACCGGCGTGGCGCGATTCCCACCCCCTCCAAAACCTCGGCACCGGAGAATTCGGCAGTCGGCATCGGGGCGGCATTCACGCCCCCCCCCCCGCGATTCTACGACCCAGCGGGCAGTCGGAGAATCCCGCCCGATGTGTCTGGAAACATTTGCTGAATAATTGTTATTGAGTACTAGGAATTATGCTGCGACTCAATTTAGGATTGTGTCCTGGGAGTGTCCCTTTGAGAAAGGTTTTTGTCTTATCACATGGCTTCAGTGATGTCATTGTGTGGGTGGAGCTGGGCTGTAGCTTTGTGAGTTGGTTTTACTTTCGCTTTGGGTACGTAGCTGGTTTGTGGCTCTGCGTTTTTACTTTCATTTGACATTTGGCTGCTGTAGACTCAGACAGATAAGTATTTTGGCCTGCCTCTCTATTTTCAATTTCAAAGAAGAAACTCAATTACTATTGTTACCTACTGATTTGGTAAAAAGGGGGTTTTGGTTTATGGGATCCTGTTATTGAATTGGAACAGTTAAGGGGGAATATATGAAGGGTTATACATAGATTACTGTAGCTGTGCAGGGTCTTTATGTTTGTAGTTGATAATTCTTCCTGTGTGTGTTTATACAAATGTTAACTAAATTCGTAGAAGAAAGCTTGTTTTTGATTAAAAGCACCTAAGAATTCTGTTGAATAACACCTGAAAGGCAAGCTCTTGTGCCCATCGTAACCAAAATCACGAAACAGTGAGAGGTCAGGTGAACTCCATAATATACTTTGGTGTTTTCTAAACCCTGGCCCATAACAATTATCAATTGGGCTTGCAGTTTAGCGCATTTGCGTGTAATGGATCGAGCAGAGGCGGCAGAAGAGGATTCTGGGAGAAGTCAACGCAGTCACTTCGACAGTACTGAAGGTAGCCGAAGAACCTTGCCAGTGCCAAACAGGAGGAAGATCATCCAGCAGAGGCAGCAGAAGAGGTTTCTGGGAGAAGTCAATTCGGTCACTTCGACTATACTGTGAGTATCCAAAGAGCGTGTCAAGGAGCGACTAAGCTCGAAACACTACATTAGAATTTCTCTCCCTCCCTCCTCCTCGAACCAAAAAAAAGGCACTGTGAAGAGGACAAGCAAGGTAAGATTCCTATTCTTATATCTCAAGTGTACAAGGGCAGAGATGGTAGTTAGGGCAGTGATATGCTCCTCCTGCCACATGTGGGAGATCAGAGAGCTATCTAGTCCCCCTGACGACTATGAATGTGGGAAGTGTGACCAGCCGCATCTCCTCATAAACCGCGTAGTTCGGTTGGAGCAGCAGCTGGACACATTGAGGAGCAGACAGGCAGAGAATGCGATAGACACTAGCTTCAGGAAGGTGGTCACACCAGGTTCAGAGAGGTAGATGGGTGACCGTCAAGAGAGGCAGGAGCCTCCTGTGGTTATTCCCCTCTCAAACACGTCTTGGATACTGTTGGGGGGAATGGCCTCTCAGGGGAACATACCAGCAGCAGCCAGGCCAGTGGCACCACTACTGGTTCTGCTGTAGAGTAGAGTCGGGCTAAGACCAAGCGAGTGATAGTAGTAGAAGACTCAATAGGCAGGGGCACAGGCAGGCATTTCTGTGGCCAATAATGGGACTCTAAGATGGTGTGTTGCATCCCTGGTGTAAGGGTCCTGGATGTTGTGAGGTGGCTACAGGACATCCTGAAACAGGAGGGTAAACAGACAGATGTCATTGTCCAAATTTGTGCTGATGACAGAGGCAGGAAGAGGGAAGAGGCCCTGCAAAGACAATTCAGGGAGTTAGGTTGGGAGCTAAAAAGCAGGCCCTAGGGTAGTAATCTCGGGATTAATCTTTGTGCCACGTGCTAGTGATGCTTGGAACAGGGAGATAGTACAGTTGAACATGAGGCTAAAGAGCTGGTGTAGGAGGGAGGGTTTAGCTATGTGGATCACTGGGATGTCTTCTGGGGAAGGTGGGACCTGTACAAGAAGGACGGGTTGAACCTGAACTGGATACCAATGAACAGGGGTACCAATATCCTGGGTGGGAGGTTTGCTAGTGCTGTTCGGGAAGGTTCACACTAATGTGGAGGGGGTTGGGAACGGGAACAGCAGGCCAGTAAGTGTAGAGATGAGGGAAAAAAGTGAGACTGAGATAAACATAGTGCAGCGTAAGAGCAGACAAAGGGAAACTGCAGGGCTCAGCAGGACTGTAGGTCTGGAGTGTATTTGCTTCAATGCAAGAAGTATAACAGGTAAGACAAGATGACCTGAGAGCCTGGATTACTGCATGGAACTATAATGTAATTGCAATTACAGAGACATGGTTAAAGGAGGGACAGGACTGGCAGCTTAACATTCCAGGATATCATTGTTTTAGACAGAACAGAAGGGAAACAAAAGAGGTGGGGGAGTTGCATTGCTGAGTAGGGAGCAGATCACAGGTGTATTGAGGGATGACACATTGGAGGGATCTTGTACAAAGAACAAAGAACAAAGAAATGTACAGCACAGGAACAGGCCCTTCGGCCCTCCAAGCCCGTGCCGACCATGCTGCCAGACTAAACTAGAATCTTCTACACTTCCTGGGTCCGTATCCCTCTATTCCCATCCTATTCATGTATTTGTCAAGATGCCCCTTAAATGTCACTATCGTCCCTGCTTCCACCACCTCCTCCGGTAGCGAGTTCCAGGCACCCACTACCCTCTGTATAAAAAACTTGCCTCGTACATCGACTCGAAACCTTGCCCCTCTCACCTTAAACCTATGCCCCCTAGTAATTGACCCCTCTACCCCGGGGAAAAGCCTCTGACTATCCACTCTGTCTATGCCCCTCATAATTTTGTAGACCTCTATCAGGTCGCCCCTCAACCTCCTTCGTTCCAGTGAGAACAAACAGAGTTTATTCAACCGCTCCTTATAGCTAATGCCCTCCATACCAGGCAACATTCTGGTAAATCTCTTCTGCACCCTCTCTAAAGCCTCCACATCCTTCTAGTAGTGTGGCGACCAGAATTGAACACTATACTCCAAGTGTGGCCAAACTAAGGTTCTATACAGCTGCAACATGACTTGCCAATTCTTATACTCAATGCCCCGGCCAATGAAGGCAAGCATGCCGTATGCCTTCTTGACAACCTTCTCCACTTGTGTTGCCCCTATCAGTGACCTGTGGACCTGTACTCCTAGATCTCTCTGACTGTCAATACTTTTGAAGGTTCTACCATTCACTGTATATTCCCTACCTGCATTAGACCTTGCAAAATGCATTACTTCACATCTGCCCGGATTAAACTCCATCTGCCATCTCTCCGCCCAAGTCTCCAAACGATCTAAATTCTGCTGTATCCTGACAGTCCTCATTACATTTTCCTCCAAATCATTTATATAGACTACAAACAGCAAAGGTCCCAGCAGTGATCCCTGCGGAACACCACTAGTCACAGCCCTTCAATCAGAAAAGCACCCTTCCATTGCTACTCTCTGCCTTCTATCACCTAGACAGTTCTGTATCTATCTTGCCACCTCACCCCGATCCCGTGTGACTTCACCTTTTGTACCAGTCTGCCATGAGGGACCTTGGCAAAGGCCTTACTGAAGTCCATATCGACAACATCCACTGCCCTACTTACATCAATCATCTTTGTGACCTCTTTGAAAAATTCTTCAAAAACCCTTCACAAAAACGTGCTGCCTCTCGCTAATACGTCCATTTGCTTCCAAATGGGAGTCGATCCTGTCTCGAAGAATTCTCTCCAGTAATTTCCCTACCACTGACGAAAGGCTCACCAGCTTGTAGTTCACGGATTATCCTTGCTACCCTTCTTAAACAAAGGAACAACATTGGCTATTCTCCACTCCTCCGGGACATCACTTGAAGAGTGAGGATCCAAAGATTCCTGTCAAGGCCGCAGCAATTTCCTCTCTAGCCTCCTTCAGTATTCTGGGGTAGATCCCATCAGGCCCTGGTGACGTATCTACCTTAATATTTTTCAAGATGCCCAAATCCTCGTCTTTTTGGATCTCAATATGACCCAGGCTATCTACACACCCTTCTCCAGACACAACATCCACCAATTCCTTCTCTTTGGTGAATACTGATGCAAAGTATTCATTTAATACCTCGTCCATTTCCTCTGGCTCCACACATAGATTCCCTTGCCTATACTTCCCTTGCCTATACAACCCTTTCCCTGGCTACCCTCTTGCTTTTTATGTGCATGTAAAAAGCAGTGGGAGTTTCCTTAACCCTATTTGCCAATGACCTTTCGTGACCCCTTTTAAACCTCCTGACTCCTTGCTTAAGTTCCTTCCTACTTTCCTTATGTTCCACACAGGCTTTGTTTGTTCCCAGCCTTCTAGCCCTGACAAATGCCTCCTTTTTCTTTTTGACGAGGCCTACAATATCGCTCGTTATCCAAGGTTCCCGAAAATTGCCGTATTTATCCTTCTTCCGCACAGGAACATGCCGGTCCTGAATTCCTTTCAACTGACATTGGAAAGCCTCCCACATGTCAGATGTTGATTTAACCTCAAACATCTGCCCCCACTCTAGGTTCTTCAGTTCCCGCCTAATATTGTTATAATTAGCCTTCCCCCACATTCACCCTAGGACCACTCTTATCCTTGTCCACCAGCACTTTAAAACTTACTGAATTGTGTTCACTGTTCCTGAAATACCCCCCTACTGAAACTTCTATCACCTGGCCAGGCTCATTCCCCAATATCAGGTCCAGTGCAGCCCCTTACCTAGTTGGACTATCTCCATATTGTTTTAAGAAGCCCTCCTGGATGCTCCTTACAAACATTGCCCCGTCCAAGCACCTAGCACTAAGTGAGTCCCAGTCAATATTGGGGAAGTTGAAGTCTCCCATCACAACAACCCTGTTGCTTTTACTCCTTTCCAAAATCTGTCTACCTATCTGCTCCTCTATCTCCCGCTGGCTGTTGGGGGGCCTGTAGTAAACCCCCAACATTGTGACTGCACCCTTCTTATTCTGGATCTCTACCCTTATAGCCTCACTGCCCTCTGAGGTGTCCTCCCGTAGTACAGCTGTGATATTCTCCCTAACCAGTAGCGCAACTCCGCCACCCCTTTTACATCCCCCTCTATCCCGCCTGAAACATCTAAATCCTGGAACGTTTAGCTGCCAATCCTGTTCTTCCCTCAACCAGGTCTCTGTAATGGCAACAACATTATAGTTCCAAGTACTAATCCAAGCTCTAAGTTCATCTGCCTTACCCGTAATGCTCCTTGCATTAAAACATATGCACTTCAGGCCACCAGACCCGCTGTGTTCAGCAACTTCTCCCCGTCTGCTCTGCCTCAGAGCCCCACTGACCCGATTCCCTAGTTCTCCCGCAATGCTCGCACCTTCTGACCTCTTGCTCCCGTGCCCATCCCCCTGCCATACTAGTTTAAACCCTCCCCCGTGACACTAGCAAACCTCGCGGCCACGATATTTATGCCTCTCCAGTTTAGATGCAACCCGTCCTTCTTATATAGGTCACACCTGCCCCGGAATAGCTCCCAGTGGTCCAGATAACGGAAACACTCCCTCCTACACCAGCTGTTTAGCCACGTGTTTAGCTGCTCTATCTTCCTATTTCTAGCCTCTCTGGCACGTGGCACAGGGAGTAATCCCAAGATTACAACCCTAGAGGTCCTGTCTTTTAACTTGCTGCCTAGCTCCCTGAACTCCTGTTGCAGGACCTCATGCCTATGTCGTTAGTACCAATATGTACAACGACCTCTGCCTGTTTGCCCTCCCCCTTCAGGATGCCCTCTACCCGTTCGCAGCCATCCTGGACCCTGGCACCAGGGAGGCAACATACCATCCTGGGGTCTCTTTCACATCCACAGAAGCGCCTATTTGTGCCCCTGACTATACTATTACTATTGCTGTTCTGCGCTTTGACCCTCCCTTCTGAACATCAGAGCCAGCCGTGGTGCCACTGCTCTGGCTGCTGCTGTTTTCCCCTGATAGGCTATCCCCCCCGACAGTATCCAAAGGGGTATACCTGTTCGAGAGGGGGACAACCACAGGGGATTCCTGCACTGACTGCCTGCCCTTTCTGGTGGTCACCCATTTCTCTGCCTGCACCTTGGGTGTGACCACATTTATATAACTGCTATCTATGACGCTTTGCGCCACCTGCATGCTCCTAAGTGCATCCAATTGCTGCTCCCGAGGAGCTCCAGTTGGGTCCACTTTCTGCAGATGAAACCATTGCGTCAATTAATTAGTAAATTAAAATTCAAAGTTTTTTTTAAATAATTTTTTTTTAAAGTTACTGTTAACTATCTGTTTCCTAGCACCAGATTTCTCCTATAAATGCGAAAGCTAAATATAGTACTCTCCGATCTCTGGTTTAGATACCCCTCCAAATTATAATTATGTAATTATGTTTAATTAGTTACCAATGCTTAATTTTTTAAATTTAGTGTAGATTCCCAACTAGCCACTCAGGTCACAGCTTTTCTGTGATGTCACTTCAGTTCTCCCCCCCCCCCCCCCCACACACACACACAAAGGTAATAAAAGTAAAAATGAGTAAAAATCACTTACTTACCTTCTTACCTTCTGAGGGTCTCAGATGTTCTCAGGTTCTCTCCCTGACAGAGACTGCTCCTCCTCCTCCGAACGGCTCCCGAAACTAGGCCGCGATCTTTTAAAATCTCCGCTCCGACTCGCAGCTCCCGCGCTTTTTACATCTCCGCTTGTCGTGAGGCATAATTGTTGGATTAGGAATAAGAAGGGGGAAATCACAATGTTGTGAGTGTACTGTTATGGGCCAGGGTGTGGAGAACCCCAAAGTGTATCATGGAGTTCACCTGACCCACGACTTTTACTAGATTGTGGTATGGGGAGCACACGGCCCACTCTACAGGTGTGGGACAGCATAATTGGAAAAGTATTTTTTCAAGCAAAACGATGTTTATTCTATGAACTCAACTTAACCTTTTTAAAACACAGTGAACATCTTAGCAACCATTAATTCAAATACAACCCCCAAAGAATACAACACTACATAATCCTTTAATTTTCCTTTTAACATCCATAAGACTGAAAAAATAAATTTTAACAGAAGCACATCAGGTTAAAGTCACTACTCAGAACATTTATAATTCTGAATTCCGCAAATGATCAAGACATAGTCTTTTCATGGCAGAGAGAACAGCAGTACACCTGCTTTGTCTGGCTTTGTCCGATACTGAAAATGGAACCAAAAAGACACAGACCCAAGCTTTTCTCAAAGTGAAACTAAAAAACAGAGCCAGAGCTCAGCTCCACCCACACTCTGACATCACTGCAGTAACATGAGCGGCCAAACATTTCTTAAAGTGACATTCTCATGACACCTCCCCCCAAGAAAAAAAACCCATCAACTTCAAAATGGTTTCATTTTTCACCTTTTCACTATCCTTTATGAAATGCTCACAGTAAATATACTTTTTCGTTTCAAAAGCACATGCAAACAGGTGTAATAATATAGTCCATTTTTTTTTCGTTCTTCTTCCTCCAACGGAAACTCCTTCTCGATTGACAGTCTCTTTGAACAAGAAGGTCTCTGCACGATCCATCCATTGCTCTATGCCTCAGCATTTCTCTTTAAAGTCAGATACTTCTGGGAGGTGAGTAGTGAGTTGAAAAGCTCTTACATTTACAGGAGCAGCCCTTTGGATTTCGGCGGCAGCGGTGAGCAGGAGCCTTCTGGGAGGTGAGTAGTGAGTATAAAAGCTCTTACCTTTACAGGAGCAGCCCTTTGGATTTCGGCGGCAGCGGTGCGCAGGGACCTTCTGGGAGGTGAGTAGTGAATTTAAAAGCTCTTACCTTTACAGGAGCAGCCCTTTGGATTTCGGCGGCAGCGGTGCGCAGGGACCTTCTGGGAGGTGAGTAGTGAGTTTAAAAGCTCTTACCTTTACAGGAGCAGCCCTTTGGATTTCGGCGGCAGCGGTGCGCAGGGACCTTCTGGGAGGTGAGTAGTGAGTTTAAAAGCGCTTACCTTTACAGGAGCAGCCCTTTGGATTTCGGCGGCAGCGGTGAGCAGGGGCCTTCTGGGAGGTGAGTAGTAATTTAAAAAGCCTTGCCTGGTCCCGTGTCTGTTCTTCTTTTCTGTTTTATTTGTTTTTATATAAGGCGGGAACCGGAAGTTCGACCTCTGGCAAGTCCCCCCCCAACCAATAAATTCTGGTGGAGAGGAAACCCGAGACACTACACGTGTAGTGTCTCCCACCCGCCCTCCTCCTCTAACCTAATAATAAGACCCATTGGTGTAAGGTAAGTGCCATATTATATTATTATATTATTAGCATTGTGCAGGTCAAGGATCGGAGGTGGAGGAGCAGTCTCTGTCAGCGAGAGAACCTGAGAACATCTCAGACACTCAGAAGGTAAGAAGGTAAGTAAGTGATTTTTACTTTTATACCTTTTTTCAAATTGTGTGTGTCGGGGGGAAACTGAAGTGACATCACAGAAAAGCTGTGACCTGAGTGGCTGGTTGGGATTCTAACCTAAATTTAAAAAAAATTTGAGTATTTGGGAACTAATTAAACATAATAACTTAATTATAATTTAGAGGATATCTAAGCCAGAGATCGGAGAGTATTATAGTTAGCTATCGCATTTCTATTAGAAATCTAGTGCTAGGAAACAGATAGTTGACAGTAACTTTGCAATTTTTAAAAAAAGTATTTAAAAAAAAAAAGACAAATTTTAATTTTAATTAATTGACGCAATGTCAGTTAGAGGGGTGCTGTGCTCTGACTGTGAGATGTGGCAGGTCCGGGAGGCTTCCAGCGTCCCGGATGGCTTCATCTGCAGAAAGTGCACCCAACTGGAGCTCCTCACAGACCGCATGGTTCGGTTGGAGCAGCAATTGGATGCACTTAGGAGCATGCAGGTGGCCGAAAGCGTCATAGATCGCAGTTATGTAAATGTGGTCACACCCAAGGTGCAGGCAGAGAAATGGGTGACCACCAGAAAGGGCAGGCAGTCAGTGCAGGAATCCCCTGTGGTTGTCCCCCTCTCTAACAGATATACCCCTTTGGATACTGTCGGGGGGGATAGCCTATCAGGGGAAAACAGCAGCAGCCAGAGCAGTGGCACCACGGCTGGCTCTGATGCTCAGAAGGGAGGGTCAAAGCGCAGAAGAGTAATAGTAATAGGGGACTCTATAGTCAGGGGCACAGATAGGCGCTGCTGTGGACGTGAAAGAGACTCCAGGATGGTATGTTGCCTCCCTGGTGCCAGGGTCCAGGATGTCTCCGAACGGGTAGAGGGAATCCTGAAAGGGGAGGGCAAACAGGCAGAGGTCGTTGTACATATTGGTACTAACGACATAGGCAGGAAGGGGCATGAGGTCCTGCAGCAGGAGTTCAGGGAGCTAGGCAGAAAGTTAAAAGACAGGACCTCGAGGGTTGTAATCTCGGGATTACTCCCTGTGCCACGTGCCAGTGAGGCTAGAAATAGGAAGATAGAGCAGACAAACACGTGGCTAAACAGCTGGTGTAGGAGGGAGGGTTTCCGTTATCTGGACCACTGGGAGCTCTTCCGGGGCAGGTGTGACCTGTATAAGATGGACGGGTTGCATCTAAACCGGAGAGGCATAAATATCCTGGCCGCGAGGTTTGCTAGTGTCACACGGGAGGGTTTAAACTAGTATGGTAGGGGGGTGGGCACGGGAGCAATAGGTCAGAAGGTGAGAGCATTGAGGGAGAACTAGGGAATAGGTACAGTGTGGCTCTGAGGCAGAGCAGACGGGGAGAAGTTGCTGAACACAGCGGGTCTGGTGGCCTGAAGTGCATATGTTTTAATGCAAGGAGCATTACGGGTAAGGCAGATGAACTTAGAGCTTGGATTATTACTTGGAACTATGATGTTGTTGCCATTACAGAGACCTGGTTGAGGGAAGGGCAGGATTGGCAGCTAAACGTTCCAGGATTTAGATGTTTCAGGCGGGATAGAGGGGGATGTAAAAGGGGAGGCGGAGTTGCGCTACTTGTTCGGGAGAATATCACAGCTATACTGCGAGAGGACACCTCAGAGGGCAGTGAGGCTATATGGGTAGAGATCAGGAATAAGAAGGGTGCAGTCACAATGTTGGGGGTATACTACAGGCCTCCCAACAGCCAGCGGGAGATAGAGGAGCAGATAGGTAGACAGATTTTGGAAAAGAGTAAAAACAACAGGGTTGTGGTGATGGGAGACTTCAACTTCCCCAATATTGACTGGGACTCACTTAGTGCCAGGGGCTTAGACGGGGCAGAGTTTGTAAGGAGCATCCAGGAGGGCTTCTTAAAACAATATGTAAACAGTCCAACTAGGGAAGGGGCGGTACTGGACCTGGTATTGGGGAATGAGCCCGGCCAGGTGGTAGATGTTTCAGTAGGGGAGCATTTCGGTAACAGTGACCACAATTCAGTAAGTTTTAAAGTACTGGTGGACAAGGTTAAGAGTGGTCCGAGGATGAATGTGCTAAATTGGGGGAAGGCTAATTATAACAATATTAGGAGGGAACTGAAGAACATAGATTGGGGGCGGATGTTTGAGGGCAAATCAACATCTGACATGTGGGAGGCTTTCAAGTGTCAGTTGAAAGGAATACAGGACAGGCATGTTCCTGTGAGGAAGAAAGATAAATACGGCAATTTTCGGGAACCTTGGATGACGAGTGATATTGTAGGCCTCGTCAAAAAGAAAAAGGAGGCATTTGTCAGGGCTAAAAGGCTGGGAACAGACGAAGCCTGTGTGGCATATAAGGAAAGTAGGAAGGAACTTAAGCAAGGAGTCAGGAGGGCTAGAAGGGGTCATGAAAAGTCATTGGCAAATAGGGTTAAGGAAAATCCCAAGGCTTTTTACACGTACATAAAAAGCAAGAGGGTAGCCAGGGAAAGGGTTGGCCCACTGAAGGATAGGCAAGGGAATCTATGTGTGGAGCCAGAGGAAATGGGCGAGGTACTAAATGAATACTTTGCATCAGTATTCACCAAAGAGAAGGAATTGGTAGATGTTGAGTCTGGAGAAGGGGGTGTAGATAGCCTGGGTCACATTGTGATCCAAAAAGACGAGGTGTTGGGTGTCTTAAAAAATATTAAGGTAGATAAGTCCCCAGGGCCTGATGGGATCTACCCCAGAATACTGAAGGAGGCTGGAGAGGAAATTGCTGAGGCCTTGACAGAAATCTTTGGATCCTCGCTGTCTTCAGGGAATGTCCCGGAGGACTGGAGAATAGCCAATGTTGTTCCTCTGTTTAAGAAGGGTAGCAAGGATAATCCCGGGAACTACAGGCCGGTGAGCCTTACTTCAGTGGTAGGGAAATTACTGGAGAGAATTCTTCGAGACAGGATCTACTCCCATTTGGAAGCAAATGGACGTATTAGTGAGAGGCAGCACGGTTTTGTGAAGGGGAGGTCGTGTCTCACTAACTTGATAGAGTTTTTCGAGGAGGTCACTAAGATGATTGATGCAGGTAGGGCAGTAGATGTTGTCTATATGGACTTCAGTAAGGCCTTTGACAAGGTCCCTCATGGTAGAGTAGTACAAAAGGTGAAGTCACACGGGATCAGGGGTGAACTGGCAAGGTGGATACAGAACTGGCTAGGCCATAGAAGGCAGAGGGTAGCAATGGAGGGATGCTTTTCTAATTGGAGGGCTGTGACCAGTGGTGTTCCACAGGGATCAGTGCTGGGACCTTTGCTCTTTGTAGTATATATAAATGATTTGGAGGAAAATGTAACTGGTCTGATTAGTAAGTTTGCAGACGACACAAAGGTTGGTGGAATTGCGGATAGCGATGAGGACTGTCTGAGGATACAGCAGGATTTAGATTGTCTGGAGACTTGGGCGGAGAGATGGCAGATGGAGTTTAATCCGGACAAATGTGAGGTAATGCATTTTGGAAGGTCTAATGCAGGTAGGGAATATACAGTGAATGGTAGAACCCTCAAGAGTATTGAAAGTCAAAGAGATCTAGGAGTACAGGTCCACAGGTCATTGAAAGGGGCAACACAGGTGGAGAAGGTAGTCAAGAAGGCATACGGCATGCTTGCCTTCATTGGCCGGGGCATTGAGTATAAGAATTGGCAAGTCATGTTGCAGCTGTATAGAACCTTAGTTAGGCCACACTTGGAGTATAGTGTTCAATTCTGGTCGCCACACTACCAGAAGGATGTGGAGGCTTTAAAGAGGGTGCAGAAGAGATTTACCAGAATGTTGCCTGGTATGGAGGGCATAAGCTATGAGGAGCGATTGAATAAACTCGGTTTGTTCTCACTGGAACGAAGGAGGTTGAGGGGAGACCTGATAGAGGTATACAAAATTATGAGGGGCATAGACAGAGTGGATAGTCAGAGGCTTTTCCCCAGGGTAGAGGGGTCAATTACTAGGGGGCATAGGTTTAAGGTGAGAGGGGCAAGGTTTAGAGTAGATATACGAGGCAAGTTTTTTACGCAGAGGGTAGTGGGTGCCTGGAACTCACTACCGGAGGAGGTAGTGGAAGCAGGGACGATAGGGACATTCAAGGGGCATCTTGACAAATATATGAATAGGATGGGAATAGAAGGATACGGACCCAGGAAGTGTAGAAGATTGTAGTTTAGTCGGGCAGTATGGTCGGCACGGGCTTGGAGGGCCGAAGGGCCTGTTCCTGTGCTGTACATTTCTTTGTTCTTTGTTCTTTGTTCAATCTGATCACAGAGCACCTTGTAATTCTCCAACACAGGAGCATTGGTTATCACAGCTTTCAGGCAGTCAAATGCCTGTTGAAAGTCCGCTGTCCACTGAAATTTTCGACGTTTCTTCAGCAAGTCTATCAGTGGAGCAACCTCACAACAAACATTTTTCACAAATGTTCGATCAAATCCATTCATGCCAAGAAATCGTATTATTTCCCTTCGTATCGAGGGTATCGGAAACTTCTCAAGGAAAGTGATTCGGGCTTTTCCAAATTCACTTTTGGCTAGGTTTATCACCAAACCCGCTTCCTGAAGTCGATCGAATAATTCCATCAGATGTTTTAAATGTTCTTTCCATGTCTGGCTGAAAATTACCAGATCGTCGATGTATAGCGCACACTTGGGTAATCCTGAAACAACTTTGCTAGTTAACCGTTGAAATGTGGCTGGGGCGTTTTTCATGCCAAATGGCATAACTTTGAATTGGTATATACCATCTGGAGTCACAAAAGCTGAAATCACCTTCGTCCTTTCAGACAAAGGTACCTGCCAGTAACATTTAAGTAAACCCAGTTTGCAAATAAAAGCTGATTGTCCCACTTTCTCAATGCAATCCTCCAAACATGGGATAGGATAAGAGTCCTAAGAGTAACTGCATTAACCATTTTATAGTCCACACACAACCGTTGGGTACCGTCTGGTTTAGGTACCATCACTATGGGTGAGCTCCATTGGCTGCAACCCACTTCAATTATGCCATTTTTCAGCATATTTTCAATCTCTTCGTTAACCTGTGCCAATTTTAAAGGGTTAAGTCTGTATAGATGTTGTTTGATTGGTAGCCATTTTAGTACTTCCCAATTTATCTCCAATAACTTGCCCATGTGATACCAAAACCCCTTTCAGGGCAGTCCGTTTTTTCTCTGGAAGGTAACTCAACATTTATCCCAATTTTTAAGAACATCCTCATTTAACAATTTAATTTGAGGTACGTCAAATTCACAGTCATATGGATTTGGTTCGTCATTTTGAGTTAGAATCATTAAAACCTCCTCCTTATTCTCTCCTTCCCCTTCAAAGTACCTTTTAAGCATATTCACATGACACGCTCGGTGAGTCTTCCTTCTATCTGGTGTTTTTACCACGTAATTCACCTCACTTAATTTCCTTTCAAACTAATAAGGTCCACAAAACCTAACTTTTAAAGGATCACTTACCACTGGTAACAACACTAAAACTTTATCTCCACTGGCAAAACTATGAACTTTGGATTTCTTGTCCGCTACCCGTTTCATCACATTTTGTGCAACTTATAAATGTTGTCCAGCCAATGCCCCTGCTCTATTTAATCATTCCCTAAAATTTGATACGTAATCCAATAATGTAATTTCCAATTTCTCACTCACCAATTTTTCCTTAATCAATTTCAGTGGTCCTCTTACCTCATGACCAAAGATTAGTTCAAAAGGACTGAATTTGGTTGACTCATTAGGTGCATCCCTAATTGCAAACAGTACGAATGGAATTCCTTTATCCCAATCCTCTGGATAATCTTGACAATAAGCCCCAACATTGTCTTTAATGTCTGATGCCACCTTTCTAACACTCCCTGCGATTCTGGATTTGATTTAAATTGTTTTATTCCAAAGCTATCCATAACTTCTTTGAATAACCGTGAGGTAAAATTTGATCCTTGATCCGATTGTATTTCTGTGGGTAGTCCTTATCTGGTAAAGAATTTAAGTAATTCCTCCACAATCTTTTTAGCTGCAATATTACGTACTGGAATGGCCTCTGGGAACCCAGTAGACACATCCATTACAGTCAAAAGATATTGATTCACACTTTTTGTTTTCGGAAGCAGTCCTACGCAATCAAGTAGGACCATTGTAAAAGGTTCCTCAAATGCTGGAATGGGTATTAAGAGTGCTGGTTTTATCACTGCTTGAGGTTTCTCTGTCACTTGACTGGTGTGACATGATTGACAAAATTTAACTATATCTTTATGTAGTCCAGGCCAATAAAAATGTTTTTGGCTTTTAGCTTGAGTTTTTCTAATTCCCAAATGACCTCCCACTAGTACCTCATGTGCAACTCGCAACACCTCCTTTCTATACCCTACCGGCAATACTACTTGATGAACTTTTCATCCGTCTGCATATGTAAAGGTCTCAATTTTCTCATCAAGACATCACTTTAACGGTAATAACACTCTGGTATACACTCAGATTCCTCTTCTGTGTATGCTTTCTGATACATCCGGTTTATTTCTACATCTTTCTGTTGTAACTCCGCCAATTTTCCTGAACTAAAAATATCCGCCTCACGCTCCATCAGTTCTTGTTCTTTTTCAACCATCTGATCAAAAATCGTTTCTGATAATTGCACTTCAACTTAATCTTCACTCTTTGATTTCTCCTCGTCTTCACCTGTGACTTTGCGACCTTGTTACTACACAATCCGGAAAAATCCCAGGATATTCGCCCTTCAACACTTCAGTTGTCTGATTTACCACTGGCTTATCCACCACAGGAGGCATCACTCCCACCTGCGATCCAGCTACATCATTACCCATGATAAACTGTATTCCTGGACACGATAGTTTCTCTATTACTCCTACTCCCACTTCACCACTCTTCACTGGACTTTCCAACCTTACCTTATATAATGGAACTCTACTCCTCTCACTCCGAATTCCACACATTACCACCTTTTATGGCAACATTCTTCCCAAACTACATAACTCCTCATCTCTTAGCATTAAAGATTGACTAGCTCCCGTATCTCTTAAAATTGTGACTTCTTTACCTGCTCCTCCTCGTACACATGAGTAAACTTTGCCCACACAAGTACATTCTTTGAAGAGATCTGGCACCTTCTTATCAATCACCTCTTGATCAGGCTGTATAATCTTTAGCACCTCCTTCGCTTCTCTTGGACTTTCCTTTACCACTTTAACAAACCCCACTGTCTTATCCTGTTTTACCACATCAGCCTTCCCAGTGCTTTTCTTCAGCCTTCCCAGTGCTTTTCTTCAACCACCAACACTATGAATTTACATGGCCTAGTTTATTACAGTGAAAACATTTGAAACTTTTCATTTCTTTTCCACCATCCTGGATTTCTTTTTTAGTCTGAGGTACAGTCTTCTTATCTCCCATCAGATCACCTTTACGTGGGGAGCACACGGCTCACTCTCCAGGTGTGGTACAGCAGAAATTGAAAAGTATTTTTTAGAGCAAAACAATGTTTATTCTATGAACTCAAGTAAACCTTTTTAAAACGTACAGTGAACATCTTAGCAACCATTAATTCAATTACAACCCCCAAAAAATACAACACTACATAATCCTTAAGCTGTCCTTTTAACATCCATCAGACTTAAAAAAAGAAATTTTAACAGAAGCGCATCAGGTTAAAGTCACTACTGAGAACATTTATAATTCTGAATTCACCAAATGATCAAGAGATAGTCTTTTCATGGCAGAGAGAACAGCAGTACACCTGCTCTGTCTGGCTTCAGCTCCAACACTAAAAACGAAACCAAAAAGACACAGACACACCCAAGCTTTTCTCAAAGTGAAACTAAAAAACAGAGCCAGAGCTCAGCTCCACCCACACTCTGACATCACTGCAGTAACATGAGCAGACAAACATTTCTTAAAGTGAAATTCTCATGACAGTACTAGACCTCCCAACAGCCCGCAGGAGACAGATGTGTAGTCAGATACTGAAAAGGTGTGAAAAAAAAGAGTAGTCCTGATGGGTGACTTTAACTTCCCCCAAATTGACTGGTAATCCTTTGCAGCCAGGGGCTTGGATGGAAAGCAATTTGTTCGATGTGTCCAGGAGGGCTTTTTGATCCAGTACGTTGACAATCCAACTGGGGAAGGGACCATATTAGACTTGGTATTGGGGAATGAGCGAGGCCAGGTGATTGATGTTTCAGTGGGGGAGCATTTTGGGCTTAGCGACCATAATTCCATAAGATTTTGGGTCGTCATGGATTAGGACAAGAGTTGCCCTCTGGTGAGGATGGTTAATTGGGCGAGGGCCAATTACATCTAAATTGGACAAGAACTGGGGAATGTGGATTGGGAAAGGCTATTTGAGGGCAATTTTTCCTCTGATATGTGGGAGACTTTTAAAGGCCAGTTGATTGAAGTGCAGGACAGGCATGTCCCCGCAGAAATGAAGGATAGAATTTGCAGGATTCAGGAACCATGGATGACAAGGGAAATTGTAAGCTTAGTCAAAAGGAAAAAGGAAGCATATGATAGGTCTAGGCTTCTAAAACCTGACAAAGCCCTTGAGGAGTACAATGAAAGTGGGAAGGAATTTAAACGTGGAATTAGGAGGGCTAAAAGGGGCCATGAAATGTCTTTTGCTTTTATGGTCAAGGTGAATCCCAAAGCTTTTATGCATTGTCATGTGAGAGTACCTTTAAGAAATGGGTGTTTATAAATGGGTGTGTATAAAGTATCTGTAGTGAGAGTACCTTTAAGAAATGGGTGTTTATTACTGTAGTGATGTCAGAGAGTGGGTTGAGCTGGGCTGTCTGTCAGCTTTTTACTTTCATTTTAGTCTGTTTGCTGCAGGGTGTGTTTTAGTTTCGTTTTCAGAGCTGGATTGCTGCAGTCACAGCCAGAAGGTGTATGAATCTCTCTCTGTAATCAAAAGACTGTAAATCGATCCTGGTGATTTAAAACTAATAACAGTAGTGACTTTAACCTGACATGCTTCTGGTAAAAGGTGTTTTAAGTCTTATGGATGTTAAAAGGATTACTTAGTGTTGTATTCTTTGGGGGTTGCATTTGAATTAATGTTTGCTAAGATGTTGAATGTATGTTTTAAAAAGGTTAACTTGAGTTCATAGAATAAACATTGTTTTGCTTTAAAAAATACTTTTCCATTTCTGCTGTACCACTCCTGTAGAGTGGGCCGTGTGCTCCCCATACCACAATCTATTAAAAGTTGTGGGTCAGGTGAACTCCATGATACACTTTGGGATTTTCTAAACCCTGGCCCATAACAGCATATATTAGGAGCAAGAGTGTAGCAAGAGAAAGGGTAGGCCCACACAAGGACAATGGAGGGAAGTTATGTGTGGAACCACAGGAAGTGGGTGAAATCCTTAATGAGTACTTTGTATCGGTATTCACCAGGGAGAACATGACGGATGTTGAAGTCAGGGATAGGTGTGTGAACGCTCTTAAGAACAATATATCAAAGGAGAAGTGTTGAGTATCCTAAATTGCATTAAGGTGGACAAGTCCCCGAGGCTGGATGGGACCTATCTATTGCGGGAGGCAAGGGGAGAAATAGCTGGGGCCTTAACGGACATCGTCACATCCTCTTTGATCACAGATGAGGTTCCAGAGGACTGGAGAATAGCCAATGTTGTTCCCTTGTGTAAGAAAGAAAATTATAGGCTGGTAAACCTGACATCAGTGGTGGGGAAGCTTTTGGAAAAGATACCGAGGGGCTGGATATATACACAGTTGAAGAAAACCGATTAGTTAGTGACAGGTAGCATGGTTTTGTACAGGGAAGGTCATGTTTCACCAATTTGATTGAGTTCAATGAAGAGGTAACAAGGAAAATTGATGAGGGAAGGTCTGTGGATCTAGTTTATAAGGCATTTGACAAGGTTGCGCAGGGCAGACTGGTACAAAAATTAAAACCAAATGAGATTCGGGGTGTCTGGCAAGATGGATACAGAACTGGCTTGGTTATACAAGACAGAGAGTAGCGGTGGAAGGGTGTTTTTCAGAACGCAGGTCTGTAGCTAGTGGTGGTCCGCAGGGATCAGTGCTGGCACCTCTGTTGTTTGCAGTATGCATGAATGATCTGGAGGAAAGTGTGGATGGTATGATTAGTAAGTTTGCGGATGACATGAAGATTGGTGGTGATTGCCAGAGGATGCAACAGGATACAATCTATATATTGGAGACTAATATATAGATTGGAGACTTTGGCACAGAAATGACAGATGGAGTTCAATGCTAACAAAGGAGAGGTGATACATTTTGGAGGGACAAATCAAGGTATTATACTGTAAATGACAGAACCCTTAGGAACATTAACATACAGAGGGATCTGGGTGTGCAGGGCCACAGTTCCCTAAAAGTGGCAACACAGGTGGCCAAGGCGATTAAGAAGGCATATGACATGCTTGCCTTCATCAGCCGGGGCATTGAGTACAGTAATTGGGCAGAGTGGTTAGCATAGTTGCTTCACAGCTCCAGGGTCCCAGGTTCAATTCCCAGGTTGGGACACGGTTTGTGTGTAGTCTATACATTGTCCCAGTGTCTACGTGGGTTTCCTCCCACAGTCTAAAGAAGTGCAGGTTAGGTGGATTGGCCATGCTAAATTGCCCTTAGTGTCCAAAAAAGGTGGGGTTAATGGGTTACAGGGATAGGGTGGAAGCATGGGCTAAAGTAGAATGTTCTTTCCAAGGTGCAGACTTGATGGGCCGAATGGCCTCTTTCTGCATTGTAAATTCTGTGATTCTATGATTCGATGTTGCAACTATATAAAACCTTGGTTCGGCTGCATTTGGAGTATTGCGTGCAGTTCTGGTTGTCGAGGAGAATACTGAGAAACAGACTACTAGACTAGAAGGGCTTGAGGTTCATAAGGAGGAGGTGTTAGCAATTCTGGAAAGTGTGAAAATAGATAAGTCCCCTGGGCCAGATGGGATTTATCCTAGGATTCTCTGGGAAGCGAGGGAGGAGATTGTTGAGCCTTTGACTTTGATCTTTAAGTCATCTTTGTCTACAGGAATAGTGCCAGAAGACTGGAGGAGAGCAAGTGTTGTCCCCTTGTTCAAAAAGGGGAGTAGAGACAACCCCGGTAACTGTAGAGCAGTGAGCCTTACTTCTGTTGTGAGCAAAGTCTTGGAAAGGTTGATAAGAGATAGGATGCATAATCATCTGGAAAGGAATAATTTGATCAGAGATAGGCAACATGGCTTTGTGAAGGGTAAGTCGTGCCTCACAAACCTTATTGAGTTCTTTGAGAAGGTGACCAAACAGGTGGATGAGGGTAAAGCAGTTGCTGTGGTGTATATGGATTTCAATAAAGCGTTTGACAAGGTTCCCCATGGGAGGCTATTGCAGAAAATACGGAGGCATGGGATTCAGGGTGATTTAGCAGTTTGGATCAGAAATTGGCTAGCTGGAAGAAGACAAAGGGTGGTGGTTGATGGGATATGTCAGCCTGGAGTCCAGTTACTAGTGGTGTACCACAAGGATCTGTTTTGGGCCCACTGCTGTTTGTCATTTTTATAAATGACCTGGAGGAGGGCATAGAAGGGTGGGTGAGTAAATTTGCAGATGACACTAAAGTCGGTGGAGTTGTGGACAGTGCAGAAGGATGTTACAAGTTACAGAGGGACATAGATAAGCTGCAGCGCTGGGCTGAGAGGTGGCAAATGGAGCTTAATGCAGAAAAGTGTGAGGCGATTCATTTTGGAAGGAATAACAGGAAGACAGAGTACTGGGCTAATGGTAAGATTCTTGTTAGTGTGGATGAGCAGAGAGATCTCAGTGTCCATGTACATAGATCCCTGAAAGTTGCCACCCAGGTTGCGAGGATTGTTAAGAAGGCGTACGGTGTGTTAACCTTTATTGGTAGAGAGATTGAGTTTCGGAGCCATGAGGTCATGTTGCAGCTGTACAAAACTCTGGTGCGGCCGCATTTGTAGTATTGCATGCAATTCTGGTCACCACATTATAGGAAGCATTGGAAAGGGTGCAGAGGAGATTTACCAGAATGTTGCCTGGTATGGAGGGAAGGTCTTATGAGGAAAGGCTGAGGGACTTGAGGCTGTTTTCGTTAGAGAGAAGAAGGTTAAGAGGTGACTTAATTGAGGCATGCAAGATGATCAGAGGATTGGATAGTGTGGACAGTGAGAGCCTTTTTCCTCAAATGGTGATGTCAGCATGAGGGGACATAGCTTTAAATTGAGGGGAGATAGATATAGGACAGATGTCAGAGGTAGATTCTTTACTCAGAGTAGTAAGGGCGTGGAATGCCCTGCCTGCAACAGTAACGGACTCGCCAACACTAAGGGCATTCAAATGGTCATTGGATAGACATATGGACGATAAGGGAATAGTGTAGATGGGCTTTCGAGTGGTTTCACAGGTCGGCGCAACATCGAGGGCCAAAGGGCCTGTACTGCACTGTTATGTTCTATGTAATGAATGGAAAGGCCCAGGGAAAATCATAGGCATAGATGGCAAAACAATTGTTTTGCAACATGGCAATCAGACTATTAGGGTACATTCATCAAGGATAATGTATACAGATTACAAATTTTCAAATTTAGACAGAGCAGACAGACATGATGAGGAACCAGGGTCATCTGGTACGCACGTGTTACAGAACTGAGGATCAGTTAGCTGATATAGACAGGGTTTCTGTAGAGGAACACAATACTTCTGATGAATTAGAACAGGCCATTTTTCCAAAAGGCATATTGCCAAAAGTTGGTACAAAAGTGGCGTACTTACCTGAAGGATCTAGTCAATGGAAGGATGCAACTGTTATCAGTAGCGCAGGGAAGGCCACTGGAAAGTATTAATACTGGTTGAATATACGGCATTCAGGGGAGGATGTCAAGACATTGGTTTGGGAACACAAAGTTCAAAAATGGAGTGCACAGAAATGCTGTGCCAGTTCAGATAGTACATTGGATAGTGAACAGGTTTGCAGGAAAATGTTGTGAACTATGAAAAGGACATCCCACAGCAGATTGATTGATATTGATATTTATTTTCACATGTACCAAAGTACAGTGAAAAGTATTTTTCTTTGGCCAAGGGAACGTACACAGTACATACATAGCAGACAAAAGAATAATCAACAGAGAACATTGACAGTGGTGCATCAACAAATAGTGATTGGTTACAGTGCGGAACAAGGCCAAACAGGAGCAGCATAGGGCGATGTGAATACTGTTCTTACAGGGAACAGATCAGTCCGAGGGGGAGTCGGTGAGGAGTCTGGTAACTGTGGGGAAGAAGCTGTTCCTATATCTGGATCTATGTGCGGGTCTTCAAACGTCTATATCTTGGAAGAGGCAAAGCCTGGGTGGGAGGGACCTCTGACAATGCTGTCTGCCTTCCTGAGGCAGCGGGAGGTGTAGACAGAATCAATGTGAGGGTGGCAAGCTTGTGTGATGCGTTGGGCTGAGTTCACCACACTCTGTAGTTTCTTGCGATCTTGGGCCGAGCAGTTGCCATACCAGGCTGTGATGCAGCTGGATAGGATGCTCTCTATCGCACATCTGTAGACGTTTGTGAGTCGATGCAGACATGCAGAATTCCTTTAGCTTCCGTAGGAAGTAGAGACGTTGTTGGGCTTTCTTGACTGTTGCATCAACGTGAGTGGACCAGGACAGACTGTTGGTGATGGTGACCCCCAGCAACCTAAAGCTATCGACCGTCTCTACTTCGGAGCCATTGATGTAGACGGGGGGGTGGGGGCGGTGGGGGGGGGGGGGGGGGGGGGGGTCGGGGGGGGGGGGGGGTCGTGCTACACTTTCTGAAGTCGATGATCAGTTCCTTGGTCTTTCCAGTATTTAGAGGTTGTTTTCGGGACACCATGCAACCAAGTGTACTATTTTCCTTCTGTAGTCTGATTCGTCGTTCTTTGAGATACGCTCACCACAGTCGTATCATCGCAAACTTATAGATCGAATTGGAGTTGAATCTCGCCACACAGTCATGTGTGTCCAGGAAGTACAGTAGAGGACTGAGCACACATCCTTGCGGGGAGGACTGAGCACACATCCTTGAGGGGCCCCGGTGTTGAGGACTATTTGTGGAGGAGGTGTTGTTACCTATCCTGACAGATTGCGGTCTGTTGGTGAGGAAGTCAAGGATCCAGCTGCACAGGGAGGGGTCAAGTCCAAGATTGCAGAGTTTGGTTATTGTCTTGAAGGGAAAGATCAAGCAGTAGCAGTACACAACGATATACCAGGCGGGATAGGGGACGTAGTTTGTCAAGGTCTCGGAAGATGGGTAAGATTACGAATACTACTAGGAGTAGAAGCCCAGATGCACATGAGATTTTGGTGGCTTCCAATAAATTAGATGAAAAAGTATCAAAGATGCCAAGCAGCAAGAACTGCATAGTTGGAGTGAATGTGGGGTATACACGGAAGTACCGGTTAGGGGACAAAGAGCTCTATCCAACAGATGGATTTGCACAGAAAAGGTTCTTCCGGATGGAACTTATAAGGCAAAGGCCAGGCTTGTGGCAAGGGGATTTGAAGAAGACTTAGAAGATCAGGATTTAAGGATAGATTCACCTACGGCAGGAAAGGTTATTTTAACGAACTTCTTGGCTGTTATTAGCCACAAAGGCATGGGAATGCAAATCTATCGATATAAAAGCTGCCTTATTGCAGGGGCATCAGCTTTAGAGAGACATTTTTCTCCGTCCTCCTAAAGAGACAGCCAACACAGAAGGGGTACTCTGGAAGTTGAACAAATGCGTATATGGATTAAATGATGCATCGAGAGTCTGGTATTTTTTGGTAAGGTCACTTTTGTTAAGATTAGGCTGTTGCCAGTTGAAAGCGGATCTGGCAATGTTTTACTGGCACTATAAAGGAAATCTTTATGATGCATGTCGATGATTTTTTGTGGGGTGGGACTAGTGATTTCAAAGCTATTGTAATCTCTGGGAAAGAATTCAGGATTGGAAGTCAGGCTTCCGGTGCATTTAAATATATTGGACTGGAAATCGGACAGACTATGGTGCAACTTTACGTCAGCAATCTTTGGAGAGCATCAGCCCAATAGCAATTAGTCGTGGTCGGGTTTCACAAAAAGACGCAGTGATTTCAAAAATGGACAAAGAGCAACTGCGTAGTTGAATTGGGCAACTGAATTGGTTAGGTAGATAGAGTAGACTGGGCATTTGTTTTTATGTCTTGGGGTTGAGAACAAAAATGAATAATCCTGAAGTGGAAGACCCAATGAGAGCAAATAAAGCGTTGGTCAAACTAAAAAGGCAGGAGTGTGTTTTGAGGTTCCCGGTTTTAGGTGATCTAAGGCACTTGAAACTCGTCGTTTATAGTGATGCGTCCTCTGCAAATTTATGTGATGAGGTTTCAAGCGCAGGAGATTTTATAATTTTCCAAATGTCCTCTTGTGTGGGAAACAAAGAAAATAAGGAGAGTAGTCAAAAGCACTTTGGCCGCTGAGACGTTAAGCTTTGTAGTGGCAGTGGATATGGCCTTTTTATATATCCCAGATGTTGACAGAAATTTTGGGATTAGGGGATTTGGGTAATATACCTATTGAATGTCACATTGACAATAAATCCCTGTGGGAAAATGTGCACTCTACAAAAAGTGTCAATGAAAAGAGGTTAAAGATAAACATTGCAAGTTTGAAGCAGATTTTGGACAGAGGGGAAATAGCAAAAATTAAATGGGTTGACAGTAGCTATCTATTGTCAGACTGTTTTGCAAAACGAGGGGCGAGTTCACAGAAACTTTTGGATATTGTTAATGAAGGGCGCCTGTTTCTGTGACTTTATTTTTTTCCTTCCAGAAATGGGGAAAAAAAGAGAGGGGGGGAATTGCATGTGTTTTTGAGTTTCTTATAATTTTGTTTGCACCAATTTTTTTTTTCTCCAAGGAAGGAGAGACTGTTAAGGAATGGGTTGAGAGACATTCCAATTAGATGTCTTATTGATTGTTAAGTATCTAATAATTGACACTGATATGTAAAGAGGCTTCAGGTGGCCCTTGATGCATGTGATGTGGTGATAGAATTTTGTACAGATTGTGTTGAAGCAAAATAAAGGTGTTTGTGAAATGGAGCAGAACTCTTGAATCTTTATTCATCAACAGCCAGAAGCTAACACTCCAGACCCTCCTTCAGCCTCTTTTGGGTCTCCCCCACCTCAGCCACCAATGAGGCCAACTGCTCCTCGTGCTCCACCACCACCTCCACTTTCTGGATCACCCAGCCAGAGGACTCCAACTTATGCACCAATCTTTCGATTCCCGACTGAATCAGTTCCACCACCTTGACCGGGTCTTTCAGAGCCTCCTTTCTCTGCTGACAGAACTTTCCAGTCAGGAACTCTGCTGTCTGCTGCAGGAGCCACCAAATGAGCAACTGCTCACTCCATGGCCACCAGCGGAAGTGCCGAGGTGAAGTATCTTTCAACTCCATCCCCTGTATATTTAGGAAATAATCAAAGGTTCTTACTTATATCAAATACTCCAAAGGATCCAGCAGAGGGCAGTAGAGCGGAGCTGCTGATTGGCTGTTGCGGGGAAACTTTGAAACAGTGCATTGTGGTCACTGTATCCAGAAAGTGTACGTGAGCAAGACACCCTAGGTGTTCAAGTGAAGGCAAGCATCCAGCAGAGGGCAGTAGAGCGGAAGCTGCTGATTGGCTGTTGCGGGGAAAATGTGCATATGTGCATTGTGGTCACTGCATCCAGAAAGTGTTCCCGAGTAAGACACCCGAGGTGTTCAAGTGAAGGCAAGCATTCTGCAGAAGGCAGTAGAGCAGAGCTGCTGATTGGCTGTTGCGGGAAAAATTTGCATCAGTGTATTGCGGTCACTGTAACTTGAAGGTGGTTTGTGGGAGAGCTGTTGTCAAGTGACAGTTAAACCCGAAACACTTCTTTAGTGTTTCCCTCCCTACCCCCCCCCCCCCCAACCAAAAAAAAGAGACAATCACTGTAAGGATCCCAGCCAAGTAAAGCTCAAGAGGGAGACTTGAGGGCAGGTAGAAGTAGAAAGAAGTTGAACCCTGACATCACAGCCTGCTCGTAAGTGATTGGCTGGTGACTGGTAAGTAATTTTTCTTTTCCCTGAGGTGTTATTGTGCACGGCGCAGTGGGTGCTGAGAGAGTGCTTGCTGTGAAGGGGAGTAAATGTTTTTAAAAACTTACTGTTGGGCGTTTCCAGCTGAATCTGCTCAGAGTGAGGACAGAGTGACTGCTGGGTAAGTAGTAAAGATTTAAATTGTTTGCGCGTGCCCATAACAGCTGATTGCTGTTCTCATGTGGGGCGCAGTGGTTGCTGGTTAAGTGTTTTATTTTTACCTGTATTTAAGTTAGGCAGTTTCTAAACTCTAGACACTACACTTGTAGTGTCCCCCACCCTTCCACCTCCTTTAACCTAAGGGTGAATAACAGGTAAGCTCTTTCTTTCTTTTTCTTGTTTTATCTAGAGGGGATGGCAGGGAAGGCAGTGCAATGTTCCTCCTGCAGAATGTTTGAGGTGAGGGACGCCGTCAGTGTCCCTGCTGATTTCACCTGTGGGAAGTGCACCCATCTCCAGCTCCTCAGAAACCGCGTTAGGGAACTGGAGCTGGAGTTGGATGAACTTCGGATCATTCGGGAGGCAGAGGTGGTCATAGATAGTAGCTTCAAGGGATGTAGTTACTCTGAAGAATCAAGATAGATGGGTGACGGTGAGAGGGGCTGGGAGGAAGCAGTCAGTGCAGGGATCCTCTGTGGTCGTACCCCTCAGGAACAAGTTACCGCTTTGGATACTGTTGAGGGGGACGACCTACCAGGGGTAAGCCACGGTGAACGGATCTCCAGCACTGAGTCCGTCCCTGTGGCTCAGAAGGGAAGGAGGACGAGCAGGAGAGCAATAGTTATTGGGGACTCGATTGTTAGAGGGACACATAGACGGTTCTGTGGCAGCGAAAGAGACTCACGGATGGTATGTTGCCTCCCGGGTGCCAGGGTCCATGACATCTCAGACCGTGTTTACAGACTCCTTGAAGGGAGGGGGAGCAGTCACAAGTCGTGGTACACATCGGTACCAACGACATAGGCAAGAGAAGGGACGGGGATTTAAAACAGGAATTTGGGGAGCTAGGGTGGAAGCTGAGAGCCGGGACAAACCATGTTATCATCTCTGGTTTGTTGCCGGTGCCACGTGCCAGTGAGGTGAGGAACAGGGAGAGAGTGCAGATAAACACGTGGCTGCAGGGATGGTGTAGGAGGGAGGGTTTCAGGTACGTGGATAATTGGAGCACATTCTGGGTAATGTGGGACCTGTACAGACAGGACGGTTTGCATCTGAACCAGAGGGGCACCAATATCCTGGGAGGGAAATTTGCTACAGCTCTTCGGGGGAGAGTTTAAACTAATTTGTCAGGGGGCTGGGAAAACGAGCTGTAGTCCAGAAGCCAGTGTTGAGAGTAGTGAGGTACTGAGGAGGGTATCAATGTCACAGGAGTGTACCGGCAGACAGAAAGGTGGGTTGAAGTGTGTCTCCCTCAATGCAAGGAGCATCCGGAATAAGGTAGGTGAACTTGGAGCGTGGATTGGTACTTGGGACTACGATGTTGTGGCTATTACAGAGACATGGTTAGAACAGGGACAGGAATGGTTGTTGGAAGTTCCGGGGTATAGATGTTTCAGTAAGAGTAGGGAAGGTGGTAAAAGAGGTGGAGGAGTTGCATTGTTAATCAAGGATAGTTTAACGGCTGCAGAAAGGCAGTTTGAAGGGGATCTGCCTACTGAGGTAATATGGGCCGACGTTAGAAATAGGAAAGGAGTGGTCACATTGTTCGGAGTTTTCTATAGGCCTCCAAATAGTAACAGAGATGTGGAGGAAGAAATTGCAAAACACATTATGGATAGGTGTGGAGGTCTCAGGGTAGTTGTCATGGGTGACTTCAGCTTTCCAAATATTTATTGGAACTTCTATATAGGTCGAACAGTTCGGATGAGGCAGTTTCTGTACAGTGTGTGCAGGAGGGTTTCCTGACACAATATGTGGATAGGCCGACAAGAGCGGGGACCACATTGGATTTGGTACTGGGTAATGAACCGGGCCAAGTGTTAGATTTGTTTGTGGGAGAGCACTTTGGAGATAGTGACCACAATTCAGTGTCTTTCACTATTGCAATGGAGAGGGATAGGGCCATATGGCAGGACAAGGTTTATAATTGGGGCAGGGGTAATTATGATGCAATTAGGCAAGAATTAGGGAGCATAAGGTGGGAACAGAAGCTATCAGGGAAAGGCACAAATGAAAAGTGGAGCTTGTTCAAGGAACAAATACTGCGTGTCCTTGATAGGCATGTCCCTGTCAGGCATGTCCCTGTCAGGCAGGGAGGAAATTGCTGTGTGAGGGAACCATGGTTCACAAAAGAGGTTGAATGTCTTGTCAAGAGTAAAAAGGAAGAGTATGTAAGGATGAGAAAGCAAGATTCAGGAGGGTCGCTTGAGGGTTACAAGGTAGCAAGGAATGAGCTGAAAAAAGGGCCTAGGAGAGCAAGGAGGGGGCATGAGAAGTCCTTGGTGGGTCGGATCATGGAAAACCCCAAGGCTTTTTACTCTTATGTGAGAAATAAAAGAATGACCAGGGTGAAGGTAGGGCCGGTCAAGGACAGTAGTGGGAACTTGTGCATGGAGTCAGAAGAAATAGGAGAGGCGTTGAATGAATACTTTTCTTCAGTGTTCACAAAGGAGAGTGGCCATGTTTTGGAGGATCAGAGTGTGATTCAGGCACGTAGGCTAGAGGAGGTAGATGTTCTGAGGAAGGATGTATTAGCAATTTTTAAAAACCTGAGGGCCGACAAGACCCCTGGGCCAGATGGGATATACCCAAGGATTCATTTGGAGGCAAGGGATGCTATTGCAGAGCCTTTGGCTTTGATCTTTGGGTCCTCGCTGTCCACGGGGATAGTGCCAGAGGACTAGAGAGTGGCGAATGCTGTTCCTCTGTTCAAGAAAGGGAATAGAAATAACCTGGTAATTGTAGGCCAATTAGTCTTACTTCGGTGGTCAGGAAGATAATGGAAAAGGTCCTGAAGGATAGGATTTATGACCATTTGGAAAGATGCAGCTTAATCTGGGATAGTCAACACGGATTCGTGAAGGGTAGGTCTTTCCTCACAAATTTGATTAAATTATTTGAGGAGGTAACGAAGTGTATAGATGAAGGTAGAGCAGTTGATGTCGTATAAATGGATTTTTGTAAGGCATTTGATAAGGTTCCCCATGGTCGGCTCATGAAGAAAGTAAGGAGGTGTGGGATAGAGGGAAATTTGGCCAATTGGATAAGTAACTGGCTATCACACAGAAGACAGAGAGAGGGTGGTGGTGGATGGAAAATTTTCAGACTGGAGCCCAGTTACCAGCGGTGTACCACAGGGATCAGTGCTGGGTCCTCTGCTATTTGTGATTTTTATCAATGACTTGGAGGAGGGGGCTGAAGAGTGGGTCAGTAAATTTGCAGATGACACCAAGATTGGTGGAGTAGTGGATGAGGTGGAGGGCTGTTGTAGGCTGCAAACAGACATGGATAGGATGCAGAGCTGGGCCGATAGATTGCCGATGGAGTTTAACCCTGATAAGTGCGAAGTGATTCATTTTGCTAGAAAAAATTTGAATATGTATTATAGGGTCAATGGCAGGGTTCTGAGGAACGTGGAGGAACAGAGAGATCTTGGGATTCATGTCCACAGATCTCTGAAGGTTGCCACTCAAGTGGATAGAGCCGTGAAGAAGGCTTATAGTGTGTTAGCGTTTATTAACAGGGGGCTTGAGTTTAAGAGCCGCGGGGTTATGCTGCAACTGTACATGACCCTGGTGAGACCACATTTGGAGTATTGTGTGCAGTTCTGGTCACCTCATTATAGGAAGGATGTGGAAGCATTGTAAAGGGTGCAAAGGTGATTTACCAGGATGCTGCCTGGTTTGCAGGATAGGTCTTATGAGGAAAGGTTGAGGGAGCTAGGGCTTTTCTCTTTGGAGCGGAGGAGGATGAGAGGCGACTTAATAGAGGTTTGTAAGATGATGAGGGGGAGAGATAGAGTGGACGTTCAGAGACTATTTCCTCGGGTGGATGTAGCTGTTACAGGGGGCATAACTATAAGATTCAGGGTGGGAGATATAGGAGGTAGTTTCTTTACTCAGAGTGGTTAGGGTGTGGAATGGACTGCCTGCTGTGATAGTGGAGTCGGACACTTTAGGAACTTTCAAGCGGTTATTGGATAGGCACATGGAGCACACCAGAATGACAGGGAGTGGGATAGCGTGATCTTGGTTTCGGACACTGCTCGGCCCAACATCGAGGGCCGAAGGGCCTGTTCTGTGCTGTAATGTTCTATGTTAACCAAAATCACCATTTGAATCACTATCTCTTCTTTATTCTATGTTTCACTGTAGATAGTTCATACTGTCTGTATTCTCTCTCTGAGCCGTGGCACCCGGCGTGATCTTCTGTAATATTTAAATATGCATGGCTATTGGAGGATACATGCTCCCGGGAGTCACCAGCCGCACCAGCGAGGCCTTAATCGGGCGCCGATTAGTACTAGTCTCCACAAGCAGAGACCAGGCTTGATGGACACTCTGGGGGTCTCATAGAACATAGAACATAGAACATAGAAAAGTACAGCACAGAACAGGCCCTTCGGCCCACGATGTTGTGCCGAACCTTTGTCCTAGATTAATCATAGATTAATAGAGTCCGCACCGGCTCTTGGAAAGAGCAGCCCACCCAAGGTCAACACCTCCACCCCATCCCCATAACCCAGTAACCCCACCCAACACTAAAGACAATTTTGGACACTAAGGGCAATTTATCATGGCCAATCCACCTAACCTGCACATCTTTGGACTGTGGGAGGAAACCGGGGCACCCGGACGAAACCCACGCACACACGGGGAGGATGTGCAGACTCCGCACAGACAGTGTCCCAAGCCGGAATCGAACCTGGGACCCTGGAGCTGTGAAGCAATTGTGCTATCCACAATGCTACCGCGCTGCCCTTAAGAACAAATTAATCGACACTATATCATTCTACCGTGATCCATGTACCTATCCAATAGCTGCTTGAAGGTCCCTAATGTTTCCGACTCAACTACTTCCACAGGCAGTGCATTCCATGCCCCCACTACTCTCTGGATAAAGAACCACCCTCTGATAAAGAAACAATCCCTCTGTTAATGAATGCTAGCACACCATAGGCCTTCTTCACAGCTCTATCCACTTGAGTGGCAACTTTCAAAGATGTATGAACTTAGACCCCAAGATCTCTCTGCTCCTCCACATTGCCAAGAACCCTACCGTTAACCCTGTATTCCGCATTCATATTTGTCCTTCCAAAATGGACAACCTCACACCTTTCAGGGTTAAACTCCATCTGCCACTTCTCAGCCCAGCTCTGCTTCCTATCTATGTCTCTTTGCAGCCGACAACAGCCCTCCTCACTATCCACAACTCCACCAATCTTCGTATCGTCTGCAAATTTACTGACCCACCCTTCAACTCCCTCATCCAAGTCATTAATGAAAATCACAAACAGCAGAGGACCCAGAACTGATCCCTGTGGTACGCCACTGGTAACTGGGCTCCAGGCTGAATATTTTCCATCCACCACCACTCTCTGACTTCTATCGGTTAGCCAGTTTGTTATCCAACTGGACAAATTTCCCACTATCCCATGCCTCCTTACTTTCTGCAGAAGCCTACCATGGGGAACCTTATCAAATGCCTTACTAAAATCCATGTACACTACATCCACTGCTTTACCTTCATCCACATGCTTGGTCACCTCCTCAAAGACTTCAATAAGACTTGTAAGGCAAGACCTACCCCTCACAAATCCATGCTGACTTTCCCGAATCAAGCAGTGTCTTTCCAGATGCTCAGAAATCCTATCTCTCAGTACAATGTCCAAAGATGTGCAGGCTATTGGAGCCTTCTGGCTATCTGGAGACAGTGCAGGGTTTTACCTTGGCACCCCCTGGCACCCAGGCAATGCCAACCTGGCACCCTGTCAGTGCCAACCTGGCACTACCCAGTGCCAGACTGGTGCTGCCAGGTTGGCACTGCCGTGAGTTCGGGCCTGAGGGGGTCCATGCCCATGAAGGGGGGTTGATGGGTGGGGAGGTAAAAGGCTTCAAAAATGTTGGGGAGGCTGAAGGGGGCTCCTGTGCTGGGTGTGCTCACTTGGGGTTTGATAATTCCCATGTCTTCGGGAGATGGCATTGTCTGTGGATGGGGGTGTAGGGGACCCTCAAGCTCACTTAGAGATCGGGGCACCCTTTTAAAATGACACACCGATCTCTAAGGAGCTGGTCTCATCAGTGGGTTCAGCTCCCCACTGCTGAAAAAGGTTTTGTGGACCAGACTAGTGAGAAACCCCCCAAGGCCCAAAAAAACAACTTAAGTGTGGGTGAATCCAGGTCTGGATTTCGCCCAAAAATCCAGTGTGAATCATCTCACCAAACCTACCCAAAATTACACTGAGTAAATTTTAGGTGAATCGCGCCCTACATTTCAATTTGTGCATTCTTCTCTTTTTCCTTTTCTTGCTGTTCTTTTTCCCATTGAAGCTTTTTCTTTTCTACTTCTTTTAATCTACATGGACTTTAGCAAAGCCTTTGACAAGGTACCGCATGGTAGGTTGTTGCAGAAGGTTAAAGCTCACGGGATCCAGGGTGAGGTTGCCAATTGGATTCAAAATTGGCTGGACGACAGAAGATAGAGGGTGGTTGTAGAGGGTTGTTTTTCAAACTGGAGGCCTGTGACCAGTGGTGTGCCTCAGGGATCGGTGCTGGGTCCACTGTTATTTGTGATTTATATTAATGATTTGGATGAGAATTTAGGAGGCATGGTTAGTAAGTTTGCAGATGACACCAAGATTGGTGGCACAGTGGATAGTGAAGAAGGTTATCTAGGATTGCAACGGGATCTTGATCAATTAGGCCAGTGGGCCGACGAATGGCAGATGGAGTTTAATTTAGATAAATGTGAGGTGATGCATTTTGGCAGATCGAATCAGGCCAGGACCTACTCAGTTAATGGTATGGCGTTGGGGAGAGTTATAGAACAAAGAGATCTAGGAGTACAGGTTCATAGCTCCTTGAAGGTGGAGTCGCAGGTGGACAGGGTGGTGAAGAAGGCATTCGGCATGCTTAGTTTCATTGGTCAAACAGTGAATACAGGAGTTGGGACATCTTGTTGAAGTTGTACAAGACATTGGTACGGCCACACTTGGAATACTGTGTGCAGTTCTGGTCACCCTATTATAGAAAGGATATTATTAAACTAGAAAGAGTGCCAAAATGATTTACTAGGATGTTACCGGGACTTGATGGTTCGAGTTATAAGGAGAGGCTGGATAGACTGGGACTTTTTTCCCTGGAGCGTAGGAGGCTTAGGGGTGATCTTATAGAGGTCTATAAAATAATGAGGGGCATAGATAAGGTAGATAGTCAACATCTTTTCCCAAAGGTAGGGGAGTCTAAAACTAGAGGGCATAGGTTTAAGGTGAGAGGGGAGAGATTCAGAAGGGCCCAGAGGGGCAATTTCTTCACTCAGAGGGTAGTGAGTGTCTGGAATGGGCTGCCAGAGGTAGTAGTAGAGGTGGGTACAATTGTGTCTTTTAAAAAGCATTTAGATAGTTACATGGGTAAGATGGGTATAGAGGGTTATGGGCCAAGTGCGGGCAACTGGGACTAGCTTAATGGTAAAAACTGGGCGGCATGGACTGGTTGGGCCGAAGGGCCTGTTTCCATGCTGTAAACTTCTATGATTCTATAATCTCTCCTTTTCTTTTTCTAGTTGTTTTCATTTCCTTTTTTTCCCCGAGTTCAAGTTTTTTCAGTTCCATTTCTTTTTCCAGTTCAAATTCCTGCCTTTCACTGTCTCTCTCTATAGTGTGCTGATTCAATTACAGCTGAAGTCTTCCTACCTCCAGTGGTCACACCCAAATTTCTGCTTCAACTTTAAATGCTCAAAAATATTTTAACCATATCAGCCTTACAATATTCTGCTTTTATTTCCACCTGCACTTTATCTGCTGACTCTCTCAACTGAGTTTTAGTCAGAAATTTCAAATACTTCATAGTCACATTTCCACTCCCGCTAACCGATTGCCAAAGCTATTTTGAGTCCAACCACGTTGAAATCCCCCAACAAAAAACTCTTGAATTCAGTATTCTCCACATACCTGTATCCTTTGGATTCAAAAACTCCCATTCAATCAAAGAACTTTAATATCGTGCAAAGAGCCCCAACATTTGTTCCACCCACAGCAGATGTTAATTACTGAGCAGGCCAAATCCCAGAGGGAAACGCGTCTTACTGATCATAACGTTTTTTATATTGTTGTGGGTCAGGGTTTAGAGAACCCCAAAGTGTATCATGGAGTTTATCTGACCCACAACTTTTAATAGATTGTGGTATGGGGAGCACACGGCCCACTCTACAGGTGTGGTACAGCAGAAATGGACAAGTAGTTTTTAAAACAAAACAATGTTTATTCTATGAACGCAAGTTAACCTTTTTTTAAAAACAAACAGTGAACATCTAAGCAACCATTAATTCAAATACGACCCCAAAGACTACAACACTAGGTACGCTGTCCTGTTAACATCCAAAAGACTTAACAAACCTTCAAACAGGAGCATATTAGGTTTACATTCAATACTGAGACCTTTTACAATTCTGAGTTCACCAAATGATCCATAGATAGTCTTTGGATGGCAGAGACCAACAGTACAGCTCTTTGTTTAACTCCAGATGCAGCTCACTGAAAAACACAGACACACCCAAGCTTTTTCTCAAACTGAAACTAAAAATCAGAATTAGAACTCCACTCCACCCACACTCTGACATCACCGCAGTAACATGAGCTGCTCCATTTCTTAAAGGTACATTTCTTAGACACCCATTTCTTAAAGGTACTCTCACATGACAATATATATGTTCTGAAAACAAGGAACAACCGACTGATTCCAGAAGTATAGAATCCCAGTAACACTTTTGGAATGTTTAAAAGTAAAAGTTTTATTGACAAGAAAAAAAGAAAACTTAAGCACACAAGATTAAAGTTGCATAGTTAAAACAGTCTTACAAAACCTCTCCTAAAGGAGCCATTTAGTCAGAACACACAAGTGAATTCCTTCTTTGCAACACTCCCTTATAGATTTGTAACTCAAAATAAGTATTATTACCCAAGGCAAAACTGCCATTACTTTAGTAAGGGTATACCTTGCACCTTTTTAACCTCTTCCACTTTGCTATGGAAATCCAAGGAACTTTAGAAACAAGCATTTCACGGTTTCTGGTTGGCCGCTTCAGATTTCATACCTTCTTTCAACACTATCTCCCCCACACAGCCACCCCAAGTCAACTCCACAATTTCGTTTTCAAATATCCTTTTTTCTCTTTCATTTCCTATTCCATTCTCATCAGCACCCCCTTTGAATTCAACTTTTTCTAAATCTAAAATATTTAATGTTTCCTTCTACCTCCACTTTGAGTCAAATTGAATAACCTTCTCTTGTTTATTTATGAAAACTTTGTAAGTTGTAAAAGTCCCTGAATCAAACAGATGTAAAGCCAAGTCCCTATCTTCCTCCTCATGCAAATTTCTAAACCCAACCTGTTTACTTTCAATCCACGTCACCACTGCCTTTTATTGCAAATGCATGAATTTAGTGCCTTTACCTCTTTCATCTCTCAACCCTCCCAGATATTTTATCTCTGTTAACCGTTCTCCAGCTTAATTAAATCATTCATACACACACATACGTCTTTCCAGAATAACACTATTTCCCCAAAAATACTTTTTTAACATAAAATCCATCCTCGCACCAGCTTAATTAAATCATTTACACACACATGACACAAAGCTTTCTTGACAGAATAGCATAATATTCCTCAAAATTATTTTAAAAATGTCATCCATCCTTGCAGATTACCAAGAGTGATCTAGCAGAAACATGTAATTATTGACAAACAGTCATAATCCTACATTGGTCAGAAACTTGCCAAATGTACCTCCTGCATTTCATTGGTGTTTGTGGGAGACATGGCTCGGACAATTTTCACAAAGCAATAATCATAATATATTCCCTTCATTGATACTGCTGATCGCTGATCACACTGACCGAATGCGCTCATGCCATTAGAGTCCATTTTCCATGTACAAAGGTCAATCATTTCTCATGTCCCTAAGTAAATGAGTGCACATTCATGCCATGAATTAAATTTTGATTGCGTTCTGTGCCGTCAGAGGAATTCTGTGAGGCACCATTAGGCAGCTGTTCAGAAGCAAACTATGATCCTCACAGTTACGTAGACAGGTTCATCAAGATGAGCACAAACATCTGAATCTGAACAATTCACAGGAGGTAACAGGGGCTGGATTCTCCGATTCTGCGGCTATTTCCAGAGGATGCGTCTGGTGATACGACCAAAACGTTGGCACTGCCCCCACACCGATGCTCCGTCCAGTGGTGGGGCTAGCAGCCGCGCCACGTAAAGTCTCCGGCTTTACCTGCCGATAGGGATGCAGAATGGCCGGGTCCGTGGAATCGCATGACGGCGGCCCCCTTAACGCCCCCCCCCCCCTCACCAACCTCCACCAGTCCCCCAAGCCTCGCCGAAGCCCCCCCCCCCCGACCTGCCAGCGGAACGGCTCCTCCCCCCCACCCCCGCGACTACGGCTGGACAGAGTCCTCAGTCACCACCTCAGGTTTACAAAGGTGGAGAGGACATGTGTCCCACACCGTCAGGAAGTCAGCCCATCGGGGGCATCCTGAGGCCATCCTAATGGCGTGCGGCGTGTACGCTGTTTTTTGAGGGGGCAGAGAATCCGGCAACCGGAGAATCCCGCCCCTGATGTCTACTTCAGATGCAAGGGTTACATGTGTCGTGCATAACCATCATTTTAGCTTGGGAAGCACCTTTGCTCATGTTGCTGATGTGAACTAAAGGCTAATCGCTACAATGACATTGAGTGAGACTGAAATGGGGGAACAAGTTGGGCTGATGAGTATTCATTTTGTAAACGTGAATCAACATGGTAACTTGCATCACATAGAGTAGCAATAAAATATCTTGGACTTCAGGATGAATAAAAGCAAAATAATATTCCAACTGCCCTGTGTGTAATATATATAGTGGATGAATACCCATGTCACCTTGTGCATTCAAAACTTATTGGGCTGAATTATCCTGCGTCGGGAGTCTCCGTTTTGCCGGCGCCCGGGGGTTTCCCGATGGCGTGGGGCTGCCCCACAATGGGAAACCGCATTGACCGGACGGTGAAACGGAGAATCCCAACGGCGTGTCCAGATTTCTGGTGTGACAGGACTGAGAAACCCGCCCATTGATTTTCCTAATTCCACTGCTATGACGGGGTGCAGCCCCATGACTGTGGCAGAGGTGGGACCAGCCTGCCGACTCCATAGCTTTGTTGTCCAAAATAACTTTGGCAGGTATAATTTGGTGGCCTGAGACCTGGAAGGCACCAGCCTGCTTACAGTCTCCTGCTCTGGAGCATATGCACCATGATACGGCAGTGATTGGGGGGGGGCAGCGGAGAATGTGCCCCTTGATACTTCTGTGTGTGTTGGGGGAGGGGGGGTTGCCTCAACGTTTGTGGGGATGGTCCTCCATGTTCATAGGGGAATTGGGTAATTTACTTTATACGCAGATCGGACGCACTTCCCCAACTCTGTATTAGTCCCTGCCCCCCAGAGTGAAGGCATAAACCATGCCCCCAGATTTCCTGTGCACTAAGTGCCAGAAAATCTGGTCTGAAAACTCAGCTAATAATAAGAAGAATATTTATTGGTGTCATAAGTAGGCTAACATTGACACTGCAACGAAGTCACTGTGAAAATCCCCTAGTGGCCAGTTCGGGTACACCGAGGAAGAATTGAGAATGTCCAATTCACCTAACAAGCACACCTTTCAGGACTTGTGGTTGGAAACTGGAGCACCCGGAGGAAACCCACGCAGACAGGGGGAGAACGTGCAGACTCCGCACAGGCAATGTCTCAAGCCAGGAATTGAACCCAGTCCCTGGTACAGTGAAGCAACAGTGCTAACCACTGTGTACTGCGGAGCTTGTCCCAGTCGTAGGCGGGCATTGCCAAGGCGCTGCAGAGCTCGGCCCAATCACTGGGGAGCATCGCCAATGCCGTCGACATGATGGTGCAGACCATGGGGAACTGCCAGGGCTGGCGGAGCCAGGTGATGCAGGGACAGCCGGGGCTCGAACCAGCTGCCCCTCCATCCGAAGGTGAACTCCAGACCCTATGTGCACCGACTGGGAGGATGGGGTGCTGGTTGCTAACCTGGACTCATCCCATGGAGTTGGCGACGTTGGCCACCAGCTCCACCCCTCTGATGAGGCAACATCTCAAAGTCAGCACACGGGACAGGGCGGCACGGCTGTGCTGCCGACACTTGCGTTCGGACCCTCTGGCCTCGGTGCTCCCAGAGGATGCACGCCAGGGGTATCAATGAGGTAAGCAGTTGGCTGCCTCCACCTCTGATGTGCATCATGGGGAGACACCTAGATGGAGCAGTAGAGCTAGGAAGGCAAAGCATGTTGAGGGCACCGGAGGAGGTGGGGAGGAGGAGCATGGGGGTTGGAAGGGGGCGACACCATCGGGAGAGAGGGAACTTGTGTTACACATTAAACACCCTTGTGCACAACCATTATGACTTATCACTTTCTTCCACAATGGGGCGGCATGGTGGCACAGTGGTTAGCACTGCTGCCTCACAGCTCCAGGGTCCCAGGTTCAATTCCCGCCTCAGGTGACTTTCTGTGTGGAGTTTGCACTTTCTCCCTGTGTCTGCGTGAGTTTCCTCCGGATTGTCCAGTTTCCTCCCACATTCCAAAGATGTGCAGAATAGGTGGATTAGCTATGCTGAATTTCTCCTTAAGTGTCCAAAGATTAGGTGGGGTTGCTGGGTTACAGGGATACAGTTGAGGCCTGGGCTTAAGTAGGGTGCTCTTTCCAAGGACCAGTGCAGACTTAATGGGCCGAACGGCCTTCTTCTGCACTGTAAATTCCATGACTCTATGACCTCCGATCCCTTGACCCATCCCTCCAGGCATCCCCCCCCCCCCCCCCCCCCCCCCATCCCCGTGGCACCCACCCACCCACCGGCCATGGACATGTCTCCGGAGCTGTGTCCCATCCCTTGTGTGTTCAGATATTGGCTACTACATATGTGGTGTTGCCTCCCGCAGTGTTCACGCACAGTGTCCAGGCATCAAGATGTGATTGGGATGCTAGGCAATGACTCCTACATGGCCTGCCTACCCACGGGAATCCACTTGGGATGTGTGAAGTGCTCACTTAACCACGATCACCACTTCCCTATTAGCAATAGCCTTCAGTCGCACGTCCAGAAGTCAGTGGGGGTTATGGGTGGTCAGTGGGACAGGCGGGCAGGGACAAGGGTTGCCCCCAGAATGGATAAACATGATCCAGCGGTTGGCATGGTGGTGGGGCGAGTGGTTGCCCCCCCGGCTGCCCCCCCCACCCTCACATGGCGGCCCACCCCTGCAGAGGGTCCCCCACCCCCAGCCGAGGCACTTGGGTGGCAGGTCCAGCAGCCCCTGGTTCTTTACTTGTGAGCAAAAGTTCCCAAAAGAAGCCTTTCTGCCAGGTTCACATTTTTCAAAAGGTGCACTAATCAGTGCCAGTGTGACCAATTGCTGGGGAGGCCGCTGAATGACAGGAGGCTGTTGAATATGGGGCGGCTCTTGTTAATTGTATGGAAATTGCGCTTAAGTGGTGATAATTGGTTTTGCACCACGCTAAGGCGTGATCCCGATTTTGCCGAGGGGAGCGGGCTGGATGCATCACAAATTGTTTGCCGCCTGGTGCGTTTTTGGCTTCTCCGGCTATTCACCGGCCTCGTTTCGCTTGAGCGAGATCGTAACGAGGACGGGGAATCGCGCCCAATGTAAATGGACATTTCAAAATAGATTTTTTTTTTTTCCACTGACTAGAAAATTAAAGAAACCAGGATTATGCAGATTTTTCACAGATTGACAAATGACCAAAACTGCAAGGCCAATCATGCCATTTTCCTTCAGCGAACATCGTGACACAATTTTCCTCTTTATCACCATTGGGCTGGGTGATATCCCAAAACCTGAATGAGAAAAGAGAAGAGAACAAAATGAATGGACTGTTGGACCCTAAATTTAGCTGAAGAATCTTCTCTAATGTACACAATTTTCCATTGAAAATTGATGTTTAAACATTTAACCTCCATAACAGTACAATAACAATTCAACAATTGGGATGGAAGTGTTTGTGTGTTTATAATTATTTGTAAGTTGCTGCCATTTTGTGAACTGACAGTAACATAAGGTTATTTACTTTTTCCTCTACTCATGAAATTCTATGAAACAGTTGGACACATTAGCCTGCAGAGTCAAGCTTCTTAATCACCAATTAACTGGATCTATGCATAAACTTAAGCTTATCATCATTCTTGCACTGCACGAATTATACTTGTTGAAGTGTGAAGCAATAAAAAATAAAGGCAATGACCTCAAATAGGCTCAGTTAGAAGTCTTACAACACCAGGTTAAAGTCCAACAGGTTTGTTTCGATGTCACTAGCTTTCGGAGCGCTGCTCCTTCCTCAGGTGAATGAAGAGGTCTGTTCCAGAAACACATATATAGACATATTCAAAGATGCCAGACAATTCTTGGAATGCGAGCATTAGCAGGTGATTAAATCTTTACAGATCCAGAGATGGGGTAACCCCAGGTTAAAGAGGTGCGAATTGCCTCAAACCAGGACAGTTGGTAGGATTTTGCAGGCCCGATGGTGGGGGATGAATGTAATGCGACATGAATCCCAGGTCCCGGTTGAGGCCGCACTCATGTGTGCGGAACTTGGCTATAAGCTAAATTTGATCATTTGGTGAATTCAGAATTATAAAGGTTCTCAGTAGTGAATGTGTTTCTTTTGTCTTCTGGATGTTGTTTGGGAAGTTATTAAGGATTACTTAGTGTTGTAGTCTTTGGGGGTTGTATTTGAATTGATGGTTGCTAAGATAGTCACTGCATGTTTTAAAAGGTTAACTTGAGTTCATAGAATAAACATTGTTTTGCTTTAAATAATACTTTTCCATTTCTGCTGTCCCACACCTGTAGAGTGGGCCGTGTGCTCCCCATACCACAATCTAGTAAGAGTTGTGGGTCATGTGAACTCCATGATGCACTTTGGGGTTCTCTAATCCCTGGCCCATAACACTCGGTACATGGCCGTCTTTGATCTCGCAAAGGTCTTTGTCTCTCAACCGTGAGGGATTGTAGAACATCCTCCTCAAATTCGGCTGCCCGGAGAAATTCGTCAGCATCCTCTGCCTGATCCACGGTGACATGCAAGCTGTGATCCTCACCAACGGAACCTTCACAGACCCAATATGTGTGCAAACTGGAGTCAAACAGGGCTGCACCATCACACCAACGCTCTTCTCCATCTCCCTCCTCAGCAACACTCCAGCCAGTCACCCTGAAGCTCCCCACTGGAGTGGAGCTAACCTACCGGACAAGCAGGAAACTGTTCAGCCTCCAGGCCAGAAACCAGGCCACCTCAACCTCTGTTCTCGAGCTGCAGCACGCAGACAATGTCTGTGTGTGCGCACATCCAGAGGCCGAGCGAGAGACCATCGTTACCGCATTCACCGAGGCACATGAGAGAATGGGCCTCAGACGAAACATCCAGAAAACAAAGGTTCTCTTCCAGCCCACTCCTGCGACTCAAAACTGCCCCCCAACCATCAAGGGTCCATGGTGAGCCCTTGGACAATGTGGATCATTTCCTATACCTAGGGAGCCTCTTTTCGGTGCGAGGAGACATTGACGATGAAATACAACATCGACTCCAATGCGCCAGGGCAGTCTTTGGACACTTAAGAACAGAGTATTTGAAGACCGAGATCTCAAATCCAGCACCAAGATCATGGTCTGCAGAGCAGTCATGGTCCCAGCCCTCCTGTGTGAAACATGGACAATGTACAGCAGACACCTCAATCCTTGGAGAGATATCACCAACGCTACCTCCACAAAATCCTGCCAACAGGAGAATAATAATCTTTATTGTCACAAGTAGGCTTACATTTACATTGCAATGAAGTTACTGTGAAAAGCCCCTCGGCGCCTGTTCGGATACACAGGTTATTTGGACATTCTAAATTCTCCCTCGAACAGCACGGTTTTTGGGACTGCGGGAGGAAACCGGAGCACTCGGAGGAAACCCACGCAGACACGGAGAGAACATGCAGACTCCGCACAGACAGTGACCCAGCCGGGAATTGAACTTGGGACCCTGGCGCTGTGAAGCCACAGTGCTAACCACTGTGCTACCGTGCTGCCTCAGCATACCAACGTGAGCATACTCTCCCAGACCAATATCTCCAGTATCCAGGCACTGGTCATGCTCAAGCTGATGGGCAGGCCACATTCCCTACATGCCCGACACAAGACTCCCTAAATAAGTGCTCTACTACAAGCTCTACAAAAGCAAGTGGTCACTGGGAGGGCAGAAGAAATGCCACAAGGACACTCTGAAAGCCTCCCTAAATAAATGCAGCATCCCCACCAGCTCCTGCGAATTGCTTGCCTTAAAATGCACAAGCTGGAGAAAAAAGCATCCACCAGTCTATTTCTCATCCAGCAGAGAGCAGCAGAGCAGAGCTGCTGATTGGCTGTTGCGGGGAAAATTTGCATCAGTGCATTGCGGCCACTGTAACCAGAACGTGTACCTGAGCAAGACACCCTCCATGTTCAAGTGAAGGCAAGCATCCAGCAGAGGGCAGCAGAGCGGAGCTGCTGATTGGCTGTTGTGGGAAAAATTTGAATCAGTACATTGTGGTCACTATCTAGAAGGTGGTTTGTGGACGAGCTGTTGTCAAGTGACAGCTAAACCCCAAACACTTCTTCAGTGTTTCCCTCCCTACCTCCTCCTCTAACCAAAAAAAAACAATCACTGTAAAGATCCCAGCCAAGTAAAGATCAAGAGGGAGACTCAAGGGCAGGTAGAAGTAGAAATAAGTTGAACCGTGACATCACCGCCTGCAGGTAAGTGATTGGCTGGTGGCTGGCAAGTAGTTTTTCTTTTCCCTGAGGTGTTCTTGTGCGGGGCGCAGTGGTTGCTGAGTGAGTGATTGCTGAGAATGGGAGTAAAAATTTTAAAAACTTATTGTTGGGAGTTTCCAGCTGAATCCAGTCGGAGTGAGGACAGAGTGACTGCTGGGTAAGTAGTAAAGATTTAAATTGGTTGCGCAGGCCCATAACAGCTGATTGCTGTTCTCGTGTGGGGTGCAGTGGTTGCTGGTTAAGTGTTTTATTTTTACCTGTGTTTAAGTTGGGCGGTTCCTAAAACTTAGACACTACACTTGTAGTGTCCCCCACCCTTCCACCCCCTCAAACCTCAGGGGTAGAGTGAATAACAGGTAAGCTCTTTCTTTTTTTTTCTTGTTTTATCTAGAGGGGATGGCAGGGACGGCAGTGCAATGTTCCTCCTGCAGAATGTTTGAGGTGAGGGACGCCGTCAGTGTCCCTGCTGATTTCACCTGTGGGAAGTGCACCCATCTCCAGCTCCTCAGAAACCGCGTTAGGGAACTGGAGCTGGATGAACTTCGGATCATTCGGGAGGCAGAGGTGGTCATAGATATTAGCTTCAGGGATGTAGTTACTCCGAAGAATCAAGATAGATGGGTGACGGTGAGAGGGGCTGGGAGGAAGCAGTCAGTGCAGGGATCCCCTGTGGTCGTACCCCTCAGTAACAAGTTTACCGCTTTGGATACTGTTGAGGGGGACGACCTACCAGGGGTAAGCCACGGTGAACGGATCTCCAGCACTGAGTCCGACCCTGTGGCTCAGAAGGGAAGGCGGGAGAGCAGGATAGCAATAGTTATTGGGGACTCGATAGTTAGAGGGACAGACAGACGGTTCTGTGGCAGCGAAAGAGACTCACGGATGGCATGTTGCCTCCCGGGTGCCTGGGTCCCTGACGTCGCGGAATCCTTAAGGGGGAGGGGGAACAGTCACAAGTCATGGTACACATCGGTCCCAATGATATAGGTAAGAGGAGGGACGGGGATTTAAAACAGGAATTTAGGGAGCTAGGGTGGAACCTGAGAGCCAGAACAAACCGTGTTGCCAACTCTCTTTTCACAGAACAAACCATGTTGCTGGTGCCACGTGCTAGCGAGATGAGGAACAGGGAGAGAGTGCAGTTAAACACGTGGCTGCAGGGATGGTGTAGGAGGGAGGGTTTCAGTTATGTGGATAAATGGAGCACATTCTGGGGAAGGTGGGACCTGTACAGACAGGACGGTTTGCACCTGAACCGGAGGGGCACCAATTATTTTTTGCTACGGCTCTTCGGAGGGGTTGAAACTAATTTGTCCGGGGGCTGGGAAAACGAGCTGTAGTCCAGAAGCCAGTGTTGAGAGTAGTGAGGTACTGAGGAGGGTATCAAGGTCGCAGGAGTGTACCGGCAGACAGAAAGGTGGGTTGAAGTGTGTCTCCCTCAATGCAAGGAGCATCCGGAATAAAGTAGGTGAACTTGGAGCGTGGATTGGTACTTGGGACTACGATGTTGTGGCCATTACAGAGACATGGTTAGAACAGGGACAGGAATGGTTGTTGGAAGTTCCGGGGTATAGATGTTTCAGTAAGAGTAGGGAAGGTGGTAAAAGAGGTGGAGGAGTAGCATTGTTAATCAAGGATAGTTAACAGCTGCAGAAAGGCAGTTCGAAGGGGATCTGCCTCCTGAGGTACTATGGGCCGAAGTTAGAAATAGAAAAGGAGCGGTCACATTGTTAGGAGTTTTCTATAGGCCCCCAAATAGTAATAGAGATGTGGAGGAAGAAATTGCAAAACAGATTATGGATAGGTGTGGAGGTCTCAGGGTAGTTGCCATGGGTGACTTTAACTTTCCAAATATTGATTGGACCTCTATAGGTCGAACCGTTCCGATGGGGCAGTTTTTGTCCAGTGTGTGTAGGAGGGTTTCCTGACACAATATATGGGGGGGGGCACATTGGATTTGGTACTGGGTAATGAACCGGGCCAAGTGTTAGATTTGTTTGTGGGAGAGCACTTTGGAGATAGTGACCACAATTCAGTGTCTTTCACTATTGCAATGGAGAGGGATAGGGCCATATGGCAGGGCAAGGTTTATAATTGGGGGAGGGGTAATTATAATGCGATTTGGCAAGAATTAGGGAGTGTAAGATGGAAACAGAAACTGTCAGGGAAAGGCACAAATGAAAAGTGGAGCTTGTTCAAGGAACAAATACTGCGTGTCCTTGATATGTATTTCCCAGTCAGGCAGGGAGGAAATGGCCGTGTGAGGGAACAATGGTTCACAAAAGAGGTTGAATGTCTTGTCAAGAGGAAAAAGGAAGAGTATGTAAGGATGAGAAAACAAGGTTCCGTTGGGTCGCTTGAGGGTTACAAGATAGCAAGGAATGAGCTAAAAAAAAAGGGCTTAGGAGAGCTAGGATGGTTAGGAAAACTAAGTTCTTGACGGGTCGGATCAAGGAAAACCGCAAGGGCTTTTTACTCTTATGTGATAAATAAAAGAATGACCAGGTTGAGGTTGGGGCTGGTCAAGGACAGTAGTGGGAACGTGTGCATGGAGTCAGAAGAAATCGGAGAAGCGTTGAATGAATACTTTTCTTCAGTGTTCACCAAGGAGAGGGGCCATGTTTTTGAGGATGAGAGTGTGATATAGGCGGGTAGGCTGGAGGAGGTAGATGTTCTGAGGAAGGGTGTATTAGCAATTTTGTAAAACCTTAGGGTCAACAAGTCCCCTGGGCCAGATGAGATATATCCAAGGATTCTTTGGGAGGCAAGAGATGAGACTGCAGAGCCTTTGGCTTTGACCTTTGGGCCCTCACTGTTCCCGGGCTAGTGCCAGAGGACTGGAGAGTGGTGAATGTTGTTCCTCTGTTCAAGAAAGGGAATAGGAATGACCCTGGTAATTATAGGCCAGTTAGTCTTACTTTGGTGGTCGGTAAGTTAATGGAAAAGGTCCTGAAGGATAGGATTTATGACCATTTGGGAAGATGCAGCAGAATCCGGGATAGTCAACATGGATTCGTGAAGGGTAAGTCTTGCCTCACAAATTTGATTGAATTCTTTGAGGAGGTAACAAAGTGTGTAGATAAAGGTAGAGCAGTTGATGTTGTATACATGGATTTTAGTAATGCGTTTGATAAGGTTCCCCATGGTCGGCTTATGAAGAAAGTAAGAAGGTGTGGGATAGAGTGAAATTTTGCCAATTGGATAAGTAACTGGCTATCACACAGAAGTCAGAGGGTGGTGGTGGATGGAAAATTTTCAGACTGGAGCCCAGTTACCAGCGGTGTACCACAGGGATCAGTGCTGGGTCCTCTGCTATTTGTGATTTTTATCAATGACTTGGAGGAAGGGGCTGAAGGGTGGGTCAGTAAATTTGCTGATGACACCAAGATTGGTGGAGTAGTGGATGAGGTGGAGGGCTGTTGCAGGCTGCAAAGAGACATTGATAGGATGCAGAGTTGGGTCGAAAAATGGCAGATGGAGTTTAACCCTGATAAGTGCGAGGTGATTCATTTTGCTAGGAAAAATTTGAATGCAGATTACAGGGTTAACGGCAGGGTTCTGAGGAATGTGGAGGGACAGCGAGATCTTGGGGTTCATGTCCACAGATCTCTGAAGGTTGCCACTCAAGTGGGTAGAGCCATGAAGAAGGCTAATTGTGTGTTAGTGTTTATTAACAGGGGCTTGAGTTTTAGAGCCGCGGGGTTATGCTGCAACTGTACATGACCCTGGTGAGACCACATTTGGATTATTGTGTGCAGTTCTGGTCACCTCATTATAGGAAGGATGTGGAAGCATTGGAAAGGGTGCAAAGGAGATTTACCAGGATGCTGCCTGGTTTGCAGGATAGGTCTTATGAGGAAAGGTAGAGGGAGCTAGGGCTTTTCTCTTTGGAGCAGAGGAGGATGAGGGGCGACTTAATAGAGGTTTATAAGATGATGAGGCGGATAGATAGAGTGGACGTTCAGAGACTATTTCCTCGGGTGGATGTAGCTGTTACAAGGGGGCATAACTATAAGATTCAGGGTGGGAGATATAGGAGGGATGTCCGAGGTAGGTTCTTTACTCAGAGAGTGGTTAGGGTGTGGAATGGACTGCCTGCTGTGATAGTGGAGTCGGACACTTTAGGAACTTTCAAGCGGTTATTGGATAGGCACATGGAGCACACCAGAATGACAGGGAGTTGGATAGCTTGATCTTGGTTTCGGACAATGCTCGGCACAACATCAAGGGTCGAAGAGCCTGTTCTGTGGTGTACTGTTCTATGTTCTCTGTTACATTCATCACACTGCACTCACACTTTCAGGGAATTATTGCAATGAAACAAATTCTGATTCTCATAGGGTATCTGCAGTTTCTGTAGATCGTGAATTGGGAGCCCAATCCACATCCTGCCTGATATTCATCACCATTGACATCAGCGGGAGAGAAAGTCAGGTATGCTGTACCTGATTTAACCCTCAGAGAATGTCCCAGGCACTGAAGGAGCTGCCTTTAGTTATTTCTGTATTTATAAAAAGCTGAGTTACCACCTGAAATCAATTTCAGATCCAATGTGCCAAGTGGACTTTTCTGTTACATAAACTTCAAAATAATATTTCTTTGAAGACATTCTCATCGTGATTTCAATTGTTTCAGATTTTGGGAAGGGAAGTGACCAATCCATGTTTTGTTCAGGATTACTAATAATATTGGAAGCTGTCTTTAACCTAATTGCTGAGCAATTGTTGGAATTAGGGCCAGGACTGTTTGTTCAGGTGACACATAGCACCTTATAGTGATTGGGAGTTCAAAAGGCTTGAGCCAATTAGCTTGCTTGTAACAGGTCGACTTATAAAAACATGAAGAGGAGAGGTAGGCACATTCCCATATAGGGTAGTGGTAGTGTAGCAAAAAACTGCCAGAGTATAATTGCCGCTGGTTATACAAAACACATGATATTCTGATCTGTTGAAATCCACAAAATTGAACATCAGATGGGTGTACAATGGGAGGCTGATGCCATTTCTCCTGTTTCATTTTCCTGTCCATGTTAAGATTTATCCCGAGAGAATCCAAGCAACCCTTTTCCACAGTGACACATCATCATTGAAAAACATGAATTGTAAAATGGTAGATTGCTCCTTGGCTATATCAAAGTTTTAGAAAAGTCACAATAACCATCTGAAGACATAAAGGAAATTTCACTCTTGCAGCTGTGAATTTGTTACACCAACAAACAGATAAGATCAAATGTTTCTTAACACTCACAGACTTTCCAAACCATAATTCTCCAAGTTTGAGTCTTCTGGATTGATGGTTTAGAAAATAATAAACCCCGCTTAGTCTGTAACTAAAGGCAGCTCCTTCAGTGCCTGGGACATTCTCTGAGGGTTAAATCAGTTAGCCTCTGAAACCAGATTAAACTGTAATTAAACTGCCCCCATTGAGTAGAAAGCAGGATGCTGCAATTTGTAGTGATTTCCAAGTGCAGTGGGGGAGATGGTGGTATAGTGATCATGTCACAGGACTAGTAATCCAGAGGTCCAGGGGTCATGGAATCAGATCCAACCACAGCAGCTGGTGGAGTTAAATTCAGTTAATAAATCTGGAATATAAAGCTAGTCTCAGTGATGACAATGAAAATATCATCCATTCTTCTGCTTCACTAATGCCGCTTTAGGGAACCAAATCTGCTGAGCGGACTAAATCTGCTCATCTGGCCTACATGTGACTCCAGACCTATAGCAATGTTGCTTAACTATTAACTACCCTCTAAAATGGTCCAGCAAACCACTCAGCTGTACCACATTGCTAAAGAAAAATAAAAAAAGGAATACAACCAGGTTGAAGACTTGGCATTGACCAAAACATTAGTAACAGTCAGCCCTGCAAAGTCCTCCTTACTGGCATCTAGGGACTTGTCACAATTGGGTGAGCTGAGCCACAGGCTAGCCAAGCCTGACACGGTCGTACTCAGTGAATGACTCTGAATACCTTTTACAGAGCTTTGACAAACATTCATCCAGACTCGAAACGTGAGCTCCCTTTTCTCTCCACAGATGCTGTCAGTCCTGCTGAGTTTGTCCAGTATTTTCTGTTTTTGTTACGACTCTGAATACCAGTGTACAAGGGGCTTCCACAGCATCAGAGCATAATTAAAACCAATCCTCCAGCACCTGCTCCGTAAAGGCTCTCTGTCATTATGGACGCCTGCTGAAAGCCCTTCTTTTCCTCCTGCCTCTTCTTGAAGCTTGTTGCGTTCTGTGTGACCTCTCCTTATTCTCAAAGTCATACTCAAAGCCAAGAGGAAGCCCTCCGAGAGCACCCCCTTTGGATTGAACTGGTTTGTGATCAAACCTTTAAATTGCCGAAAAACTACTTCAGCCAGATAACTTCCTCTGAAATATTCAAACTTTTAACAAGTATGGAAAAGCACCCAAAACTCGTAAAATTGTAACAACCCCCAAAATAAACATTGCAGCAATTAACCTGTAAATAGTTGATGCTCCCTTTTGGAATTTCAGGGGACATCATAGTGCCCAATAGAAAGTTGCTGCCAAGCTCCATTTGGTACCCTTTGTCTCTAAATCATTTCTCCTATTCAGTTAAATATCTGAAGTTGTAGCTCCAAAACAAATCCAGCTTTTTGTTCAATGCTCAATGCTTTAGGTATTGTCCAAAATGTGCAATTGAAACAGAACTCACTTTATAGAGGAAGTATAATCCGTTCCATCCACCCAGCGCCAGTCACCTTCAGAGATCGAATCACTGAGTCCAATCCAGTGATCTTTGCCATTCTGCCATCCTTTTACAAATGTCTGCCATGTAAATAAACGTGTAGTTACAATATATGGCACAACATAGATTGAGCAGCATATATTAGTGGCAAACTCCTTACGTTGGCATTCTTCTCTCGGAGGCCTTAACCAGTGTTTTTCAAACTTTTTTTCCGGGTCCCATTTTTACCAACCAGCCGACCGTCGGGACCCACGCCGGCCGACCTTCGCGACCCACGCCGGCCGACCGTCGGGACCCACGCCGGCCGACCTTCGCGTCCCACGCCGGCCAACCTTCGCGACCTACCATTTTCTCTTACCTTGTTTGCTGCCCACAAAATGGAGGAATCAAAATCGCGCCCAAAGCACATGATGTCGACGTTCGGGGCCTTCATGCAGGAAGATTACATGGATTTTTTTTTTAATCTTCTGCGTCTCCGATTGCGGAAATTTGAGGCCAGCAGCCAGCTTTTAACCTTTTGTTGTATTCCCAATTCTGGCCTCTTGTGCATTATTTACTTTGCTCCACAATTGGCGGCTGTACTGTCGGTTGCTAATGCCCTAAACTCTGGAAAGTCTTCCTTAAACCACTCGGCCTCTTTATCTCTCTCTCTCGTTCACTTCCTTTAAGCATCTCTGGCTCTCCCGATCTGCGGGCACGCAAGCGCAGTGCGGCCGCATTTCTTTTATATGGTTGCGGCCGGCATTGTTAAAAGCCATCTGGTGTGGCTGTTGCGCGCGAATTTGCACAATCGGGAGCACCGCGACGGACGACCCTCCCAACACCCCCCCCTGCAACCCACCAGCGGGTCGCGACCACGACTTTGAAAATGCCTGCCTTAACCCATTGATTTCAAACCAGCTTTCCTCCCGACTGAAATGTGAGATGAATGCAGTTTTCGACCAGGGGAATAGTGTAATAATGGTACTTGACTAAAAATCCAGAGTTCCAAAGAAGAGCCATATTGGGCTCAAAGCTCAATGTTACCTGCATTTATCCAACATTTCCTGTTTCTATTTCAGATTTCTAGCATCTGAAGTATTTTTAAATTTCTGGAATCAGGGGCGGGATTCTCCGGACCCGCCGGGTTGGAGAATTGCCGGGGGCTGGCGTGAATCCCGCCCCCGCCGGTTGCCGTATTCTCCGGCACCGGATATTCGGCGGGGGTGGGAATCGCGCCGCGCCGGTTGGCGGGCCCCCCCCCGGCGATTCCCCGGCCCGCGATGGGCCGAAGTCCCGCTGCTGGAATTGCCTGTCCCGCCGGCGAGAATCAAACCACCTCTCTTACCGGCGGGACAAGGTGGCGCGGGTGGACTCCGGGGTCCTGGGAGGGGCACGGGGCGATCTGGCCCCGGGGGGTGCCCCCACGGTGGCCTGGCCCGCGATCGGGGCCCACCGATCCGCGGGCGGACCTGTGCCGTGGGGGCACTCTTTTCCTTCCGCCTTCGCCATGGCCTCCACTATGGCGGAGGCGGAAGAGACCCCCTGCTCTGCGCATGCGCGGGGATCCCGTGAGCGGCCGCTGGCGCTCCCGCGCATGCGCGCACGGCAAAGTCAGTTTTGCGCCAGCTGGCGGGGCACCAAAGGCCTTTCCCGCCAGCTGGCGGGGCGGAAATCAGTCCGGCGCGGGCCTAGCCCCTCAAGGTGAGGGCTCGGCCCCTCAAGATGCGGAGGATTCCGCACCATTGGGCCGGCGTGATGCCGGACTGATTCGCGCCGTTTGTGGCGCCGGTCGGCGGACATCGCACGGATTGCGTAGAATCCCGCCCCAGGAGTCCCAGGCTAATGCTCAGGGGACATGGATCCAATCCCACCATAGCAGCTAGTGAAAAATAAATTCAATTAATTTAAAAATTCTGGAATATATATCCAGTTTCACTGATGTTGACCATGAAGCTACCATTGATTGTAAAAACCTATCTTGTTCACCAGTGCCCTTTTGGGGGAGGATATCTGCCGCCCTTACCTACATGTGTCTCCAGACCTACAGCAATGTGCTTGACTCTGAAATGGCCTACCAAGACACTGCAGCTGTATCAAACTGCTACAGAGAAGAAACAGCCCAGAATCAACCTCGTTACCAGAAATGTGAATGGCATGCCTTGCCCTGCCAACCCTACAACGTCCTTCTTACTAACAGTGATTCACCTGAGGAAGGAGCTGTTCTCCGAAAGCTAGTGATTTGAAACAAACTGTTGGACTTTAACCTGGTGTTGTAAGACTTCTCACCGTGCTCACCCCAGTCCAACGCCGGCATCTCCACATCATGACCTCTTACTAACATCAGGGGGCTCGTTCCAAAATTGGTAGAGCTGTCCACAAACTAGGCAAGCAACAACCTGATATAGTCACACTAACTAAAAAAAAAATGTATCTCCTTTTTCACATTTTATCCCAAATTTACACCCAACAATAAACAATAATCAGTAACGAATGTAACGTCAATCCCCATATCAATAACAACAATCCCATCCTCCCACCAAACCCCAGACATTAGCCTGCATGGTAACATAAACAAATGACAAAAAGGAATCAGGAATCACCCATAGTCACCATTAACATACACCGCCCCCTCCCCCAACCTTCCCAGCCCCCCCCCTAATGTTCGAAGTGATCCAAGCGTCAAGAATTCCAGCAGGTCCCCCCACTATGCAAGTGCACAGGGTGGAGAGGTTGATCTCCACCCTAACAGGGCAGCACGGTAGCATGGTGGATAGCACAATTGCTTCACAGCTCCAGGGTCCCAGGTTTGATTCCGGCTTGGGTCACTGTCTGTGCGGAGTCTGCACATCCACCCCGTGTGTACGTGGGTTTCCTCCGGGTGCTCCGGTTTCCTCTCACAGTCCAAAGATGCGCAGGTTAGGTGGATTGGCCATGATAAATTGCCCTTAGTGTCCAAAATTGCCCTTAGTGTTGGGTGGAGTTATTGGGTTATGGGGATAGAATGGAGGTGTGGGCTTGGCTAGGGTGCTCTTTCCAAGAGCCGGTGCAGACTCGATGGGCCGAATGGCCTCCTTCTGCATTGTAAATTCTAGTCTATGAACAGGATCCACCTTCGGGCGATCAATGAGGAGAAGGCGACAGCATCTGCCTCCGCGCCCGTTTCCAACCCCGGCTGGTCCGATACCCCGAATATGGCCTCCCGAGGGCCCGGGTCCAGTTTCACGTGCACCACTTTAGAGATTACCCTAAACACCTCCTTCCAGTAATCCTCCAGCTTTGGACAGGACCAAAACATGAATGTGGTTTGCGGGCCCCCCCCCCCCCCCCCCCCCCCCGCAACGTTCACACACATCTTCTACCCCCTCAAAGAGCCAGCTCATCCTCGCCCTTGTAAGGTGCGCTCTATACACCACCTTCAGCTGTATCAGCCCCAACCTCACACACGAGGTGGAGGCGTTCACCCTCCGGAGCACCTCACACCAGAACCCCTCCTCCATACCCACTCCCAACTCTTCCTCCCACTTTGCCTTGATCCCTTCTAGCGGCGCCTTCTCCTCCTCCAAAATAGCTTCGTAAACCGCCGACACTACCCCCTTCTCCAGTCGCCCTGTCGTCAGCACCTCCTCCAGCAATGTGGAGGCCGGCTCCCCCGGGAAGCTCTGTATCTCCTTTCTGGCAAAGTCTCAAACCTGCAGGTATCTAAATATTTCCCCCTGCTCCAGCCCAAACTTCGTTCCCATCTCCTTCAATCCCGCAAAACGACCCCCGAGAAACAAATCTTTTTGTGTCATAATACCTTTCTCCTCCTATCTCTGAAAATTTCCATCCCACTTCCCTGGCTTAAATCGATGGTTCCCCCGAATTGGAGTCACAGTCACTAATTGATGGACAAATCACTTTGATAAACGTGGAAATTTCAGATATGTTGTATTATTTGCATTTGGTGCAGTAAGCGTTGAAAGTTTGGGTTCCAGTATGACTGCTGCAGCAGTGTTTTTAAAAATACTGATTTGTAGGACAGCTAGGTTTTTGAGAGCCAGAGGTGCAATTGAAGCATCATAAATAATTGGGCGAATGGATTTCTGTTTATATTAAAAGGGTTCCCTGCAGAGTAGTTAATGAGAGACACCGTGTTCCATTAATAAGATGATGTAGAAAATGGGAAGAGCAAGGGATTGAAGAAATCAGGTGTTGAGTTTTAGTTTGTGGCTGGAAGGCAAGCTGAGAAGTTTCTGAAGAAATACAGCTGGTGCACAAAAATCTGGGAGCATGGTTTACACCATCACTCGAGCTCTATCACTCTTGCCTGATAGAGCTGGCAAGGCTGGGTCCACAGACAAGGCTGGGTCATAGATTATCATAGAATTTACAGTGCAGAAGGAGGCCATTCGGCCCATCGAGTCTGCACCGGCTCTTGGAAAGAGCACCCTACCCAAGGTCAACACCTCCACCCTATCCCCCTAACCCAGTAACCCCACCCAACGTTAAGGGCAATTTTGGACACTAAGGGCAATTTATCACGGCCAATCCACCTAACCTGCACATCTTTGGATTGTGGGAGGAAACCGGAGCACCCGGAGGAAACCCACACACACACGGGGAGGATGTGCAGACTCCGCACAGCCAGTGACCCAAGCCGGAATCGAACCTGGGACCTTGGAGCTGTGAAGCAATTGTGCTATCCACAATGCCACCATGCTGCCCACTATAATTTTAGATTACCCACTTCATTTTTTCCACTATTGGGCAATTTAGCGTGGCCAATCCACCTCCCCTGCACATTTTTGGGTTGTGGGGGTGAGACCCACGCAAACACGGGGAGAATGTGCAAACTCCACACGGACAGTGACCCAGAGCCGGGATCGAACCTGGGACCTCGGAGCCGTGAGACTGCAGTGCTACCACTGCACCACCGTCCACAGACATCGGGGTACCATCTTTAAAAGATTCCCAGATCCGTGTTTAAAATAAATATTCTCCCAACCCCCCATAGGCACAGAGGACCGCACCCACAAGCTTCGGGGCGACATGGCGACAAGAGTACATGGGGTACTGTTCCTTCATTGTACTGTCGTCAGGGCTCTCCCTTCTCCCCCACCCACCACAGCACATAAGGGGACTCCCAATGGAGAAGGGACACTCCCTGGCACTGTCCACTTCCCACTTCAGTGCCCATTTGCCATTCAACCCTGGGGTACTCCATGCACCCCCGGTGTGGTCACGTTTGAAAACCAATAGTGATTCGAGCCAATGTAAGGTCATGCTGCAGGGGGGGGTCTATCATGGGAGAACACAATGGCGTAAAGCCATTCAAATACATTTAAATTAGGCGTGAACCTGATAACGGCAAGGGCGAGGAATATCTGAAACTGGGAATATACCGCCGCAAGTCCCATTTTTGTTCCCTCAGGTGATTTAGCGGCCATAATGAGATTTGCGGCCGCAGTGAAAGGGGCCGCTAGTTGTTGCCCAAAATGTCTTTTCCCGCGGAAAAAATCAGGGCATGATCCGGACCGCAATTGTCCGGCACTATGAAAACGTTTCTTTCCTCTCGTGACAAATGCCGCACTTGCGGTGCAAAACATCTGGGGCGCGATTCTCCGACCCCCCACCGGGTCGGAAAATCGCCGGGGGCCGGCTTGAATCCCGCCCCCGCCGTCCGCCGAATTCTCCGAAGGGAGAAAAGTCGGCGGGGCGTCAATCGCGCCGAACGCCTCGGAGAATGGCAGGGGCGGGAGCGAGGCAATGGACTCCGGGGCTGCCGATATTCTCCCGTCCGGATGGGCCGAGCTCCCGGCGACGTGACCACGGGTCACGTCGGCGTAAATCAAAACGCCTTTATATCGACGTCAAACAGTGCTCATGGGTGATGCCGACCAGCGTGGACGTGGGTGACGGCCTGGGGGGGTTGGCCTCAGGAGAGGTGATGGCGAGGCCACAGTCTATGTGTGTGGGGGAGAGGTGTGTGTGTGCGGCGGGGGGGGCGGGGGGGTAGAGTGGGGTGGGCTTCGGGGGAGTGCCGGGAGGGGAGGTGAGTGCCGGGGATGGGAGGATGAGTGCCGGGCAGGGGGCCGGGGAGGGGGACGGGGACGGGGGGGGGGAATGGGGAGGGGGCCGGGGAGGGGGGGGGGGAGGTGCGTGCCGGGGAGGGGGCCGGGGAGTGGGACGGGGGTGGGGTGCGTGCCGGGGAGGGGGACAGGGGGGTGCGTGCCGGGGAGGGGGCCGGGGAGGGGGACGGGGAGGTGCGTGCCGGGGACGGGAGGATGACTGCCGGGCAGGGGGCCGGGGAGGGGGACGGGGGGGGGGGGGGGGGACGGGGGGGGGGAACGGGGAGGGGGCCGGGGAGGGGGACGGGGAGGTGCGTGCCGGGGAGGTGGCCGGGGAGTGGGACGGGGGTGGGGTGCGTGCCGGGGAGGGGGACAGGGGGGTGCGTGCCGGGGAGGGGGCCGGGGAGGGGGACGGGGAGGTGCGTGCCGGGGAGGGGGGGTGTGAGGGCAAGGGAGTTTGGCCAGGTGCCATCCTCCAACAGTGCCCATGCGGTCCATGCCATCTGGCTGCGGGGAGGGGGTATGGGGCAATGATGACATGTCGTCGCCCCCCCCCCCCCCCCCCCCCCCCAGCAGGCCGTCATGTTTTCCGATCATCCAGCGATACTATTGTCTATGTTGCCCTGGATGAGGAGGAGGAGGAGGAGCGTGCCAGAGAGGCGGCGCAAGCTGCCGCAGAGGGGCAGGCGGCAGCCGCCCAGGCTGGAGGGACACCCGCCCGACAGGACAAGGAGGGGGAGGAGGACGTCGCGGCGCCACGGCAACGGAGGCACCCGAGGAGACCCCGTGTGTGTACCGGCCCCGGCAGTCATACCAGGACCTCACGGACTGCGAATGCTCGAGGAGACTCCGGATGAGCTGGGAAACAGTGGAACACATCTGCCACCTGCTGGCACACCTGTCACCGCGTGGCACTGGCGGGGGACACCCTCTCCCCGTGTCCGTCAAGGTTACGGTGGCCCTGAACTTTTATGCCATGGGGTCATTCCAGGCGCCGAGTGGGGACCAGACCGGCATATCGCAGACATCGGTGCACCGGTGCATCCGGGCAGTGACAGACGCCCTATATGCCATGGCGCACCGCTACATCCGCTTCCCCGTGGACCGGGCCAGCCAAGATGCCCGGGCCGTGGGCTTCTCTGCCCTGGCCGGGTTCCCCATTGTCCAGGGGGCGATCGATGGGATGCACGTCGCCATGCGACCACCTGCAGATAACAGGGCATGTTCACCAATAGGAAGGGGACCTATTCCATGAACATACAAGTGGTCTGCGACCACCGCATGATAATCCTGCACGTCTGCGTCCATTACCCGGGCAGTGTACATGACTCATACGTGTTGTCGCGGTCATACATCACCGGCATGTACGAGGGATGCCATCCCCGGCTGAGGGGCTGGTTGCTGGGCGACAGGGGCTACTCATTGTGGTCGTGGCTGATGACGCCTATACGGAGGCCACGCAATGAGGCGGAGAACCGCTACAATGATGCCCATGCAGCGACAAGGGGAGTGATAGAGGTGATTTGGCGTGCTGAAGATGTGTTTCAGGTGCCTGGACCTCTCAGAGGGCGACCTCCAGTATCGGTCAGATAGGGTCGGCCGCATCATTGTGGTGTGCTGCGTCCTGCACAACATAGCCCAGCAGAGGGGCGATGTGCCGCAGGCAGAGGAGGGCGGAGTGGAGGAGCAGCAGGAAGAGGCGCAGTCCTCCCCAGATGAGGGGGATGGGGGCAATGGTCAGGGCAGACGGGCTAGACACGGGCGGGTGGCTGTCCACCGTTACCGGCTGGCCCAGCGGGCACGGGACAGGCTGATAGACGCCCGCTTCACTGACTAGATGGGCGTGGGAATCGGGTAGTATGGCCACAGACCGCACACCATGGCAACACCCGACCACCCTCACCCCCCCCCACCCATCCACCCACCCAGCACCCTCACACCCCCCCCAACCCCACCCACCCCACCCGCATGCACACCACCCCAACAGGCCGGGCTCACACAGTTGCCGGTGGACGCGTGTCTATTGCAGGCCATGGAGGATGATGACAACCCGCCCTTGAGTGAGCTCCTGGCTCTACATCGTTGGACTATGTCTGACCCATGGCCACAGTACCAACATCCACCCGGACCATCCCTGCATGCGGCTGTGACACTGCAGTGCACGGCCCCGTCCTCTGCTGGGGGGGATGGTGAGGGCGGCCCAGGGGGAAGGGGGCAGACTCACCTGGGGCTGAGGTAAGACCACCCCTCACACACACACTTGCGCTCAACGTACATGACACCCCCGCACGCTTTGGACAGAGCACAAAGGCAGCTTCTGTAGGTGTAACATTGACTTTAATAACCAAAGGAGTTCATTCACGTGCCCTAGCCCCTAAAACTTATCTGTGCCCTGCACCCGTGCCAACTCACTCAGTGTCTAATTGTTTGGCCTTACGGGCCCTTTGACTACGTCTAGGTGTTTCCCCAGATGGTACAGCAGAACTGGAGGTGGACTCCTGTGATTCCTGCCCTCTGACTCGGGATCCTATTGGCAGCCGTTTCCTGGGGCGTCCTGGCCTAGATGGGCCAGGCTGCGGCCCGGACGACTGGGATGGCGAGCTGCCAGCCTGTCCTGCCCATTGCCCACCCGATGCACCTGGGATGGAAGGGGGGGAGCCCGAGGTGTCGCGGTGTTCCGGGACCTCCCCTACAGGGGGACCCGGGACGGACCACAACACCTCCCCCTCCCTCGGGGTGCCTGATGGCCCCCGGGCCTCTACATGGGTGGGGGATGCGAACGGACTGGCCATCCGATGCCCCCCCCGATATCTGGCGCTGCCAGTCCTGGAGGCCCGTGCTGGTATCGACAGGGGTCTGCAGGTTTGCAGCCATGGAGCCCAGGGGATTGGCAAACCCTGTCTGTGACAGTGCGACGCCGGCTCGCACATGGCCACTGGCGCCGATGCCCTCAGCGATGGCCTGCTGAGACTGGGCCATGGCCTGCTGAGACTGGGCTATGGCCTGCTGAGACTGGGCCATGGACTGCTGAGACTGGGCCATGGCCTGCAGAGACTGGGCCATGGCCTGCAGAGACTGGGCCATGGCCTGCTGAGACTGGGCCATGGCCTGCTGAGACTGGGCTATGGCGTTGAGTGCCTCTGCGATCTGCCGCTGGCGCTGGCTCATGGCCTCCTGTGAGAGGGCAGCCATGTCCTGGGCCACAGACGCCGCCTGCACGGAAAGCCCCAGGCCTCGCAAACCGTTCCCCATGTCTGACACCATCGGACCCATTGCCTCCACCGCGGACGCCACCCATGCGGTGTCGACCTGGGTGGCACGCATGACCGGCACCACTCCCAGCTCCTGGACGCGGGTGGACTCCTCCACCTGCGACTGCAGCCGCCGCAAGCCGGCCGTCACCCTCTTCGCTCGTCTCCGGGTCGGTGGTTGCATCGGATCTATGTGTGGGTGTGGAAACTCCAGAAAACCGGGATCCATCTGGGCGGCAGATGTTCGCTTGGGCTGGGCTGCCCTCCGACCGCCCGGCCCCTCTGCTGCTCCTACCTCCACCTGCTGTACCGGGACGGCTGTGTTGTGCGCACCAGTGAGTGTACCAGACGCCTCATCACTAAAGTGCCCAAACGAGGGGAGTGTTTCTGCGATGGCGGAGGGTGTTGGTGACAGCAGTGGCGTTGTGTCGTGCACATCGTCCGACTCTGAGTCCTTGGTACTTTGGGGTGGCGGTTCGTCTCCACCCATCCACTCTGTGTCACTATCCTGTATTTCAGTTTCCTGGGTAGTGGTCTCCTGGGTAGGGGTCCCCTGGGTAGGGGTGTCCTGGGTAGGGGGGTCCTGGGTAGGGGGGTCCTGGGTAGGGGGGTCCTGGGTAGGGGGCTCCTGGGTAGAGGGGTCCTGGGTTGTGGTTGCGTGGCTCAGCTGCGACGGGGGCCTGTGGCTGCCCCCCTCGTCGCTGGGTGGCACACGTCTGCGTCGCCGCACCCGCATGAGACGAGGGCGTTGTCTCCCTGTTGCTCCAGGTCTCTCCATCTCCCATGGTCTGCGGGGGGCATCCTGCGGGCGTTGCGTGCCAGAGGGACCAGGTCTCTCCGTCTCAGCTTCAAACACTGAGGCACATCCGGGAGGGGGAGACTTATCTGGACACTGTGTTTCAGGCGGCCGTCACACCTGTCAGAGTAAGTAGTTTAAATCCTGCTAGTGGCCAGGGACAGCAGGGTGTGACTGCAAGTCAGGCAGGTAAAGGGAACCAGCAGTCAGGAACTCAGGAGCCTCAGCCCTTGACTCTGTCCAACAGGTATGAGGCACTTGCTCCCTGTGTGGATGGCGAACAGGGCTGCAGGAAGGATGAGTCAGCTGACCAAGGCACCATGGTTCAGCAGGCCATTCAAGGGGAGGGAGTAAATAGGCAAGTTGTAGTTGTAGGGGATTCTATTATCAGGGGGATAGATAGTATCCTTTGTGAGCAGGATAAAGAGTCCCGCATGGTATGTTGCCTGCCCGGTGCTAGGGTGCGGGACATCTCTGACCGGCTTGAAAGGATACTGGAGAGGGAGGGGGAGGATCCAGTTGTTGTGGTCCATGTCGGTACCAACAACATAGGCAAGTCTAGGAAAGAGGACCTGTTTAGAGATTATAAAGAGCTAGGATTCAAATTAAAAAACAGGTCCTCAAGGGTCATTATCTCCGGATTACTGCCCGAGCCATGTGCAAATTGGCATCGGGAGGCAAGAATAAGGGAAGTTAACACGTGGCTGAAAGAGTGGTGTGGGAAAGAGGGGTTCCTTTTCGTGGGACACTGGCATCAGTTTTGGGACAGGGGCGACCTATACCGTTGGGATGGTCTCCACCTGAACCGAGCTGGGACCAGTGTTCTGGCGAAAAGAGTAAATAGGGTGGTCAATAGGACTTTAAACTAAAGATTGGGGGGAAGGGAAAGTCAGGGAACCAAGAGGTGAAGTAATCAGTGGGAAGCGTAGCTGCTTAGGAATACAAAAAAGCACGAAAAGACAGAACTCAGGAGAGGTTACAATAGCCCCCATCCCACAAAATATGACACAGTGTATGGAAAGGCTCAGTAAACCAACGTCCACCACACTAAGAAAACAAAAAGGGACGGTCAATAGAGAATTAAAGGTGCTATATTTAAATGCGCGCAGTGTACGGAACAAGGTAGATGAGCTTGTGGCCCAGATTGTGACTGGCAGGTATGATGTGATAGGCATCACAGAGACGTGGTTGCAGGGGGTTCAGGACTGGCATTTAAACATCCAGGGATTCACAACCTATCGAAAAGACAGAGAGGTGGGCAGAGGGGGCGGGGTTGCCTTGTTAATTAGGAATGAAACTAAATCAATAGCATTAAACGACATAGGATCAGATGATGTGGAGTCTGTGTGGGTAGAGTTGAGGAACCACAAAGGCAAAAAAAACATAATGGGAGTTATGTACAGGCCTCCTAACAGTGGTCAGGACCAGGGGCACAAGATGCACCACGAAATAGAAAGTGCATGTCAGAAAGGTCACAGTGATCATGGGGGACTTTAATATGCAGGTGGACTGGGTAAATAATACTGCCAGTGGACCCAAGGAAAGGAAATACATTGAATGTTTACAGGAGGGCTTTTTGGAACAGCTTGCGATGGAGCCCACGAGGGGACAGGCCATTCTGGACTCAGTGTTATGTAATGAGCCAGACTTGATTAAAGATCTTAAAGTAAGGGAGCACTTAGGAGGCAGTGATCATAATATGGTAGAATTCAATCTCCAATTTGAAAGACAGAAGGTAGAATCAGATGTAAAGGTGTTACAGTAAATAAAGGTAACTACGGGGGCATGAGGGAGGAACTGACGAAAATCGACTGGGAGCAGAGCCTAGTGGGAAAGACAGTAGAACAGCAATGGCAGGAGTTTCTGGGAGTAATTGAGGACACAGTACTGAGGTTCGTCCCAAAGAAAAGAAAGGTTATCAGAGGGGGGGATTAGGCAGCCATGGCTGACAAAGGAAGTTAGGGAATGCATCAAAGCAAAAGAGAAAGCCTATAATGTGGCAAAGAGTAGTGGGAAGTCAGAAGATTGGGAAGGCTACAAAAACAAACAGAGGATAACAAAGAGAGAGATAAGGAAAGAGAGGATCAAATTTGAAGGTAGGCTAGCCAGTAACATTAGGAATGATAGTAAAAGTTTCTTTAAATACATTAAAAACAAACGGGAGGCAAAAGTTGACATGGGGCTGCTCCAAAATGACGCTGGTAATCTAGTGATGGGAGACAAGGAAATAGCTGAGGAACTGAATAAGTACTTTGCCTCAGTCTTCACAGTGGAAGACATGAGTAATATCCCAACAATTCCGGAGAGTCAGGGGACAGAGTTGAATATGGTAGCCATCAGAAAGGAGAAAGTGCTAGAGAAACTAAGAGGTCTAAAAATTGATAAATCTCCGGGCCCAGATGGGCTACATCCTAGAGTTCTAAAGGAGATAGCTGAAGAAATAGTGGTGGCGTTGGTGATGATGTTTCAAAAATCACTGGAGTCCGGGAAAGTCCCAGAGGATTGGAAAATCGCCTTTGTAACCCCCCTGTTCAAGAAGGGAACAAGGAAAAAGATGGAAAATTATAGGCCAATTAGCCTAACCTCGGTTGTTGGCTAGATTCTAGAATCCATTGTTAAGGATGAGATTTCTAAATTCTTGGAAGTGCAGGGTCGGATTAGGACAAGTCAGCATGGATTTAGTAAGGGGAGGTCTTGCCTGACAAACCTGTTAGAGTTCTAAGAAGAGATAACAAATAGGTTAGACCAAGGAGAGGCAATGGATGTTATCTATCTTGACTTCCAAAAGGCCTTTGATAAGGTGCCTCACGGGAGACTGCTGAGTAAAATAAGGGCCCATGGTATTCGAGGCAAGCTACTAACATGGATTGACGACTGGCTGTCAGGAAGAAGGTAGAGAGTTGGGATAAAAGGTTCTTTTTCGGAATGGCAACCGGTGACGAGTGGTGTCCCGCAGGGTTCAGTGTTGGGGCCACCGCTGTTCTCTTTATATATTAACAATCTAGATGACGGGACTGGGGGCATTCTGGCTAAGTTTGCCGATGATACAAAGATAGGTGGAGGGGCAGGTAGTATGGAGGAGGTGGGGAGGCTGCAGAAAGATTTAGACAGTTTAGGAGAGTGGTCCAAGAAATGGCTGATGAAATTCAACGTGGGCAAGTGCGAGGTCTTGCACTTTGGAAAAAAGAATAGAGGCGTGGACTATTTTCTAAACAGTGACAAAATTCATAATGCTGAAGTGCAAAGGGACTTGGGAGTCCTAGTCCAGGATTCTCGAAAGGTAAACTTGCAGGTTGAGTCCGTAATTAAGAAAGCAAATGCAATGTTGTCATTCATCTCAAGAGGCTTGGAATATAAAAGCAGGGATGTCCTTCTGAAGCTTTATAAAGCATTAGTTAGGCCCCATTTAGAATACTGTGAGCAATTTTGGGCCCCACACCTCAGGAAGGACATACTGGCACTGGATCGGGTCCAGCGGAGATTCACACAGTTGATCCCAGGAATGGTAGGCCTAACATACGATGAACGTCTGAGGATCCTGGGATTATATTCATTGGAGTTTAGGAGGTTGAGGGGAGATCTAATAGAAACTTACAAGATAATGAATGGCTTAGATAGGGTGGATGTAGGGAAGTTGTTTCCATTAGCAGGGGAGACTAGGACCCGGGGGCACAGCCTTAGAATAAAAGGGAGTCACTTTAGAACAGAGATGAGGAGAAATTTCTTCAGCCAGAGAGTGGTGGGTCTGTGGAATTCATTGCCACAGAGGGCGGTGGAGGCCGGGACGTTGAGTGTCTTTAAGACAGAAGTTGATAAATTCTTGATTTCTCGAGGAATTAAGGGCTATGGAGAGAGAGCGGGTAAATGGAGTTGAAATCAGCCATGATTGAATGGTGGAGTGGACTCGATGGGCCGAATGGCCTTACTTCCACTCCTATGTCTTATGGTCTTATGGTCTCCCGTGGTCTCCGAGGGGCATCCTCCAGGCGGTCTGCATCTGCGGGGATGGGTGCCTCGACGTTTGCTCCTGCGACACACAATGTTGCATGCATGGTTGGACACGCAGGCAGTGATCAGGTGATATGGGTAGGGGGGGATATGGGGGAGGGGGGATATGGGGAGGGGGATATGGGGATGGGGTATATGGGGGAGGGGGGTTATGGGGACAGGCTGTTGGTGGCTCACTTGCTGGTGGGCCCCCGACCTCAGCATCGGCAACCGCCTGGTCCTCAGGTCCGCCAGCCAGTTCCAGGCCCCTTTCCTCCTGTTCGGTCAGTGGCCTCTCATCAGCTGGGCCTCCTCCAGTCCTCACATGCTCCCTGGTGTTGTGTGCGCGCTTCTTCTGTGGGGGGGGGGGGGGGGGGGGGGTGGCAGTGGTAAAAGGCAATAGTGTTAGACAGGTATATGAATGCACGCCATCGGTTGCGTGTGTATTGCAGAGGTTAAGGTTAGGGCTGGATTCACTTGTGGCGATATGGGGGAGAGGGGTTTTGGGCGGTATGGGGGAGGGGGAGAAGGGGGATATGGGGGAGGGAGGATATGGGGGAGAGGGGATATGGGGATATGGGGAGGGGGATATGGGGGATCTGGGGAGGGGAGATATGGGGGAGGGGGATATGGGGGAGGGGGATATGTGGGGGGATTTGGGGGAGGGGGTATATGGGGGAGGGGGGATATGTGGGAGGATTTGGGGAAGGGGGGATATGGGGGAGGGGGGATATGGATATCGGGCAGTGGGGGGTGCTCACCCTGCCTGCTCTGACGAGGTCGTTCACCTTCTTGTGGCACTGGGTGCCTGTCCGTGGTGTCAGAGCCACAGCGCTGACGGCCTCTGCCACTTCCCTCCACAGACGCCGGCTGTGGCGTGGGGCGACCCTGCGGCCGTGTCCGGGATACAAGGCCTCCCTCCTCTGCTCCACTGCGTCCAGGAGCACCTCAATGTCGCGGGACTGGAACCTCAGGGCTGCGCGGCGGGCGGCCATCCGGTCGGGTCTTCTGGTCGGGTGGGAGGAGCAGCGCGTCTTTTGAGCCGTCTCGCCATGCGGCGTGTATGACGCCTCACGGAGTGAACCACGTGAGACAGCGCGAATAGCGTCACGCCACTGCTAGCCCATTCCGGGCCGGAGAATTAGCGACGTTTGGGGCGGCGCGATGCCGGAGTGATTTGCGCCGTTTTTGGCGCCAGTCAGCGGACATCGCACCGATATCGGAAAATCTTGCCCCTGATTTTCCCGTCCTGGCAGCATCGGAGCATTTCCATGAAGGCGGGACTGCATTTAAACGGCTCCACATCACTTCCTCTCATTCAAGCCTGGAGGATGGCAGAGAGGAAATTAGATCCTAGATTTCCGGAGTGGGCTCTCAGCTATTTGCTGGATGCCGTGAAGGATAGGCACCTACAATACAGCAGCACAGTGGTTAGCACTCTTGCTTCGCAGCATCAGAGTCCCAGGTTCGATTCCCGGCTTGGGTCACTGTCCGTGCGGAGTCTGCACGTTCTCCCCGTGTCTGCGTAACAATTCTCCCCTGGGCAATAGTGGCAGTATTGGTCAGTGCCAGCAGTCTCGTCACGAGGGCAGGAGTACAATGCAGGAAAAAGATGAATGACAACTCCGATCAGCCAGGATGAATGCTCTTCTGTCTCCTCTCTGCAATCCACACTTCCAACACCTCCCCCTAGAATGTTACCTCGATCCCACAGGCTGCCAACATGCAGGGCCCCAGCATCCAACCTCCCAATAGCATCGTCAAACATAACCCCCAGCACTCCTCATCAGAAACCCTTCCATGCTCAGGTGCACTGCCCACACATGTCAGGTGCCATCAACCTCTGACCCACCCTGTGCCCAGATCACATTCTCCCCATTTGTGTCTTGCAGGAGAAACCCGCCACAACTACCATGACTTGAGAGAAAACAGGTGTTGGGATGTCAGAGCTGAGAATCTTGACCTTGTACGAGGAGAGAGCTGTAGAGCCTGTGGGGAGTTGGAGGGGAGAAGAAGGAGCGGGTCTGCGCTGAGAGCAAAGAAAGCCCATGCAAGAAAAGTGAGGACCCACTGCACCTTCATTCAGATGACCAGTCTCAAGTGAGTTCTGTGTAATCCAGTCCCTTGACCAAGCAATGTACTAAAAGCAAGTCCCTTGCTTTGCAAGAACATCAACTGAAGAATCTGGCCTGTCTACCAGCATTGTCACACTGCCCACCCTCAACACCACCTTGGAGATGATCTTGGAGAGGACATGGAGGAAGCACCACAGTTATCACCCGCACCATCCACCATCGTACAGGCTCACCTCGGTGGGTGATCCTAGCAGGCAGGCTTCTGTGTCACTGTCTGGTGAGCACCACACAGCTTCCGATGCACATCAGGTGGAGGCAGGAGCATCCTAGGGATCAGGCCGGTGGAGGTCTGTTGGATCCCAGGACCCAGCTGTGCCCAGCCAGGTACCGTTTATCTGGACACATTCATCCCTCAGCTGATGCGATGAAAAGGCAGAGCTGGGAATACCAGGAAGGGTTGTCAGAGACACTGCTGCAACAGCAAGGCTGAATGGAGGAATCCCAGAGCCTTCTGTCGCAGGGGATGTTGATGGCAATGTGTGGCACCTAGGTCAATACCGCAAGAGTGGCGTCCGCAGTGGAAAGCCTGGGCAAGCCTGTGCTGGCTTTGGAAAGGGTCCAGAGGAGATTCGTGAGAATGATCCCTGGAATTAAGAGCTTGTCGTATGAGGAGCAGTTGAGAACTCTGGGCCTGTACTCATTGGACTTTAGAAGGATGAGGGAGGATCTTATTGAAGCTTACAGGAAACTGAGAGGCCTAGATAGAGTGGACGTGGAGAGGATGTTTCCACTAGTAGGGAAATCTAGAATCCGAGGGCACAGCCTCAGACTGAAGGGACGATCTGTTAAAACTGAGATGAGGGGGAATTTCTTCAGCCAGAGGGTGGTGAATCTGTGGAACTGTTTGCCGCAGAAGGTTGTGGAGGCCAAAGCACTGAGTGTCTTTAAGACAGAGATAGGTAGGTAGGTTCTTGACTAATAAGGGGTTATGGGGAGAAGACAGGAGAATGGGGATGAGAAAAATATCAGCCATGATTGAATGGCGGAGCAGACTCGATGGGCCGAGTGGCCTAATTCTGCTCCTAAGTCTTATGGTCTAAGAGGTCACATCCATGACATGAGAACTCCAAAGCATGGCTCAGTCACTGAAGACCATGGCTGAGGGGTCCAATTGCTTGGCGCAGACAATGGTGGACCTCTAGGACTGGCAGCGGCAGATCACGTTGAGGCATCTGGAGCTCACTCCAGCTGCCCTTCCATCTCATGGAGTAGCCCAGGGGCCCATGAGTACCAGGAGGGACGAGGACCTGCTGGAGCATACCCTGGGACCTTCTACCCAGGAGACCCCGGGAGTGACCAGCCAATCTGATTCCCCCTTCCTGAGACTCTCGTAACTCAGCCAAAGCGAGCAGAACGAGGTGACATGTCAACCCCAGTGCCATCCAAATGTAGGTGGCATTCCATCTGGACACAGTTCTTCTCATTGTCTCTCAATGTCAAGCAGAAGGTTAGGCCCATTCATTCTGAATGTTTCATTCGCTGAGATGGTACTGGAGCATGATTCAATGAACTTAGACCCTCGCCCCTAATCCGCCTCTGAAGGTGAGGGGCAAAAGAATGTAGAGCTAAACCTCACTCAGTCAAGAGCCGGGAGTCATTGTGCTCACAGCAGACAGACAGTAGTCAGGTATAAACAATAGATGAGGAACATCACAGACCGCTACTCACTGCGGTCATCATCACCTCTTGCATTGACTGGACAACAGACATACAGATACGCCCCAACCCCAGCATCCTGATGAGTAAGATCTCTTTCATCCCTTGGTCGCAAAGGTGTCACAATATACTGGAGGTGGGGATTGATGCGCTGTCGGACAACATTCTGGTCCTACTCCATGAAGTGGGAGGCGACGAGGGCATCCCTCGCCCTTCTGCCCATGTGCATCCTCATTCCTGCATGGCCTCCAGTCTCTGCAAACTCAGCGGCCTTTTCCTCAAACTCCTTCCAGAACGTCCACCTCATCTGAGGACTGGTGTCGCTCCTCTGAATCTTCCTCATGAGTGTAAATGCCCTGCTGAAAAGCCAGGTTATGTAGGGCATAGCAGACCACCACAATGCGGGAGATTCTCTGGGGGCTGTTAGTGCATCTTCATGCCCTATCTCAGATGGGTGGCACTGTGCGCTTTGTTGTACCAGGCCTCTGCTGTGGTCTCTGGCATACCTCAGGTGTATCCCCTGTTCCCTACAAGTCATTCTTGCAGCCTGGGGTGACCCACAAAAATGCCCGAGGATGTAATTATCTTGCATGCTCCCTGGAAAACGTGCATACAAATGCATGAATTGCATCTGGTGGCTACAAATCAGCTGAAGGTTGAGAGAGTGGAACCCTTCCTGTTTATGATGGGGGCTCTCTGATGTCACGGGGCATATATAGCGATGTATGCAGCCGATCGCCCCTGCATCTGTGGCAGACCCGCTACGGTAGCACAGTGGTTAGCATTGCGGCTTCACAGCGCCAGGGTCCCAGGTTCGATTCCTGGCTTGGGTTACTGTCTGTGCGGAGTCTGCACGTTCTCCCCGTGTCTGCGTGGGTTTCCTCTGGGAGCTCTGGTTTCCAAAAGACGTGCAGGTTAGGTGGATTGGCCGTGCTAAATTTCCCTTAGTGTCCAAAAAGGTTAGGAGGGGTTATTGGGTTAAGGGGATAGGGTGGAAGTGAGGGCTTAAGTGGGTCGGTGCAGACTCGATGGGCCGAATGGCCTCCTTCTATGTTCTATGATGCCAAATCCCGTAGCTCTCTCGCCTTGCTGGGCTTGATCCAGGTCAAAATAAATTCCAAAGCCCTGACATAGAGTGCAATCATGACCTCACGGATGCACTTATGGGCAGATGTTTGTGAGATGTTTGGGGCAGCACGGTAGCCTTGTGGATAGCACAATTGCTTCACAGCTCCAGGGTCCCAGGTTCGATTCCGGCTTGGGTCACTGTCTGTGCGGAGTCTGCACATCCTCCCTGTGTGCGCGTGGGTTTCCTCCGGGTGCTCCCGTTTCCTCCCACAGTCCAAAGATGTGTAGGTTAGGTGGATTGGCCATGATAAATTGCCCTTAGTATCCAAAAATTGCCCTTAGTGTTGGGTGGGGTTACTGGGTTACTGGGTTATGGGGATAGGGTGGTGGTGTTGACCTTGGGTAGGGTGCTCTTTCCAAGAGCCGGTGCAGACTCGATGGGCCGAATGGCCTCCTTCTGCACTGTAAATTCTATGATGATGATGATGCCACACAGGTCACGTATTGAGCCTGGAACAACCTCGTTGTGTAAAAATTAAGGACTGCCATAACCTACACGACCACAGGGAGCAGATGTCAGCCACCGAAGTCTGCAATGATTTGACTCCGGTACCGCAAGGTGTCCCTGGTTAGGCAGAGTCTTCTACGGCACATGTTGTCCGACAGCTCCTTGTCACAAATGTATCAAAGCTTGCCCTGCCAAGCTTTTCCCTTCTAAATCTGGGCTGCTGCTGTTTACTGGATTATTCTCAGAGACGGCAATCCGGCAATCTTCAGGCTTACGTTCCTCATTGGGTTGTACATTTTTCTTCACATTATTCCAAACAAATATACACCAACTAAGAAGCAGTTTTAAGTTGTTCTTCGGCGTTTTGAGATGTGTGAGAGAGAGAGACAGGGTGGTGTTGCAGCTGGATAACGTGAGCACCCATTGGCCTCCCGGACCTGGAAGCAGCCATGCCTTATCCAAGGGCTACCACTCACCCATAGCAAGGTGCTTTCCCAGCTTAAATGCATGACTGTCTCTGACCTCTGCCCTCATCCTGTCAGGGTCATCTTTGGTCTCCTGTCTGTCCTCCCCTCCCTTTTCTGTGTATAGCTGGAGGTTCTGAAAGGAGGTTTATATGCTCGACATCAGACGAACACAGATCTCTAAGAACTTTAAAATAACACGGTGGCACGCAATGTACTACTGGGACAGTCACACACACAGTGTACTACTGGGACATTGAGTCTCACACACATTCACACACACTGCATTACAGGAACATTGAGTCACAAACGGACACTGCACTATTGGGGGCGGCACAGTAGCACAGTGGTTAGCACTGTTGCCTCACAGCGCCAGGGAGGACGCTCTAATCAACAAACAAAGAACAAAGAAATGTACAGCACAGGAACAGGCCCTTCGGCCCTCCAAGCCCGTGCCGACCATACTGCCCGACTAAACTACAATCTTCTACACTTCCTGGGTCCGTATCCTTCTATTCCCATCCTATTCATATATTTGTCAAGATGCCCCTTAAATGTCCCTATCGTCCCTGCCTCCACTACCTCCTCCGGTAGTGAGTTCCAGGCACCCACTACCCTCTGCGTAAAAAACTTGCCTCGTACATCTACTCTAAACCTTGCCCCTCTCACCTTAAACCTATGCCCCCTAGTAATTGACCCCTCTACCCTGGGGAAAAGCCTCTGACTATCCACTCTGTCTATGCCCCTCATAATTTTGTATACCTCTATCAGGTCGCCCCTCAACCTCCTTCGTTCCAGTGAGAACAAACCGAGTTTATTCAATCGCTCCTCATAGCTTATGCCCTCCATACCAGGCAACATTCTGGTAAATCTCTTCTGCACCCTCTCTAAAGCCTCCACATCCTTCTGGTAGTGTGGCGACCAGAATTGAACACTATACTCCAAGTGTGGCCTAACTAAGGTTCTATACAGCTGCAACATGACTTGCCAATTCTTATACTCAATGCCCCGGCCAATGAAGGCAAGCATGCCGTATGCCTTCTTGACTACCTTCTCCACCTGTGTGGCCCCTTTCAGTGATCTGTGGACCTGTACTCCTAGATCTCTTTGACTTTCAATACTCTTGAAATCCTTTACACCCTCGGTCTCCTTTTGCTCCTTGATGCCCACTGCGGTTTGAGACACTCTCGTAGATAACATCAGCGGGGTTCTTAACAAGTTCTACTTCAGAGAATGGAGCATTAGGCTCACGGCTGACTCTCCAGTGCAGTACTGAGGGGTGCTGCCCTGACAATGCTGTTTGGGTGGGATGTTAAGCTAAAACCCCATCTGCTCTCAGATGGCCATAAAAGATCCCATGGTCCCCAGTTCAAGTGAGAGCTGGGAAATTATTCATAGTGTCCGAATAAATAATTATTCCTCAATTGACATTATTAAGCAGATTAGCAAGTCATTATCACTTGCAATCATTGTGGGAGCTTGCTGTTCACAAATTGTCTGCTATGTTTTCTACATTATACCACTGACTACACTTAAGAACTAGTTTGTTGGCAGTAAAGTGCTTTGGGACATCTCAAGTTGTGATGCGTGATATGAATGCAAGGCCTTCCTTCTTTGTTAAATCTTTGTGGAGAGCGCATTTTGAGCTCAGCAGCAAGGGCCATTCCTTTGTCACAGACGGCAAAAATCTGAGCAAATATTACAAATATTGGTTACTTCGACATATGTGGAGATTTTCCTGAAAGCACTTTTAATTCATTAAAATTAGCAAACATCCAAAAACTAAATCGTACTTCAAGTCTTGTGAATGGAGCATCCTGCGGGCTCCTGCTTTCCTGCCACTGGGTCTTCCTGAGGTGCTGTCCCAAGTTGCTGCTGGAGTCTGTGTTCCTCCACCGCTGTAATGAGTAGAATAGCTAGCTCTACTGGCTCCGTACCATATTGATCGGTTACCTGTGAGGGATTCCCGACTTAGGTCATTGTCTGTGCGGAGTCTGCAGGTTCTCCCCGTGCCTGTGTGGGTTTCCTCCGGGAGCTCTGGTTTCCTCCCATAGGTCACGAAACACGTGCGTTGAATTGGACATTCTGAATTCTCCCTCAGTGTACCCGAAAAGGCGCTGGAATGTGGCGACTCGGGGATTTTCACAGTAACTTTATTCCAGTGTTAATGTAAGCCTCCTTGTGACACTAATAAAGATTATTATTATACACATACACAGTGTACTACTGGGACAGTGAGTCAAAAACACATTGCACTACTGGGACAGTGAGTCACACACACTGCACTACTGAGACAGTAAGTTACACACACAGTGCACTACTGGGACAGTGAGAAGCAAACGCACTGCACTATTGGAACAGTGAGAGACATACTTACCGCACTACTGGGACAGTAAGTTACAAACATACTGCACTATTGGGACAGTAAGTTACACACACTCACAGTACTATTGGGACGGTGAGTCACACACACACAGCACTACTGGGACAGTGAGTGACACACGCACTGCACTACTGGGACAGTGAGTCACACACAGACTGCACTACTGGGACAGTGAGTTACACACACACTGCACTACTGGGACAGTGAGTTACACACACACTGAACTACTGGGACAGTGAGTTACACACACACTGAACTACTGGGACAGTGAGTTACACACACACTGCACTACTGGGATAGTGAGTTACACACACACTGAACTACTGGGACAGTGAGTCACACACACTGCACTACTGGAACGGTGAGTAACACACTGCACTACTGGGACAGTGAGTCACAAACACACTACTACTGCCTTCAGTTGCACAACCAGAGGCCTTGGCAGTCGGTGGGGGTTATGGGTGGTCGATGGGGCAGATGGGCAGGGACAGGAATTGCCCTGGAACGTGTACACACGATCCAAGGGTTGGCATGGTGGTGCTGCGCGCGGTTGCCCCCTGGTTGCCACCCGAGCATCTCCCCCCCCTTCCCATGGCGGCCTACCTGTGCAGAGGGTCCCCAACCCTCAGCTGATGGTCCCCCGTCCCCCCCACCACTCCCGCTGAGCACAGGGGCCATGACTGTAAAAGGATAGTCATTGTTTCAGATAATGAATAAACTATTGAACTTGGGTCTTATCTGCAGAAATTCAGACATTGTTTCAACAAATGTTTTATACAAGGAATAGACCATTGTATTCCAGGGCATTTAGTAATAATTAGTTACAACAAGGTTTATGGCTAGCCATTGCGTGGGAATCCCATTCTCGTAAGGTGGTGCACGTGATACTGAATCAACTTTGATGGACATCAGTAAATCTTACTGTTTGATTAATATTTGATTAATGTTTGATTAATAAAACGTCCTCTAAATAACAGAAAATTGATTTTGAACAAATCAGGAGGTCTTCGCTGAGAAATAGAAACCAATGAGAGTAAATGAGGGATTTGAGCATAGATGGGGGTGGGATTCTCTGATCCGAGGGCTAAGTGTTGATGCCATCGTAAACGTCGGAGCGCTTTACTCTGGCATCACCTGGCCCCTAGGATTAACGATCCTGCGCCGCACAGGGGGCCAGCACGGCACTGGAGCGCTTCACTCAGCTCCAGCTGCTGATCCGGGCGTCAGAACGGGTGCCGCGGGTCCGCGCTACGGCTGGCACGAGTTCATGCATGCGCGTGGGCGGCCTTCTCTGCGCCGGCCCCGTCGCAACATGGCAGAGTGCTACAGGCCCCCAGCAGGATAAATCCGCCCGTCGATCGGTAGACACCGATTATGGGCCAGGCCAGGCCCCCCCGGGGTCGGATCCTCCCTCCCTCACACCAGGCTGCCCCCCGCAACATGAACACCGAGGTCCCGCCGGGTAGGACCACACGCGAATGGCGCTGGCGGGCACTCAGCCCATCGCGCGTGGAGAATCACCGGTGGGGGCCGTGTAAAGCAGCCCCCGACCGGCGCCAATGGCACCGATTCCCCGATGACCGGAGAATCGGCGGACCGCTGTTGAGGCGGTGTCATGTAAATCGTGCCCCCCGCCCCCCACCGGTGATTCTCCGACCCGGCGTCGGGTCGGAGAATCCCGCCCAGGGATTCCCTTAAAAGTAAGACTCAATCCTGAATTCCTGCCTTCCTGAATTCTTAAATCATCTATCCATTTGTGTTTAAAGTGATTTCTTTATGCTTTTATTTTTAATGCTTTTTTTTGCCATGTGTTTGACCATTGTATATATTATTGATATTTCACTTCAAAGTTTTGATTCAGTTCTTATTCATATGTATTCAAGTGGATAATTAGCAATAAAGCTTATTTTGGACACCTCCAATCAACTAGATAATCGACTCCTATTAGAAGATAGAATAAGAGATCCTATTGTCACAAAGGGCAGTCTTAGGACATATAACGACATATTAAGAGAACCAGAGAAATATATCCAAATTTGCTAATGATACAAACCTAGCTGGGAATGTAAGCTATGAGGAAGACACAAAACATCCCAAAGAGATGTAGGTGGGTTTGGTTAATGGGCAAGGAGATAGCAGATGGAATATAATGTGGGGAAGTTTGAAGTTGGGTTACTGTGCACTGTTTTGGTCTCCATATTTAAAGAGGTACAGACAGGCATGAGAGGTGACACAATGAAGCTTCATTAAATTGGTTCCTAAGGAGAGAAAATTGCGCTTTAATGAGAGGCTGAGTAAATTGGCCCTATACAATCTGGAGTTTAGATAATGAGAGGTGTTCTCATTGAACCATAGAAAGGACATGACATGGTTAACAATGAGAGGTTGGTTCTCAGGCTGGGGAATCTAGAACATTGAGATAGAATCTCAGGATGAGACACCAAATATTTAGGACGGCGATGAGAAATTTCTCCACTCAGAGGATTGTGATTCTTGGGAATTCTCTACCTCAGAGGGTTATGAGTTCTCCTTCATTAGTTCCCACATCATCAGTGAATATGCTGCAAAATTATTAGCTGTTGGTGGATTGGAAAATTTAATACTCTCCTACCTGTTCATCAGCTTTGTTGATGACAACAAGATTGGCGTCCATTGAGGCACAGGATTTCTGGGCATCTGTCCAGTTTTTCTTGTATGATGAAAAGTAATAACAATTTTTCTGGAACAACCTCCACTGGTCAGGACACTGGATATGAAGTAATTCTATGAGGAAATTTAAATAACAGTTAGACCCAACAGGTGCATTCCAGTGAAAAATAAAAGTCACCATAGTCTCCAAGGACCATAGACTGCTCTTCCATTTGCTCTCCCATTATGAGAGAGAGCTGACTGATGGGTATTTAACCTCAGGGTCACCAAACCTCAGGGCCACCACACCTCAGGCAAGAGGCAAGGTTAAGAAGGCAGGGTCTTCATGGATAACCTCATGGGAATTTAACCCCCACTGTGGCATTAGCTCCACATCAGAGACCAGCCATCCAGCCAACTGAGCTAACTGACCACTACATCCCAATATGCCACAAATAAATCTTCTAATTCACTGACGTTTTAGCTAGCACTGTAAAGATGCAGATTACAGACTATCAAGTGTTTTGCCTTAGGGTAGGTTCAATTCAGAGTCTCACAACCCAGGGCCTCCTATTTGGATCTCAGTTGAGTCAGAAACAACCCTGTTGCTGAGCACATTATGGGTGGATGAAGTCTGAAGTGGCATCTGGATCGGCGTAGCACACCCTCCCAGTCAGGCTTAAAGGCACAGTACAAGCTTTGGCAGCCCAGGTGCATTGAGTGTGATGGCATGACAGAAATAGGGGGCACGGCAGAAATAAGGGGTACCTGGCAGTGCTAAAATGGCACTACAAGGCTGGTAGGAGGACTGCCAAAATGCCAGGCTGGTAGTTCCAAGATGCCCCGGGTGCCGAAGTACCACTCTTCCCAGAGCCTGAACACCGAGGATCCTCTGATCCCCTGATGGATCTGCCCAAGGTGATGTTCTGTAAGATCTCCAAGGTGTGGGATTTCGATCCTGGGCCTTGGGAGGCTCCGGCATGAACATATTTAAGATAACTTAACTGCACAGTTAAATATGCAAATCTGGATCCTGCCCATTGAGGGATAATGAAGGGGGGGGGGGGGGGGTGGCATAATGAAACTAACATGTGCATCACCTGGACTGGCCATGTCTGAATTACTGAGTTCTGGTCATTGGCAAGGGCCCTGAATCTAGCCAGTAGTGGGCATCCAGGCATGAGGCCAGAATGGCTTGGCCCTTCTGCAGGCAAACAGCACTGTTATTTTCCCAAATGTCTTGCAGGAGTTTGCCTCTGGGCAAATCCTGGTCTTCAGCATCTACAAAGGGCCGTTGTGGCAGTGTCACAAAATTGCCTGATAGCCAACCCATGCTATCACGTCGGAATCTGCTGATGTCTGCATTTGGGACATCATTCAGAGATGGGATTGCATTATTGTGATGCAATAAAGGAGTAGCAAAGTCTTGCTTCCATTGTACAGAAAATTGGTTTGACCGCACCTGGTGTGCTGCTTTGGTCTCCTTAACTTATGATATTATTGATGTGCCGATGCCGGCGTTGGACTGGGGTGAGCACAGTAAGAAGTCTTACAACACCAGGTTAAAGTACAACATGTTTGTTTCGAACACTAGCTTTCGGAGCGCTGCTCCTTCCTCAGGTGAATCCTTACTCTCCTTCAGCTGTGAGACTTCAGTCCTCAGTTCAGTGAGTAAGATGCTTGGATTCTCAGATTTTCCTGTAACTGAAAGTGGAGCAAGCATTTAGATCATGTGGCCACTGATTCTCCAAGAGATAATTATAATCTTCGCTCTAGATTTACTTGGAAACACAATGGGTTGGATTGTCCGTTTCAGCGGCTAAGTGCCGCCTCAAATGGAGAGTTTGCGGGTGTTTTATGAAAGCCAAAATCAGCGCCGAACCCTCACCGATTCCGGGACCTATGAGCGGCTAGCAGCGGCGCCGGGTGAAACTCCTGGCTCCTGCGCTGAAATGGCCGGAGAATGGCTGGGTTCCTGGCCGCGCATGTGCATGGCAACGACCTGCAGCGGTTGCGCCGTACAACATGGCGCCAGCTGTCCGTCCTCTTGAGAGACCTAGGCATCATCTTTCAACACTCCCTACCTGACAAAATGGACATCTAACAGATATTCACAGGGGGCCACACACACAGTACTGATGCCCCCACTACCCCATCAGATCCATGTGATTGAAATGCCTCTGTTACCGGCAGAGGAGCTCTGTCCTGCCCCCCTACTTCAAACTTTCCTTCTTGTGGTGTTGGGCGTTCTGACACACAGATGAGCCAACACAGTTGTATATGGTACAACGCTATTTTATTTAAACTTTCTATGTACAGTTTTGTCTTGATACTCTGCACGTGGGGATTCCCTGTTTGTGATGTTAAAACATGTCGTGTCCGTGTCCTTGTCCCCAGACCTACTGTCCACCAGGTGTCGTGTTTGTGCTTTTATATGGTTCCTGTCTTTGTGTGTGATTGGTTGTGGTGTTGTGTGTTCTGATTTGTCTGTTGGTGTGTCCATCATGATGTGTGTGTTTGAATATCATGACACTTCTGTTTTTCAGTTAGAGAACTGGGAGTACCTCAGGAGCAGACTCAAAGAATAATACAGCACAGAAGAGGCTCTTCAGCACATTCAATCTGCACCAACAAATGAAAAACACCTGACCTGCCCACCTAATCCCATTGGCCAGCACTTGGCCCATAGCCTTGAATGTTGTGATGTGCCAAGTGCTCACCCAGGTACTTTTTAAAGGATGTGAGGCAACCCGCCTCTCCCCCCCTCCCAGGCCGTGCGTTCCAGACCCTCACCACCTTCTGGGTAAAAAAAACATTTTCCTCAAATCCCCTTAAACCTCCCGCCCCTCACCTTGAACATGTGTCCCCCTCGTAACGGACCCTTCAACTCAGGGGAACAGCTGCTCCCTCTCCACCCCGTCCATGCCCCTCAGAATCTTGTCCACCTCGATCAGGCCGCCCCTCAGTCTTCTCTGCTCCAGTGAAAACAACCCAAGCCCATCCAACCTCTCTTCATAACTTAAAAGTTCCTTCCGAGGCGATATCCTGGTGAATCGCCTCTGCACCCCCTCCAGTGCAATCACATCCTTCCTGTAATGTGGCTACCAGAAACGCACACAGTGCTCCAGCTGTGGCCTCACCAAAGTTCTATACAACTCCAACATGACCTCCCTGCTTTTGCAATCTATGTCTCAGTTGATAATTGCAAGTGTCCCATATGCCTTTTTCACCACCCTATTAACCTGCCCTTCTGCCTTCAGAGATCTATGGATAAACACACCAAGGTCTCTTTGTTCCTTAGAAGTTCCCAGTATCACGACATTCATGGAAGACTTGCTTGTCACATTACTCCTTCCAAGGTGTAGCACCTCACACTTTTAAGGTTAAATTCCACCAGCCACGTTTCTACCCATTTGACTATCCCGTCTATATCTTCCTGTAACCCAAGACACTCAATCTCACTGTTAACCACCCGCACCACCCCCCCCCCCCCCTCCCCCATAGTCATCTGTGTCGTTTATATAAATGACAAACAATAGGGGATCCAGCACGGATCCCTGTGGTACCCCACTGGACACCAGCTTCCAGTCACTAAAGCAGCCGTCTGTCATCACCGACTGTCTCCTACAGCGAAGCCAATTTTAAATCCACCTCATCAAGTTCCCCTCTGTAACCCATGTGCATTTTCTTTATTTCTCAGTCTCCCATGTGGGACCTTGTCAAAGGCTTTGTTGAAATCCATGTAAACGACATCACCTGTACTACCCTCATCTGCACACCTAGTTACATGCTCAAAAAATGTCATCAAATTTGTGAGTCATGACCGCCCTCTAACAAAGCCATGCTGAGTATTCTTGATCAAACTTTGCCTCTCCGAGAAGAGATAGATCCTCTCCTTCAGAATTTTCTCCAATAGTTTCCTTACCACTGTCGCGAGACTCACTGGTCTGTAGTTCCCCAGCGATCTCTACAACCTTTCTTAAATGATGGGGCCACATTAGCTGTCCTCCAGTCGTCTGACACCTCCCTCGATACCAGAGAGGAATTAAAAATTTGGGTCAGAGCCCCTGCTATCTCCTCCCTCGCTTCCCACAGCATCCTGGGACATGATTCATCCAGATCTGGAGATTTGTCCATGTTTAAGCCCGCCAGCATCTCTAATACCTTGTCACTCTCTATGACCATAAGACATATGAACAGAATTAGGCCACTCGGCCCATCGGGTCTGCTCCACCATTCAATCATGGCTGATATTTTTTTCATCCTCAATCTCCTGCCTTCTCCCCATAACCCCTGATCCCCTTATTGATCAAGAACCTATCTATCTCTGACTTAAATTCACTCAGTGAATTGGCCTCCACAGCCTTCTGCGGCAAAGAGTTCCACAGATTCACCACCCTCTGGCTGAAGAAATTCCTCCTCATCTCTGTTTTAAAGGATCGTCCCTTTAGTCTGAGATTGTGTCCTCTGCTTCTAGTTTTTTCTACAAGTGGAAACATCCTCTCCACATCCACTCTATCCAGTCTCACAGTATCCTGTAAGTTTCAATCAGATCCACCCTCATCCTTCCAAACTCCCAACGAGTACAGACCCAGAGTCCTCAACCGTTCCTCATACGACAAGCTCTTCATTCCAGGGATCATTTTTGTGAACCTCCTCTGGACCCTTTCCAAGGCCAGCACATCCTTCCTTAGATACGGGTCCCAAAACTGCGCGCAATACTCCAAAATGGGGTATGACCAGAGCCTTATAAAGCCTCAGAAGTACATCCCTGGTCTTGTATTCTAGCCCTCTCAACATGAATGCTAACATTGTAATTGCCTTCCTAACTGCCGACTGAACCTGCACGTTAACCTTAAGACAATCGTGAACACAGACTCCCAAATCCCTTTGTGTTTCTGATTTCCTGAGCATTTCCCATTTAAAAAATAGTCTATGCCTCCATTCCTCCTTCCAAAGTGCATAACATTGTATTTCATCTGCTACTTCATTGCCCACCCTCCTAGTCTGTACAAATCCTTCTGCAGCCCCCTGCTTCCTCAATACTACATGTCTCTCTCCCCGACTTCTATATCTACCTCCTCATTCTCTTGGGTGTAGGTAGATATGAAGTATTCATTCTATACCCTACCAATGTCCTCTGGCTACACTCACACGTTTCTCTGTTGGTCTCTAATAGGTCCTACTCTTTCCCTGGTTATCCTCCACCGATTGATATACTTATAGAATATCTCGGATTTTCCCTATTTTTACCAGCCAGAGTTTTCTTGCATCCCCTCTTTTCTCTCCTAATTACTTTCTTAAACTCTGTACTTTCTGTACTCCACTGATGCCTCAGTTGATTTGCTCCCCTTCTACTTGTTAAAAGCCTCTCTTTTCCTTCTCATCGTATCCTGAATGGCTCTGGACATCCATGGTTCTCTGGGCTTGTTACTCCATCCAATAACCCGAGAGGCCAGATACTGCTGTATTTTACTAAAATCCACTCTTCCCCCAATCCACAACCTTATTTTACAACTTGTCCATAACAAACTTAAATTGTCCAATGTTGTGTTCACTATCACCAAGTGCTTTCCCACCAGCACATCAACCATCTGTCCATCTTCATTCCCCAGAATTAGGTCCAGCCCCTTGTTGGATCTTCTACATTGAGCTAAAATGTTCTCCCGTTTCGATTTCAAGAACTCCACTCCATCTAAGCAGGAGCAAGCTTTAGACTATTGTGATCTCAGATCGAAGATTTACGGGCTGGTTTAGCATAATGGGCTAAACAGCTGACTTGTAATGCAGAACAAGGCCAGCAACGTGGGTTCAATTCCCACACAGGCCTCCCCGAACAGGCACCGGAATGTGGCGACTAGGGGTTTTTCACAGTAACTTCATTGAAGCTTACTTGTGACAATAAGTGATTATTTTAATTATTATAGACTATTGTGATCTCAGATCAGACCCCAATAGTTTCTAGGATATCGGACAGAAACCCCAATATTTAATTTAATTTATAAGACTGTCAGGAAAGGATGCATCGCTCTAGGAGTTATTCCATGCACAGGATAAAAATAATTTTAACCTCAAACAAGAAAACAATCACAATTACCCACTAAACAACGGTTTACAATAAAATGAAGAAATACTGCGATTTTATCTCCTCAAGCAACACCCATCTCAGGTCAAAATCCACTTTTAAATACAATTAGCAGACCCAAGAATACTTGCTTATTAATTATGGGTCTTGGATACCCTGCTTCGAGAAAGAGATATTCTTCAGTACCCACCTTTCAGATTCTTGCCTAACTCAAATTACTGTTTAACCTGGCAGTCTTTGAGAAACCGCTCCTGTTCACAGGCAAATCTTAATATACTGTTTTGAGAGAAACTGCTCCTGCTCACAGACGGATCAAAACTCACCATTTTGAGGGCAGCTGTTGGTCTGTCCACAGAAAACCTATAACTGACTGTTTCTCCACAAACTGCGTGTCTGCTCACAGACAGATCTAAATTGAACTCAACACCTGACTACTTCAGTCCTGTTAATAATGGGTTAAGAGACATTCCTATTAGTTGTCTCATTTATGTTAAGTATCCAATAATTGACACTGATATGTAAATGGCCTTTGTGTCAGGTGATGTGATGTTAAGAGTTTTGTGCAGAGGTTGTTGAAGTAAATTAATGTGTTTGTGGAAAAAGAGCAGAACCTTTGACTCTTTATACAACAGCAACTAAACGTCAAACAAATGGTAGCAGAGGATGGTTGCTGTGCAAATGTGAAGGGTTGAAAGATACAACTTTTCCAGATCAAACCAAGGAGTGAGTGAGAAAAGAAAAAAAGGGATTTATGGCTGAACCGAGGATAAAGGTGGCTGGATATGACTATCCCCCCTTATTTTCTGAAAGGGGATCGTACAACCAATGGAGAAGCGCAGTAGTTATGTGGACTAAAGTTACTGCTTTGGGAAAGAGAAAACAAGGTATGGCATTGGCTCTTTCTCTACCTAATGACAGTAAAATCCAGAGCAAAGTGTTTTCTGAGCTGGAATTGGAAGAGTTAGACTCAGAAGAAGGTCTGGAGACTTTATTACATTATATGGATACGATTTATAAGGATGACTTGTTAAGTGCGCATGAAGCATGGTCAGATTTTAATAGGTTCCAGAAAATAGAGGATTTCTCCATTGAAGACTATATAATGGAATTTGGCAGACTATATAACAGGCTGCAGAAACACAACCTGGAATTTCCAGTCTGTGTTGGCCTTTAAATTACTTGACTGTGCTAGAGTGAGCAACATGGATAGGCTCTGGTTTTGACAGGAGTTCAGACTGTGGATGGCTCGAGAGATGGTGCAAGAAGGAGGGATTCAAATTCCTGGGGCATTGGAACCGGTTCTGGGGGAGGTGGGACCAGTACAAACCAGATGGTCCGCACCTGGGCAGGACTGGAACCGATGTTCTGGGGGGGAGTCTGCTAGAGCTGTTGGGGAGGGTTTAAACTAATGTGGCAGGGGTATGGGATCCGATGTAGGAAGTCGGAGGGAAGTAAAACGGGGCCAGAAACAAAAAGCAGTAAGGAGGAAAGTGTAAGGCAGAGAAGCCATAGTCAAAAATCAAAAAGGGCCAGAGTACAGGGTACAGTGACTGAGGAGAGTGTGAAAGGGAAGTGGCCAATGCAGGATTAAGGGTGTTGTACCTAAATGCGTGCAATATGCGGAACAAGGTAAATGAGCTTGTTGCGCACATTGAAATTGGCCGGTACGATGTTGTGGGCATCACCGAGACGTGGCTGCAAGGGGATCAGGGATGGAATCTAAATATCCAAGGATATATGTCCTATCGAAAGGACAGGCAGATGGGCAAAGGGGGCGGGGTCGATTGTTCATAAGGAATGCAGTTAAATTGATTGCAAGGAGTGATATAGGATCAGAAGGCATAGAATCTCTGTGGGTCAAGTTGAGGAATCACAAAGGTAAAAAGACCCTGATGGGAGTTATGTACAGGCCCCCCATCAGTAGTCAGGATATGGGGCAGAAAATAAATCAGGAGATAGAAAACACATGTAAAATAGGCAGTATTACAATAATCATGGGGGACTTCAATACGCGGGTGGACTGGGAAAATCAGGTTGGTAGTGGATCCCAAGAAATGGAATTTGTAGAATGTCTAAGAGATGGGTTTTTTGGAGCAGCTTGTGACAGAGCCGACTAGGGAACAGGCAATTCTGGATTTGGTGATGTGTAATGAGGCAGAGTTGATTAGGGAACTTAAGGTGAAGGAACCCTGAGGGAGCAGTGACCACAATATGACAGAATTTACCCTGCAGTTTGAGAGGGAGAAGCTGCAATCAGATGTAACAGTATTACAATTAAATAAGGGTAACTCCAAATACATGAGGGAGGAGCTGGCCAGAATTTATTGGACAAGGAGCCTAGCAGGGAAGACAGTGGAACAGCAATGGCAGGAGTTTTTTGGGGTTATTAGGGACGCACAACAGAAATTCATCCCAAGGAGGAGGAAACATGCTAAGGGGAGGACAAGGCATCCATGGCTGATGAGGGATGTCAAGGACAGCATAAAGGCTAAGAAAAAAGCATACAAAGTGGTGAGGATTAGTGGGAAACCAGAGGATTGGGAAGCCTTTAAAAGTGAGCAGAGGACAACTGAAAAAAAGCAATAAGGGGGGGAAAGATGAAGTACGAGTGCAAGCTAGCTAGTAATATAAAGGAAGATAGGAAGAGATTTGTTCAATATATAAAAGGTAAGAGAGAGGCAAAAATAGACAATGGACCACTAGAAAATGTGGCAGGAGAAGTAATAATAGGAAACAAAGAAATGGCAGACGAACTGAATAGTTACTTTGCATCAGTCGTCACTGTGGGAGACAGCAGTGGGATGCCAGAGCTCTAGGAGAACCAGGGGGTAAAGGTGAGTGCAGTGACCATTACTAAGGAGAAGGTTCTGGGGAAACTGGAAGGTGGATAAGTCACCTGGACCGGATGGACTACACCCCAGGGTCCTAAAAGAGATAGCTGAGGAAATTGTGGAGGCATTAGTGATGATCTTTCAGGAATCACCGGAGGCAGGAAGGGCCCCAGAGGACTGGAAGGTGGCTAATGTAACACCGCTGTTTAAGAAGGGAGGGAGGCAGAAGATGGGAAATTTAAGGCTGGTTAGCCTGACTTCAGTCATTGGTAAGATTTTAGAGTCTGTTATTAAAGATGAGATTGCGGAGTACTTGGAAGTGCATGGTAAAATAGGACTGAGTCAGCACGGCTTCGTCAAAGGGAGGTCGTGTCTGACAAATCTGTTAGTGTTCTTTGAGGAGGTAACAAGCAAGTTAGACAAAGGAGAATCAGTGGACTTAATTTATTTAGATTTCCAGAAGACCTTCGACAAGGTGCTGCATAGGAGACTGTTAAATAAGTTAAAAGCCCATGGTGTTCAGGGTAAGATCCTGGCATGGATAGAGGATTGGCTGACTGGCAGAAGGCAGAGAGTGGGGATAAAGGGTTCTTTTTCAGGATGGCAGCCGGTGAATAGTAGTGTGCCTCAGGGGTCTGTGCTGGGACCATAACTTTTCACAATATACATTAATGATCTGGAAGAAGGAACTGAAGGCACTGTTGCTAAGTTTGTAGATGATACAAAGATCTGTAGAGGGACAGGTAGTATTGAGGAAGCAAGGGGGCTGCAGAAGGTCTTGGACATGCTAGGAGAGTGGGCAATGAAGTGGCAAATGAAATATAATGTGGAAAAGTGTGAGGTTATGCACGTTGGAAGGAGGAATTTAGGCATAGACTATTTTCTAAATGGGACATGCTTCGGAAAGCAGAAGCACAAAGGGATTTGTTAACGATTCTCTTAAGGTTAATGTGCAAGTTCAGTCGGCAGTTAAGGCAAATGCAATGTTTGCATTCATGTCAAGAGGGGGAGAATACAAGACCAGGGATGTACCTCTGAGGCTGAATAAGGCTCTGGTCAGACCGCATTTGGAGTATTGTGAGCAGTTTTGGGCCCCATATCTAAGGAAGGATGTGCGGCCTTGGAAAGGGTCCAAAGGAGGTTCACAAGAATGATCCCTGGAATGAAGAGCTTGTCGTATGAGGATAGTATCACTACTGAAGCGAGATTGTAGTCCAATTGAAGGCTTTAATGAACAAGTAGTTACCCCAGTAGCTCCGGTACAGAATGACTGCTGTGGGTGAAACACAGACTCTTATGCTCCGCCTGCTGGGCGGAACCAGCAGGCAGGTTCCACCACTCATACTACAGTATAAGGTACATCCCACCTAGGTACCGCGATACCCCTAATATAGCCTACCACATTCATCCCCTGTTTAAAAAAAGAGTCCGGCGGGGGTGGTGGCCTTGCTTTTCTCGTGGTAGAGGTTATAGAGGTACCCTTCGGTGCCTTTACATGCAATACACATATGTACAGACAATTATTTACAAGTTCACAATGAAACTATCAGCCGGTTGGGGACCCTGGTCATCTTCTGCGATCGGTGCAGTCCCGGCGGTGATGCTGGCATCGGCTCGGGCATCCGTGGCTCTGGGAGCGTCTCGTCATCAGCTTCATCGCATCAGGATGGGGACAGAGGGAGGACAGATCCTCCTGGGAAGGGGGCTGCGGTGGTGTGCGCCGGTGAAAAAATGGTTGGGGTTGGTGGGGGAGGTGAGGGTGGGGATCCAGCGGTGGCCAGATCCCAGAGGGAGACCATGTCTTGTTGGCCATCGGGGTGCGCCACATTGACGTACTGGGGGTTCGCATGGAGGAGATGTACCCTCTCGACCAGTGGGTCCGACTTGTGGGCCTGTACGTGTTTGCGGAGTAGGATGGGTCTGAGGGCTGCCAGCCATGTTGGGAGCGAGTTCCCCGAGGAGGACTTCCTAGGGAAGGCAAGGAGACGTTCATGAGGTGTTTCATTGGTAGTAGTGCACAGTAGTGATCGGATGGAGTGAAGTGCATCGGGGAGGACCTCCTGCCATCGGAACACTGGGAGATTCTTGGACCGTAGGGCCAGTAGGACAGCCTTCCAGACCGTCCTGTTCTCCCTCTCTACCTGCCCGTTTCCCCAGGGATTGTAACTGGTCGTCCTGCTGGAGGCAATGCCCTTGCTGAGCAGGAATTGACGCAGCTCGTCACTCATGAAGGAGGACCCCCAATCGCTATGGACGTAGGCGGGGAAACCAAACAGGCTAAAGATGCTGTGGAGGGCTTTAATGACGGTGGCTGCGGTCATGTCGGGACAGGGGATGGCGAAAGGGAACCTGGAGTACTCATCAATCCCGTTTAAGAAATACGTGTTGCGGTCAGTGGAGGAAAGGGGCCCTTTGAAATCCACGCTGAGGCATTCAAAGGGGCGGGAAGCCTTCACCAGATGCGCTTTCTCTGGCCTGTAGAAGTGCGGCTTGCACTCTGCGCAGATTTGGCAGTTTCTGGTTACGGCCCTGACCTCCTCGATGGAGTAGGGCAGATTGAGGGTTTTAACAAAGTGGAGGAACCGGGTGACCCCCGGGTGGCAGAGGTTGTCGTGGAGGGTCCGGAGTCAGTCTACTTGTACACTGGAACAAGTGCCGCGAGACAGGGCATCAGGAGGCTCGTTGAGCTTCCCGGGATGATACAAGATCTCATAATTATAGGTGGAGAGCTTGATCCTCTACTTTAAGATCTTATCATTCTTAATTTTGCCCCGCTGTGCATTGTCAACCATGAAGGCTACAGACTGCTGGCCAGTGAGGAGAGTGAATCTCCTGCCGGCCAGGTAATGCCTCCAATGCCGTACAGCTTTGACGATGGCTTGGGCCTCCCTCTCGACGGAGGAATGGCAGATTTCTGAGGCATGGAGGGTGCGTGAAAAGAAGGCCACGGGTCTGCCCGCCTGATTGAGGGTGGCAGCCAGAGCTACGACTGATGTGTCGCTCTCGACCTGGAAGGGGAGGGACTCATCGATTGCGTGCATCGTCGCCCTGGCGGACCTCTGCCGATAGGGGAAAAACCATGGACTGGATTAGTGGACGGGCCGTCTGCATAATTGGGGACCCACTGTGCGTAATAAGAAAAGAAGCCCAGGCCTTATTTCAGTGCCTTGGGGCAGTTGGGGAGGGGAAACTCCATGAGGGGGCGCATGCGTTCGGGATCTGGGCCTATGACTCCATCATGCACTACATAGCCGAGGGTGGCTAGGGAGGTTGGTGTCGTGGTCCTGCAGGTCGTGGCCACAGATGGTGACATTGTCGAGGTACGGGAACGTGGCCCGCAGACCGTACCGGTCAACCATTCGGTCCATCTCCCGTTGGAAGACCGAGACCCCATTTGTGACACCAAAGGGAACCCTTAGAAAGTGGTAGAGCCACCCATCTGCTTCGAATGCAGTGCACTTGTGGTCGTCCGGGCAAATGGGGAGCTGGTGGTAGGCTGATGTAAGGTCTACTGTGGAGAAAACCTTGTATTGCGCTATCTTGTTGACCATTTCAGATATGCGGGGGAAATGGTACGCATCGAGCTGCGTATACCTGTCTGACTGTAGTCTATGACCATCCTATGTTTCTCCCTGGTCTTGACAAACACCACTTGAGCTTTCCAGGGGCTGTTGCTGACCTCGATAATGCCTTCCTTTAGTAAACGTTGGACTTCCGACCTAATGAACGTCCGGTCCTGGGCACTGTACCGTCTGCTCCTGGTGGCGATTGGTTTGCAATCGGGGGTAAGTGTCGTGTTGGGTGTTCTGGTCTACAAACATGTCAACATGGCTGGAGATGGTGTAACTCTATTTTATTAACAACTCAACTGTAATAACATACTGTAACTTTGGGTACGTGCATTACCAGCTTATCTGTAAACCCTGTCCTATCACTATTTAGGTGAGGCACTCAGCACATGGTGAATGTCTGTGATGCAGGCTGTGAGCTCTGTGCTCTGAGCTGGCTGCTGCTAGAAAGAGCTGGAACTCTGGTGTCCCCTGTCGTTATAGGGTGTGTGCTCTCACTGGTGATTGACTGCGATGTTGTGTGCGCTGGTTGGTCCCACTGTATGTCCAACAGTGTGTGTGTGATTGCACCATGATTTGCTGATGTATAGCATGACAGTAAGGTTTACAAACAGAGAAAGTGGGTCGACCTTGAGGGTCGCGAGGCCACAGACAGTGAGAGGGGAATGGGGCCACCGAATTTGAACGTTAAACTTTGCAAGGTACACTGGAAGTTCAGTCCCAGGAGTGTAGCACCGCAGAGAAGGGGGAGGATGTAGAGTCGGAAGTTATTGAACTCCACGACCTGGACCGTGAGGTTGGCTATGCAGTACCCCCGGATCTGCACAGAATGGGACCCAGAGGCCAGGGAGATCTTTTGTTTAATCAGGTGTACCGTATTGGGATGGATGAAGCTCTCCGTGCTCCCAGAGCCAATCAAGCAGGATGTCTTGCGCCCATTGACAAGTACCAACGTAGTAGCGATTGAAAGCATTCGGGGCCGAGACTGGTCCAGTATCACTGAGGCAGGTTGTGGCAGAAGCTGAGAGATCGCGTCGGGCGATACACGGCCACCCAAGTCGGGGTCCTGAGACGTCATCCAAGATCGCTGCCCCCATGAATCGCACATGGCCTGTGAGAAGAGGAATGGCAGCAGGCCCGGTTCGCTGTGGAGACAGCGGCGGCCGACCGGGCCTGGCATACTGCCACGAGGTGCCACGTCTTCCCGCAGCCCTTGCAGATCGTGGATCGGGCCGGGCAGCATTGCAGGGGGTGTTTGTTTTGCCCCCAAAAATGGCATCTCCCCCCCCCCCCACCCCCGAGGGTTTCCTGGCTGCCGCACTGCTCAAGCTTGTGGGGAGTTTAGGGGTGCTTCGGAATCGGCCGCGGGTGGGGTCCACCCGGTCCATGCGGGCACCACGCAGTCGGGAACATAGGCCTGGGCATTGCGGGAGGCTACATCTAGGGAGCGCACAAGTTTCCGTGCCTCTTTCAGCCCGAGCGTGTCATTTTCCAGCAGTCGCTGGCGGATTTTAGAGGGCAGCATGCCCGCAACAAAAGGATCCCGTATTAAGAGTTCGGTGAGGTCATTGGCTGAGACTTGTGGACAGTTATAGTTTCTACCTAACACTAACAATGCGCGGTAAAAATCGTCCAGTGATTCCCCTGGGATGTGCCGTCTGGTAGGTAAAACATGCCGAGTGCAGACCTGATTCACAGTGCGGACGTAGTGCTCTTTTAACAAAGTCATTGCGTCCTTGAAACCGTCTGCGTCTTCGATAAACGTGTAGATTTCTGGGCTCACCCTTGAGTGGAGGATTTGCATTTTCTGTTCCTCCGTGGGGGTAGTCGGGGCCGTCCTGATGTACCCGTTGAAACAGGCCAGCCAATGTTTCAAAGTTGCTGCTGCATTTGCCGCGTGGGGGTTGATTTGTAGACACTCTGGCTTGATGCGGAGAGCAGCCATTCTTCAATTTTGTTCATTAAATTGATGCACGATCAATCATTACTGAAGCGAGATTGTAGTCCAATTGAAGGCTTTAATGAACAAGTGGTTACCCCAGCAGCTCCGGGACAGAATGACTGCTGTGGGTGAAACACAGACTCTTATACTCCGCCTGCTGGACGGAACCAACAGGCAGGTTCCACCACGCATACCACAGTATAACGTACATCCCACCTCGGTACCACGATACCCCTAATATTGCCTACCACATAGAGATAGATAGGTTCTTGATTAATCAGGGGTTATGTGGAGAAGGCAGGAGAATGGGGATGAGAAAATATTAGACATGATTGAATGGCGGAGCAGACTCGATGGGCCGAGTGGCCTAGTTCTGCTCCTATGTCTTGTGGTCTTATGGTATCATAAGGATACCTGATTCGATCAGATGACAGAAGCTTTAAAAAAGTTTCTGGGGAAACATTTGATTCCGATGGCTCTGATGACCCAAATAGGTCAGCCTGCAATAAAGCAGAATATGGAAGATACACTAGTAACAGGAGGCGAAATCGTACGGCTACGAACAGGGCTCAAGACTATAGGAGGAGATCGGGACCCGGCAATTCTGAAGACAGAAACCTAGTTAGAACTTACAATAGGAAGATGAATCCCAAAAATGCCCGGGGCATGATAAATTGATGTTTTTGATGTGACTCTCAACACCATTATGCTTTCAAATGCCCAACACGTTATAATGGAGTGTTTGAAGTGACACATGACACAGAAGAGTCAGAAGAAGAAAAGGATAGTGACCAGAAAGAAGTAATTGTCCTATTGACAAGCAGTTTTACGCCGGTAATGAGGGTGTTGGTTGCAGAATCCTTCAATTGTGCTGTATTGGACAGTGGCTGCACATCTACTGTGTGTGGAATTGACTGGTTAAAATGTTACCTGGACTCCTTGAATGCTGAAAATCATAACAAGGTTAAGGAATTTGAAAGTTCCACAAGTTTCAGGTTTGGGGATGATAATACTCTGAAGTCTCTGAAAAGAGAGGTGATCCCTTGCAATATTGCCGCAGTGAATCATTTCTTTAGCGCGGATGTTGTATCAAGTGAGATACCTTTGCTTCTGAGCAGACCGTCGATGAAGAAAGCACACATGAAACTGGATATGGAACAGGATAAGGCGACAGTTTTTGGAAAAACGGTGGACATACAATTTACACCGTCGGGACACTATTGTATTCTATTAGTGACAAATAATATTTCAAGTACAGTGTTAAGGATGTGTTAATGGCAGTTGAAAATGGGACTTTAGCTGATAAAAAGCTTGTATTAAAACTGCACAGGCAATTTGCACAACCGTCTCCTCGAAGGCTGAAAAATGTATCAAAGGATGCAGGATTAAGGGATGAAGACTATACTAAGCTAATAGAACATCTTAGTGATTCATTTAATTTCATTTCAGAAGGACCCCAGCACGAATGATAATAACCCTACCATTGGCCAGGGATTTTAACAACATTGTGGCCATGGACCTTAAGATCTGGGATAAAGCCAATAATATATTTATTTTGCATTTTGTAGATTTAGCAACCAGATTTAGTCAATCAACGATTGAACGAAGTGAAGAAAAGAGAGTGATTCTGGATCAAATCGTGGAAAAATGGAAAGGGACAGGAATGGGCCCACTGACAAAATTCCTTCCAGACAATGGGGGATAATTTGCTAATGATGAGTTTTGGGATATGTGTGAAAACGTCACTATCACAGTTCTGAATAAGGCTGCAGAAATCCCATTTAGTAATGGTGCCTGTGAAATTTAGTAATGTTGTGTGTGAAAGAAACCATGCGATAATAGATGACATGCTCCTGAAAATGTTGGCAGATAGACCAAACTGCAAGCTAAATTCAGCTTTAGCATGGGCGGTACATGCAAAGAATTCATTGCAGATGGTTGGGGGCTATAGCCCTTATCAATTAGTGTGGTAGAAATGCTAAAATCCCGTCCATTTTGGATGACCAGCCTCCAGCTTGGGAAGGGACTACAATTAGCTGTGCTTTTGCTGAGTATTTAAATGCATTACATAGCAGGAGAAAAGCTTTTTTGGAAGCAGAAGTCTCTGAAAGAATTCACAGAGCTTTGAGGCATAATGTACGGCCATCAAATACCGTTTTTCAGCAAGGAGACAAGTATAGTATAATAGAGACGATTTTAATGAATGGAAAGGCCCCGGGAAGATCATAGGCATAGATGGCAAAACAATTATTTTGCAACTTGGCAATGAAACTGTTAGGGTCCATTCATCAAGGATAATGGGTACAGATTACAAATTTTCAAATTTAGACAGAGCAGACAGACATGACGAGGAACCAGGGTCATCTGGTACGCACGTGTTACAGAACTGAGGATTAGTTAGCTGATATACATAGGGTTTCTGTAGAGGAAAACAACACTTCTGATGATTTAGAACAGGCCATTTTTCCGAAAGGACAACTGCCAAAAGTTGGTACAAAAGTGACATATTTGCCTGAAGGGTCTAGTCAATGGAAGGATGCAACTGTTATTAGTAGAGCAGGGAAGGCCACTGGAAAGTATAAACATTGGTTGAATAGAACATAGAACATGAAATAAAATGAAATGAAAATCGCTTATTGTCACAAGTAGGCTTCAAATGAAGTTACTGTGAAAAGCTCCTAGTCGCCACATTCCGGAGCCTGTTCGGGGAGGCTGGTATGGGAATTGAACCATGCTGCTGGCCTGCCTTGGTCTGCTTTCAAAGCAAGCTCTTTTAGCCCTGTGCTAAACCAACCCAACCATACAGTGCAGAAGGAGGCCATTCAGCCCATCAAGTCTGCACCAACCCATTTAAGCCCTCACTTCCACCCTATCCCCATAACCCAATAACCCCTCCTATCCTTTTTGCTCACTAAGGGCAATTTATCATGGCCAATCCACCTAACCTGCTTGTCTTTGGACTGTGGGAGGAAACCGGAGCACCCGGAGGAAACCCACGCACACACGGGGAGAACGTGCAGACTCCACACAGACAGTGACCCAAGCATGGGATGCCCACATCCCATGAATGAGTTTAAAGAAACAGTTCCTACAATGCAGACATCCATCAATACTCATTACTGTCTAAGACAGATATTAAAAATGCAAAGTACTGGATGCTAAAATAATGGCTGCCACAAACAGATATAACCAAAACCTTCTGGAAATACACAATCATTGAAGAATTTCAAGGCTGAAAAGCCACTTGAGAGAGATTGCAAATGTGCAAGAAATTCTTCAGCAGAGGAAACAAATTGAAAGATGCACTATTTTCCCACTCTTTTGGAGTAAGTGTGTCACTCAGTTTGCGAATTCAACTCAACCAACCAGTAAACCCAGATGTCAAAATAATTGCAATATCTTCAACACCTGACTACTCCCAAGAAACCAGTTAACCTAAATAGGCCACAGGATTTGAAATCGAAGTTAAAATTGATGAACACTTAACCATATAACGTTCTGCATTTTTGCAATCGGACCCTAACTCCCTGTATTTCTGATGTGTGTGTGTATTCTTGTCGGTGTGCGCGGATGTGAGTGTCCGCTTGTAAGTGTGTGAGTTTCTGTAAGTCCGCATCTGTGCACATGTGTGAGTGTGCGCGCAAGTGTGTGTGTGTGTGCTTGTGGGTGCGCGCGCATGTGAGTGCACATGTGTGTGTGTGTGTGTGAGTTTGTGTATGTGCGTGTCTGTGAACATATGTGAGTGTGTGTGTGTGAGAGCGTGTGTGTGCATATTTGGGTAAGAATAACTGCATGATGGCCACATGATTGATGTCATGACGTGTGTTTGCATTGTTCTTGGGTTTAGTCATGAATAAATATGCTCAACAAAACCTTGCTTGATTGGTTCCCTCTTTCTTCCATCTTAAATAGTTAAATACATTCTGATTTGGAAAAGAGATCACCTCATGAAAAATAGACTTAAATGTTTGATGTGACCAGCTACGGAGGTTGACTAGAGGGGTGCCCTTTCGCCCCATCTCACCTGGTCGTAACAAATCAAACCAAGCTGACTTAGACATATATCATTGTTCCCATGTCTGCGGTCAATGCCCTGAAATTCCTTACTGAATCCCATAGTGAGAAAAATATCAGCACAGGATGGACACATTTTACGATGGAGAAAATCCATCGACTCCATCTTAGGACAACTAGGGATGGGCAGTCACAGTGCTTACTCAGTACCACATAGATAGTTAAGAGTCAACAATGTTGACGGACTGGATTCACATGTTGGCCAGGCCAGGTAGGGATGACAGATTTTCTTCCTGAAAGAACATTGGGGAACCAGCTTCATAATCTGATACCAGGGGCTGGATTTTCTGCACCCTGGCGCAGGAAGAACGGCCGGTACTGGGGCGGAGAATCCACTTTGACGCGGAAATTGGACCGGCGCCGGTTCGCCGATTGTCCGGGCACCAAAACGCGGCTTCACCGGGCACCGCCGAGGGCCATTGCCAGAGTCCCGCTCCGACATTCTCCACCCCTGCCCAGCTGAAGTCCCGATGGCGTGGAACTTAGCTGGTCCAGTCGGCCTGGATACTCACATGACGGCTGTGGACTCAGTCGTCAGATCGGAGCCCAGGGGGGCCTTATAGGCGGCCATGGGGATGATTGTGCGGGATTTGAGGGGCGTGGCCGTTCGGTGGGTCTTCTTTGTGGGTCTACCTCCACGGTCTGAGTCCGCCATGCACATGCGCAGCCTCTGACTAGGACATGCGGGGGCCCGTATCTGCAGCAACAACTGCGAGATATACTCTGGGTCCCTGCTAGACCCCTACAGGGCTATGTATTCGTGTCCCTTTAATCTAGGATTTTCAGGAGTGAAAGGAGGAAAGTTTAAGGGAGATGTGCGTGGAAAGTTTTTTACGCAGAGGGTGGTGGGTGCCTGGAACGCTTTGCCAGCGGAGGTGGTAGAGGTGGGCACGATAGCATCATTTAAGATGCATCTAGACAGATATATGAACGGGCGTCGAACAGAGGGAAGTAGATCCTTGGAAAATAGAAGACAGGTTTAGATAAAGGATCTGGATCGGCGCAGGCTGGGAGGGCCGAAGGGCCTGTGCCTGTGCTGTAATTTTCTTTGTTCTCTTTGTTCTTTGTTTTGACGCCGGCATGGGGCATCGTCCCAAAAACGGAGAATCCAGCCCCAGACTTTTATACAGAATGCAAATTCTCAAATTATTACGGAATTTGAACTGATATTCTGGGGATAATTCAACAAGGTCTGAGGATTACGTCAATCAGATTGCCGCTACACTTGTGTGTACACTCAACCTTAACCTCATCTGCATCTGTCCATTGCAGCATTGGTATGAGTGACAGTAACACTGGCCTGGTGGAGATCTGGTCATGTCTTCACACAATGCTCTGTGGAATAGATAAAGAACAGATCCAGCAACTCATAATTGGGCATCCAAGAGGTTCTGTGGACTTTCTGCTGCATTTGATGAGTATTCCACCCCAATCTGTAACCTCGTGACCCAGCATATCCCCCTTTTCTCTGGTCCCATCAATCAAAATAAAGAGCTTTGAGTGAGCAGTGCAAGAGAGCATTTTCGGGGTACCATACTTGTAAATGAGCTGACAGCCTGACGAAACGACAAAAGGTGAATTGCATACTTGCTAAACAGCAGAATCAATGTTCTATAGACAGCTAGGCAATCCCACAAATAGCGGATGATGTTCAAGTTGTGTCAGTTAGAAATGGTGATGTACAATAAGCAATTAACGGGAGGAAGGATCTCCAAGAGCATCCCGACTCTATATGGTGGAGGAGCCCGACATGTGGATACAAAATGTGACACAAAAGCATTCACAACAATCTTAAAAGTGAAAGGTTGACCTCCCCATGGCCCCAACAGGACAGGTGCGGGTCTCAAGCTGCTTCAATTCACTCCATGTAATATTAAGAAACAGCAGAATGTAGTCGAGAAACCAAAGGCTACAGGCATTGACAATATAGCAACTATATGGCTGAAGACATGTTCTGAAGAACTTGCTATGCCTCTAGCATAGCTGTTTCAGTGCAGCTACATACTGACATATCTTCATCAATGTTCTCTTGTAAAGAGCTAAAGCAATGAATACCCAGAAGGCATTCAACAACGTGCCGCACAAAAGGCTGCTGCATAAGATAAAAGTGCATGGTGTCACAGGTAATGTTTTAGCACGGATAGAGGATTGGTTAACTGACAGAAAGCAAAGAGAAGGGATTAATGGGTATTTTTCTGGTTGACGATCAGTGGCTAGTGGTGTGCCTCAGGATCCGCAATTGTTTACAATTTACATGGGTGATCTGGAATTGGGGACCAAGTGTAATATGTCAAAGTTCGCAGATGACACTAAGATGAGTAGCAGAGCAAAGTGTGCAGGGGACACTGAAAGTCTGCAGGGGATATAGATAGTTTAAGTGAGTGGGCAAGGGTCTAGCAGATGGTGTACAATGTTGGTAAATGTGAAGTCATCCATTTTGGTAGGAAGAACAGCAAAATCGACTATCACTTAAATGGTAAAAAATTGCAGCATGCTGCTGTGCAGAGGGACCTGGGTGTCCTTATGCATGAATCGCGAAATGTTGGGTCGCAGGTGCAGCAAGTAATTAAGAAGCAAATCGAATTTTGTTCTTCATTGCTGGAAGGATGGAGTTTAAAAGCAGGGAGGTTATGTTGCAGCTGTATAGGGTGCTGGTGAGGTCACGCCTGGATTACTGTGTACAGTTTTGGTCTCCTTCCTTGAGAAAGGATGTACTGGCACTGGAGGGTGTGCAGAGGAGATTCACTTGGTTGAACCCAGAGTTGAGAGGATTGGCTATGAGGAGAGACTAAGTAGACTGGGACTACATTGGAATTTAGAATGAGGGGAGGATCTTATAGAAACATATAAAGTGATGAAGGGAATAGATAGGATCGAAGCAGGGAGGTTGTTTCCACTGGGGGGGGGCGGTGGGGGGTGAAACTAGAACTAAAACATAGCCTCAAAATAAGGGGGGACAGATTTAGAACTGAGTCAGGAGGAACTTCTTCACCCAAAGGGTCATGAATCTGTGGAATTCCCTGCCCAGTGAAGCAGTTGAGGCTCCTTCATTTCATGTTTTTAAGACAAAGGCAGATAGATTTTGAACAGTAAAGGAACAAAAGGTTATGGTGAGCGGGCAGGTAAGTGGAGCTGAGTCATGATCTTATTGGATGGTGGGGCAAGCTCGTGGGGCCAGATGGTCTACTCCTGCTCCTATTTCTTATGTTCTTATGTTAAATCCAATCGAGTCAAGTACCATTGTGACAGATCATCAACGATGGAAAGTATCAACAACAGTTTTTTCAAACATCATTTGCTCACTAATAACCTGTTATTACAGTTCAATCTCCATCAGGAACACTCAGCTCCAGATGATGACCTCAGTCCCGACAAGCACATTGGAAAAAAACTCATTCACGAGATGTGGGCATTGCCGGCTGGGACAGCATTTATTACCCATCCCTAATTGCCCTTGAGCTGTTGAATTGCCATTGCCTTTGAATTGAGGCCATTCTAGAAGGTACTGAAGAGTCAACCACATTGCTGGGGTCTATGGTAGTGGGATTTGAACTGGGGTCCCCAGAGCATTACCCTGGGTCTGTATTACTAGCTCAGTGATATATATTCTGAAATCCAGAGATGTGGGGCGAAATTCTCCCCCAACGGCGGGATGCCCGCCGACTGGCGCCAAAGCCGGCGCAAATCAGACGGGCATCGCGCCGGCAAAAAGGTGCGGAAGTCTCCGCATCTTTGGCGGCCTAGCCCCAACATTGAGGGGCTAGGCCGACGCCGGAGGGATTTCCGCCCCGCCAGCTGGCGGAAATGGCGTTTGTTGCCCCGCCAGCTGGCGCGGAAATGCGGCGCATGCGCGGGAGCGTCAGCGGCCGCCGAAAGTTTCCCGCGCATGCGCGGGAGCGTCAGCGGCCGCCGAAAGTTTCCCGCGCATGCGCAGTGGGGAGAGTCTCTTCCGCCTCCGCCATGGTGGAGGCCGTAGCGGAGGCGGAAGGGAAAGAGTGCCCCCATGGCACAGGCCCGCCCGCGGATCGGTGGGCCCCGATCGCGGGCCAGGCCACCGTGGGGGCACCCCCCGGGGTCAGATCGCCCCGCGCCCCCCCCCAGGACCCCGGAGCCCGCCCACGCTGCCTGGTCCCGCCGGTAAATACCAGGTTTGATTTACGTCGGCGGGACAGGCAGTTTCTGGGCGGGACTTCGGCCCATCCGGGCCGGAGAATCCAGCGGGGGGTCCCGCCAACCGGCGCGGCTGGATTCCCGCCCCCGCCCAATCTCCGGGAGCGGAGACTTCGGCGGGGGCGGGGGCGGGATTCACGGCGGCCAACGGCCATTCTCCGACCCGGCGGGGGGTCGGAGAATGACGCCCGAGGTGAGAGTGACTGATTTTAACTTCAAGACAGAGTGTGGCACCAAGTCCTCTGAAACAAATAACGTTTCCAGTAGCTCGAGTCAAAACTAGAGATCCAGAATATTGCTGCTGGGGTTCTTGCATATTGTTAAGGCCCAACTATCTTCAGCTGTTTCAATAATTACTGCTTTCATCGTAAGATCAGAAGTGGGAATGTTTGCTGATGATGGCATGGGGTTGTGGACAGGAGGGAGTTTAATTTAAAAGATCTTTGATTTCTCCCATTGCCACCCATCCAGAAACAGAAAAGTGCTTTTGGTTTTTGATTTCCCTCTTTATCAGCCGTGGCTTATTTCACCAAGGCTCCCAGTTTTGGTACATTGCAATTCTGTTAATAGGCCACAGCAAACTCAGGATAGGGTGAATTAAAAGGGGCTAGGTTATTTCATACAAACTCAAAATGCGGGTGGGGTGTATCTACGGTACAATCACACGATGAGAAAAGATTATGGAAGTAATGAGGTAGTGGGCAAAGACCATAGCTAAAGTAAGTATCGTGTTTTGCAGGATTCCAGAGTCCAGAATCAAAGTCTAATGGAGCATTCCTTCAGAGAGGCTGGAGCTGATGCTGGGTAACCCACTTTCCCAAGAGTGATGTCTTCAATGATGGGAGAATATTTAATGAGAGATGTTAAGAGCTTCGGTGCTGTGGCCATATGAGACCTCCTGGAGTATATTGTGTGCTGGGAAAGGAGCTGTGAAGGAGCAAAGGAAAATCAGCCACTCAGTTGAGCCAGAAAAGGTTTGGGGATGCAAAAATCAGTCTGGTGTTTGATGTTCTGAAGTTCCACAGCAGAATGGAAGTGAGGTGGTATACCTCACTAAAGTGACAGTAGCTTTGCATTTAGTGTAATGTTCCTGGATTATTCATATTTAAATATGCAGAGGGGGTTATGCCTGGAAAAATTTTATTTGTATGGATAACCAAGTAGGAAATCTTTTGGGAAGAATGTTTTGTAAGGCTAATTTTCACAGTGTAAATGTAATCTTCTCTGTTTAAGTTTTCTTTTCTTATAAAATGTGTTAATTTAATATTTAAAATCCCCCAAAATGTTACTGCAATTTGTCACTTTTAAATTCAGTAAACATGTCTTCTTGTGGTCAAAATACAAAGAAATACAAAAAGAAAAGTTCATTTAATAGAATCATATCACAAATTCTATGATCTCAACTCTTCTTTTTGTATCGCCTTTGTATTTTGAGCACAAGACTTGTTTGCTGAAGAGTTGATAAGCGTTGTGATAAATGGGCCAAGTTCCCCTTCGGAATTTGGTTTGTGTGCCAATTAACATCTGCCAGATCATAACAGATCATAACACATCTCCCTAAAATTGATTCCCGTGAGGTAGACATGCATCAAATTATGTAATATTTTATCAATGCAGGTTGGGGTTTATATTTTAACGTGTGATAAAGAAAAATACAGAATTTTCAGTTCAGTGACTTTCACACCGACTGGACCATCTCATTGTCTTATTGTCCACAGGTACAGCTGAAGCTCCCCCAGCTCAAACGCATTTCAACATGTCAAAAGAATGATCTAAAAACTAGAGATATCTCTGAACTGGAGACGCAAAGATCTGTCAGATTGGGAATTCATACTCACTATTATTCTTCAACTGGGCAAGTTCCATCTTCAAATCGGTTTCTGACATCTTCATTTCGCCAATTATCTGTGTGACTGAAATGGAGAAAGGCTTTGACTCACACATGAGCTTGTACGTCATTATCTCCTCCTGTCCCTCATGGGGAAAATCACATGCCAACCTTTACTTTTCAACTCAAATTCAATTTCCCCTTCTTTCCCCATCTCTGCATGGATTGTTGCACATCATCTCTTCCATGTACATCTCCAGTCGATTAGGGAGGGCTCAGACATGGTTAATCCCAGGGATCAGAGCTGAGCCAAGGTCCACTTTTGTTCTTGGTTTGCTGAGTTGAAATTTAACAAGGCCCAATCCCACAAAGACTGAATTTAGAATGCACAATGCAGAAGGAGGCCATTAGGCCCATCGAGTCTGCACTGGCCCTTGGAAAGAGCACCCTACTTAAGCCATGCCTCCACCCTATTCCCGTAACCCAGTCACCCCATCTAACCTTTTGGACACTAAGGCGAAATTTAGCATGGCCATTCCATCTAAGCTGTACATCTTTGGGCTTTGGGAGGAAACCAGAGCACCCAGAGGAAATCAACACAGACACGGAGATAAAAGGCAAACTCCACACAGACAGTCACCCAAGGCCGGATTGAACTCGGGTCCCTGGAACTGTGAGGCAGCAGTTCTAACCACTGTGCCACCGTGCCTCCCATTAACCTGGGTCTCTGGATTACTAACTCAGTCAGATAAATGCTGAATTCTAGAACTGTGGTGAGAGAGACTGATTTTGACTCCAAGACAGAAGAGCACCACGGGCTCTGAAAAAGAAGTTACAGCTAACTTCTCCAGAAGCTGCAGTCCCATCTAGAGATTCAGAACATTGCTGCTGGAGTGCTTCAACGCATTGTTACGGCCCAACTATCTTCAGCTGTTTCAATAATGACTTCCTTCATCATGAGATCAGGGGCGAGATTCTCTGACCCCCCGCCGGGTCGGAGAATCGCCGGGGCCTGGCGTGAATCCCGCCCCCGCCGGTTGCCGAATTCTCCACCACCGGATATTCGGCGCGGGCGGGAATCGCGCTGCGCCGATTGGCGGGCCACCCCCCGCGATTCTCTGGACCGGATGGGCCGCAGTCCCGCCGCTAAAATGCCTGTCCCACCGGCATAAATTAAACCACCTACCTTACCGGCGGGACAAGGCGGCGCGGGCGGGCTCCGGGGTCCTGGGGGGGGGGGCGCGGGGCGATCTGGCCCCGGGGGGTGCCCCCACGGTGGCCTGGCCCGCGATCGGGGCCCACCGATCCGCGGGCGGGCCTGTGCCGTGGGGGCACTCTTTCCCTTCCACGTTCGCCACGGTCTCCACCATGGGGGAGGCGGAAGAGTCTCACTCCACTGCGCATGCGCGGGAATGCCGTCAGCAGCCACTAACGCTCCCGCGCATGCGCCGCTCGGAGATGTCATTTCCGCGCCAGCTGGCGGGGCACCAAATGCCTTTTCCGCCAGCTGGCAGGGCGAAAATTCGTCCGGCGCCGACCTAGCCCCTTAAGGTTGGGGCTCGGCCCCCAAAGATGCAAAGCATTCCGCACCTTTGGGGCGGCGCGATGCCCGACTGATTTGTGCCGTTTTGGGCGCCAGTCGGCGGACATCGCGCCGTTTCCGGAGAATTTCGCCCCTGAAGTGGGCATATTTGCTGATGTTGGCATGGTGTTGTGGACAGGACGGAATTTAATTCAAAGGAACTTTGATTTCTCCCCTCGCCACCCATCCATAAACAGAAGAGTGCTTTTGGTTTTTGATTTCCCTCTTTATCAGCCGTGGCTTATTTCACCAAGGCTCCCAGCTTTAATGCACTGCTATTCTCAGCAAACTCGAGACAGGGTGAATTAAAAGGGGTTAGGTTATTTTGTACAAACTCAAAATGTTGGTGAAGTGTCGCTACGGTGCACTCACACAATAAGAAAAGGATATGGAAATAAAGAGGTAGTGGGCAGAGACCACAACCAACGTAAGAATAATGTTTTGCAGGATTCCAGAGTCCAGAATCAAAGTCCAATGGTGTATTCCTTCAGAGAGGCTGAAGCTGAGTAACTTTTCCAAGAGTGATGACCTCAACGATGGGAGTATACTTAAAGAGAGATGTTAAAGAGAGGAGCGGCTTCAGGACATTTTGTGGGGGAGAGGTTGAACAGCCCGCTGTCGTGGTACACATAGGCACCAACGATATAGGTAAAAAAACGGGACGAGGTCCTACAAGCTGAATTCAGGGAGTTAGGAGTTAAACTAAAAAGTAGGACCTCAAAGGTAGTAATCTCAGAATTGCTACCAGTGCCACGAGCTAGTCAGAGTAGGAATGTCAGGATAGATAGGATGAATGCGTGGCTCGAGAGATGGTGCAAGAGGGAGGGATTCAAATTCCTGGGGCATTGGAACCGGTTCTGGGGGAGGTGGGACCAGTACAAACCGGACGGTCTGCACCTGGGAAGGACTGGAACCGATGTCCTGGGGGGGGGGGGGTGTTTGTTGAGCTGTTGGGGAGAGTTTAAACTAATGTGGCAGGGGGAAAGTATAAGGCAGAGAAGCCATAGTCAAAAATCAAAAAGGGCGACAGTACAAGGTACAGTTACTGAGGGGAGCTCAGTGAATAGGACCAGGAATACTCAAAGGAATAAAACAGGAAGTGAAAACATTAATGGTAAGTGACGCGGCAGGTTGTTACATGAAGATATGGGTTCAACGACAAGGAAAATTAGGAGAAAGGTTAAGAGGAAATATAACTTAGGAGAGGTTACTGATCGAGGTGTTAAGATTCAGAACAGAGGTAAAAAAGGCAACATAAGTGTACTTTACCTGAATGCTCATAGTATTCGGAATAAGGTAAATGAGTTGATGGCGCAAATCATCGTGAATGACTATGATTTAGTGGCCATTACTGAAACATGGTTAAAGGATGGTCACGACTGGGAGTTAAATATCCAAGGGTCTGAAACTATTCGGAAGGACAGAGTGGATGGTAAGGGAGGTGGTGTAGCTCTGTTATTTAAGGATGACATTCGGGCAACAGTAAGGGATGACACCGGTGCTATGGAGGATAAGGTTGAATCCATTTGGGTGGGAATTAGAAATAGTAAGGCGAAAAAGTCACTGATAGGAGTAGTCTATAGGCCACCAAATAGTAACATTATGGTGGGGCAGGCAATAAACAAATAAATAACTGATGCATGTAGAAATGGTACAGCAGTTATCATGCGGGATTTTAATCTACATGTCGATTGGTTTAACCAGGTCAGTCAAGGCAGCATTGAGGTGGAGTTTATCGAATGTATCCGTGATAGTTTCCTAGAATAGTATGTAATGGAACCTACGAGGGAATAAACGGCCCTAGATCTGGTCCTGTGTAATGACACAGGATTGATTAATGATCTCATAGTTAGGGATCCTCTCGGAAGGAGCGATCACAATATGGTGGAATTTAAAAAGATGGAGGGTGAGAAGGTAAAATCAAACACTAGTGTTTTGTGCTTAAACAAAGGAGATTACAATGGGATGAGAGAAGAACTAGCTAAGGTGGACTGGGAGCAAAGACTTTATGGTGAAATAGTTGAGGAACAGTGGAGAACCTTCCAAGGGATTTTTCACAGTGCTCAGCAAAGGTTTATACCAACAAAAAGGAAGGACGGTAGAAAGAGGGAACATCGACCGTGGATATCTAAGGAAATAAGGGAGAGTATCAAATTGAAGGAAAAAGCATACAAAGTAGCAAAGATTAGTGGGAGACTAGAGGACTGGGAACTCTTTATGGGGCAACAGAAAGCTACTAAAAAAGCTATAAAGAAGAGTGAGATAGATTATGAGAGTAAACTTGCTCAGAATATAAAAAAAGATAGTAAAAGTTTCCACAAATATAAAAGACAAAAAAGAGTGGCTAACATAAATATTGGTCCTTTAGAGGATGAGAAGGGAGATTTAATAATGGGAGATGAGGAAATGGCTGAGGACTGAACAGGTTTTTTGGGTCGGTCTTCACAATGGAAGACACAAATAACATGCCAGTGACTGATGGAAATGAGGCTATGACAGGTGAGGACCTTGAGAGGATTGTTATCACCAAGGAGGTAGTGATGGGCAAGCGAATGGGGCTAAAGGTAGACACGTCTCCTGGCCCTGATGGAATGCATCCCAGAGTGCTAAAAGAGATAGCTAGGGAAATTGCAAATGCACTAGTGATAATTTACCAAAATTCACTAGACTCTGGGGTGGTCCCGGCGGATTGGAAATGAGCAAACGTGACACCACTGTTTAAAAAAGGAGGTAGGCAGAAAGCGGGTAATTATAGGCCAGTGAGCTTAACTTCGGTAGTAGGGAAGATGCTGGAATCTATCATCAAGGAAGAAATAGCGAGGCATCTGGATGGAAATTGTCCCATTGGGCAGACGCAGCATGGGTTCATAAAGGGCAGGACATGCCTAACTAATTTAGTGGAATTTTTTGAGGACATTACCAGTGCAGTAGATAACGGGGAGCCAATGGATGTGGTATATCTGGATTTCCAGAAAGCCTTTGACAAGGTGCCACACGAAAGGTTGCTGCATAAGATAAAGATGCATGGCATTAAGGGGAAAGTAGTAGCATGGATAGAGGATTGGTTAATTTATAGAAAGCAAAGAGTGGGGATTAATGGGTGTTTCTCTGGTTGGCAATCAGTAGCTAGTGGTGTCCCTCAGGGATCAGTGTTGGGCCCACAACTGTTCACAATTTACTTAGATGATTTGGAGTTGGGGACCAAGGGCAATGTGTCCAAGTTTGCAGACGACACTAAGATAAGTGGTAAAGCAAAAAGTGCAGAGGATACTGGAAGTCTGCAGAGGGATTTGGATAGGCAAAGTGAATAGGCTAGGGTCTGGCAGATGGAATACAATATTGACAAATGTGAGGTTATCCATTTTGGTTGGAATAACAGCAAAAGGTAATATTATTTAAATGATAAAATATTAAAACATGCTGCTGTGCAGAGAGACCTGGTTGTGCATGAGTCGCAAAACGTTGGTTCACAGGTACAACAGGTGATTAAGAAGGCAAATGGAATTTTGTCCTTCATTTGCAGAGGGATGGAGTTTAAGACTAGGGAGGTTATGCTGCAATTGTATAAGGTGTTAGTGAGGCCACACCTGGAGTATTGTGTTCAGTTTTGGTCTCCTTACTTGAGAAAGGACGTACTGGCACTGGAGAGTGTGCAGAGGAGATTCACTAGGTTAATCCCAGCGCTGAAACGGGTGGATTATGAGGAGAGGTTGAGTAGACTGGGACTGTACTCGTTGGAATTTAGAAGGATGAGGGGGGATCTTATAGAAACACATAAAATTATGAAGGGAATAGATAGGATAGATGCGGGCAGGTTGTTTCCACTGGCGGGTGAAAGCAGAACTAGGGGGCATAGCCTCAAAATAAGGGGAAGTAGATTTAGGAATGAGTTTAGGAGGAACTTCTTCACCCAAAGGGTTGTGAATCTATGGAATTCCTTGCCCAGTGAAGCAGTAGAGGCTCCTTCATTAAATGTTTTTAAGATAAAGATAGATAGTTTTTTGAAGAATAAAGGGATTAGGGGTTATGGTGTTCAGGCCGGAAAGTGGAGCTGAGTCCACAAAAGATCAGCCATGATCTCATTGAATGGCGGAGCAGGCACGAGGGGCAGGGGGCCTACTCCTGCTTCTAGATCTTATGTTCTTAAGAGCTCAGGTGCTGTGGCCATATGGAACCTCCTGAAGTGCTGTTCTGTGCTAGGGAAACAGCTATGAAGAAGCTAAGGAAAATCAGCCACTTAGTTAAGCCAAAAAAGTCTTGGGGATGCAAAAATTAGACTGGTGACTGAAGTCCACAATTTCACAGCAGAGTGGTATTGGGTGGTTTGCCTCACTAAAATGAGAGCAGCTTTGCGTTTGGTGTAACGGTCCTGGATTTTTGATACTTAAATACACAGAGGGGGTTGTGCCTGCAGATGTTTATTTGTGTGCCTAATCAAGTAGGAAATCTTTTGGGGAGAATGTTTTGTAAGTTTATTTTCATTGTATAAATCCCACAAAGTGTTAGTTTCTGTAATTAAAAGCAAATTACTGCGGATGCTGGAGTCTGAAACGCAAGAGAAAATGCTGGAAAATCTGAGCAGATCTGGCAGCATCTGTACAGAGAGAAACGAGCTAACGTTTCAAGTCCAATAACTCTTTTTCAAAGCTAACATACTGAGAAAGTGGGAAATATTTATACTGTGGGTAGAGAATGAAAGATGAGTCATAGCCACAGAAACCATGGGAAACCGGGTGCTAATGGCCACAGAAACCACGGGAAAGGAGTGCTAATGGCCATCCCCAGAGAGAACATAAGATGTGAAAGGCCAAACAGCAGAAAAACTAACATTCGAGGGTGAACTGTGATAGATGTAGACATGGGGGAGGGGAAGGGGAAAGCAAAGAGGAGAAAGGGTAAGGAAAGGTGGATAAGATGGGGCCGGGGGGGGGGGGTTAAATATATATTAAGAAACACAAGAAAGAAAGAAATGGTAAAAGACAGTTAAAATGAAATGGGATGAGAACAAATGGGTCGAGGTGGGGTAGAGCTAATCATCTGATGTTGTTGAATATGATGTTGAGACCGGAATGCTGTAGCGTGACTAACCGGAAGATGAGATGTTGTTCCTCCAGTTTGTGTTGAGCTTCACTGTAACATTGCAGCAGGCCAAGAACAGACATGTGGGCAAGGGAGCAGGGTCTTTTGTTAAAATGGCAAGCAAGCAAGGATTCTATGGGAAGCAACAGATGAAATTGCAGAGCCGTGGCAATGATCTTTTCGTCCTCACTGTCAACAGGGGTGGTACCAGGGAATTGGAGAGTGGCGAATGTCGTACCCCTGTTCAAAAAAGGGACTAGGGATAACCCTGGGAATTATAGGCCAGTTTGTCTTACTTCGGTGGTAGGCAAAGTCATGGAAAGGGTACTGAAGGATAGGATTTCTGAGCATCTGGAAAGACACTGCTTGATTAGGGATAGTCAGCACGGATTTGTGAGGGGTAGGTCTTGCCTTACAAATCTTATTGAATTCTTTGAGGAAGTGACCAAGCATGTGGATGAAGGTAAAGCAGTGGATGTAGTGTACATGGATTTTAGTAAGGCATTTGATAAAGTTCCCCATGGTAGGCTTCTGCACAAAGTAAGGAGGCATGGGATAGTGGGAAATTTGGCCAGTTGGATAATGAACTGGCTAACCGATAGAAGTCAGAGAGTGGTGGTGGATGGCAAATATTCAGCCTGGATCCCAGTTACCAGTGGCGTACCGCAGGGATCAGTTCTGGGTCCTCTGCTGTTTGTGATTTTCATTAATGACTTGGATGAGGGAGTTGAAGGGTGGGTCAGTAAATTTGCAGACGATACGAAGATTAGTGGAGTTGTGGATAGTAAGGAGGGCTGTTGTCGACTGCAAAGAGACATAGATAGGATGCAGAGCTGGGCTGAGAAGTGGCAGATGGAGTTTAACCCTGAAAAGTGTGAGGTTGTCCATTTTGGAAGGACAAATATGAATGCGGAATACAGGGTTAATGGTAGAGTTCTTGGCAATGTGGCGGAGCAGAGAGATCTTGGGGTCTATGTTCATACATCTTTGAAAGTTGCCACTCAAGTGGATAGAGCTGTGAAGAAGGCCTATGGTGTGCTCGCGTTCATTAACAGAGGGATTGAGTTTAAGAGCCGTAAGGTGATGATGCAGCTGTACAAAACTTTGGTAAGGCCACATTTAGAGTACTGTGTACAGTTCTGGTCGCCTCATTTTAGGAAGGATGTGGAAGCTTTGGAAAAGGTGCAAAGAAGATTTACCAGGATGTTGCCTGGAATGGAGAGTAGGTCTTACGAGGAAAGGTTGAGGGTGCTAGGCCTTTTCTCATTAGAACGGAGAAGGATGAGGGGCGACTTGATAGAGGTTTATAAGATGATCAGGTGAATAGATAGAGTAGACAGTCAGAGACTTTTTCCCCGGGTGGAACAAACCATTACAAGGGGACATAAATTTAAGGTGAAAGGTGGAAGATATAGGAGGGATATCAGTGGTAGGTTCTTTACCCAGAGAGTAGTGGGGGCATGGAATGCACTGCCTGTGGAAGTAGTTGAGTCGGAAACATTAGGGACCTTCAAGCAGCTATTGGATAGGTACATGGATTACAGTAAAATTATAGTGTAGATTTATTTGTTCTCAAGGGCAGCACGGTAGCATTGTGGATAGCACAATGCTTCACAGCTCCAGGGTCCCAGGTTCGATTCCGGCTTGGGTCACTGTCTGTGCGGAGTCTGCACGTCCTCCCCGTGTCTGCGTGGGTTTCCTCCGGGTGCTCCGGTTTCCTCCCACAGTCCAAAGATGTGCGGGTTAGGTGAATTGGCCAATGATAAATTGCCCTTAATGTCCAAATTGCCCTTGGTGTTGGGTGGAAGTGTTGAGTTTGGGTAGGGTGCTCTTTCCAAGAGCCGGTGCAGACTCGAGGGGCCGAGTGGCCTCCTGCACTGTAAATTCAATGATAATCTATGATTAATCTAGGACAAAAATTCGGCACAACATCGTGGGCCGAAGGGCCTGTTCTGTGCTGTATTTTTCTATGTTCTATGTTCTATGTTCTATGTTCTTAACGGGAAGGTCAAGGTCCTGAATGCGCACAGACCGAAGATACTAGTGTCTTAAGCCCGTAGACAAAGGTTTAGAAATTTAAGGAAAGAACCTGGTCAAACATACATGGAGTTTGAAAGGATCAAACAGAGTAATTTTGATAGATGGATAAGGGCTTTGAAAATAGACCAAACATATGAAGCTCTCAGAGAAATTATACTTTTGGAGGAGTTTAAAAATTCAATTCCTGAAGTAGTGAGAGTTCATGTGGAAGAGCAGAGGGTTAAAACTGCGAGATTAGCAGCAGAAATGGCAGATGATTATGAATTAGTTCATAAATCAAAGTTTGATTTCCGACATCAGTTTCAGCCTGTGGGGGATAGAAACTGGGGAAAAGAGAAATATTCAAGTGGTAAAGGTATAGGGGATCTGATGGGAGATAATAAGGAGAGTGTACCTCAGATTTTTTTTTAAATCCAGGAGGGTGGAAGAGAAATTAAAAGTTTCAGGGGCGAGATTCTCCGACCCCCGCCGGGTCGGAGAATCGCCGGGGGCTGGCGTGAATCCCGCCCCCGCCGGTTGCCGAATTCTCCGGCACCGGAGATTTGGCGGGGGCCGGAATCGCGCCGCGCCGGTTGGCGGGCCCCCCCCCGCGATTCTCCGGCCCGGATGGACTGAAGTCCCGCTGCTAGAATGCCTGTCCCGCCGGCATGGATTAAACCACCTCTCTTACCGGCGGGACAAGGCAGCGCGGGCGGGCTCCAGGGTCCTGGGGGGGCGCGGGGCGATCTGGCCCGCGATCGGGGCCCACCGATCCGCGGGCGGGCCTGTGCCGTGGGGGCACTCTTTCCCTTCCGCCTTCGCCACGGTCTCCACCATGGCGGAGGCGGAAGAGACTCTCTCCACTGCGCATGCGCGGGAAACTGTCAGCGGCCGCTAACGCTCCCGCGCAAGCGCCACCCGGAGATGTCATTTCCCCGCCAGCTGGCAGGGCACCAAAGGCCTTTTCCGCCAGTTGGCGGGGCAGAAATCAGTCCAGCGCGGTCCTAGCCCCTCAAGGTTAGTGCTCGGCCCACCAAGATGCAGAGGATTACGCACCTTTGGGGCGGCACGATACCGGACTGATTTGCGCCGCTTTTGGCGCCGGTCAGCGGACGTTGCGCAGATACCGGAGAATTTCGCCCCAGATGTTTTTACTGTCATAAACTAGGCCATGTAAAGTCACAGTGTTGGGGTTGAAACAAAGCACTGGGAAGGCTGGTAAAACAGGATAAGCCAGTGGGGTTTGTTAAAGTGGTAAAGCAAAGCCCAAGTGAAGCGAAGGAGGTGCAAAAATTGTACAGCCTGATCAAGAGGTGATTGATAAGAAGATCCCAGATCTCTTTAAAGAATTTACTTGTGTGGGTAAAGTTTACTCATGTGTACCAGAAGGAGTATGTAAAGAAGTCAGAATATTAAAAGATACAGGAGCTAGTCAATCTTTAATGGTAAGAGATGAGGCGTTATGTACTTTGGGAGGAATATTGCCAGAAAAGGTGGTAATATGCGGAATTCAGGGTGAGAAGAGTAGAGTTCCATTCTATAAGGTAAGGTTGGAAAGTCCAGTGAAGAGTGGTGAAGTGATAGTAGGAGTAATAGAGACACTATCTTCTCCAGGAATACAGTTTATCTTGGGTAATGATATAGCTGGATCGCAGGTGGCAGTGATGCCGACTGTAGTTGATAAGCCAGTGGAAAATCAGACAACTGAAGTGTTGAAGGACGAATATCCTGGGATATTTCCGGATTGTGTAGTAACAAGGTCGCAAAGTCACAGGTTAAGACAAGAGGAGAATCAGAGAGTGAAGATGAAGTTGAAGTTCAATCTTCAGAAATTATTTCTTTTTTTTAAATATAAATTTAGTGTACCCAATTCATTTTTACCAATTAAGGGGCAATTTCCCATGGCCAATCCACCTACCCTGCACTTCTTTATGTTGGGGGGTGCAACCCACGCAAACACGGGGAGAATGTGCAAACTTCACACGGACAGTGACCCAGAGCCGGGATCGAACCTGGGATCTATGGGTATAGAGTGTTATGGGCCAAGTGCGGGCATCTGGGACTAGCTTAATGGTAAAAAACTGGGCGGCATGGACTGGTTGGGCCGAAGGGCCTGTTTCCATGCTGTAAACTTCTATGATTCTATGATTCTATGATCTCAGCGCCGTGAGGCGGCAATGCTCATCACTATGCCACCGTGGTGCCCTTCAGAAATAATTTTTGATCAGATGGTTGGAAAAGAACAAGAACAGGTGGAGGATGAGGCGGATAATTTTAGATCATGAAACTTGGCGGAGGAACAACAGAAAGATATAGAAATAAAACGGATGTATCAGAAAGCATACACGGAGGAGGAATCTGAGTGTGTACCAGAATGTTGTTACCTTAAAAATGATGTCTTGATGAGAAAATGGAGACCTTTACATATGCAGGTGGATGAAAAGTGGGCAGATGTTCATCAAGCAGTATTGCCGGTAGGTTATAGAAAGGAGGTGTTGCGAGTTGCACATGAGGTACCAGTGGGAGGTCATTTGGGAATAAGGAAAACTCAAGCTAAAATACAAAAACATTTTTATTGGCCTGGACTACATAAAGATGTAGTTAAATTTTGTTGATCATGTCACACATGTCAAGTGATTGGGAAACCTCAAGTGGTGATAAAACCAGCGCCCTTAATACCCATTCCAGCATTTGAGGAACCTTTTACAACGATCTTAATTGTTTGTGTAGGACCGCTTCCTAAAATAAAAAGTGGGAATGAATACCTTTTGAATACAATGGATGTGTCCACTAGGCCATGGATAGTCAGAGGCTTTTCCCCGGGGTAGAGGGGTCAATTACTAGTCGGCATAGGTTTAAGGTGAGAGGGGCAAGGTTTAGAGTAGATGTACGAGGCAAGTTTTTTACGCAGAGGGTAGAGGGTGCCTGGAACTCGCTACCGGAGGAGGTAGTGGAAGCAGGGACGATAGGGACATTTAAGGGGCATCTTGACAAATATATGAATAGGATGGGAATAGAAGGATACAGACCCAGGAAGTGTAGAAGATTGTAGTTTAGTCGGGCTGCATGGTCGGCACGGGCTTGGAGGGCCGAAGGGCCTGTTCCTGTGCTGTACTTTTCTTTGTTCTTTGTTCTTTGGTATATACCATCTGGAGTGACAGAAGCTGAAATCTCGCTTGTTCTTTCGGATAAAGATAACCAGATCACTTGACAATTTAAAAGTGCTACCTGTTTTCTGGAAATAATTCAAATGTACTGTTTTGGTAAAAGTTTTTTTTTGGTTTATTGGATGTTATCAAATTGAAACAGTTGAAAGGGAAGTCATTAAGTGTTATATATTGGAGAGAACTGTAGCTGTGTGGGGTATTTATGTTTGTAGTTGACAAAAATTTGTGTGTTTATAGAAATGTTAACTGAATTCGCAGAATGAACTTTGTCTTTGATTTAAAGGGCTTAAGGCCTCCATCGAATAACACCTGAAAGGTAGACCCTTATGCTCCTCATAACCAAAACTTATAAACAGTTGTTGGTCAGGTGAACTCCAAGATATACTTTAGTGTTTTCTAAACCCCTGGCCAATAACAATAGGCCCGGCTGCTGCTTGGGTGTCCCAGGTGGAATGGTACCGGCCTGTTCTGCCTGCTGCCCATCAGATGTGCCAGGGACAGGCGAGGGGTGAACAAGGCTGCGGTGTTCCTGCACCTCCCCTATGGGCATCATCGGCCCGTACCCCATCACCTCCGTCTCCCTCCATGTGCCAGATGGCCCCCGGGCTACTCCATGGGATTGGGGTGAGAGTGGAGCTAACCCCTGAGGCTCCCCACCACCTTGCACTGCCAGTCCGCGAGGCTCGCTCCCGTCCCGAGCAAGGTCTCGATGCTCACGATGTTGGAAAAGAGGGAGTGGACCACCTCCCTCTGAGACTACCCCACACTACCTGTGACTTTGCCACCTCCCTCTGGGTCTGTGCCATGTCAGCCAGTAACCGGTCAATACTGGTGACGCTCTCAGCCATGACCCACTTTTACTGGCCACACACAGGATCCGCTGCAATGTCCAGGTGTCCCTGGTACATGACTGCCTGTCAGAGGGCAACCCTGTCCCGGGCCTTGGCCACTGCATGCACAGAGTTCCCTAGGCCTTGGACATCTTGACCCATGGCCGATACCTTTGCACCCAAGGCCTCGACCTCAGATGCCACTGACGTGGTTTTACTGGGTTGCATTCATGGCCGCAGCATCTCCTGCTCCTGCACGCAGTTGGACTCCTCCAACTGCACCTGCAGGCGCTGGATGGTTGCCGACACCCCCTTTCAGAAGCCCGAAACCTTCCTGGGTGGCACCTAGCCGCTGGGGTCAGGCCGCCCTCTGACTGTCTGCTCCTTCTGAAGGATAGCTGTGGTCTTCGTGAGCAGGGCAGCCGGCCATGGCAGCCACGATAATTGTTGGCACGTAGTGCAGATTGAGTATTCGGTCACCCTCCGGGTGGGGAGGGAATGGTGTTTCGGGTCTGTCGGACGGCAGTTGGTGCCAGGGCCATGGTGCTGCCTATTCATCCTGGCTACCCTTAGGAGGTTGTGCAGTTTTTTCGGGCACTGTCCTGTCTTGGAGATGTGTCCCACAGCGCTCACAACCTCTTCCACCTACGCCCAGGCCCAGTGCATGGTGGCGGGTGGCAACCTCCTTCCCACTCCGGGGTACAGGGTTGCCTGACTCTCCTCCATGGCATCCAACAGGGTCTCAAGTTCATTGTCCATGAACTGGAGTCTGCTCTGCATGCTCTTTTCGACTGGGATGGGTGTGTGTGGGGAGCAGACTGCTCATATGCGTCTGCAGCTTGTCAGCCTCTTAAATGTCAATCCCGGCATGTCAAACACCATTTTTTATTGCAATCAATCTTGCCGGTGGCGCTCATTAATCATTGAAAATTGTTCCGGGAGCTGCCCCAATTTTGCTGTTGTAGAAGTCCACCGATTCTGTCCTGGCAACAACACCAAAAATCTAACACTTAGAATCCCACCCAGAATTTATATTCAGTGACTTTATTTGTTTTATTGTCCACAGATAGAGCTGAAACTCCCCCCGGCTCAAACGTATTTCAACACGTGTCCGGAGTGATTGTCAAAAGAATGATCTGAAAACTAGAGATATCTCTGAACTGGAGACGCAAAGATCTGTCAGATTGGGAATTCACACTCACCATTACTCTTCAATTCGGAAAGTTCCATCTTCAAATCGGTTTCTGACATCTTCATTTCGCCAATTACCTGTGTGACTGAAATGGAGAAAGGCTTCGACTCACGCATTAGCTTGTACGTCATTATCTCCTCCTGCCTCTCATGGGGAAAATCACATGGTCAGGCCAACCTTTACTTTTCAACTCAAATTCAATTTCCCCTTCTTTCCCCATCTCTGCATGGATTGTTGCGTACTTCCTCTTACATGTACATCACCTGTGGACTAGGGAGGGTTCAGACATGGTTAACCCCAGGGATCAGAGTTGGGTCAAGGTCCACTTTTCTTCCTGGGTTTGCTGAGTTGAAATTTAACAAGGCCCAATCCCAGAAAGACTGAAGACTCAAAATTAGGAGCTTGGCGCACAGTGAAGTAGGATGTAAAAGAGATAAGATAGACATGGGCAGGTGAGTGAAATGAGTATACAGGTAACGGAGATAATTTAATTTGGAGAAGTTTGCAATATGAGAGAAAGAAATTAGGAAATTGCAAAACTGTTATATTCACATTTGTTGGGGGTAAATTCCAGAGGATTACATCACACACAGCATAGATAGAAACTACTCAGCCCAATAAGTCCATGGCAGTGTGTATGTTGTACTCGAGTCTTCTCCCATCTTTTCACATCCAAATCATTGCAACCCTTTTGTTACAACCCTCATTAGATCCACGGGGATGATTCAATTTACCTCCCTGTGGAGTACCATCTCCCCCTGTGAGAAATGGAGGCCCAACAGTGGGGCTCATTAATTTCCTTCGACAAAAGCTGACCCAGGAAGGAGCTGGCAGCTCAGGATCGTCCCTGCTGGGACTTGGACTGTTGCTTTGTTGCTGTATTTCCGAGCTGTGAGTCGGAAATAAACTCCTCATTGACTACAATACCTTATGTCCCTTCTACATCCAATTCCTGTCTAAATTCCCTGAACTGCATCTATACTATTTGTATCAACCATTCCCTATGTCAACAAATTCATCATTCTAATCACTCTTTGGGTATAGCTAAATTTTATTCGTAATTGGAATATATAATTAAGAATAGGGTGACTGAACACTCAGATAAATTTCAGCTGATTAGAAAGCCAATATCAATTTGTAGAGAGTGGAAGATATCCAATAAACCATCTTGAAATATTTCTGAAGAAGGCGGTTGAGAGGGAAATTACTATGGTTATGATGCATGTGGAATTGCAGAAAGCATTCAATACGGTTTCAAATAAGACACTTTTGCTAATCCTAAAACTCAGAGACTTGACATCAGGGAATATACAGACAGTGGAAGGATTGTCAATGAAGAGAGACCTAGGGCTTCAAATACAATTCCTTGATGCTAAATAGGAGATTGAAAGGGTGGCACTTGGCACTTGACATTGCTGCTGACGGCGCTGAGGACCCGGGTTCGAATCCCGGCCCTGGGTCACTGTCCGTGTGGAGTTTGCACATTCTCCCCGTGTCTGCGTGGATTTCACCCCCACAACCCAAAGATGTGCAGGCTAGGTGGATTGGCCACACTAAGATTGCCCCTTAATTGGGGAAAAAAAATAATTGGGTACTCTAAATTTATTTTAAAAAAAGAAGATTATACAATCAGAGACAAACAAGAGAAAAAACAAGAAATAATAAATTGTATATTGGATTGGATTGTTGTCACGTATACTGAGGTACAGTGTACGTGACAAGATATTGTTCTCATGCAGCTGAAACAGATCATACCATACATGAAAAGAAAATACATAATAGGGCAAACATAACATACACAATGTAAATACATGGACACAGGCATCGGGTGAAGCATACAGGGGTGTAGTACTACTCAGTAGAGAAGATGTGTGAAGAGATCAGGTCAGTCTATAAAGAGGGTCGTTTTATAGTCTGGTAACGGCGGGAAAGAAGCTGCTTTTGAATCCGTCAGTGAGTGTTTTCAGACTTTTGTATTTCCTGCCCATGGAAGAAGTTGGAAGAGTGAGTAAGCTGAGTGGGAGGTGTAGACAGAGTCAATGGATGGGAGGCGGGTTCGTGTGATGGACTGGGTGATGTTCACGACTCTGTAGTCTCTGACGGTCTTGGGTCGAGCAGTTGCCATACCAGGCTGTGATGCAGCCCGATAGGATGCTTTCTATGGTGCACCTGTAAAAGTTGGTGAGAGTCAATATGGACATGCCAATTTTCCTTACTTGGAAAGTATTGGAGAAACCATTCTTGGAGATCTGTTTGTTATTTTGGACATCTATTAATGAAGGGACAGTAAAGTATAGAGATCATTCAGTGTAGTTTCACCAGGATAAAAGTGGGGATGGAAAGATTGATTTTTGAGAGATTTGGTCTGTTCCCATTGCATTTGAGAAAGCAATCAGAAAATTCAATAGAGGTCCTAAAAATTGTGTTTTAATGAGTAGAGCGAGAATATTTTCTAAGATTGGGGAGTAACATGTATCAATTTAAAGTAGTCGCTTAGAGAGTAGGGAGTGAGTGTAGAGTGAGGAAGGAGTGAGAGAGAGTGACAAGTGAGTAAGGAGAGTGTGGAGTGAGTGAAAATAAAAGGTAAGAGGTAAGGAGGAAGGATTTGTTAGCACAAGTGATCACTCGGAAAGTTTCTGGTGTAAGGAGTAATTCAGACAGAGCCCACTGCATCTTTTAAGTGAAAAATGGATGCTCGTTTTAAGCAGAGGTCTGGACAGGGCGATGGAAGAGGAGGGGAGGTGTGAATCGAGTCTGGATTGCTCTGGCAACTGACAGTTTGAGTTGACCGATCCTGTTCTGTTGCTTTGGTATTTCTATTGAGCCTACTCATTCTCTACTTCTGTAATGTCGTCCAGCCCTACAGCCCTCTGACTTACCTGCACTGCTCCAATTATCACCTCCAAAGCATACTTGAAGCTAATCACCACCATTGGTGACATTTGTTACGACACCCTGGATGAGAGCGCGGTCAATTCTAGCCCCACAGGCCCCAGAGTCCCAACACAAGTGAATAAGCAAATCACGAGGATAAGGTTTCCGAGATCTTTGGCCCATGACTCCTCCAATGACTTACAGGCACCAGATTTCTAAGTGAGACACAACAACTGTTTATTTAGAACAAAAGTAGAGATAAGACATGCAATAATTAGACTAGAATTACAGCCAGCTAATCTACTACTTCCCCCCGCCCCACTTTTACCCTCCCATCCTCTATCTAAACACGCACAAGACGGACACATGCAGAGGGATGGGGAGGAGAAAAATAAAAGAGGATTAATGTGAGATGGAAGATTTGTGCCCTTGCTTGGGATGTTTAAGTTGTTTTTCCAGCTGACTGTCCTTCTAGGACACAAAGTGATTTGGAACTATCGGTTGGATGGGTAATGAGAAACTTCTGGCTCGAACATTCAGTCCGAACCCCGAGACAGTGGGATTTCATAGATTTCATCGAATTTACAGTGCAGAAGGAGGCCATTCGGCCCATCGGGTCTGCACTGGCTCTTGGAAAGAGCACCCTACCCAAGGCCAACACCTCTACCCTATCACCATAACCCAGTAACCCCACCCAACACTGAGGGCAATTTTGGACACTAAGGGCAATTTATCTTGGCCAATCCACCTAACCTGCACATCTTTGGACTGTGGGAGGAAACCGGAGCACCCAGAGGAAACCCACTCACACACAGGGAGGACGTGCAGACTCCGCACAGACAGTGACCCAGCAGGGAATCAAACCCGGGACCCTGGAGCTGTGAAGCAACTGTGCTATCCACAATGCTACCGTGCTGCCCACTTTGGGGAGTCACTTTAACTCTTATTAACCAAGGTCTTCACTCGAAGAACCCACCTCACTTCTGTTTACTTCTGACTTGTTTCCAACTCCACCAGAACAACAAACAGCCTTTCCAACGAAAGAACAGAGCTTCCCACATGAGATTACAAGAAGGGTTTGTTAACTGGCCCTGCTTTCAGCTAGTGGCTGGATTGGATCCTTAAGATTCCTTGTCTCCCCTCAAACCCAACTCTCAGCTTTGCATCTTATTCTTACTTGGTGTACAGTCTCACTGGAATGTCTACCAGCTTGGAGAAACAAAGCCTCCAACCGGGGTGTTTGAGAAAGATTTACCCTTTTCTGGGGAGAGATGAATTCAAAAAAGCCTCCTTCAGCTCTGAGTTCAAAACAAAACTAAAATCCAGATGAAGCTTTCCTGTCCTTGGCAGAACATTCCGGAACAGTCAGCACCAGTCAGCATTGACTATCAGCCAAGAGCCGACAAAGTGAACAGCTTATTGCTCAACAGCCAAGTCCATCAAGATGAGTGATCACCGATGCTAGCACATCCTTCTGTTTTTTTTTTAAATTAAAGGTGAAGTCCATCTTAAAGGTTCAGGTCCAATTAATTAACATTGCTGAACTCTTCTTCCGCCGTCTTTGTCCCCGTGCTCACTTCTTTGGGCAGGATTCCTCCAGTTCTACAGATCCTTTCACCAGCCTCCACTACTCTCCTTCACCTGGACTGCACCCCCCTCCCCCGGCCGCTTACCTGCCCTTGATTTTTTAATTCAGAACTGTCGGCATGACCTTGACCGTCTCAATCTCTCTGCTCCTCTCACCCACTCTAATCTGTCACCCGGCTGCACTTCACTCACTCAGGTCCAACCCTGACTTTGTCACTGGACCCACCGACAAGGGTGGTACTGTTTCTGTCTGGCGTATTGACCTCGATCTCACAGAGGCTGAACGCCAACTCTCAGACACTTCCTCCTACCTCCCCCACGATAATGACCCCACCACCGAGCATCAAGCCATTGTTTCCAGGACTATCACTGGCCTCATTGCCTCTGGAGATCTTCCTTCCACAACTTATATCTTCAATCTCCCAACTCTGCGAACAGCCCACTTCTACCTCCTCTCTAAAATCCACAAACAGGACTGTCCCAGTAGGCCCATCGTGTCAGCCTGTTCCTGCGCCACCGGACTCATTTCTTCCTATCTTGACTCCATCCTCTCTCCTCTTATCCAGTCCAATCCCACCTACATTCGTCATTCTTCCGATGCCTTACATCACATCAAGAACTTCCAGTTCCTCGGCCCTAACCGCCGTCTCTTTACCACGGATGTTGAATCCTTCTTTCCCTCCATTTCCAACCAGAATAGTCTGATGACTCTCTGCTTCTAGCTCGAACAGAGGCCTGTACAATCCCCGTCCACCACTCTCCGCCACCTGGCTGAATTTGTTCTCTCACTGAACAATTTCCCCTTTAATATGTCTCATTTCCTCCAAACCAAAGGTGTGGCAGTGGGGACCCGCATGGGTCCCAGTTTGACCTGTCTCTTTATGGGGTGCGTGGAACATTCCTTGTTCCAGTCCTAGCCCAGTCCCATCCCACAACTCTTTTATCGGTTCATTGATGACTGTTTCAGTGCCACATGTTGCAGTCTGGACTTGGAAAAATTTATTAATTTTGCTTCCAATCTCCATCTCTCGATCACCTTCTCATGGTCCGTCTCCGACACTGATGTTAATAAGAGGGTGGCACTTGGGGAGCATTGTGGCCAATCTGGGGGTTAGGCATGTGTGGTTAGTAGGAAGCTACAGAGGTTGCTGGTAGTCCTGGTAAACGTTGATGCCCCGAATTGGGACGGCGTGGACTTTATGAGGTGCTGGGGAGGATTCCGGACCTGGACACTGATCGGTTGATTATGGGGGTGATTTCAATATGGTCCTGGACCCGTGTCTGGAGCGGTCAAGTCCAAACCTCGTCAAAGGTGTCGGCAATGTCTCGGGAGCTGAAGTGGGGGGGGGGGGGGGGGGTCATGGAGTGCATTGGGGGGGGGAGGGGGGGAGTGGACCCATGGAGGTTTGGGAGGCTGAGGGCGAAGGGGTTCTCGTACTTCTCCCATGTGCACCGGGTGTACTCCCAGATTAATTTTTTCATAATGGACAAGGCGCTGCTGGCAGGGGTGGCCGATTCGGGGTGCTTGGTGATTGTGGTTTCTGACCATGTGCCTCATCGGGTGGATTTGTGGGTGGTTCAGGGGGAGGCCCAACGGCCGCAGTGGAGGTTGGATGTGCGGCAGTTGGCGGACGAGGAGGTGTGCACGTGCGTGAGGGCTGCCATTCGGGGCTGTATGGAGTTTAACAACATGGGGAAGGTCACAGCCCCCATGTTGTGGGAGTCACTCAAGGCGGTAGTTAGGAGGGCAATTTATTTTGGTCTGGGCGCATAGGGAGAGGATGGAATGTGAGGAGAGAGCCAGGCTGGCAGGTGAGACTCTGAGGGTGGAGCGGAGGTACTCAGTGGCACCGGAGGAGGGTTTGTGGAAGGAGAGGCAGAGGCGCCAGATGGAGTTTGGGTTGATGTCTATGGGGAAGGTGGTGGGGCAGTAGCGGAGAGCCAGAGGGACAGTTTACGAGTATGAGGAGAAGGAGATTAGGATGCTGGTCCATCAGTTGAGGAAGCAAGCAGCAGCAAGGGAGATTCCCTGTCAACGGAAATCCCAGAAAGGTGGGTGCGAGGAGTTAAAGTTTTTGTCTATTTCTCCTGGACTGATTGCCCATTTGAAAGCTTGGAGTTGGTAGAGTTTCAGTGAAAGTTTGCTTTTCCTATATTCATCCTCTTAGTGGATCAGTTCCAAACAAATTGTTTATAATCAATAAACTTAGACAGTATTTACTAAATTGGTGTCTGAGCCTTTACCACATGGTTATGTCCCTGTCAAACCCAAACAATTTAAAAGGGCAATTTGGGTTACAGCATTTGGACGTGCACAGCTAAATTAAAACAAGTTTAAAATATCAAAAGACCCCTTTCAAAATGTTCACTAGCTTGGTGCTGCAGAGTTAATTTGTATGTGTTCCCCTCATGGCACAATTCAACTATTGGAAGCCAGTATCCTGAGATGTTTGGCAGCGTCACTTTAATTAGAAACACTGAGGAAATGAAGCTTGAAATAGGCTGAACAAAAATGCTGAAGATTGCTAATTTCTCATTTTTAATAGGTGCTGCAAATGCGAGACTCAATCCTGATAATGGCAAGTAGTTAGAATTTTCTTTTTGATAACAGTACTTATTTATTTATAATAGTGGAAGTGCTTTGCGCAGAGTCCAACTTCCATATCTCCTTTCACCATCACCACTTGCATGTCCCAGCTCCATTTTAGACCATCAAATATGCACGGTCCCTCCGAAAGGGCATTCTACCCAGATCCACTCCCCCCGCCCCATCCCTGTAAACCCACCCAATCTTTGGACAATGAGGGGAAATTTAACATGGCCAATCTATCTAACCTGCACATGTTTGGACGGTGGGGTGAAACCAGAACACCCAGAGGAAACCCATGCAGACCGGAGGAGAATGTGCAAACTCCACGCAGACAGTCACCCAAGGCCAGAATTGAACCAGGGTCCCTGGCGCTGTGAGGCAGTAGTGCTAACCACTGTGTTGTCCATTGGTGCATTACTCCTGCATTATTAATACATGTTCATTTATGCATATCTTTGAATTAACTTTGTGAACTGTCATTACCGAATACATAACGCCATGTTCCAAAGTTTAAAACAATTCGCAGAACTTACACAGTATAACTGCAGTTCCTAGAATCACCACCGACAGCAGGATGGAGAGACCCAGGGGAATGGAGATGACCAGAGGTGGACATTTTCCTCGGACAGGATCTGCTGATTGGACACCTTGTTCTGTAACGAGTATGAGAATGTTATCACTGAAAGGGGGAGAGGGACTCGTCTTGTTCAAAAGACGCCAAATCTTTCCTTATTTGCTCCTGGAGAGAAGTTCCTGGTGTTGCTGTCAACACTGGACCTTGTCATAGTATACACCAGTATATCATGGTGCAGACACACACATACTCATGGACACACAGCAAGACCAATCAACACACACAACACCACAGCCAATCACCAGTTTGAGCACACTCACCATAAAGACAGAGGGCATCAGTTTACCCGCTCATTCGGGATGCAGCCTCTCAGAAGGGCAGAGCTTACAGCTTACAGCACAGATCTTCACCATGTGCTGAGTGCATAGGCTGGTTAGGACAGGCATAGGTCTTTAGTTTAATCTAACATCGTGTTAACCCACAGTGAAAGTATGTTCAACAGTATCTAGCTTAATAAAATAGTGTTGTACTATTACAAGTGTTGGTAGCCTGTCTATGTTAGTGCTAAGGTAAACGCAGTTTCCACAGATCCAGAGTACCCAACACATCAGACATTTTTAAACTTTACATAGTTGAACAACATTTTTTCGATTAAAGAACTTTCCATAAGAGCGGCTTCAAGATCCAAAATGGACAGGAAACTGAAGTGAGGCAAGTTATGGAGAGTTACAAAAAGAACATACTAAATATAATTTACTCATTAATCTGCATCAGACAAGGAACAGAGGCTATTGTCCATCATACACCTCCTCCTAATCAATTCCTCAACATTTCACCGTCCCTCATCAGCATCTTTACTTCAAAATCCTCCTCACACATTTCAGTCAATAACATCTTCAAATTGATGGTCCCAGTTTTATTTTCTACCCCTCTGCTTTATCTCACTGTTTATTATTAATTTCACCATTAGTTAAAGGGATGGTCACGGGGGGCTTTCACTCGCTGTTTCGTCTAAAATCACTAATTCTAAAGTGGAATTTACCAACAAAACCTTTTCTCAACCAACGAGAAATTAATTCAGCTGAATTTGAATGAATTCCAGTGAATTACGAAGGACTGAATAACTGTACAATAATGATTGGGTCACTGATGTACCTGACTTCACGTTTTCCTGTTTTTCCCTGTCTCCTCTTGGTCGATCGATATTTTCATATGTATCATCCAGCTCCATGTTCTCAGCTGGGTGAACTTCTTGTCTCGAGAGGCAACTAGAGAAAAGAAACTCCTCACAGTTCAACTTCCTGCACATTTAACTTTTCATCTGAAAAGCCACAGCTATGAGATGATCAAGATAATTTAGCACTTCTGCTTTTTGACGATGCCACATACTTGTTCCTTTTCCCCTAGTCCTATTTCTGCTGTTGTTGACTTTAATATCCCTTCTTTAATTGGTTGTGAAAATACTTGCAGCTTAGTTTATCTGTACTTACATCTTCACAGAATTCTGGATTTGAATCTCCAGGTCATTTTTTTCATGCACGATCTTTCAACATCTTGCGAGTGTGTTTTCCCATTCCATTGAGTACACAATCCCATTCCACTGGTAATACGGGGAATCAAGATGTTGGGCATGATTTAATGGGAAAAAGCAGAGTGCAGCAGAGCCGGGAAATATTCCGCTGTCAAACGAGATTCTATTTTTTGGGGCCTTGGTAAGGAACTCCCACCAAGGCCGCACTTAATTTCCTGCACTCAGCTTGTCAGTGCAGGAAGCGCTGCGGCGCGAAAGATAAATGTTGCCTGTATCTCGCCACCCACCTCAGCATCCCCACCATGGCCTCCGTACCTGTTATGGGATCCTGGAGCCCCATGTCACCCACCTCATAAGGGCACGGTGCTAACTTGCCTCGAGGCAAGGTACTAACATGGATTGACGACTGGCTGTCAGGCAGAAGGCAGAGAGTTGGGATAAAAGGTTCTTTTTCGGAATGGCAACCGGTGACGAGTGGTGTCCCGCAGGGTTCAGTGTTGGGGCCACAGCTGTTCTCTTTATATATTAACGATCTAGATGACGGGACTGGGGGCATTCTGGCTAAGTTTGCCGATGATACAAAGATAGGTGGAGGGGCAGGTAGTATGGAGGAGGTGGGGAGGCTTCAGAAAGATTTAGACAGTTTAGGAGAGTGGTCCAAGAAATGGCTGATGAAATTCAACGTGGGCAAGTGCGAGGTCTTGCACTTTGGAAAAAAGAATAGAGGCATGGACTATTTTCTAAACGGTGACAAAATTCATAATGCTGAAGTGCAAAGGGACTTGGGAGTCCTAGTCCAGGATTCTCTAAAGGTAAACTTGCAGGTTGAGTCCGTAATTAAGAAAGCAAATGCAATGTTGTCATTCATCTCAAGAGGCTTGGAATATAAAAGCAGGGATGTACTTCTGAAGCTTTATAAAGCATTAGTTAGGCCCCATTTAGAATACTGTGAGCAATTTTGGGCCCCACACCTCAGGAAGGACATACTGGCACTGGAGCGGGTCCAGCGGAGATTCACACGGATGATCCCAGGAATGGTAGGCCTAACATACGATGAACGTCTGAGGATCCTGGGATTATATTCATTGGAGTTTAGGAGGTTGAGGGGAGATCTAATAGAAACTTACAAGATAATGAATGGCTTAGATAGGGTGAATGTAGGGAAGTTGTTTCCATTAGCAGGGGAGACTAGGACCCGGGGGCACAGCCTTAGAATAAAAGGGAGTCACTTTAGAACAGAGATGAGGAGAAATTACTTCAGCCAGAGAGTGGTGGGTCTGTGGAATTCATTGCCACAGAGGGCGGTGGAGGCCGGGACGTTGAGTGTCTTTAAGACAGAAGTTGCTAAATTCTTGATTTCTCGAGGAATTAAGGGCTATGGAGAGAGAGCGGGTAAATGGAGTTGAAATCCGCCATGATTGAATGGTGGAGTGGACTCGATGGGCCGAATGGCCTTACTTCCGTTCCTATGTCTTATGGTCTTATGGTCTTGTGGCACCCGCAGGCCTGATTCCTGGAACTGGCAACCTGGAACCTGAGCTCTGCCAGCATGGCACACTGGCAGTGCCTCTGCCAGCCTGGAATCGCCAGCATCTGCTGCTAACATTTTTAAGTGAGCTAACTGCTCACTTAAATATGGAAATCTGGATCACGCTCAGCGAGCATCACAAATCTTGCGAGGTTTAACGGCCTCGTCATGAAACCAAGTGGGGCGCGACGAGGCCGTGCACTCGTGCCCGATGAACCTGCAGGATAAAAGAATGTAATTCTGAAGCAGATGGGGTTGAAAGCAATAATAAACAAGGCAGGATTCTCCGTGACATCGCGGCAAAATTATGGAAGGCGATCCCCCCCCCCCCCCCCCCGCCCCCCGCCCCCCCCAACCAGCGACACCCACCGGGGAACACCCAGGGCCACACCGACGGCAGCCCCCAGTGAGGGCAGTGCCATCACACGGTGACCCTGGCAGCAGGGACGGGCACCAGGACCGGGGGCAACGACGGGGCCGAGGTGCGGAGGTGGGGGGACATGCGTTGCTGGGGTGCGTAGTGACAACCGGGACCACCATGTAGCCTGTCATGATATTCAGGTGAACATCACAGCACACACACACATACATAATGATGGACAGATCAACGGACCAATCAACACACACATCACGACAGCCAATCACAGACAAGAGCAGACACAGTACAAAGCAGGGAACACGACACTTCCTGGGCACTCGAGCAGGAGACGGCTCAGGGCACAGACCTCATTGCCAGCCACTCAGAGGTTCACCATGTGCTGAATACCAGAGTTTAATATGGTAATAGTTCATTGAAATAAAACTGCGTTGTACCATTCGCAACCGTGTTGGTTTGTCTGTGTATCAGAGTACCCAACACTTCATGGTACCAGGGGTGATTTGATACCTACCCACAAATCTGCCATCCTGCGCCATGGACACCGTCAACACACCGCAGCCGCTGCAAGTCGCTGGGAACCTCGGCGTAAATTGGAAGCTGTTCAAACAGCGCTTCCAGCTCTTTCTGGAAGCCAACGAAAGGGAGAGCGCCTCGGACACCAGGAAGATCGCCATCCTCCTCACCACCGCAGGGCAGCACGCCATCCATGTCTACAACTCCCTGGTGTTCGCGGAAGGCGAGGACAAATCCAAATACAAGACGGTCCTTCTCAAGCCCGACCAACACTTCAACGTCGAGGTCAACGAGAGCTTCGAGAGGTATGTCTTCCAGCAGCGCCTGCAAGGTAAGGATGAGCTCTTTCAGTCCTTCCTGACGCCTCTGCGCATACTCGCGCAGTCCTGCGGTTACGACACCACCTCAGAGTCCATGATTCGGGACCAGATCGTTTTTGGGGTCGCCTCGGGCACCCTACGCCAGCAGCTTTTAAAAATAAAAGGCCTCACCTTAGCCTCCGCAATCGAAGCCTGTGTCCTGCACGAAAACGTGACCGGCCGCTATGCCCAATTTCAGGCGACCGGATCGGCGCGGCGGGGGTCCTGCGCGGCCAGATCGGCGAGCCAGGTGCCCCGCGAGGCCGAACAGGTCCAGGCGATCGAGTTCCTCCCGGCCTGCGGCCCGGACGAGGGCGGCCATTTCGCGCGCTTTTCGAGGCCTCCCGCGCTTGTGCGCGCCAAAACCTACGGCAACACTGAGGGACGTGATGCACAGGCACGCTCGACGCAAGACCGAACTGCGCATGTGCAGTGGCGCAACGAACGCCATGACGTCACGACGTGCGGCAACTGTGGAGCTGCACATTCAAAGCGGCAATGTCCCGCAAGAACCCGACAATGCCTCCGCTGTGGCAAGGTGGGCCACTACGCTGCCGACTGTCGAGCAGCTCAACCTGTCGATCTTCCACAACTCCGACAACCTCGCAGGGACGTGCGGACCATTCAGCCTCCCCATTACGAATCGTGCCCAGACGACATCCAGACCGGTGACACAGATGACCGAGACGCCTTCCGTGTTGCGGTCATTGATGGGAACCGAGTTAACACGATCAATCCGGGTGATGAATGGTGTGCCACCCTGACGGTCAACCGATCGCTGATAACTTTCCGCCTGGACACTGGCGCCTCCGCCAACCTCATAGCATGGTCAGCCTTCTACGCCATGAAGGTCAGACCACCAATCCGGCCGTCCCGGTGCAGGATGGTCGACTACAACGGGAACGTAATCCCGGCTATGGGATCCTGCCAGCTCCAGGTGACACACAACATACACACGGCCACACTCTCGTTCGAGATAGTCGGATCGTCGAAGGACTCCCTGCTGGGCGCACAGGCATGCAAGGCTCTCCACCTCGTGCAACGAGTCCACTCTCTCTCTCCAGACGGCACGTCTGACTTCCCGGATGCAGAGTTCAGCGCACAGCTCCAATCGCTCCTCGCCCACAACCAGGGGGCAGTCGAGGGCATGGGAACACTGCCATACACCTATAGCATTTGGCTCAAACCAGACGCCACCCCGGTCATTCACGCACCTCGCAGGATCCCAGCGCCACTCAAAGACCGCCTCAAGCAGCAGCTGCAGGATCTCCAGGACCAAGGGGTCCTATCCAGGGTCACGGAGCCCATGCCGTGGGTCAGGTCCATGGTGTGTGTCAAGAAGCCCTCCGGCGAGCTCCGCATCTGTATTGACCCAAAAGACCTCAATAACAACATAATGAGGGAACACTACCCCATACCCAAACGGGAAGAGATCACGAGCGAAATGGCCCAGGCGAAAATATTTACCAAACTGGATGCCTCTAAGGGTTTTTGGCAGATCCAACTCGATCCGTCCAGCCGAAAGCTGTGCACTTTCAACACCCCTTTCGGCAGATTCTGCTACAACCGGATGCCATTTGGCATCATCTCGGCATCCGAGGTCTTTCATAGGATCATGGAGCAGATGATGGAGGGCATCGAAGGGGTGCGCGTATACGTGGACAACGTCATCATCTGGTCCACCACGCCACAGGAGCACATCTATCGTCTCCAACGTGTCTTTGCCCGCATACGTGAAAACGGCCTGCGCCTCAACCGAGCCAAGTGTTCTTTCGACCAAACCGAGCTGAAGTTCCTGGGGGACCACATTTCCCGGTCAGGGGTCCGTCCGGATGCAGACAAGGTGAGCGCCATCACAGCCATGCCGCAGCCGGCAGACAAGAAAGCAGTGCTACGCTTCCTAGGCATGGTCAACTTCCTGGGGAAGTTCATTCCCAACCTTCCCTCCCACACGACAGCTCTGCGCCACCTCGTCAAAATGTCCACGGAGTTCCAGTGGCAGCAGGAATGGGAGGAGCTCAAACTCAAGCTCACCACGGCACCGGCATTGGCGTTTTTCGACACGTCTCGTGCCACTAAAATCTCAACTGATGCCAGCCAGTCCGGCATTGGGGCGGTGCTCCTGCAGCGGGATGACACTGCGTCATGGGCCCCGGTCGCCTATGCATCGCGGACCATGACCCCCACAGAGCAGCGCGACACGCAGATCGAAAAGGAGTGCCTGGGCTTGCTAACCGGTTTAGACAAGTTCCATGATTATGTGTATGGTCTTCTCCGGTTGACCGTTGAAACTGACCACCGCCCCCTGGTCAGCATCATAAACAAGATGACCCCTCGCCTCCAGCGCATCCTACTTAAACTCCGGAGGTACGACTTCCAACTGGTCTACACCCCGGGAAAGGACCTTATCATTGCGGATGCCCTATCCAGAGCAGTGAGCACGCCGCCCGATTCGGAGGGGTTCGTATGTCAGGTCGAGGCGCAGGTGGCCTTCACATCGGCAAATCTGCCAGCCGATGACTCCAGTCTGGCCCGCATTCGCCGGGAGACTGCGGCTGACCCCCTTCTACAACCTGTGATGCGCCACATGACGGGAGGGTGGCTCAAAGGGCAGTGCCCGCAGTTCTACAATGTCCGAGATGACCTGGCCATCATTGATGGTGTCCTTCTGAAGCTGGACCGGATTGTGATTCCGCACAGCATGCACACGCTGGTTCTCGACCAACTACACAAAGGCCATCTGGGGGTCGAGAAGTGCAGATGGAGGGCCCGAGAGGCTGTGTACTGGCCGGGCATCAGTGACGATATTGCCAACATGGTGCTCAACTGTCCCACCTGCCAAAGGTTTCAACCGGCGCAACCTCCTGAAACGCTTCTGCCCCATGAGCTGGTGACGTCGCCCTGGGCGAAGGTGGGTGTGGGCCTCTTTCACGCGCTCAGCAGGGACTATCTCATCGTCGTTGACTACTTCTCCAACTACCCAGAGGTCATACGCCTGCACGATTTGACGTCGTCCGCTGTCATAAGGGCCTGCAAAGACACCTTCGCTCGCCACGGCATTCCGATGACTGTCATGTCGGACAATGGGCACTGTTTTGCGAGCCAGGAATGGTCATCGTTTGCTGCCTCGTATGGCTTCACACACGTGACGTCCAGCCCTCTGCACCCCCAGTCCAATGGAAAGGCGGAGAAGGGCGTTCACATTGTCAAGCGGCTCCTCTGCAAGGCTGCTGCTGCCGGATCGGATTTCTGCCTCGCCCTGTTGGCCTATCGCTCGGCCCCACTAGCCACTGGTCTCTCACCAGCCCAGCTGTTGATGCGTTGCGCCCTCAGGACCACTGTGCCTTCCATCCTGGCACCCACGATCGACCATGCTCCGGTACTGCACAGGATGCAACTGCAGCAAGGTCGCCAGAAGAGGTCATATGACACACGGGCAACTGATCTTCCCGCCCTGGCCCCTGGAGACGACGTCCGCATCCACCTACCAGAAGGTGGCTGGTCAGCACCTGCCGAAGATCTCCGACGCGTGGCTCCCCGCTCATACCTGGTTCGCATGCCTGATGGATCCGTTCGTAGGCGCAATCGCCGGGATCTTCGCCTGCTTCCACGCTCGCTACGAGACCTTACACTGACACCGTGCCCTCCTGTTGTTCCTGATATCGACTTCGTGGAGCTGCCTGCTACCATGCCCCTTCCGTCGTCGCCCGTGGCCAGGCCCGTTCCTCAGCCGGTGGTTCCAGACCCACCCTTGAGGCGGTCAACCCAAATCCGTCGCCCACCTACTAGACTGGACTTATGAGACTGTTTATACATTGAACTCATGCAACCACTGTGTTAATATGTTTATGTTCTTATCGTTACAGGAATTTGTTATATCGTTCAACATTTCCCCGTTCTTTGTTTATGGTACAACCTCGTTATTATGTCACACCCGACATCGCCCCTTGTCTATAGTTAAGCCCCATGTACATGCTGTAAATATTACACACACATTTAGCTACACTCAGTACACATCTCTATTTATAACCACGTAGGCACATAATCTTGTACAAAAGGGGGGATGTCATGATATTCAGGTGAACATCGCAGCACACACACACATACATAATGATGGACAGATCAATGGACCAATCAACACACACAACACGACAGCCAATCACAGACAAGAGCGTACACAGTACAAAACAGGGAACACGACACTTCCGGGGCACTCGAGCAGGAGAGGGCTCAGGGCACAGACCTCATTGCCAGCCACTCAGACATCCACCATGTGCTGAGTACCAGAGTTTAATATGTTAATAGTTGATTGAAATAAAACTGCGTTGTACCAATCGCAACCGTGTTGGTCCGTCTGTGTATCAGAGAACCCAACACTTCATAGCCCATGGTACCTGATAGTGTAAGGGTGTATGTGCCATGATAACATGTTTTGCCCTCACTCGCTGCAGATTACCATGTTGGCCGCCATGTCGGCAGCCGCTGCCCTGCGTGCAGTCCTGTGGCAGTGTGGGCGGGGGCGGCTCAGAGAGGCGGTGGAGGCTTCAGCAGAGGAGCGGGCTGCAGAGGGGCAGGTGCCAGCCATCAGGCTGGAGGGCCGTCAGCCCGACAGGACGAGGAAGAGGTGGTGCCAAAGAAGCGGCGGATATGGACACGCGTGTACCGCTACCGCATGTCCTTTGAGGAATCCCGGACGGGGCGTTCAGGAGGAGACTGCGGATGAGCCGGGAGACTGTCCGGCACATCTGCCACATGGTGGCACACCTGGTACACCTGGGGGAGGACACCCACTCCCGGTGACCATCAAGGTGACCGTCGCCCTCAACTTTTATGCCATGGGGTCCTTCCAGTCGCCGAGTGGGGACCTGTCCGGGATTTCACAGGCATCGGCGCACAGGTGCAGCGCGCCGTTACGGACGCCCTGTATACCCTTGCAGACCGGTACATACAGTACCCTGTGGACCGCACCCACCAGGATGCCCGAGCAGCGGGCTTCGCCACCGTCGCCGGGATGCCCTGGATCCAGGGGGTTATCAATGGGGTGCATGTCGCCTTGCGGCCACCGGAGGATAACAGGCCGCTGTTCACCAACAGGAAGGGGCACCAGTCTATGAACGTTCAGGTGATCTGTGACCACCAGATGAGGGTCCTGCATGTCTGCACCCAAATCCCGGGCAATGGGTTACCCGTTGCGGTCGTGGCTGATGATGCCTATACGGAGGCCACAGACCGACGTGGAGACCCGCTACAGTGATGCCCATTGTGCAATCAGGGGTGTGGTCGAGAGGTGCATCTGTGTGCTGAAGATGCGCTTCAGGTGCCTGGACCGCTCCGGAGGGGTCCTCCAATACCAGGCCAGGAGGGTCGGCTGCATAGTGGTGGTCTGTTGCGTCCTCCACAATATAGCCCATCAGAGGGGTGATGTGGTGGGGCAGGAAGTGGAGCAAGGGCAGGCCTCGTCAGACAAGGAGGATGAGGGGAGGGGGACAATGAGCGGAACCTGGGGGCTGGCCAGGCACGGGGGGGCGCACTACCCCATCGGCAGGGCCAGCGAGCACGGGACACTTTAGTCGACACATTTCACCAACTAGGGGGAAGGAGGGTTGCTGGGCAGGGGCACGGGCACCACAGTACCACACCCCTTCACCACCAAACGCCCTCACCTCCCACACCACCAAACACCCTCACCACCCACCACCGACCTCCCTCACCCCCCACACCACCAAACCACCCGCATGCACCCCCCCGTCTGTTATATATACCTGCGGCACTACGAGCTGAGGCACTGGGTTGGCAGTGACAGTGGGTCTGGTCCGTGGGATGGAGGATGATGACAGCCCGCTCTGCGGTGAGTTCCATGCTCCACATCGTATTACAATGTCTGACTCATGCCCACAGCAGCACCTTCCACCTGGGCGATCCCTGCATGCGAGCTGGCCAGTCCGTCGCACGGTCCTGCCGAATAGCTGCGGAGGGGGTGCGGATGATGGTGGGGGGAGGGGGGGGGCTGCAGAGTCCACCCACTGGGCCTCACTGGTCCACCACCCCTCACTCCCAGTGGCCATCACTGACCCCCTCACCCCACACCCATCAGACAGAGCACTGAGGAAGGTTCCAACGGTGTAACCAGGTGTTTATTCCGAATAATACTATACAGTCTGTACCCTAGCCCCTATAACTAAACTGTGCCCTGCACCAGGGCCAACCTAACTGGTGTCTAACTTCCTGGCCTTACGGGCCCTAACACTATGCCTGGGTGGTTGCCCATACGGTGCAGCAAGAGTCGAGGCCGCTCGTGCTGTGACTCCTGCCCTGCGACGAGGGTCCCCGTTGACGCACGTCTCCTGGGGCGACCCGGCCTGGATGGGCCCGGCTGCTGCTCAGGCGTCCCGGGGGAGTGGTGCCGCCTTGTGCTACCGCTGCCCACCAGATGCACCAAGGACAGGAGGGGGGGGGGGGGGGGGGGGGAGAGTTCGAGGTGCTGCGGTGTTCCAGGACCTCCCCTGCAGGAGTCACCGGCACGGGCCCCAGCACCTCCTCCTCCCTCGGGGTGCCCGATGGCCCCCGGCCTTCTCCATGGGACGGGGGGTGCGAAGGGAGCTAACACCGGAGGCCCGTCCGACACCTGGCACTGCCAGTCCTGGATGCCCACTCTGGTATCGACAAGGGTCTGAAAGTTAGCGGCCATGCAGCACAGAGACTACACCACCTCCCTCTGTACCTGTGCGAGCACCTGGGCAATGCCACCGACGCTCTCAGCCAGTGCCAGCTGTGACTGGGCCACACTGAGGAGCGCGGTTGCAATCTGCAGCTGGCTCTGACAAATGGTTGCCTGTGAGTGGGCAGCCTTGTCCTGGGTCACGGACCCCGCCTGCACAGACCTCCCAAGGCCTTGCATACTCTGACCCATGCCCCCATTGCCTCCACCGCGGACGCCACCCGTGCGGTTTCGGCCTGGGTGGCACGCATGAATGTCACCGCCCCCTGCTCCTGCACGCAGCTGCACTCCTCCACCTGCGTCTGCAGGTGCTGGACGCCGGCCATCATCTCCTCTAGTCACTGGGTCTCTGCCTGAACCTGCACTTTAGGTGGGACTGGATGTCGCAGGAGCCCGGGACCCAACTGGGCGGCAGTGGGCTGCCCTCTGACCATCAGGCCCCTCGGCTGCTCCTACCTCCACCTGCTGTACCGGATGCGAAGTGTGGTGCGCACCAGTGAGTGTCCCAGAAGCCTCTTCACTAATTTGACCAACCGATGTGATAGTATCGGAGATGATGGACAGTGTAGGAGACAGAAAGTCAGTGTCCTCATCCGATCTGAACTCCGGGGTCTCTTAGGTTGTGGTCTCCTGGGCTGTGGTGCCGTGGTTCGTGGTCCTCTGGGCTGTGGTCCCCTGGGCCGTTGTCCCCTGGGTTATGGAGTCCTGGTGGCCGGGGTCGTGGTTCCCCTGGGTCGTGGAGTTCTGGGCCGCGGTCCCCTGGGTTATGGAGTCCTGGGTCATGGTGGCCGGGGTCGTGGTTCCCCTGGGTCGTGGTCCCCTGGGTCATGGAGTCCTGGGTCGTGGTTGCCTGGGTCGTGGTCCCCTGGGTCATGGTGCCCTGGGACGTGGTGCCCTGGGTCATGGAGTCCTGGGTCATGGTGGCCTGGGTCGTGGTTGCCTGGGTCGTGGAGTCCTGGGTCGTGGAGTCCTGGGTCGCGGAGTCCTGCGTCGTGGAGTCCTGGTCGTGGAGTCCTGGTCGTGGAGTCTTGGATCGTGGAGTCCAGGGTCGTGGTCCCCTGGGTCATGGTCCCCTGGGTCGTGGAGTCCTGGTCGTGGAGTCCAGGGTCATGGTTCCCTGGGTCGTGGTCCCCTGGGTCGTGGAGTCCTGGGTCGTGGAGTCCTGTGTCGTGGTCCCCTGGGTCATGGTCCCCTGGGTCGTGGAGTCCTGGGTCGTGGAGTTCTGGGTCGTGGAGTCCTGGGTCATGGTCCCCTGGGTCATGGTCCCCTGGGTCATGGTCCCCTGGGTCGTGGAGTCCTGGGTCGTGGAGTCCTGGGTCGTGGAGTTCTGGGTCGTGGAGTCCTGGGTCATGGTCCCCTGGGTCATGGTCCCCTGGGTCGTGGAGTCCTGGGTCATGGAGTCCTGGGTCGTGGTCCCCTGGGTCATGGTCCCCTGGGTCATGGTCCCCTGGGTCATGGTCCCCTGGGTCGTGGAGTTCTGGGTCGTGGAGTCCTGGGTCGTGGTGCCCTGGGTCGTGGTGCCCTGGGTCATGGTGCCCTGGGTCGTGGTGCCCTGGGTCGTGGTGCCCTGGGTCATGGTGCCCTGGGTCGTGGAGTCCTGGGTCGTGATGCCCTGGGTCGTGGAGTCCTGGGTCGTGGTGCCCTGGGTCGTGGTGCCCTGGGTTGTGGTGCCCTGGGTCGTGGAGTCCTGGGTCGTGATGCCCTGGGTCGTGATGCCCTGGGTTGTGGTGCCCTGGGTCGTGGTGCCCTGGGTCGTGGTGTTCTGGGTGATGGTGTCTTGGGTTGTGGTGCCCTGGGTCGTGGTGCCCTGGGTCGTGGTGGCCAGGGTCATGATGCCCTGGGTTGTGGTGCCCTGGGTCGTGGTGCCCTGGGTCATGGTGTTCTGGGTGATGGTGTCTTGGGTTGTGATGCCCTGGGTCATGGTGCCCTGGGTCGTGGTGCCCTGGGTCGTGGTGCCCTGGGTCATGGTGCCCTGGGTCATGGTGCCCTGGGTCGTGGTGCCCTGGGTCGTGGTGCCCTGGGCCATGGTGTTCTGGGTGATGGTGTCTTGGGTTGTCTCGGGCAGAGGGCTGGTGTTCCGGCTGCTCTCCCCATTGGTGCTAGGATTTCTGGTGGGCACCGGCTCTGGCACTGGCTGGGGGCGGGGGGCCCTGGATGGGACGGAACCATCCCCGGCTGGTCCTTAAGACACAAGACAGCATGTATGGTTAGACATCCGGACGGGTGAGGTGTGAAGTGTGGCGGTGTGGGTCAGGGGGGGTTGGGGTGTGGAGGGTTGAGGTGGGCACACATTTGTCCTGACGGCCCGCAAACAGGCAGGGGGTCACGCTTCATGGCACGCCGCTGACCTGCGCTTTGGAGACCTCTCTCTCCTCCGGCCCGCTGACAATGTCTAGTGCCCTCTGCTCGGGCACGGTGACGGGACGCAGTTCTGGTGGTCCCCCTCCAGTCTTCTCCCACTCCCGGCGGTTTGCGCAGCCTTGTCCTCGGGGGACAAAACAAACAGCAACAGTGTTAGATGACCCGGCGCATGCAGCCCGGGGGTTGGGTCTCTGTGGCACCAGTGGCCAGGGCACCCGGCCATTGCAATTGGCATGGGTGGGTACAGCCATGTGGGTCAGGGTGGGGGCGGGACCGTCCCCCTGGGACAGAGGGGGCGGGTCACATGTGTGTGGGGGGTAGGGTGCTTGGTGCCAGGGGCACAGTGCTGGGTACTCACCCTGGCTGCTAGGAGGAGGTTGTGCAGCTTTTTTCTGCACTGGTCTGTGGTCCAGGCCGCCCCACTGACGGCGTTGACGGCTGTTGTGTTACGCTCTTGACATAGCATAAGCTGCTTCCTTGATGTACACTCTGACAAAGGAAGGTTCAGACTTGGAGACAGCTTTAACACATTTATCAAACTGTTAACTATTCTCCTTCGACTCTCCTGTTAATCCTGCTATAGCTATTCAGACTAACTAACCAGTCTGCTACAATCCACATGTGGGTGTGATGTGTTTCAATCAACCCTGTCTGTACTCACTAAGTCCGGTACCTCTGACGTCATGACACTGATGATGTAGAGCGTAGGAATGGATTGCGCATGCGCATATCACTGTTCCTTTACTTTGCGCCCTGCTCTCAACTGCACATGTGCGGCACCTTTCTCAAGATGGCCGCCAATCAAAATTGCCGTTCGCTGCTGCAAACATACCGCGTGGTGAGTGCTGGCGCCTCTTTTACCGATTTCTGTCTTGTTTACCTCGCAGTATTTTTCGAACTTGTCCAGGACTATCTGGAAGTCACTCTTGTCTTGCCCTTTGGAGAACTTTAGTGTTTTGAAGATTTCTTCTGCACTTGCACCCGCGATGGTGAGCAGAAGCTCTGCCTTTTCAGCATCGGCCACGTCTTGTAGGTCGGCTGCTCCCAGGAAAATCTCAAACCTTTGCCTGAATGCACGCCAGTTGGCACTGAGATTTCCGTGGCAGCTGAGCCGCTGTGGAACCAGAATCTCGAACATTATCATAGAATTTACAGTGCAGAAGGAGGCCATTCGGCCCATCGAGTCTGCACCGGCTCTTGGAAAGAGCACCCTGCCCAAGGTCCACACCTCCACCCTATCCCCATAACCCAGTAACCCCACACAACACTAAGGGCAATTTTGGACACTAAGGGCAATTTATCCTGGCCAATCCACCTAACCCGCACATCTTTGGACTGTGGGAGGAAACCGGAGCACCCGGAGGAAACCCACGCAGACACGGGGAGGATGTGCAGACTCCACACAGACAGTGACCCAAGCCGGAATCGAACCTGGGACCCTGGAGCTGTGAAGCAGTTGTGCTATATGAACATCTTACCTGGGTGCTGCTGCTGGTTGTCATGGTTTGCTGAGTTGAAACTATATGGATTTAAACAGTCACTCTCTGGTACCATGTTTTGTTATGCTCTTGACGTAGTATAAGCTGCTTCCTTGATGTACACTCTGACAAAGGAAGGTTCAGACTTGGAGATAGCTTTAACACATTTATCAAACTGTTAACTATTCTCCTACTTGGATTCGATTCTCCTGTTGATCCTGCTATAGCTACTCAGACTAACTAACCAGTCTGCTGCAATCCACATGTGGGTGTGATGTGTTTCAATCAACCCTGTCTGTACTCACTAAGTGTCCAGTGGAAAGTGAAGAGATCATGTGTGCTGTGTCATGTGTGTAATGCCCCCTGTGGTAGTGTCACGTCTGGGTGTCTTGGCTAGCCATTGGTTATGTCCTAATCTACTGTCCCATTGGCTGCATGTCTGCATGTCATGATGTCTCTGGTGCTCCTCTAGTGTCTAGCTAGGTGTAGTGTATATACATTAACCCCTTGTGTATTTACAGTGATGCAGCTCAGCACAACGGCGGCTGCCACCTCTGCCCGGGCTCGGCAAACAATGGCACCTACTGACCACCGTCCCGGCCTGGGTTATAGCACCAGCCTCCTCTCCTCCACGGAGTCAAGGAGGGTCTCTAGTTTGGGGTCTCGGAATCCTGGCGATGCTCTCCTTGCGGCCATGTTGCGTGCGATGCTTGAGTGTGGGAGGGGGGGAATCCATTATGTGGCGCGGCGGCGTTGAATCAATCACGGAACTGGCGAATCGGCTGCCGGTCCATTAATATCGTGATGGGTTTCTCGATGCACCCGTTCTAGCCCGTTGGGAATGGTTGAATAGCTTCACCTGTGGGCCCGATCACGCCATCGTGAAACTCCACAGTGTTCACGACAGTGTCAACACTTAGTCTCCAGAAGGGAGAATTCAGCCCCAAGGTTTAGTAGATGTCTGTGAAATGTACATGGTTTGGTGTAGACTGAGGCAAAATCCACAAAGCAACCGATGGCGTCACGGACTATCACATGACTGGACTGTAAAAGTGACCATGCAACACCGACCCACATATAACACAAGGTATATGTGGATTGGCTGGGAAATGGGCTTCATATAGAAGTCCAGCCACGGCTTAATGAATGGTAAAGGAGGTTTGAGGCCTTCATGGCCTATTCCTGCTATAAATCTTCCTGATTGATCTGTTTCACTGACAGAATGGCTGATAGTCAGAGGTCACAGATTCAAACTCATTGGCAATAGTGAGATGAACATAGAACATTACAGCGCAGTACAGGCCCTTCAGCCCTCGATGTTGCGCTGACCGGTGAAACCACTCGAAAGCCCATCTACACTATTCCCTTATCATCCATATGTCTATCCAATGACCATTTTAATGCCCTTAGTGTTGGCGAGTCCACTATTGTTGCAGGCATGGCATGGTGCAGGAGGGAGGGTTTCAGATTTCTGGATAATTGGGGCTCATTCTGGGGTCGGTGGGACCTCTACAAACGGGATGGTCTACACCTGGACCAGAGGGGTACCAATATCCTGGGGGGGGAAATTTGCTAATGCTCTTGGGGAGGGTTTAAACTAGTTCAGCAGGGGCTTGGGAACCTGAATTGGAGCTCCAGTATACAGGAGGTTGAGGGTAGTGAGGTCATAAGTAAGGTTTCAAAGTTGCAGGAGTGTACCGGCAGGCAGGAAGGTGGTTTAAAGAGTGTCTTCTTCAATGCCAGGAGCATCCGGAATAGGGTGGGTTAACTTGCGGCATGGGTTGGTACCTGGGACTTCGATGTTGTGGCCATTTCGGAGACATGGATAGAGCAGGGACAGGAATGGTTGTTGCAGGTGCCGGGGTTTAGATATTTCAGCAAGCTCAGGGAAGGTGGTAAAAGAGGGGGAGGGGTGGCATTATTAGTAAAGGACAGTATTACGATGGCAGAAAGGCCTTTTGATGAGGACTCGTCTACTGAGGTAGTATGGGCTGAGGTTAGAAACAGGAAAGGAGAGGTCACCCTGTTAGGGGTTTTCTATATGCCTCTGAAAAGTTCCAGAGATGTAGAGGAAAGGATTGCAAAGATGATTCTGGATAGGAGCGAAAGAAAGAGGGTAGTTGTTATGGGGGACTTTAACTTTCCAAATATTGACTGGAAACGCTATAGTTCGAGTACTTTAGATGGGTCTGTTTTTGTCCAATGTGTGCAGGAGGGTTTCCTGACACAGTATGTAGATAGGCCAATGAGAGGCGAGGCCATATTGGATTTGGTACTGGATAATGAACCAGGACAATTGTTAGATTTGGAGGTTGGTGAGCACTTTGGTGATAGTGACCACAGTTCGATTACGTTTACTTTAGTGATAGAAAGGGATAGGTATATACCGCAGGGCAAGAGTTATATCTGGGGGAAAGGCAATTATGATGCGATGAGGCAAGACTTAGGATGCATCGGATGGAGAGGAAAACTGCATGGGATGGGCACAATGGAAATGTGGAGCTTGTTCAAGGAACAGCTACTGCGTGTCCTTGATAAGTATGTACCTGTCAGGCAGGGAGGAAGTGGTCGAGCAAGGGAACTGTGGTTTACTAAAGCAGTCAAAACACTTGTCAAGAGGAAGAAGGAGGCTTATGTAAAGATGAACTAATGCAGCAGGGGCATGGGAACCTGGATTGTAGTTTTAGGTTAAGGGAGAATGAGAGTATAGAGGTCAGGAGCACAGATTTGACGTTGCAGGGGGGGGCCAGTGTTCAGGTAGGTGGTTTGAAGTGTGTCTACTTCAATGCCAGGAGTATACGAAATAAGGTAGGGGAACTGGCAGCATGGGTTGGTACCTGGAACTTCGATGTTGTGGCCATTTCGGAGACATGGATAGAGCAGGGACAGGAATGGATGTTGCAGGTTCCGGGGTTTAGGTGTTTTAGTAATCTCAGAGGAGGCAAAAGAGGGGGAGGTGTGGCGCTGCTAGTCAAGAGCAGTATTACGGTGGCGGAGAGGATGCTAGATGGGGACTCATCTTCCGAGGTAGTATGGGCTGAGGTTAGAAACATGAAAGGAGAGGTCACCCTGTTGGGAGTCTTCTATAGGCCTCCAAATAGTTCTAGGGATGTAGAGGAAAGGATGGCGAGGATGATCCTGGATAAGAGCGAAAGTAACAGGGTAGTTATTATGGGAGACTTTAACTTTCCAAATATTGACTGGAAAAGATATAGTTCGAGTACATTAGATGGGTCGTTTTTTGTACAGTGTGTGCAGGAGGGTTTCCTGGCGCAATATGTTGACAGGCCAACAAGAGGCGAGGCCACGTTGGATTTAGTTTTGGGTAATGAACCAGGCCAGGTGTTGGATTTGGAGGTAGGAGAGCACTTTGGGGACAGTGACCACAATTCGGGGACGTTTACGTTAATGATGGAAAGGGATAAGTATACACCGCAGGGCAAGAGTTATAGCTGGGGGAAGGGCAACTATGATGCCATTAGACGTGACTTGGGGGGGATAAGGTGGAGAAGTAGGCTGCAAGTGTTGGGCACACTGGATAAGTGGAGCTTGTTCAAGGATCAGCTACTGCGTGTTCTTGATAAGTATGTACCGGTCAGGCAGGGAGGAAGGCGTCGAGCGAGGGAACCGTGGTTTACCAAAGAAGTGGAATCTCTTGTTAAGAGGAAGAAGGAGGCCTATGTGAAGATGAGGTGTGAAGTTTCAGTTGGGGCGATGGATAGTTGCAAGGTAGCGAGGGAGGATCTAAAGAGAGAGCTAAGACGAGCAAGGAGGGGACATGAGAAGTATTTGGCAGGTAGGATCAAGGAAAACCCAAAAGCTTTCTATAGGTATGTCAGGAATAAGGGAATGACTAGGGAAAGAGTAGGACCAGTCAAGGACAGGGATGGGAAGTTGTGTGTGGAGTCTGAAGAGATAGGCGAGATACTAAATGAATATTTTTCGTCAGTATTCACTCAGGAAAAAGATAATGTTGTGGAGGAGAATGCTGAGACCCAGGCTAATAGAATAGATGGCATTGAGGTATGTAGGGAAGAGGTGTTGGCAATTCTGGACAGGCTGAAAATAGATAAGTCCCCGGGTCCTGATGGGATTTATCCTAGGATTCTCTGGGAGGCTAGGGAAGAGATTGCTGGACCTTTGGCTTTGATTTTTATGTCATCATTGGCTACAGGAATAGTGCCAGAGGACTGGAGGATAGCAAATGTGGTCCCTTTGTTCAAAAAGGGGAGCAGAGACAACCCCGGCAACTATAGCCCGGTGAGCCTCACGTCTGTAGTGCGTAAAGTCTTGGAGAGGATTATAAGAGACAAGATTTATAATCATCTAGATAGGAATAATATGATCAGGGATAGTCAGCATGGCTTTGTGAAGGGTAGGTCATGCCTCACAAACCTTATCGAGTTCTTTGAGAAGGTGACTGAACAGGTAGACGAGGGTAGAGCAGTTGATGTGGTGTATATGGATTTCAGCAAAGCGTTTGATAAGGTTCCCCACGGTAGGCTATTGCAGAAAATACGGAGGCTGGGGATTGAGGGTGATTTAGAGATGTGGATCAGAAATTGGCTAGCTGAAAGAAGACAGAGGGTGGTGGTTGATGGGAAATGTTCAGAATGGAGTTCAGTTACAAGTGGAGTACCACAAGGATCTGTTCTGGGGCCGTTGCTGTTTGTCATTTTTATCAATGACCTAGAGGAAGGCGCAGAAGGGTGGGTGAGTAAATTTGCAGACCATACTAAAGTTGGTGGTGTTGTCGAGAGTGTGGAAGGATGTAGCAGGTTACAGAGGGATATAGATAAGCTGCAGAGCTGGGCTGAGAGGTGGCAAATGGAGTTTAATGTAGAGAAGTGTTGGGTGATTCACTTTGGAAGGAATAACAGGAATGCGGAATATTTGGCTAATGGTAAAGTTCTTGGAAGTGTGGATGAGCAGAGGGATCTAGGTGTCCATGGACAGAGATCCCTGAAAGTTGCCACCCAGGTTGATAGGGTTGTGAAGAAGGCCTATGGAGTGTTGGCCTTTATTGGTAGAGGGATTGAGTTCCGGAGTCAGGAGGTCATGTTGCAGCTGTACAGAACTCTGGTACGGCCGCATTTGGAGTATTGCGTACAGTTCTGGTCACCGCATTATAGGAAGGACATGGAGGCTTTGGAGCGGGTGCAGAGGAGATTTACCAGGATGTTGCCTGGTATGGAGGGAAAATCTTATGAGGAAAGGCTGATGGACTTGAGGTTGTTTTCGTTGGAGAGAAGAAGGTTAAGTGGAGACTTAATAGAGGCATACAAAATGATCAGGGGGTTGGATAGGGTGGACAGTGAGAGCCTTCTCCCGCGGATGGAAATGGCTGGCACGAGGGGACATAGCTTTAAACTGAGGGGTAATAAATATAGGACAGAGGTCAGAGGTAGGTTCTTTACGCAAAGAGTAGTGAGGCCGTGGAATGCCCTACCTGCTACAGTAGTGAACTCGCCAACATTGAGGGCATTTAAAAGTTTATTGGATAAACATATGGATGATCATGGCATAGTGTAGGTTAGATGGCTTTTGTTTCGGTGCAACATCGTGGGCCGAAGGGCCTGTACTGCGCTGTATCGTTCTATGTTCTATCTTCTATGAGACATGAAGGTTCAGTTAGGGCGCTCGAGAGTTACAAGTTAGCTAGGAAGGACCTAAAGAGAGAGCAAAGAAGAGCCAGGAGGGGACATGAGAAGTCGTTGGCAGGTAGGATCAAGGATAACCCTAAAGCTTTCTATAGATATGTCAGGAATAAATGAATGACTAGGGTAAGAGTAGGGCTAGTCAAGGACAGTCGTGGGAAGTTGTGCTTGGAGTCCGAGGAGATAGGAGAGGTGCTAAATGAATATTTTTCGTCAGTATTCACACAGGAAAAAGACAATGTAGTCAAGGAGAACACTGAGATTCAGGCTACTAGACTAGAAGGGCTTGAGGTTCATAAGGAGGAGGTGTTAGCAATTCTGGAAAGTGTGAAACTAGATAAGTCCCCTGGGCCGGATCGGATTTATCCTAGGATTCTCTGGGAAGCTAGGGAGGAGATTACTGAGCCTTTGGTGTTAGACGTTTTAGTTGCTGTGAAATGAAGAGTCTAAAGTTCTTTTCCTTTTCACCAAACACCATTTATTTCACTTCCACAGCCTCTGCACAAAACTCTTAACAACACACCACCCGACAGAGGCCATCTGAAGCCCCTTTACATATCAGTGTCAATTGATGGATACTTAACATAAATGAGACAACTAATTGCAATGTCTCTTAACCCATTACTTAACAGTCTCCCCTTCCTTGGAGAATAATTAGGTGAAAACAAAATTTCAAGAAACTCAAAAACACACACATGATGTTCCCCTCCCCCCCCCACACTTTTTTTTTGGACAAGAAATAAAAACAGTCACAGAAACAAGCGCCCCACATTAACAATATCCAAAAGTTTCTGTGAACTCGCCCCTCTTTTCGTAAAACAGTCTGACAGTTGATAGCTCCTGTCGACCCATTTAATTTTTGTTCTTTCCCCTCTGTCCAACATCTGCTTCAAACTTGCGATGTCTATCCGTAACCTCTTTTCATTAACACTTTTTGTAGAGTGCACATTTTCCCACAGGGATTTATTGTCAATGTGACAGTCAATAGGTATATTACCCAAATTCCCTAATCCCAAAATTTCTGTCAATATCATACTTCTATAAAAAGCCATATCCACCGCCTCTACAAGGCTTAACGTCTCAGCAGCCAAAGTGATTTTTACCACTCTCCTTATTTTCTTTGTTTCCCACACAAGTGGGCAACATTTACCATTGTTCCCCAAAAGGAAAATTATAAAACCTCCTGTGCTTGAAACCCCATTGCATAAATTTGCGTAGGACGCATCACTATAAACAAGTGCTTAAGGTCACCTAAAACCGGGAACTTCAAAACACACTCCTGAATTTTTAGTTTGGCCAACGCTTTATTTGCTCTTATTATGTCTTCCACTTTGGGATCATTCATTTTTGTACTCAACTCTAAGACATCAAAACTCACGTCCGGTCTAGTCTGTCTACCTAACCAGTTCAGTTGCCCAATTAAACTTCGCAGTTGCTCTTTTTCTATCTTTGAAACCATTGCGTCTTTTTGTGAAACTCGGCCACGACTAATTGCTATTGGGCTGATGCTTTACAAATAAGATTGCTGACGTAAAGTTGCCCCTAACTTAGTCTGTCCAATTTCCAGTCCAATATATTTAAATGCACTGGAAGCCTGACTTCCAACCCTGAATTCTTTCCTCAAACCAGAGATTACAATAGCTTCAAAATCACTAGTTCCACCCCACAAAAAATCATCGACATGCATCATAAAAATGCCAGAAAGATTTCCTTCATAGTGCCAGTAAAACATTGCAGGATCTGCTTTCAACTGGCAACAGCCTAACTTTAACAAAACTGACCTTACCGAAAAATACCAGACTCTAGATGCATCATTTAATTCAACTTCCAGAGTACACCTTCTGTGTTAGCTGCTTCTTTAGGAGGACGGAGAAAAATGTCTCTCTGGAGCTGATGCCCCTGCAAAAAGGTAGCTTTTATATCTATAGATTTGCATTCCCATGCCTCTGTGGCTAATAGAGCCAAGAAGATCTTTAAAATAACCTTTCCTGCTGTCGGTGAATCTACCCATAAATCCTGATCTTCTAAGTTTTCTTCAAATCCCCTTGCCACAAGCCTGGCCTTTGCCTTATAAGTTCCATCCGGAAGAACCTTTTCCGTGCAAATCCATCTGTGGGATAGAGCTCTTTGTCCCCCATCCGGTACTTCCGTGTGTACCCCAAATTCACTCCAACTATGCAATTCTTGCTGTTTACCTTCTTTAATAACTTTTTCATCTAATTTATTTGAAGCCACCAAAATCTCACGTGCATGTGGGCTTCTACTCCTATTCGTATTTGTAGTCTTACTCATGTTCCGAGATCTTGACAAACTACGTCCCCTCTCCCGCCTGGTATCTCATTCTGTACTGCTACTGCTTGATCTTTCCCTTCTGCTGTGGGATGTCCTTTCAATAGTTCTCGACCTTTTCCTGCGGACCTGTTCACTATCCAATGTACTATCTGAACTGACACTGCGTTTCTGTGCCCTCCATTTTTGAACTTCGTTTTCCCAATCCATTGTGTTGACTCCTTCCCCTGAATGCTGTACAGTCAGCCAATGTTTATACTTTCCAGTGGCATTCCCTGCTCTACTAATAACAGTTGCATCCTTCCACTGATGAGACCCTTCAGGCAAGTATGTCACTTTTGTACCAACTTTTGGCAGTTGCCCTTTCGGAAAAATGGCCTGTTTTAATTCACCAGAAGTGTTGTGTTCCTCCACAGAAACCCTGTCTATATCAGTTAATTGGTCCTCATATTTCTGTAACACATGCGTACCAGATGAATCTTGTTCCTTGTCATGTCTGTCTGCTCTGTCTAAATTTGAAAATTTGTAATCTGTACCCATTATCCTTGATGAATGGACCCTAACAGTTTGATTACCATGTTGCAAAATAATTGTTTTGCCATCTATGCCTATGATCTTCCCTGGGCCTTTCCATTCATTAGAATTGTCTCTCTTATGGTATATCATGTCTCCTTGCTGAAAAACAACATCTGATGGCCGTACATTATGTCTTAAAGCTCTTCCAATTCTTTCAGAGACTTCTGCTTCCAAGAAAGCTTTTCTACTGCTATGTAATGCATTTAAATGTTCAGCAAAACCAGAGCTAATTGTAGTCCCCTCCCAAGCTGGAGGCTGGTCATCCAAAATGGACGGAATTTTAGGATTTCTTCCAAACACTAATTGATAAGGACTATAGCCCCCAACCATCTGCAATGAATTCTTTGCATGTACTGCCCATGCTAAAGCTGAATTTAGCGTGCAATTTGGTCGATCTGCCAAAGTTTCCGAAGCATGTCATCGATGACAGCATGATTTCTTTCACAGACACCATTATTAAATGGGCTTTCTGCAGCCGTATTCATAACTCTGATATTCATGTTTTCACACATATCCCTAAACTCATCATTAGCAAATTCTCCCCCATTGTCCGAAAGGAATTTTGCCGGTGGACCCATTCCTGTCCCTATCCATTTTTCCACGATTTGATCCAGAATTACTCTCTTTTCTTTACTTCGTACAATCATTGATTGACTAAATCTGGTTGCTAAATCTGCAAAATGGAAAATAAATATTTGCTTTATCCCAGATCTTAAGGTCCATGGCCACAATAGTCAGGGGAAAACAGCAGCAGCCAGAGCAGTGGCACCACGGCTGGCTCTGATGTTCAGAAGGGAGGGTCAAAGCGCAGAAGAGTAATAGTAATAGGGGACTCTATAGTCAGGGGCACAGATAGGCGCTTCTGTGGACGTGAAAGAGACTCCAGGATGGTATGTTGCCTCCCTGGTGCCAGGGTCCTGGATGTCTCCGAACGGGTAGAGGGAATCCTGAAGGGGAGGGCAAACAGGCAGAGGTCGTTGTACATATTGGTACTAAGGACATAGGCAGGAAGGGGCATGAGGTCCTGCAGCAGGAGTTCAGGGAGCTAGGCAGAAAGTTAAAAGACAGGACCTCGAGGGTTGTAATCTCGGGATTACTCCCTGTGCCACGTGCCAGTGAGGCTAGAAATAGGAAGATAGAGCAGGTAAACACGTGGCTAAACAGCTGGTGTAGGAGGGAGGGTTTCCATTATCTGGACCACTGGGAGCTCTTCCGGGGCAGGTGTGACCTGTATAAGAAGGACGGGTTGCATCTAAACCGGAGAGGCATAAATATCCTGGCCGCGAGGTTTGCTAGTGTCACACGGGAGGGTTTAAACTAGTATGGCAGGGGGGTGGGCACGGGAGCAATAGGTCAGAAGGTGAGAGCATTGAGGGAGAACTAGGGAATAGGGACAGTGTGGCTCTGAGGCAGAGCAGACGGGGAGAAGCTGCTGAACACAGCGGGTCTGGTGGCCTGAAGTGCATATGTTTTAATGCAAGGAGCATTACGGGTAAGGCAGATGAACTTAGAGCTTGGATTAGTACTTGGAACTATGAGGTTGTTGCCATTACAGAGACCTGGTTGAGGGAAGGGCAGGATTGGCAGCTAAACGTTCCAGGATTTAGATGTTTCAGGCGGGATAGAGGGGGATGTAAAAGGGGAGGCGGAGTTGCGCTACTTGTTCGGGAGAATATCACAGCTGTACTGCGAGAGGACACCTCAGAGGGCAGTGAGGCTATATGGGTAGAGATCAGGAATAAGAAGGGTGCAGTCACAATGTTGGGGGTATACTACAGGCCTCCCAACAGCCAGCGGGAGATAGAGGAGCAGATAGGTAGACAGATTTTGGAAAAGAGTAAAAACAACAGGGTTGTGGTGATGGGAGACTTCAACTTCCCCAATATTGACTGGGACTCACTTAGTGCCAGGGGCTTAGACGGGGCGGAGTTTGTAAGGAGCATCCAGGAGGGCTTCTTAAAACAATATGTAGACAGTCCAACTAGGGAAGGGGCGGTACTGGACCTGGTATTGGGGAATGAGCCCGGCCAGATGGTAGATGTTTCAGTAGGGGAGCATTTCGATAACAGTGAACAGAATTCAGGAAGTTTTAAAGTACTGGTGGACAAGGATAAGAGTGGTCCGAGGACGAATGTGCTAAATTGGGGGAAGGCTAATTATAACAATATTAGGCGGGAACTGAAGAACATAGATTGGGGGCGGATGTTTGAGGGCAAATCAACATCTGACATGTGGGAGGCTTTCAAGTGGCAGTTGAAAGGAATACAGGACCGGCATGTTCCTGTGAGGAAGAAAGATAAATACGGCAATCTTCGGGAACCTTGGATGACGAGTGATATTGTAGGCCTCGTCAAAAAGAAAAAGGAGGCATTTGTCAAGGCTAAAAGGCTGGGAACAGACGAAGCCTGTGTGGCATATAAGGAAAGTAGGAAGGAACTTAAGCAAGGAGTCAGGAGGGCTAGAAGGGGTCATGAAAAGTCATTGGCAAATAGGGTTAAGGAAAATCCCAAGGCTTTTTACACGTACATAAAAAGCAAGAGGGTAGCCAGGGAAAGGGTTGGCCCACTGAAGGATAGGCAAGGGAATCTATGTGTGGAGCCAGAGGAAATGGGCGAGGTACTAAATGAATACTTTGTATCAGTATTCACCAAAGTGAAGGAATTGGTAGATGTTGAGTCTGGAGAAGGGGGTGTAGATAGCCTGGGTCACATTGTGATCCAAAAAGACGAGGTGTTGGGTGTCTTAAAAAATATTAAGGTAGATAAGTCCCCAGGGCCTGATGGGATCTACCCCAGAATACTGAAGGAGGCTGGAGAGGAAATTGCTGAGGCCTTGACAGAAATCTTTGGATCCTCGCTGTCTTCAGGGGATGTCCCGGAGGACTGGAGAATAGCCAATGTTGTTCCTCTGTTTAAGAAGGGTAGCAAGGATAATCCCGGGAACTACAGGCCGGTGAGCCTTACTTCAGTGGTAGGGAAATTACTGGAGAGAATTCTTCGAGACAGGATCTACTCCCATTTGGAAGCAAATGGACGTATTAGTGAGAGGCAGCACGGTTTTGTGAAGGGGAGGTCGTGTCTCACTAACTTGATCGAGTTTTTCGAGGAGGTCACTAAGATGATGGATGCAGGTAGGGCAGTGGATGTTGTCTATATGGACTTCAGTAAGGCCTTTGACAAGATCCCTCATGGTAGACTAGTACAAAAGGTGAAGTCACACGGGATCAGGGGTGAGCTGGCAAGGTGGATACAGAACTGGCTAGGCCATAGAAGGCAGAGAGTAGCAATGGAGGGATGCTTTTCTAATTGGAGGGCTGTGACCAGTGGTGTTCCACAGGGATCAGTGCTGGGACCTTTGCTCTTTGTAGTATATATAAATGATTTGGAGGAAAATGTAACTGGTCTGATTAGTAAGTTTGCAGACGACACAAAGGTTGGTGGAATTGCGGATAGCGATGAGGACTGTCGGAGGATACAGCAGGATTTAGATTGTCTGGAGACTTGGGCGGAGTGATGGCAGATGGAGTTTAATCCGGACAAATGTGAGGTAATGCATTTTGGAAGGTCTAATGCAGGTAGGGACTATACAGTGAATGGTAGAACCCTCAAGAGTATTGAAAGTCAAAGAGATCTAGGAGTACAGGTCCACAGGTCATTGAAAGGGGCAACACAGGTGGAGAAGGTAGTCAAGAAGGCATACGGCATGCTTGCCTTCATTGGCCGGGGCATTGAGTATAAGAATTGGCAAGACATGTTGCAGCTGTATAGAACCTTAGTTAGGCCACACTTGGAGTATAGTGTTCAATTCTGGTCGCCACACTACCAGAAGGATGTGGAGGCTTCAGAGAGGGTGCAGAAGAGATTTACCAGAATGTTGCCTGGTATGGAGGGCATTAGCTATGAGGAGCGATTGAATAAACTCGGTTTGTTCTCACTGGAACGAAGGAGGTTGAGGGGAGACCTGATAGAGGTATACAAAATTATGAGGGGCATAGACAGAGTGGATAGTCAGAGGCTTTTCCCCAGGTTAGAGGGGTCAATTACTAGGGGGCATAGGTTTAAGGTGAGAGGGGCAAGGTTTAGAGTAGATGTACGAGGCAAGTTTTTTACGCGGAGGGTAGTGGGTGCCTGGAACTCGCTACCGGAGGACGTAGTGGAAGCAGGGACGATAGGAACATTTAAGGGGCATCTTGACAAATATATGAATAGGATGGGAATAGAAGGTTACGGACCCAGGAAGTGTAGAAGATTGTAGTTTAGTCGGGCAGCATGGTCGGCACGGGCTTGGAGGGCCGAAGGGCCTGTTCCTGTGCTGTACATTTCTTTGTTCTTTGTTCTTTGTTCAATGTTGTTAAAATCCCTGGCCAAAGGTAGGGTTACTATCGGTCGTGCTGGTGTCCTTTGTATTTCCTACAAACTTCACAGCGGCCACTAACCTGTTCTATCAGTTTAGTATCGTCGTCATCCCTTACCCCTGCATCCTTTAATAAAAATTTTCATCCTCTGAGGAGACGGATGTGCAAATTGCCTATGCAGTTTCAATACCACAAGCTTTTTATCAGCTAAAGTCCCATTTTCAACTGCCATTAACACATCCTTAACCACTCTACTTGAAAAATTATTTGTCAGTAATGGAATACAATCGTGTCCCGACAGTGTAAATTGTAAGTCCACAATCTTTTCAAAAACTGTTGCCGTATCCTGTTCCATATCCAGTTTCATGTGTGCTTTCTTCATCGATGGTCTGCTCAGAAGCAAAGGTATCTCCCTTGATACAACATCCGTGCGAATGAAATGATTCACTCCGGCAATATTGCAAGGGATCACCACTCTTTTCAGCGACTTCAGAGTATTATCATCCCCAAACCTGAAACTTGTGGAAATTTCAAATTCCTGAACCTTGTTACGATTTTCAGCATTCAAAGAGTCCAGGTAACATTTTAACCAGTCAATTCCACACACAGTAGATGTGCAGCCACTGTCCAATACAGCACAGTTGAAGGATTCTGCAACCAACACCCTCATTATCGGTGTAAAACTGCTTGTCAATCGGACAATGCCTTCTTTCTGGTCACTATCTTTTTCCTCTTCTGACTCTTCCGTGTCATGTGTCGCTTCAAACACTCTATCATTACGAGTTGGACATTTGAAAGCATAATGGTATTGATAGTCACATCGAAAACATCGATTTATCATGCCCCGTGCATTTCTGGGGTTCATCTTCCGATTGTAGGTTCCAACTAGGTTTCTGTCGTCATAATTTTTCGGTCTCCATCTATAGTCTTGAGCCTGTTCGTAGCCATACGATTTCGCCATCCTGTTACGAGTGTATCTTCCATATTCTGCCTTATTGCAGGCTGACCTATTTGGGTCATCAGAGCCATCGGAATCGAATGTTTCCCCAGAAACTTTTGTAAAGCTTTTGTCATCTGTTCGAATAAGGTATCCTTATCAGTAAACTGAACTCCTGTCAAAACCAGGAGCCTATCGATGTTGCTCACTCAAGCACAGTCAAGTAATTTAAAGGCCAACACAGACTGTGGAAATTCCAGATTGTGTTTCTGCAGCCTTTTATATCGTCTGCCAAATTCCATTATATAGTCTTCCATGGAGATATCCTCCATTTTCCGGAACTTATCAAAATCCGACCATGCTTCATACGCACTTAACAAGTCATCTTTCTTATAAATCTTATCCATATAATGTAATAAAGTCTCCAGACCTTCTTCTGAGTCTAACTCTTCCAATTCCAGCTCAGAAAGCACTTTGTTTCGGATTTTACTGCCATATGGTAGAGAAAGAGCCAATGCCATACCTTGTTTTCTCTTTCCCAAAGCAGTAACTTTAGTCCACATAACTACTGCACTTCTCCATTGGTCGTACGATTCCCTTTCAGAAATTAAGGGAGGATAGTCATATCCAGCCATCTTTATCCTGGGTTCAGCCATGTATCTTTTTTTTTTCCTTCTCACTCACTCCTTGGTTTGATCAGGAAAAGTTGCATCTTTCAAACCTTCCCATTTGCACAGGAACCATCCTCTGCTCCCATTGTTAGACGTTTTAGTTGCTGTGAAATGAAGAGTCTAAAGTTCTTGTTCCTTTTCACCAAACACCATTTATTTCACTTCCACAGCCTCTGCACAAAACTCTTAACAACACACCACCTGATAGAGTGTTTGAAGTGACACAGAGGCCACCTGAAGCCCCTTTACGTATCAGTGTCAATTAGTGGATACTTAACATAAATGAGACAACTAATTGCAATGTCTCTTAACCCATTACTTAACATTTGGCTTGATCTTTAAGTCACCTTTGTCTACAGGAATAGTGCCAGAAGATTGGAGAATCGCAAATGTTGTCCCCTTGTTCAAGAAGGGGAGTAGAGACAACCCCGGTAACTATAGACCAGTGAGCCGTACTTCTGTTGTGGGCAAAATCTTGGAAAGGTTTATAAGAGATAGGGTTATAATCATCTGGAAAGGAATAATTTTATTAGAGATAGTCAACACGGTTTTGTGAAGGGTAGGTCGTGCCTCACAAACCTTGTAGAGTTCTTTGAGAAGGTGACCAAACAGGTGGATGAGGGTAAAGCAGTTGATGTGGTGTATATGGATTTCAGTAAAGCGTTTGATAAGGTTCCCCACGGTAGACTACTGCAGAAAATACGGAATCATGGGATTCAGGGAGATTTAGCAGTTTGGATCAGAAATTGGCTCGCTGGAAGAAGACAAAGGGTGGTGGTTGATGGAAAGTGTTCAGACTGGAGACCAGTTACTAGTGGTGTACCACAAGGATCTGCTTTGGGGCCACTGCTGTTTGTCATTTTTATAAATGACCTGGAGGAGGGCGTAGAAGGATGGGTGAGTAAATTTGCAGATGACACGAAAGTCGGTGGAGTTGTGGACAGTGCGGAAGGATGTTACAAGTTACAGAGGGACATAGATAAGCTGCAGCGCTGGGCTGAGAGGTGGCAAATGGAGTTTAACGCAGAAAAGTGTGAGGTGATTCATTTTGGAAGGAATAACAGGAAGACAGTACTGGGCTAATGGTAAGATTCTTGGCAGTGTGGATGAGCAGAGAGATCTCGGTGTCCATGTACATAGATCCCTGAAAGTTGCCACCCAGGTTGAGAGGGTTGTTAAGAAGACGTACGGTGTTTTAGCTTTTATTGGTAGAGGGATTGAGTTCCGGAGTCGGGAGGTCATGTTGCAGCTGTACAAAACTCTGGTGCAGCCGCATTTGGAGTATTGCATTCAATTCTGGTCACCGCATTATATGGAGGATGTGGAAGCATTGGAAAGGTTGCAGAGGAGATTTACCAGAATGTTGCCTGGTATGGAGGGACGATCTTATGAGGAAAGGCTGAGGGACGTGAAGCTGTTTTCGTTAGAGGGAAGAAGGTTAAGTGGTGACTTAATTGAGGCATGCAAGATGATCAGAGGATTGGATAGGGTGGACAGTGAAAGCCTTTTTCCTCGGATGGTGATGTCTAGCACGAGGGGACATAGCTTTAAATTGAGGGGAGATAGATATAGGACAGATGTCAGAGGTAGGTTCTTTACTCAGAGAGTAGTAAGGGCGTGGAATGCCCTGTCTGCAACAGTAGTGGACTCGCCAACACTAAGGGCATTCAAATGGTCATTGGATAGACATATGGACGATAAGGGAATAGTGTAGATGGGCTTTAGAGTGGTTTCACAGGTCGGCGCAACATCGAGGGCCGAAGGGCCTGTACTGCGCTGTAATGTTCTATGTTCTATGTTCTATATAGGCGGCCGGGGAATGTTTGTGTGGGTGTTGAGGGTCAGGGGCGCGGCCGATCGGGGGTGGTCACTTTTTTGGGTCTACCTCCGCGGTCCGAGTTCGCCATGGTGCACAGCGCGACCACTGGTGGCCGCCATCGTGCAAATGCGGGGCCTACAACCTGCAAGTACGAGGGCCCGTATCTGCAGCAAAAGCTGCGAGATCTATTCCGGGTCACCGCTAGCCCCCTGCAGGGCTGGGAACTGGTGTCCCTGTAATGCCAGTTTTTCTGGCGTAAAACGCTACCGTTTTGACGCCAGCATGGGGACATTGTCCTAATAATGGAGAATCCAGCCCAATATCCCATTCCCACTTTCTCTCCAAGTCCCTTGAACCTTTTAGCCACAAGGGCCATGCCCAGCTCCCTGTTGAATACATCCAGTGAACTGGTCTAACAGCTTTCTGTGGCAGAGAATTCCATAAGTTCAAAACTCTCTGAGAGAAGAAGTTCTTCCTCATCTCAGTCCTGAATGGACAACCTTATTCTCAGGCTGTGACCCCTAATTCTGAACATCCCCAACATCGGGAACATTCCTCCCGCATCCAGCCTGTCCAATCCCATCAGGATTTTATATGTTTCTATGAGATCCCCTCTCCTTCTTCTAAACTCCAGAGAGTACAAGCCCAATCAATCCAGTCTTTCTTCTTATGTCAGTCCTGCCATCCCGGGAATTAGTCTGGTGAACCTTCGCTGGACACCCTCAACAGCAAGAATGTCCTTCCTCAAACTAGGAGACCAAAACTGCCACAATACTCAAGGTGTGGCCTCACCAAGGCCCTAGATAACTGCAGCAAGACATCCCTACTCCTACATTCAAATCCTCTCACTATGAAACTTTCCTCACTGCCTGCTGTACCTGCATACCAACCTTCAGCGACTGTTCCACCATCACACCCAGGTCTCGTTGCACTTCCCCTTTTCATAAACTGCCACTATTCAGATAATAATCAGCCTTCCTGTTTTTTTGCCACCAGAGTGGACAACCTCACATTTACCCACATCATATTGCATTTGCCAAGTATTTGCCCACTCAGCCAGCCTATCCAAGTCACCCTGCAGCCTAGATTCATAGATTCATAGAATTTACAGTGTAGAAGGAAGCCATACGGCCATCGAGTCTGCACCGGCTCTTAGAAAGAGCACCCTACACAAGTCTCCACCCTATCCCCATAACCCAGTAACCCCACCCAACACTTTGGACACTAAGGGCAATTTATCATGGCCAATCCACCTAACCTGCCCATCTTTAGACTGTGGGAGGAAACCGGAGCACCCGGAGGAAACCCACGCAGACACGGGGAGAACGTGCAAACTCCGCACAGACAGTGACCCAAGCCGGGAATCGAACCTGGGCCCCTGAAGCTGTGAAGCAATTGCACTAACCACTAGGCTACCATGCTGCCCTCTTTGTATCCTCCTCACAGCATTGCCACCCAGCTTAGTGTTATCTGCAAATTTGTAGATATTGAATGCAACTCCTTCTTCCAAATCATTAATGTATATTGTGAACAGCTGGGGTCCCAGCACTGAACACTGTGGTACTCCACTTATCACTGCCTACCACTCTGAAAAGGACCCATTTATTTCAATCTCTGCTTCCTGTCTGCCAACCAGTTCTCTGTCTACGTCAGAAAATTACTCCCAATAGCATGAGCTTTAATTTTGCTCACTAATCTCTTGTGTGGGACCTTGTCAAAAGCCCTTTGAAAGTCCAGATACACAACATCCACTGGTTAACCCTTGTCCACTTTACTGGTCACATCCTCAAAACGTTCCAGCGGATTTGTCAAGCATGATTTCCCGTTAGTGAATCCATGCTGACTTGGACTGATCCTGTCCCCACTTTCCAAATGCTCAGTTATTTTATCTTCAGTAATTGACTGCAGCATTTTCCCCACCACCGACGTCAGGCTAAAGGTCTATAATTCCCCATTTCTCTTTCTCTCCTTTTTTAAAAATTGGGGTTACATTAGCTAATTAATCGCATTAATACCAGTTTGATTAGCCCAAACAATATGTAGGTTGAAGTCACCCATAATAACTGCTGTACCCTTGCTGCACACATCTCTAATTTCCTGTTTGATGCCATCCTCAACCTCACAACTACTGTTAGGTGGTCTGTACACAACTCCCACTAACGTTTTTTGCCCTTTGGTGTTCTGCAACTCCACCCATACAGATTGCACATTGCCCAGGCTAATGTCCTTCCTTACTATTCCGATAATCTCCTCTGTAACCAGCAACGTTACCCCACCTCCCTTTCCTTTCCTTCTAACATTGAATACCCCCGGAGTTTGAGTTCCCATCCTTGGTCATCCTGGAGTCAGATCTCCGTGATCCCAATTACATCACATCCGTTAATGATTGTCAGCACTGTCAATTCATCAACCTTATTACAAATGCTCCTCGCATTAAGACACAGAGCCTTCTGGCTTGTTTTCCACTTTTCCCTTTACTGCCTTTTGTTTCTGCCCCCACCCTGCTTCCCTCTGACTTCCTGCATCATTTACCATCCCCCTGCTATATTAGTTTAAACCCTCCACAACAGTGCGAGCAAACACTCCCTCTCGGACATTGGTTGTGGTCCTGCCCAGGTGCCGATGGTTCGGTTTGTACTGGTCCCACCTCCCCCAGAACTGGTTCCAATATCCTGGAATTTGAATCCCTCCCTCTTGCACTATCCCTCAAGCTAAATATTCACCTTAGCTATCCTGCCATTCCTACTCTGACCAGCACATGGCACCGGTAGCAATCCTGAGATTGAGGTCTTGCTTTTTAGTTTAACTTCTAACTCCGTAAATTCAGCTTGTGTGACCTCACCCCGTTTTTTTTTTACCGATATAGTTGGTGCTGAAATGCTCCACGACAGCTGGCTACTCACCCTCCCCCTCCAAAATTCCCTACAGCCGCTCCAAGACATCCTTGACCCTTGCACCAGGGAGGCAACACACCATCCTGGAGTCTTGTTTGTTGCCGCAGAAACCCCTATCTATTCCCCTTAACAACTGAATCCCCTATCACTATAGCTCTGCCAGCGTTTTTCCCAGCCTCCTGTGCAGCAGAACCAGCCACGGTGCCATAAACCTGGCTGGTGACACCTTCCCCTGGTGAGCCGTCTCCCCCAACAGTGTCCAAAACTGTATATCTGTGTTTAAGGGAGTAATCCAGAGACCCAGACCACTGCTGTGGGGACGCGAGTTTGAATGGTGAATGGTGTTCGGAGACCGGATGTTGGAACTGTGAGAGCAGCAGGGCGGTGGCCCAATTGACTGTGAGTACTGCTTTTGGTTTTGTTTTATTGTTGGGGGGTTGTATGGTTCTTATTTAACTTTTGTTGTGTTTTTTTTTGTGCCCAGTGGCAGGGTGCTCACCGTTTGCAGCCCCACCTGCCTCTGTGCACTGGGGGTTGAGGAGTCCCTCCCGGTGCTAGTGACGGGGAGGGGTGTTATCTGTCTCTCTCCTCAACCGTGCGCTGCCTGTCCTTTTTCGATGGACTGTGCTACTTGCGGGCGCCTCTCCACTGACTTAGGCTGTTGCCGGAGCCGGGGGAGGGAGGGGAGCATCTGCTGGCTTCAGTGCTGGCGGCTTTGCCTTGTACTTAATTGTTTGTTGGGTTTCTTGCGGTTGCTTTGTATTTTGGGTTTTCTTTTTGTGAAGGGCGTTCCCTCTTTCTCTCTCTCTCTCTTTCGCCATTGCCCGTATCGGTGTGTCCTTTTCTGGTGGTCTGTGCTGCTCGTTTGGGCGCCTTTCCATCGATGTGAGGTTCATGTTGCGGGGGGGATTGGGTGGGTGGGTGGTGGGGGGGCAGAGCGGTGGCCGTTAGCTGGCTTTGCAGTTTATGCTTTGTTTGAAGGAACTCTTTTGGGTTTAACTGTGCCTCCTCTTGGGAGGGGAGCGGGTGTTCTCCTCTCTCTCAAACCTGCCCTGCACCGGTGTGTCCTTTTCTGGTGGTCTGTGCTGCTCATTTGGGCGCCTTTCCACTGATGTGGGGCTACAGAGGAACGGGAGGCAGCTGCCCAGGATGGTGAGCTGGCCACCCAACAGGCCAAGGAGGAGGAGGTGCCAGGGAGGGGCCCATACAGCTGGTGTGTACCGGCACTGCCTGCCATTCGAGGAACTGCCGGACTGGGCATGCTTTCAGACCCTCTACCCACACACCCACAAGACAGGCACACAGTGGGGAAGGGAAGGATCAAAATAACGAGGATTAAAATGGGGATGAGAGATGATTATCCTCACTGCTGACATTGTTGTCTTTGTAGTCACCTATCTTCTTGGTACGCTCAGTGTTGAATGTACCGGTTGGATCAGAGCTTCTGATGTGTACCTTCAATCAGAGCCTGCAGGGTTTATAATCTCCTCTGGGGAGTCACTTTCACTTGATTGACTTCCACCAGATTGATCCTCAGTTTCATTGAAGTGATATTAGAATTCTCTCCTCAGAATTTAAAAGAGGGGTGTCCATCCACTCTGCCCCGACCACTGGCCTGCTCTTTCTGCAGATCAGAACCAACTGTAGTGGAGAGAGAGAAAGTAAAAGGATCTTTTCTTCAAGACTTTTAGAAATCTCAGGAGAGATGTCAGACTGGACTTTCCTCAGCCTTTCAATAAGAAACTAAACTTTCACAGGCAGTCTGGAGAGAGTTTTAATAACCAGCCTTAGCTGATAGAGAGAGCCCAAACTTGCGCCCCTGCTCTCTCCTGGTCTCAGCAGAACTAAACTCAAAATGGGATCTGCCCTTCTTCTTCTTCCAGAATCTTCTGGATCTCTCTACCAACCAAAATCAAAAGCCAGGAAGACCTGGGATTTCAAGGGAGTTGATTGGCTGCTAGCCAAGCCTGTCAAAATCACTGATATCATAGCACATCCTGCTGAGTTGATTTTTTTATAAATTAAAGGTGTAGGCCCCAGTATTTGCCCAGTCACAAACATTATAAACCGAAACAAATGAACAAAAATGAAAAGGGAAACAAGGGTCAGACAAGGATTTAAAAGACGTTCCTTACACAAGCCCTTTGCTGCAGGAGTTGTTGCCGTTCCCATGGATCAGATGGGTGGGGGGGTGGGGGGGGCAGCGCAGATCTCTGGAGATTTAGGTAGTTTTCTTTCTTTTCCCACATCCATCGGGTCTACTCCTGGATTAATTTTGTTGTGGTGGGTAGGTCACTGCTCCTTGGGGGGCAATTGTTATATGCCCCACACTATGTGGATCTGTTGTTGGAGCCGGGCCACCCTCAGCGACCCCCATGGAGGTTGGACACGGCATTCCTCACTGTTAAGGGATTTTGCAAGCGGGTATCCCCTGGTATTGGGAAGTATGTGGAGTTTAACAAGAATGAGGCAGTTTTGCCTTCCACAGAAGGCGGTTATTAGGAATGGGATAATTTTGTACAAGACATATAAGGATAAATCTGGGAAGATAGAGAGACAGATTGGTCTATTCCATCCGTGAATTGGACCGCCAGTACTTGAATGCCCCAACATCAGAGCTTCTGGCAGAGAGAAACATTTTGATTTGTTGTCAACGGGGAACGTGGTGTGCCAGCTGCGTCACTCGGGAGGGACATTTTATGAGTATGGGGAGAAGGACAGCTGTCTGTTAGCTCACCAACTGAGGTGGTAGTTGCATGCAGGAGATAGTTCAGGTGAGGGACTCGGGTTGTGGATTGGTTTTGTCCCAGAGAAGGTTATTGAGGGGCTTGAGGCCTTTTACAGTGGGCTGTACAAATCTGGGCCTCGCTAGGAGGCCATTTTGGGAGAGGTTGACCTTCTTGTCGGTGGAATAGGAGAGAAGGCAGGAGCTGGGTGTGCCGGTTGGACAAGAGGAGATCACAAATTGTATTTGTTTAATACAGGTGGGCAAGGCACTGGGTCCAGATGTTGAATTCTATAAACAGTTTGCTGGTGTGTTGGTTCCACTTATGTGGGATATCTTCAATGATTGTCTCTCCTGGGAGGTATTGCCGGCCACGCTAGCACAGGCATCGACTTGTTTGATTCTGAAAAAGGATAAGGAACCCATGGAGTATGAATAGTATCGGCCTATTTCTCTGCTAAATGCTGATGCTAAATTGTTGGTTGAGGTGCTGACAACTTGTTTGGAGCCCTGCCTGCCAGGGTGATCTTGGAGGAGCAGACAGGATTTGTTAAGGGTCAGCAGTTGTCGACTAACATCAGGAGACTATTGAATGTGGTGTTGTTGCCCTAGTGACTTAGCTAGAGAGGTTCATTTTGATGGACGGGGATAAAGTGTTCCATAGGATAAAGTGTTCCATAGGATAAAGTGTTCCATAGGATAAAGTGTTCCATAGGGTTGAGTGGGAGTAACTTGGCGATTTTGCAATGTTTTGACTTTGGGCCAAAATTCATATCTTGGATTAGGCTTTTGTATAGGGCCCCCACTGTGAGTGTCTGAGCTAATGCCCTGAGCTTGGGGTACTTTCAACTGAACAGGGTAAAAGGTAGGGGTGCCCATGATCTCCATTGCTGTTTGCCTTGGGAATTGAGCAGCTACCATTTCATTGAGGTTGTCTACCAGTTGGAGATGGATAGAGTGTGGGGGAAGGGATCATAGGGTTTCCTTACATGCCGATGATTTGCTGTTGTACATCACGGACCTGCTCTCCAATTTGGGGGGGATAATGGAGGTGCTTAGAAAGTTTGACTCTTTTTAAAGGGACAAACTAAATCTGGGCAAGAGTGAGGTTTTTCCGGTAACCTCCCGGGGAGGGGTGCTAATCTGGGGAGGCTACCGTTTTGTCCGGCCAGGACTAGTTTCCAGTATCTGGGTATTCGGGTGGCCCATGATTGGCCTCGCTCCATAAATGTAACTTGGCCAGTCTGTTGGATGGGGTGAAGGCTGATTTAAAGAGATGGGCTGCCCTGCCTCTGACCTTGCCGGGAAGAGTAGGTGGTGAAGATGAATATCCTCCCTGTGTTTTGGTTCCATTGTCTTCCAGTTTTTCTGTCGCAGGATCGATCAGTTAATATCTACTTTTGCGTGGGTGGGGAAGACTCCTCAGGTTCGCAGGGTATTTGTGCAAAGGATTGCGAGTCGGGGAGGGGGGGGTGGTGTTGGCACTACCTTGTCTGTTGTGATATTGCTGGGCAGCAAACATTGAAAAGGTGCAGGTTGGTTTAAGTGGGCTCTTCTCAGAGGTGGGGGACAGGTGTGAGCGGTGCTCTCAGGGGGCAGCGAACCAAACGTCCACGTTTTGGTCCTGCCCCAGACGTATCAATTTTTGACTCTCCTTTTTTGAAAGTTTGTCAGGGACTCTGGGTGTTAAGCTGCAGCTGTGCCTGCTGGATGGCCAATTTTGGAGTATCAGACTCGCCAGTGGTGCAGACAGGGGTGAAGGCAGATGTCTTGATCTTCGCCTCACTAACAACCCGGAAGCGTGACTTTCTTGGGTGGAGGTCTCCAGTGCCGCCTAAGGCTTCTGTTGGGTGCCCGGCACTGGCCACTATTTTCGCCTCACGTGCGATTCTTCGCCCAATCGCCATTCACAATTCCGGGGTCGCTGGATGGAGAATCCCACCCATTATTTTTATATTAATCAGCATTTAGAAAAGATGGTCAGTCTGTGTGTGGGGCTGACTGACAGCACTGAGCACGAGGAGGGTAATGGGGAAGCATAACATCAGTAACACATAATATAGTGTGGCCATTGTGCCAGCTATTTGAAGGAGCAGTTGCCCTCAGCTCCACATCTCCAAGTTTGACTGTAAACCTGTAAGCTGTTAAATCTCAAGTATTTAACTTCCTTTTGAAATTATTCACGGCACAGTTCCAACAACCTTTCAGGTACAGCATTCATTTAACATGGTCACTTGTCACCTCACTTAACAATTGAGTGAAGATAAATCTCCTCATATCCCCTCCGGATATCTGAGAGCTATGAGCTCTAGTTATTTACTCACTTAGCAGGAGGAATGATTTATCTATGTCACAGAATCAAAATTATCAGTTTGAAAACCTCTGATTACATTAACATAGTGTTCAACTTCGGCAAAATTTCCCAATAATAAATCCATGCTGGATTTCCCTAATTCCCTCATGCCATTCTAAATGAGAATTTAGTTGCTCTCAGTGATGAATTACAATAACTTAACATCCCTGGTTATAAGGTTTTTTAGCAGAAACAGCAAGGGTAGAAAAGGAGGAGGTGCTACAGTCTTGGTCAAAGATAGTATCATAGCCTTTGTACGAGATGCAGTTCCTGAATTAGAATCTAGATGGTTAGAGGTGAGAAACAGGAAGTGAGCGGTGACCTTGTCTGGTATTTATTATAGACCTCCAAATAACGGGGAGGTATTGGAAGAGAGCATTTGTAGGCAGTTTACAAGGGAAATTAGAGAAAGTATTAGATTTAAAAAAGAGGCAAACAAATGAACAAGAAAAAGCAATAGATCTGAGGATTGGGAACAGTTTAAAATTCACCAAAGGCAGGTCAAGGGATTGATTAAGAAGGGGAAAGTACAATATGAAAGTAAACTAGTAGGGAACATAAAAGCTGACTGTGAAAGTTTCTACAGGTGTGTAAAGAGAAATTATTGATAAAACCTAATGTTGCCCCTTACAGTCAGAAACAGGGAAATTCATAACGAGGAACAAAGAAATAACTGAGGAACAAAACTTGTGCTTCTGTCTTCACAGAGGAAGACATGAATAAAGTACTGGGAGTTCTGGAAACATAAGTTTCAGTAAGGAGCTGAAGGAAATTAGTACGAATAATGAAATGGGTTAGATTCTCAGCAGCCCAACGCCAAAATCGTGTTCGGCGATTGGGCGGAGAATGGATTTTTGCGCCGAAATCAGGGCCAGCGCGGTATAACGCCGGTCCACCATGCTCTGCCTCTCCAAACTGGGGTCATCATGCTGCGCACCGTGTGCCGTTTCAACGGCACTGCTGCTTCATTTGCCGGCCCACCCATGTGCTCTGCTCCGATGGACCATTGTCTGTTAGCTCACCAACTGAGGTGGTAGTTGCATGCAGGAGATAGTTCAGGTGAGGGACTCAGGTTGTGGATTGGTTTTGTCCCAGAGAAGGTTATTGAGGGGCTTGAGGCCTTTTACAGTGGGCTGTACAAATCTGGGCCTCGCTAGGAGGACGTGATAATGTCAACCATTTTGGGAGAGGTTGACCTTCTTGTCGGTGGAATAGGAGAGAAGGCAGGAGCTGGGTGTGCCAGTTGGACAAGAGGAGATCACAAATTGTATTTGTTTAATACAGGTGGGCAAGGCACTGGGTCCAGATGTTGAATTCTATAAACAGTTTGCTGGTGTGTTGGTTCCACTTATGTGGGATATCTTCAATGATTGTCTCTCCTGGGAGGTATTGCCGGCCACGCTAGCACAGGCATCGACTTGTTTGATTCTGAAAAAGGATAAGGAACCCATGGAGTATGAATAGTATCGGCCTATTTCTCTGCTAAATGCTGATGCTAAATTGTTGGTTGAGGTGCTGACAACTTGTTTGGAGCCCTGCCTGCCAGGGTGATCTTGGAGGAGCAGACAGGATTTGTTAAGGGTCAGCAGTTGTCGACTAACATCAGGAGACTGTTGAATGTGGTGTTGTTGCCCTAGTGACTTAGCTAGAGAGGTTCATTTTGATGGACGGGGATAAAGTGTTCCATAGGATAAAGTGTTCCATAGGATAAAGTGTTCCATAGGGTTGAGTGGGAGTACCTTGGCGATTTTGCAATGTTTTGACTTTGGGCCAAAATTCATATCTTGGATTAGGCTTTTGTATAGGGCCCCCACTGTGAGTGTCTGAGCTAATGCCCTGAGCTTGGGGTACTTTCAACTGAACAGGGTAAAAGGTAGGGGTGCCCATTATCTCCATTGCTGTTTGCCTTGGGAATTGAGCTGCTACCATTTCATTGAGGTTGTCTACCAGTTGGAGATGGATAGAGTGTGGGGGAAGGGATCATAGGGTTTCCTTACATGCCGATGATTTGCTGTTGTACATCACGGACCTGCTCTCCAATTTGGGGGGGGATAATGGAGGTGCTTAGAAAGTTTGACTCTTTTTAAAGGGATAAACTAAATCTGGGCAAGAGTGAGGTTTTTCCGGTAACCTCCCGGGGAGGGGTGCTGATCTGGGGAGGCTACCGTTTTGTCCGGCCAGGACTAGTTTCCAGTATCTGGGTATTCGGGTGGCCCATGATTGGCCTCGCTCCATAAATGTAACTTGGCCAGTCTGTTGGATGGGGTGAAGGCTGATTTAAAGAGATGGGCTGCCCTGCCTCTGACCTTGCCGGGAAGAGTAGGTGGTGAAGATGAATATCCTCCCTATGTTTTGGTTCCATTGTCTTCCAGTGTTTCTTTCGCAGGATCGATCAGTTAATATCTACTTTTGCGTGGGTGGGGAAGACTCCTCAGGTTCGCAGGGTATTTGTGCAAAGGATTGCGAGTCGGGGAGGGGGGGGTGGTGTTGGCACTACCTTGTCTGTTGTGATATTGCTGGGCAGCAAACATTGAAAAGGTGCAGGTTGGTTTAAGTGGGCTCTTCTCAGAGGTGGGGGACAGGTGTGAGCGGTGCTCTCAGGGGGCAGCGAACCAAACGTCCACGTTTTGGTCCTGCCCCAGACGTATCAATTTTTGACTCTCCTTTTCTGAAAGTTTGTCAGGGACTCTGGGTGTTAAGCTGCAGCTGTGCCTGCTGGATGGCCAATTTTGGAGTATCAGACTCGCCAGTGGTGCAGACAGGGGTGAAGGCAGATGTCTTGATCTTCGCCTCACTAACAACCCGGAAGCGTGACTTTCTTGGGTGGAGGTCTCCACTGCCGCCTAAGGCTTCTGTTGGGTGCCCGGCACTGGCCACTATTTTCGCCTCACGTGCGATTCTTCGCCCAATCGCCATTCACAATTCCGGGGTCGCTGGATGGAGAATCCCACCCATTATTTTTATATTAATCAGCATTTAGAAAAGATGGTCAGTCTGTGTGTGGGGCTGACTGACAGCACTGAGCACGAGGAGGGTAATGGGGAAGCATAACATCAGTAACACATAATATAGTGTGGCCATTGTGCCAGCTTTTTGAAGGAGCAGTTGCCCTCAGCTCCACATCTCCAAGTTTGACTGTAAACCTGTAAGCTGTTAAATCTCAAGTATTTAACTTCCTTTTGAAATTATTCACGGCACAGTTCCAACAACCTTTCAGGTACAGCATTCATTTAACATGGTCACTTGTCACCTCACTTAACAATTGAGTGAAGATAAATCTCCTCATATCCCCTCCGGATATCTGAGAGCTATGAGCTCTAGTTATTTACTCATTTAGCAGGAGGAATGATTTATCTATGTCACAGAATCAAAATTATCAGTTTGAAAACCTCTGATTACATTAACATAGTGTTCAACTTCGGCAAAATTTCCCAATAATAAATCCATGCTGGATTTCCCTAATTTCCTCATGCCATTCTAAATGAGAATTTAGTTGCTCTCAGTGATGAATTACAATAACTTAACATCTCTGGTTATAAGGTTTTTTCGCAGAAACAGCAAGGGTAGAAAAGGAGGAGGTGCTACAGTCTTGGTCAAAGATAGTATCATAGCCTTTGTACGAGATGCAGTTCCTGAATTAGAATCTAGATGGTTAGAGGTGAGAAACAGGAAGTGAGCGGTGACCTTGTCTGGTATTTATTATAGACCTCCAAATAACGGGGAGGTATTGGAAGAGAGCATTTGTAGGCAGTTTACAAGGGAAATTAGAGAAAGTATTAGATTTAAAAAAGAGGCAAACAAATGAACAAGAAAAAGCAATAGATCTGAGGATTGGGAACAGTTTAAAATTCACCAAAGGCAGGTCAAGGGATTGATTAAGAAGGGGAAAGTACAATATGAAAGTAAACTAGTAGGGAACATAAAAGCTGACTGTGAAAGTTTCTACAGGTGGGTAAAGAGAAATGATTGATAAAACCTAATGTTGCCCCTTACAGTCAGAAACAGGGAAATTCATAACGAGGAACAAAGAAATAACTGAGGAACTAAATTTGTGCTTCTGTCTTCACAGAGGAAGACATGAATAAAGTACTGGGAGTTCTGGAAACATAAGTTTCAGTAAGGAGCTGAAGGAAATTAGTACGAATAATGAAATGGGTTAGATTCTCAGTAGCCCAACGCCAAAATCGTGTTCGGCGATTGGGCGGAGAATGGATTTTTGCGCCAAAATCAGGGCCAGCGCGGTATAACGCCGGTCCACCATGCTCTGCCTCTCCAAACTGGGCTCATCATGCTGCGCACCGTGTGCCATTTCAACGGCACTGCTGCTTCATTTACCGGCCCACCCATGTGCTCTGCTCCGATGGACCAAGTTCCCGACGGCACGGGACACGTGTGGTCCCAGCGATTGGGAACCCGGCGTGCCGGCTGCGGACTGTGTCCAGCGGCGCCACACTCGGCTGCGTGGGGTGTCAGCGAGGGCTGGGAGGACTGGTGGGAGGGTGGCCAGGGGGTGGACTGAGGGGTCACGGTTTGAGGGTTAGGTTACACACATGTCCACTGTGCGCTGGTGGTAGACAACATGAATGTTTGTGAAAAAGGGTCTGTTATTGAAAATATTGAAAGATGTGTCATTTGAAACATGGAAGTCTGGCAATATCTGGTCTGAGAGAAACATGAGAGGATACAGGGAAAGATCCCACAAAGGGTTAACAGCAGCTGCCAGGGAAGGATTGTAAAATGCAGATAGCATTGGTCAAGCAGGCTTAGCAAACAAGACAAACAGGATTTTGAATGAAGCCAAAAACAATGGCTCACACCTTCATTGAAAGTAACTATCTTAGTGAGCATCTGGAAAAGATGAAAATTTGCTAATACCAGGTAAATTAAAGAAAACTGGAGACTATCAGTCTACGAGAAACATAATTCAAAGCAAAAAACAAAGTCAAAATTATGAGCTGAGGACACAATTGGAAAATAAAACTATAGAAATGACAGGAACCAAACCAAAAGTAACACCTCTTGAAGTCAAAGCATTTTTGAATATCACAAAAGACACAATGTAATCAAATCTATGAGGTGAAGTCATGTCAAAATGAATACTTAGTTGGATTAGAATGTTTAGATCAAAGATACCTTTTACAATCAAAGAAAATAAGAGTTACTTTACAATAAAGTCATAAAAACTTAATAACTGTTAGAAAGAGAATATAAACCTAGAGACCAGAGCAGGAACTGGCAGAACCAGAACTCAGAGGGAGAGAGAGAGAGAGAAGCAGAGAAGGAACAAGCAGCTCAGAGTCAGATTACAGTCAGCTCGGCCATGGGAAAGGTCTAAAATAGCTAATAGATCTAAAGAAGACTAGAATTTAAAGAGTAGGCGGAGTCAGCTCAGAGTCAGTTCAAAGATAGCCAGCAGAGTCAGCTCTCACAGCTCGGTACATGGGAAAGATAGGACACAGCAACCGAGCTAACCAGCGAATACATCTAAAGAAGACCAGACTTTAAAGAAGATTGATTGTCAAGTTGGGCCTGAAGGTCCCTTCAACCAACCAGAAGGATCCAGAAGCAAGATCTTTTTACCTTTCTGTAAAGACAGGAATTGCAGCTTTTATATGAAAAAATATAATAATAAAATAACTTAATTTAACCTGAAATAGTGGTTATTCCAAAGTCGACTTTACTTACTTAGCAAAACAGGACCCAGGATCGATGCTACTAAGTGGTAAGTAGATGACATCTTCGGTGAAGTTATGGGTTATACCGGGGGATAACTTGAAAACATAGTTTGACCTGAATAGCACCCACTGAAATCTGCATCAGAGTCAGGGAGTGAGAATCCCTGTTTCACCATTTAGAATGTCGGCCCTTTTTGGTATAGGGGGACTTCTAAGAATAGTGGCGAGTTTTAAGAAACAGGTCACAATCAAGAAGGTTGCTTTATCCTGGATGGCTTCAAGTTTCTTGAGATGCAGCTGAAGATAGATGTGCCGAGGACATTACCCTGAGGAACTTTGGCAATGGTGTCCTGGGACTGAGCTGATTGATCTCGACCCATCACAACAACCTTCCTTGGTGCCAGGTATTGTCCTAACTAGCGGAGGATTCCCCCCAATTCCTACTGACTTCAGCTTTGCTAGGGTTCCTTGATGTCACACATTGTGCCCTAACGTCAAGAACAGTCACTCTCAAAGAACAAAGAACAAAGAACAAAGAAAAGTACAGCACAGGAACAGGCCCTTCGGCCCTCCAAGCCCGTGCCGACCATGCTGCCCGACTAAACTACAATCTTCTACACTTCCTGGGTCCGTATCCCTCTATTCCCATCCTATTCATGCATTTGTCAAGATGCCCCTTAAATGTCATTATCGTCCCTGCTTCCACCACCTCCTCCGGTAGCGAGTTCCAGGCACCCACTACCCTCTGTGTAAAAAACTTGCCTTGTACATCTACTCTAAACCTTGCCCCTCTCACCTTAAACCTATGCCCCCTAGTAATTGGCCCCTCTACCCTGGGGAAAAGCCTCTAACTATCCACTCTGTCTATGCCCCTCATAATTTTGTAGACCTCTATCATGTCGCCCCTCAACCTCCGTCGTTCCAGTGAGAACAAACCGAGTTTATTCAACCGCTCCTCATAGCTAATGCCCTCCATAACAGGCAACATTCTGGTAAATCTCTTCTGCACCCTCTCTAAAGCCTCCACATCCTTCTGGTAGTGTGGCGACCAGAATTGAACACTATACTCCAAGTGTTGCCTAACTAAGGATCTATACAGCTGCAACATGACTTGCCAATTCTTATACTCAATGCCCCGGCCAATGAACGCAAGCATGCCGTATGCCTTCTTGACTACCTTCTCCACCTGTGTTGCCCCTTTCAGTGACCTGTGGACCTGTACACCTAGATCTCTCTGACTTTCAATACACTTGAGGGTTCTACCATTCACTGTATATTCCCTACCTGCATTAGACCTTCCAAAATGCATTACCTCACATTTGTCCGGATTAAACTCCATCTGCCATCTCTCCGCCCAAGTCTCCAAACAATCTAAATCCTGCTGTATCCTCTGACAGTCCTCATCACTATCCGCAATTCCACTAACCATTGTGTCGTCTGCAAACTTACTAACCAGACCAGTTACATTTTCCTCCAAATCATTTATATATACTACAAACAGCAAAGGTCCCAGCACTGATCCCTGTGGAACATCACTGGTCACAGCCCTCCAATTAGAAAAGCATCCTTCTATTGCTACTCTCTGCCTTCTATGACCTAGCCAGTTCTGTATCCATCTTGCCAGCTCACCCCCGATCCTGTGTGACTTCACCTTTTGTACTAGTCTACCATGAGGGACCTTGTCAAAGGCCTTACTGAAGTCCATATAGACAACATCCACTGCCCTACCTGCATCAATCATCTTTGTGACCTCCTCGAAAAACTCTATCAAGTTAGTGAGACACAACCTCCCCTTCACAAAATCATGCTGCCTCTCACTAATACGTCCATTTGCTTCCAAATGGGAGTAGATCCTGTCTCGAAGAATTCTCTCCAGTAATTTTCCTACCACTGAAGTAAGGCTCACCGGCCTGTAGTTCCCTGGATTATCCTTGCTACCCTTCTTAAAGGGTAAAGAGGCTTAAAGAGGAGCAACATTGGTTTTCTCCAGTCCTCCGGGACATCACCTGAAGACAGTGAGGATCCAAAGATTTCTGTCAAGGCCTCAGCAATTTCCTCTCCAGCCTCCTTCAGTATTCTGGGGTAGATCCCATCAGGCCCTGGGGACTTATCTACCTTAATATATTTTAAGACGCCCAACACCTCGTCTTTTTGGATCTCAATGTGACCCAGGCTATCTACACACCCTTCTCCAGACTTAACATCTACCAATTCCTTCTCTTTGGTGAATACTGATGCAAAGTATTCATTTAGTACCTCGCCCATTTCCTCTGGCTCCACACATAGATTCCCTTGCCTATCCTTCAGTGGGCCAGCCCTTTCCCTGGCTACGCTCTTGCTTTTTATGTACGTGTAAAAAGCCTTGGGATTCACTTCACCTCTGGAATTCAACTGCTTTTTCCATTTTCGGACCAAGGCCGTAATGAGGTAATGAGCTGAATGATCCCAGTGGAACCCAAACAAAACATCAGTGGACAGGATATTGCTAAGCAAATGCTACTTGATCGCACTGTTGGTGACTTCTTCCTTCACTTTACTGATTATTGAGTAGAGTGAAGGGACTATATTTGGCTGGATTGAATTTGTCCTGCTTTTTGTGTCCAGGACACACCTGGGCAATTTTCCGCATTGCCAAGTAAATGCCAGCGCTGGAGCTGTATTGGAACTCTTTGGCTAGGGGTGTAACATTGACACTTGTTCCCGTCCTCCCCTTCCCATAAATTCCCACCACACAAATCTGCTCGACACTCACCCCTAATTGTGACCTTCCCCGTGACACATCTCGATCATATAATCAACCAGAATGACATCAGAACCAAAAAAATAAAATCTATAACAGAATCTCCACCACCCAGGAATATTACAGTACTACTAAGACTCATGAGTTTGGTCAAACAACTCAGGATAAATTCCTATCACAGATAACCCAGGCCAATGAACTTCTCAGAAAACCTTGGCGGCAAAACCGGACATGGAGCAAGACCAAGCATTTTAAAAGTCGGGGGCGTGACCCACAGGTGGGTCACGGGCGGGTGTCGGGAGGGTCGAGGAGCCGTCTGCCGCGCTGCTCCCGATTGTGCAAATTTGCGCGCAACAGCCGCAGCAGCAGCTTTTACTACGCCGGCTACGAGCGGCCTTCACAATGGCGGCTGCGCCCATATAAAATAATGCGGCCGAATTTGTGATATTGCTGAGAATTCAGAAGCCCAGCTTATTTCTCGTTTAAATACAAGTGAATGAAAGTACAGACATTTCAGATTGTGAAACCCTGCTAGTTTACGTTAGGTATGTTTGGCACAATGATTTGCTGTGCTCCCTGACTTTACCAACCCACACGACTGGTGCATACATTTTTGAACCATTGAATAGTTTTGGGGTTGGAAACTGCGGGCTCGACTGGGTTCGTCACAGACAAATCACAAATGATGGAGCAGCCAACGTGCCTGGGAAAAACAGCGGAGTTATAGTCAGGCTTAAGGAGGCAACTGGTCAGGATAATGGTTGGAATCATTTTTTTTTTCTTTTTTTAAAATACATTTCGAGTACCCAATTCATTTTCCCCAATTAAGGGGCAATTTAGCGTGGCCGATCCACCTAGCCAGCACATCTTTGGGTTGTGGGGGCGAAACCCACGCGGACAGGGGGAGAAGGTGCAAACTCCACACGGACAGTGACCCAGAGCTGGGATCGAACCTGGGACCTCGGCGCCGTGAGGCAGCAGGCGGCTGGAACCACTGCGCCACCGTGCTGCTCTTATTGTTTGGAATCATTGTTTTATTGGCCGTGAGGTACTGGCATCGGAAGGAATTCCATCCGATCCTGAAGTATACCAGAGGAGGAGTTTAGCTCAATGGGCTAGACAGCTGGTTTGTGATGCAGAACAAGGTCAGCAGCGCGGGTTCAATTCCCGTGCCAGCTGAGAATTCTGAATTCTCTCTCATAATAGGCGCCGGAATGTGATGAAGGGGCATTTCACAGTCACTCCATTGCAGTGTTAATGTACAGTAAGAAGTCTTACAACACCAGGTTAAAGTCCAACAGTTTTGTTTCAAACACTAGCTTTCGGAGCACTGCTCCTTCCTCAGAAAACTTCCCAGCCTTCAGAACAGCGACCACGACACCACACAACCCTGCCATGGCAATCTCTGCAAGACGTGCCAGATCATCGACATGGATACCACTATTACACGTGAGAACACCACCCACCAGGTACGCGGTACATACTCGTGCGACTCGGCCAATGTTGTCCACCTCATACGCTGCAGGAAAGGATGTCCCGAAGCGTGGTACATTGGCGAGACCATGCAGACGCTGCGACAACGAATGAACGGACATCGTGCAACAATTCCCTTCCAGTCGGGGAACACTTCAGCAGTCAAGGGCATTCAGCCTCTGATCTCCGGGTAAGCGTTCTCCAAGGCGGCCTTCAGGACGCGCGACAACGCAGAATCGCCGAGCAGAAACTTATAGCCAAGTTCCGCACACATGAGTGCGGCCTCAACCGGGACCTGGGATTCATGTCGCATTACATTCATCCCCCACCATCTGGCCTGCGAAATCCTACCAACTGTCCTGGCTTGACACAATTCACACCTCTTTAACCTGGGGTTACCCCATCTCTGGATCTGTAAAGATTTAATCACCTGCTAATGCTCGCATTCCTAGCATTGTTTGGCATCTTTGAATTTGTCTATATATGTGTTTCTGGAACAGACCTCTTCATTCACCTGAGGAAGGAGCTGCGCTCCGAAAGCTAGTGACATCGAAACAAACCTGTTGGACTTTAACCTGGTGTTGTAAGACTTCTTCCTGTGCTCACCCCAGGCCAACGCCGGCACCTCCACACCAATGTTAATGTAAGCCTACTTGTGACAATAAAGATTATTTATTTCATTTTATAGGTGGTGTTGAAAGGAATTGTGAAAATTGTGAATTTCATTAAACGTAGCCCACTCAATACCAGACGTTTTGACACTCCTGTGTTCCGATATGGGGCCTGAGCACACACATTTATTGTTCCACAGAAAAGTACTTTGGCTCGCAAAGGTTCGGGTGCTACTCAGACATTACAAACTGAGGTACGAAATCCACGCTTTCCACCTCAAGAAATTGTCCTCTCTGGCTGATTCGTTTGCTGATGAAACTTGGATGCGAACAATGTCTTACCTTGCGGACATCTTTTCATTTCTATATGAACTGAACCTCAAATTGCGAGGGACGGATGATGATTGCTTTCGGCACTGTGAAGAAATTGAAGCTTTCGAAAAGGCATTGAAAGTCAGGCAATTGCGAGTGCAAAGCCAAAACTATGACATGTTTCCCACACTGCTTCGACACATCGAAGAAAACAGCACGAGTAAGGAATCTCTAAATTAACTGTCACGCCTTATTTAGTTGCATCTGGCTGCGCTGATCAGCAATTTTGGTCGCTACTTTCCAGAGGAGAAGTTTAAGATTTTGAGCGAGACGAGGTGGGTGAAAAATCCCTTTGAGTTTGAGACCCCAGAATCAGTTCTTAACTTGCAGCTGACTCCAAATGAAGAAACTAAGCTTCTGCGCCTCAGCTGTGACAGCACTTGAAAAGCATGGCACAAGTCAATGAGGCACTCAGCATTCTGGAGTAGCGTCTCTGAGGAGCACCCGGAACTGAGTAAAACAAGCATTTTGTTGCTTGTGCCTATCACAACGACCGACATGTGCGAGGTTGGATTTTCCATCCTCAGAAACATGAAGATGCACAAAGGAACTGGCTGAATCCTGCACCCGGTATGTGGATAGTCCTCTCCTCCTGTGAACCTGATTGGAGTGAGATCGTAAGGACCAAGCAGGTTCATCTCTCACACTAAAGGTAAGAGAAAATGGTGCGTCATGAAGGTCGGCCGGGGACATCCGGGTGCGGCGATGACCACCTAAGTCGCACGTTTCAGCACCTCCCGTTTTAACGGACTTTTGGGCTCTTATCGGGAGCCCCAACGGCAATTTTCGAAGGCTAAACCCACTGTGAGGCGACATAGAAGGGAGTCCCCCTGGATGTGAATGGACAGAAGAGATAATAGTGGCCAGATTGCGGAGGATCCTCTGGAGCAGCGGCAAAGAAGGGAAGTGAGAAGCAAGATGGCGGCGGAGGGAGGCCAGTTGGCATGGGGCCTGGAACAGCAGGAGTTCCTCCGGTGATGTGTGGAGGAGCTCAAGAAGGAGGTGCTGGCGCCGATGCTGCAGGCGATTGAGGGGTTAAAGGAGGCGCAGAAGACCCAAGAGATGGAGCTCCGTGGAGTGAAGGCAAAAGCTGCCGAAAATGAGGACGAGATACAGGGTTTGGTGGTGAAGACGGAGACGCACGAGGCACTGCATAGGAGGTGTATGGAGAGACTGGAAGCCCTGGAAAATAGCTTGAGGAGGAAGAACTTAAGAATCTTGGGTCTTCCCGAAGGGGCAGAGGGAGCCGACGTTGGGCCGTATGTGAGCACGATGCTCTATACCTTAATGGGAGTTGAGGCCCCGACGGGCCCCCTGGAAGTGGAGGGAGCGTATCGAGTCCTCGTGAGAAGACCAAAGGCAGGAGAAATACCTCGAGCAATAGTGGTGAGGTTCCACCGCGACAAGGACAGGGAGATGGTCCTGAGATGGGCAAAAAAGACACGGAGCAGCAGGTGGGAGAACGCGGTGATCCGCGTGTATCAGGATTGGAGTGCGGAGGTGGCGAGAAGGAGGGCGAGTTTCAATCAGGCCAAAGCGGTGCTCCACAAGAGGAAAGTGAAGTTCGGAATGTTGCAGCCAGCAAGACTGTGGGTTACATACCAGGGTAAACACCACTACTTCGAGACGGCAGAAGAGGCGTGGACATTTATTGAAGAGGAGAAGTTTGACTAGATTGGAGAAAGTGTGTTTGAAATGAAGTAGCGAGGTGGTGGCAAGGGACTGTGAATCAGATGGGGGAAAATTTTCTTTCCCCTCAAAAGGGGGGGGACATGAAGAAATGTGGGCGCCGGTGGGGAAGGGGAGGGGGAAGGAGAGAGGGAGCTGCGCCATCAGGGGCGGGGCCGAGAGGGAAGCGCGGGCTTTGTTCCCGCGCTATGGAAATTGTGGCGGGAAAAGGGGGCGCAGGAAGGAGGGGGCCTCACATAATGGGAGGCTAAGGATAAACGGGGGAAGCCGAGGTCAGCCAGAGTTTGCTGACTTCCGGAAGCAATATGGGGGGAGCAACTAAGTTAGAGAGGGATCTAGCAGGGATGGGGGGGGGGGGGGGGGGGGGGGGTTAACTGGGTTGCTGCTGCTAAGGGGAAGGGGGAGCTGTTACGGGATGGGATGGTCGGGACGGGAGGGCGCCGTCGGGGGGATAAGCGGGTGCGTGGGAACCGGGTGAGGAGCTGGACTAAAAAAGGGGATGGCTAGTCGACGAGGGGTGGGGGGGTAAAGAGCCCCCCAACCCGGTTGATCACGTGGAACGTGAGAGGGTTGAACGGGCCGATTAAGAGGGCGAGGGTACTTGCGCACCGAAAGAAGCTAAAGGCAGACGTGGTCATGCTTCAGGAGACGCACCTGAAACTGGCGGATCAGGTCAGATTAAGAAAAGGATGGGTGGGACAGGTATTCCACTTGGGCTTGGATGCGAAAAATAGAGGGTTGGCTATACTGGTGGGGAAACGGGTATTGTTTGAGGCGAAGACCGTAGTGGTGGACAGTGGGGTAGGTACGTGATGGTGAGTGGCAGATTGCAAGGTGAGGCGGTGGTGCTGGTGAACGTATATGCCCCGAACTGGGATGACGTGAACTTTATGAAGCGTATGTTGGGGCGCATCCCGGACCTGGAGATGGGAAAGTTGGCAATGGGGAGGGACTTCAGCACGGTGCTGGACCCAGGGCTGGACCGGTCCAGATCTAAGACCGGGAGGAGGCCGGCAGCGGCCAAGGTGCTTAAGGGCTTTATGGAGCAGATGGGAGGAGTGGATCCCTGGAGATTTACTAGGCCAAGGGGTAAATAGTTTTCCTTCTTCTCCCATGTCCACAAAGTGTACTCCCGGATAGACTTCTTTGTCCTGGGAAGGGCGCTGATCCCGAAGGTGGCAGGAACGGAGTATTCGGCTATAGCCATTTCAGATCATGCCCCACATTGGGTAGATCTGGAAGTAGGAGAGGAAAAGGAACAGCACCCACTCTGGAGATTAGATATGGGACTGTTGGCGGACGAGGGGGTATGTGTAAGGGTGAGGGGATGTATTGAAAGGTACCTAGAGATTAATGATGATGGAGAGGTCCAGGTGGGAGTGGTCTGGGAGGCGCTGAAGGCGGTGGTTAGAGGGGAGCTGATCTCTATAAGGGCCCATAAGGGGAAACAAGAGGGTAAAGAAAGGGAGAGATTGTTGAGGGAGATTTTGAGGGTGGATAGGCAATATGCGGAGGCTCCAGATGAAGGGCTATACAGGGAAAGACGGAGATTGCACACGGACTTTGACTTGTTGACCACGGGTAAGGCGGAGGCACAATGGAGGAAGGCACAGGGAGTGCAGTATGAATATGGAGAGAAGGCGAGCCGGCTGCTGGCCCAACAACTTAGGAAGAGGGGGGCGGCGAGAGAGATCGGAGGGGTTAGAGACGAGGAGGGAAAGATGGAACGGGGAGCGGAGAGGGTGAACTGGGTGTTTAAGGTATTTTACGAGAGGCTATATAAGGCTCAACCCCCGGAAGGGAAAGAGGGAATGATGCGTTTCCTAGACCAGCTGGCGTTCCCGAAGGTTGAGGAACAGGAGATGACAGGACTGGGAGCGCAGATTGAGGTGGAGGAGATGGTAAAAGGAATTGGGAACATGCAGGCAGGGAAGGCCCCGGGACCGGATGGGTTCCCGGTGGAGTTCTATAGGAAATACGTGGACCTGCTGGCCCCACTTCTGATGAGAACCTTTAATGAGGCTAGGGAAAGGGGGACACTACCCCCGACGATGTCGGAGGCGACGATATGGCTGATCCTGAAAAGAGACAAAGACCCGCTGCAGTGCGGGTCATACAGGCCTATCTTCCTCTTGAACATAGATGGCAAGCTTTTGGCCAAGGTGATGGCGACGAGGATAGAGGACTGTGTCCCTGGGGTGGTGCATGATGATCAAACAGGGTTTGTTAAAGGGAGGCAATTGAATGCTAATATAAGGAGGCTGCTGGGGGTGATGATGATGCCCCCACCGGAGGGGGAGGCGGGGATAGTGGTGGCGATGGATGCAGAGAAAGCATTTGCTAGAGTGGAGTGGGACTACCTGTGGGAAGTACTGAGGAGATTTGGATTTGGAGAGGGGTTCATTAGATGGGTTCAGCTCCTGTGCAGGGCCCCGGTGGCAAGTGTGATTACAAATAGGCAACGATCTGACCACTTCCGACTATATAGGCGTACAAGACAGGGATGTCCCCTGTCCTCGTTACTGTTTGCGTTGGCAATTGAGCCACTGGCCATAGCGCTGAGGGGCTCTAGGAAGTGTAGGGGGGTACTTAGAGGAGGAGAAGAGCATCGGGTGTCATTATACGCGGATGATTTGTTGTTGTATGTCGCGGACCCAGTGGAGGGGATGCCTGAGATAATGCAGACACTCAGGGAGTTTGGAGAATTTTCAGGATATAAATTGAATATGGGGAAGAGTGAACTGTTTGTGATGCACCCCGGGGAACAGGGCAGGGGAATAGACGATTTACCGTTGAGGAGGGTAACAAGGGATTTCCGGTATTTAGGGATCCAGGTGGCCAGGAACTGGGGAACCTTGCATAAGCTTAACTTGGCACGACTGGTAGAGCAGATGGAAGAGGACTTTAGGAGGTGGGACATGGCGCCCCTGTCATTGGCGGGCAGGGTGCAGGCGGTTAAAATGGTGGTCCTTCCGAGGTTTCTTTTTGTGTTCCAGTGCCTCCCTGTACTGATTACAAAGGCCCTTTTTAAGAAGGTGGACAAGAGTATTGTGAGCTTTGTGTGGGCTGGAAAGACACCAAGAGTAAAGAGGGGGTTCCTGCAGTGCAGTAGGGACAGGGGGGGACTGGCACTGCCGAGTCTAAGTGATTATTATTGGGCCGCCAACGTGTCAATGGTATGTAAGTGGATGAGGGAAGGGGAAGGAGTGGCGTGGAAAAGACTGGAGATGGCGTCCTGTAGGGGAACTAGTCTAAAAGCACTGGCGACGGCGCCGTTACCGTTCTCCCCGAAAAAATACACCACAAACCCAGTGGTGGTGGCAACTCTGAAAATTTGGGGGCAGTGGAGACGACATAAGGGGGTGACTGGTGCCTCAGTGTGGTCCCCGATAAGGAACAACCATAGGTTCGGCCCGGGAAGGATAGATGGGGGATTTAAATCTTGGCAGCGAGCAGGAATTGCGAAATTGAAGGACTTGTTCTTAGACGGGCCGTTCTCGAGTCTGGGAGCACTGACAGAAAAATATGGGTTGCCACCTGGGAATGCATTTCGCTATATGCAAGTGAGGGCATTTGTGAGACAACAGGTGAGGGAATTTCCGCAGCTCCCGGCGCAAGAGATCCAGGACAGAGTGATTTCGGGGGCATGGGTGGGTGATGGTAGGGTGTCAGATATATATAGGGAAATGAGAGACGAGGGGGAGACGATGGTAGAGGAGCTGAAGGGCAAATGGGAGGAGGAGCTGGGGGAAGAGATTGAGGAGGGGCTGTGGGCAGATGCCCTAAGTAGGGTAAACTCTTCATCCTCGTGTGCCAGGCTCAGCCTGATACAATTCAAGGTTCTACACAGGGCGCATATGACTGGAGCAAGGCTGAGTAGATTTTTTGGAGTGGAGGATAGGTACGGGAGATGCGCGGGAAGCCCGGCGAACCACACCCACATGTTCTGGTCATGTCCGGTATTGCATGGGTTCTGGGTAGGTGTGGCAAAAGTGATTTCAAAGGTGGTGGGGGTCCGGGTCGAACCAGGCTGGGGGTTGGCTATATTTGGGGTTGCAGATGAGCCGGGAGTGCAGGAGGCGAGAGAGGCCGATGTTTTGGCCTTTGCGTCCCTAGTAGCCCGGCGAAGGATTCTACTTATGTGGAAAGAAGCTAAGCCCCCGGGCGTGGAGGCCTGGATAAACGACATGGCAGGGTTCATAAAATTGGAGCGGATAAAGTACGCACTAAGAGGTTCGGCTCAAGGGTTCACCAGGCGGTGGCAACCGTTCGTCAACTATCTCGCAGAGCGATAAGGGAAAATAGGAAAGGTGGCAGCAGCAACCCAGGGGGGAGGGTGGGGGGGGGGAGAGGGCTCATTTGGGTCCTCAGGGGTTTTATGTGTGTGTTATTAGATATTAGTTATTTATATTAGATGTTACGAAGTTACTATTTTAGTTACTATTTCTGTTGTTCCTTATTTTGTTGTTGGCAGTTGCCGTTAGTTAGCATATTATTTATTTTTAAAAAACGATCAATGTATATATTATTACAATGTTGTAAAATGGGAAAATTTTGTTTGATCGAAAAACTTGAATAAAATATATTTATTTTTAAAAAATGAAGGTCGGCCGGCATGGGTCGCGAATGTCGGCTGGCGTGGGTTCCGAAAGTTGTCCGGTTCGTAAAAATGGCTCCCCGGAGAAAAAGTTTGAAAAACACGGAGCTGGACTCAGCATCTGAGGTGTGGATAGTCATATTTAGTCTTAAAAATCACTTTTATTCTGTTTTCATTGCAACAAGATCACGGATGCCATTTTTAATTTTTACATCTGGCTTTCTGCAGCCATTTTATTTCTATTATACTTTATTAATTATACATTGATTTTGTTTTTTTAAAAAGTCGTAAAACAAATAATCATCAAGCGATGCGCCTTGATTAAGTTATGATTAGTGAACCAAAGTAATAATATTATTGACAAGGGTGAGTCTATATATTTTTGAAATCAATGCTGCACAAACCTAGATATTTTGAGAAAAATGCAGAGCTAGCAGAAGAGAATTAAAAGTAAGAAATTTCTTTCCAATGGTAATAAGCTACAGGACATCATATTCTGCCAAAGCCCAGCTCATTGTTTAATCTGAGTAAAATCAGAAAATAATCTCACCTCCACCCCATAATTCCTATCCCTTTCCTCTTCCTTTTCTCCCCCCCGCCCCCCCCCCCCCCCCCCCCCAGACCCATCTCCTTATCTCTACCCTTCCACCTCACACAATTCTATTCCCCTCCCCTTTGACTCTGCCATTATTCATTCACCCCCACCCTCCTTTCTCCCTCTGCCCTGCCCAATTCCTGCAATGCCTTCAACAAAGTAACTTTTAGTTAATTAATAAAACATGGGAATGAAAGTCGTTCACATATCCATCTATTGCTTTTTTTGCAAGACACATCGTTCCATTTTCCGTCACTATTTGTTTGAGTGCAGTCTCCAACATTAAATTTATTATTTGGCTCTCCAGGTCCCCAAAACCTGCAAAATTAAGAATAACAAGAAAATCAGCCAGGAATCAGAGAAATCTGACTTGTGATTTAATCGCTTCATGATTATCAAGGGATCTAATGTTAAAATGACAGTATAATGGTGAGTAAAGGTGGTGACGTTCCTCAGGCATGTTCAGATAAAACTAATGGACAAGGAAACAAAATAAAAGGTCAAAAAGAATTCTAAAAATTCAGATTTGAACACATGCATAGGTTTTGCTCAGTATCAGCAGTCTTGCTAAAAAGACAGATGGCTCAAGTTTCACTCCAAAGACTTGAAAACATAATCTTTTTTCAAATAAATTTAGTGTACCCAATTAATTTTTTCCAATTGAGGGGCAATTTAGTGTGGCCAATCCACCTACCCTGCGCATCTTTGGGATGTGGGGGTGAAACCCACGCAAACACGGGGAGAATGTGCAAACTCCACACGGACAGTGATCCAGAGCCGGGATTTGAACCTAGGACCTCAGCGCTGTGAGGCAGCAGGGCTAGCCCTCTGCACCACCGTGCTGCCCTTTGAATACATAATCAAGGATGTCACTCTGCTGCAGTTCTTGAGGGAATGTTGCACTGTCAGAGATTCTTTCTTTTAAATTAAATGTTAAATCAAGATGCCATCAGCCCTCTCAGGTGAGTGTAAAGGTTCCCATGACACATTTGGTAAGAGGTCTCCGTGGCATGCATATCCGTGCCATTGCTTTTCTGTTCCAGAGAGCGCGATTTTCCAGAAAGATTTCTACGTGTGGTAGTGAGCAGGAACTGCCACGAACTTCCCGGCACTTGGCCCGGCGAGGGCAGGAACGCTATTCAATGTTAATTGGTCCAGTTTATGAGGCGATGCGGCCTTCACGCCGCAAATGATGCTTCCCCAGCCGAATCGCCGGGATTGCGCTCACAAGCCCCCTGCTAACAAGGTCGAGCTGCTCTGGCTGAGAAGACAGGCCCGGAGATTTGAAGATGCGAACCTGGGGAGGCTCCTAGGTGCGGTGAGGCCAGGAGGGATGTCCTGTCCCCAGAGGGTCCCGGAGGTGAGCCACAGAGCAGCCAGTGCCACCTGGGGCGAAGTGGCAGTGGCATCAGCTCGGAAAGTGTGACCAGGAGAACTGGCCTCCAGTGCCACAATGACCTGCACCAGGCAGCAGGAATGAGTTGCCACCAACGCCACCGACCCCACCCCTCGAGACATTTCCGCCCCTACACGAGCCTCTAACCCCAGATCTTCCTTGCAGCTCCAATGCTCCCTAACCCCCCCTCCCTTCAACACCCCCCCCCCCAACGCTTCCTCGCCATCCCACCACTGTGAACCACACGTGCGGCTAACGATGTACCCTCTGTGTGTCCTTCGGAGAAGCTCTCCAACAATCACCGGGAGAGGGCTTAGACTGGCAGAAGTGTGCAGAACAAATGAACCTGGAGGTGACATCGGTGGCCGAGAACAAGGCACGCACCAAGGCGGAGTTTGGCACAAGCCGCAGAGGTGAGGGTCCACCGGGCCCCTCCTGGAGGACCTCTCACACATGAGTTCTTATTGCCGCACAGTCTGACCCATCCCTCCTACTGACCACATGTCAATACTCCCGCAGGTCATCCAGCCGACAGCACCAGCCCATCCAGGGTGGGGCCCTCCTCTGCCTCCCATGAGACCCCCTCGGAGGAGACATGTCACAGCTGTCAACCCCACCCCCCCACCAGCACAGAGACACAATCGGTGGGCAACATTAGTGGACAGGCTTCTGGGGCACAATCTGGTGAGCACCACACAGTTGCTGATGTCCACCAGGCAAGGCAGCAGACTGAGGTCTGCTGGATCCCAGGACCCAGCTGGGACCCAGCCAGATGTTGAGCCTATGGGACATGCTATCCCAGAGCTGGTGGAGATGTTAGGGAGTGGCTGGGACATTCAGAAGGAGATGTCAGCGACACTCCAGCAGGTCCATAGCCAATTGGAGAGGTTCCAGAGGTTTGGGGTGCTGGAGATGTCACCAGCAATGAGTGGCACCAAGACTAACACTACTGGGCTGGCAACCGCAGTGGAGAGCCTGGCGCACGATGTCGACACCAGGAATGAAGGTGTCCAAGGCATGGCTGAGTCGGCGGCAGTCGTGGCTGAGGCCTTGGAAGACTGTCTGACTCGCTGGGGGATGTGATCCTGTTGCAGGCTGACCTTTTCGAGGTGCTGCGGGACATGTCCCCGCTCTCAGATGGGAATAGCCGTGGTGCTGCGGAACTTGTCCCAGCCGCAGGTGGGCACCGCCGAGGCACTGCAGAGCATGGCCCAATCACTGAAGAGCATCATCGAGGGCGTTGACACCATGGTGCAGACATTGGGGCCTGCCAGGGCTGGCAGAGCCAGACGATGCAGGGGCAGCTGGGGTTCGATCCAGCTGCCCTTCCATCCTGAGGTGAACTCCAGGGCCCTATGAGCAGAGACTAGGAGGAGGGGGCATTGGGTGCCAACCTGATCCAAACCTTGGAGGGGGTGCGGCCGCCAGTTCACCCGCATTCCACCCCTTCGATGAGGCCGCGTTTTGAAGTCAGCGCATGGGACAGGGCTGTGCATTTGCTGCCGACAAGTGCGTCAGGGCCCTCCAGCCCCAGGGGCCCCAGAGGATACCCGCCAAGGGCATTAAAGGCCACAGGGTGTGGAAAGCAGCTGACTGCCTCCACCTCTGAAGTGCAACCTGTAGTGGTAGAACAAAGAAGGCTATGCACATTGTGGATCACTGAGGGCAATGAGGGGGGAGGGGGCAGGGGTAGGTGAGGGTAGGGGGGTGAGACGGTGGTGGGGAGAGTGGGGCGGCATCATTGGGAGAGTTGGGCATTGTTGGACTCCTGTGACACTTTACAAAACCTTCACCGCAACCAGCATCAGGTCTCTGTCACTTCCTTCCGCAATGCGGGCCGACCTCCGAACCCTTGGCCCATCTCTCCAGGCAGCCCCCCCCCTGAGCATGCCGCCTGAGGTGATGGGTGTGAGTGAGCACCCTGAAGACAGGCAGTGTTCAGATGATTCCATAAATTGAGGAGCGCTGTCAATCAGCTTGCTGCGGGTTATCTTCACCCCCCCCCCCCCCCCCCGCCCCCCCTGCCCTCGACAGTGACCCGCTGATGGTCCCAGCATCCTGGGGCGATGTTACACCTACCCTGGCAGGTGGGAAATGGGGGCGGGATGGGGGGCGGTGGGGAAGGTAGCGATAATAGACTAGGCCACGTCCTAAGTGAAGCGACTGTGGCCCTCCGGTCTTGCCGGATCCTCGCCGCTGCCGCCTGTCCTGTAGCCTCCGGCTGGTCCTCTGGTTCTTCACGGGCTCGCCCTCCAGCCCCTGCTGGTTTGGCGCCACCTCATCATTCCCGTTCTCCTCCTCCTTGGAGTTGGGCACTTGTTCCTCCTCCTCAACCACCAGCACATCGCCCTGCTACTGTGCAAGGTTTTGGAGGACACAGCAGACTACCACAAAATGGGTGAACCTCTCGTATACTACAGGACACCACCAGAGCTGTTGAAGCATTGAACATAGAACATTACAGCACAGAACAGGCCCTTCCGCCCTCAATATTGTGCCGAGCCTTGTCCAAAACTAAGATTAAGCTATCCCACTCCCTGTCATCCTGGTGTGCTCCGTGTGCCTATCCAATAACCGCTTGAAAGTTCCTAAAGTGTCCGATCCACTATCACAGAAGGCAGTCCATTCCACACCCTAACCACTCTCTGAGTAAAGAACCTACCTCGGACATCCCTCCTACATCTCCCACCCTGAACCTTATAGTTATGCCCCCTTGTAACAGCTACATCCACCCGAGGAAATAGTCTCTGAACGTCCACTCTATCTAGCCCCCTCATGATCTTATAAACCTCTATTAAGTCGCCTCTCATCCTCCTCCACTCCAAAGAGAAAAGCCCTAGCTCCCTCAACCTTTCCTCATAAGACCTACCCTCCAATCCAGGCAGCATCCTGGTAAATCTCCTTTGCACCCTTTCCAATGCTTCCACATCCTTCCTATAATGAGGTGACCAGAACTGCACACAATACTCCAAATGTGGTCTCACCAGGGTCATGTACAGTTGCAGCATAATCCCGCGGCTCTAAAACTCAAGCCCCCTGTTAATAAACACTAACACACTATAAGCCTTCTTCACGGCTCTATCCACTTGAGTGGCAACCTTCAGAGATCATTGGACATGAATCCCAAGATCTCGCTGTCCCTCCACATTCCTCAGAACCCTGCCGTTGACCCTGTAATCCGCATTCAAATTTTTTCTACCAAAATGAATCACCTCACACTTATCAGGGTTAAACTCCACCTGCCATTTATCGGCCCAGCTCTGCATCCTATCAATGTCTCTTTGCAGCCTACAACAGCCCTCCACCTCATCCACTACTCCACCAATCTTGGTGTCATCAGCAAATTTACTGACCCACCCTTCAGTGCCCACCTTCAAGTCACTGATAAAAATCACAAATAGCAGAGGACCCAGCACTGATCCCTGTGGTACACCGCTGGCAACTGGGCTCCAGTCTGAAAATTTTCCATCCACCATCACCCTCTGTCTTCTGTGTGATAGCCAGTTACTTATCCAATTGACCAAATTTCCCTCTATCCCACACCTCCTTACTTTCTTCATGAGCCGACCATGGGGAACCTTATCAAACGCCTTACTAAAATCCATGTATACGACATCAACTGCTCTACCTTCATCTACACACTTAGTTACCTCCTCAAAGAATACAATCAAATTTGTGAGGCAAGATCTACCCTTCACGGATCTGTGTTGACTATCCGGATTAAGCTGCATCTTTCCAAATGGTCATAAATCCTATCCTTCAGGACCTTTTCCATTATCTTCCCGACCACCGAAGTAAGACTAACTGGCCTATAATTACCAGGGTCATTCCTATTCCCTTTCTTGAACAGAGGAACAACATTCGCCACTCTCCAGTCCTCTGGCACTATCCCCGTGGACAGCGAGGACCCAAAGATCAAAGCCAAAGGCTCTGCAATCTCATCCCTTGCCTCCCAAAGAATCCTTGGATATATCCCATCTGGCCCAGGGGACTTGTCGACCCTCAGTTTTTCAAAATTGCTAATACATCCTTCCTCAGAACATCTACTTCCTCCAGCTTACCCGCCTGTATCACACTCTCATCCTCAAAAACATGGCCCCTTTGTGAACACTGAAGAAAAGTATTCATTCAACGCCTCTCCTATTTCTTCTGACTCCATGCACAAGTTCCCACTACTGTCCTTCACCGGCCCTACCCTCACCCTGGTCATTCTTTTATTTCTCACATAAGAGTAAAAAGCCTTGGGGTTTTCCTTGATCCAACCCGCCAAGGACTTCTTATCTCCCCCTCCTAGCTCTCCTCAGCCCTTTTTTCAGCTCATTCCTTGCTACCTGTAACCCTCAAGCGACCCTACTGAACCTTGTTTTCTCATCCTTACATACGCTTCCTTTTTCCTCTTGACAAGACATTCAACCTCTTTTGTGAACCATGGTTCCCTCACACGGCCATTTCCTCCCTGCCTGACAGGGACATGCAGTATTTGTTCCTTGAACAAGCTCCACTTTTCATTTGTGCCTTTCCCTGACAGTTTCTGTTCCCATCTTAGGCTCCCTAATTCTTGCCTAATTGCATCATAATTACCCCTCCCCCAATTATAAAGCTTGCCCTGCCATATGGCCCTATCCCTCTCCATTGCAATAGTGAAAGACACCGAATTGTGGTCACTATCTCCAAAGTGCTCTCCCATTAACAAATCTAACACTCGGCCCGGTTCATTACCCAGTACCAAATCCAATGTGGCCCCCCTCCTCTGGTCGGCCTATCCACATATTGTGTCAGGAAACCCTCCTGCACACACTGTACAAAAACTGCCTCATCCGAACTGTTCGACCTATAGAGGTTCCAATCAATATTTGGAAAGTTAAAGTAACCCATGACAACTACTCTGAGACCTCCACACCGATCCATAATCTATTTTGCAATTTCTTCCTCCCCATCTCTATTACTATTTGGAGGCCTATAGAAAACTCCTAACAATGCGACCGCTCCTTTCCTATTTCTAACGTCGGCCCATATTACCTCAGTAGGCAGATCCCCTTCAAACTGCCTTTCTGCAGCTGTTCACTATCCTTGATTAACAATGCAACTCCTCCACCTCTTTTACCACCTTCCCTACTCTTACTGAAACATTTATACCCCGGAACTTCCAACAACCATTCCTGTCCCTGTTCTAACCATGTCTCCGTAATGGCCACAACATTGTAGTCCCAAGTACCAATCCACGCTCCAAGTTCACCTACCTTATTCCGGATGCTCCTTGCATTGAAGTATACACACTTCAACCCACCTTTCTGTCTGCCGGTACACTCCTGCGACCTTGATACCCTCCTCAGTACCTCACTACTCTCAACACTGGCTTCTGGACTACAGGTCGTTTTCCCAGCCCCCTGACAAATTAGTTTAAACCCCCCCCCACCCCCCCCCCCCACCGAAGAGCCGTAGCAAATTTCCCTCCCAGGATATTGGTGCCCCTCTGGTTCAGGTGCAAACCGTCCTGTCTGTACAGGTCCCACCTTCCCCAGAATGTGCTCTAATTATCCACGTACCTGAAACCCTCCCGCCTTCACCATCCCTGCAGCCACGTGTTTATCTGCACTCTCTTCTTGTTCCTCAACTCGCTAGCACGTGGCACCGGCAGATGACAACGTGGCTTGCCTGGCTCTCAGCTTCCACCCTAGCTCCTTAAATTCCTGTTTTGAATCCCCGTCCCTTCTCTTACCTATGTCGTTGGTACCGATGTGTACCATGACTTGTGACTGCTCCCCCTCCCCTTTAAGGATTCTGAAAACACGGTCTGAGACGTCACGGACCCTGGCACCCGGGAGGCAACATACCATCCGTGAGTCTCTTTCGCTGCCACAGAACCGTCTATCTGTCCCTCTAACTAGCGAGTTCCCAATAACTCTCCTGCTCTCCCTCCTTCCCTTCTAAGCCACAGGGACGGACTCAGTGCTGGAGATCCGTTCACCGTGGCTTGCGCCTGGTCGGTCGTCCCCCTCAACAGTATCCAAAACGGTGTACTTGTTACTGAGGGGAACGGCCACAGAGGATCCCTGCACTGACTGCTTCCTCCCAGCCCCTCTCACCGTCACCCATCTACCTTAATTCTTCGTCGTAACTACATCCCTGAAGCTACTATCTATGACCACCTCTGCCTCCCGAATGATCCGAAGTTCATCCAACTCCAGCTCCAGTTCCCTAACGCGGTTTCTGAGGAGCTGGAGATGGGTGCACTTCCTACAGGTGAAATCAGCAGGGACACTGAAGGCGTCCCTCACCTCAAACACTCTGCAGGAGGAACATTGCACTGCCTTCCCTGCCATCCCCTCTAGATATATAAAGAAAATTAAAGAAAGAGCTTACCTGTTATTCACTCTACCCCTTAGGTTAAATGAGGTGGAAGGGTGGGGGACACTACAAATGTAGTGCCTAGGGTTTAGAAACTGCCCAACCTAAATGCAGGAAAAATAAAACACTTAACCAGCAACCACTGCGCCCCACATGAGAACAGCAATCAGCTGTTATGGGCCTGCACAAACAATTTAAATCTTAACTACTTTCCCAGCAGTCACTCTAAGTCTTTTTAAAAATGTACTCCCCTTCTCAGCAAGCACTCATTCAGCACCCACTGCGCCGCGCACAATAACACCTCAGGGAAATGAAAAACTACTTACCAGTCACCAGCCAACCACTTACCTGCAGGCTGTGATGTCACTGTTCAACTTCTTTCTACTTGTACCTGCCCTTGAGTCTCCCTCTTGATCTTTACTCGGCTGGGATCCTTACAGTGATTGTCCTTTTTTTTGGTTAGAGGTGGGGGCAGGGAGGGAAACACTGAAGAAGTGTTTTGGGTATAACTGTCACTTGACAACAGCTCCTCCACAAACCACCTTCAAGATACGGTGACCGCAATGCAGCGATGCAAATTTTCCCGCAACAGCCAATCAGCAGCTCTGCTCTACTGCCCTCTGCTGGATGCTTGCCTTCATTTGAACACCTCAGGTGCCCTGCTCAGGTCCACTTTTTGTATGCAGTGACTGCTATGCAGTGATGCAAATTTTCCCCACAACAGCTAATCAGCAGCTCCGCTCTACTGCCCTCTGCTGGATGCTTGCCTTCACTTGAACACCTAGCGAGTCTTGCTCAGGTACACTTTCTGGATGCAGTGACTGCAATGCAGTGATGCAAATTGTCCCCGCAACAGCCAATCAGCAGCTCCACTCTACTGCCCTCTGCTGCATTTTGAGCAGTCCAATGCACTGCTCAATTGCATTCCGGGTGGCCACATGGGCCACATTGTACCGGGTCTCCACTTTGGTTTCCGGCCTCCGTGCTGGCGTCATTAGGCAGGTCCTCAATGGGTATCTCATATCCCCGAAGAACCAGTCGCCCATCCTGGGATGGTCCTCGAAGGGGGTCAAGGATTACCGACTGCCCCAAGATGTAACCATCCTGCACAATCCCTGGGAAGTGTGCACACATGTGCACGATATTTATGTGGTGCTCACGCACGAGTTGTATGTTCAGGATGTGGAACCCCTTCCTGTTAATGTAGGGCACTCCGAGATGGCCAGTAAACAAGCAGTCTATCAGCCCCGGACCTGGAGCATTTTGGCAATGGCAGAGAATCCTGCTGCCCGGGCATCTTGTTGGGCTTGGTCCATGTCAAAGTTTATATAGTTCTCCACCCGGCCACACAAGTCCCTGATCAAGACCTGGAATGATCCCATGGCATAAAATCTCAGGGCTGCAGTGACCTTGACGGCCACAGAGAGATGGTGTCCTGCTCCTTCATGTGGGGCCAAGTCCGCGACGACATGGCACAGGTGCTACACTGTCTCCTTGTTGAGGCGGAGCCTCGTGCGGCACGCGCTGTCCATCATCTGTTCGAATGCCCAGCGACGGCTGTGCACCCTGGGGTGACGAAGATCTCCCCCCTCACCCCCCGGGTCCCCCCTGGCCTGATGGGTGGCCAGGTCGTCGGGGCATGGGGCGGATCTCTGCACGTGGGCCGCTTTCTCGAGCATCTGCAGATTCTGCTGCTGTTGCCATCTCCTGTGTCTGGCCACCCGGCTACCAGCTACATCATGAGGGCCTGTTCTGTGGGTTCCTTCAATATCAATATTCAAGGAATTGGGAGAGGGTGTCAGACTGACAAACAACAGGAGCTTCCACCCCAGGACCCTCCATTCCCCCAATGACCCCCCCACACCCAGAATGCTCACGCACTCCTGGCTGCAGCGTGCCCTCCTCAATGGACCCCACCCTCTGTACCTCGGACGCCAGCACATAGCTTCACCTGGATGCGGCGCTGGTCCCCTCCCCATTGCACTCACCCACCCTCCGGCTGTAGACATGTCCCCAAAGCTGTGTCCCAACCCCTGCGTGTTCAGATGTTGGTTGCTGCGTGTGTGCTGTTGCCTCCCGCAGTGTTCAGGTACACTGTCCAGGCATCATGGTCTGGTTGGGATGCTAGGCAATGACTCCTACATGCTGCATGTGCCACCCACCCACTGGAATCCACTTGGTTTGTGTGAAGTGCTCACTTAAGTACGATTACTAATTCCCTATTAGCAATAGCCTCCAGGCCCATGGTCAGAGGCCTCGGCAGTGGATGGGGGTTATGGGTGGTCATGGGGCAGACAGACAGGGGCTAGGATTGCCCCCCGGAACAGGTACATGCGATCCAGGGGTTGACATGATGGAGACAGCAGGATTTAGATTGTTTGGAGGCTTGGGCGGAGAGATGGCAGATGGAGTTTAATCCGGACAAATGTGAGGTAATGCATTTTGGAAGGTTTAATGCAGGTAGGGAATATACAGTGAATGGTAGAACCCTCAAGAGTATTGAAAGTCAAAGAGATCTAGGAGTACAGGTCCACAGGTCACTGAAAGGGGCAACACAGGTGGAGAAGGTAGTCAAGAAGGCATACGGCATGCTTGCCTTCATTGGCCGGGGCATTGAGTATAAGAATTGGCAAGTCATGTTGCAGCTGTTTAGAACCTCAGTTAGGCCACACTTGGAGTATAGTGTTCAATTCTGGTCACCACATTACCAGAAGGATGTGGAGGCTTTCGAGAGGGTGCAGAAAAGATTTACCAGAATGTTGCCTGGTATGGAGGGCATTAGCTATGAGGGGCGGTTGAATAAACTCGGTTTGTTCTCACTGGAACGAAGGAGGTTGAGGGGAGACCTGATAGAGGTATACAAAATTATGAGGGGCATAGACAGAGTGGATAGTCAGAGGCTTTTCCCCAGGGTAGAGGGGTCAATTACTAGGGGGCTTAGGTTTAAGGTGAGAGGGGCAAGGTTTAAGAGTAGATGTACGAGGCAAGTTTTTTACGCAGAGGGTAGTGGGTGCCTGGAACCCGCTACTGGAGGAGGTGGTGGAAGCAGGGACGATAGTGACATTTAAGGGGCATCTTGACAAATACATGAATAGGATGGGAATAGAGGGATACGGACCCAGGAAGTGTAGAAGATTGTAGTTTAGTCGGCAGCATGGTCACCACGGGCTTGGAGGGCCAAAGGGCCTGTTCCTGTGCTGTACATTTCTTTGTTCTTTGTTCTTTGAACTGACGCCCTTGGCTCCCCACAGAAGCCGTTCCGCCAGGTTCAGGTTTGTAAAATGGAATACTAATCTCTGCCAGCGTGACCACTTGCTGGGCAGGCCGCTGAATCATCAGAGGCCGTTGGATTTTGGGTCGCTCCTGTTAATTGTATGGAAATAGGGCTTAAGTGGTGATAATTGGTTTACCGCCACGCTAAGGCCGATTTCACCTGCAGGAGTGGGCCAATTGCATCACAAACCATTTGGCACCTGGCGCGGTTATCATTTTCAGCCTCTCCCGCTATTCATCGGCCTTGTTTTGCTCGAGCGAGAGCTCAACGAGGCCAGAGACTCGTGCCCAGAGTGTCATTTAGAGTGCAAAATGTTATCAGCCTTTCTCATATATAAATGTTTCCTGGTGAGGATTCTGAGAATGTGTGAGATTTGGACAGGAGTTTTCACTCTGTAAAGGTGACATTTCAGCAAATCTGTTCTACTTGAGCTCTGGTTTTCATAGTTATTACCGGACGACTGTTCTCTGTACTACTGTTTTTCTGAGTTACTATTCTTGTTAAACGTCATTATTTATTTATTTACATCAGGAAGTTCCTTCTTTTAAAGAATGCATTTGACTATCTTATTTGTGGTCTCAAGTTATCATATATTTTGGCTATGAGGATGGGATAACAACAAGAAAACAACTTTTTTCGATGTTCAACACGATTGCATTCAGTGGGTATCTAGTTTTCATTGTGGGTTTATTTGATGGAATTTCGAGTTAGCATCTATGTTCAGGGCAGTTGGTGAGTTCAATGAGAGAAGTGAGGACTGGGTTGAATATGTGGAGAGGTTGCAGCATTTCCTTTTCGTAAATGGAAAAGAAGACGAGGCAGAACAAGTTCTCCCAGTGAGCCAGAGAAGACACAGCCAGAGTGAGACAGAACCAAGAGTGAGATTGGGAATTTGAATCTAGGTGGCAATTGAATCAAATCAAATCAGTAGGGCAGCTCCTTTTAAATTTCAGGAGTTTGAATTAAGCTAGAATTGTGCAGTGTAGGTTAACAAGGGCTGCCCCACCCACTCACATAACTGGTTGGTAGTTAAGTGTCAGTCACTTATATCTACCTTGATCTAAAAGCAGGTGGGGGAGAGGAGTCAATTCAGGACAGTTTAAAAAGAGCAACTTGAAACTCACTCCCAGTGAGTTCTCCCAGTGAGCCAGAGAAGACACAGCCAGAGTGAGACAGAACCAAGAGTGAGTTTGGGAATTTGAATCGAGGTGGGAATTCGAAGCTTGGGGGGGGGGGGGGGGAGGTGCTTTTTATCCCTGGTAAGTAACTGGTAAGTAGTTTTTCTTTTCATTGTCTAGGTTATTAATTTTTCTTTCGTTTTTTGGAATTGTAGTTGTATAAGTTTACGTAAGGTTTAAGACATGGCAGGAGATCTCAGACCCGTGTCATGCTCCTCGTGTACGATGTGGGAGCTCAGGGACACGTCCAATTTCCCTGGATCGTTCACGTGCAAGAAGTGTGTCCAGTTGCAGCTCCTGTTAGACCGCTTGACAGCTCTGGAGCTGCGGATGGACTCATTTTGGAGCATCCGCGATGCTGGGGACGTCGTGGATTGCACGTTTAGCGAGTTGATCACACCGCAGGTGAAAGGTACTGAGGGAGATAGAAAATGGGTGACCAAAAGGCAGAGCAAGAGTAGGAAGACAGTGCAGGTGTCTCCTGCGGTCATCGCCCTGCAAAACAGATATCCCGCTTTGGATACTGTTGAGGGAGATGGCTCACCAGGGGACGGCAGCAGCAGCCAGGTTCATGGCACCATGGCTGGCTCTGCTGTGCAGCTGGGCAGGAAGAAGAATGGCAGGGCTAGAGTGATAGGGGACTCAATCTTAAGGGGAATAGACAGGCGGTTCTGCGGACACAGTCAAGACGCCAGGATGGTATGTTGCCTCCCTGGTGCAAGAGTCAAGGATGTCTCGGAGCGGCTGCAGGACATTCTGGGGTGGGGGGGGGGGTGAACAGCCAGATGTTTTGGTGCACATAGGCACCGACAATATAGGCAAAAAACGGGACGTTGTCCGACAAGCTGAATTCAGGGAGTTAGGAGTTAAACTAAAAAGTAGGACCGCAAAGGTAGTAATCTCAGGATTGCTACCAGTGCCACCAGCTAGTCAGAGTAGGAATGTCAGGATAGATAGGATGAATGCGTGGCTCGAGAGATGGTGCAAGAGGGAGGGATTCAAATTCCTGGGGCATTGGAACCGGTTCTGGGGGAGGTGAGAACAGGACAAACCGGACGGTCTGCACCTGGGAAGGACTGGAACCGATGTCCTAGGTGAGGTGTATGCTAGAGCTGTTGGGGGGAGTTTAAACTAATGTGCCAGGGGGATGGGAACCAATGCAGGAAGTTGGAAGGTAGTAAAACAGGGACAGAAACAAAAGGCAGTAAGGGGGAAAGCGTAAGGCAGAGAAGCCACAGTCAAAAATCAAAAAGGGCGACAGTACAAGGTACAGTGACTGAGGGGAGCTCAGTGAATAGGACCAGGAATACTAAAAGGAATAAAACGGGAAGTGAAAACAAAGAACAAAGAACAAAGAACAAAGAAATGTACAGCACAGGAACAGGCCCTTCGGCCCTCCAAGCCCGTGCTGACCATGCTGCCCGACTAAACTACAATCTTCTACACTTCCTGGGTCCGTATCCCTCTATTCCCATCCTATTCATGTATTTGTCAAGATGCCCCTTAAATGTCACTATCGTCCCTGCTTCCACCACCTCCTCCGGTAGCGAGTTCCAGGCACCCACTACCCTCTGCGTAAAAAACTTGCCTCGTACATCTACTCTAAACCTTGCCCCTCTCACCTTAAACCTATGCCCCCTAGTAATTGACCCCTCTACCCTGGGGAAAAGCCTCTGACTATCCACTCTGTCTATGCCCCTCATAATTTTGTGTACCTCTATCAGGTCTCCCCTCAACCTCCTTCGTTCCAGTGAGAACAAACCGAGTTTATTCAACCGCTCCTCATAGCTAATGCCCTCCATACCAGGCAACATTCTGGTAAATCTCTTCTGCACCCTCTCTAAAGCCTCCACATCCTTCTGGTAATGTGGTGACCAGAATTGAACACTATACTCCAAGTGTGGCCTAACTAAGGTTCTATACAGCTGCAACATGACTTGCCAATTCTTATACTCAATGCCCCGGCCAATGAAGGCAAGCATGCCGTATGCCTTCTTGACTACCTTCTCCACCTGTGTTGCCCCTTTCAGTGACCTGTGGACCTGTACTCCTAGATCTCTTTGAGTTTCAATGCTCTTGAGGGTTCTACCATTCACTGTATATTCCTTACCTGCATTAGACCTTCCAAAATACATTACCTCACATTTGTCCGGATTAAACTCCATCTGCCATCTCTCCGCCCAAGTCTCCAAACAATCTAAATCCTGCTGTATCCACCGACAGTCCTCATCGCTATCCGCAATTCCACCAACCTTTGTGTCGTCTGCAAACTTACTAATCAGACCAGTTACATTTTCCTCCAAATCTTTTATATACTAAAAAGAGCAAGGGTCCCAGCACTGATCCGTGTGGAACACCACTGGTCACAGCCCTCCAATGAGAAAAGCATCCTTCCATTGCTACTCTCTGCCTTCTATGGCCTAGCCAGTTCTGTATCCACCTTGCCAGCTCACCCCTGATCCCGTGTGACTTCACCTTTTTTACTTGTCTACCATGAGGGACCTTGTCAAAGGCCTTACTGAAGTCCATATAGACAACATCCACTGCCCTACCTGCATCAATCATCTTAGTGACGTCCTCGAAAAACTCTATCAAGTTAGTGAGACACGGCCTCCCCTTCACAAAACCGTGCTGCCTCTCACTAATACGTCCATTTGCTTCCAAATGGGAGTAGATCCTGTCTCGAAGAATTCTCTCCAGTAATTTCCCTACCACTGAAGTAAGGCTCACCGGCCTGTAGTTCCCGGGATTATCCTTGCTACCCTTCTTAAACAGAGGAACAACATTGGCTATTCTCCAGTCCTCCGGGACATCCCCTGGAGACAGCGAGGATCCAAAGATTTCTGTCAAGGCCTCAGCAATTTCCTCTCCAGCCTCCTTCCGTATTCTGGGGTAGATCCCATCAGGCCCCGGGGACTTATCTACCTTAATATTTTTTAAGACACCCAACACCTCGTCTTTTTGGATCTCAATGTGACCCACGCTATCTACACACCCTTCTCCAGACTCAACATCTACCAATTCCTTCTCTTTGGTGAATACTGATGCAAAGTATCCATTTAGTACCTCGCCCATTTCCTCAGGCTCCACACATAGATTCCCTTGCCTATCCTTCAGTGGGCCAACCCTTTCCCTGGCTACCCTCTTGCTTTTTATGTACGTGTAAAAAGCCTTGGGATTTTCCTTAACCCTATTTGCCAATGACTTTTCGTGACCCCTTCTAGCCCTCCTGACTCCTTGCTTAAGTTCCTCCCTACTTTCCTTATATTCCACGCAGGCTTTGTCTGTTCTCAGCCTTTTAGCCCTGACAAATGCCTCCTTTTTCTTTTTGACGAGGCCTACAATATCTCTCGACATCCAAGGTTCCCGAAAATTGCCGTATTTATCCTTCTTCCTCACAGGAACATGCCGGTCCTGAATTCCTTTCAACTGCCACTTGAAAGCCTCCCACATGTCAGATCTTGATTTGCCCTCAAACATCCGCCCCAATCTATGTTCTTCAGTTCCCGCCTAATATTGTTATAATTAGCCTTCCCCCAATTTAGCACATTCATCCTAGGACCACTCTTATCCTTGTCCACCAGTACTTTAAAACTTACTGAATTGTGGTCACTGTTACCGAAATGCTCCCCTACTGAAACATCTACCACCTGGCCTGGCTCATTCCCCAATACCAGGTCCAGTACCGCCCCTTCCCTAAAACATTAATGGTAAGCGACGGGAAGTGAAAACATTAATGGTAAGTTACATGAAGGTATGGGTTCAACGACAAGGAAAATTAGGAGAAAAGTTAAGAGGAAATATAACTTAGGAGAGGTTGCTGATCGAGGTGTTAAGATTCAGAACAGAGGTAAAAAAAGCCAACATAACTTTACCTGAATGCTCGTAGTATTTGGAATAAGGTAAATAAGTTGATGGCGCAAATCATCATGTTGACAAATGTGAGGTTATCCATTTTGGTAGGAATAACAGCAAACGGGATTATTATTTAAATGATAAAATATTAAAACATGCTGCTGTGCAGAGATACCTGGGTGTGCTAGTGCATGAGTCGCAAAAAGTTGGTTTACAGGTGCAACAGGTGATTAAGAATGCGAATGGAATTTTGTCCTTCATTGCTAGAGGGATGGAGTTTAAGACTAACGAGGTTATGCTGCAATTGTATAAGGTGTTAGTGAGGCCACACTTGGAGTATTGTGTTCAGTTTTGGTCTCCTTACTTGAGAAAGGACGTACTGGCACTGGAGGGTGTTCAGAGGAGATTCACTAGGTTAATCCCAGAGCTGAAGGGGTTGGATTACGAGGAGAGGTTGAGTAGACTGGGACTGTACTCATTGGAATTTAGAAGGATGAGGGGGGATCTTATAGAAACATATAAGATTATGAAGGGAATAGATAGGATAGATGCGGGCAGGTTGTTTCCACTGGCGGGTGAAAGCAAAACTAGGGGGCATAGCCTCAAAATCAGGGGAAGTAGATTTAGGACTGAGTTTAGGAGGAACTTCTTCACCCAAAGGGTTGTGAATCTATGGAATTCCTTGCCCGGTGAAGCAGTTGAGGCTCCTTCATTAAATGGTTTTAAGTTCAAATTGATAGATAGTTTTTTGAAGAATAAAGGGATTAAGGGCTATGGTGTTCGGGCCGGAACATGGAGCTGAGTCCACAAAAGATCAGCCATGATCTCATTGAATGGCGGAGCAGGCTCGAGGGGCCAGATGGCCTATTCCTGCTACTAATTCTTATGTTCTTATGTTCTTCACAGCATTCGATTCACCTGTGTGTGTGAGGAGCGAAGGCTGACAAGTTGATGAGGAATCTAGCCATGCCACCAAAACCATAAGAATTAATTTGCAATTTCAGTTGCTCTGGTCCCGAATCAACATAACCCGAGCCGTCAGTGATATTTCAAAGATTCAAATTTCAGAGACAGTTTTTGAAAAGGGGCTCAATTGCTTGCTATTTTTGTGGTAGAGTTACGCCAGCTTTCAGAATACTGTAATTTCAGAGCAGTTTTGTAAGATATGCTCAGAGATCGGCTGGTCTGCGGAATTAATGAAGACTGCATTCAGCGTCTGTTGTTGGGTGAAGACACACTGATTTTTAAGAAGGCTTTGGAAATTTGTCAGGGCTTGCAAATGGCTACCAGCACGCCAGAACTATTCAGCAGACTAATGATGGTAGACAGGCAGGAGCGCTGCACCAAGTACAGAAAGAAGCTGAAAGCAGAAAGGTGAAAACAATGGAACATTTTAGGTGTGTAGGGCCACACAATGCGAATCAGTGTCAGCTTCTGGATGCTGTTTGTCACCGACACAAGAGGCATTTAACTCAGAAATGCAGGTGTGCGAAAGGCAGGGCGAAGGCTGAACACGAAAATTTAAATTCAAGGCAGCCTCAAGCAGCTACGCACAACGCGGAAAGCTCGGAGCAGACAGATGAGTGTACTTACAACATTTTTAATGTGAATGAGGCATGAGTATTTTTCCAACAATGGGTGTCGATGGCAAATAAATCAAGGTGGAGGTGGACACAGCAGCCTCCATGTCCATAATTAGTGAAGATACCTACAAGCCGACGTGGGACTCGAGCCGAGCGCCAGCCCTCATGCGGCAGAAATCAAACTTTGGAGGTACATTGGTTAGTCCATAACTTTGCTCAGGGCATTGGAAGTCCATATTGCATATAATAGTCAAGAAGCAAGGGCACGCCTCCCTGGAGTCAATGGGAAGAAGCGGGTTTGCTCGAGCATGGCTGACTGAGTAAAGTTCCATTGCAGTGGGATGAGGTGAAGCACATGGGTGTGACTGGGGATGTGCTCAAAGGTATCCGGTGTTATGCCACCCTGGGCAAGTGCCCGGTCAGTTCCAGCCCCACATGCCCCAGAGTCACAGAAGTGAATTAACCAAATTCTGAGAAAAAAAGGAGACACCCAAAATGGCGATTCTCCGGCACCCCCGCTATTCTCAGGCCCGGGTGGGCCGAGCGGCCAGGCCAAAACGGCGGGTTCCCCCCCGCGCCGTCCGCACCTGGTCGCTGCCATCGTGAACGGTGCGTGAAAGCTGGGGGGGGCGGCCTGCGGGGGGGGGCGACGGGGGTTCCTGCAGTGGGGGGTACCTGAAATGTGGGGAGGCCCGCGATCGGTGCCCACCGATCGTCGGGCCGTCCTCTCTGAAGGAGGACCTCCTTCCTTCCGCGGCCCCGCAAGATCCGTCCGCCATCTTCTTGCGGGGCGGACTGAGAGAGAACGGCAACCACGCATGCGCGGGTGACGCCAGTAATGCGGCGGCGGCGGCGTCATTTATGCGGTGCCGCCTTTACGCGGGCGACAAGGCCTGGCGCGTGTAGATGACGCGGCCCCGATCCTAGCCCATTGTCAGGGCCTGAATCGGTCGGGATCGGGGCCGTTTCACGCCGTCGTCAACCTCAACGGTGTTCACGACGTCGCGGCCACTTCGGCGCGGGAGTGGAGAATCCCGCCCAGGGTCTTTGGTCCTTAGCTGCCCAATAATTACAGTAACCAGGATTGTACATTGAAACTCATTTACTGTTTATTTATAACAAGAATAATGATAAAATATGTACAGTAAGAAGTCTTACAACACCAGGTTAAAGTCCAACCGGTTTAGAACATAGAACAGTACAGCCCAGAACAGGTTCTTCGGCCCTCGATGTTGTTCCGAGCATTGTCCGAAAACCAAGATCACGCTATCCCACTCCCTGTCATTCTGGTGTGCTCCATGTGCCTATCCAATAACCGCTTGAAAGTTCCTAAAGTGTCCGATCCACTATCACAGCAGGCAGTCCAATCCACACCATAACCACTCTCTGAGCAAAGAACCTACCTCGGACATCACGCCTATATATCCCACCCTGAATATTATAGTTATGCCCCCTTGTAACAGCTACATCCACCCGAAGAAATAGTCTCTGAACGTCCACTCTATCTATCCCCCTCATTATCTTATAAACATCAATTAAGTTGCCTCTCATCCTCCTCCGCTCCAAAGAGAAAAGCCCTAGCTCCCTCAATCTTTCCTCATAAGACCTATCCTGCAAACCAGGCAGCATCCTGGTAAATCTCCTTTGCACCCTTTCCAATGCTTCCACATCCTTCCTATAATGAGGTGACCAGAACTGCACACAATACTCCAAATGTGGTCTCACCAGGGTCATGTATAGTTGCAGCATAACCCCGTGGCTCTTAAACTCAAGCCCCCTGTTAATAAACGCTAACACACTATAAGCCTTCTTCACAGCTCTATCCACTTGCGTGGCAACCTTCAGCTGAAGAAGGAGCAGCGCTCCGAAAGCTAGTGTTTGAAACAAACCTGTTGGACTTTAACCTGGTGTTGTAAGACTTCTTACTGTGCTCACCCCAGTCCAACGCTGGCATCGCCACATCATAGATAAAATATGTGGTAATACAGCTGGATAAGGACAAGCTAATTGACTACCCCCTTTTACTGTCCCATTCTCTGGCCACAAACACAAGACAGACAAACACAGAGGGGGAAATGGGTGAAAATAATAAGGGTGAAGCTTAAAAGATAAGTCTTTGCTTCCAATGGTGGTTTTCTAGCATGCTTTCCTCACAGCATGCTGGTTGATCAAAGTATCTGATTGACAGCTGGTAATGGCCTTACAGAGTCACTCATTCAATACAGCACCTACAGGCAGTCTGGAGAGATGCCTTGTCTCTTATAAATCCGTGCCTTCAGCTCGTGATTTGACCTCAAGTCTTTGCAGTCTCAAGAGAATGGCACCCAAACTTTCTGGACAGTCAGCCCTCAGTGGCCCCACAGTGGAGAGAGCTTGGCTGGATCTTTTGGGAGAGAGTTAGCAACAGCTTTCTGGAGAGAATTTGGCTGGAGCTCTTACCTTCCTGCTGCCAAAATGAAATTGAAAACTCCTTTGGTCCCTGATAATATCCAATCACCACCTGTTACCAGGCAGAGCACTGCCCTTTGAGCCAATTCAATGGCCACCAGCCAAATCGATCAAGTGAATTAACCAAATTACTTGATCATCACTGATGTCAGCCAGTCTCAAACGGTAGTGTTCTGGATACTTGTGTTTGAATTAAAGGCACAAGCTGCCTTAAAGTCACTTATCCACAAATCATCCATGGCTCAAAAATAGAACAGCAAAATAAAAGAGGAAGTAAGGTAATAAACAGAGAATAAGCAGGAATAAACAGGAAGGACTCTTACACCGGACCTGTTCAAGGAGAAGCTGGGAACATTGTGTAGTACCACTATGAAGTTATAAATAGATCCTCAGTCTACTCCTTGCTTTTTCAAGCCCAGGACAGTGCCCTATGCCATGAAAAGGAAGGTGGAGGGGGCATTGGAATGGCTACAAAGTTTTTGAATTATTGAGCCTATTCAGTTTTCTCCAATCGTTCCTGCCCTCACAATTGATGGGACAGTGCAGATATGTCGTGAGTACATGCTCACCAAGAACCCGTTTTTCAAGTCAGTTGATTGTCCATTTCCTCGGGTGGGAGATTTGTTTTCAACTCTTGCGGGAGGCAGGATGTTTTCAAAGTTGGACGTGAACCAGGCCCAGCAACATCTCTTGCTAGAGGAAGATTCAAAGCAAGCACGTGGCCAGCAATACGCATAGGATGTTGTTCAAATACAACAGTTTGGTTTTTGGCATCTCCTCCAGTCTGGCAAATTTCAGAGGACAGTGGAAAACTAATTTCAAGATATTCTTCAGGTGCTAGTCTACTGGGATGACATCTTAATTGTGGCAAAGAATGAGGAGAGGCACCTTCACAACATGGATCAAGTTTTACAATGTTTTTCAGAGGCTTGACTGCATCTGAAGTGGAACAACTGCATTTTCCAGGAGCAAAGCATGGAGCATCTAGCACACAGAATCACTGCGCAAGGAAAGTTCCTGTGGAAGGGAAAGTTTAAGCGATTAAGGAGGCATTGGAGTCCAGGAACGTGTCAGAGCTCAGGGCACTTTTGGCTTCGTAAACTATTGTGGAAAGTTCTTGCAAAAGCTGTCAACAGTGTTGGCTCCACTGTATCTACTTCTGCACATTGAAACCGAATGGAAATGAGAGTCTGCACAGGAGAAGGCTTTTCTAAGATGTGAAAGCGCTGCTGCAATTGGCTAATCTGCTAGTCCATTTGGATCTGGACAGGGAAACTATCCTGTCATGCGATGCCTCACCCTGTGGTGTGGGTGTGGTTCTTCCTCATCGGTTTTGCATCTCGGAGGCTGACAAAGGCTGAAAAGGGATATTCGCTGTTGGACAAAGAGGGTCTCGCTGTCGTTTTTGTGGTGAAACGACGCCATCAGTATGGCTGTTCATTCAGCATATGTGCCACTCACAAGCCGTCATTCCGGTCAGACAGAATTTATTTTCCCATGGCCTCAGGAAGAATACAGTGCTGGGCGCTTAGATTGTCAGTTTATCAGTACAATATTGTGTACAGATCAGGGAAACTTATCACAAATGCGTTGAGTCATCTTCCGTTACCGGATTTGCTATCTGAGCTATTGTGCCTACCCGAGACAATCTTCTTACTCACGGCACATTTTCCAGGAGGTGTGAAGCAGATTGATCAGAGGATGGACAGAGATCCTGTTCTGTCACAATTTAAAAAATTTCTGATGCAAGGTTGGCCAACTATCATCGAAGGTTATGAGTTGGAACCTTACTTGAAGCATAGGGATGCGTTAAGTGTGCAGGATGGATGCATACTGTGGGAGTCAAGTGTAGGAGTTTCGTCCCCCCCCCAATCATTTGCAAGTCTTGGATAAATTCATGAAGTTCATCCAGGTACTTCTAGAATAAAAAGTCGGGCTAAGTTTTTGAACAATTTCAGATGCAAAGGCTTGTGGCCAAGGTTCATATGTAAGCTGTGTGTTTTATGCTTTACCTGAAGGAATGTATCTGACAATTACCTGCTCATCCATTTTGTATGAAATAATGGAAACATTCCCAGATCCCCAGGGAGAAAGAAGAGAATTTGCATGAGAGTGGGATTAATTCAATACCTTTTTTGGAGCCAACACTGCACAATGGACCATCTCCCCTCTTGGTGAGCTGTGGCTCCAGGCCTGTCTTAGTTCCTTTATTCCCTTCCAGCTCAGATCTTCCGCTGCAGGAACTGACTCATGCTTGGGTAAAGTTGTGTGCGCACCCCTGCTGCTCCTTTACACACATAGAATCACGATGGTTCGGAAGGAGGTCATTCGGCCAATCAAGTCTGCACCGACCCTCTGAAAGACCACCCTGCCTAGGCTCCGAAAGCTAGTGACTCCAAAGAAACCAGGTGTTGTAAGGCTTCATACTGTGCCAACCCCAATCCAACGCCGGCATCTCCACATCAGGTTCAGGACCGTCGCGGTGAATCATGTGTATACCTCACCTCAAATGAGTATTTTGCCACACCAGCCTTGTCATGGAGAGTGTTTATTCTGCTTATAGGTAAATCTATCTTTGCTGTGAGCACCAAAGCCAAAGTTTGGAGAAAGTGTGACCATATAGCAATTTTAAAACTTACTTATTTGTTGCTTTAATGTCAGTCCCATCGACCCATTTCCATCGGCCTTCCACAGTGAGGTCACTGAGTCCTATCCAGTGTGGCTGCCTCATTATGTTGTCGGCCATAAATTTCTGGAATAAAAAGAACAAAAATTAAAGTAACAAGCCAGCACCATCTTAAATATCAACTAATTACGTCATATTACACACAGACTTCAGGTGAAGTAAGGATAATAATAACCTTTATAAGTGTCACAAGTAGACTTACATTAACACTGCAATGAAGTTACTGTCATGTGAGAGTACCTTTAAGAAATGGATGTTTAAGAAATGTACCTTTAAGAAATGGGTGTTTAATACTGCAGTGATGTCAGAGAGTGGGTGGAGCTGGGCTGTCTGTCAGATTTTTACTTTTGTTTTAGGTTGTTTGCTGCAGAGTGTGTTTTAGTTTCATTTTCAGAGCTGGGTACCTGCAGTCACAGCCAGAAGGGGTATTAGTCTCTCTCTCTGTAATCTAAACACTGTAAATCGATCCTTTGGTGATTTAGAACTGATAACTGCTCTCAGTAGTGACTTTAACCTGATGTGCTTCTGCTTAAAGGTTCTTTTAAAGTCTTATGGATGTTAAAAGAACAGCTTAAGGATTACTTAGTGTTGTATTCTTTGGGGGTTGTATTTGAATTAATGGTTGCTAAGATGTTCACTGTTTGTTTTAAAAAGGTGAACTTGAGTTCATAGAATAAACCTTGTTTTGCTTTAACAAATACTTTTCCATTTCTGCTGCACCACACCTGTCGAGTGGGCCGTGTGCTCCCCACACCGCAATCTATTAAAAGTTGTGGGTCAGGTCAAGAACACTTTGGGGTTCTCTAAACCCTGGCCCATAACATTACTGTGAAAATCCCCGAGTCGCCACATTCCAGAGCCTGTTTGGGTACGCTGAGGGAGAATTCAGAACGTCAAATTCACCTAAAAGCACGTCTTTCGGGGCTTGTGGGAGGAAACCGGAGCACCCGGGGGAAACCCACGCAGACACGGGTAGAACGTGCAGACTCCACACAGATAGTGACCCAAGCCGGGAATCGAACCTGGGACCCTGGTGTTGTGAAGCAACAGTGCTAACCACTGTGCTACCGTGCCGCCCATGCAGGGAGATATAATCAGAACTTAGTTCCCATTCTATCTGCATTTATAATACACAATGGCTGTAAGGTGTTGCACAGTATTTACACAATGCTGTTAGGAAGAGAATTTGACCCAACGGCTGTTAAGCAACAGCAATATATTTCCATGTCAGATTGATGTGCGATTTGGAGGAGGACGTGTTGGATGATGGTGTTCCCATCCACCTGCTGCTCTTGTCTTTCTAGGTAGCAGAGGTCACAAGTTTAGACGGTGCCGTTAAAGGAACCTTGGTGAGTTGTTTTATTGCATCTTGTATATGATAAACTCGTGTCACTATGTTTAAATTGGTGGATGGAGCACTGATCGAACAAGCCTTTGTCCTGAATACTGTCGAGCTTCTTCAGTGTCACTGGAGCTGTGTTAAAGGGCAGTACAGTGGCACATTGGTCAGCACTGCTGCCTCACAGCACCAGGAAACCTGGTTCGATTCAGGCCTCGGATGACAGTCTGTGTGGAGTCTGCACGTACTCCCCGTGTCTGCGTAGGTTTCCTCTGGGTGCTCCAATTTCCTCCCACAGTCCAAATATGGTAGATTGGTCATGATGGTAGATTGGTCATGTTAAATTTCCTGCAGCATCCAAAGATTAGGTGGGGTTATGGGGTTACAGGGATAGGGTGAGGGAGTGGGCCGCGTCAGAGGGTCAGTATTGATTTGCTGGCACGAATGGCCTCCTTCTGCACTTATGTGCAGATTATGGGTGCGATGCTCTGGAAAGATTACTCAGTGTGGTAGCGAGTGGGAATTGCCGCAAGCTTCCCGGGGCTCAATCCTGCTAGGCCGGTAACCCTATTCAAAGTTAATTGCTCCACTTAACAAGGCTCCATGGACTTCTTGATGCAAATAAAGGCTCGCCAGCCCCCCAGCTCACAAGGTCGAGCATCACTTGCTCTGCCAATCCCAGCCAGCTCGCAACAATGGTGTCCAGGAGACCGGCCCCAAGATTCGGAGATGCAGACCTGAGAAGGCTCCTTGACACAGTGGAGGCCATGAGGAATGTCCTGTTCCCCAGAGGGTCCCAGAGGATGAGCCAATGCTGCCTCCAGTGAGGTGGTGGCGGCTGTAAGCCCCAGGGGTGTGACCAGGGCGACTGGCCTCCAGTCCGTAAAACTTTCAACGACCTACACCAGGCAGCACGAGTGAGTAGACACCAACTACCCTGCCTCACAGCGCTGAGCACCCCGGGTTCAATCCCAGCCCCGGGTTCGATCCTGGCCCCGGGTCACTGTCCGTGTGGAGTTTACACATTCTCCCCATATTTACAACCCAAAGATGTGTAGGGTAGGCGAATTGGCCACGCTAAATTGACCCTTAATTGGAAAAAAAGAATTGGGTACTCTAAATTTAGAAAAAAGACACCAACGAACCCCCCTCCCGAGACCTTTCAGCCCCCACGCAAGCATTTGCCCCCCCCCCAATTCTCCATGTGACCACCAACTCTCCCTTCACCCCCTTTCAACAACCCGTGCCCTTCCTTCACACCCCCTCCCACCACTGTGAACCACTAATGTGGGTGATGATGCTCTCTGTGTGACTCCTCAGGAAAAGCTCTCGCACAATCACCACGAAAGGGCCCAGACTGGTAGAGGGGTGCTGGACTTAAGAATCCTCACCTCCTTCGAGGAGTGGGCCTGGAGGTGACTGGAGTGGCTGGAGACAGAGCGGTCACCCACTAGGAGGTCGGCGGATGCCACAGAAAGTGAGGAATCACCAGGCCTCTTCCGGAGGACTTGTCAAACGTGAGTTGTTATTGCCTTACTGACTGACCCATCCCTCCCACTGACCACGTGCCCATTCTCCTGCAGTTCCTCCAGCCGACGGCGCTGGCCCATCCCGTGTGGCCTCCTGTCCAGCTTTCCAGGAGACCACGTCAGAGGGGAGCTCCGAGGAAGACACGTCGAGGCATCACAGCTGTCATCCCCACCCTACACCAGTGCAGGTACACATACCTCAGTGGGAAACGTTAATGGTCAGGCTTCTTGTGGGGTCAGGCACAATCTGGTGAGCATCACTCTGCTGATGATGTACATCAGGTGGAGGTAGAACCCCCAGGTGAGACAGCAGTCAGTCTGCTGGATCCCAGGACCCAGCTGGGTCCCAGCCTGATGCTGAGCCTGTGGAAGAGGTATTCCCAGAGCTAATGGAGACATTAGAGTGCAGTCAGGACATTCGGAGGCAGATGTCAGTAAAGGTCCAGCAGATCCATAGCCGATTGGAGGGGTCCCAGAGGCTACAAGTGCCGGCAATGCGTGGTACTGAGGACAACAGTGCTGGGGTGGCAACTGCAGTGGAGAGCCTGGTGCACAATGCTGGCACCATAAGTGAAGGTGTCCAAGGTGCCGCGCAGTCGGTGACAGCCATGGCTGAGGGTCTCGGCAGAATGTCCAACATGTTGGGGGATGTTTTCCAGTACCGGGCTGACCTTGATGAGGTTCTGCGGGACATGTCCCACTCTCAGATGGGAATGGCCAAGGCGCAGCGGAGCTTGTCCCAGTCACTGAGGGCGTCGGCGCCATGGTGCAGATATCGGGGAGCCACCAGGGCTGGCAGAGCCAGGTGGTGCAGGGGCAGCCGGGGCTCAAACCAGCTGCCCCTCTGTCCCAAGATGAACCACGGGGCCCGATGAGCACCGACCAGGAGGCTGGGTGCCAACCCGGATACACCCCATGGAGGGGGCCGCCATCGGGAGAGTGGGGAATTGTAAAACATATTAAACAACGTTGACCACAACCAACATGATTCTCTGTCAATTTCTTCCCAACGCAGATCGACCTGCGAACCCTTGGCCCATCTCTCCAGGCATCTCCCACCACGCACCCCCACCTCATCATCTGGTCATAAGGTGTACAGAAAGATAGTCGCACATTGGGTAGTTCCAGAACCTAGCCTGCATAACATTCTGCATGTTTTTCTTCCATGTGTAAAGTATCATTCGAAGTAACTCATCAACAGTTCTGTGAGTATCATTGCTACAGTCAGGCCATAAAACACAACACCCCCCAGCTGATGGTCCCCCACACCCCGCCAAGCACTGGGGCGGCAAGCCCAGCACCCGCGGCTCTTTGCCTGTCAGCAAAGACGGCTACTTAGCTCCTCGGCTCCCCACAGAAACCCTTCCACCAGGTTCATGTTTTCAAGAGGAGTACTAATAGGTGCCAGTGTGAGCACTTGCTGGGGAGGCCGTTGGATATGGGGTCACTCCCATTTATTATATGGAAATAGGGCTTAAGTGATAATAATTGGTTTCTCACCACGCTACGGCAAGATCACGATTTTGTCCATGGGAGTGAGGCCGAAGAATCGTGCCCTGAAATTCTAATCTCAGCAGGTGTAGTGTATTCCATCGCACTTCTGATTTGTACCTTGTAGATGGTGTACAGGCTTTAGCGGCTCAGGAGATGTGTTAATCGCTGCCAGAATTCTCAGCCTCTTACCTGCTGTTGCAGCCACAGTATTTTTATGGCTAATCCCATGAAGACTCTGATCAATGTTACTACCAGGATGTTGATGGAGGAGGATTCAACGATGGAAATGCTGTTGACCATCGAGGGAGATGGTTACATTTTCTCTTGTTGGAGATCGTCATTGCTTGGCACTTGTCTGGTGCAAATCTTATTTTGTTTCTTATCAGACAAAGTTTGAACATTGTCCAGGTCTTGCTGCATGTGGGTATGGACGGCTTTAGTATCTGAAGAGTCACGAATGGAGTGGAACATGTGCAATCATTGGTAAACATTCCCACTTCTGAGCATATGATGGAGGGAATGTCATTGTTGAAGCAACTGAAGATGATTTGGCCCAGGACAATACCCTGAGGAACACCGGGCCCCACCCGGAGAATACCAGATCCCTCTGTTAGGTATTACTCCACCCAGCGGAGAGATTTACCTCGACTCCCATTGGCTTAAAAATTGTTAGAGCCCCTTGATGCCACAGTCCAATAAAATGCTGCTCTCCAGTGGGTCCCGCCCACCTCACCTCTGGAGTTCAGCTCTTTTCTCCACGTTTACACCAAGTCTGTACTGAGGTCAGGAGCTGTGTGGCCTTGGCGGAACTCACAATGAGCTTCTTTCAGAAGCCTGTTGCTGAGCAAGTGCCGCTTGATGGCACTGTACACAACAGGTTCCACCCCTTTGCTAATTATTGGACTGACAGATTGATAAATTGCTGGATTGCATTTTTTGGTTTTGTGGCCAGGACAAAGATGGGTGCCTTTCGGCAGAATAAGTGTCGTTTTGGGTGAGAAAACCAGACAGAATTACACCAGCCCAGATTGAGCCATAGTTTTTGGCACTTAAAAATCACACCACGCCCATGTTGAATTGTGTCTGAATCATCCGACTGGGGATCAGTTGAATATTTCAATTGGGGCGGAGGGGTGGGGCGGGGGGGTGGGGGGGGTGGGTGGGGGGGCGGGGGGAAGCTGCTTCATGTAAATGCCTCCCCTGCACTTGTTTAAACTCTAACTAAGGGGATGGCTGCTAAAAAGCCTGCGGCAAGAATCTCAGAGGGAACGCCGACCAGGTTGCTGGATGCAAGTGAAGGAGAGTCACGCTGTGCTGTACCCTCAATTGGGCAAAGACCCTCGAGCAAGGTCACCAGCTCCATGGGGGGTGGTGGCAGTACTGGTCAGGACAGGAGAATGGAAGTGCAATGCAGGAAGAAGGTAAATGACTTTCTCTAATCAGTCGTGGTAAGTGTTATATTACCTTACGTAATATATATATTCCTCTTTGAACCAGCCGAGTTGATGAAATGAACAATAGTCTTCTTGTAAAAGATGAACTATTTTAATGAGTAATATAAATAATATTTGTGAGTCCTTTCTACTCAATACTAAACTAGTAAAATAAATGAAATACAGTAAAGATAACTAACTATACAATGTAATAATGAAATAACTTATAACTTCTCTCTCAAGCTATTCTATGACGTGTCTGTTCACTCTCCTGAAGCACACTCTCTGCGAAAGAGGGGGAAAGTCATTCTTATACCATCTGATAGTGAGATATCTAGTGTTGAAATGGCTGTACTACATTTACATACATTGATCATGTATATTGAGAGACAGCGATCACTACAGTAAGTAACTCCATTGATGACTCACCCACTCGCACATCCATCCAAATTGACTGGCTGTCACCTCATGGGTCCCACCATCCACCCTCCCAATGCGTCCTCATCTCTCCTGAAAATCCTCTCCTCACCACATCCCAGCTCCCACTCACCAGCAGAGGTTGGTGCTAGTTGTGCCCCAGCGTGAAACCACAAATCCTTACCTGCTCCAAAGCGGTGTTAATGACTATCAGGTAGGCCCGTTTGGAGAAACAATTCAAGTTCGCTTCATACCAGTTCAACAAAGATTGTGAAAAGTGGTAACATTTCCCATGAAAGTGTATCCAGCCAGCGGCACAATGTCTACACTCTGAACCTGTAAAAAAATTACACATTGTTAGTCTGTAAAACATGATTTCCATGATGCGTTCATTGAATTATCAATTATTACATTGGGAATAGCAGTGAAAACATTGATTGTGATGTCCGAAACTCACTTGGGTTTCTCAACCCAAAACTATCCTCTCTAACTAGGCACTTAATGTTTTATGTCGGCCTGTTTGTTTTTTGGCTGGAGTTACAGATAATTGTGTTTGTGTTCTGTTTTCAGTAATTTATTGCTGAAGTTGCAATATTCTGAAAATGTCCTGTGAATCTTTATTTCCCCTGTAGGTGGAGAGGCTATTAAACAATGCTACATTGAATGAGTGATGGAACAAATCTAAATAAGAATTATTCCAGGTGATTAAAAGCAATGAATTGATTAGTATTGGCAGCCTAATTGCTGGATGGATTTGAGATAATAATCTTTTTAGTGTCACAAGTAGGTTTACATAAACACTGCATTGAAGTTACTGTGAAAATCCTCTTGTCGCCACATTCCGGCGCCTGTTCGGGTACACAGAGGGGGAATTCAGAATGTCCAATTCACCTTACAAGCATGTCTTTCGGGACTTATGGGAGGAAACCAGGAAACCCATTTGATCTCCCTCTCCCAAACTTTTCTTCCTTTTAAGTTGCAGTCCCTGTTAAACTTCATTCACTCCCTCAACAATTCTTATAGTTTCAAACAATTATGCCGTTCCCTCTATAACATCACCAAGTAGCAAAGGCTTAAAGACAAAATATAAAACTACAGGCCAGCAAGGAAGCTCTTGGTACAGGTCCTCGAATCGGGAAACATTCTGTTAGGAAAAGCACCTGACTGTCAAAAGAGTTTGGATGGAGAGTTTCAGGTGATGTTTGGTGGCAGGTGGGAGAGTCAGCGCATTTCCAGCTGATTGGCAGGGAGGGTTCTCCCAATCTTCCCCTTGAAAGCTGATTAATTATTCTTTGGCAAGCTCCTCACCAAATCACAAGGTGGGCAAGCACTGATTCCTCTGCCCACTGTTAGCTCATGGGTCGAAGTTTCTGGCACCATATTTAAGCTGTGCACAAACACACGTTCAATCTGCAGTCCAGTTGTGTGGTGTGGGCATGTGACACGTCCTCCAGGGGAAGCAAGCAATTAACACCTCAATTCAGCCATGACTCCCTCTGACTCTCCTCCAGGCCTGCTGTCCTCTTCCTGAGGGATGGACGCAGGATGGGGGCCAGTTTATCCTCAGCAGTCTGGGAGGAGGTCACTGGGGAGGTCTGTGCTCATAGAACATGAAAAAGAAATGCCCTGCAGCGCAGGGAGAGGGTGAATGATCTCACTGCCCTGCCAGAGTAAGTCAATCTTCTATTCACTCCAAACTCACACTCTCATAAGGGCATCAGGCACTTGAAGATTTCCAGTTCATGGAGATGTCAAACACCACGGCTGGGATTTTCCAGTACTGCCAGCGACAGGGTCAGAAATTCCTGCCGGAGGTCAATGGATCTTTGGCTGGTCCTTCATATGTTCCGTCCCGCCCGTGACAATTACTGGCACAAGTGGAGCCCGAAAGTCCCATCTATTAACCAAAGGCACATCTGCACGGAGTGCCTCACACACACTTTAGCTCCACCACCATGTCTCATCTTGCAGTCAATTTCTTTCTGCCCTTCCTGGAGAGGGCACAGTACACACTGCAGCTGTGCATGCTTCCCAACTTCGCCTCCACAGGCTCTCATTCCATTCAATCTGTCTTCATGCAGACAAAGCTTGCTCACAATAAAAGGGAGAAATGCCAGACTAGTGGGGCACGAGCTGACTGCTTTCAAGTTGTAGGCAGCTGTGTTGGCAGGTGAGGACAGCGAGTGTTCCTGTGACGAAGGTGAAATCGACCTTCCCCATCATCCCAGTATGAATTAACCCTCCATTAATCGGACCCAACATTCACAATGAATTTAATGTGATGTTTTATTCTGTCTACTCAGGAACTGATTCTATATTCTCTCTATTGCAGATAACAGCAAGAGCAGTCCAACACAAACATCTGGCCAGCCCCTCTGCCCCAGCCACCTCGGATGATGATGCTGAAATCCACTGTAGTAGAATTGTCAGTGCGTTCACCTGCACACTCCACCAGTACAGAGTCACAAACCTTGCTGGGTCATGAATCTAGATTAAGTTTGGGTTCACTATCTGGAGAACACACGCAGACATGTATCAACAGCAGTCGGAGACAGTGATAGCCCAGGTCTCTGGCACACAGGTGTTGCTGGAGAAATGGCCCCTGCTGAGCCCAAGTCAGATGTTGAACATCTGCAATTGGCCATTACACATTGTTGGAGATGCAGAGATGGGCAGGGGAACAGAAGGCAGTGTTGTACAAGGCAGTCACCAGACTAGAATGAAGGATGGAGGAGTCAGTCCCCGTTGTCTCTGATGTCATGACTCATGTATGTAAGCGCATCCAGATCTCCTGGGAAGGGTGTCGGTTGCCTTGGAACCGATGGTTCAACAGTTTCACCGGACTTGTCTACCAGACACCACAGAGCCATTTATGAAAGAGGCTACAACAGTGTCCAGATGTTCCCAGTCCCCTCTTCCTGCAATCCCATTAGCAGCTCCAGCTGCTCAGGCCAAGGTGTGTGCACCTATCCCACAGCAGGCGACTCAAAGAAGGTGTGGGGCCTGGAGGACACCCGCTGAAGTAATCTCAGACACCAGGACAGGGAAGTTGGCACGCTGCTTCCAGCTCTGCTGCTGGTGTTGGGGTGGCACACAGCAAAAGCACCAGACTGTGTAAAGTTCAGAAATTCTGATTGAACACTGACAGCAGGGGTGCTCAGTCATTGTATATGTAAATCACCTTTGCAAATACAAAGTGATTTTACAACCCAACATCTCAGAACGTGGATACCTCTTGCAACTGATTCCACATGCTGTCTTATTTCAAGGGTGACTTAAGCTCACACCCCTCAATGGTCTACCTTCATGACCCTCAGACCCATGTTATGTTTAGCAAAGTCAGGTTAGTCACTTGCCCCTTGTATCAGTTAAAGGAACATGCATCGATCAATAGCCTGAAAGTGTATATGAATACAGAAACACTCTTTAAAGTCTTGTACCACACAACTGAATCTTGTATACTCCGGTGTCTTAGAGTGTGACAATCGAATGTGGTGACATCAGCACTGAGCTGTATTTCCTATGGGTGTGAAAACTTCACTGCAACCAAGATAAAATGTAAATGGCGACTGAAAGCTATGTGCTGATGGCAAAACTGCACAATACACATTTGATTCAATGGGCATGTTGGTGTGCTACTTTTCACATTGCATAGGTGGCACATGCAGCATTGGTGCTGACCTTTCTAACACTGATACCTTCATAATAGTTAAGTGTCCGACCTGTCTTCATTACTGTATTCAGCAGAGCATGGGTCTCAATGTTCTCAAATGCAACAAATTATGCTGCCCTTTGAATGGGCCCATAAATCCAGCCATTGACTCCCACAAAGCCTCTGACCCCTCCCATGGCAATTTCTGTCTCAGGGTTCTTTTTAATTGGGTCATTCCATCTGGCGGTCAACATGTTGGTACTGCACTTTTACTTTGAGATCAGTTACCAGTCTTCCCTGTTGCCATGGAATTCCCTCTGAATGTCCTGGAACGCCACAGTGTAGAGGTAAATGTAAAGGTGACCACAGTTCGAGAGGGCCACAAGATGCTCTCCGTTTAGAAAGCAGCTGACTGGTGGTGATTTCACCTGAGGGTCACCACATTTCAGGCAATGGGCAAGGTTGAGAAGGTGAGGCCTTTCTGAATAACCGCAGCTAGTACAAGAATTGAACCCCCGTTGTTGGTAACGCTCCGCATCATGAACCAGCTGTCCAGTCGACTGAACTAACCTTCCTCTTTGAGGAGAGGTAGACCTCCTGTGGGCCTCTCCATTCATCCGCCCACGTAACCCTGGAGCCCGTTGCAATCGTTGTGTGCATTCCGGTCCCCCCCAATCCATACCCATCACTATAGATTAGTAACATTAGCAATGATGCTAATTCCTATGCCCCATGTGCTCCTCACCCGTCCTCAATTTGAGGCCATCTGTACCAACACAGAGGAAGACCACCCCTGGCAGAGGTTCTAGTACCCATTTCTTGAATTATGTGCTCCCCATCTAGAGGCTGCAGATGCCTCCTCTGACCATGACAATACCATCTGCTGCCCATTACCAAGCTACGCACCCCCAGGATCACTGTGGATGAGGCATTGATCATACCCTGTTCACCATTCTGTGCACCACCCCCACAGCATGTACAGCCTTGCTTCTCCCTCGACCCTGACCGAGATCTGTGCGCCATTCACAGGCCTGTAGCACAGCCTGCAGAGCCCCAGGACTTGCGTTGATTTGTCACACCGGCAATGTGCCACACAGGGCTTTGATTTCCCACTCTGACAATGTGTTACGAAGAACCACGACTATACGAGTGACGCCCACATTTCCTTCCAGTTTCATCAGACCAACTTTCCTCAGTCATGGATCTGTGTAAACCGCACCCCCCACTTCCATTCAAAAACTAAACCCCCTGATGTGTCCACATCCATCGTTCCATGTCGGACTCCAGATCCCCCAGTCCCAGTCCTCCCCTCCCATGTTCATCATAACCCCACCCTCTCCACAGTCATTTCTCTTCCTTCTATTGTATCGCTCGCTCCTTTGCTCAATTGAACTCTGCATAGTATCCCATCACCCCTTTTCGCTCAGCCTGGTCTCTCTGGAGTGCAGCTCTGTCTATTCCCCACAAGAGTCCATCAAGTTACAGTGCAGCCTTACCTGCACATCCAAAACAGTACCTCTGGGTCCAGTGTAGCCCTCCCCGTGCCCCATAACAGCCTCACCGCCTCCTCTAGGCCATTAAGGAATGGGTAATAAACACTGGCCTAGCCAGCGACATCCATATGATGTGAAAGAATACATTTGAAAACATTTGAAGAAGGGTGAGGATAGGACCAATTGTGTTGAGTGCTGCAATGAAGTCAAAAATACATGACTAGCTATTGTCGTCCCAATCACAGGGAATGACATTTGCGATTTTGCCTCAGGTCACTGTGCTGCTGCGAGCGACTGAGACTGGAGTGGTGTAAGGACAGAGGTTTGAGAAAGATGTCCCTAAGGTTGGCACTCTCCCTGTCATTGGCGGGAGCTAAACATTCCACCTATTAGTTCAAATTTCTGTCTGTAAATAACTTAGTCACTGTTTTCAAATTTGAATGTATTTTCTTGTTGCAATTTCTTTTTATTTAAATACTAGTGACTAATAATGAACTGGTTAAAGTTTTTTCCATTTGAGAAGTCATTGCTCTGCGAAGCTCTAGTCAAAGTTGACTATTTTTCTGACATGGAGTATGTAATATCCAGGCAAGCAATCACGAAGAAGCGATGACGGATAGGCACAAAAAGGTTCTATTTAGACCTACTCACTACACACTCTACTCCCGAAGGGTCTCCCGCGTCCTCACCCACACTAAAGCCGGGGTATATTTATGTCCCAGGGCACCCGGGTTTCAGGGTTTAGTCCCGCCCCCTCATCTGGGGAGATCATACTCAGGGGAGGTCATGGGCACATAATGAACCAGACCCTGCGTTCTCCAGTAGGGTTAGAACACCCCTCCCCTCCCTATGTCCGACAGGTCATCCTTCTCGAGGAGTCTGGTCCTTAGACCGCTTGCCTGAGGCTGTCTTTGGGGTTTCTGCCGCATCGGGTCCGGTGGCGTGCAGCAGACCGGGGAGCAATGTTTTTGTGCTGACCGTCGGTTCAGAACCACCTCGCTGGGCCCAACAAGCGTCACTGGATCCATGATTACCTCAGTTGGTTGAGTCTTCATGTCGGTGTCTGGGTCTGAAGTATCGTCATCCCTCTTTTCCAAATCGTGGGGCAAGCCGCCCTCAGCTGATGGCAAGGCAGCTGTGCTAGACGGAGATTCATCACCATTCTCGTATCTCCGGTCCGTCCATGAGAGCCTCGTGGGTGCAACTCCAGAGGTGGTCCACATGCCTGATCGACACTTTCCCTGGCGCTCGCTCTGAGTAAGAGATCAGTCATGGCAGCTTCAACAAGACCCCTGGAATCCACAAGGTGCCATCCGCGGAATTCTGCATACAGACTGTGTCGCCCGCGGAAAATTCCCGGACTGGTCTGGATTGCTGGAGTCGGGGTGTCCCTGCCTCTCACGGACCTTTGCCCGAATTTTGGGCAGGATGAAGCTCAGCCATGTGCGTAACCGATGACCCATCAACAGCTCAGAAAGAGCTACTCCTGTGGTGGTATGCCGAGTATTGGATTGGATTGGATTGGATTTGTTTATTGTCACGTGTACCGAGGTACAGTGAAAAGTATTTTTCTGCGAGCAGCTCAACAGATCATTAAGTACATGGGAAGAAAAGGGAATAAAAGAAAATACATAATAGGGCAACACAACATATACAATGTAACGACACAAGCACTGGCATCGGATGAAGAATACAGGGTGTAGTGTTAATGAGGTCAGTCCATAAGAGGGTCGTTTAGGAGTCTGGTAACAGCGGGGACGAAGCTGTTTTTGAGTCTGTTCGTGCGTGTTCTCGGACTTCTGTATCCCCTGCCCGATGAAAGAAGTTGGAAGAGTGAGTAAGCCGGGTGGGAGGGGTCTTTGATTATGCTGCCCGCTTTCCCCAGGCAGCGGGAGGTGTAGATGGAGTCAATGGATGGGAGGCAGGTTTGTGTGATGGACTGGGCGGTGTTCACGACTCTCTGAAGTTTCTTGCGGTCCTGGGCCGAGCAGTTGCCATACCAGGCTGGGATGCAGCCCGGTAGGATGGTACGCTAATAACACAGAAACTGGTTCCCCGGAAGTCTGCTTCCACCTGCCCATCTTAAAATTCTGCACTGCCAGTTCGCGCAACCTATTGGATGACGGGTGTAAGGTGCGGTCCTCACGTGGTGGAAATTGTCGAACTCCAAATTTGTAAATGTCGTGCTGTTATCTGACACCAAAATCTTCGGAGTCCATGGGCACTGACGTTCTGGCAGAGCTTCTCGATCGCGGTTCGTGATATTCATCGTTGTCATGCAGTGGATGTCGAACCACTTTGAGTGGGCATCCACTATTCGCAGAAACATGGAGCATTGGAATGGCCACACAAAATCAACGTGTGGTTGAGACCAGGCCGCCCTCGCCATCCCATGGGTGGAGGGGCGCTGCAGGTGGAAGCTTCTGGTGTTCTTGGCACCGCGTGCATTGTCTTGCCAGAGCCTCGGTGCCCGTGTCGATCCTCGGCCACCAGACATAATTACGGGCCAACATGTTAATTTTTGAGTGGTCATTGTGAAGGTCTTGTAGAATGGACCTATGGCCTCTTTCCAGCACGATCATGCATGATCCCTATCGCAAAATACCGTCCATTACGACCTTCAGGTCGCTCGGGAGTGCCCGATGTTGAGCTCCCTGGAGCACAATGTGATGGGTTTGGGCCAACACCGGGTCAGTCTATATCCACTCTTTAATCTGGGTTGCCGTGACTGGCGATGAGTCCATGAAGTGCAAATCCATTATTCAGTGGGTGTCAGCGGCCTGGTCGGCTGAGGGCATCTGCGTGTGGAATCTTGATCCAGGACATATTCGAACGCTGCCAAAAGAAATGCCCAGCACTGGATCCTGGCAGACGCTGCGGGTGAAACTGCCATATTCTCCTTGAACAATCCCAAGAGGGGTTTGTGGTCCATGAAGACTGTGAAAGGGCAACTGTACACTTACTGGTGGAAACGCTTCACTGTGAAAACCACCGCCAAACCTTCATTTTCTGTCTGGGAATAGTTCCGTTCTACCACTGCCAGGGTGCGGGAAGCAAACGATCCATGCCATCATCTATCTGGTATGCCCAAACTGCCCAACGGGGTAAGGTGAGGTGTTGCAGGTTAGCAGGAGGTGCTTTGATGGGTCAAAGCACTTCAAAAGTCTTGAGGAGGATAGTTGCCACTTCACCTCGGTGAAAGCCGTCTGTTGCAGTGAGTCTCAAACCTGTCATTGGCCCTTTTTCAACAAGAGATGCAACTCGGCCAACATTGTCGCCAGATTCAAGATAAACGTCCCATAATAATTGATCAAACCTAAAAAGGAATGTAGGTGAACCCCTGCTGCCACGAAACGCCGAAGTATGTCGGCGAGGTTCTTCATGATGTTGACAATCTGACGACCTGTGGTGACCCCAAAGTATGTTCTCCATAACTCATTGGAATATTGCACAGATGGATGACACTCCGAAAGGCAACTTGACATATTTATACAGGCCACGGTGAATATTCACTGTCACGTATTTCCAGGGTCCAGAACTAACTGAAATTAGGCATGGCTCACATTGAGCTTAGTAAAAGTGTGTCCCCCACTGAGTCATGTGTCCTGGTCTTCGATCCTGGGCACCGGATAACGGTCGAGACATTCCGTACGGTTCACTATCATTTTGTAGTCCCCGCACAACCTGACGGTACCATCAGGTTTCATCACAGGCACTAGCGGCACTGCCCACATCGCGAACTACACTGGCTGGATGATCCCTAAATTGGCTCTAACTGGTGCAGCTCCTCATCTACTTTTGGCTTCAAGGCATAGGGAATGGTGTAGGTGTGAAAATAACGTGGCTGGCCCTTGGGATCCACGAAAATCTTGGCAACAGTCCCGGATGGTCTCCAAACCTTCTTTAAAGACAGCTGGAAATCTCACAGGCACCGCACCTGAGCCATCAGAGTTCATCTGGCAGACTTGCTGGCAGTCTAATCAGAGGCTCTTTAGCCAATCGCGTCCCAACAGGCATGGGGCTGTCCCCCGGACCACCACCAGTGGCAGATTTATGGATTGCCCTCCGTATTCCATGGGGACCTCGGAGTTGCCGGAACTTCCAACGGCTCACCCGTATATGTTGCCAAACCTGCCCCCGTGTCCTGTAGCTCCATACGTCGGATACCCGAAAGGACCTGGTCGAATGTGCGGCTGCTTACCACAGACATGGTGGCCCCGGTATCCAGCTCCATGAGGATTGGGAAATCATTGACTTTGATCGTGACCCGAATTGATGCCCCGCTTGGTGCAGCGATGCAATGCAAGTGCTTGTGGTCATCAAAATCGTCGTCCGGGAAATAGGTCTGCCCACCCGGGGTGGTTTACATAGGTGTCGCGGCGGGTGGGCGGGTGGGCTTCTTCTCCAGTGTGGCTCCCTAGGGCCTTTCCAGGCACTGGCATATCATCCCTGTGGGCTGGTGCCCCCCTGAGCTGGAGAACTCTGGCGCCGCTCCTCAGGAGCCCAGTGACAATGGTCTGGGTCCTGGGGAAAACGTTCCCAGCAGTGGGAGTCCGGAAGCAGCTGCCCGGGATGGTGGGGGGAGGGGGCACTCTGTTCTTTGCTTGGCGCCCCAGCTTCAGGACGGCCATCCCACGCAGCTCCTGCTCTTCTTGTTCTGCCCCTTCCCTGGTGGTCGCTTTTTGAAAATCTAGCTGGCCTCGCCCAACAGCACCTAATAACATAAGAACTAGGAACAGGAGTAGGCCATCTGACCCCTCGAGCGTGCTCCGCCATTCAATGAGATCATGGCTGATCTTTGTGGACTCAGCTCCACTCTCCGGCCCGTACACCATATCCCCGAATCCCTTTATTCTTTAGAAAGGTATCTATCTTTTTCTTAAAAACGTTTAAAGAAGGAGCCTCAACTGCTTCACTGGGCAAGGAATTCCAGAGATTCACAACCCTTTGGGTGAAGAAGTTCCTCCTAAACTCGGTCCTAAATCTACTTCCCCTTATTTTGAGGCTATGCCCCCTAGTTCTGCTTTCCCCGACCAGTGGAAACAACCTGCCCGCATCTATCCTATTCCCTTCATAATTTTATATGTTTCAATAAGATCCCCCCCGCATCCTTCTAAACTCCAATGAGTACAGTCCCAGTCCCAGATTCCGCAAACCAAACAGTCCCTGAGTGACTCCGATAGAGTTGGGCCAAACTTACAATTTTTGCCAAGTTTTTTAAAATGGGCCAAGATTCCTCCTGGTGCTGGGTTGCAGTGTGTAAATGAAAACGTCTCACTATGATGGGCGCCAATGGGTTAAAGTGGTTATGGGCACAAACTCTGCGACTGAATGTGTGTCGAGTGAGTTCAGGTAAGTCAAACTTTTGATGATGCTGCACAAACTCTGACTGAGTGTCTTTCATCGCCAACAATGAATGCTGTTGAGACGAAAAAATATTGCACCCTCTCAATATATTGGTTCCAATCGCCCGTCTCGGCATCAAACGCCTTTAATTTCCCAAAAAGTGTCATACCTGTTGCCTGGTTGGAGGCCGCTTGAGGCCTGTTTGAAGTGGGCCAGGTCCTGAGGAAAGAGCATCTCCACTTTACCCTCATCGCCAGTGTAAGATCCAGGCAAGGGACCGCAAGGAAGTGATGGCGGATAGAAACAAAATGGTTTTATTTTGCCTCACTCCCTGAAGGGTCTCCCGCACCCCGACCAACACTCGGGCCGGAGTATTTATGGACCAGGAACCCCTGGGTTAAGGGGCCATCCGGGGAGATCGTACTCAGGTGAAGCCACAGGGGACCTAATGGTCCAGACCCTATGGCCTCCAGTAGGGTTATTACAGAACAATACTCAGAATCTGCTCAGATGCTTCAATGTGTCCCGTCCTCAAGTACTAGACACTGTTTTGATTGGTACTTCGAAGAAATATCGGTAGTTTGCTGTCATTCCAGAGGGTGATGAAAGACACACGGACTTTTTTTTCATGCAGCTGCTCAGAATGACACTGTTAGAGGATGGCTGAACATTTCACTGTTATTAATCGGGAAACGGTGGAAGGTTAAAGAAGTCTATTGAAGAAAGGGGCTTGTCATTTGACAGGTGAGTGTATTGAGAAAGTGACAGAGAGGATTTCACTTGCTCTGTGGCCTCTGACTGCCTCCCCCACCTACTGAATTCATACACCACCCACCTGTTGCTCACCTTTGTTAAGACTGCTACTTTTCCTCTTCTTTGAAACAGAATACATTAGAAATGCAGGGAACCCATGACATGTTTTATTCATTCACATGTGCTCTGCCTGAAGGTAAATCCTTGACTCATTGTCCTGATGTTTCATCAGAAGCTATGGGATGGCAACCAGATTAGGAAGTTGGAGGTCAGTAAAGAGGCAGCAATTAAAGCCAGTAAGGTACTAGATAATAAACTCATTGTGACTAAGGGGAAGAGTAGACAGGGAAGAGATAAAACATAGAACATAGAACATTACAGCACAGAACAGGCCCTTCCGCCCTCGATGTTGTGCCGAGCATTGTCCGAAACCAAGATCAAGCTATCCCACTCCCTGTCATCCTGGTGTGCTCCATGTGCCTATCCAATAACCGCTTGAAAGTTCCTAAAGTATCCGACTCCACTATCACAGCAGGCAGTCCATTCCACACCCTAACCACTCTCTGAGTAAAGAACCTACCTCGGACATCCCTCCTATATCTCCCACCCTGAATCTTATAGTTATGCCCCTTTGTAACAGCTACATCCACCCGAGGAAATAGCCTCTGAATATCCACTCTATCTATCCCGCTCATTATCTTATAAAGCTCTATTAAGTCACCTCTCACCCTCCTCCGCTACAAAGAGAAAAGCCCTTGCTCCCTCAACCTTTCCTCATAAGACCTAGCCTGCAAACCAGGCAGCATCCTGGTAAATCTCCTTTGCACCCTTTCCAATGCTTCCACATCCTTCCTATAATGAGGTGACCAGAACTGCACACAATACTCAAAATGTGGTCTCACCAGGGTCCTGTACAGTTGCAGCATAACCCCACGGCTCTTAAACTCAAGCCCCCTGTTAATAAACGCTTACACACTATAAGCCTTCTTCACGGCTCTATTCACTTGAGTGGCAACCTTCAGAGATCTGTCGACATGAACCCCAAGATCACTCTGTTCCTCCACATTCCTCATAACCCTGCCATTGACCCTGTAATCCGCATTCAAATTTTTTCTACCAAAATGAATCACCTCGCACTTATCAGGGTTAAACTCCATCTGCCATTTTTCGGCCCAGCTCTGCATCCCATCAATGTCTCTTTGCAGCCTACAACAGCCCTCCACCTCATCCACTACTCCACCAATCTTGGTGTCATCAGCAAATTTACTGACCCACCCTTCAGCCCCTCCTCCAAGTCATTGATAAAAATGACAAATAGCAGAGGACCCAGCACTGATCCCTGTGGTACCACGCTGGCAACTGGTCTCCAGTCTGAAAATTTTCCATCCACCATCATCATCTGTCTTCTATGTGATAGCCAGTTACTTATCCAATTGGCCAAATTTCCCTCTATCCCACACCTCCTTACTTTCTTCATGAGCCGACCATGGGGAACCTTATCAAACGCCTTACTAAAATCCATGTATACGACATCAACTGCTCTACCTTCATCCACACACTTAGTTACCTCCTCAAAGAATTCAATCAAATTTGTGAGGCAAGACCTACCTTCACAAATCCGTGTTGACTATCCCGGATGAAGCTGCATCTCTCCAAATGGTCATAAATCCTATCCTTCAGGACCTTTTCCATTATCTTCCCGACCACTGAAGTAAGACTAACTGGCCTATAATTACCAGGGTCATTCCTATTCCCTTTCTTGAACAGGGAACAACATTCGTCACTCTCCAGTCCTCTGACACTATCCCCGTGGACAGCGAGGACCCAAAGATCAAAGCCAAAGGCTCTGTAATCTCATCCCTTACCTCCCAAAGAATCCTTGGGTATATCCCATCTGGCCCAGGGGACTTGTCGACCCGCAGGTTTTTCAAAATTGCAAATACATCCTTCCTCAGAACATGTACTTCCTCCAGCCTATCCGCCTGAATCACACTCTGATCCTCAAAAACACGGTCCACTCCTTTGTGAACACTGAAGAAAAGTATTCATTCAACCCCTCTCCTATTTCTTCTGACTCCATGCACAAGTTCCCACTACTGTCCTTGACCGGCCCTACCCTCACCCTGGTCATTCTTTTATTTCTCACATAAGAGTAAAAAGCCTTGGGGTTTTCCTTGATCCGACCCGCCAAGGACTTCTCATGCCCCCTCCTAGCTCTCCCAAGCCCTTTTTTCAGCTCATTCCTTGCTACCTTGTAACCCTCAAGCGACCCTACTGAACCTTGTTTTCTCATCCTTACATACTCTTCCTTTTTCCTCTTGACAAGACATTCAACCTCTTTTGTGAACCATGGTTCCCTCACACGGCCATTTCCTCCCTGCCTGACAGGGACATGCCGATCAAGGACACACAGTATTTGTTCCTTGAACAAGCTCCATTTTCCATTTGTGCCTTTCCCTGACAGTTTCTGTTCCCATCTTATGCTCCCTAATTCTTGCCTAACAGCATCAGAATTACCCCTCCCCCAATTATAAACCTTGCCCTGCCATATGGACCTATCCCTCTCCATTGCAATAGTGAAAGACACCGAATTGTGGTCACTATCTCCAAAGTGCTCTCCCACAAACAAATCTAACACTTGGCCCGGTTCATTACCCAGTACCAAATCCAATGTGGCCCCCTCTCTTGTCGACCTATCCACATATTGTCAGGAAACCCTCCTGCACACACTGTACAAAAACTGCCCCATCCGAACTGTTCAACCTGTAGAGGTTCCAATCAATATTTGGAAAGTTAAAGTCACCCATGACAACTACCCTGAGACCTCCACACCTATCCATAATCTGTTTTGCAATTTCTTCCTCCACATCTCTATTACTATTTGGGAGCCTATAGAAAACTCCTAACAATGTGACCGCTCCTTTCCTATTTCTAACTTCGGCCCATATTACCTCAGTAGGCAGATCCCCTTCAAACTGCCTTTCTGCAGCCGTTAAAACTATCCTTGATTAACAATGCTACTCCTCCACCTCTTTTACCACCTTCCCTGCTCTTACTGAAACATCTATACCCCGGAACTTCCAACAACCATTCCTGTCCCTGTTCTAACCATGTCTCCGTAATGGCCACAACATCGGAATCCCAAGAACCAAACCACGCTCCAAGTTCACCTACCTTATTCCGGATGCCCCTTGCATTGAAGTAGACGCGCTTCAACCCACCTTTCTGTCTGCCGGTACACTCCTGTGACATTGATACCCTCCTCAGTACCTCTCTATTCTAGACAGTGGCTTCTGGACTACAGCTCGTTTTCCCAGCCCCCTGACAAATTAGTTTAAACCCCCCCCCCCGAAGAGCTGTAGCAAATTTCCCTCCCAGGATATTGGTGCCCCTCTGGTTCAGATGCAAACCGTCCTGTCTGTACAGGTCCCACATTACCCAGAATGTGCTCCAATTATCCACGTACCTGAAACCCTCCCTCCTTCACCATCCCTGCAGCCACCTGTTTATCTGCACTCTCTCTCTGTTCCTCAACTCGCTAGCATGTGGCAGCGGCACAAACCAGAGATGACAACATGGTTTGTCCTGGCACTCAGCTTCCACCCTAGCTCCCTAAATTCCTGTTTTAGATCCCCGTCCCTTCTCTTACCTATGTCGTTGGTACCGATGTGTACCACGACTTGTGACTGCTCCCCCTCCCCTTTAAGGATTCTGAAAACACGGTCCGAGGCATCATGGACCCTGGCACCCGGGAGGCAACATACCATCCGTGAGTCTCTTTCGCTGCCACAGAACCGTCTATCTGTCCCTCTAATTATCGAGTCCCCAATAACTATTTCACGATTATGTGTACGGCCTTCCCCAATTCACCGTCGAGACCGACCATCGCCCGCTGGTCAATATCATACAGAAAGACTTGAACGACATGACGCCTCGCCTCCAGCGCATTCTGCTCAAGCTCCGGCGATACGACTTCCAGCTGGTATACGCCCCAGGCAAAGACCTGATCATAGCCGACGCTCAGTCCAGGGCAGTCAACGCCCCGTGTGACCCAGCGGAATTCGTATGCCAGGTTGACGCCCATGTGGCCTTCGTGGCCTCCAATCTGCTGGCCACGGATGAACGCCTCGTCCAAATTCGCCGCGAGACAGCGGCTGACCCTTTGCTACAGCATGTCATGCGCCACCTAACAGACGGGTGGCTCAAGGGCCAATGCCCGCAGTTCTACAACATCAGAGATGATCTGGCGGTAGTCGATGGTGTCCTCCTGAAGCTGGACCGCATTGTTATCCCGCACAGCATGTGCCAACTCGTCTTGGAACAGCTACACGAGGGCCATCTTGGCGTGGAAAAGTGCCGCCGACGGGCCCGAGAGGCAGTGTACTGGCCCGGCATCAATGACGACATCGCCAACACAGTGCTCAACTGCCCCACTTGTCAGCGCTTCCAGCCGGCCCAACCACGTGAGACCCTACAGCCCCATGAGTTGGTCACGTCCACTTGGTCCAAGGTCGGCATCGACCTGTTCCACGCGCTGGGCAGGGACCACGCGCTGGGCAGGGACTATGTTCTGATTGTAGACTATTTTTCAAACTACCCGGAGGTGGCACGTTTACAGACATCACATTGTCTGCAGTCATCCGTGCCTGTAAGGACACCTTTGCTCGACACGGCAACGCACTCACTGTGATGTCGGACAATGGCCCCTGCTTCGCAAGCCAGGAATGGTCCAACTTTGTAGGAGGTACAACTTTGTGCATGTGCCATCCAGTCCCCTGTACCCCCAATCCAATGGCAAAGCGGAGAAGGGCGTCCACATAGTCAAACAGCTCCTCTGCAAGGCTGCCGATGCGGGATCCGACTTCTACCTCGCCCTGCTGGCCTATCGCTCGGCCCCACTGTCCACTGTCCACATAACATACACCAGCATATCAGCATGCAGACACACACTGATGGACACACAGTGGGACCAATCAACATACACAACACCGCAGCCAATCACCAGTGAGAGCACACGCACTATAAAGACGGGGCATCAGAGTTCCCGCTCATTCGAGTAGCAGCTAGCTAGGAGCGCAGAGCTCACAGCCTGCGACACAGACATTCACCATGTGCTGAGTGCATCAACTGGTTAGGACAAGGCAAAGGTCTTTAGTTAAAGCTAGTCTCGTATTTACCCACAGTTCAAGTATGTTTAAATAGTTAACCTTTTAATAAAATAGTGTTGCACTACTTCAAGTGTTGGTGACCTGTATGTGATCCAGAACACCCAACACATCAGGCACTATGGAGGATTCGAGCACTGAGGCAATTTGGGTAGAGCTAAGAAATAGGAAGGGTGCAGTAATATTGTTGGGACTTTACTACAGGCCTCCCAAAAGTGAGCGTGAAGTAGAGGTACAAATATGTAGACAGATTACAGAAAAATGGAGGAGCAATAGGGTGGTCGTGATGGGAGATTTTAACTTCCCCAACATTGAATGGGACTCATGTAGTGTTGGAGGTGTAGATGGAGCAGAATTTGTAAGGAGCATCCAGGAGAGTTTTTTTAGAGCAGTATGTAAATAGTCCAACTCAGGAAGGGGCCGTACTGGACCTGGTATTGGGGAATGATCCCGGCCAGGTGGTTGAAGTTTCAGTCGGTGATTACTTTGGGAATAGCGATCACAATTCCGTAAGTTTTAGAATACTCATGGACAAAGACGACAGTGGTCCTAAAGGAAGAGTGCTAAATTGGGGAAAGGCCAACTATAACAAAATTCGGCAGGAGCTAGGGAATGTGGATTGGGAGCAGCTCTTTATGGGTAAATTCACATTTGAAATGTGGGAGTCTTTTAAGGAAAGGTTGATTAGAGTGCAGGACAGACATGTCCCTGTGAAAATGAGGGCTAGAAATGGCAAGATTAGGGAACCATGGATGACGGGTGGGATTGTGAGACTAGCTAAGATGAAAAAGGAAGCATACATAAGATCTAGGCGACTTAAAACTGATGCAGCTTTGGAGGAATATTGGGAAAGTAGGACAAATCTCAAACGCGCAATGAAGAGGGCTAAAAGGGGTCATGAAATATCTTTGGATAACAGGGTTAAGGAAAATCCCAAAGCCTTTTGTTTGTATATAAGGGTAACTAGAGAAAGGATTGGCCCACTCAAAGGCAAAAGAGGGAATTTATGCGTGGAGTCAGAAGAAATGGGTGAGATTCTTAATGAGTACTTTGCATTGGTATTCACCAAGGAGAGGGACATGACGGATGTTGAGGTTAGGGATGGATGTTTAAATACTCTCGGTCAAGTCGGCATAAGGAACAGGGAAGTTTTGGGTATTCTAAAAGGCATTAAGGTGGACAAGTCCCCAGGTCCGGATAGGATCTATCCCAGGTTACTGAGGGAAGTGAGGGACGAAATAGCTGGGGCCTTAACAGATATCTTTGCAGCATCCTTGAGCACAGGTGAGGTCCCGGAGTACTGGAGAATTGCTAATGTTGTCCCTTTCTTTAAGAAGGGTAGCAGGGATAATCCAGGGAATTATAGACCTGTGAGCTTGACGTCAGTGGTAGGCAAACTGTTGAGAAGATACTGAGAGATAGGATCTATTCACATTTGGAAGAAAATAGACTTATCAGTGATAGGCAGCATGGTTTTGTGCAGGGAAGGTCATGTCTTACAAACCTCATAGAATTCTTTGAGGAAGTGACAAAGTTAATTGATGAGGGAAGGGCTGTAGATGTCATTTACATGGATTTCAGTGAGGCGTTTGATAAAGTTTCCCATGGCAGGTTGATGGAAAAAGTGAAGTTGCATGGGATTCAGGGTGTACTAGCTAGATGGATAAAGAACTGGTTGGGCAACAGGAGACGAGAGTAATGGTGGAAGGGAGAGTCTCAAAATGGAGAAAGGTGACTAGTGGTGTTCCACAGGAATCCGTGCTCGGACCACTGTTGTTTGTGATATACATAAATGATCTGGACGAAGGTATAGGTGGTCTGATTAGCAAGTTTGCAGATGATACTAAGATTGGTGGAGTTGCAGATAGCGAGGGGGACTGTCAGAGAATACAGCAAAATATAGATAGATTGGAGAGTTGGGCAGAGAAATGGCAGATGGAGTTCAATCCAGGCAAATGCGAGGTGATGCATTTTTGAAGATCTAATTCAAGAGAGGACTATACGGTCAATGGAAGAGTCCTGGGGAAAATTGATGTACAGAGAGATCTGGGAGTTCAGGTCCATTGTATCCTGAAGGTGGCAACGCAGATCGATAGAGTGGTCAAGAAGGCATGCAGCAGGCTTGCCTTCATCGGACGGGATATTGAGTACAAGAGTCGGCAGGTCATGTTACAGTTCTATAGGACTTTGGTTAGGCCACATTTGGAATACTGCGTGCAGTTCTGGTCGCCACATTACCAGAAGGTTGTAGATGCTTTAGAGAGGGTGCAGAGGAGGTTCACCAGGATGTTGCCTGGTATGACGAAAGGTTGAGTAGATTAGGATTGTTTTCATTGGAAAGACGGAGGTTGAGGGGGGACCTGATTGAGGTCTACAAAATTATGAGAGGTATGGACAGAGTGGATAGCAATAAGCTTTTTCCAAGAGCGGGGGTGTCAATTGCAAGGGGTCATGATTTCATAGAATCATAGAATTTACAGTGCAGAAGGAGGCCATTCGGCCCATCGAGTCTGCACCGGCTCTTGGAAAGAGCACCCTACCCAAGGTCAACACCTCCACCCTATCCCCATAACCCAGTAACCCCACCCAACACTAAGGGCAATTTGGACACTAAGGGCAATTTATCACGGCCAATCCACCTAACCTGCACATCTTTGGACTGTGGGAGGAAACCGGAGCACCCGGAGGAATCTCACGCACACACGGGGAGGATGTGCAGACTCCGCACAGACAGTGACCCAAGCCGGAATCGAAACTGGGACCCTGGAGCTGTGAAGCAATTGTACTATCCACAATGCTACCGTGCTGCCCATTTCAAGGTGAGAGGGGGAACGTTGAAGGGAGATGTGCGTGGAAAGTTTTTTACGCAGAGGGTGGTGGGTGCCTGGAACGCTTTGCCAGCGGAGGTGGTAGAGGCGGGCACGATAGCATCATTTAAGATGCATCTAGACAGATATATGAACGGGTGGGGAAGAGAGGGATGTAGATCCTTGGAAAATAGGCCTGACGGGATATATCCAAGGATTCTATGAGAAGCAAGAGATGAAATTGCAGAGCCGTTGGCAATAATCTTTTCGTCCTCACTGTCAACAGGGGTGGTACCAGGGGATTGGAGAGTGGCGAATGTCGTGCCCCTGTTCAAAAAAGGGACTAGGGATAACCCTGGGAATTACAGACCAGTTAGTCTTACTTCGGTGGTAGGCAAAGTAATGGAAAGGCTTCAGAAGGATAGGATTTCTGAGCATCTGGTAAGACACTGCTTGATGAGGGATAGTCAGCACGGATTTGTGAGGGGTAGGTCTTGCCTTACAAGTCTTATTGAATTCTTTGAGGAGGTGACCAAGCATGTGGATGAAGGTAAAACAGTGGATGTAGTGTACATGGATTTTAGTAAGGCATTTGATAAGGTTCCCCATGGTAGGCTTATGCAGAAAGTAAGGAGGCATGGGATAGTGGGAAATATGGCCAGTTGGATAACGAACTGGCTAACCGATAGAAGTCAGAGAGTGGTGGTGGATGGCAAATATTCAGCTTGGATCCCAGTTACCAGTGGCGTACCACAGGGATCAGTTCTGCGTCCTCTGCTGTTTGTGATTTTCATTAATGACTTGGATGAGGGAGTTGAAGGGTGGGTGAGTAAATTTGCAGATGATACGAAGATTGGTGGAGTTGTGGATAGTGAGGAGGGCTGTTGTCGGCTGCAAAGAGACATAGATAGGATACAGAGCTGGGCTGAGAAGTGGCAGATGGAGTTTAACCCTGAAAAGTGTGATGTTATCCATTTTGGAAGGACAAATATGAATGCGGAATACAGGGTTAACGGTAGAGTTCTTGGCAATGTGGAGGAGCAGAGAGATCTTGGGGTCTATGTTCATACATCTTTGAAAGTTGCCACTCAAGTGGATAGAGCTGTGAAGAAGGCCTATGGTGTGCTAGCGTTCATTAACAGAGGGATTGAATTTAAGAGCCATGAGGTGATGATGCAGCTGTACAAACCTTTGGTAAGGCCACATTTGGAGTACTGTGTACAGTTCTGGTTGCCTCATGTTAGGAAGGATGTGGAAGCTTTGGAAAAGGTGCAAAGGAGATTTACCAGGATGTTGCCTGGAATGGAGAGTAGGTCTTACGAGGAAAGGTTGAGGGTGCTAGGCCTTTTCTCATTAGAACGGAGAAGGATGAGGGGCGACTTGATAGAGGTTTATAAGATGACCAGGGGAATAGATAGAGTAGACAGTCAGAGACTTTTTCCCCGGGTGGAACAAACCATTACAAGGAGACATAAATTTAAGGTGAATGGTGGAAGATATAGGGGGGATGTCAGAGGTAGGTTCTTTACCCAGAGAGTAGTGGGGGCATGGAATGCACTGCCTGTGGAAGTAGTTGAGTCGGAAACATTAGGGACCTTCAAGCAGCTATTGGATAGGTACATGGATTACGGTAGAATGCTATAGTGTAGATTAATTCGTTCTTCAGGGCAGCACGGTAGCATTGTGGATAGCACAATTGCTTCACAGCTCCAGGGTCCCAGCTTCGTTTCCGGCTTGGGTCACTGTCTGTGCGGAGTCTGCCCATCCTCCCCGTGTGTGCGTGGGTTTTCTCCGGGTGCTCCGGTTTCCTCCCACAGTCCAGGGATGTGCAGGTTAGGTGGATTGGCCATGATAAATTGCCCTTAGTGTCCAAAATTGCCCTTAGTGTTGGGTGGGGTTGCTGGGATAGGGTGGAGGTGTTGACCTTGGGTGGGGTGCTCTTTCCAAGAGCCGGTGCAGACTCGATGGGCCAGGTGGCCCCCTTCTGCACTGTAAATTCTATGATAATCTATGATTAATCTAGGACGAAGGTTCGGCACAACATCGTGGGCCGAAGGGCCTGTTCTGTGCTGTATTTTCTATGTTCTATGTTTAGATACAGGATCTGGATTGGTGCAGGCTGGGAGGGCTGAAGGGCCTGTTCCTGTGCTGTAATTTTCTTTGTTCTTTGTTCTTGTTCCATTGCCTTGGCAGTTTTTGTTCGTGTGGTTTACCATTGCCTTCCACTCTCGCATTGTGGGATGAGGAGGCAAATCCCAACCTCTACCTCAGTTGGAATGTGGTTTGAATCCACACTGTCGGTGTTACTCTAAACAACCTGACAGCAATTTAGCCAACTGAGCTAACTGCCTCCCCTCCCTCTCCCACCACCCCCATCAACTCACAAGTGGCGACAGCAAGTCAAAAAGTGAGGATAAAACAACGTGGAAGTTTACCAATGGCACTGGATTCTAATAAGTCTCAGAACATGTACACGGCTGCGGCTGAGTGAGAAACACTGTTGCCTCTCTGCGGGAGGTTGTGGGTTCATGTTGCTCACCACAGTCATCAGCGTAAAATCACGACGGACTCCTGGGCTGGATGAGATGTTAAACAGAAGTGCTGTCTGACCTCTCAGATAGAGAACACTATTGAGAGAGCAAGCTAGTTCTCAGTGCCCAGGCCAATATTTATCCCACCACCAACATCCCTTAAATGGAGATCGCCTGACTCGAATCAGATTTACAGAGTGAGATTTTCTAAAGTGCAATGTATTGCTGCGTTATAAGTGTTTACATGATAAGTGACTACACTTCAAAAATGCTCCAATTGTCTGTTGGTGCTTTGGGATATCCTGGAAGAAACTACAGAAACAAAAGTCATTCTTGTTCCCCGCTAACTTTCTGCCTTCAGATAAGTTCAACTTGAAATTCTTGTCAGATCCTGAAGCCACAAGGTTTCACTGAACGGATTGGTTGTTGGGCGGGACACCTTGTCAAACAAAGCACATTTAAAACACTAATGATAGCTCGGGCTCCCGACCCATTGCCGTGGGTGCCTTCTTCACACATTCCCGTACCCCAGTTAAAATGCTGGTCAATGACCAGCAATGTGATTATTGCAGGTTCACCATTCAGTTACTGGTCCCATCAGACCGTTATGGTTAAAATCGGTATGATTGAGTCCAACGAACAGCGTCAAAAGCAGAGAAACTGCTCCGCCGTTTGGAATTAGTTACAGGTTGTTTTACGGCATCCAACTACTGTGTTCATCCCCGGAATGTACAAATCAAAGTAGTTAATTGGCTGAGAGACACTTTGTTGTGTTCCAAGTACACAGGAACTCACTCCAATCTTATTGGCTGGGGGTTGGATTGAGGGGGTGTTTTAATGGACATGTGTTGTTGGGGTTGTGTGTTTGAGATGTGTTTGGGGAAGAGTTTGGATTCTGGGAGGGGTATGTTCTGGTGGTTTGTCGTTAATGGCGGGTATGTTTGAATGGGGGAGGGGGGGGGGGTGTTGTGCAGTGTGGCAAGTTTGGGGAGGGCATTTATACAGTGACGCTATTGCATGCGAGTGTTTGGCTGAAGGGGATTAAAGGCAGAACAGAAAAATCCATCAGAAGATATGGAAATATTTCAATTGTGATAAAGCTCAAGATTCACCATTTCGCTGGAGGGAAGAAATTTGCTGTTGGAATTGATTCTCAATTGCTGCCAGTTTAATTGACCACTCAGTGTCTGAAATAGGAAAAGTGATTACAATGATAAGTAAAAGACTCAACAGGTAGTAAGTTTTTAACAACAGATTACATGTACAGGAACACTTCTGCTTTTGAATGCACATGGCCTTGCCTATTGCACCCAAGGGAGTCAAGGAAAGTATGAGACCTCCTGCCAGTCCTTATGCCAATTGATGCCCTTAACTGACAATGGCCAGTGAAGGGCCTCATCTTGCCCCAGCCAATATTTTACCATCGGTCGGAGGAGGCCGATACCATAAGGGAAGCCTAGCAGCTTATGGCCTCAGTCACTTGTGCTCATCAGAAGCAGCAGCTTCCCACCCCAAGATCGCACTTCCTCCATTACCCTACCACCCAGACTCTCAAAGCCGCATCCCCATCTCCTCATTTCCATGACCAGAACCTACCAGCCTCCTCCGCCTCTCACCTTGGTGTCCAGCTCCACTATCAATTTCCTATGGGTACTGTCTGTAATCTCAGCAGTGGCTACTGCTCCCACGTGACGCTTCTTGCAAGACAAAGCTGCCATCTATTTGATTATCCAACAGCTCTCTGAACCACAACTTTCTGTCCCTGAGAAGCAGACATCCAGTGTGCAACCTATTAAAGACCAATTGGTGTGGTAGCATGGCAGAAGTGGTGGGACGGCGGTTGACTAATGTAGTGGGGGAGCGTGAGTCCAAATGTCTGGGGAGTCAAGGAGTAGGGTGGCATTCTTTTTTCTCCTTTGTATATAGTTAAACTTCAATAATCAGATTTGTTAACTTTCACCTGCCAAGCAGTTGTTGAGCCTCACAGCTATTACATTTGGTGACGTGGTAAATTGAGACTAAAGGGGGGGGGGGGGGGGGGGGTGCGTCTGTGGTCTGTCTTCAAAGTTTCAAAATGAAACTTTGTGGCAATAGTACATTAAAAAAAGCACCTTTTGGGGTAACTCGATCCTTTTGACACAGACTGAAAACTGGGTCTAGTACATTGAAAGATTCCTTCACCACTAATAAAGTTATAGAAGAGGATAAGTAAAAATCAATCTGCTTAGTATATGTATACCCCAAACATACAATCTCATGAAAAAGTTTACATCCCAGAAAATCTGGATTCTAAGGCTTGGATCCTTAGTTCTGGAGACTAAGTGCTCCCACCAGGAGAGAATCGGGACTAATCTCCGCTGGCATTAGGAGTGGAGTCCAGGTGTAAGTCTAACTCCTGAACCATACAAATTCATGCATGCGGAAAGAGCTCACTTGTTTCCATTGGGATACCGCTATCCAGCGGTAGCCCCGTCACCCCCCACAAATCCTGACACCCACCCGCTGACAAGGAGGGACATCCTCCCCCCACTACGGGAATCATGGGCTTGCCTTCCGAGACCCGCATGAGTGTGACCTGAATCCCACCCCAGCAAACCACCCCCCCCCCCCCCCCACTTTTAGCGATCCCCTTCAGTTCCCGTCCCCTGGCATTGCCGACGGTTCACTACCCCCTGACATCATGGCACCTACCCCCTGACATCATGGCACCTCCACCCTGACATCATGGCACCTCCACCCTGGCAGTGAAATCTGCGTCCAGCGTGGTGGACCCCAAATGTGTTCAGGAGATCAGACCAGAGATCATGTGCACCTCTGCTGCTGCCATTCAAATGCCTTCAAGGCAGAGTTCAACCCCTGAATTTAAGTAATGCAACATCTAAATTGGCTACATACACAGGAAACTTTTTAATATTTTGGGAACTATGTCCGTGTCAATGACCTATGTGCAACAGTCTGCTCAACTATCATCTGAAAAGGCCAGGGACCTGGTCTCATGGGGTGAAATTGGTTGCGTCAAATACAATTGAATTGGCAAGAGATGTTCAGTACAGCCAATCACAGTTTACAAGAAGTTTAAAAAAAAACACTCTTAGGTCTTTCAAAATGAATTAGGCAGAATTCGGGGTGTCAAGGCTAAAATCGACATAATTTGGGGTATCCGATTCCAAAGGTTGAGGATCTTTAGGCAAAGCGCCCATCGCCTCCGAGCCCTGAGCATCAACCAGGTACCCAAATCGCGAATGCAAATATGTTAAGCCAACTGCCGTTGCCGACACACCCTCTGTCTCCTCTTCGGTCCAATGGAAATGGTAACCATGTTAAACGTTATGGACACATTGCCGGTTATGGCGTCCCAGATACAGGAATGGACGCAGGCGGATCCCATACAATCCAAAGTCTGCCACATTGTCCTGTACAGGGGGCAGCATCGCAGATGACCTGAGGAACTAAGGGCGTTTCAGCCAAGATTTCCGAGTTCAGTGTTGATGACAGGATCCTGCTGTCGGGAACGCGCATGGTGGTTTCGAGCAAGGACCAAGACTCCACCTTGAAGGACTTCCATCGCGCACACTCAGAAATGAAGATGCTCGCTCGCAGCTATGTGTGGTGGCCAGGTCTGGGTGCAGAGGTAGAATGAATGGTCCAACAATGCATAGCAGCAGAAGCTTCTGCCCTGGGCACCACTGCAGGGCAGCCTTGGGTTCAGCTACATGCCCATTTTGCTGGTCCTTTCCTAGGATCGATATTCTTGATTATAGTGGACACTCACTCGAAATGGCTTGAAGTCCATAAGGTGGCATCAACTACCTCAAGGTTACCATTGAAAAATTATGGTGCTCATTCAGTGCACACGGAATCCCAGAGATGCTGGTTGTCGACAATGGGACGCCTTTTACCAGCAAGGAATTAACGGAATTTATGAAGTGAAATGGGGTGCGGCTTCGAATGGGCTAGTGGAAAGGGTGAGCAAACATTTAAGCCTGGGCTGAGAAAGCAAACTTCCGGATAGAAGGGACACTCAGCTGGTCACATTCCGTTTCTGTTACCGAGCTACACTACATGGCAGGAACGGTGTAGCATTGGCGGAGTTATTGATGGACCGGTCATGAGGAAACAAGTTGATTATATCATAAACAGGAGACCAGGAGCGCAGAGAGCCCCTCGAGAGCAGCCAATTCCTGACCAACCTGCTCCGACTCTTCGAGACTCGCCAGCGCTACCCCAAGCATATAGTGATGCAAGAGGTCCTTAATAATGGTTCCTACATGGAGACCCAAGCATCGGAAATCTCCAATGGGGGTCAAATCATTCAGCAGCCGCTAAAAGTAACTCCACCACACCGTTCAGTGCGGAAACGACATTCACCGTCCAGATATTTTTTAAAAACGTATTTAAGAGATGTGGGTGTCGCTGGTTAGGCCAGCATTTATTGCCCATCCCTAGTTGCCCTTCAGGAAGTGGTGATGCGTTGCCTTCTTGAACTGCTGCCATCCTTGAGGTGTAGGTACATCCACTGTGCTGTTAGGCAGGGGGTTCCATGAATTTGACCCAGCAACAGTGAAGGAACAGCGATATATTTTGAGGTCAGGATTGTGAGTGACTTGGAGGTGAGACTCCAAGTGGTGGGGTTCCCAGGTATCTGCTACTCTTGGTCTTCTCGACGGCAGAGGTTGTGGGTTTGGACGGCTGTGGAGCCTTGGTGAGTTACTGCAATTCATCATGTAGATGGTATGCACGGCTGCCACTGCTCGTTGGTGGTGGATGGTTTGAATGTTTGAAGAAAGGGGACCAATCAAGCGAGTTGCTTTGTCCTGGATGGCGTTGAGTTTCTTGAGTGTTGTTGGAGCTGCACTCGTCCAGGCAAGTGGAGAGTATTCCATTACACTCCTGACTTGTGCCTTGTAGATGGTGGACAGGCTTTGAGGGAGTTAGGAGGTAAGTTACTCGCTGTCGGATCCCTAGCCAGTATTTATATGGCTAGTCCAGTTCAGTTTCTAATCAATGGTAACCCCCAGGATGTTGATTGTGGGGGATTCAGTGATGGTACATAGAACATAGAACATAGATAATACAGCACAGAACAGGCCCTTCGGCCCACGATGTTGTGCCAAAACTTTGTCCTAGATTAATCATAGATTATCATTGAATTTACAGTGCAGAAGGAGGCCATTCGGCCCTTTGAGTCTGCACCGGCTCTTGGAAAGAGCACCCTACCCAAACCCAACACCTCCACCCAACACCAAGGGCAATTTGGACATTAAGGGCAATTTATCATTGGCCAATCCACCTAACCCGCACATCTTTGGACTGTGGGAGGAAACCGGAGCACCCGGAGGAAACCCACGCTGACACGGGGAGGACGTGCAGACTCCGCACAGACAGTGACCCAAGCCGGAATCGAACCTGGGACCCTGGAGCTGTGAAGCAATTGTGCTATCCACAATGCTACCGTGCTGCCCTTAAGAACAAATAAATCTACACTATATCATTTTACCGTAATCCATGTACCTATCCAATAGCTGCTTGAAGGTCCCTAATGTTTCCGACTCAACTACTTCCACAGGCAGTGCATTCCATGCCCCCACTACTCTCTGGGTAAAGAACCTACCTCTGATATCCCTCCTATATCTTCCACCTTTCACCTTAAATTTATGTCCCCTTGTAATGGTTTGTTCCACCCGGGGAAAAAGTCTCTGACTGTCTACTCTATCTATTCCCCTGATCATCTTATAAACCTCTATCAAATCGCCCCTCATCCTTCTCCGTTCTAATGAGAAAAGGCCTAGCACCCTCAACCTTTCCTCGTAAGACCTACTCTCCATTCCAGGCAACATCCTGGTAAATCTTCTTTGCACCTTTTCCAAAGCTTCCACATCCTTCCTAAAATGAGGCGACCAGAACTGTACACAGTACTCCAAATGTGGCCTTACCAAAGTTTTGTACAGCTGCATCATCACCTCACGGCTCTTAAATTCAATCCCTCTGTTAATGAACGCGAGCACACCATAGGCCTTCTTCACAACTCTATCCACTTGAGTGGCAACTTTCAAAGATGTATGAACATAGACCCCAAGATCTCTCTGCTCCTCCACATTGCCAAGAACTCTACCGTTAACCCTGTATTCCGTATTCACATATTTGTCCTTCCAAAATGGACAACCTCACACTTTTCAGGGTTAAACTCCATCTGCCACTTCTCAGCCCAGCTCTGCATCCTATCTATGTCTCTTTGCAGCCGACAACAGCCCTCCTTACTATCCACAACTCTACCAATCTTCGTATCGTCTGCAAATTTACTGACCCACCCTTCAACTCCCTCATCCAAGTCATTAATGAAAATCACAAACAGCAGAGGACCCAGAACTGATCCCTGTGGCACGCCACTGGTAACTGGGATCCAGGCTGAATATTTGCCACCACCACTCTCTGACTTCTATCGGTTAGCCAGTTCGTTATCCAACTGGCCAAATTTCCCACTATCCCATGCCTCCTTACTTTCTGAATAAGCCTACCATGGGGAACTTTATCAAATGCCTTACTAAAATCCATGTACACTACATCCACTGCTTTACCTTCATCCACATGCTTGGTCACCTCCTCAAAGAATTCAATAAGACTTGTAAGGCAAGACCTACCCCTCACAAATCCGTGCTGACTATCCCTAATCAAGCAGTGTCTTTCCAGATGCTCAGAAATCCTATCCTTCAGTACCCTTTCCATTACTTTGCCTACCACCGAAGTAAGACTAACTGGCCTATAATTCCCAGGGTTATCCCTAGTTCCTTTTTTGAACAGGGGCACGACATTCGCCACTCTCCAATCCCCTGGTACCACCCCTGTTGACAGTGAGGACGAAAAGATCATTGCCAACGGCTCTGCAATTTCATCTCTTGCTTCCCATAGAATCCTTGGATATATCCCGTCAGGCCCGGGGGACTTGTCTACCCTCAAGTTTTTCAGAATGCCCAACACATCTTCCTTCCTAACAAGTATTTCCTCGAGCTTACCAATCTGTTTCACATTGTCCTCTCCAACAATATCGCCCCTCTCATTTGTAAATACAGAAGAAAAGTACTCGTTCAAGACCTCTCCTACCTCTTCAGACTCAATACACAATCTCCCGCTACTGTCCTTGATCGGACCTACCCTCGCTCTAGTCATTCTCATATTTCTCACATATGTGTAAAAGTCCTTGGGGTTTTCCTTGATCTTACCCGCCAAAGATTGTTCATGCCCTCTCTTAGCTCTCCTAATCCCTTTCTTCAGTTCCCTCCTGGCTATCTTGTATCCCTCCAATGCCCTGTCTGAACCTTGTTTCCTCAGCCTTACATAAGTCACCTTTTTCCTCTTAACAAGACATTCAACCTCTCTTGTCAACCATGGTTCCCTCACTCGACCATCTCTTCCCTGCCTGACAGGGACATACATATCAAGGACACGTAGCACCTGTTCCTTGAACAAGTTCCACATTTCACTTGTGTCCTTCCCTGCCAGCCTATGTTCCCAACTTATGCACTTCAATTCTTGTCTGACAACATCGTATTTACCCTTCACCCAATTGTAAACCTTGCCCTGTTGCACGTACCTATCCCTCTCCATTACTAAAGTGAAAGTCACAGAATTGTGGTCACTATCTCCAAAAGGCTCCCCCACTAACAAATCTATCACTTGCGCTGGTTCATTACCCAGTACTAAATCCAATATTGCCCCTCCTCTGGTCGGACAATCTACATACTGTGTTAGAAAAGCTTCCTGGACACACTGCACAAACACCACCCCATCCAAACTATTTGATCTAAAGAGTTTCCACTCAATATTTGGGAAGTTAAAGTCGCCCATGACTACTACCCTATGACTTCTGCACCTTTCCAAAATCTGTTTCCCAATCTGTTCCTCCACATCTCTGCTACTATTGGGGGGCCTATAGAAAACTCCTAACAAGGTGACTGCTCCTTTCCTATTTCTGACTTCAACCCAGACTACCTCAATAGGGTGATACTCCTCGAACTGCCTTTCTGCAGCTGTTATACTATCTCTAATTAATAATGCCACCCCCCCCCACCTCTTTTACCACCCTCCCTCATCTTATTGAAACATCTATAACCAGGGACCTCCAACAACCATTTCTGCCCCTCTTCTATCCAAGTTTCCATGATGGCCACCACATCGTAGTCCCAAGTACCGATCCATGCCTTAAGTTCACCCACCTTATTCCTGATGCTTCTTGCGTTGAAGTATACACACTTCAACCCATCTCCGTGCCTGCAAGTACTCTCCTTTGTCAGTGTTCCCTTCCCCACTGCCTCATTACACGCTTTGGCGTCCTGAATATCGGCTACCTTTGTTGCTGGACTACAAATCCGGTTCCCATTCCCCTGCCAAATTAGTTTAAACCCTCCCGAAGAGTACTAGAAAACCTCCCTCCCAGGATATTGGTGCCCCTCTGGTTCAGATGCAACCCGTCCTGCTTGTACAGGTCCCACCTTCCCCAGAATGCGCTCCAATTATCCAAATACCTGAAGCCCTCCCTCCTACACCATTCCTGCAGCCACGTATTCAACTGCACTCTCTCCCTATTCCTAGCCTCGCTATCACTTGGCACTGGCAACAAACCAGAGATGACAACTCTGTCTGTCCTGGCTTTTAACTTCCAGCCTAACTCCCTAAACTTGTTTATTACCTCCACACCCCTTTTCCTACCTATGTCGTTGGTACCAATGTGCACCACGACTTCTGGCTGCTCCCCCTTCCCCTTAAGGATCCTGAAGACACGATGCGAGACATCCCTGGCCCTGGCACCCGGGAGGCAACATACCTTCCGGGAGTCTCGCTCGCGACCACAGAATCTCCTATCTATTCCCCTAACCATTGAATCTCCTACAACTATTGCTTTTCTATTCTCCCCCCTTCCCTTCTGAGCCCCAGAGCCAGACTCAGTGCCAGAGACCAGGCCGCTAGGGCCTTCCCCCGGATGGTAATGCCATTGAATGTCAAGGGGTGATGGTAATGCCATTGAATGTCTGGGGGCATCATGGTAGCATTGTGGATAGCACAATTGCTTCACAGCTCCAGGGTCCCAAGTTCGATTCCGGCTTGGGTCACTGTCTGTGCGGAGTCTGCACATCCTCCCCGTGTGTGCGTGAGTTTCCTGCGGGTGCTCCGGTTTCCTCCCACAGTCCAAAGATGTGCAGGTTAGGTGGATTAGCCATGATAAATTGCCCTTAGTGTCCAAAATTGCCCTTAGTGTTGGGTGGGGTTACTGGATTATGGGGATAGGGTGGAGGTGTTGACCTTGGGTTGGGTGCTCTTTCCAAGAGCTGGTGCAGTCTCGATGGGCCGAATGGCCTCCTTCTGCATTGTAAATTCTATGTTATTAGATCCTCTCTTGAACGAGATGGTCATTGCCAGGCACTTGTGTGGCAGGGATGTAACTTGCCACTTTTTTGATATTTTGTGATGGGGGTGTTTGGGTAGGAGCGCATTTGAGGAGGGGCGTGTGTTTTAAATGGGTTTGGGGAAGTGTTTGGATGCAGGCATGTTTGGGTGGAGTATATCGGGGTGGTTGTTTGAGTGGTAGTGACTGTTTGGATGGCGGGGGATATTGAACAGGGGTGTTCAGAGGTGAGGGGACAGCTGAAAGGGAGATTAGAAAAGTCTAATAAAAAAATAGGAGGCCATTTTAATTGTGATAAATCTCAGACTCACCATTTCTCTTGATGCTTGAAATTTCTTGTTGGAATTTATTCTCAATTGCTGTGAGTTGCGTTGACCACAAGATGACTGAAATAGGAAAATGATTGGAAAGATAAATGAAAGATTTAATAGATGGTGTTGTCAATAACACCATACATGTACAGGAACACTTTGGATCGTGGCATCATGGAGATTACCTAGACCTTTAAAAATGGCGGTGAGAACATGGTTCTGGGATTCCTGCTATCATTCCCAACTCCCCCAATGTTTTCTGACATGGCAGACGAATGCAGGCAGTGTTCTGGCTCCATTACGAGGGCCTGCATCTTCTAGCTTCCCTCTATTTTCCTAGAGTCAGGCCAGCTGCCTAAGGACTCATGGTTCACGGACGCTCAGAAGAGTCATGAATCACAGTCTGCACAGAAACCTTCCAAAAGATACTTACCCACAACCACACACCAACTCATGGCCCCCCACCCATTCCCAATGCTGTATCATACCCTCAATACCAGCTCAAAGCACTTTTATGCCCATTCACCCATAGGGTGGCAGGGTGGCACAGAGCTCAATTCTGCCCTTGGGTGACTGTCTGTGTGGAGTGTGTTCTCCCCGTGTCTGTTTGGGTTTCTTCCGCGTGCTCTGGTTTCCTCCCTCAATCCAAAGATAAGCAGGATAGGTGGATTGGCCACGCTAAATTGCCCCAGGTATGCAGGGGTGTGCAGGTTAGGTTGCGGGGTTAGGGGGATAGGACGGGATGGTCAGAGGAGTGGACCTAGATAGAGTGCTCTTTTCGACACTGCAGACCCGATGGGCCAAATGGTCTCCTTGCGCACCGTAAGGATTCAATGATGCTTCTACACTGTGCAAAGAACCAATGAACCATTTAGTAACAATGGAATGTGTGGAAATGCTTAAAAACAGGTATTCATAATTTTGTTCAAAATAAGCTGCTGCTGCAAGAACCCTGTCAAAGTGTCAATCAACCAGATATTTACATTATCCATAACAGAAACGATAGGTACTTTACACCTATTTATCTTCTGCAAATAAACAGTAAGCCAGTGATGAAATAGATCACAGAAAGTAATAGCTAATAAAATTACCAATTGTTATAACCTGCCTGTTTACCACTGGCTGGGGACTAATGGCAATCCCACTATCCTTTGGGAGTATGAGCTTCCCCAACGAGGGGGGCGGAGAAATCATTAGCAGTTTCGCTGCGTAAAGAAAGCTGGCCAGCTTGGAACCGGCTAGAGGAGAGTGAGCAGCAAGGGAGTTGCTGCTGCTGTTGTATATATATATGTTATTGTAAATAAATGTTATTTCTTTCTATCCTTCAACTCGTGCTGGATTCTTCTTGGCCCTCACAAAACCAATCAATGTTTTTCCTTCTGGCAGTTGTTTCAACAAAGGGTCCAAAGCTGTACAAAGTACTCCAGGTGCGATCTCCCCCATATCTTGCACAGTTGCAGCAACTTTTCCATACCTTTATAATCTATTCCTTGAGCTATAAAGGGCAAAAATTCCATTGTGTTCCTTTTTACCTGCTGTCCTATTTTCTGTGATTCATGCACGAGGATACCCAGACCCCTCTGCAGTGAAGCACTCTGAAGCTTCTCTCCATTTAGATAATAAATTGCCTTTCCATTGTTCTGACCAAAATGGATAACTTCACATTTGTCCATGTTAAACTCCACCTGCCAAAGTTTGGTCCACTCACCTAACTTACCTGTATCCATTTGTAAATTTCTTATTTTTTCATTTCACTGCATATCCCACATATTTTAGCGTTATTTGCAAATTTGGCTATAGTATTTTTCATCCCCCACATCAAGTCATTAATATATATTGTAAGTATTTGGGGTCCAAGGACCGAAGCCTGTGGCACCCCACTAGTAATATCTTGCCAATCAGAAAAAGACCCTTTATCCCCACTCTCTGCCTTCTTTTGATTAACTAGTCTTCTATCCAAGCTAATAAATTACCCCAAATTGCATGTGATCTTTCCTTGTGTATTAACCTTTTGTGTCGCACCTTACCAAATGCCTTCTGTAAATCCAAATATACTACATCTACAAGATACAGAACAAAGAACAAAGAAAAATTACAGCACAGGAACAGGCCCTTCGGCCCTCCCAGCCTGCGTCGATCCAGATCCTTTATCTAAACCTGTCGCCTAGATAGCTTTTTGAAGAATAAAGGGATTAAGGGTTATGGTGTTCGGGTCGGAAAGTGGAGCTGAGTCCACAAAAGATCAGCCATGATCTCATTGAATGGCGGAGCAGGCTCGAGGGGCCAGATTATCACAGAATTTACAGTGCAGAAGGAGGCCATTCGGCTCATCAAGCCTGCACCGGCTCTTGGAAAGAGCACCTTACCCAAGGTCAACACCGCCACCCTATCCCCATAACCCAGTAACCCTCCCCAGCACTAAGGGCAATTTTGGACACTAAGGGCAATTTATCACGGCCAATCCACCTAACCTGCACATCTTTGGACTGTGGGAGGAAACCGGAGCACCCGGAGGAAACCCACGCACACACGGGGAGGATGTGCAGACTCCGCACAGACAGTGACCCAAGCCGGAATCGAACCTGGGACCCTGGAGCTGTGAAGCAATTGTGCTATCCACAAGGCTACCGTGCTGCCCAACTCCTGCTCCTAGTTCTTGTGTTCTTATCTACAGGATGACCAATATCCACTTGCTTGTTACATCTTTGAAGAACTTCAGAAAATTAATAAAACAATATTTACCATTCACAAAAATTCTGATGGATTGCATTTTGACTTTCTAAATGTCAATATTTTGCACTGGTTTTCTTTCACCTTTGCTCTTGCCCTTTGTATTACTTTTTTCGTAACCCTTTTTTGATCTTTTAAACATTTCCCAACCTTCCAGCCTGCCACTAGCCTTTGCAGTATGGTATGCTACCAAGACGGATGAGCTCTGCAGAACCGAAGTTACTTCTCCAGACCCAGCCACTCCAGATCCAAACAAAGGCCTTGTTCCTCTGCCAAAGCCGAGTGCCTGAAAGTTAAGTACAGTTTGTTGTAGTGTTAGGTGTAGTTTAGCTTTTAGTGTTTTTATGTTGCATGTGTGAGTTAATCTTGTGTGTAAAGAAACCATTATTGAACTTGAACTAACTGACTGGTTGTTGGGTCTTTGATCAATATCCAGTTGAACCTTGTGGTGGTATCATCTGATACCTGGCAACTCTGAAAAGCAATATTACTCCATATTAAGAAGGGCAACAGCTATTAGTGACGCTAGTGGGTTAGTATTCCACTCAGCAAAATTGGCAACAGTAATTGGCGACCTCTGACGGGATTCGACGAAGAAGTGATTTTGTCACTCCGAGAGAACCCACAAAACTTTGAATTAGAAACCCAATTGGAAAAATGAAAGAAACCACAAGTGTGAGACCCGTATTGATCAAACCTCCAAGATTCGGAGGTGTGTAGTAATTTGCATGCGTACTAACAGGGATATAAGGTAAACTCATTAGATTTTGTTGCGTAAAACTATCGGTAGTTTTGTGAACTGGAAAATAACTGAGGCCATACCCGCTGTTCGCAATGCCACCCTATTCCCCCAAGTCCAAAATTTAGGATCCAGAAAAGAGATAATTAGTAGAAATGGTAGCAAAGGCAATGGAACGCCTTATGAACCCACAGGAACCCGAGGTCGCAGCGACCAATAGAGCAGAGCAGTGTCCCATTTGGGAAGAGGAATTGAGTAAATACTTAAAGGGGAAAGGATGGCCCCTTTGGTCTGAGTTTTGTGTGAATGAAGAGTCGGGTCCTGGTAGTATTGGACAAACTTGGTGGGACAACCTAACCGAGATACACAAGAAGAATTTAGGAAAAGTTGGTAGGCCGATGGTAATCGTGTCCTGTCTGACACAATACAGAGGGACATAGATAAGCTGCAGCGCTGGGCTGAGAGGTGGCAAATGGAGTTTAATGCAGAAAAGTGTGAGGTGATTCATTTTGGAAGGAATAACAGGAAGACTGAGTACTGGGCTAATGGTAAGATTCTTGGCAGTTTGGATGAGCAGAGAGATCTTGGGGTCCATGTACATAGATCCCTGAAAGTTGCCACCAAGGTTGAGCGGGTTGTTAAGAAGGCGTACGGTGTGTTAGCTTTTATTGGTAGAGGGATTGAGTTTAGGAGCCATGAGGTCATGTTGCAGCTATACAACACTCTGGTGCGGCCGCATTTGGAGTATTGCGTGCAATTCTGGTCGCCGCATTACAGGAAGGATGTGGAAGCATTGGAAAGGGTGCAGAGGAGATTTACCAGAATGTTGCCTGGTATGGAGGGAAGATCTTATGAGGAAAGACTGAGGGACTTGAGACTGTTTTCATTAGAGAGAAGAAGGTTAAGAGGTGACTTAATTGAGGCATACAAGATGATCAGAGGATTGGATAGGGTGGACAGTGAGAGCCTTTTTCCTCGGATGGTGATGTCTAGCACGAGGGGACATAGCTTTAAATTGAGGGGAGATAGATATAGGACAGATGTCAGAGGTAGGTTCTTTACTCAGAGAGTAGTAAGGGCATGGAATGCCTTGCCTGCAACAGTAGTGGACTCGCCAACATTAAGGGCATTCAAATGGTTGTTGGACAGACATATGGACAATAAGGGAATAGTGTAGATGGGCTTTAGAGTGGTTTCAGAAGTCGGCGCAACATCAAGGGCCGAAGGGCCTGTACTGCGCTGTAATGTTCTATGTTCTATGTTCTATGTTATAATTGCGAGGCACAGAGGAGGTCATGAGGACGCTCCGCAGACAACTTGTAGCGAAAGAGGAGAAGAGTGAGGGAAACATTAGCAAGTGTGAAAACGTTAATGAGTAACTCCGAGAGCAGCTAGCAGCTAAAGACAAGGAGATGGCTGATGTCAAACGTGCACACCAATCTTGTCTAGTTCAACTAAGCAGTTTTCAGACACAATATCATAAGGCCTACCAAGATACACAACGCGCAGTCTTGGGAAGAGAAGAGACGGAACAACAAGTAGAACAGTTAAAGAAGCAATGCGCAGAGGGCAGCTTTACGAGCACTCCACAGTTGACAACGGAACAAGTGCAGAGTTTGGTAGACCACGCCAAATGCAGGCAGCAAATTTCACGGTTACAGTCACTGCTTTCAGTGCAAAATGGTTTCAGAGACACCTTTGGACCGAATTTAGACCAGGGAGATGGCCCCGATTGGCAGGAACTCAATGAGTATGTAGAAGATACCGAAAATCACAATAGAGTCCCCAGGGCCCGAAAAGGAAAGCACCCGCACCACCGACTGCATAGGCAGCACACACCCCATGCATCCAGTCACCACACAGCGCACGTCACAGGATCGCGAGGAGCCCGATTTCGTGTACACCACCCCACTATCCATCACACAATTGAGAGATGCCTGCGCCAAAATTGAACCATTCCAGCCTACAGCAGACCCACACCATTTCTTTGAGCGAGGAAGGCAACAGGCAGTCATGTACGGTCTGGACGAACCGGAGGAGTGAAACTTATAGTGATGGGCCTTGACCATCCGTTAGTTCAGCACAGAATGTAGGAGGATGAAGCCTCCAGGAGATGAAGACAGCTACTTAGATGTGATTAGTTACAACAGAGGAGACTCCGGAGAAGGTCTAAATCGCTGCAGACAAAAGAAGGGAGAGCATCCGACTGCATATGCAGGTCACCTTTGGATCCATTTCAAAGCAGTATTTCGACATTTAGTCCGCACACACTTAAATGTCGAAAACACAACCAAATGGACCCGTATTTTAGTCTCCCACGCCACAGAAGCTGGTCAAAAAGCCTGTGCGAATTATGACCCCCTCAGACGCCACACACAATGAAGTGTGGGTTATGAAGAGACTCACGAGAGCTTGGGAACAATCCCGACATAAAAAGGCAGAGCAGGAGAGAGTAGAAGCAAACATGAATCCAGTAAGGACCCATCAGGACCCCGCATGGGTAAACCAAGGTAGACAGGACGGGCAGCACCACAGAGCACGGGGATGCTATAATTGTGGACATGTGGGACATTACGCCCGCGAATGCAATGCCCGTCTGAACCAGCAACGGAATCAGCAAGCGAGTGCCCCACATAGGAACATTGCCAGGCCTACGCACAGTATTAGCGCCCGTCCAGACAATTCGGCCATAAATAGCACAGATTGATGGTGTTCGGACTCCCCAACTTGGGTCTGCGACACACACTGGTACAAGTCAGGTAGACCAGTAGTCACAGGCACAGTCCGGGGGCACCCTGTAGAGTTCCTTTGGGACACAGGAGGGTCCCGCATCACTTTAAACTCCTCCACAATGTTTCACCGAGATAAACGGCCCACTACAGACACTATCACTCTTTGCGGTTTTACAGGACATACCCAGCAGGAATATATTACGGCCCCCGTAGATTTCCAAATCAAAAACGTTAATGCCAGGCACCCCGTTGTTTTAGTAGATTTGCCCCGAACAGCAGAACACATTTTAGGGATCGACTTCATGAGCTCACACAACCTTTCCTTTGACTCCGTGAATAAGTGTGTTTGGAAAATGGCTAGAACAGCGAGAGCCCCCGCACGCTCACGGTAGGAGACTACGAACATAGAATCTGCTCAGTGGGAGATTATTGGTTTGATCCAGAAGCCATTAGTACAGATAGGACAATTAGAGAGGTCCGAAGGAAACACAAAGCATCCTTCGCCCAGCACAAGCACGACTGCGGAAAACTTCCTGGAACAGTCGCCATTACAGGTCCCGATCCCAATCCCCAGAAACAATACGGCTTCCCACAGCAAGCTGAGGGAGAAATTGCAAAGGTAATTCAAAGTTTGCTACACCAAGGTGTAATTCAGCCTGTAGCCTCAACAAACAATGCCCCAATTTGGCTCGTAAGGAAACCAGACGGTTCATGGAGACTGACCATCGATTACAGAGAACTCAATAAAGTAACTCCATTCGCAGGCCCCACCGTTGCCACGAGTCCAGAGACAATGCTAACGCAGGGACTACAGTCAAGGTATGTTACGGTACTGGACATTAGAAATGGCTTCTGGTCCATTCCATTAGAAAAGAATTGCCAATACAAATCCGCCTTCACGTTCCAAGGACGGCAATATACGTTGACATGCCTTCTGCAAGGTTTCCACAACTCCCCTCCATTTTCCACCGACAATTGGCAAATGGATTATCCAAATTTTCCCGACCTGAATGCCTCATTCAGTATGTGGATGACTTGCTCCTGCAAACTGATACCAAGGAAGAGCACATTTCGCATCTTTCTGAACTCTTAGGTCTCTTACACTCAATTGGATGTAAAGTAAACCTGGAAAAGGCCCAAATCCGAAAAGAAAAGGTCTTTTATTTAGGCACAGTCATCACGCATGGAAAGAGAGAGATAGAGCAAAAACGAATTGATTCGATTGTTAAATTGCCCTTGCCCCATAATGTCACTGCACTCTGGTCATTTTTAGGACTGGTTGGTTACTGCAGGAACCATATAGACAGTTTTGCCACCAAGGCAGCCCCACTTTCCGAGCTCCTAAAAATGAACGCCCCTTGGGAATGGCTTCCACAGCATACGGATGCCATTGATACATTAAAACACGCCCGAGGTGCAGCCCCCGCTTTGCAGGTACCAGACCCCCACTCCCCATAGGCCATAGAAGTAGCGACCACCGACCGAACCCTATCGGCTGTACTACTCCAAGAAAGGCACGGTTGTTTAGGGCCCGTAGCCTATGCCTCACGAGTTTTGGACCCAGTGGAGCAAGGATTTTCAGCCTGCGAAAGGCACTTGCTTGCAGTTTTTTGGGCTGTTCAGTACTTTGCCTACAACACAGGCCTCAACCTCATAACAACTTTAACCGAGCACACCCCAACACAACTACCGTTAGACGGTAGGTTAAAGGACGGTTCAGTTAGCCAGATTAGAGCAGCGCGCTGGACCCGACTCTTACAATGAAGGGACATCACAATAAAGAGGACAAAGACACACACATTTTTAGCAGATAACTTGCAGTATGAAGGAACCCCACACGAGTGTGAAATCATCGCAGCCAGGCACACCACAGTACTCTTTATTCCTAAATCGCTACCCACAAAAGCAGGCATCGGACCGCAGAGAACCCAGTCCAGGATAAATCTATAAAAATTTACGTAGGTGGCTCCTCCGCCGTTCATAATGGAAAAAGGATTCCAGGATGTGGTATATATGTAGAAGACGCACAGGGACGCGCATTAGAGGAGATATCACTAAAATGATTTAGGATCGCAGGCAGCCGAGTTAGCAGCCATCGCATACATAGTGCAGCACCCAGATTCTTTCCCGACCCCCGCAGATATATATTCAGACAGTTTATCTGTCTGCAACAGTTTGACGGAATTCCTGCCCCTGTGGGAATCTAGAGGATTCATATCCACCAACGGTAAACCCCTACCCTCAACGCCATTGCTGAAGCCATTTTGGAAACAGCTAAACACCGCAAATATGGCATAATAAAGTATAGAAGCCATCATCGTTGGTCCCCACCTGGTAACGTAAAAGCAGACCCCCCAGCAAAGGCACGATCACGACACGGTCACTTTTGACAACCCCCCCGAGAGTGCCCCAGTACACGCATTCCAGGTCTCACAGATGTATATCCATGATTTAGCACAGGCCCAAAAGGCAGACAACACTCTCCAACAAATTTTAAACAGTAACATCCCAGCCCCCTACGACAAATTCAAGGACACATTGATGGTACAGGACGGAATTGTGTTAAAGAATGGAATTTATGTGATGTCCACCCAGGACAGGAACCAGATTATTTGTCAATTTCATGACGGACACGGACATCAGGGGATAGAAACCACCATTGCCCACTTAAGACCTTTGTGCTGGTGGCCCGACTGAAAAGCAGATGTTTCTCATTACATTGAAAACTGTTTAATTTGCGCTCAGAATAACCCAGACAGATACTACAGGAAAGGTCAGTTAAGACACACCCGCCCTGTTAAAGGCCCATGGACGAATTTACAGCTTGATTATATTGGTCCCGTCCCCCCCCCCCCCCCCCTGCAGAAATGGTTTTAAATATGTGTTGGTAGTGATCGACACCCTCACAAAGTTGGTGGAAGCATTTCCTCCAGGACAAACACAGCTAAGGCAACAGCCAAGATTTTAACACAGCAAATATTTATACGCTGGGAACTCCCAGCAGCATTGAATCCGACCAAGGTACACATTTTACAGGCAGAGTGATGCAGAACGTCTCGACAATTTTTGGGATAAAACAAAAATTCCATATTGCCCATCACCCACAATCCAGCGGCATTGTGGAACGTATGAACAGAACCCTACAAACGACTATCAGGAAAATGGTGCAACAGGACAACACCACATGGGACACGGTTCTCCCATTTGTACTTATGTTTATTAGGAACACGGTATCAAGTTCCACAGGTTTCACCCCCCACACCCTTATTACCGGACGACCCATGAAAGGAACTGAATATTTATTAGGACTTGATTGGCCAGCCCCACAGTCACCGCCCTCACCCACGGAAAAGCAGTCCAATAGGTAATGGAAAATGTTAAGGCAGCCCAGCTCGCTGCAGTTCTCCGACTAGGCGCTAGAAAAAAGCAGAGTTCTTTTCCCAAAGGTAGGGGAGTCTAAAACTAGAGGGCATAGGTTTAAGGTGAGAGGGGAGAGATTCAGAAGGGCCCACAGGGGCAGTTTCTTCACTCAGAGGGTAGTGAGTGTCTGGAATGGGCTGCCAGAGGTAGTAGTAGAGGCGGGTACAATTGTGTCTTTTAAAAAACATTTAGATAGTTACATGGGTAAGATGGGTATAGAGGGTTATGGGCCAAGTGCGGGCAACTGGGACTAGCTTAATGGTAAAGACTGGGCGGCATGGACTGGTTGGGCCGAAGGGCCTGTTTCCATGCTGTAAACTTCTATGATTCTATGATTCTATGATTCTAGTAAGGCCTGCTTTGATAAAACAGTACACCCCGTAGAGTATACAGTCGGTCAGTGGGTGATGGTTTCCCTATACAACCCCAGTTCATTCCTCTCCCCTAAATTTGCAGGACCCTACTCGTTTTCAGATGAAGTAAGCCCCTCGTATATAAAATTACATATCCAAATGGAAAGTCAGGATGGTTTCATATAAAACAGTTGAAAGTTTATGGAGCCCAGTGCAGCCACTCACACCACGTCTCCCTGGCAATAGCAGACGATTACGCCCCGCCCACTGACAACCTAGCCCGACCCTCCCCCAGCCAGGACAGCACGTCCACAGACTCGACCTTGTCCCCGCCCCCAGGAACGACCTTCCACCTTAAACTTGATCCGGACGATAGCGACAGCGCTCCAGACCTGTTTGAAATTAATGACCAATGGCACAACCGCCCAGGCCCCAGTCGCTCCAGCCCCAGGAACCCCGACCAATGTATGTTTAGCCCCTCATACCCCCTTTCATTGCCACAACCAGAGCCACCGCCACCGCCCGACAACAGAAATTTGCCCCTTGCAACTATCGCCCCACATGACAAGAAACAATGGCACCGCAATAACTCTTGTCGGTTGACAAGGAATGATGATTTGGAACCCACGACGGCCCACCCGGCCATGGCACGAAAACGCCATACATGAGTTTGGCAACCGGGAGTTGGTGATGACTCAGATTCTGACTCCCGTTATGGTAACCCCTTTTCGACCCTTTTTGAAATGGAACCCTGAGGTGTTCAGATGATGAGAAAAAGGAACCGATTGAGATTTACGGTGTCCTATTTCGTGATGGAGCCTGCCCGCTTTTCTTTCTTGAATTTCTCGATACAGTTTCTTCTTTCGGTCTCAGATGTTTTACTTAATGTCACCCTCCTGCAAAATTTCTTTATGCAGTCATGATTATTCGTCTGCACATTCTCGGAGTCCATATGTTACAAACGCTTTCCGCTCGTGTAAGGTCACCCAGGTAGTGGAGCCACGGCACTGGTCACCGCCCTACCCAGGGTTCCCACCCATTCTTGCCCTCCCGCGGCTCATATTTACCCCAAGTTCCCATCACCGATTTGGAAAAGTTTCTTAAACACTCTTTTCCGTCTCTGGCAGGTCTTTGTTTCCCCTGATCTGTTTTTTTGCATGTGGTTTAAAGAATGTTCTTTGCCACAGTCTCTGCACTCAACTTTGGTTTCCGGTGACCTTTCGGCCGCTGACCCCAACTGCTATTTACGTGTTCAACACACTTGGTGGAAACAAAATTTGCTGCTATTACACAATGCATCAACCACACGCTGCACTTTAAGAGAATGTTCTTTTCAGATGTCTTGTCTCCAAAACGGTTGGTTTAATAAAAAAAAATGAGGGAGTCACACATGGTGACAATTCGAATGGGAAATTGATATTAAGGAGAAACGGACAGACAAACAAGATATTAAACAAAGGTAATAATAGATATTACGCTTGCACCCCCAGGAATATACAAGGATACAAAGAACAAAATGCAAGATGAAGACAGAACTGATGACCTCCATCATGATCATCGTTGGATCACTACAGTTGCGCGCGTCGACGGCCCCTGTGACCCACACCACACTGGATCCAAACACAACCATACCACATGATACCCCAGCCCGGACACCACACCTCACATTGAAATAAACATTGATTTCTTTACGCAAAGAGTAGTGAGGCCGTTCTTTACGCAAAGAGTAGTGAGGCCGTGGAATGCCCTACCTGCTACAGTAGTGAACTCGCCAACATTGAGGGCATTTAAAAGTTTATTGGATAAACATATGGATGATAATGGCATAGTGTAGGTTAGATGGCTTTTGTTTCGGTGCAACATCGTGGGCCGAAGGGCCTGTACTGCGCTGTATCGTTCTATGTTCTATGTTCTATGATATCCCCACATGGTGCGATAATATCGTAAAATGGTATTCCCTCTCATACACGGTACACGTCCTATTAGTTATTGCAACACTCTGCAGTGTCGTTCAGACACTCAGACTTCGGAGATGACAAAGGAGAGCCTCCCGCTCCCCGATATATACATTCCGAGCCCCCTTTGTTGGACTTCAACAGACCCCACACTCTTTTTGAACTCTTTCTGATGAATAAAGTTTGCGTTTTCGGTAAATGTAATAAGTTAAGTAGGAATGTGATGCTGCTATCGTTAAAAAAAATTGTGCTGTAATATATGTTCCTTTTGGATTATTAGCTAGCAGCATAAGTGTAGTTTAGATAAGGACAGTTAGAGGTTCCCTTTTTGTGTAAATAAGTCAAATGTGTAATGATTAGATGTTTGATAGTGCCCCTTTAGAATTTATGAATGTGTGATGTATTAAAAACTTAGGTAAATGCTCCAATACATAGGACAGAGTAGTATAGAACCTGTCCTTGACCAAGGGTACCCGGCACCCCAAAGAACAGATGAAGGATCAGTATTGTGATCCACCACGCTTCGCAATTAGGATCAAGATGGACTGTAGCCATCTGTGATGGCCACTTTCAAAGTAAACATGGAAATATGGTCAATACAGGATTCAGGCAGACTCAGAGCCTAAATGTATATTTGCTGACAGAGAACCAGACACTATCGAAACCCCTAGCCGATTTGCATTCTAATGACCCATTTGCCCAGGACAAAGGACTGGTACTCAGGTATCAGATCCAGTTCCAGACACATCAGCGCCACTCCCTTCACCCAGGAAGCCCAAACAGCCAAGGTCAATGACCGCTCAGGACACGCCCAGCCATCAAGGCACCCGCCCCTTTATTGGCTCAAATCGAAGGCAGCAATCGAAGCCTGCCGAGTTTTTGAGTCCAAAGCTAAGGACCGCCCAAAAGAACGTGAAACCCCAAAGGATAAAGAGAGACACTGCCATGTGTTCGATCTCTTTTGGCCCTGGCACACCGGCACTCTTCGGCCTGGCCTACACCTGAAGCCACCTGCAGCACCACCACCAGAAGCACGTTCAAGATCGACGATCGCTACCAAGATGGATGAACCCAGCAGAACCGAAGTTACTTCTCCAGACCCAGCCACTCCAGATCCAAACAAAGGCCTTGTTCCTCTGCCAAAGCCGGGTGTCTGAAAGTTAAGTACAGGTTGTTGTAGTGTTAGGTGTAATTTAGCTTGTAGTGTTTTTATGTTGCATGTGTGAGTTAATCTTGTGTGTAAAGAAACCATTATTGAACTTGAACTAACTGACTGGTTGTTGGGTCTTTGATCAATATCCGGTTTAACCTTCTGGTGGTAGCATCTGATGCCTGGCGACTCTGAAAAGCAATATTACTCGCTATTAAGAAGGGCAACAGTTATTGGTGACGCTAGTGGGATAGTATTCCACTCAGCAAAATCGGCAACAGCACCACCTCCTTTACCTTTCTATCTATCATTCTGAAATATCCTTGAAAATTCAATTCCCAGACCCTGGTCTCTTTGTAACCATCTCAATAATTGCCACCAAATCATACCTGTTTGTCTTTGTTTGTGCTGTAAACTCATCAATTCTGTTCCGAATTAGTTGTGCATTCAGGCTTTAAGTTTCTTCTATTAACAAATTTCCCTACTCTTGGTGCAATATTACTTTCACACGTTCTGTCCTTCCTGTTATTTTCTGGTAACAATCCATCTCATCATTAACCTGCAATCCTACCTTCTCCTTTATTGTTGATTTTCTAATTGTCCATACAACTGTACCCTCCACCCACCATTTAGTTTAATGCCCTATTTACAGCCCTGTTATGTGATTCCCCAGGACTCTAGTCCCAGCATGATTCAGGTGAAGACCATCCCATTGGAAGAGCTCTCTCCTTTCGCAGTACTAGTGATAAAATCCCATGATACCAACACGGAACTCCAAGAGGTGGTTGGTGAGTTTGTTCTTGATAGTGGAACCAGTTCCTTGCATCCTGGGCTGGCCCTCGGGTTTTCCGCTTCAGAGGAAGGTGTTAACAGCCACCATCTTCCCTCAGCTGTCTTTCGCCTGCTCTTCGGGTCTCTAACAGAGCAACAACATCAGTGTTGAAGTGCCTGAGTTCACAGGCAAGTTCTGCGTTCTGGTTGATTAATTTTTAAAATATTTTTATTAAGGCATTTATATACATATATATATGTATGAAGACATCAAACACAACCATATAAAAAGCCAGCAAACAGGAATGCAAATAACCAAAGAAAATAAATATACAACACCCCATCTTCCCACCTCCCGCTTTCCAGCTTCCCTACCTCCTTTCTGGTCGATTATTTTGCTCATTATCCATGAGGCTTCGTACATTCCAGGTTCAGAAATTTTGTTTACTGACCACAGGTAGATGAGCCTGTTGGATCCGGTTTCCCAGCCAGGTTGAGGACGGCATCTTTTCTAGTCTTTTCCCCATGCGGGGTGAGCAGAATGGATCCTGAAGAGAGCAGCCCTCCAATATTTCCTGGCTTATACTGTGCCCCACTCATGGAACTATTATTAGAGGACCTATAGATTACTCCTACAAGGGACTTCTTTCCTTTGCTGTTTCTTATTTCTACCCAGACTGATTCCATGTCTTGATCTCCAGCGCCAATATCATTTCTCACTACAGCACTGATCCCTTTCTTTACCAGCAAAGCTGCACCACCTCCTATTCCTTTCTTGAGGCTCAGTCATGAAGAATGCTGCCAAAACACTCTCCAGTTCCTATTCCAAGAGCAAGACAACTGCATCAAACCACCACATATGTGCAGGTCTGAAGCTAGGAACTTCCAGATCTCATGGCCCTGTCTCCGTCACCTCTCGCTGATCGCCGCAGGGCTTGTCTGTCTGTGTGTGTGTGGGGGTTGGGGGGGGGGGGGGGGGGGGAGGTGCTGGTTTTCTCTCGGTAGACACCTGGTGCATGACATCTGGGTATGCCATTGCACATCGCTGGATACATGGTTCTTGACAGAGGGAGGTCCAGTTCCAGTGGCAAAGGAACCTCGACGACTGAGGATCTGCCGACTGCTGCAGCTGTCATCCCAGCTGTTGACATCATATGAATATCTTCCGCCTGATCCACCATTGAGGATTACTTCAAAATCCTCCTCACACATTTCACTCAATACCATCATCAAATTGTTTGTTTTCTAACCCCTGTGCTTTATCTCACTGTTTATTATTAATTTCACCATTCGTGTTTACATTGAGTGCAAGTAGTGGTCTTTGGGAATAGTTGAATGTCCTTTCAATGTGAAGGTAATTTCCAACAGACGTGGAAATGATTAACTACCCCGTTGCTCTTGCAGAATATGAGCCCTCTCAATAAATAGGGTGCGGGACCTCTGACAGTGTCTGGCTATGTATAAATAAAGTCAGCCAGTAAGGCGCCAACGAAGGAGGGTGACCCAGTAGGGAACTGAACATAATAATAATTTGGGAGTGCAACTCAGTAGCAATTCACGGCCAGTGGGAGAAGAGTATCCCAGACGGAGAATCCCACCCAGTAGTTATTTATTTATAATGGTGGAAGTGCCTTGAGAAGAGGCCAACTTTCATATCTCCTTTTGTGATCATCATATGCATGTCCCAGTCTCATTTCATTCCTGCATTATTAATACATGCACATTTATGCATATCTTTAAATTAACTTTGTGAACTGTCATTGTAGGATTCCACAGTTTAAAAGACCACCAACTTACACAGTATAATTGCAGTTCCTAGAATCACCACCGACAGCAGGATGGAGAGACCCAGGAGAATGGAGATGACCAGAGGTGGACATTTTCCTCGGACAGGATCTGCTGATTGGACATCTTGTTCTGTAACGAGTACGAGAATGTTATAACTGAAAGGGAGAGAGGGACTCGTCTTGTTCAAAAGACTCCAAATCTTTCCTCATTTGCTCCTGGAGAGAAGGTAAGTGTTGCTGTCAACACTGGACATTTTTAAACTTTGCATAGTTGAACAACATTTTTTCGATTAAAGAACTTTCCATAAGAGCGGCTTCAAGATCGAAAATGGACAGGAAACTGAAGTGAGGCAAGTTATGGAGAGTTACAAAAAGAACATACTAAATATAATTTACTCATGAATCTGCATCAGACAAGGAACAGAGACTATTGTCCATCATACACCTCCTCCTAATCAATTCCTCAACATTTCACCGTCCCTCATCAGCATCTTTACTTCAAAATCCTCCTCACACATTTCAGTCATCATCAAATTGTTTGTTTTCTAACCCCTCTGCTTTATCTCACTGTTTATTATTAATTTCACCATTAGTTAAAGGGATGGTCACAGGGGGCTTTCACTCGCTGTTTCGTCTAAAATCACTAATTTTAAAGTGGAATTTACCAGCAAAACCTTTTCTCAATCAACGAGAAATTAATTCAGCTGAATTTGAATGAATTCCAGTGAATTACGAAGGACTGAATAACTGTACAATAATGACTGGGTCACTGATGTACCTGACATCACGTTTTCCTGTTTTTCCCTGTCTCCTCTTGTTCGGTCGATATTTTCATATGTATCATCCAGCTCCATGTTCTCAGCTGGGTGAACTTCTTGTCTCGAGAGGCAACTAGAGAAAAGAAACTGTCTTCTCACAGTTCAACTTCCTGCACATTTAACTTTTCATCTGAAAAGCCACAGCTATGGGATGATCAAGATAATTTCGCACTTCTGCTTTTTGATGATGGCACGGACTTGTACCTATTCCCACTGAATGTATCTCTGCTGTTGATGACTTTAATTTCCTTTCTATAATTGGTTGCTGCAAATGTTTCTGGCCCATTTTGTACCTTAGTTCACCTGGACTTAAGTCTTCACAGAACTCTCTATTTGAGTCTCCAGGTTTTTCTGTTCATCCACAACCTTTCAACATTATGTCATTGCCTGCTCCCATTCCATTGAGTACATAATCCCATTCCACTGGAATTCCAGGAAATGAAGGGATATGTGGATTGGGTGGGAAATGGGCTCCATGTAGAAGTCCAGCCTTGGCTTAATGAATGGTAAGAACATAGAACATAGAACATAGAACAATACAGCGCAGTTGCACCGAAACAAAAGCCATCTAACCTACACTATGCCATTATCATCCATATGTTTATCCAATAAACTTTTAAATGCCCTCAATGTTGGCGAGTTCACTACTGTAGCAGGTAGGGCATTCCACGGCCTCACTACTCTTTGCGTAAAGAACCTACCTCTGACCCTTGTCCTATATCTATTTCCCCTCAGTTTAAAGCTATGTCCCCTCGTGCCAGCCATTTCCATCCGCGGGAGAAGGCTCTCACTGTCCACCCTATCTAACCCCCTGATCATTTTGTATGCCTCTATTAAGTCTCCTCTTAACCTTCTTCTCTCCAACGAAAACAACCTCAAGTCCATCAGCCTTTCCTCATAAGATTTTCCCTCCATACCAGGCAACATCCTGGTAAATCTCCTCTGCACCCGCTCCAAAGCCTCCACGTCCTTCCTATAATGCGGTGACCAGAACTGTACGCAATACACCAAATGCGGCCGTACCAGAGTTCTGTACAGCTGCAACATGACCTCCTGACTCCGGAACTCAATCCCTCTACCAATAAAGGCCAACACTCCATAGGCCTTCTTCACAACCCTATCAACCTGGGTGGCAACTTTCAGGGATCTATGTACATGGACACCTAGATCCCTCTGCTCATCCACACTTCCAAGAACTTTACCATTAGCCAAATATTCCGCATTCCTGTTATTCCTTCCAAAGTGAATCACCTCAAGATTCTCTACATTAAACTCCATTTGCCACCTCTCAGCCCAGCTCTGCAGCTTATCTATATCCCTCTGTAACCTGCAACATCCTTCCACACTATCGACAACACCACCGACTTTAGTATCGTCTGCAAATTTACTCACCCACCCTTCTGCGCCTTCCTCTAGGTCATTGATAAAAATGACAAACAGCAACGGCCCCAGAACAGATCCTTGTGGTATGCCACTTGTAACTGAACTCCATTCTGAACATTTCCCATCAACCACCACCCTCTGTCTTCTTTCAGCTAGCCAATTTCTGATCCATATCTCTAAATCGCCCTCAATCCCCAGCCTCCGTATTTTCTGCAATAGCCTACCGTGGGGAACCTTATGAAACGCTTTACTGAAATCCATATACACCACATCAACTGCTCTACCCTCGTCTACCTGTTCAGTCACCTTCTCAAAGAACTCGATAAGGTTTGTGAGGCATGACCTACCCTTCACAAAGCCATGCTGACTATCCCTGATCATATTTTTCCTATCTAGATGATTATGAATCTTGACTCTTATAATCCCCTCCAAGGCTTTACCCACTACAGACGTGAGGCTCACCGGTCTATAGTTGCTGGGGTTGTCTCTGCTCCCCTTTTTGAACAAAGGGACCACATTTGCTATCCTCCAGTCCTCTGGCACTATTCCTGTAGCCAATGATGACATAAAAATCAAAGCCAAAGGTCCAGCAATCTCTTCCCTGGCCTCCCAGAGAATCCTAGGATAAATCCCATCAGGACCCGGGGACTTATCTATTTCAGCCTGTCCAGAATTGCCAACACCTCTTCCCTACGTACCTCAATGCCATCTATTCTATTAGCCTGGGTCTCAGCATTCTCCTCCACAACATTATCTTTTTCCTGGGTGAATACTGACGACAAATATTCATTTCGTATCTCGCCTATCTCTTCAGACTCCACACACAACTTCCCATCCCTGTCCTTGACTGGTCCTACTCTTTCCCTAGTCATTCGCTTATTCCTGACATACCTATAGAAAGCTTTTGGGTTTTCCTTGATCCTACCTGCCAAATACTTCTCATGTCCCCTTCTTGCTCGTCTTAGCTCTCTCTTTAGATCCTTCCTCGCTACCTTGTAACTATCCATCGCCCCAACTGAAACTTCACACCTCATCTTCACATAGGCCTCCTTCTTCCTCTTCACAAGAGATTCCACTTCTTTAGTAAACCACGGTTCCCTCGCTCGACGCCTTCCTCCCTGCCTGACCGGTACATACTTAACAAGAACACGCAGTATCTGATCCTTGAACAAGCTCCACTTATCCAGTGTGCCCAACACTTGCAGCCTACTTCTCCACCTTATCCCCCCCAAGTCACGTCTAATGGCATCATAATTGCCCTTCCCCCAGCTATAACTCTTGCCCTGCGGTGTATACTTATCCCTTTCCATCATTAACGTAAACGTCACCGAATTGTGGTCACTGTCCCCAAAGTGCTCTCCTACCTCCAAATCCAACACCTGGCCTGGTTCATTACCCAAAACCAAATCCAACGTGGCCTCGCCTCTTGTTGGCCTGTCAACATATTGTGTCAGGAAACCCTCCTGCACACACTGTACAAAAAAACGACCCATTTAATGTACTCGAACAATATATTTTCCAGTCAATATTTGGAAAGTTAAAGTCTCCCATAATAACTACCCTGTTACTTTCGCTCTTATCCAGGATCATCCTCGCCATCCTTTCCTCTACATCCCTAGAACTATTTGGAGGCCTATAGAAGACTCCCAACAGGGTGACCTCTCCTTTCATGTTTCTAACCTCAGCCCATACTACCTCGGAAGATGAGTCCCCATCTGGCATCCTCTCCGCCACCGTAATACTGTTCTTGACTAGCAGCGCCACACCTCCCCCTCTTTTGCCTCCTTCTCTGAGCTTACTAAAACACCTAAACCCCGGAACCTGCAACATCCATTCCTGTCCCTGCTCTATCCATGTCTCCGAAATGGCCACAACATCGAAGTCCCAGGTACCAACCCATGCTGCCAGTTCCCCTACCGTATTTCGTATACTCCTGGCATTGAAATAGACACACTTCAAACCACCTACCTGAACACTGGCCCCCTCCTGCGACGTCAAATCTGTGCTCCTGACCTCTATACTCTCATTCTCCCTTACCTTAAAACTACAATCCAGGTTCCCATGCCCCTGCTGCATTAGTTTAAACCCCCCCCAAAGAGCACTAACAAATCTCCCCCCCAGGATATTTGTGCCCCTCAGGTTCAGATGTAGACCATCCTGTCTGTAGAGGTCCCACCTTCCCCAGAAAGAGCCCCAGTTATCCAGAAATCTGAATCCCTCCCGCCTGCACCATCCCTGTAGCCACGTGTTTAATTGCTCTCTCTCCCTTTTCCTCATCTCATGATCACGTGGCACGGGCAACAACCCAGAGATAACAACTCTGTTTGTTCTAGTTCTGAGCTTCCATCCTAGCTCCCTGAAAGCCTGCCTGACATCCTTGTCCCCTTTCCTACCTATGTCGTTAGTGCCAATGTGGACCACGACTTGGGGCTGCTCCCCCTCCCTCCTAAGGACCCGGAAAACACGATCCGAGACATCACGTACCCTTGCACCTGGGAGGCAACATACCAAACGTGAGTCTCTCACTCTCCCACAAAATTTCCTATCTGTGCCCCTGACTATCGAGTCCCCAATTACTAATGCTCTGCTCCTCTCCCCCCTTCCCTTCTGAGCAACAGGGACAGACTCCGTGCCAGAGGCCCGTACCCCATGGCTTACCCCTGGTAAGTCGTCGTCCCCACAAGTATCCAAGGCGGTATACTTGTTTCTCAGGGGAACGACTGCAGGGGATCCCTGCACTGACTGCTTCTTCCCAGTCCATCTTACAGTTACCCATCTATCTCCAATCTTTGGTGTAACTAATTCCCTGAAGCTGCTATCTATGACCCCCTCTGCCTCCCGAAGTTCTTCCAACTCCAGCTCCAGTTCCCTAACTTGGTCTTGGAGGAGCTGGAGATGGCAGCACTTCCTGCAGGTAAAATCAGCAGGGACACTAACGGCATCCCTCACCTCAAACATCCTCCAGGAGGAACATTGCACTCCCTTCCCTGCCATCCCTCTTCCTACCAAGATCTGGCTAACAACTAAATTAAATTTTAAAAAAAATAATAATAATAAAATATGGTACTTACCTCACACCAATGGGTTTTATTATTAGGTTAGAGGAGGAGGGCGGGTGGGAGACACTACACGTGTAGTGTCTCGGGTTTCCTCTCCACCAGAATTTATTGGTGAGGGTCTTCCCAGAAGTCCACGGGTCGAACTCCTTGTTCCCGCCTTAAACACTAACATTTTTTTAAAAACAGCAAAGAGGGACCGAAAACGGGACAAGGTAAGTGTTTACCGCTGAAATTGACTAGCCTGCTCCTGTGAAGGTCTCCCAGAAATCACTAACGCACCGCTCCCGCTGAAATCGACTGGCCTGCTCCTGCAAAGACAAATGTTTTTAAAGGAGAAACTTACCTCCCAGAAATCACTTGCGCACTGCTCCCGCTGAAATTGACTAGCCTGCTCCGCTCCCGCTGAAATCGACTGGCCTGCTCCTGCAAAGACAAGTGTTTTTAACACTAAAGGAGGCTTCAGGGCTCTCTGCCTTCTGCCTGTCAGTCAATCCTTTATCGATACCAGTACCTAGCCCCTAACACCATGGGAATACAAGACCAGACATGCACTTCTGAGGCTGTATAAGGCTCTGGTCAGACCACATTTTGAGTATTGTGAGCAGTTTTGGACCCGTATCTAAGGAAGGATGTGCTGGCCTTGGAAAGTGTCCAGAGGAGGTTCACAAGAATGATCCCTGGAATGAAGGACTTGTCTTATGAGGAGAGGTTGAGGACTCTGGGTCTGTTCTCGATGGAGTTTAGAAGGATGAGGGGGGGATCTAATTTAAACTGACACAATACAGAGAGGCCAGGATAGAGTGAACGTGGAAATGATGTTTCCACTAGCAGGAGAAACTAGAACCTGAGGGCACAGCCTCAGACTGAAGGGACGATCCTTTAAAATAGAGATGAGGAGGAATTTCTTCAGCCAGAGGGTGGTGAATCTGTGGAACTCTTTGCCGCAGAAGGCTGTGGAGGCCAAATCACTGAGTGTCTTTAAGACAGAGATAGATAGATTCTTGATTAATAAGGGGATCAGGGGTTATGTGGAGAAGGAAGGAGAATGGGGATGAGGAACATATCAGCCATGATTGAATGGCGGAGTAGACTCGATGGGCCGAAAAGCATAATTCTGTTCCTATGTCTTCTGGTTTTATGGAATGTGAATGCGGGGTGGAAGGCAAATTAAACTGGATAGTGTAAAAATTTTGGAGCAATTTTCAGCCATTGGGGAAGAGGGGAGGGAGTGGGAATAATTGGATACGGATACATCTTTCAGGGCGGAATCCTGAGCTTTTCATTACTGCTGAACCAATTCCCGGTCCTGACCCCAATGTTTCTAAAGTCTACCTGCCTGTGAGATCTTCCCGGAGATGCAGTTAAGCAGCTGTCTGCCGCATTCAATTTAAGACAGGGGGCAGGTTACATAAGTCGCTGGGCGGATGGAAGTGTCCGAGACCCTGGGTGACTGGCAGAGCCATGACGGAGGTGGGCACTGGCACTGTGATGGATCATGATGGTACATCAAAATTGCTCATCCAAAAGAACGCACCTCTTTCATTGACGCCTTTCCTCAGTACAGCACAGGATGCATTAGCCTGGGGATGTGTTCAAGTTCTCGAGGTCTCATGATGCTCTCACCCTGATTTTAACCTGGGTGGGTGGGTAATGAGAAGGGAACACATTCTCAGTGGCTCAGAAGGTGACTGTGACAATGAACATTAATGCTGATTTTTTTAGGCTGATGGTGTTGGAGATAGTAGCAATATCATTGGCAGAATTCTCTGCAACAGAAACTAAGTGCTGACGCTGGGACTGAATCGGGGGTGCTTGCCGACAAAAAAATTGGCGCTTTCCCCAGATCAATCCAGCAACTGTAAATGGGCAAACACCGGCGCCACGTGGAACACGTCCGATTCCAATGAACAACGGCGTCTGATCGCCGGAGTCGGGGTTGACACTCGAGAAGCTGAGAAGCCTCAGATACGTATAAGTGCTCCGCACCCCACACACACTATCCCAGCCAACAAAGTGGCAGCAAGGAGAGCGGCACCCCGTTTCATGGACGCTGAGCTGGAGATCCTGCATGACATGGTGGAAGAGAGGCCGGCTAGCTTGTACTGCGGGGTGGGGAGGCAGTTGCCACTCACCGCCGTGCAACGGGCGTGGGAGCAGGTGGGAGAGGCCGTGAGCACCGTGGGCACAGCGCCAGGACCAGCCTGCAGTATCGCATGTGTCATGTGAGAGTACCTTTAAGAAATGGGTGTTTGTAAATGGGTGTGTATATAAATAACTGTAGTGAGAGTACCTTTTAGAAATGGGTGTTTATTACTGCAGTGATGTCAGAGAGTGGGTGGAGCTGGGCTGTCTGTCAGCTTTTTACTTTTGTTTTAGGCTGTTTGCTGCAGGGTGCGTTTTAGTTTTGTTTTCAGAGCTGGATAGACCGGCGGGAAAGGTCTTTGGCGCCACGCCAGCTGGGGCCGAAGGGACTCCACCAGCCGGCGGAAGGCCGCGCATGTGCGGGAGTGTCACTTCCGCATCGGCTATCACGGAGGCTATAGCCGAGGCGGAAGGAAAAGAGTGCCCCCACGACACTGGCCCGCCCCTGGATCAGTGGGCCTCGCTCGCGGGCCAGGCCACCCTGAGGGCCAGATCGTCCCGCGCCGCCCCCCCCCCCAGGCCCCCGGAGCCCGCCCGCGTCGCCAGTCCCGTCAGTCCCGCCGGAAAAGTAGGTGTTTTGATTCACGGCGGCGGGACTGACATGACAACAGTGGGACTTCGGCCCATCGCGGGGGGGTGCCCGCCAACCAGCGCAACGTGATTCCCGCCCCCGCTGAATTTTCGGTGCCGGAGGATTCGACGGCCGGCGGGGACGGGATACACGCCGCCCCCCAGAGATTCTCCTACCCGGCGGGAGGTCGGAGAATCCCGCCCCTCATGTGGAAGAGCAGAGGGTTAAAACTGCGAGATTAGCATCAGAAATGGCAGGTGATAATGAATTACTTCATAAATCAAAGCTTGGTTTCCAACATCAATTCCAGCCTGTGGGGGATAGAAACTGGGAGCATGAGAAATACTCAAGTGGTAAAGGTAAAGGTGATCTGATGGGAGATAATAAGGGGAGTGTACCTCAGATTAAAAAAGAAATCCAGGAGAGTGGAAAAGAAATGAAAAGTTTCAAATGTTTTCACTGTAATAAACTAGGCCATGTAAAGTCACGGTGTTGGTGGTTGAAGAAAAGTACTGGGAAGGCTGATGTGGTAAAACAGGATAAGACAGTGGGGTTTGTGAAAATGGTAAAGGAAAGCCCAAGTGAAGCGAAGGAGGTGCAAAAGATTGTACAGCCTGATCAAGAGGTGATTGGTAAGAAGGTGCCAGATCTCTTTAAAGAATTTACTTGTGTGGGTAAAGTTTATTTATGTTTATGAAGAGGAGCAGGTAAAGAAGTCACAATTTTAAGAGAGATGGGAGCTAGTCAATCTTTAATGGTAAGAGATGAGGAGTTATGTAGTTTGGGAAGACTATTGCCAGAAAAGGTGGTAATATGTAGAATTCAGGGTGAGAGTAGTAGTGTTCAATTATATAAGGTAAGGTTGGAAAGTCCAGTGAAGAGTGGTGAAGTGGTAGTAGGTGTAATAGAGAAACTATCTTGTCCAGGAATACAGTTTATCTTGGGTAATGATATAGCTGGATCGCAGGTGGGAGTGATGCCTTCTGTGGTTGATAAGCCAGTGGAAAACTAGACAACTGAAGTGTTGAAGGACGAATATCCTGGGAATTTCCGGATTGTGTAGTAACAAGGTCGCAAAGTCACAGGTTAAGACAAGAGGAGAATCAGAGAGTGAAGATGAAGTTGAAGTGCAATTATCAGAAACAATTTTTGATCAGATGGTTGAAAAAGAACAAGAACAGGTGGCGGATGAGGCGGATATTTTTAGTTCAGGAAATTGGCGGAGTTACAACAGAAAGATGTCGAAATAAAACGAAGGTATCAGAAAGCACACACAGAAGAGGAATCTGAGTGTATACCAGAGTGTTATTACCGTAAAAGTGATGTCTTGATGAGAAAATGGAGACCTTTACATATGCAGGTGGATGAAAAGTGGGCAGAAGTTCATCAAGTAGTATTGTCGTTAGGGTATAGAAAGGAGGTGTTGCGAGTTGTACACGAGGTATCAGCGGGAGGTCATTTGGAAATAAGGAAAACTCAAGCTAAAATACAAAAACATTTTTATTAGCCTGGACTACATAAAGATGTAGTTAGGTTTTGTCAATCATGTCACACATGTCAAATGATAGGGAAACCTCAAGCAGTGATAAAACCAGTGCCCTTAATATCCATTCCAGCATTTGAGGAACTTTTTACAAGGGTCCTAATTGATTGCAGAGGACCGCTTCCTAAAACAAAAAAGTGAGAATCAATATCTTTTAACTATAATGGATGTGTCTACTAGGTTTCCAGAGGCCATTCCAGTACGTAATATTACAGCTAAAAAGATTGTGGAGGAGTTACTTAAATTCTTTACTAGATATGGACTACCCACAGAAATACAATCGGTTCAAGGATCAAATTTTACCTAAAGGTTTTCCAAAGAAGTTATGGATAGCTTAGGAATAAAACAATTTAAATCAACTGTGTACCACTCAGAATCGCAAGGAACGTTAGAAAGGTGGCAAAGACAATGTTGAGGGCTTATTTTCATGTTTATCCAGGATTGGGATGAAGGAATTCCATTCGTACTGGTTGCAATTAGGGATGCACAAAGTGAGTCAACCAAATTCAGTCCTTTTGAACTAATTTTTGGTCATGAGGTAAGAGGACCACTTAAGTTGATTAAGGAAAAATTGGTGAGTGAGAAATTGGAAATTACATTATTGGATTACGTATCAAATTTTAGGGAATGATTAAATAGAACAGGTGAATTGGCTAGACAGCATTTAAAAGTTGCACAAAATGTGATGAAACGGGTAGCGGACAAGAAATCCAAAGTTGGTAGTTTTGCCAGTGGAGGTAAAGTTTTAGTGTTGTTACCAGCGGTAGTTGAACCTTTAAAAGCAAGGTTTTGTGGACCTTCTCAGATTGAAAGGAAATTAAATGAGGTGAATTATGTCATAAAAACGCTGGATAGAAGGAAAACTCACCGAGTGTGTCATGTGAATATGCTTGAAAGGTACTTTGAAAGGAAAGGAGAGAAAAAGGAGCCGGTTTTAATGATTCTAACTCAAAATGACGAACCAAATCCAGATGACTGTGAATTTGGCATACCTCAAATTAAATTGGAAAACGAGGATGTTCTTAAAAATTGGGATAAATTGTTGAGTTACCTTCCAGAGGAAAAACGGACTAACCTGAAAGAGTTATTGATATCACATGGGCACGTTTGTGGAGATAAATTGGGAAGTACTAAAATGGCTATACATGATGTAGATGTAGGAAAGGCTGTTCCTATCAAACACCATCCATACAGACTGAACCCTTTAAAATTGGCACAGGTGAACAAAGACATTGAGCGTATGCTTAAAAATGGCAAAATTGAATTGGGTTGCAGCCAATGGAGCTCGCCCATAGTGATGGTACCTAAACCAAACAGTACCCAACGGTTGTGTGTGGACTATAGAAAGGTTAATGCAGTTACAAGAACCGGCTCTTCTCCTATCCCACATTTGGTGGATTGCATTGAGAAAGTGGGACAATCAACTTTCATTTCAAAACTGGATTTACTTAAAGGTTACTGGCAGGTACCTTTATCCGAAAGGGCGAAGGAGATTTCAGCTTTTGTGACTCCAGATGGTATATACCAATTCAAAGTTATGCCCTTTGGCATGAAAAACACCCCAGCCACATTTCAACGGTTAACTAACAAAGTTCTTTCAGGATTACCCAATTGTGCGCTATACATCGACGATCTGGTAATTTTCAGCCCGACATGGAAAGAACGTTTAAAACATCTGATGGAGTTATTCGATCGACTTTAGGAGGCGGGTTTGGTGACAAACCTAGCCAAAAGTGAATTTGGAAAAGCCCAAGTCACTTTCCTTAGCCAATTAACAATTGGACAGGGTCAAATGGTCACACAGGATGTGAAACCAACAGTTATTGAGGAGTTTCAATACCCTCAAGATAAAGGGAAATAATGCGATTTCTTGGCATGAGTGGATTTGATCGAACATTTGTGCAAAAGTTTTGTAGCGTGGTTGCTCCACAGCTGGACATGCTGAAGAAACGTCAAAAATTTCAGTGGACAGCAGACTTTCAACAGGCATTTGACTGCCTGAAAGCTGTGATAACCAATGCTCCTGTGTTGGAGAATTACAAGGGACTCTGTGATCAGATTGAACTAACGTATCTGACTTTAAAGAGAAATGCCGAGGCGTAGAGAAATGGACGGATCGTGCAGAGACTTTCTTGTTCAAAGAAACTGTCAATGGAGAAGGATTTTAATTGGAGGAAGAAGAAACAAAAATGGACTATATCATTATGCCTGCTTGTGTGTGTTGTTTTTTTGAATGAAAAATTGTATTTACTGTGTGCATTTCTTAAAGGATGGTGAAAACGTGAAAAATTAAACCATCTTAAAGTTATTTTTTTTTCTTGTGGGGAGGTGGCATATGAGAGTACCTTTTAGAAATGGGTGTTTATTACTGCAGTGATGTCAGAGAGTGGATGGAGCTGGGTCTGTCAGCTTTTTACTTTCGTTTTAGTCTGTTTGCTGCAGGGTGTGTTTTTTTTCGTTTTCAGAGCTGGATAGTTGCAATCACAGCCAGCAGGTCTATTGGAGTATCTCTGTAATCTAAAGACTGCAAATCGATCCTGGTGATTTCAAACTAATAACAGTAACGACTTTAACCTGATGTGCTTCTGGTAAAAGGTGTTTTAAGTCTTATGGATGTTAAAAGGAAAGCTTAAAGGATTATTTAGTGTTGTATTCTTTGGGGGTTGTATTTGAATCAATGGTTGCTAAGATGTTCACTGTATGTTTTAAAAAGGTTAACTTGAGTTCATAGAATAATCATTGTTTTGCTTTGAAAAAATGCTTTTCCAATTCTGCTGTACCACACCTGTAGAGTGGGCCGTGTGCTCCCCACACCACAATCTATTAAAAGTTGTGGGTTAAGTGAACTCCATGATACACTTTGTGGTTCTCGAAACCCTGGCCCATAACACATGAAACTGCAGAACCGCCTCAGAGGGGCCAGGATGCCATGCAGCACCGTGTCCCTACCATTAATCCCCATCCCACACACCTGAAACCCCACCCCTCTCCCCTTACCTGACCTGGGGGGTGGGAACTGAACCCCCATCCAGCACCACCTGCCAGCACCCTTACCGGCTGCCATGGCCAGGTGCCCTGGCCACGAAGACCACCAGCTACCCACCCCCTGTGCCGCATGCGTCCGACTAACATTGTGTCTTTTCTGTCTCCCCAGCACAACTGCCGGGTGAGAAGGAGAAAACCGGAGGGAGACTGCCGGCCCTGCTGCTCCACACCACAGCAGGACAGCGGGTACGCTCGGGGAGAGGGCGGTCACCGAACCAGACGTCGGTATCAGACGAGCAAGTGAGAGCCCGTTGAGCCGCGGTGCCCCATGACATGTGTCACCACCTCCACCTGCACCTCCACCTGCACCTCCACCTGCACCCCCCATCCCAGGGTCCAACCATGCATCTCGTATTGCAGGATCTCCTGTAATAAACCGGCCCCTCTGGTACGCCCCGCTCCCGACCCCAACCACAACCGCAGGAGGAGAGCAGTGAGACGGAGGAGGACATGGATGGGAACCCTCAACACGCAGCCCAAGACACTCTGGAGTACAGTGCGGACAATACTGACCTCCCGTCACAGTTGTCTCCCAACATCCTCCATCATGCCAGAAACAATCACCTTGATTGGGCAATGTAGTGAAGAGGCTCCTGGAGCACTATCTGGTGCGCACCACACACATGCTGCGGTACAGCAGGTGGAGATAGGAACCACTGAGGGGTCGGATGTCGGAGGACGGCCCAACCCTCGGGACTAGCTGTGGTCCTATCGAGATGCAGTCACAGAGCCAGGGACTGCATGAACATAGAACATAGAACATTACAGCGCAGTACACGCCCTTCAGCCCTCGATGTTGCTGTTATGGGCTGTTTAGCACAGGGCTAAATCGCTGGCTTTGAAAGCAGACCAAGGCAGGCCAGCAGCATGGTTCAATTCCCGTAACAGCCTCCCCGAACAGGAGCAGGAATGTGGCGACTAGGGGCTTTTCACAGCAACTTCATTGAAGCCTACTTGTGACAATAAGCGATTTTCATTTCATTTCATGTTGCGCCAACCTTTGAAACCACTCTAAAGCCCATCTGCACTATTCCCGTAACATCCATATGTTTAGCCAATGACCATTTAAATGCCCTTAGTGTTGGCGAGACCACTACTGTTGCAGGCAGGGCATTCCATGTCCTTACTACTCTCTGAGTAAAGAACCTACCGCTGACATCTGTTCTATATCTATCTTCCCTCAATTTAAAGCTATGTCCCGTCGTGCTAGGCATCACCATCCGAGGAAAAAGGCTCTCACTGTCCACCCGATCTAATCCTCTGATCATCTTGTATGCCTCATTAAGTCACCTCTTAACCTCTTCTTTCTGAAGAAAATAACCTCAAGTCCCTCAGCCTTCCCTCATAAGATCTTCCCTCCATACCAGGCAACATTCTGGTAAATCTCCTCTGCACCCTTTCCAATGCTTCCACGTCCTTCCTGTAATGTGGCGACCAGAATTGCACGCAATACTCCAAATGCGGCCGCACCAGAGTGTTGTACAGCTGCAACATGACCTCATGGCTCCGAAACTCAATCCCTCCACCAATAAAAGCTAACACACCGTACGCCTTCTTAACAACCCTCTCAACCTGGGTGGCACATGAGAGGGTGTCGGCAACCATACAGCATCTGCAAGTACAGCTGGAGGAGCTGCAGGAGTGGGAGGTGATCCCGATCATGCGTACCCCACGGTCCGTCACTGCACGATGGCGTCTGCGGTGTAGGCCTTGCAGGCGAAGGTTGCGGCCATGGATCAGGATGTCCAAGGCCTGGGGCACTCTGTGCGGGCACTGGCCGAGGCCCAGCCATGTGCTCAGGCTACCTGGACATTGCAGCGACGCACCTGAGCATGAGCCAGTCACAGCGGGTCGTGACTGAGGGTGTCAGCGGTATTGTCCAGGTGCTGGCTGATGTGGCACAGACCCAGAGGGGGGTAGCGCAATCACAGAGGGAGATTCTTCACTCCCTGTGCTCCATGGCCGCGAGCAACAAGATCCTGGCCGAGGCGGACGTGGACCTCCAGGACTCCAGGTGAAAGTGATGAAGGGGTGGAAACTGGAAGCGAAGTTGATGAATTTTTCCAGGACCGGACCTTCCCGGGTCCCCTCCCACAAGTCCTTTACCGATACATTGATGACGATTTCGGTGCTGCTTCATGTTCTCGTCCGGATATAGAAAAATTCATCAACTTCGCTTCCAGTTTCCACCCCTCCACTTTCACCTGGTCCATCTCAGACACTTCTCTTTCTTAATCTTTCTGTCTCCATTTCCGGCAACAGACTATCTACTAACATCCATTACAAGCCCACTGACTCCCACAGCTATCTGGACTACAGCTCTTCGCACCCTACACCCTGTAAGGACTCCATCCCTTTCTCTCAGCTCCTTCGCCTCCGTCTCATTTGTTCCGATGATGCCACTTTCCAAAATGGTGCTTCGAAAATGTGTTCCTTCTTCCTCAACCTGTACCTTGCAGTCCTCACAATTTCGGCGGGAGCAGAGTGCAGGGGCCTGTCGGGAGGTGAGTATTTGATTTAAAAACACTTACCTGGTCCCGTTTCTGTTCTTCTTTTCTGTTTTATTGTTTTTTATTTTTTATATAAGGCGGGAACCGGAAGTTCGACCCGCGGACTTCTAGGAAGGTCCCCCCCCACCCATTCTCTCCCCCCCACCCCCCAACCAATAAATTCTGGTGGAGAGGAAACCCGAGACACTACACATGTTGGGAGTTTTCTATCGGCCTCCAAATAGTTCTAGGGATGTAGAGGAAAGGATGGCGAAGATGATTCTGGATAAGAGCGAAAGTAACAGGGTAGTTATTATGGGAGACTTTAACTTTCCAAATATTGACTGGAAAAGATATAGTTTGAGTACATTAGATGGGTCGTTTTTTGTACAATGTGTGCAGGAGGGTTTCCTGACACAATATGTTGACAGGCCAACAAGAGGCGAGGCCACGTTGGATTTGGTTTTGGGTAATGAACCAGGCCAGGTGTTGGATTTGGAGGTAGGAGAGCACTTTGGGGACAGAGACCACAATTCGGTGACATTTACGTTAGTGATGGAAAGGGATAAGCATACCCCGCAGGGCAAGAGTTATAGCTGGGGGAATGGCAATTATGATGCCATTAGACATGACTTGGGAGGGGTAGGTTGGAGAAGTAGGCTGCAAGTGTTGGGCACACTGGATATGTGGAGCTTGTTCAAGGAACAGCTACTGCGTGTTCTTGATAAGTACGTACCGGTCAGGCAGGGAGGAAGGCGTCAAGCGAGGGAACCGTGGTTTACCAAAGAAGTGGAATCTCTTGTTAAGAGGAAGAAGGAGGCCTATGTGAAGATGAGGTGTGAAGTTTCAGTTGGGGCGATTGATAATTACAAGGTAGCGAGGAAGGATCTAAAGAGAGAGCTAAGACGAGCAAGGAGGGGACATGAGAGGTATTTGGCAGGTAGGATCAAGGAAAACCCAAAAGCTTTCTATAGGTATGTCAGGAATAAAAGAATGACTAGGGTAAGAGTAGGGCCAGTCAAGGACAGGGATGGGAAGTTGTGCGTGGAGTCTAAAGAGATAGGCGAGATACTAAATGAATATTTTTTGTCAGTATTCACTCAGGAAAAAGAGAATGTTGCGGAGGAGAATGCTGAGCCCCAGGCTATTAGAATAGATGGCATTGAGGTATGTAGGGAAGAGGTGTTGGCAATTCTGGACAGGCTGAAAATAGATAGGTCCCCGGGGCCTGATGGGATTTATCCTAGGATTCTCTGGGAAGCCAGGGAAGAGATTGCTGAGCCTTTGGCTTTGATTTTTATGTCATCATTGGCTACAGGAATAGTGCCAGAGGACTGGAGGATAGCAAATGTGGTCCCTTTGTTCAAGAAGGGGAGTAGAGACAACCCCGGCAACTACAGACCGGTGGGCCTCACGTCTGTTGTGGGTAAAGTCTTGGAGGGGATTATAAGAGACAAGATTTATAATCATCTAGATAGGAATAATATGATTAGAGATAGTCAGCATGGCTTTGTGAAGGGTAGGTCATGCCTCACAAACCTTATTGAGTTCTTTGAGAAGGTGACTGAACAGGTAGACGAGGGTAGAGCAGTTGATGTGGTGTATATGGATTTCAGTAAAGCGTTTGATAAGGTTCCCCACGGTAGGCTATTGCAGAATATACAGAGGCTGGGGATTGAGGGTGATTTAGAGATGTGGATCAGAAATTGGCTAGCTGAAAGAAGACAGAGGGTGGTGGTTGATGGGAAATGTTCAGAATGGAGTTCAGTTACAAGTGGCGTACCACAAGGATCTGTTCTGGGGCCGTTGCTGTTTGTCATTTTTATCAATGACCTAGAGGAGGGCGCAGAAGGGTGGGTGAGTAAATTTGCAGATGACACTAAAGTCGGTGGTGTTGTCGACAGTGCGGAAGGATGTAGCAGGTTACAGAGGGACATAGATAAGCTGCAGAGCTGGGCTGAGAGGTGGCAAATGGAGTTTAATGTAGAGAAGTGTGAGGTGATTCACTTTGGAAGGAATAACAGGAATGCGGAATATTTGGCTAATGGTAAAATTCTTGGAAGTGTGGATGAGCAGAGGGATCTCGGTGTCCATGTACATAGATCCCTGAAAGTTGCCACCCAGGTTGATAGGGTTGTGAAGAAGGCCGATGGTGTGTTGGCCTTTATTGGTAGAGGGATTGAGTTCCGGAGTCATGAGGTCATGTTGCAGCTGTACAAAACTCTGGTACGGCCGCATTTGGAGTATTGTGTACAGTTCTGGTCATCTCATTATAGGTAGGACGTGGAAGCTTTGGAACGGGTGCAGAGAAGATTTACCAGGATGTGGCCTGGTATGGAGGGAAAATCTTATGAGGAAAGGCTGATGGACTTGAGGTTGTTTTCGTTAGAGAGAAGGTTAAGAGGAGACTTAATAGAGGCATACAAAATGATCAGAGGGTTAGATAGGGTGGACAGTGAGAGCCTTCTCCCGTGGATGTAAATGGCTAGCACGAGGGGACATAGCCTTAAACTGAGGGGTAATCGATATAGGACAGAGGTCAGAGGTAGGTTCTTTACGCAAAGAGTGGTGAGGCCGTGGAATGCCCTACCTGCAACAGTAGTGAACTCGCCAACATTGAGGGCATTTAAAAGTTTATTGGATAAGCATAAGGATGATAATGGCATAGTGTAGGTTAGATGGCTTTTGTTTTTGACTTCCCATGTCGGTGCAACATCGTGGGCCGAAGGGCCTGTACTGAGCTGTATCGTTCTATGTTCTATGTTCTAAGTAGCTTAGACGTAGAATTTGTGCATGAGTAGCGATTACTGTGTATAATAAATGTGCTTTGATTTGAATCTTACTAACTGGTGTGTTGAGTTATTGATCATTATTTGTACTTCAACCTCGTGGCGGTATCATAAAGATACCTGGCGACCAGAGAGCAAAGGTAATAAAACAGAGCAATTGAACCAACCGAAAAGTTAGCAACACTGGAGAGACACACACTGTACACAGGGAGCCTTGTTACGGAGTCCATGTACTCACTGGGGACACACACACTGTATGCAGAGAGCCTTGTTACAGAGACCATGTACTCACTGGGGACACACATACTGTACACAGAGACCCTTGTTACAGAGCCCATGTACTTACTGGGGATACACACACTGTACACAGAGACCCTTGTTACACAGTCCATGTACTCACTGGGAAGACACACACTGTACACAGAGACCCTTGTTACACAGTCCATGTACTCACTGGGAAGACACACACTGTACACAGAGACCCTTGTTACACAGTCCATGTACTCACTGGGGACACACACACTGTACACAGAGACCCTTGTTACAAAGTCCATGTACTCACTGGGAAGACACACACTGTACACAGAGACCCTTGTTACAGAGTCCATGTACTCACTGGGGACACACACACTGTATGCAGAGAGCCTTGTTACAGAGACCATGTACTCACTGGGGACACACATACTGTACACAGAGACCCTTGTTACAGAGCCCATGTACTTACTGGGGATACACACACTGTACACAGAGACCCTTGTTACACAGTCCATGTACTCACTGGGGACACACACACTGTACACAGAGACCATAAGACCATAAGACATAGGAGCGGAAGTAAGGCCATTCGGCCCATCGAGTCCACTCCACCATTCAATCATAGCTGATTTCAACTCCATTTACCCGCTCTCTCTCCATAGCCCTTAATTCCTCGAGAAATCAAGAATTTATCAACTTCTGTCTTAAAGACATTCAACGTCCCGGCCTCCACCGCCCTCTGTGGCAATGAATTCCACAGACCCACCACTCTCTGGCTGAAGTAATTTCTCCTCATCTCTGTTCTAAAGTGACTCCCTTTTATTCTAAGGCTGTGCCCCCGGGTCCTAGTCTCCCCTGCTAATGGAAACAACTTCCCTACATCCACCCTATCTAAGCCATTCATTATCTTGTAAGTTTCTATTAGATCTCCCCTCAACCTCCTAAACTCCAATGAATATAATCCCAGGATCCTCAGACGTTCATCGTATGTTAGGCCTACCATTCCTGGGATCATCCGTGTGAATCTCCGCTGGACCCGCTCCAGTGCCAGTATGTCCTTCCTGAGGTGTGGGGCCCAAAATTGCTCACAGTATTCTAAATGGGGCCTAACTAATGCTTTATAAAGCTTCAGAAGTACATCCCTGCTTTTATATTCCAAGCCTCTTGAGATGAATGACAACATTGCATTTGCTTTCTTAATTACGGACTCAACCTGCAAGTTTACCTTTAGAGAATCCTGGACTAGGACTCCCAAGTCCCTTTGCACTTCAGCATTATGAATTTTGTCACCGTTTAGAAAATAGTCCATGCCTCTATTCTTTTTTCCAAAGTGCAAGACCTCGCACTTGTCCACGTTGAATTTCATCAGCCATTTCTTGGACCACTCTCCTAAACTGTCTAAATCTTTCTGCAGCCTCCCCACCTCCTCCATATGACCTGCCCCTCCACCTATCTTTGTATCATCGGCAAACCGAGCCAGAATGCCCCCAGTGCCGTCATCTAGATCGTTAAAAATAAAGAGAACAGCTGTGGCCCCAACACTGAACCCTGCAGGACACCACTCGTCACCGGTTGCCATTCCGAAAAAGAACCTTTTATCCCAACTCTCTGCCTTCTGCCTGACAGCCAATCGTCAATCCATGTTAGTACCTTGCTTCTGCTTGTTACAGAGTCCATGTACTCACTGGGGACACACACACTGTACACAGAGACCCTTGTTACAGAGTCCATGTACTCACTGGGGACACACACACTGTACACAGAGACCCTTGTTACACAGTCCATGTACTCACTGGGAAGACACACACTGTACACAGAGACCCTTGTTACAGAGTCCATGTACTCACTGGGGACACACACACTGTATGCAGAGAGCCTTGTTACAGAGACCATGTACTCACTGGGGACACACATACTGTACACAGAGACCCTTGTTACAGAGCCCATGTACTTACTGGGGATACACACACTGTACACAGAGACCCTTGTTACACAGTCCATGTACTCACTGGGGACACACACACTGTACACAGAGACCATAAGACCATAAGACATAGGAGCGGAAGTAAGGACATTCGGCCCATCGAGTCCACTCCACCATTCAATCATGGCTGATTTCAACTCAATTTACCCGCTCTCTCTCCATAGCCCTTAATTCCTCGAGAAATCAAGAATTTATCAACTTCTGTCTTAAAGACATTCAACGTCCCGGCCTCCACCGCCCTCTGTGGCAATGAATTCCACAGACCCACCACTCTCTGGCTGAAGAAATTTCTCCTCATCTCTGTTCTAAAGTGACTCCCTTTTATTCTAAGGCTGTGCCCCCGGGTCCTAGTCTCCCCTACTAATGGAAACAACTTCCCTACATCCACCCTATCTAAGCCATTCATTATCTTGTAAGTTTCTATTAGATCTCCCCTCAACCTCCTAAACTCCAATGAATATAATCCCAGGATCCTCAGACGTTCATCGTATGTTAGGCCTACCATTCCTGGGATCATCCGTGTGAATCTCCGCTGGACCCGCTCCAGTGCCAGTATGTCCTTCCTGAGGTGTGGGGCCCAAAATTGCTCACAGTATTCTAAATGAGGCCTAATTAATGCTTTATAAAGCTTCAGAAGTACATCCCTGCTTTTATATTCCAAGCCTCTTGAGATGAATGACAACATTGCATTTGCTTTCTTAATTACGGACTCAACCTGCAAGTTTACCTTTAGAGAATCCTGGACTAGGACTCCCAAGTCCCTTTGCACTTCAGCATTATGAATTTTGTCACCGTTTAGAAAATAGCCCATGCCTCTATTCTTTTTTCCAAAGTGCAAGACCTCGCACTTGTCCACGTTGAATTTCATCAGCCATTTCTTGGACCACTCTCCTAAACTGTCTAAATCTTTCTGCAGCCTCCCCACCTCCTCCATACTACCTGCCCCTCCACCTATCTTTGTATCATCGGCAAACCTAGCCAGAATGCCCCCAGTCCCGTCATCTAGATCGTTAATATATAAAGAGAACAGCTGTGGCCCCAACACTGAACCCTGCGGGACACCACTCGTCACCGGTTGCCATTCCGAAAAAGAACCTTTTATCCCAACTCTCTGCCTTCTGCCTGACAGCCAATCGTCAATCCATGTTAGTACCTTGCCTCTGCTTGTTACAGAGTCCATGTACACACTGGGGAGACACACACTGTACACAGAGACCCTTGTGACAGACTCCATGTACTCACTGGGGACACACACACTGTACACAGAGACGCTTGTGACAGACTCCATGTACTCACTGGGGACACACACACTGTACACAGAGACCCTTGTTACAGAGTCCATGTACTCACTGGGGACACACACACTGTACACAGAGACTCTTGTTACAAAGTCCATGTACTCACTGGGGATACACACACTGTACACAGAGACTCTTGTTACAAAGTCCATGTACTCACTGGGGATACACACACTGTACACAGAGACGCTTGTGACAGACTCCATGTACTCACTGGGGAGACACACACTGTACACAGAGACCCTTGTTACACAGTCCATGTACTCACTGGTGACACACACACTGTACACAGAGACTCTTGTTACAAAGTCCATGTACTCACTGGGGATACACACACTGTACACAGAGACGCTTGTGACAGACTCCATGTACTCACTGGGGAGACACACACTGTACACAGAGACGCTTGTGACAGACTCCATGTACTCACTGGGGAGACACACACTGTACACAGAGACCCTTGTTACACAGTCCATGTACTCACTGTTGACACACACACTGTACACAGAGACTCTTGTTACACAGTCCATGTACTCACTGGTGACATACACACTGTACACAGAGACGCTTGTGACAGACTCCATGTACTCACTTGTGACACACACACTGTACACAGAGACTCTTGTTACAAAGTCCATGTACTCACTGGGAAAGATTCATAATGTACTCGGGGAAATCTGGTGCACACTGGGCAGGATCTGTATTACTGGCCCAATTGGGGAGAGCTGCTTCCACTCAAAGATGAGGCTTGACTGATGCTCTTTTTCTGTTAGTTCTTTCCATCATTTAATTAATTTGACGATGACCATAAAAGGATATTTTACCATGTTCATCAACTGCTCTCGGATCTTAGCCTGGGTCAAGGAATAAATACAAGTGTTTGTGCAGCAACTCATCATTTGGGACATCAAAGCCATTTCTTGTACAAAAGCAGGTAGAGAGACAACTCTATAACCCAAATACCACATTCGGTTGTATATAGAAAATACCATCAGCACTGCCCACAACACTATGAAATTCCCCGAGATAACAAACAGTAAAATGATGGATTTCCGTCGCCGCTCCATCTCTGGGTCTCTGGGACCCTCCCCAGTTCTGTGAGCCCGGAGTCTCCTGCGTCCCCTGCTGGCCACCAAAATGTGTCTGACTGTGAAAGCATTGATCAGCAGAATAAGCACAAATGGGATGCCTGGGGTTAGAACATGATGGAAGAACTCAATCGACGTCCAGATCCGTGAATTCCGAATGTTATTTGTCACATCACAAAACCAGGGAATGTTCATAAGTAAATACAGGCCTGTCAACATAAAATACCAAAAAATGTTCTTTAAGCAGCTCAGCACACTCACTGTTCCCAGAACCACAGCTGCCGTTTTCTCAGTGCAGTATTTACTTTTCAGCTGCTTGCAACAGATAGCCACAAATCGATCCAAAGTGAAAGCGACAGTGAACCAGACAGAACAGTCTGTGGCAGCATAAAGCAGGACAGCGTGGCTATTACACACAGGGATGGACCGCAGGAAATTGAAGTGTTCTCGATAAACAATTGGAATGTGCCTCAATATTAAGTCAAAGGTCACGACCAGGATGTCAGCCACTGCCATGGCCACAAGGTAGTAAGTGATACATTTGGAGAGACCACACTTTCCCCGTAACAGGATTGCAACCGTCATTAGGTTAACTGTGAGGAAGAGAAATAATGAGACCTATTATACATCACACTGGAAACAATAATATTGGTTTGGCTGAATATCTACTGAGATTAACAAATGTCTGTGGCGCACAATGACTTACGAGAGAGACGAGTCGAGATGAAGTCGATGAGGCTTTATTAAGCGAGTCTTGTCCTCAGCAGTTCAGCAACAGAATGGAGCGGCGGGGAGAAGCTCGGGTTCTTATACTCCGCCTTCAGGGCGGAGCCAGGAGTCAACAGCCAACCAGGACCCGGGATCTGTCAGCCAATAGCATCACGGCTTCACAGTCCCACATGACCCCTAATACATACTACCACAGTGTCTTACTGCATGCTGAGGTCTATTGAAATGGTGGCACCTGTGAGAAGGTCTTCTCCTGGCAACAGGTATTACCATTCAATGAGATACTTTCTCCAGGAAATTAATATTTTAATAGAGATGGAACATAAGGAACATCAGTTTATAAGAAATCAAATAAAGGCCACAGCTGAACTGACAATTTATTTTCATTGTCCAATGAAAAACAGCTCAGTGTTTCTGTAAATAATGAAGCCCACAGGAGAAGAGCTGCAGTTGGGGAAATAGAATGGAGATCTTTCTCTCCAGGTCAATGTGTTCAACCGGACCAGTTTCCTGCTCCATATGATTACCCAGTGTGATTATTAGTGTGGGGGAATCAACCAACTTCCTCCCCCTGACTCATTTCCCCACTGACCTTGGTTTGCGAGGAAGGAAATGGTCTTATTTCTTATTTCTGATAATTCTGTGCAACGAGAGGCGTCAATCCTGGATTAAGCTGAGGTTCACTATTTCCTGGCAAACAACAGGTGGGAATCAATTGAGCCCTCCCAAAGTGGGAATGCTGACAAGCAGACCAGGCGAATTGTGTGGGATGTCCATTAGGTTGATTAATGGGCCACCTGACTCTAATTGTGCCAGAGAACACTGGAATTCAGTTGATCACTTTATGTCAGGCAGTGGCCGATCAAGGCATCTGGCATTGGGAAAAAGGAGGCACTGAAAGCCAATTCTTACAATTGCCTCCAACTCACCTGCCCCATTATCCATCCACCTCCTCCCCAGGACCCCGACACTTCCCCACTCACTTGTGTCCTGGGGTCCAGCAGGGATCCTCTCAGGCTGCCTGTTGCCCATCCTGGTGGTGCTGCCTGTGATGTACAACTGGTGGCCTCTTATTTACTGACATCTCTTTTGCACAGGGCGGGGCGAGGGCCGGATTTCTGCCCTGGAGTCTTAGAACCAATTGCTTCACAGCTCCAGGGTCCCAAGTTCGATTCCCGCTTGGGTCACTGTCTGTGCGGAGTCTGCACATCCTCCCCGTGTCTGCGTGGGTTTCCTCCAGGTGCTCCGGTTTCCTCCCACAGTCCAAAGATGTGCAGGTTAGGTGGATTGGCCATGATAAATTGCCCTAAGTGTCCAAAATTTCCCTTAGTGTTGGGTGGGGTTACTGGGTTATGGGGACAGGGTGGAGGTGTGGACCTTGGGTCGGATGCTCTTTCCAAGAGCCGGTGCCGACTCGACGGGCCGAATGGCCTCCTTCTGCACTGTAAATTCTATGATAATCTATGACCTCTTTCCTATTCTCTGATTCTATGATAGTGGCAGCACATATCTCTCTCACTGACCCCCCCCCCCCCCGAAATTTCTCAACCTTTCAATGTACTTTTGATAAGGTTCAGTCCAATCCCCTCAGTCACGACCCCATCTAACGCAAATTTGGATGTAGCCGTACAGGGAATTGTGGGTCGCGGCTCCGAAACTCCATTCACCTGCGACTCGGAAGGTGAAACTTTCCCCATGTTGCTCCCACGTAGACAGCAAGCGATGCTCACCTGCCAACTCTGCGATCGTGCAAGGTCGCCGTTTGCAATTTCACACTTGGCGAGATTTCACAGGAGTGAAAGTGTCCCCCTCCCGTCCCCGAATGGCGGGAGGAGTTGACTGCATCCATCAGAGACTTAAGGCCAGTAATCAGCAAGGCTCGGAATCTGGTTATGATGCAGGAAGCAGAGATTAGTGGTGAGTGGGTCTTTTTGAGATTGGATGTAAAGATTACAGTGGTGTTCTGGAAGGTCAGTGTTGGGACAGTTGTTCTTTTGATGTGTGTTGGTGTCACAAGATTGGGTAAAGGGGTCAAATTTCACATGAAGATCAGAAATACTAAAAAATGGTGAATATGTCGGAACCAACTTCAGCCGGACAGAGACTGACTGGTGAAATGTGCGGGGTGATCGTAAATTCCACAGATTCACCGCTCTCTGGGTGAAGACATTTCTCCTCACCTCAGTCCTAAAAGGTTTACCCTTAAATTCAAACTGTGACCTCTCGTTTTGGACTCCCCCCACCATCGGGAACATTCTTTCTGAATCTACCTTGTCTAATCCTGTTAGAATTTTGGAAGTGTTACGACACCCTGGGCGAGTGCGCGGTCAGTTTCAGCCCCACAGACCACAGAACCTCAAACTAAGTGAATTAACCAATAATTAGTGTCTTTTCCTGAGATCTTTAACCCTTGAAGGCTCCAATGAATTACAGACACCAAATTTATAAGAAAAACATTGCCAAACTGTTTGTTAACAGCATCCTTGAGCACGGGTGAGGTCCCGGAGGACTGGAGAATTGCTAATGTTGTCCCTTTGTTTAAGAAGGGTAGCAGGGATAATCCAGGGAATTCTAGACCTGTGAGCTTGATGTCAGTGGTAGGCAAACTTTTGGAGAAGATACTGAGGGACAGGATCTATTCACATTTGGAAGAAAATAGCCTTATGAGTGATAGGCAGCATGGTTTTGTACAGGGAAGGTCATGTCTTACAAACCAAAGAGAATTCTTTGAGGAAGTGACAAAGTTAATTGATGAGGGAACGGCTGTAGATGTCATATACATGGACTTCAGTAAGGCATTTTGATAAAGTTTCCCATGGCAGACTATACGGTCAATGGAAGAGTCCTGGGGAAAATTGATGTACAGAGAGATCTGGGAGTTCAGGTCCATTGTACCCTGAAGGTGGCAACGCAGGTCGATAAGAGTAGTCAAGAAGGCATACAGCATGCTTGCCTTCATCGGACGGGGTATTGAGTACAAGAGTCGGCAGGTCATGTTACAGTTGTATAGGACTTTGGTTAGGCCCCATTTGGAATACTGCGTGCAGTTCTGGTCGCATTACCAGAAGGATGTGGATGCTTTAGAGAGGGTGCAGAGGAGGTTCACCAGGATGTTGCCTGGTATGGAGGGTGCTAGCTATGAAGAAAGGTTGAGTAGATTAGGATTGTTTTCGTTGGAAAGGCGGAGGTTGAGGGGGGACCTGATTGAGGTCTACAAAATTATGAGAGGTATGGACAGGGTGGATAGCAACAAGCTTTTTCCAAGAGTGGAGGTGTCAATTACAAGGGGTCACTATTTCAAGGTGAGAGGGGGAAAGTTTAAGGGATATTATCATAGAATTTACAGTGCAGAAGGAGGCCATTCGGCCCATCGAGTCTGCACCGCCTCTTGGAAAGAGCACCCTACCCAAGGTCAACACCGCCACCCTATCCCCATAACCCAGTAACCCCATCCAACACTAAGGGCAATTTTGGACACTAAGGGCAATTTATCATGGCCAATCCACCTAACCTGCACATCTTTGGACTGTGGGAGGAAACCGGAGCACCCGGAGGAAACCCACGCACACACGGGGAGGATGTGCAGACTCCGCACAGACAGTGACCCAAGCTGGAATCGAACCTGGGACCCTGGAGCTGTGAAGCAATTGTGCTATCCACAAGGCTACCGTGCTGCCCCGTGCGTGGAAAGTTTTTTAAGCAGAGGGTGGTGGGTGCCTGGAATGCTTTGCCAGCGGAGGTGGTAGAGGCGGGCACGACAGCATAATTTAAGATGCATCTAGACAGATATATGAATGGGCGGGGAACAGAGGGAAGTAGATCATTGGAAAATAGAAGACAGGTTTAGATAAAGGATCTGGATCGGCGCAGGCTGGGAGGGCCGAAGGGCCTGTTCCTATGCTGTAATTTTTGTTGTTCTTTGTTCTTTGTTTATTTATAGCAAGAGTTAAAGATGGGCAGCACAGTAGCACAAGTGGCTAGTACTGTGGCTTCACAGCGCCAGGGTCCCAGGTTCGATTACTCGCTGGGTCACTGTCTGTGTGGAGTCTGCATATTCTCCCCGTGTCTGTGTGGGTTTCCTCCGAGTGCTCCGGTTTGCTCCCACATTCCAAAGACGTGCAGGTTAGATGGATTGGCCGTGGTAAATTGCCCTCTTGGATTACGGGGATAGGGTGGAAGTGAGGGCTTAAGTGGATCAGTGCAGACTCGATGGGCCGACTTGTCTCCTTCTGCACTGTATGTTCTATGTTCTATGACCAGAGAAGAGAAATAATGGAACCATGGTCTCCAAGTCTACCTCTTCTCAAAAGTCCATCCCACCCTCCAATGCAGACAGCATTGTCAGAGACCCCTCCCACCCAGGCTTTGCCTTCTTCCAGACCCTTCCATCAGGCAGAAGATACAGAAGTCTGAAGACCCACACATCCAGACATAGGAACTGTTTTCTCCCCACAGCTACAAGACTCCTCAACGACTCCCCCTCGGACTGATCTGTCCCCTGTAAGAACACTATTCACGATGTCCTCTGCTGCTCTTGCTCATGTATTTGCTTTGTTTGACCCTTGTTCTGCACTGTAACCAATCACTATTTGTTGATGCACTACTTGGTCAACTATTCTTTTGTCTACCAAATACGCACTGTGTACGTTCCCTCGACCGCAGAAAAATACTTTTCACTGTATTTCCGTACATGTGACAATAAATCAACCAATTAATAAATCAATCAATCACCCCGTCACACACATGAGAAACATGTGGTAGGGGGTGGGGAAAGGATTAAAAATAACAGGGATTAAAAGGATATGAGAGATTTGAGGATCTTTGTCGCTGAGGTTGAGGTCCTTGTCGGCGGTGATCTCTTCAGAATGTGAGGTGTTGCAAACCATCTGGGAGTTTGGATCATATCAGAGCCGCCATCCATTAGATTTCCCAGATTGTAGGACTTCCTCTGGGGGAAATCGCAGATTCAGATCTGTGCAATTCTATCATGTGACCACCAGGTGGACTCTCAGTCTCCCTGAGATATTATTGGGGTTTTCTACCTGAGAGTTTCCGGCAAATTCTACATCGACCCTGCCTTTCAACTGCTTGTCTGATCTCTGTGCAGAGATTCTGGCTGTATCGTGAAGAGGGTTCTCAGACTGGGCTTCTCCCAGATCTTCAGACAGAGGATTAAACTGTTACAGACCTGGTGGAAGAACTGGTCGGAGTCTTTAAATGCAGTCGTTCCCTTCACAGGTCTGGCTGCTGCCTGCAGTCTTAAGACCAGAAGACCAGAAGACATGGAAGCAGAATTAGGCCACTCGGCCCATCGAGTCTGCTCCGCCATTCAATCATGGCTGACGTTTTTCTCATCCCCATTCTCCTGCCTACACCCCATAATCCCTGATCCCCTTATTAATCAAACCAGAAGGATGTGAAGGCTTTAGAGAGGGTGCAGAAGAGATTTACCAGGATGTTGCCTGGTATGGAGGGCATTAGCTATGAGGAGCGGTTGAATAAACTCGGTTTGTTTTCACTGGAGGTTGAGGGGCGACCTGATAGAAGTCTACAAAATTATGAGGGGCATAGACAGAGTGGATAGTCAGAGGCTTTTCCCCAGGGTAGAGGGGTCAATTACTAGGGGGCATAGGTTTAAGGTGAGAGGGGCAAGGTTTAGAGTAGATGTACGAGGCAAGTGTTTTTTACACAGAGGGTAGTGGGTGCCTGGAACTCGCTGCCGGAGGAGGTGGTGGAAGCAGGGACGATAGTGACATTGAAGGGGCATCTTGACAAATACATGAATAGGATGGGAATAAGCGGATGCGGACGCCGGAAGTGTAGAAGATTTTAGTTTAGACGGGCAGTGGTCGGCACAGGCTTTGAGGGTCGAAGGGCCTGTTCCTGGGCTGTACTTTTATTTGTTCTTTGTTATCAGAACCTATCTATCTCTGTCTTAGAGGCACTCAGTGATTTGGTCTCCACAGCCTTCTGCAGCATGGAGTTCACAGATTCACCACTCTAGGCTGATGAAATTCCTCCTCAGCTCTGTTTTAAAGGATTGTCCCTTTAGTTTGAGACTGTGCCCTCTACTTCTAGTTTTTCCTACAAGTGGAAACATCCTCTCCACGTCCACTCTATCCAAGCCTCGCAGAATCCTGTAAGTTTCAATAAGACCCCCCCTCATCCTTCTGAACTCCAATGAGTACAGACCCAAAGTCCTCAACCGTTCCTCAAAAGACAAGCTCTTCATTCCAGGGATCATTCTTGTGAACCTCCTCTGGACCCTTTCCAAAGCCAGCACATCCTTCCTTAGATACGGGACCCAAAACTGCTCACAATACTCCAAATGGGGTCTGACCAGAGCCATATACAGCCTCAGAAGTACACCATGGTCTTGAATTCCAGCCTTCTTGACATGAATGCTAACATTGCATTTTCCTTCCTAAATGCCGACTGAACCTGCATGTTAACCTTAAGAGAATCATGAACAAGGACTCCCAAGTCTCTTTGTGTTTCGGATTTCCGAAGCATTTCCCCATTTAGAAAATAGTCTATGCCAAAATTCCTCTTTTCAAAGTGCATAACCTCACTTTTCCACATTGTATTTCATCTGCCATTTCATTGCCCACTCTGTCAGCCTGTCCAAATCCTTCTGCAGCCCCCCTCCCCCCCCCCCCCCCGCTTCCTCAATACTACCTGTCCCTCTACAGATCTTTGTATCATCTGCAAACTTAGCAACAGTGCCTTCAGTTCGTTCTTCCAGATCGTTTATGTATATTGTGAAAAGTTGTGGTCCCAGCACCGACCCCTGAGGCACACCACTATTCACCGGCTGCCATCCTGAAAAAGACCCCTTTATCCCCACTCTCTGCCTTCTGCCAGTCAGCCAATCCTCTATCCATGCCAGGATCTTACCCTTAACATAATGGACTCTTAATTAACTCAACTTAATTAACAATCTCCTATGTGGCACCTTGTCAAAGGCCTTTTGGAAATCGAAATAGATTTTGTCAAGAGGAGTGTCTTCCACAGGTCTGGCAGAGGGTGAGCCTTCAAGCTGCCAGGAATGATCAAATGGGCCTTGCTTCTCTGTTGCAGAAGTTTCTGAAAAACTCCATCAATCCCAAACAAGAGTCGGTCCAAGGCCCAAATATCAAACGATTTGATTGGCTACTTGCCAAATCCATCAACATGACATCACAGATGTGAATGGTGCTAAGGAGGCTCGGCCAACCACGCCCACATGTTCTGGTCTTTCCCCAGACTTGCGTGGTACTGGACAGTCATCTTCGAGGCAATGCCCAAATTGTTGGGTTGAGGGTGGAGCCATGCCCGGAAATGGTGGTCTTTGGGTTATCAGAAAAAGGGGAGCCACAAGGGAGAAGAGATAAGAGAACAATAACAGGAGGAAGAGCACAGGGGAAGACAACAGTGGCAGCAATCACAGCACGGCGAGAACGCGAAGAAAAGCAGGAAGGAGAAACGAGCAATGGCCGATGCAGAGGCAACTGCAGAAAAGAATGTAAAAAGTATTAAGCACCACCGCCGAGGTGCACCCTCCACCTGAGTTAGATGTAAAAAGTAGTAGAAAATAAAAGAGAGGGGAGGCAAGACCTCCCCCGTCCGGGAAGGGGGGGGGGATTTCTACGGGACAGCCATTAAACAATAAACATGAAACAGACCGGGAGTTAGCAAGTTCCTTATAAGTTTCTGGGAGATCCCCTTTCACTCTTCTGAACTCCAATGAATATAATCCTAACTGACTTAGTCTCTCCTCATCTGACAGTCCCACCATCCCACGAAATAGCCTGGTAAACCTTCGCTGAACTCCCTCCATAGCAAGAACAGCCTTCCTCAGATGCTGACAGAAAGACAATATATCTCGAATAACATGGCTTGAAAGCTCGTGCAGCAACAGGGAGCCCCGGGGTAGGAGGAGCGTCTACAAATACTCAAAAGGTGTCAGTATACATTGAGAAAGCTGTGGGGTAGAAAGGAAGTGGGTACAAAGAACAAAGAAAACTACAGCACAGGCACAGGCCCTTCGGCCCTCCCAGCCTGCGCCGATCCAGATCCTTTATCTAAACTTGTCGCCTATTTTCCAAGGATCTACTTCCCTCTGTTCCCCGCCCGTTCATATATCTGTCTAGATGCATCTTAAATGATGCTGTCGTGCCCGCTTCTACCACCTCCGCTGGCAAAGCGTTCCAGGCACCCACCACCCTCTGCGTAAAAAACGTTCCACGCACATCTCCCTTAAACTTTCCCCCTCTCACCTTGAAATCGTGACCCCCTTGTAATTGACACCCCCACTCTTGGAAAATGCTTGTTGCTATCCATCCTGTCCATATCTCTCAGAATTTTGTAGACATCAATCAGGTCCCCCCTCAACCTCCGTCTTTCCAACGAAAACAATCCTAATCTACTCAACCTTTCTTCATAGCTAGCACCCTCCATACCAGTCAACATCCTGGGGAACCTCCTCTGCACCCTCTCTAAAACATCCACATCCTTCTGGTAATGTGGCGACCAGAACTGCACGCAGTATTCCAAATATGGCCTAACCAAAATCCTATACAAGTGTAACATGACCTGCCGACTCTTGTACTCATTATCCCGTCCGATGAAGGCAAGCATGCTGTATACATTCTTGACCACTCTATCGACCTGCGTTGCCACCTTCAGGGTACAATGGACCTGAACACCCAGATCTCTCTGTACATCAATTTTCCCCAGGACCTTTCCATTGACTGTATAGTCCACTCTTGAATTGGATCTTCCAAAATGCATCACCTTGCATTTGCCTGGATTCAACTCCATCTGCCATTTCTCTGCCCAACTCTCCAATCTATCAATATTTTGTTGTATTCTCTGGCAGTCCCACTCGCTATCTGCAATTCCACCAATCTTAGTATCATCTGTAAACTTGCTAATCAGACCACCTGTACCTTCGTCCAGATCATTTATGTATATCACAAACAACAGTGGTCCGAGCACGGATTACTGTGGAACACCACTAGTCACCTTTCTCCATTTTGAGACACTCCCTTCCACCACTACTCTCTGTCTCCTGTTGCCCAGCCAGTTCTTTATCCATCTAGCTAGTATACACTGAACCCCATGCAACTTCACTTTTTCCATCAACCTGTCATGGGAAATTTTATCAAACGACTTACTGAAGTCCATGTAGATGACATCTACAGCCCTTCCCTCATCAATTAACTTTGTCACTTCCTAAAAGAATTCTATTAGGTTTGTAAGACATGACCTTCCCTGCACAAAACCATGCTGCCTATCACTGATAAGTCTATTTTCTTCCAAATGTGAATAGATCCTATCTCTCAGTATCTTCTCAACAGTTTGCCTACCACTGACGTCAAGCTCACAGGTCTATAATTCCCTGGATTATCCCTGCTACCCTTTTTAAACAAAGGGACAACATTAGCAATTCTCCAGTCCTCCGGGACCTCACCTGTGCTCAAGGATGCTGCAAAGATATCTGTTAAGATGGGGCAGGTGAGTAAGTGGGTGATGTGGACAAGTGGGGAAGCGGGGAGGGGTGGGTGAGCTGGGTAATGTGGATACGTGGGTGAGGTGGGACAGTGTGTGGGGTAGTGGGTATATGTGTCTGGCTGAAGGGTTAGTGGGTCGTGTTGATCGGGTGGTCAGGTGGGGGTAATTAGATGGTCAGGAGGGTGGATGAGTGGTCAGGGTGATGTGGGGGTGGGGGGGGGGTGGGGGGTCACTTAGTGAGGTAATCCAGGGGAACAGTCGGGAGGAAGTCAGTTGCGTAGTTACCCAGATTTTAGAGCAGGTTTTAATCTGTCCAACATTGGCTGGGAAACTATCCAGGTAGGTCCCACCGAACTGTCCCATGTTTCAATTCCAACTCCGAATTGGAGACATTTACAGACGGGTAGCCGGGGAATTTCGCATCACAGAAAATTCCTGGGGAATTGACACGGATGTCTATGAGTCAGGATGTCCACAGGATCCCGACGAGATACATCAAATCTCAAAGGTCCTCAGCTTCCCAAACAGACAACAAGGTGAGGGAGAAACATTGAACTTTGAGAAATCAGTGGCGAGTCCCCGGCTCCAATATCCAATTCTCACCCTCACACTTTTGGCAAAGACTCCGTTGCAGAGGTGATTGACGAGAATGGTGTGGGGGCACTGCGGGACCTGGCACCATCCCAATTACAGCAGCAAAGTTCAACGGGAGGTTTGATGGGGATTTTCAAACCGTGAATAGCTCTGATGCAATGCAAAAATGACGCAGTTTCTCTGCCACAAGAGTCTGTGTGAAGAGGACCCAAACTTACCACCAATTGTCAAAGAAGCTGAGATACGCGGACGAGAATTCTCGAACGCAATGATTCGCTCGGTCTGAACTTCCCCTGCCTGAATTGTACTGGCAGCCCATCTCAATCAGAAACTCAAAAACATGAAATACACAAAGTGACCACTATGCGGAAAGTGCAGGGAGCAGTTCAATGGGATAGAATGGGCCTGATGGACCAAATGGCCCTCCAATGTGCCACCAAAGAAGTTTGGATAAATATTGAAATACAAATATTTTCTGGAGTGTGGGGTTGAGATGGGCTAATGGAACCAGTTAGACAGATGGAGGGAATTGAAGACAGAATTGGGAATATTCCTGGACCAGGAGCCAATGAGCACGAGAGCGATAGGGGAATGAGCCCTGATCCCAATACGAGGAGAGTTTTGGATGGGCTTTAGTTTATGGGGGATTGTATCTGAGAGTCTCGTGGAGACAACATTGGAAAAGATGGCGTGTGTTTAACAAGAGCACAGATTGGAGATGGTGGGGGGGGGGGGGGGATTGAGAGTAGAGAGGATTGTGGAGAAAATGGGGTGGGTGGGGAGCTGTGCCCAGGGTCCAAGGCACCTGGAGAATAGCCTGGTTCACTGGCAGACATTGGCCAGGGAGGGAATGGGTCTGGTGAGCAGAGAACGGTGTGAAGACAGACACTTCGGTATTCCCTAAATAGAAAATAACAGCAGCACAGTGAGAAATGGTCTATAGATTTATCAGCTGGATATAGAGAACATTCAGCCGCCAACAGCAACAAAGACAAGAGAGGACATTTCAAGAAGAGGAATGTGATTAGTAACGGTTTTTGAATTAACATCTGGAAACAGGCGGAACAGGAGGACAGGTAAATAATAACAATGAATCGCCGGATAGCAATTCTTACCAGATACACCAACAATAGCGAGGAGGGGATAGTAAATGTGTTGAATAAATAGAAGTGCGCAAAGGATCCGTGTTCTCACCGATAGTCTGTCAAAATTCCCCAAAAGGTAGTGAAGCTCCCAGAAGATAGTCCTGCTCATTGACATCATCCGCAAATCGACTGGTCTTAGATTCCAACCCAGGGATGTAATATTCGGATCCATTGTTCCCAGATTGGGATCTATTCCCTCTTCCTCTCACTGGAGCTGTTGGTCCCTGTTCCAATTGTCAGTACCGCTCTACTGTCAGTACCGCTCCCACTGACACCACAGTGGAACTTGGAACTCTTACTAATAGACGAGGAGAACTCTCTCGTGTGACAATCAGCAGCCTGGGGACTGGCGTTAATCACAGTCACTGAGCAGCGTCACTAATCCCTTTCATGCAAATACTTTTGGGACCACAATCAACAGAACATTTCTGCAGCCCAGTGTGATGTTTACTGAGGAGAGTGTGGCTGGGGTAGGCACGAGCAGCTTGTGTATGGGAGTGGCTCCAAAGAGGACTGAAGGCTTGTAAATATTTCACTGTAAATGGAACTGGGATGGACCCTGTAGCTACAGTCCAGCCACCTGAATGGTGGCGACATTTCTGTAGGCCATAATCGTGGACAAAATTATTTGTTGCTTTAAAGACATTGGCCAATGTATGAAAAGAAATGTAAAGATGTCAATGGAATATCGTGCCTTTGGTGAGCTATCTGATTGGGTAAAGGAGGGGGTTGATGAGGGCAGTTCCATTGACTCCACACATGAACTTCCAAAAGGAGTGTGCTCAAATGTCATTGATTAGATTTTTAGGAAAGGTGAAATTCAGGAACAGACCAGATGGATGGATATACAATCGCACTTTGTTAAAACACGAACAAACAGGATATTTGTGCTTGCAAACGATACACGGAAACACCACCACCTGGAGGTTGCCCTCCAAGCCACTCAGCACCCTGACTTGGAAATATATCGGCCGTTCCTGCACTGTCACTGGGGCAAAATCCTGGAACTCCCTCCCGAACAGCACAGTGGGTGCACCTGCACCACATGGACTGCAGCAGCTCAAGGCAGCTCACCATTACCTTTTCAGGGGCAGTGAGGAATGGACACGAAATGCTGGTAAAGCCAGCGACACCCGTCTCCTGTGAAAGAATAAATAGAGGAGATTTTTAAAAAGCAGGAATGTTCTGTAAAAGTTCAAACAAGTTACTGTTTCTTCCTTACCTCAAATATACTGTCCAATTTCGGGTCCTATGATTCAGAAAAGATATCAAAGCCTTGAAAAGAGATTCACTTCGATGATTCCAACATTTCCCTGTGTTGGAAAAGTCCTTCATGTTTATTTAATTGTACCGTTTAATTTATTTGATTACATTTGGTCCGTGAACTGCTAATCGGAATCTGCCTTTCAGCTGAAGAGCGCTCATCAGGACAATGTGCTCCCAGGTTTTGTATTATGGAAAGGAGGAACCAGACTCGTCGGCACCGAGTGAATCTTAGGATCTTGGTTTTGCAGGAAGTCGGTCCACTTGGGTTGGCCAGGGATTGTGTTCTGCCTGACAACTGTTAGCAATTATTTCCTGCCAGGTGTTTTTTTTAATGGACAGAACCTGCCAGAAGCCTAAGGAAGAGGAGCTGTTCTCTCCCACTCTTTGCTGCCAATTGCCTGCTCTCTCCGAGAGTGCAGAGAAGATCATTCAGAGCTGAAAAGAAATTAACTGGACGCCATCCGTCTGAGTCAAAGATCCTCATCCTGCTATTTTATGATTGTTTCTGTTTCTCTTCCCTTTCTGCCCACTGTGTGTGTGTGGAGTGCATGCGGTGCGGGGGGGCTGGGGGGGGGGGGGGTCGGCGGGGGGACTGAAACAGCCAGAAAGCTAACAGCCCCCATAAAATCTACCCGCTCAAGTAGAAGAACCATTCAGGAGATGTGGATCTTGGGGCTTTGAGAGCACAAACCCCAACCATTATTTCCATGGACTCAGACTAACGAAATGCAGAGACCAATCAGCTCCCAGACACAAGGAATCAGTGCGTTATTGATGATTTGATCACTGGGGTGAACTGAGTTTGTCTGTGTTTCCTGTACAGGAACAAGGTAATCAATGAAGCAAAGATCAGAGAGACAGCTGTCACAGTCAGGGTCACGATCAGGACCACCTCAGACTCCACACCTACAAACCAATGAGAAACCAATGGTTAGTGACGGAAACACTGAGGGGGAAATGGAAACCAGCAGTCGGCCAACTCCCCACCTGGAGACCAGTGCTTTGCAAATAAAAAAAATAGAAGTGCACAAGTCGATAAATTTTGTTGATGAGATAAATCTGGAAGACACGTTTTATAAACCAAAGCAAACTGAAAAGTCTTCGAAGCAAATCTGCAGTAATAGTAATATAATGAAGTTGTGAATGTTGATAACGATAACTGGAGTTTCTCTAATGATTTATCCAACATGGCTGGACCTGTCTCTGAAAACCTTTTTTTCGACTTGATCCAGATTGCTGAGATGCTCCTCCTCAGTCTTCCCCATAAGTAAGGTGTCAACCGCGTAGACTGCAACATGAGGAATGCCTTGGAACAGGTCGTCCATCATCCTCTGAAAGATTGCCGGACTGGAGGAAACGCCAAAAACCTAACAATTGTACTTCAACAACCATTTATGTGTATTGCTGGTCACGTCGTGCTTTGAATCTCCCTCTCGCAAGAGTTGTTCAAAGGCCTGGGTCATGTCCAATTTTGTAAACGTCCGGCCTCCCACAAGAGTTGGAAACAAATCCTCCACCCTCGGGAATGGATGGGCCAGTTGGAAAACTGGTTCAGGTTGAGCGTGCAGTCACCACATATGTGCACTGTACCATCATTTGGAAGGGCAGGAATGATTGGAGCTGCCCAATGAAAATACTGAATAGGCTCAAAGATTCAAAGCCTTTGTAGCCATCCCAACCCCTCCCCCGCTTTACTTTTCATGGCATGGGGCACTGTCCCGCTTGAAAAAGAGAGGAGTAGCCTGGGAATCTAGATACAACTTCACAGGAGTACCTAGCTCCTCCATGAACATGTCGGGATACTTCTTGACAATATCCTCGGTCACATCCGTGTGCTTGATCGCGACCCAGTTCAATGGAAATTTGCTGAGTCAGGCACATCTGAGCAAACTCAGCCCCTTCCCTTTGACCACAAGGAGGCGTGTCCTTGCCATTTGACTGCAGTATGCGATATAGACTTCCAACAACCCAAGTAACAGAATGGATTCACCGGTGGTATGTCCTCAGATTTATTTCTGCCAAACTAAGGGCTGGTGCTTGGTTAGAGTCCCAAGTCGGCTTGTAGGTCTCTTCACAAACTACGGATGTGCAGGCTCCTGTGTCCATCTCCATCTTGATATGCTTTCCATCCACCACCATTGTTATAACCCCAAGGTAAAATTTGATCCTTGATCCAATTGTATTTCTGTTGGTAGTCCACATCTAGTAAAAAATTTAAGTAACTCCTCCACAATCTTTTCAGCTGCAATATTGCAAACTAGAATGGCCTCTGGAAACCTAGTAGATACATCCATTATAGTCAAAAGATATTGATTCCCACTTTTTGTTTTAGGAAGCGGTCCTACGCAATCGATTAAGACCTTTGTAAAAGGTTCCTCAAATGCTGGAATGGGTATTAAGGGCGCTGGTTTTATAACCGCTAGTGGTTTCCCTATCACTTGACATGATTGACAAAAGTTGACTACACCTTTATGTAGTCCAAAAAGTAAAACTCACATCCACAGCTCGGCTCCATCCACAAAACTGACACCACTGAAACCATGTGATAAGACAAAAACCTTTCTTAAGGGGACACTCACATGACAGTGCAGTGAAAAAACTACGCAGACTCGGACAGAGGAAGCATCAAGTGTCTATTCCTGGAAAGAGAAATGCATTAACTTGCATTTAAACCCCTCAGAACCTTTAGCTGAAAGCTATTCATTCATTTCTCTTAGTGGGTTGTGATCTGAGGGGTTTTATCACTGGTCAATGCATTCACTGCATCTTGTAGATGGTCCACACGGCTGCCACTGTTCATCACTGGTGGGGGGTTTAAATGTTTGTGGAAGTGGGAACAATCGAACTAGCTGCTTGGTCCTCGATGGTGTCGAGCTTTTTGATTGCTTTGTTGCACCTGTGGCCAAATGGCATCCAGCAGTGGATGCTGGGAAATTTATCCAAGTAGTGGACAAACAAGCTGCAGTTTAAATAAATATTTATGAACAAGCTGCATCCTAGACGTCGCAATACACAGGAAAAAGGCCATCTCCAGGAACAATAGAACTATCCTGTCAATCAGGAAAAAGATAATGTTGTGGAGGAGAATGCTGAGCCCCAGGCTAATAGAATAGATGGCATTGAGGTACGTAGGGAAGAGGTGTTAGCAATTCTGGACAGGCTGAAAATAGATAAGTCCCCGGGACCTGATGGGATTTATCCTAGGATTCTATGGGAGGCCAGGGAAGAGATTGCTGGACCTTTGGCTTTGATTTTTATGTCATCATTGGCTACAGGAATAGTGCCAGAGGACTGGAGGACAGCAAATGTGGTCCCTTTGTTCAAAAAGGGGAGCAGAGACAACCCCGGCAACTATAGACCGGTGAGCCTCACGTCTGTAGTGGGTAAAGTCTTGGAGGGGATTATAAGGGACAAGATTTATAATCATCTAGATAGGAATGATATGATCAGGGATAGTCAGCATGGCTTGTGAAGGGTAGGTCATGCCTCACAAACCTTATTGAGTTCTTTGAGAAGGTGACTGAACAGGTAGACGAGGGTAGAGCAGTTGATGTGGTGTATATGGATTTCAGCAAAGCGTTTGATAAGGTTCCCCACGGTAGGCTATTGCAAAAAATACGGAGGCTGGGGATTAAGGGTGATTTAGAGATGTGGATCAGAAATTGGCTAGCTGAAAGAAGACAGAGGGTGGTGGTTGATGGGAAATGTTCAGAATGGAGTACAGTCACAAGTGGAGTACCACAAGGATCTGTTCTGGGGCCGTTGCTGTTTGTCATTTTTATCAATGACCTAGAGGAAGGCACAGAAGGGTGGGTGAGTAAATTTGCAGATGATACTAAAGTCGGTGGTGTTGTCGATAGTGTGGAAGGATGTAGCAGGTTACAGAGGGATATAGATAAGCTGCAGAGCTGGGCTGAGAGGTGGCAAATGGAGTTTAATGTAGAGAAGTGTGAGGTGATTCACTTTGGAAGGAATAACAGGAATGCGGAATATTTGGCTAATGGTAAAGTTCTTGAAAGTGTGGCTGAGCAGAGGGATCTAGGTGTCCATGTACATAGATCCCTGAAAGTTGCCACCCAGGTTGATAGGGTTGTGAAGAAGGCCTATGGAGTGTTGGCCTTTATTGGTAGAGGGATTGAGTTCCGGAGTCGGGAGGTCATGTTGCAGCTGTACAGAACTCTGGTCCGGCCGCATTTGGAGTATTGCGTACAGTTCTGGTCACCGCATTATAGGAAGGACGTGGAGGCTTTGGAGCGGGTGCAGAGGAGATTTACCAGGATGTTGCCTGGTATGGAGGGAAAATCTTATGAGGAAAGGCTGACGGACTTGAGGTTGTTTTCGTTGGAGAGAAGAAGGTTAAGAGGAGACTTAATAGAGGCATACAAAATGATCAGGGGGTTGGATAGGGTGGACAGTGAGAGCCTTCTCCCGCGGATGGATATGGCTGGCACGAGGGGACATAACTTTAAACTGAGGGGTAATAGATATAGGACAGAGGTCAGAGGTAGGTTCTTTACGCAAAGAGTAGTGAGGCCGTGGAATGCCCTACCTGCTACAGTAGTGAACTCGCCAACATTGAGGGCATTTAAAAGTTTATTGGATAAACATATGGATGATAATGGCATAGTGTAGGTTAGATGGCTTTTGTTTCGGTGCAACATCGTGGGCCGAAGGGCCTGGACTGCGCTGTATTGTTCTATGTTCTATGTTCTATGTTCTATGTAATCACATTTGTTTACCAGACACAGCTGCATCTAAGCTCCTTATTTGGGAGCGCCATTGCCCTCAACACATGCAGGCCTGGCCACCCGAAATCGATGTGGCAGTCTCTGATTGGACTTGATCAATCAGGGTGATCGAGTCCTGATCAATTGAGTGGCAATGACGCAGCGAGGGCATGAAATCCAAGAAGGTTGAAAGGTGCTGCACCACCTTAGAATCTCACTCTGCAGCAGCGTACAACAGCAGCAGATCTTGACCAGCCACCACGAGGAGGACCATCACACCAACAAACAGAAGGACGACCAGAGCCAGAGCAACAGGCCAGGCCAAGGGCGGAACATCGAGGGCGACTGAAGTCGGATACAGATCAAGGCTTTGGGTATTTGCTAGTCACTCTAAAGTTACTGTCCAGTATGAATTTTAGTATTCTGTAAAATAACTTGTGTTGGATGGTGTGATTGATTAACTGTAACATTGTGTGAGTGTAAATAAATACTATTTGATTAAAAAAAGCCGGCCACAATCATTTGTCCACAGCATACGGGTTAAAGACACACTTTGTGTTCGCAATACACTCATCCAGGCAAGCGGAGAGTATTCCATTACAATCCTGACTTGTAGATGGTAGGCAGGCTTTGGGGCGGGGTCAGCAGATGAGTTACACGCTGTCGGATTCCTGGCCTTTAACCTGCCCTGTAAGCTATGGTATTAATATGGCTAGTCCAGTTCAAGTTCTGATCAATGGTAACCCCCAGGATGTTGATTGTGGGGATTCAGCGATGGCAGTGCCATTGAACGCCAAGGGGCGGTGGTTAGATTATCTCTTGTAGGAGATGGTCATTGCCTGGCACTTATGTGGCACAAATGTAACTTGCCACTTGTCAGCCCCGAGCCTGGATATTGTCCAGGTCTTGCTGCATTTGGACATGGACTGATTCATTATCTGAGGAGTCGCGAATGGTGCTGAACATTGTGCAGTCATCAGTGAACATCCCCACTTCTGACCTTATGATCGAAGGCAGGTCATTGATGAAGCAGCTGGAGGTGGCTGGGCCTAGGACACGACCCTGAGGAACTCCTGCAGTGATGCCCTGGAGCTGAGATGATTGACCTCCAACCACCATAACCATCTTCCTTTGTGCCAGGTATGATTCCAACCAGCGGAGAATTTTCCCCCTGATTCCCATTGACTCCAGTTTAACTTGGGCTCCTTGATGCCACACTCGGTCAAACGCTGCCTTGATGTCAAGGGCAGTCACTCTCACCTCACCTCTGGCATTCAGCTCTTTGTTCATGTTTCAGCCAAGACTTTAATAAGGTTATCAGCTGAGTGACCTTGGTGGAACCCAAACTGAGCGACAATGAGCAGGTTATTGCTGAGTAAGTGCCGCTTGATAGCACTGTCGAGGACTCCTTCCACCACTTTGCTGATAATGGAGAGCACATTGATAAGGCGGTAATTGGCTGGCTTGGATTTGTCCTGTTTCCTGTGTACAGGATGTGCCTGAGCAACTTTCCACATTGCCGGGTAGATGCCAGTATAGTAGCTGTCCTGGAACAGCTTGGCTAGGTGTGCGGCAAGTTCTGGAGCACGAGTCTTCAGTACTATAGCTGCAATACTGTCAGGGCCCATAGCTTTTGCAGTATCCAGTGACTTCACCAGTTTCTTGATATCATCTGGAGTGTATCGCATTGGTTGAAGACTGACATCTGTGATACTAAACATCCAAGGAGACTGAGGTGGATCATCCATCTGGGTGAAGATTGTTGCAAATGCCTCAGCCTTGTTCTTTGCATGTATGTGCTGGGCTCCTCGATTATTGAGGATAATAATAATCTTTATTGTCACAAGTGGGCTTACACGAACACTACAATGAAGTTACTGTGTAAAGCCCCTAGTCGCCACATTCCAGCACCTGTTCGTGTACACAGAAGGAGAATTCAGAATGTCCAAATTACCTAACAGCACATCTTTTGGGACTTGTGGGCGGAAACTGCAGCACCCGGAGGAAACCCACGCAGACACGGGGAGAACGTGCAAACTCCGCACAGACCGAAGCCGGAATCGAACCTGGAACCCTGGAACTGTTGAGCCACAGTGCTAACTACTGTGCTACCATGCCGCCCTGATGGGAATATTTGTGAAGCCTCCTCCTCCTGTGAGTTGTTTAATTATCGATCATCATTCACGGCTGGGTGTGGCAGCACTGCACAAACATAGAACATTACAGCACAAAACAGGCCCTTCGGCCCTCGATGTCGTGCTGAGCATTGTCCAAAACCAAGATCAAGCTATCCCACTCCCTGTCATTCTGGTGTGCTCCATGTGCCTATCCAATAATCGCTTGAAAGTTCCTAAAGTGTCCGACTCCACTATCACAGCAATCCATTCCACACCGTAACCACTCTCGGAGTAAAGAACCTACCTCGGACATCCCTCCTATATCTCCCACCCTGAATCTTATAGTTATGCCCCCTTGTAATGGCTACATCCACCCGAGGAAATAGTCTCTGAATTTCCACTCTATCTATCCCCCTCATTATCTTATAAACCTCTATTAAGTCGCCTCTCATCCTCCTCCGCTCCAAGGAGAAAAGCCCTAGCTCCCTCAACCTTTCCTCATAAGACCTAGGGTGTCTTGCTCAGGTACACTTTCTAGATGCAGTGACCGCAATGCACTGGTGCAAATTTTGCCCGCAACAGCCAATCTGCAGCTCCACTCTACCGCCCTCTGCTGGATGCTTGCCTTCACTTGAAAACCTAGGGTGTCTTACTCAGGTACACTTTCTGGATGCAGTGACCACTGTGCACTGATGCAAATCTTCCCCGCAACAGCCAATCAGCAGCTCCGCTCTACTGCCCTCTGCTTGATGCTTGCCTTCACTTGAACACCTAAGGTGTCTTGCTAAGGTACACTTTCTGGAAGCAGTGACCGCAATTCACTGATGCAAATTTTTCCCGCAACAGCCAATCAGCAGCTCTGTGCCACTGCTCTCTGCTGGATGCTTGCCTTCATTTGAACGCCTAGGATGTCTTGCTCAGGTACACCTACTGGATGCAGTGACCGCAATGCACTATCACCCAGCGCCATGTCGCGTTGGGGCCAGCGTGTTGAAGGAGGCCACTGCGCATGCACGTGTTGGCGCCAGCCCCACTGCGCATGTCCACATTGGCACCTGCGCAACTGAGCATGTGCGGATCCCGCGGTGACTAGTTCGCACTGGGATCTGCAGCTGGAGCGGCACGAACCACTCCAGCTAACCCCCTGTAGGAGCCAGAATTAGACGCGGGAGCGGCCTGTTCACGCCGTCGTAAAACACGATGCGTTTACAACGGTGTGGACACTCTGCCGCGGAATTGGAAAATCCCGCCCAAAGTCTCTCATGATTAATGTATTGCCTTTTCCCACGCATTTATTATCTACTGATTTATTCCCAAATTCCAATCTCTCAACTCCTTTGAATCTCAATTTCCGCTAAATCCACTAAGTAAGCCTGAAGTATTCAAGATGGCTGCAGGTTGAATGCCAAGAGAATCAACAAACCATCTTCAAAACTCCAGAACTCTGAATTGGAGACGCAAAGATCTAGATAATAATAATATAATAATGTAAGTTTAGAATTTCACACTCACCATTGCGAGTCACCTGGGAAAGCACCTTTTTGAAATTTGCGTCAATCGTCTTCATTTCATTGAACATCTGTGAAACTAAAATGGAAACAAGATTTGTTCCAGAACATTAGTCAAGATTAGATTTGCCTCCCCTGTCCCTCATGGAGCATAATCGTACGATTCACATTTGTATCCACCACCCCCACGCTCAATTTCCCTTCACCAGAATCTGCTGGGATTGGTACAAGTCACCACCTTCCTGATTGACCACATTGGAAAATAATAATCTTTATTAGTGTCACAAGTAGGCTTACATTAACACTGCAGTGATGTTACTGTGAAAATCCCCTAGTTGACACACTCCGGCGCCTGTTCGGGTACACAGATGGAGAATTCAGAATGTCCAATTCACCAAACAAGCACGTCTTTCAGGATTTGTGGGAGGAAACCGGAGCACCCGGAGGAACCCCACGCAGACACGGGGAGAACATGCAGACTCCACACAGACAGTGACCTAAGCCGGGAATCGAACCCAGGTCCCTGGCGCTGGGAAGCAACAGTGATAACCACTGTGTTATCGTGCCGCCACACAGCAAGGCACAAGCCTGGGAAAAGCACCCAATTTCCCAAACTTCCACTTCAACATTTAGGAGAGAAAATCTGTTGCTGAAGGGGTTTGGCTAATGGATGTTACATAAGGGTTGAAGAAGGGTTGAAGTGTTGACCTGCAGACAAGAGGTGGGTCCACTTTCAATCTTGATTTCTACAGAATCACAGGATCGCACAGTGCAGGAGGCCCTTCGGCCCATCGAATCTGCACCAACACGCAAAAAACACCTGACCCACCGACCTAATCCCATTTGCCAGCACTTGGTCCATAGCCTTGAATGTTGTGATGCGCCAAGTGCTCACCCAGGTACTTTTTAAAGGATGTGAGGCAACCCGCCTCTACCACCCGCCCAGGCAGTGCATTTTACCTTCTGGGTAAAAACGTTTTCCCTCGGGGCAGCACTGAGGCACAGTGGTTAGCACTGATGCCTCACAGCACTGAGGACCTGGGTTCGAATCCCGGCTCTGGGTCACTGTCAGTGTGGAGTTTGCACATCCTCACTAAACCCCTCATCTCAAACTTGTGCCCCTTCCCAAAGTCACCACCATGATGGATGCCAGTCTTCAATTCGCTCCATGTAATATTAGGAAACAGCTGAATGCAGACAATATAGCAAAGGAAACAGGCATTGACAATATAGCAAGTGTATAGCTGAAGACTTGTTCTCCAGAACTTGCAATGCATCTAGCCAAGCTCTTTCAGTGCAGCTAAAACACTGGCATATGGCATATATGCGTCAATGTTCTGTTCTAAAGAGCTAAATCTCCATGTGTCTGCGTGGGTTTCCTCCGGGTGCCCCATTTCCTCCCACAAGTCCCAAACGCATGCTTTTTAGGTGAATTGAACATTCTGAATTCTCCCTCAGTGTATCCGAACAGTGTTAATGTAAGCCTACTTGTGGCAATAATAAAGATTATTATTATTAGAAATGAATCCAATTCGGTCAAGTGCCACCTTGCAGATCATCAGCAAAATGATGGAAAGTGTCAACAACAGTGCTATCAAACATCATTTGTTCACTAATAACCTGACCACTTCAGCTCAAGCTTCATCAGGAACACTCAGCTCCAGATGATGACCTTAGTCCCGATGGACACATATTAAAAGAAAAAAATCACCAGATGTGGGCATCGCAGGCTGGGCCAGCATTTATTGCTGATCCCTAATTGCCTTTAAACTGAGGCCCTTGCCCATGAATTGACACCAATCCAGAAGGCACCTAAGAGTCAACCAGATTGCTGTGGGTCTGGAGTCACATGTAGGCCAGACCGGGTAAGGACGGCAGATTTCCTTCCCTAAAGGACATGGGTGAACCAGGTGGGATTTTACGACAATCGAGAAGAAATGGTTTCATGATCTTCATTGGACTTTTAACACTTGATTTTTACTGAATTCAAATTTCACCACCTGTGGTGGTGGGATTTGAACTGGGGTCCCCAGAGCCTTACCCTGGGTCTGGATTACTACCTCGGTGACATAATGCTGAATTCCAGAACTGAGGGGAGAGTATCTGATTTTGACTTCAAGACAGAGTGTGGCACCGAGTCCTCTGAAACAAATAACTTTTCCAGTCGCTGGAGTCAAATCTAGAGATCCAGAATATTGCTGCTGGAGGTCTTCAGCGTATTGTTAAGGCCCAACTATCTCCAGTTGCTTCAATAATTACTGCTTTCATCATAAGATCAGAAGTGGGAATGTTCGTTGATGATGGCATGGTGTTGTGGACAGGAAGGAGTTTAATTTAAAAAGAGCCTTGATGTCTCCCCTCGCCACCCATCCGTAAACAGAAAAGTGCTTTTGGTTTTTAATTTCCCCATCAATAGTAATGGCTTATTTTCCCAACTCCCTCAGTTTTGGTGCAATGTTATTATATTAATAAGGAACAGCAAACTTGAGAGAGGGTTAGGTTATTTCACACACACTCATTAGGTTATATTCACATCATAAAAAAGAAACAAGGAAAGAAAGAGGTAGAGGGCAAAGACCACAGCCGGAAGTAAGTATTGTGTTTTGCGTGATTCCAGAGACCAGAATCCTAATGGTGCATTCCTTCAGAGAGGTGGAAGCTGTTGCTGGGCGACCCACTTTTCCAAGAGTGATGACTTCTACGATGGGAGAATATTTAAAGAGAGATGTTAAGAGCTTAGGCGTTGTGGCCATATGAGACCACCTGGAGTATGTTCTGTGCTGACAAAATAACTGTGAAGGAGCAAAGGAAACTCAGCCATTCAGTAAAGCCCAGAAAAGTCTTTGGGATGCAAACATTAGTCTGGCATCTGAAGTTTCAAATTCCAGAGCAGAATGGAAGTGAGATAATGGGTGGTATGCCTCACAAAGGTTTGCCTTGGGTGTAATGCTACTGTATTTTTCATATTGAAACATACAAAAGGGGGACGGGGGGTTGTGCCTGGAGAGTGTTTATTTGTATGTCTAACCAAATAGGAAGTATTTTGGGGGAATGGTTTGTTAGGTTAATTTTCACTGTGGTAATATAATCTTTTGTGTTGAAGTTTTCTTTCCTTAAATTTTTCAATTTAATATATAAAATTCCCCAAAATGTTACTGCAATGTGTAGCTTTTAAATTCAATAAACAGATCTTCTTGGGATAAAAACACAAATTTAAGTGGGCCAAGTTTCCCATCGGGATTTGGCTTGTATGGCAATTAACAACTGCCAGATCATAACACATCTTCCCTAAGATTAACTCCCCTGAGATAGACATTGTCATGTGAGAGTACCTTTAAGAAATGGGTACCTAAGAAATGTACCTTTAAGGAATGGGTGTTTATCAGTGATGTGAGAGTGTGGGTGAAGCTGGGCAGTCTGTCAGCTTTTTACTTTCATTTTAGGCTGTTTGCTGCAGGGTGTGTTTTAGGTTCGTTTTCAGTGTTGGAGCTGAAGCCAGACCAAGCAGGTGTACTGCTGTTCTCTCTGACATTAAAAGGCTATCTCTTGATCATTTGGTGAATTCAGAATTATAAATGTTTTCAGTAGTAACTTTAACCTGATGTGCTTCTGTTAAAGGTATTTTTTTAAAGTCGTATGGATGTTAAAAGGGAAGCTTAAAGGATTACTTAGTGTTGTAGTCTTTGGGGGTTGTATTTGAATTAATGGTTGCTAAGATGTTCACTGTATGTTTTAAAAAGGTGAACTTGAGTTCATAGAATAAACATTGTTTTGTTTTAAAACATACTTTTCCATTTCTGCTGTACCACACCTGTAGAGTGGGCCATGTGCTCCCATGCCACAATCTATTAAATATTGTGGGTCAGGTTTACTCCATGATACACTTTGGGGTTCTCTAAACCCAGACCCATAACAATTTTGGGCTCGTCTGGGTTAAATGTCTATCGATTAGATTGGCTTAACAAACTTAAAGACAGTGAAGGGGTGAGCATACTGTGGTTGCTTTTCAGGTGTGGTTTTTAGTTTAAGTGGGGAGTGTGTTGTGGACAATGGCTGTTTCAGAGGCTGAGAAGTTTTTGGGGGTGGACACGGTAACACGCAATACCTTACGAACAGAAACTAAAAGCAGACTGTTAGATTTGGCAAAAGCATTGCAGTTAACATTGCCTGGCAAAATGCGAAAAGATGAGGTACTTACCGTGGTAGCTGAGCATTTAAATGTACCTGAGATACATTCTAACACAATAGAAATGGAAAAGCTCCAGTTGCAGATTAAGCAATTTGAACATGAAAAAGAATTAAAGCAGCTTGAATATGCAATGAGAGAAAAAGAAAAGGAGAGAGAAGAAAGAAACAAAGAAAGAGATAGAGATAGAGAGGAAAAAGAAAAGGAGAGAGAAGAAAAAAACAAAGAAAGAGATAGAGAGGAAAGGGAAAAAGAGAGAGAGTTTGAACTTTATAAAATGGCCACGAAACATGAAAATCAGTTAAAATTGGCAGGCGCAAAGGGAAACCTACAGTTGGATGAGATTGATGAGGATAGTGAGACAGAGTGTCATAGTCGAGGACGTGGTGGGGATCTATTTAAATATGTCCAAGCTATGCCACGGTTTGACGAGAAGGACGTAGAAGCCTTTTTCATTTCATTTGAGAAGATAGCTAAACAAATGAAATGGCCACAGGTCATGTGGGTATTACTGATTTAAACAAAGCTGGTAGGTAGAGCTAGTGAAGTGTTTGCATCACTACCGGAGGAGGTATCTCGAACGTATGAGGAGGTGAAAAAAATCCATCTTAGGTGCATATGAGCTAGTGCCTGACGTTTACAGACAACGGGTTAGAAATTTAAGGAAAGAATTTGGTCAAACATACATGGAGTTTGAAAGGCTCAAACAGAGTAATTTTGATAGGTGGATAAGGGCTTCGAAAATAGACCAAACGTATGAAGCTCTCAGAGAAATTATACTTTTGGAGGAATTAAAAAATTCAATTCCTGATGTCGTGAGAACTCATGTGGAAGAGCCGAGGGTTAAAACTGCGACATTAGCAGCAGAAATGGCAGATGATTATGAATTAGTTCAGAAATGAAAGCTTGGTTTCCGACATCAGTTTCAGCCGATGAGGGATAGAAACTGGGGACATGAGAAATACTCAAGTAGTAAAGGTAAAGGTGATTTGATGGGAGGTAATAAGGAGAGTGTACCCCAGATTGAAAAGGAAATCCAGGAGGGTGGAAGAGAAATGAAAGGTTTCAAATGTTTTCACTGTCATAAACTAGGCCATGTAAAGTTACAGTGTTGGTGGTTGAAGAATAGCACTGGGAAGGCTGATGTGGTAAAACAGGATAAGACAGTGGGGTTTGTTAGAGAGTTAAAGGAAAGCCCAAGGGAAGTGAAGGATGTATAAGCGGTTGTCCAGCCTGTTCATGAAGTAATTGATAAGAAGGTGCCAGATGTCTTTAAATAATTTACTTGTGTGGGTAAAGTTTACTCATGTGTATCAGGAGGAGCAGCTACATAAGTCACCATTTTAAGAGATACATGAGCTAGTCAATCTTTAATGGGGAATTATTTAATTTGGGAAGAATGTTGCCAGAAAAGGTGGTAATATGTAGAATTCAGGGTGAGAGGAGTAGCGTTCCATTATATAAGGTAAGGTTGGAAAGTCCAGTGAAGAGTGGTGAAGTGGTAGTAGGAGTAATAGAGAAACTATCTTGTCCAGGAATACAGTTTATCTTGGGTAATGATATAGCTGGATCGCAGGTGGGAGTGATGCCTACTGTGGTTGATAAGCCAGTGGAAAATCCGACAACTGAAGTGTTGAAGGACGAATATCCTGGAATTTTTCAGGATTGTGTAGTAAAAATGGCGCAAAGTCACAGGTTAAGACAAGAGGAGAAATCAAAGAGTGAAGATGACGTTGAAGTGCAATTATCAGAAACGAGTTTTGATCAAATAGTTGAAAAAGAACAAGAACAGGTGGAGGCTGAGGCGGATTTTTTAGTTCAGGAAAATTGGAGGAGTTACAACAAAAAGATATAGAAATAATACGGATGTATCAGACAGCAGATACGGAAGAAGAATCTGAGAGTATACCAGAGTATTATTACCGTAAAAATGGTGTCTTGATGAGAAAATGGAGACCTGTACATATGCAGGCGGATGAAAAGTGGGCAGAAGTTCATCAAGTAGTATTGCCGGTAGGGTATAGAAAGGAGGTGTTGCGAGTGGCACATGAGGTAACAGTCGGAGGTCATTTCTGGATAAGGAAAGCTCAAGCTAAAATCCAGAAACATGTTTATTGGCCTGGACTACATAAAGATGTTGATAAATTTTGTCATAATGTCACATATGTCAAGTGATAGGCAAACCTCAATCAGTGATAAAACCAGCACCCTTAATACCCATTCTAGCATTTGAGGAACCTTTTAGAAGGGTCCAAATTGATTGTGTAGGACTGCTTCATAAAACAAAAAGTGGGAATCAATATCTTTTGACTATAATGGATGTGTCTACTTGGTTACCAGAGGCCATTCCAGTACGTAATATTACAGCTAAAAAGATTGTGGAGGAGTTACTTGAATTCTTTACTAGATATGGACTACCCACAGAAATTCAATCGGACCAAGGATCAAATTTTACCTCAAGGTTATTCAAAGAAGTTATGGATAGTTTAGGAATAAAACAATTTAAATCAACTGTGTACCATCCAGAATCGCAGGGAGTGTTAGAAAGGTGGCATCAGACATTAAAGACAATGTTGAGGGCTTATTATCAAGATTATCCAGAGGATTGGGATAAAAGAATTCCATTCGTACTGTTTGCAATTAGGATTGCATCCAATGAGTCAACCAAATTTAGTCCTTTTGAACTATTTTTTCATCATGAGGTAAGAGGACCACTTAAATTGATTAAAGAAAAATTGGTGGGTGAGAAATTGGAAATTACACTATTGGATTACGTGTCAAATTTTAGGGAACGATTAAATAGAGCAGGTGAATTGAAAGTTTGAAACATTTGAAAGTTGCACAAAATGTGATGAAACGGGTAGCGGACAAGAAATCTAAAGTTCGTTGTTTTGCCAGTGGAGATAAAGTTTTAGTGTTGTGACCACTGGTAGCCTTTTAAAGCTAGGTTTTGTGGACCATATCAGATTGAAAGGAAATTAAGTGAGGTGAATTATGTGGTAAAAACACCAGATAGAAGGAAGACTCACCGAGTGTGTCATGTGAATATGCTTAAAAGATACTTTCAAAGGGAAGGAGAGAAAAAGGAGGTTTTAATGATTCTAACTCAAAGTGACAAACCAAATCCAGATGACTGTCAACATAACAACATAAGAACATAAGAACTAGGAGCAGGAGTAGGCCATCTGGCCCCTCGAGCCTGCTCCACCATTCAATGAGATCATGGCTGATCTTTTGCGGACTCAGCTCTGCTTTCCGGCCCGAACACCATAACCCTTAATCCCTTTATTCTTCAAAAAACTATCTATCTTTATCTTAAAAACATTTAATGAAGGAGCCTCTACTGCTTCCCGGGGCAAGGAATTCCATAGATTCACAACACTTTGGGTGAAGAAGTTCCTCCTAAACTCAGTCCTACATCTACTTCTCCTTATTTTGAGGCTATGCCCCCTAGTTCTGCTTTCACCCACAGTGGAAACAACCTGCCCGCATCTATCCTATCTATTCCTTCATAGTTTTATATGTTTCTATAAGATCCCCCCTCAGCCTTCTAAATTCCAACGAGTACAGTCCCAGTCTACTCAACCCCAAATTAAATTGGAAAATGAGGATGTTCTTAAAATTTAGGATGAATTGTTAAGTTACCTTCCAGAGGAAAAATGAACTGACCTGAAAGAGTTATTGATATCACATGGGCAAGTTGGTAGAGATAAATTGGGAAGTACTAAAATGGCTGTACATGATGTTTAGCTCACTGGGCTAAATCGCTGACTTTTAAAGCAGACCAGCAGCACAGTTCAATTCCTGTAACAGGCGCCGGAATGTGGCGACTAGGGGCTTTTCACAGTAACTTCATTGAAGCCACTCGTGACAATAAGCAATTTTCATTTCATCTAGATGTGGGAAATGCTGTTCTTATCAAACAACATGCATATAGACTTAATCCTTTAAAATTGGCACAGGTTAACAAAGAGATTGAGAGTATGCTTAAAAATGGCACAATTGAAGTGGGTTGCAGCCAATGGAGCTCATCCATAGTGATGGTACCTAAACAGGACTGTATCCAACGGTTGTGTGTGGACTATAGAAATGTAAATGCCGTTACAAGAATGGACTCTTATCCTATCCCACGTTTGGAGGATTGCATTGAGAAAGTGGGACAATCCGCTTTTCAACGGTTAACTAATACAGATGTTTCAAGATTACCCAATTGTGCGGTATATATCGACGATCAGGTAGTTTTGAACCAGACATGGAAAGAACATTTACAACATCTGATGGAGATATTCGATCGACTTCAGCTGGCGGGTTTGGTGATAAACTTCGCCAAAAGTGAATTTGGAGAAGCCCGAATCACTTTCCTTGAGGAGTTTCAATACCCTCAAGACGAAGGGAAATAATGAGATTTCTTGGCATGAGTGGATTTGATCGAAGATTTGTGCCAAGTTTTGTGGCGTGATTGCTTCACTGATGGACTTATAAAAGAAACATCAAAAATTTCAATGGACAGCGTAGTTTCAACAGGCATTTGACTGCCTGAACGCTGTGATAACCAATGCTCATGCTTTGGAGAATTGCAAGGGACTCTGTGATCAGATTGAACTAAAGTATCTGAGTTTAAAGAGAAATGCCGAGGCGTAGAGGAATGCATGAATCGTGCAGAGACTTTCTTGTTCAAAGAGACTGTCAATCAGGAAGGATTTCGGTTGGAGGAAGAAGAACAAAGAAAAATTGACTATATTATTATACCTGTTTGTGTGTCTTGTTTTTTTTGAACCGGTAAAGTGTTTTTACAGTGTGCATTTCTTAATTGATGGTGCAAAGGTGAACAATGACACCATCTTGAAGTTGATGGTCTATTTTTTTTCTTGGGGTAGGTGTCATTTCATAGAATTTATCATAGAATTTACAGTGCAGAAGGAGGCCATTCGGCCCATTGAGTCTGCACCAACTCTTGGAAAGAGCACCCCACCCAAGGTCAACGCCTCCACACCCTATCCCCATAACCCAGTAACTCCACCCAACACTAAGGGCAATTTTGGACACTACGGGCAATTTATCATGGCCAATCCACCTAACCTGCACATCTTTGGACAGTGGGAGGAAACCGGAGCACCCGGAGGAAACCCACGCAGACACGGGGAGGATGTGCAGACTCCGCACAGACAGTGACCCAAGCCGGAATCGAACCTGGGACCCTGGAGCTGTGAAGCAATTGTGCTATCCACAATGCTACCGTGCTGCCATTTGAGAGTACCTTTAAGAAATGGATGTTTAAGCAATGTACCTTTCAGAAATAGAGCTGATCATATTACTGAAGTGATGTCAGAGGGTGGGGGGAGCTGAGCCCACTTCTGCTTTTTTGAGTTTCAGTTTGAAAACGCAGCTGGGAGTGTCTGTGTGATTTGCTGTGAGCTGCAGGAAGAAACACTGAACTGGTCTGTTGATGTCTGCAATCCAAAGATTATAAATATATTGAATGTAAGCTATAGTGCTCCAATTTTTGAAGGTTTGAAGTCTTTTGGATGTTTAAAGGAACAATTTGAAGGATCATTTAGTGTTGTAGTCTTTTGGGGTTATCTTTGAAGTAATGGGTGTTAAGGTATTCAATGTTTGTTTTAAAAGGGTCAACTTGAATTCATAGAATAAACATTGTTATGTTTTAAAAACCACTTGTTCATTTCTGCTGTATCACACCTGGAGAGTACACCGTATGCTTCCCACACCACAATCTATTAAAAGTTGTTGGTCGGTTGAACTCCATGAAACACTTTGGGGTTCTGTAAACCCGGACCCATAATACTACTGTGAAAAGCCCCTAGTCGCCACATTCCGGCGTCTGGTCGGGTACACAGAGGGAGAATTCAGAATGTCCAATTCACCTAATACCATGTCTTTTGGGACTTGAGGGAGGAAACAGGAGCACCCGGAGGTAACCCACGCAGACATGGGGAGAACGTGCAAACTCCACACAGACAGTGAACTAAGCTGTAATCGAACCTGTGGCCCTGGTGTTGTGAAGCAACAGTGCTAACCACTGGCACCCTGCCGCCCAAAAAATTATTTTAAATTATTTTAAAATCATGCACTGCTGTGGCTTCCCAAATCTCTCAGTCCCCCATCAAACTTGTGTTATGGTTAACTCAGAAGGTTGATTTGTTTCACATTTAAAAAAATGTGTGGAAGGAATGTTCACAACTCTTTCTCCACGATGTGCACGGACACACACGATTTAAGAAGAGAGGGAAAGGGAAAATAGGGAATTATAGATCTGTTAGATGAGTAGTAGGAAAAATGCTAGAATCTATTATAAAGGATGTTATAAATGGACATTTGGATAATAATGATCTAATTAATCAGAAGGTGATTGTTATAATGTTTCCAAGTTTGAAGATGGCACAAAGCGAGGTTGGAATGTGTATTGTGAGGAAATGGAAAGCAGGATCAAGAGAATTTATATAATAAGCCAACAGTATTCGCAAAACCACATCAAACTATCACTTTTTCTTTTTCCAAATAAGTTCTCCCTATTGTTAAATACACAGTAAAAAATTAAATCTTATCTGAACACATTACTCATTCTCTAACCACACAAATAGACTGTGTGTTACAACTTTACATATTTGCAAATGTTATCAGAATATCATCACTAAAAATAAAGTACAATATCAACACATCCCATCGTGGCTTTGGGACCAATAATCATTCCATATAAAATATGGCGTGTTAACAACATCAATATTATTTGTGATGTTCTATGCAGTTAAATCAAGAAAACACACTAAACTACCACTATTCCCCCTCTATTAAAACATTCACACAGTTTAGAAATGCTGATCAAGTTCTTGAACGGCACACATACCCCCATTATCATACCTACATAACAGTCCTTAACAATTTACATGACATTTCTTCCTTAATAACTATTACAGCTCTTCAATGCAATATTGTTTGCTGCATTGGTAACAATTTTCTCGCAGCGGCATCAAGCTACAAAAATTCTTAAACTATTGTCATTCATCATGTTGGGGTTCCTTGTCAGTCGCTGCTGGCTGCCGAGACCCTTAATAACTCCACCGCATAGTACATACCCCGTGGAGACCGCAGATCGTCCATTAACGGATGTCCAGTTAGAGATGTCTGACCGGAGGTTTCATTGCTCAGTAATAATTTGATATTTTGATTTGTTTTTAACCCGTAAAGTTTTCCTCTGGGCTCTGTCATTTAATTCCCTCAAATATGTAGGCAATTGTATCATTAGTTTTCCCCCAATACTGTTTAAAACATTCTTCTCTGGAGTGTAGTTCTCTTTCTTCGTCCGAACAAGCATGCCTGTATTATTTTTTCCATCTTAAAAATCAAATGAACAGGTCAAGGATGGAGAGGGCCCTTTTCTTTAATTTGTACTTTCTATCTTCGTTTGGATACTCCAGAAGTGCCCTCTCCAGGACTTCCGGATTTCTATTGCCACAATGTCTTTCCTTTTTCTTTTTGAACTGGTTTATTTTCCTTATCATTGATGTACATCATCCAATTAAGGCCTGTTAAGCCTCCTCCTTCTGTCATTGCACCCCTGATTGAGATTCAAAGAATCTCAAACTCCTCCTCTATTGCTTGCTCAGTGATCCAATCTGGTCGAAACCTTACCCTGATACCTTCCGGGAATTGCCACTGCATTTACTTGCATTACTTTATTTTGATTACGACCGGATTTTTATGAAGGTAAGTTCCGATTATGACATTGTAACTTTATCATCTGTCCAATCAATGCTGCGAATGGGTTTTAATTCACTGTCTTCCCACCAATTGGGTCATGTGTTTTAATTGTGATACAATTTATTTTGCTCCAGACACCATAGAACATAGAACATTACAGTGCAGTACAGACCCTTCGGACCTCGATGTTGCGTCGACCTGTGAAACCACTCTAAAGCCCATCTACACCATTCCCTTATCGTCCATATGTCTATCCAATGACCATTTCAATGCCCTTAGTATTGGTGAGTCCACTACTGTTGCAGGCAGGGCATTCCACGCCCTTACTACTCTCTGAGTAAAGAACCTACCTCTGACATCTGTCCTATATCTATCTCCCCTCAATTTAAAGCTATGTCCCCTCGTGCTAGACATCACCATCCGAGGTAGAAGACTCTCACTGTCCACCTTATCCAATCCTCTGATCATCTTGTATGCCTCAATGAAGTCACCTCTCAACCTTCTTCTCTCTAACGAAAACAGCCTCAAGTCCCTCAGCCTTTCCTCATAAGATCTTCCCTCTATACCAGGCAACATTCTGGTAAATCTCCTCTGCACCCTTTCCAATGCTTCCACATCCTTCCTATAATGCGGCAACCAGAATTGCACGCAATACTCCAAATGCGGCCGCACCAGAGTTTTGTACAGCTCCAAAATGACCTCATGGCTCTGAAACTCAATCCCTCTACCAATAAAAGCTAACACACCGTACGCGTTCTTAACAACCCCCTCAACGTGGGTGACAACTTTCAGGGATCTATGTACATGGACACCGAGATCTCTCTGCTCATCCACACTGCCAAGAATCTTACCATTAGCCCAGTACTCTGTCTTCCTGTTATTCCTTCCAAAATGAATCACCTCATACTTTTCTGCAATAAACTCCATTTTCCACCTCTCAGCCCAGCGCTGCAGCTTATCTATGTCCCTCTATAAATTGTAACATCCGTCCGCACTGTCCACAACTCCACCGACTTTAGTGTCATCTGCAAATTTACTCACCCATCCTTCTACGCCCTCCTCCAGGTCATTTATAAAAATGACAAACAGCAGTGGCCCCAACACAGATCCTTGTGGTACACCACTAGTAACTGGACTCCAGTCTGAACATTTCCCATCAACCACCACCCTTTGTCTTCTTCCAGAGAGCCAATTTCTGATCCAAAGTGCTAAATCTCCCTGAATCCCATGCCTCCGTATTTTCTGCAGTAGCCTACCATGGGGAACCTTATCAAACGCTTTACTGAAATCCATATACATCACATCAACTGCTTTACCCTCATCCACCTGTTTGGTCACCTTCTCAAAGAACTCAATAAGGTTTGTGAGGCACGACCTACCCTTCACAAAACCGTGTTGACTATGTCTAATCAAATTATTCCTTTCCAGATGATTATACATCCTATCTCTTATAAACCTTTCCAAGATTTTGCCCACAACAGAAGTAAGGCTCACTGGTCCATAGTTACCAGGGTTGTCTCTACTCCCCTTCTTGAACAAGGGGACAACATGCTTCTCTAATTCATCTATATGTTTACACAGATTCTGAACGATCTTGTCTTTAAATTTTACAGTTTCACTGATTATTTTCCCTGCAGTTTTAGTTGGTAGTTTCACCCAAACTTCCTCTGTATATCAATTGGTTTTAATATCTTAATTTTTCCTGTATGTAATTTTATTAAATCTTTCCCTGCCATCAGATTCTCATTTCCTGATACTGCAAGTAATTCTGTTAATCTAACTTCTGGTCTTATATCTTTATTCTCCAAAGCTCCTTCTTCAATGTATTTAACATTCTGCACATCATTTTTTTTCTTTTTGCTTGTGACATTCTTGTGATCATCTGGCACTAGGATCTTACGGAGATGTGCAGTGTCAATTTCAACGCATCAGTTTCAAAGTAATTTCCTGCACACAGCTGACTGCTGCCGAGTTAAAACTTCTTTATCTGTTTATTCTGAGATCAATTTAGTTCTGTGCATACTGATTTACGACCTCATAATACTGATCACATTTCTACCTGCTAATTGATGTGAAACTCGGTTTTGCAAAATACAACATTTTAAAAATACAAACACCAAAGGAAATTCACAAATCCTTATTAGACATACACACACTCATTCATCCACTCAGATCTTGGATCTCTACTCTGTAGGGTTTCACAAATCCTTAATAAACACACGCTCATTTATCCTCTGAGATCTTGTCGGGTTTTAGTTACTCTTAACAAAAATTGAGACTCCTCCATTCTGATAAAGTTTCACTTATGCAGGAGTTTTTTTTGCCTCTGTTAATTTTTTCCACTCTTGTTTCATTGCTTCAACTCTCTTGACCGTGTTTCAGAGCAAGAGGATTATTCTAATTGCCATTTTTCGGATTTCTAACTTTCTGTTCCTGGTTGTCCCTTTCAGGTGCACTCTGAAATTAAGGATAAGTACCCTTTCTGGGCCCTATCCAAGAATACTGAGGCGCTATCTTCCTGTTTTAGTTAAGGGTCGATTGGTTATTGGTCTCACAAGGTTTCTAGGTGTCCCTATTTCTCTAGGAAGACCCTCACAATCTGCCTCACTCTAAGGATGATTTATTTTTTGGCCTCCTGTTACCAGTAATGCATGCAAGATTTTTAATGCTGTCACCAAGATGTCTTGCAGATTTCTTCTCAGGGTCAGTATCTTCTAGTCTTCTGATTTTCATACCCAACCTGAGTTTTATGTCCCTTCGATCCACAGAATATCTTTACGAAAGTCAATCACACATGACTTTCCAAACTAAACTCGGCAGGTAAAGTTTGACTCACACAGAGACTAGAAGCTTCTAATATTCTAGCCTTTGTGACGGTTCAAAACTTCTAATATTCTAACCGTTGTTTGGGAACTAGAAACTTCTAATATTCTAGCCCCTGTGTTGGTTAGTAACGTCTAATATTCTAGCCTCCGCTCTGCTTCACTAGAAACTTCTGATATTCTAGCCTCGCTTTACCTAGAAACTTCTTATATTCTTGGCCTCCACGCTGGGCGTCATGAAGTTAAAAACTCACCATTATTCTTAGAATTCCCCTATACCAAAAAGGGTCGATATTCTAAATGGTGAACAGGGATTCTCACTCCTTGACTCCTATGCAGGCTTAGGTGGGTGCTATTCAGGTCAAACTATGTTTTCAAGTTATCCCCCGGTATAACCCATACCTTCACAGAAGAATTTTATCTACTTACCACTTAGTAGCATTGATATCCTGGGTCCTGCATTGCTAAGTAAGTAAAGTAGGCTTTGTAATAACCACTGTTCCAGGTTAAAACTTTTAAGTTATTTTATTGTTATATTTTTTCTTTTAAAAGATGCAATCACTGTCTTTACAGAAAAGTAAAAAGATCTTGCTTCTGGATCCTTCTGGTTGGTTGAAGGGACCTTCAGATCCTCCTTGACAATTACTCTTCTTTAGCTTTTGGTCTTCCTCAGATGTATTAGCTGTTCTAGCTTGGTTGCTATGCTCTATCTTTCCCCTGACCGAGCTGTGAGAGCTGACTCTGAGCTGACTCTTGTTCCTTCTCTGCTTCTCTGCCTACCACCCCCTTTCTCAGGGTTTATATATCATTCTAACATTTATTAAGTTTTTATGACTTTATTGTAAAGTAACTTTTATTTCACTTGGATTGTAAAAAGTACCTTTAATCTAAATTTTTCTAACACGACATGTCCCAAGCTCATAATTTTGACTTTGATTTGGGTCTAATTTGTGTCCCCATATTCAGCAGAATTCAGCATGGTGTCAGCAGAATTTCACTTCTAAACATTTGTCACCTAATTCAACTGAAAACCTCATCCATTTTTTTCCAGCTGCTTACTTAACTTCAATGAAGGCGTGAAATAGTGCTTTTAGCTTTATACTAAAAATTCAATTGGTGGTGAGTTTAAAAGACTTGCCTCACATTTAAACATTTGTCACCTCATTCAGCTGAAAATGTTATCCATTCTTTTCCATCTGCTTACCTAACTTCAAAAGGAGGTGCGAAACATTGCTTTTAGCTGTATACTAAAATTCACTCGATTGTGACTTGAAAGACCTGCTTGTTTTGTTTGCTAAGCCTGCGCGACTATCTGCTAAAGGCTATCTGCATTTCACAGCCCTCTCCTGCAGCTGTTGGGATTTTCCCCTACATTCTCTCATGTTTCTTAGATCAGGTATTGCCAGACATCCATGTTTCAAATGACAGATCTTTCCATATTTTCAATTACACCCTGTGCTGTATTGTTCTTTGTCCTTCGTTCACTTCCCACGACACCTTCCCATGCAATCGCAGAAGGTGTAACAATTGCCTCTTTCCCTGCTCACCATCCCAGGGTCTAAACACTCTTTCAAGTGAGGCAGTTCTTCACGTACACCTCCTTCAATCTGGTCTATTGTATTCACTATTCCCAATATGGTCTACTCTACATTGAAGAGACTAAACTCCAATGTAGAATAGACTAAACTGGGTGACCGCCTTGTCGAACACCTCTGGTCCAACCTCAAGGAGGAATCTGACCTTCCTGTCGCTGCCATTTCAACTCATCATCCTGCCCTCACATCCAAATATCTGTCCTTGGCCTGCTTCAATGTTCCAGCAAAGCCCAGCGCAAACTGGAGGATCAGCAGCTCATCTTCCAATTAGGCACATTACAGCCTCCTGGATTTAACATTGAGTTCAGCAACTTCAGACTGTGAACTCCTCCACCTTCACACCATTTCTACTTCTTTCAGTTGATTTTCATTTCTTCCTATGATCGTTTTCCCCCTCACCATTGTCCCCCCACCCCACTTTTGCCATCTGTTCCTCGTTGCCCTTTGACACACTGCTCAACCTTGTTCTGCCATTCATACATTCTATCAGCACCCTTCTTAACCTTAATCACCCCCATATACATTCCTTCCACCTTTCCGTCCACAATGTCTTTGCCCATTTCCACCTATTGCTGGCCCCTATCCAGCCCCACTGCTCCACGCCTCCCCACCCACAACAGTATAAATCTGACACTATTTCCAGTTCTCTCCAGCTGTGATAAAACGTCATCCAGACTCAAAACATCAGCTCCCTTCTCTCTCCACAGATGCTGTCAGATCTGTTGCGACTGTCCAGTATTCTCTGTTGTTGTTTTAGATTCCAGAATCCGCAGTACTTTGCTTTTATATATTTGTCAATGTTCTCTTCTAAAGAGCTAAAATAAATCCAATCATGTCAAGTGCCATTATGACAGATCATCAGCAAAATGATGGAAAGTCAACAATAGTGTTATCAAGCATCATTAGCTCACTCATAACCTGATCACTTCAGCTCAGTCACCCTCAGGAACATTCAGCTCCAGATGACAAGCTGAGTCCAGATAGGCATATTATTAAAAAATTCACTCTCAACATATGGGTGTCTCTGGCTGGGCCAGCATTTATTGCCGATCCTCAATTGCACTTGAACTGAGGCCATTGTCCTTGAATTGAGGCCATTCCAGAAGGCATGCGAGAGTCAACCACATTGCTGCGAGTTTGTGCTGGTGGGATTCAAACCAGGGTCCCCAGAGCAGTACAATTATAGAACTTACGGTGCAGAAGGACGCCATTCGGCCCATCGAGTCTGCACCAGCCCTTTGAAAGAGCATCCTATCCCCATACCACAGTAACCCCACCTAACCTTTTGGACACTAAGGAGCAATTTAGCATGGCCAATACACCTAACCTGCACATCTTTTGACTGTGGGAGGAAACCGGAGCACCCGGAGGAAACCCACGCAGACACGGGGAGAAAGAGCAAACTCCGCACAGACAGTCACTCAAGGCTGGAATTGAACTCGGGTCCCTGGAACTGTGAGGCAGCAGTGCTCACCACTGTGCAACTGTGCCGACCACTACCCTGGGTCTCTGGATTACTAACTCATTGTTGAATTCCAGAATTGAGGGGAGAGTGACTGATTTTAACTTCAAGACAGAAGAGCACCAAGAGCTCTGAAAATAATAAATTTTCCAGTGTCTGGAGTCACAGCGAGAGAGCCAGCATGTTGCTGCTGGAGGTCTTCAGCGTATTGTTAAGGCCCAACTATCTCCAGTTGTTTCAATAATTACTGATTTCATCATAAGATCAGAAGTGGGCATGTTTGCTGATGATGGCATGGGGTTGTGGACAGGAGGGAGTTTAATTTAAAAGAACTTTGATTTCTCCCATTGCCACCCATCCATAAACAGAAAAGTGCTTTTGGTTTTTGATTTCCCTCTTTATCAGCCGTGGCTTATTTCACCAAGGCTCCCAGTTTTGGTACATTGCGATTCTGTTAATAAGCCACAGCAAACTCAAGATAGGGTGAATTAAAAGGGGTTAGGTTATTTCATACAAACTCAAAATGTTGGTGAAGTGTCGCTACGGTGCACTCACACTATAACAAAAGGATATGGAAATAAAGAGGTAGTGGGCAGAGACCACAACCAAAGTAAGTGTAGTGTTTTGGCGGATTCCAGAGGAAGAATCAATGTCTAATGGTGTATTCCTTCAGAGAGGCTGAAGCTGAGTAACTTTTCCAAGAGTGATGACTTCAATGATGGGTGTATACTTAAAGAGAGATGTTAAGAGCTCAGGTGCTGTGGCCATGTGAGACCTCCTGGAGTGCAGTTCTGAGCTAGGGAAACAGTTATGAAGAAGCAAAGGAAAATCAGCCACTAAGTTAAGCCAGAAAAGTCTTTGGGGTGCAAAAATCAGATTGGTGACCAAGGTCTTCAAGTTCACAGCAGAGTGAAAGTGAGATATTCGGGGCAGCACGGTAGCATTGTGGATAGCACAATTGCTTCAAAGCTCCAGGGTCCCAGGTTCGATTCCGGCTTGGGCACTGTCTGTGCGAAGTCTGCACATTCTCCATGTGTGTGCGTGGGTTTTCTCTGGGTGCTCCGGTTTCCTCCCACAGTCCAAAGATGTGCAGGTTAGGTGGATTGACCATGATAAATTGCCCTTAGTGTCAAAAATTACCCTTAGTGTTGGGTGGGGTTACTGGGTTATGGGGATAGGGTGTAGGTGTTGACCTTGGGTAGGGTGCTCTTTCCAAGAGCCGGTGCAGACTCGATGGGCCGAATGGCCTACTTCTGCACTGTAAATTCTATGATGATATTGGGTGGTATACCTCACTGACAATAGCTTTGCGTTTGGTGTAACATTCCTGGATTTTTGATACTTAAATACACAGAGAGGGTTGTGCCTGCAGAGTGTTTATTTGTGTGCCTAATCAAGTAGGAAATCTTTTGGGGGGAATGTTTTGTCAGGGTAATTTTCACTGTTTAACTGTAATCTTGTGTATTTAAGTTTTCTTTTCAAAACAAATGTTTTCATTTAAAATCCCCCAAAGTAGTTCTGCAATTTGAAGGTTTTGAATTCAGTAAACATATCTTCTTGTGGTCAAAATACAAAGAAAATATAAAAAGAAGAGTTGTGATAAGTGGGCCAAGTTTCCCTTCGAGATTTAGGTTATTTGTCAATTAACATCGGTCAGATCATAACACATCTGCCCTGAGACTGATTCCTGTGAGATAGACATAGATTAAATTATGTAACATTTTATCAGTGCAGGTTGGGAATGAGATTTTAACTCATGACACAAATCAAAATCTAAAGAGCGGAATTCTCAGTCTGTTGATGCGAAATCGGGAAAGGCAAATGGGCGAAGAATTGGTCGTGAGGCAGCTGCCAAAATGCCATGTTCCGGTACCTCGACAGCAGCATTAATATATTCTACCCCACAGGTTAGGCAAATGCTGATCGCATGTCATTAGTGGGCCTGACCTGGTATACTCCAGGGCCTCCGCAATGCTCCGCCTCTGCTAGGAGGAATTACCAATGGTGTGTTTCACTTGTGGTTTCAAAAATCGGGACTAGGTGCCGTGGCCAATGAGGGAGAGAGAGGTGGTAGGGCCATGGGCTGCAGGTCCTGCTGTAGCCATCTGGAGTGGCCACTTGCAACCAGGAACAGGGAAGGTCGCAAAGCATAGCGGGGAAAATGGGCAATGCGAGATTCAGGCAGGCTCAGAGCCTGAAATGTATATTTGTGAGTGAGGAATCCAGACGGTATCGCAACCCCTACCGATTAGTATTTGATGGCCCATATGCCTGGAATGGAGAGTAGGTCTTACGAGGAAAGGTTGAGGGTGCTAGGCCTTTTCTCATTAGAGCGGAGAAGGATGAGGGGCGACTTGATAGAGGTTTATAAGATGATCAGGGGAATAGATAGAGTAGACAGTCAGAGACTTTTTCCCCGGGTGGAACAAACCATTACAAGGGGACATAAATTTAAGGTGAATGGTGGAAGATATAGGAGGGATATCAGAGGTAGGTTCTTTACCCAGAGAGTAGTGGGGGCATGGAATGCACTGCCTGTGGAAGTAGTTGAGTCGGAAACATTAGGGACCTTCAAGCAGCTATTGGATAGGTACATGGATTACGGTAAAATGATATAGTGTAGATTTATTTGTTCTCAAGGGCAGCACGGTAGCATTGTGGATAGCACAATTGCTTCACAGCTCCATGGTCCCAGGTTCGATTCCGGCTTGGGTCATTGTCTGTGCGGAGTCTGCACGTCCTCCCCGTGCTCCGGTTTCCTCCCACAGTCCAAAGATGTGCGGGTTAGGTGAATTGGCCAATGATAAATAAATGTCCAAATTGCCCTTGGTGTTGGGTGGAGGTGTTGAGTTTGGGTAGGGTGCTCTTTCCAAGAGCCGGTGCAGACTCAAAGGGCCGAATGGCCTCCTTCTGCACTGTATATTCAATGATAATCTATGATTAATCTAGGACAAAGGTTCGGCACAACATCGTGGGCCGAAGGGCCTGTTCTGTGCTGTATGTTCTATGTTCTATGTTCTATGTTCTATCCCCGCCAGATAAAGGACTGGTACTTGAGCGACCGGTACAGTCCCAGACATTTTGGCGCCACTCCCTGTACTAGGGGAGCGTAAACAACAGGGTCAATGACCGCTTGGGACACGCCCAGACATCCAGGCACCCACCAATTTGTTGGTTTGAATCGAACGCAATGATCAGGAATCGCCCAATTAGAACATAGAACGATACAGCGCAGTACAGGCCCTTCTGCCCACGATGTTGCACCGAAACAAAAGCCATCTAACCTACACTATGCCATTATCATCCATATGTTTATCCAATAAACTTTTAAATGCCCTCAATGTTGGCGAGTTCACTGTTGTTGCAGGTAGGGCAATAGAACATCTCAGCTGATTGCTGTTGTGCGGCAGCTCGGCAACTATTCACTTCTCCATGTTTTTGAAACATCAGCCAGCGTGTTGAGAAGCTCCCCCTGGCTGGACAATAACACGCACTGGGAGCTGAGCTGGACCAGTGATTTATAATATTGAGAGTACAATGACGACAGAATAACAAAGGACAGTCAGAACCTCGATTCAGTTCCCTTCGGACTTAGTTTTTAATGAAGAGGGATTGGAGGAAATAACTTTAACGGGCAGCAGACTGGGAAATAATGTGAATACGGATTTGATTTGTATTGTGTCTGTAAAATCTCAGACACTTCGGCCAGTTTAATTATGCAAACGTATCTGTCGAGACGAGTTGAACAAAGGACAACACAAGTGCCTGACTCTGATAACTTTCATTGTATTGCTAATTCGTCAGAGTTTGTTGAGGATGTGAAAAGGATGATTGGTGAGGGGAGGACAGTGGATGTTGTTTACATGGACTTCAGTAAAGCCTTTGACAAGTTGCCTCATGGCAGACTGGTACAAAAGATGAAGAAACGCGGGAAGAGAGGAGACGTAGCAAGATGGGCACAGAACTGGCTCGGTCACAGATGGCAAAGGGTAGCAGTAGAAGGGCGGTTTTCTGAACGGAAGGTTGTGGGAGTGGTGTTCCACAGGGATCTGTGCTGGGGCCTCTGTTGTTTGCAGTATGCGCTGACGATTTGGAGGAAAATGTAGCTGTCTGCTGAGTAAGTTTGCAGGTGACACCAGGATTGGTGGAGTGGCAGATAGTGTTCAGGACTGTCAGAGGTTACAGCAGGACATAGATAGGTATGGGAATTGGGCATGGAAATGGAACATGGAGTTTAATCCAGACAAATGTGAGGTAATGCATTTTGGTAGGTCTAAAATGGATGGGAAATATACAAAAAATGGCTAAACTCTTAGGAATATAGAAAGTCAGAGAGAGATGGGTGTACAGGTCCACAGATCTTTAAAGTGGTAACACAATTGGACAACGTACTCAAGTAAGCATATAGAATGATAGCTTCATTGGACGGAGCGTCGAGTATAAAAACTGTCAAGTCATGCTACCATTGGATCGAATCTTGGTAAGGCCGCACTTGGAATATTGCTCACCTCACAATTCTGGTTGCCACACGACCAGGTTGATGTAGAGGCTTTGGAAAGGGTGCAGATGAGGTTTACCAGGATGTTGTCTGGTCTGGAGACTGTTAGCGATGTGGGGAGGCTGAATAAACTGGACTGTTTTCATTAGAATGATGGAGGATGAGGGGTGACCTGATTGAAGGCTACAAGATTATGAGAGACATGGATAGACAGGGTGACCAGGCGCTCTTTCGGAGTGTGGACAGGGCAGTCACTGGGGGGGGGCATATGTTTCTGGTCTGTGGGACAACGTTTAGAGGAGATGTGCGAGGCAGTTCTTTTGCACAGATGGTGGTGAGTGCCTGGAAGGCGCTGCCAGTGGAGGTTCTGGAATTAGATACATTAACGGATTTCAAAAGGCATCTGGAAAAAATCATTGATAGAATAGACGCATACGGCAGAAGAAAGTGCTGAGGGTTTTGGAAAAGGTTGGTATCATGACCGGTAGATGCTTGGAGGGCCCATAAGAACATAAGAACATAAGAACTAGGACCAGGAGTAGGTCATCTGGCCCCTCGAGCCTGCTCCGCCATTCAATGAGATCATGGCTGATCTTTTGTGGACTCAGCTCCACTTTCCGGCCCGAACACCATAACCCTTAATCCCTTTATTCTTCAAAAAAACTATCTATCTTTATCTTAAAAACATTTAATGAAGGAGCCTCTACTGCTTCACTGGGCAAGGAATTCCATAGATTCACACCCCGTTGGGTGAAGAAGTTCCTCCTAAACTCAATCCTGGGCCTATTCCTGTGTTGTATCGTCCGTTCTTCGAAATCATTGAAGGCCAACATAACTGATATTGATAATCGTTCCAGGAGGAAAACATACAAATTGTGGGGCCATCAGAAGGGATAGAAGGCCCATCACCAATGGAACACTTTGCAGAGATGTTTGTTTCGTGGGTGGGGAAGGGTGGCTTCACCTTCCCTCCTCAGTTAATAATAATAACATTAGTAATAATAATGATAATCTTTTTATCACAGGTGGGCTTACATTAACACTGCAATGAAGTTACCGTAAAAAGCCCCTAGTCGCCACATTCCGGTGCCTGTTTGAGTACACAGAGGGAGAATTCAGAATGTCCAAATTACCTAACAGCACATCTTCATAGATTTCTAGAATTTACAGTGCAGAAGGAGGCCATTCGGCCCATCGAGTCTGCACCGGCTCTTGGAAAGAGCACCCTACCCAAGCCCACACCCCACCCTATCCCCATAACCCAGTAACTCTACCCAACACTAAGGGCAATTTTGGACACTAAGGGCAATTTATCATGGCCAATCCACCTAACCTGTACGTCTTTGGACTGTGGGAGGAAACCGGAGCACCTGGAGGAATCCCACGCACACACGGGGAGAACGTGCAGACTCCGCACAGACAGTGACCCACGCCAGGAATCGAACCTGGGACCCTGGAGCTGTGAAGCAATTGTGCTAACCACAATGCCACCATGCTGCCCGGGACATCTGCACATCTTTTCGGGACTCATGGGAGGAAACCCGAGCACCTGGAGGAAACACACGCAGACACGGGGAGAATGTGCAGACTCCACACTGACAGTACGAGCCCTCGGTACACACCGACAATGGCCATGGGCGCGATTCTCCACTCCCACTCCGGTTGGGAGAATTGCCTGGGCCGCCAAAATTTCCGGGGACGCCGGTCCGACGCCCTCCCGCGATTCTCCCAAGCGGTGGGAACGGCCCGGTCGAGTTTCACGGGCCGCAGGCCGGAGAATCGCCAGAGATACCGAAAATGGCGATTCTCCGGCACCCCCGCTATTCTGAGGTCCGGATGGGCCGAGCGGACAGGCCAAAATGGCGGCTTCCCCCCGGCGCCGTCCACATCAGGTCGCTGCAGTCGTGGGCGGTGCATGAACGCTGGAGGGGCGGCCTGTGGGGGGGGGGGGGGGGCGAGGGGGGATCCTGCACCGGGCTTCACCTGGAATGTGGGCTGGCCCGCGATCGGTGCCCGCCGATCGTCGGGCCGTCCTCTCTGAAGGAGGACCTACTTCCTTCCGCGGCCCCGCAAGATCTGTCCCCCATCTTCTTGCCGGGCAGACTTAGAGAGGACGGCAACCCACGCATGCGCGGATGACGTCCGTTATGCGGCGCCGGCCGTGTCATTTATGCGGCACCACTTTTACGCGGGCGACAAGGCCTGGCGCGTGTAGATGACGCGTTCCCGATACTGGCCCATTGTCAGCGCCTGAATCGGTCGGGACCGGGGCCATTCCGCGCTGTTGTGAACCTCGACGGCGTTCACGACGGTGCGGCCACTTCGGCGTGGGGGTGGAGAATCCCGCCCCATGTCCTTAGAATCCATCACGTGCAGTATTTGAGAAGTCCCATAGCTTCAAACAGAAAGGCCGGGTCCTGGGCGGAGGAGCATCGAGGCTAGAAATGTGAAAGTTACGCCATCAAGTTTTACAAAACCGTGGGAGCGCAGCACGTGAAGAAGACGGCTAGATTCAACAAAACCAAGATCGTCCTGTGCACAAGTGGAGTCCAGTTCGGTGTGATGCACATGGCTCAGCTTAAACTGAATGTCACCGGAAAGGTTGATTTATTTGATGCATCAGGAGAGGTTGTCTCCTTTGGGCACGGTATGATTGGGTTTTGGGGACGGGCGTGTTGAAGCGGCGCATTGTTGGGGTTCTGTGGTTATTTGTGGCATTTTCCTGCTCTGTTTGGGGTTTAATTTTCACAGTTGGGGCTCGGGTATGTGGTTTAATTTCATGTGGGTTTATGTTCTGCTTGTTCTGAACATTTACGACAACCTGTCAGAGTGCAATGGTTTGATAGAATTTACTATTTTGTTGTTTGTAACCACTGTTCTTAATTCTCTTTGGTTAGGTTTTTAGTTCGATAGTTAATGGGAGCGGTTTTCACGGGTTGGCTACAAATTATTACAGTATTCGTTTTCGATAATGAGCTTAGAGGTCTTGTTTTGTTTCGGTTTCCGTTTGTTCTAAGTAGATTGTAGTTGTTTCTGTTTGCTTTGCCTCTATTTGTGTGTGTACAAAGTGGGCTGGGGTAGTTTGCTGATGGGGCTTGAAGGTCTTTCCTTGTTCAATCTTTTGATTTGGTTTGGCGAACATCTTGGGTGGCCCAGGCTGCTGGACCTTTTACGTAGCTTTTGGGTCATATCGCTTCGAGGAAACGGCTGACTCTGGAATGAGGAGGGGGAGAAGACCAAAATTCGTTGGGCACCTGGAAGGTAAGGCCGCTAAATGGCCCATTGGAAAGTTCCAGAGCATTTACTCACCTCAAGAGTTTACAATCCGATGCTGTGTTCTTGCAAGTGATGCATTTGTGGTTCAGGAACCGGGCACGGCTGCGGCAGGGATGAATAGGACAAGTCTTTCATTCAGGCTTCGATGGTAGGGTCAGAGCTGCGGTAATATTAATGAATAGTTTTCTTGCTGTAAGGTCTCGGCCGACTCCATTTACAGACATGTTACTGTGTGTGATTCTTTGCTGGCACTCTGGTGGTCCTGGCTAATATCTGTGCCCACACTGGGTCAATGGGATGTGAAGTAATGATTTCTGCCTTCCCTCCCCAATTTAGATTCGCATCAGCTTATTCTGGATGGGAACCGAAGCTGCGTTATGAACCCTCATCTGGATGGTGTCCCAAACCAAATATCTGACTCCCACAGGGTGACCAGAGTTTTGTTGCTTTCCATGGAGTAGATGGGGTGGGTACTAGTAGATCCTTGGCGTGTTTGAAACCAGGGGATAATGACTTTTCATTTCCCTCACATGTGCATCAGGAATACTCATGGATCGATTATTTTGTGCGAGAAAGGTCTCTCTTCCCTTCTGTGATGGCGACTGATTACTCAGTGAATCTGATTTCAGACAATGCGCCGAACTTTGTGGATTTGCCTCGAGAGTCAGGTTCACCCTACAATCCGCCATGGAGGTCAGACATGACATTATTTGCAGACAATTTATTCTGTGAACGTATATCCACTGCCGAAGGGGACTATATTCGATTTAATAAAAGTCAATCTTATCTTCCACGCTGTCGAAGGTGTTACGGTCGTCGTCAGGAGGATTACCTCCGCTGAAGCGCACATGGTAAAGACAGCGAGAGCGGATCAGCAGAGACTGGTGGACACTATTCTTGTGGCGGATCAGCAGAACTCAGTTGCCTCTATCCCGGAGTTGTTAGCGAGTGGAAAAAAGCAGCAAACAGAATTCCAGCTATTGATCACAGACACAGCGGTGGGCCATCTGCCAGGCTCGAGGGTTTTATGAATATAGGGAGAAGGCCAGTCGCCGCTTAACTCACCAGTTTAAGTGGCTTCGACTTCCCAGAAGATTATCTAAGTCAGCAAATCGTGCGTCACCCTGGTTTCCGCCCCAGCTCAGGTAATAGAGCTTTTCTTTCGTTCTCTCAGGATCTCTGTTGACCAGACCCTCTGGCTCGGAGACGGGTAAGGACTGAGGTATTTGAGAGCGTATCCAGTTGTGCAGGTGGAGAGGAGCGATGAGTTGGAATCATCATTGGGCCAAGAGGAAATTATAAAATGCATTGAGTTGATACAGGCTGGTTCAGCACTTGGTCCGGATGGCTTCCCCATTGAATACTATAAGAGGTTCGTGGAGCTGTGGGTGCCTTAAATACTGGACATGTTTAATGATTCCTTCTCCCGGAGGTCATTGACCTGCACCCTTGTGCAGGCATTTATCGTCTAGATTCTCAAGAAAGAAAGTCCCAACAGAGTACGGGGTTGTACCAACCTATTTCTTTCTTAAATGCGGACGTTAAGTTACTTGCCAAAGTGGCATTGCGTCTGGAGCCCTGCCTCAAAGAACAAACAAAGAAAAGTACAGCACAGGAACAGACCCTTCTGCCCTCCAAGCCCGTGCCGACCATGCTGCCCAACTAAACTACAATCTTCTACACTTCCGGGGTCCGTATCCCTCTATTCCCATCCTATTCCTGTATTTGTCAAGATGCCCCTTAAATGTCACTATCATTCCTGCTTCCACCACCTCCTCCGGCAGCGAGTTCCAGGCACCCACTACCCTCTGTGTAAAAAAAACTTGCCTTGTACATCTCCTCTAAACCTTGCCCCTCTCACCTTAAACCTATGCCCCCTAGTAATTGACCCCTCTACCCCGGGGAAAAGCCTCTAACTATCCACTCTGTCTATGCCCCTCATAATTTTGTAGACCTCTATCAGGTCGCCCCTCAACCTCCGTCGTTCCAGTGAGAACAACCCGGGTTTATTCCACCTCTCCTCATAGCTAATGCCCTCCATACCAGGCAACATCCTGGTAAATCTCTTCTGCTCCCTCTCTAAAGCCTCCACATCCTTCTGGTTGTGTGGGGACCAGAATTGAACACTATACTCCAAGTGTGGCCGAACTGAGGTTCTATACAGCTGCAACATGACTTGCCAATTCTTATACTCAATGCCCCGGCCAATGAAGGCAAGCATGCCGTATGCCTTCTTGACTACCTTCCCCACCCGTGTTGCTCCTTTCAGTGACCTGTGGACCTGTACACCTAGATCTTTCTGACTGTCAATACACTTGAGGGTTCTACCATTCGCTGTGTATTTCCTACCTGCATTAGACCTTCCATAATGCATTACCTCACATTTGTCCGGATTAAACCCCATCTGCCATCTCCCCGCCCAAGTCTCCAACCCATCTAAGTCTTGCTGTATCCTCTGACAGTCCTCATCGCTATCCGCAATTCCACCAACCTTTGTGTCGTCTGCAAACTTACTAATCAGACCAGTTACATTTTCCTTCAAATTATTTATATATACTACAAACAGCAAAGGTCCCAGCACTGATCCCTGCGGAACACCACTGGTCACAGCCCTCCAATTAGAAAAACATCCTTCCATTGCTACTCTCTGCCTTCTATCACCTAGCCAGTTCTGTATCCACCTAGCCAGCTCACCCCTGATCCCGTGTGACTCCACCTTTTGTACCAGTCTGCCATGAGTGACCTTGTCAAAGGACTTACTGAAGTCCATATAGACAACATCCACTGCCCTACCTGCATCAATCATCTTTGTGATCTCCTCGAAAAACTCATCAAGTTAGTGAGACACGATTTCCCTTCCCAAAACCATGCTGCCTCTCGCTAATACCTCCATTTGCTTCCAAATGGGAGTAGATCCTGTCTCGAAGAATTCTCACCCAGTAATTTCCCTACCACTGACGTAAGGCTCACCCAGAAGTAAACTTGGAGGATCAGACAGGATTCGTTAAGGTTCGGTAATTGCCGGCCAATACATAGTCGGCCAATATATAAAAACGTTGTCCTTTTCCTCTCCTCCTTGCACGAACCAGAGGTTATTGTTGACCGGACCTAACTAATCCCATTTAGAAGCAGTTGACCCATAACCTTGAATGTTGCTTCGTGCCAAGAACTGAACAGAATACTCAGGCCGTGGCCTCAGCAACGTTCCACACAGCTCAAACATGACCTCACTGCGTTTGTAATCTATGTCTCTATTGATAAAGGCTGTCCCATGTGTCTTTTTCACAGCCCCATTAACCTGCCCTTCTACCTTCAGAGAGAAAAACGCCAAGGTCCATTTGTTCCTCAGATCTTCCGCGTGTCACACCGTTCATTGAAAAATTCCTCGTCAAATTATTCCTTCCAGATTGTATTACCTCACACTTTTCAGTGTTACATTCCATCTGCCACTTATTCGCCCATCTTTCCATCCCGGCTCTATCTTCCTGTAACACAAGGCATTCAACTTCACTGTTAATCACCCGGCTAATCTTTGTGTCATCCTCAACCCTACTGATCCCACCCACCAAACATCATCGTTGTGGTTTATATAAATAAATAATAGTGGACCCAGCACAGATCCCTGTGACGCGGCACTGGACACTGGATTCCAGTCACAAAAGCAGTCTTCTGTCATCACATTCTATTTCATAAAATGAAGCTAATTTTGAATCTGTATTAGCCAATTACCGGGTCCCATCTGCATTTGGTTTCTCTTTCAGTGTCCCACTTGGGACCTTGTCAAATTTGCGCCTTGCTGGGATCCATGTATACTGTTTCTCCCCATAGCTCAATGCCCATTCTCGTGCTGGCATTTTACACATATTTACTCTGCAATCTGACCTTTCCTGTCCGGAACACATCCGCCAACTTAACAGACTGATCAAGACCTTGGATCCAGATCTTCAGAGCACCCTACGTGCTCTCATCCCACGTACTCCCCGCATTGGAGATCTCTACTGCCTCCCAAAAATACATAAGGCCAACACACCAGGCCGCCCAATCGTTTCAGGCAATGGGACCCTGTGTGAGAACCTCTCTGGCTACATCGAGGGCATCTTGAAACCCATCGTGCAAGGTACACCCAGCTTCTGTCGCGACACGACGGACTTCCTACAGAAACTCAGCACCCATGGACCAGTTGAACCAGGAACATTCCTCGTCACAATGGACGTCTCGGCACTCTACACCAGCATCCCCCATGACGACGGCATTGCTGCAACAGCCTCAGTACTCAACACCGACAACTGCCAATCTCCAGACGCAATTCTGCAACTCATCCGCTTCATTCTGGATCACAACGTCTTCACCTTCGACAACAAGTTCTTCATGCAGACGCACGGAACAGCCATGGGGACCAAATTCGCACCCCAATACGCCAACATCTTCATGCACAAGTTTGAACAGGACCTACTCACCGCACAGGACCTTCAACCAATGTTATACATCAGATACATCGATGACATTTTTTTCCTTTGGACCCACGGCGAAGAATCACTGAAACGACTACACGATGACATTAATAAGTTCCATCCAACCATCAGACTCACCATGGACTACTCTCCAAAATCAGTTGCATTCTTGGACACACTCGTCTCCATCAAGGACGGTCACCTCAGCACTTCGCTTTACCGCAAACCCACGGATAACCTCATGATGCTCCACTTCTCCAGCTTCCACCCTAAACACATTAAAGAAGCCATCCCCTATGGACAAGCGCTCCGTATACACAGGATCTGCTCAGACGAGGAAGAGCATAATAGACATCTACAGACGTTGAAAGATGCCCTCGTACGAACGGGATATGGCACTCGACTCATCGATCGACAGTTCCAACGCGCCACAGCGAAAAACCGGACCGACCTCCTCAGAAGACAAACATGGGACACAACCGACAGAATACCCTTCGTCGTCCAGTACTTCCCCGGAGCGGAGAAACTACGTCATCTTCTTCACAGCCTTCAACACGTCATTGATGACGATGAACATCTTGCCAAGGTCATCCCCACACCCCCACTACTTGCCTTCAAACAACCGCGCAGCCTCAAACGAACCATTGTTTGCAGCAAACTACCCAGTCTTCAGAACAGTGACCACGACACCACACAACCCTGTCATGGCAATCTCTGCAAGACGTGCCAGATCATCGACATGGATACCACTATTACACGTGAGAACACCACCCACCGGGTACGCGGTACATACTCGTGCGACTCGGCCAACGTTGTCTACCTCATACGCTGCAGGAAAGGATGTCCCGAAGCGTGGTACATTGGTGAGACCATGCAGACGCTGCGACAACGAATGAACGGACATCGCGCAACAATCACCAGGCAGGAATGTTCCCTTCCAGTCAGGGAACACTTCAGCAGTCAAGGGCATTCAGCCTCTGATCTCCGGGTAAGCGTTCTCCAAGGCGGCCTTCAGGACCCGCGACAACGCAGAATCGCCGAGCAGAAACTTATAGCCAAGTTCCGCACACATGAGTGCGGCCTCAACCGGGACCAAGGATTCATGTCACATTACATTCATCCCCCACCATCTGGCCTGCAAAATCCTACCAACTGTCCTGGCTTGATACAATTCACACCTCTTTAACCTGGGGTTACCCCATCTCTGGATCTGTAAAGATTTAATCACCTGCTAATGCTCGCATTCCCAGCATTGTTTGGCATCTTTGAAATTGTCTATATATGTGTTTCTGGAACAGACCTCTTCATTCACCTGAGGAAGGAGCAGCGCTCCGAAAGCTAGTGACATCGAAACAAACCTGTTGGACTTTAACCTGGTGTTGTAAGACTTCGTACTGTGCACAAATGAAGACATTCTGCTTATTAAACAGGTGACATTTTGTCAGATATAGTTGTGTACATCATGACTTGCTGCAATGTCCCTAGAAGTCTTTTATATCTGCATTACATTAGCTGTGAACTGTTTTAGGTGACAATTACTGTATAAATTAAACTCTTTCTGCCTGTCTTCAATGCGGAGGGAAGTATGAGGGAGCCTGCCCATACCAGAAGTAACCTTAAAGCAGGAAACACCATGACCATTGCAATGGTTGTCAGAGCCGAGGTGGATCAGGCACAGACACTCAGAGATTGTTATTCCCAGAGTGATTGGTCTGATGGGTCTTTGCTCGACGGTTTCTGCATTGCTTGGAGGTGAAACTGCCATTGGCCACTCCCACCCCTGACAGCTGCCAGGAGAAAGTTCAGTCAGTGGCAGGTGAATTCAGGTGCTGGTGGTCGGAGGGAGATTCAGGCAATGAAACTGGTCTATGTGGAATAATAATAACAATAATCGCTTATTGTCACAAGTAGGCTTCAATGAAGTTACTCTGAAAAGCCCCTAGTCGCCACATTCCGGCACCTGTTCGGGGAGGCTGGTACGGGAATTGAACCCGCGCTGCTGCCTTGTTCTGCATTACAAGCCAGCTGTTTAGTCCACTGTGCTAAACCAGCCTCTGATTTCAGATAGAGCTTCACATCACTTAGTGAGGGCTTGGAGTCAGGGGAAGTCCCTGTACTGCCTGTTAGACAACATTTTCACTCAGTAATACTGTATCTACTAAATAAAAATTATTCACAACACCGATTGTCGGATGTCACGCATTTATTAATAAATTGTTAACAACAAAATAACGTGAGGCAATGTTACATCGAAAGGTCTGTGAGTTATATGGCAGGAAATTCAAATGAGTTACAGTCACCAGCACTGTACATGGTTTATTAATTCCATGTGGCCATAAGAATTGGAGTGGGAGTGGACTCTCCTATTCATCGAACATGCCACTTGACAATATAATGGTGAACCTGATTATGGTCGAATCTACTTTCCTGTATATCCACTCTGCCATGTGCTTCCCTTGTTAGTCAATACATCTGCTAAACTCTCCCTTGAAGATATTCGATGTCTCAGTCTCCACTCCTCCCTGGAAACAAAAGGAAACCATCGGCTCTCTGAGAAACTGTGAGATGATCGTCCTCTTTGCCTTTAATGTGATTCTCCTGATATTAAATCTCCGTTCCCCTACTCTGCTGTCTCCTCGGAGAGGAAACATCTTCTCTCCACACGCGCTCTCAATTCCTCTCAGGATTTTTAAAGTTTTAATAAAATCTGAGCTCTTTATTTTAAACATCACTGAAGTGTGCACGAGACCGAAATAGATGCAGTCCCAATACCCCCACCCTAACCTCAGCAGTAAAGTCCTATCAATATCTATTGTAGTTAATCCAATCTGTGGTAAGATAAATGAGGTGCCCATGTCGTTCTCTCTACCTCTCTCATTATCCCTAACTGTCCAATCCCAGAGAATGTTTTATTCCAACTCAATAATTTCTCAATATTCCCTCCCGGCCGGCATTGTTGCTGATTCTTAAATTCTCATCACTGTTTTAAACCACCCCATACACTCTTTTGCTCCCATTAACAGGAAGTTTCACCGACAAACCCTCTCCTTTGGGGATGGAAATCTGCTGGTCTGACTGGCTCTGGCTACACGTGACTTCAGAATAGAATCAACGTGATTGACTGATAACCTCCTTCTGCAGCAACTCAACAAGCCATTCAGTCCAATGACGATTAGAGATCAGAAACACAATCCCGTCCTTGCTCCATGGTCCATAGAAAATACAGCACAGAACAGGCCCTTTGGCCCACGATGTTGTGCCGAACCTTTGTCCTAGATTAATCATAGATTATCACAGAATTTACAGTGCAGAAGGAGGCCATTCGGCCCTTCGAGTCTGCAACGGCTCTTGGAAAGAGCACACTACCCAAGGTCAACACCTCTACCCAACACCAAGGGCAATTTTGGACACTAAGAGCAATTTATCATGGCCAATCCACCTAACCTGCACATCTTTGGACTGTGGGAGGAAACCGGACCACCCGGAGGAAACACACGCACACACGGGGAGGATGTGCAGACTCTGCACAGACAGTGATCCAAGCCGGAATCGAACCTGGGACCCTGGAGCTGTGAAGCAATTGTGCTATCCACAATGCTACCGTGCTGCCCTTAAGAACAAATAAATCTACACTATATCATTTTACCTTAATCCATGTACCTATCAAATAGCTGCTTGAAGGTCCCTAATGTTTCCGACTCAACTACTTCCACAGACAGTGCATTCCATGCCCCCACTACTCTCTGGGTAAAGAACCTACCTCTGATATCCCTCCTATATCTTCCACCTTTCACCTTAAATTTATGTCCCCTTGTAATGGTTTGTTCCACCCGGGGAAAAAGTCTCTGACTGTCTACTCTATCTATTCCCCTGATCATCTTATAAACCTCTGTCAAGTCACCCCTCATCCTTCTCCGTTCTAATGAGAAAAGGCCTAGCACCCTGAAACTTTCCTCGTAAGACCTAATCTCCATTCCAGGCAACATCCTGGTAAATCTCCTTTGCACCTTTTCCAAAGCTTCCACATCCTTCCTAAGATGAGGCGACCAGAACTGTACACAGTACTCCAAATGAGGCCTTACCAAAGTTTTGTACAGCTGCATCATCACCTCACGGCTCTTAAATTCAATCCCTCTGTTAATGAACGCGAGCACACCATAGGCCGTCTTCACAGCTCTATCCACTTGAGTGGCAACTTTCAAAGATGAATGAACATAGACCCCAAGATCTCTCTGCTCCTCCACATTGCCAAGAACTCTACCGTTAACCCTGTATTCCACATTCATATTTGTTCTTCCAAAATGGACAACCTCACACTTTTCAGGGTTAAACTCCATCTGCCACTTCTCAGCCCAGCTCTGCATCCTATCGATGTCCATTTGCAGCCGACAACAACCCTCCTTACTATCCACAACTCCACCAATCTTCGTATCGTCTGCAAATTTACTGACCCACCCTTCAACTCCCTCATCCAAGTCATTAATGAAAATCACAAACAGCAGAGGACCCAGAACTGATCCCTGCGGTATACCACTGGTAACTGGGATCCAGGCTGAATATTTGCCATCCACCACCACTCTCTGACTTCTATCGGTTAGCCAGTTCGTTATCCAACTGGCCAAATTTCCCACAATCCCATGCCTCCTTACTTTCTGCAGAAGCCTACCATGGGGAACCTTATCAAATGCCTTACTAAAATCCATATACACTACATCCACTGCTTTACCTTCATCCACAAGCTTGGTCACCTCCTCAAAGAATTCAATAAGACTTGTAAGGCAAGACCTACCCCTCACAAATCCGTGCTGACTATCCCTAATCAAGCAGTGTCTTTCCAGATGCTCAGAAATCCTATCCTTCAGTACCCTTTCCATTACTTTGCCTACCACTGAAGTAAGACAAACTGGCCTGTAATTCCCAGGGTTATCCCTAGTCCCTTTTTTGAACAGGGGCACGACATTCGCCACTCTCCAATCCCCTGGTACCACCCCTGTTGACAGTGAGGATGAAAAGATCATTGCCAACGGCTCTGCAATTCCATCTCTTGCTTCCCATAGAATCCTTGGATATATCCCGTCAGGCCCGGGGGACTTGTCTCTCCTCAAGTTTTTCAAAATGCCCAACACATCTTCCTTCCTAACAAGTATTTCCTCGAGCTTACCAATCTGTTTCACACTGTCCTCTCCAACAATATCGCCCCTCTCATTTGTAAATACTGAAGAAAAGTACTCGTTCAAGACCTCTCCTATCTCTTCAGACTCAATACACAATCTCCTGCTACTGTCCTTGATCGGACCTACCCTCGCTCTAGTCATTCTCATATTTCTCACATATGTGTAAAAGGCCTTGGGGTTTTCCTTGATCCTACCCGCCAAAGATTGTTCATGCCCTCTCTTAGCTCTCCTAATCCCTTTCTTCAGTTCCCTCCTGGCTATCTTGTGATGCGCACATCCTTGAAAGGATACACAAAGAAGAATCTGAGATTATTTAATTCTTCAAATCCCCCTTCAAACCATATTGTAGCCAATTTTGCAGTGAAAAATTGGCAATTATAACAAAAGGTTATAATTGGAAGAAGATACATTCCCCTTTCAACGTTGTGCTAAACCCATTATTGAATGGATTGTCAACACTATATTTAAAATCTTTTTACAACATGTTTGCAAATACAACACCCACCTTCTCATATTCTTCCTATTGGAACAGGCCTGTCACCGTCACGCATCACATCATCCTACCCACATTGCTAAAATTCTGAACCTAACCGCCTGAGTCCATCCAAAAGCAACTTCTCACCTCTCAAACCATAATCCTCATTGAACAACCCTACAACACACGCAGCAGATCCCAGTCCAAAACAAGAAGAAAAGTCACCACAGGAACTCCCAACATCAGACCAAACCAAATCCAACCCAAAGAAAACGTAGTAGTGCATCAAACTAAACTTCAGACACCACGCACATCACCCCCGATAGCAACAATCCTCCCTGCTCCTGGACCATGTGCGTTTGCCCAAAACCTAGTTGTAATCCAGTTTTTGACGAACACTGATCTTCTGGGTTAATTTTGGTTATTCTTTCGCAAATCTGGAGGATTGGGAGAACTTCAAGGTTCAGCAAAAGGCGGCCAAAAATAAAATCAAAAGAACTAAGATGAACTACGAAATGAAACTGACAGAAAATATAAACACTGTTACTAAAAGCTTCTAAAGTATGTAAAGAGGTAGACAATAGCGAAAGTTAATGTTGACCCTTTCGAGGATGACACCAGTTAGGTAATAAAGGGGAAAACAGAGATGGCGAAAGCACTGAAGCAATGTTGTGACTCTGTCTTCACTGCATAATATAAGTTTAAAAATTCCAAAAACTACAGATAATGCAGAAGAATTTGGAGCAATCTCCATCACGAGTGAGACGGTATTGAATAAACCAATGAGATTAAAGACAGATAAATCTCGGGGACGTGATGGCCTGCACTGCCGAGTATTAACGCAGGTGGCAGCAGAGATAGTGGATTCATTGATTATGATATTTCCGAATTCCCTGGATTCTGGGAGGGTCTCGGTGGATCGGCTAATGTGACGCCCGTATTCAGAAAGGGAGAGGCAAAAGTAAGGAAACTACAGGCCTGGTAGCTTGACCACTGTGTTGCTGAAGTTGTTGAAATCAATCATTAAGGAGGAGATGACTAAACATTTGGAAAGACGAATTTGAGGACGTAACTGTAGGAGAGCTTTCAAGACCTATGTATTGAGTCAGCTTCCATGTGGGGTCCTCCCCGGTGACTCAATTCAGTACAGAGAGCAACAGACACATCAACAACCTGGATAAGGCAGTTTTATTTTCTCCAGCTTGCGTTCGTGTACACGAGAGGTAAGATATGGAGGTGTGCCAAGATCGATCTACTAAACACTGATTAGAACACATTAACAATATAATTTCCAAAAATCAATAGAATTACGATCAACCCATGATTGAACCTCATCCTGTTAGCTGTGTTTTCAAAATGCTTTACTTCAATCTCAAGTTGTTTTCCGCATCATAGCATCCTGCGCTCACATTGTTCATGAGGGACAGAACTGGCATCCTCTTTACTCCATGGATTGCTTTAGAACGATAGAATATCAGAAGTGACTGCCTTTTCGCTTCCAGAGGATATCGGGGGCAACTGATAAAAACTTCCTTACGTCGTAATTTGCTGATCATTCATCCCCGTGTATCAAAAACATGGTCAAGTTAGCTAGCATAAATCCCACCATGCATTGTGGCCACTTCTTGTAGCCACATGATTACTGCTATGCCCTAAAATACAGGTTTCATGGTTAATAATGATTACTGGGCATACTTTCTATGATTAATGGCAATCCTTAATAAACTAACTTATGTAAAACTACTCTAGTGGCATCCTAGATATACAGTTTTAAGAGCTCTCACCGCTGGACCCCCCCCCCCCCCTTCAGTAACCAGCAAGGTGGATAATGGGAAACCCGTGGATGTGGTATATCTAGACTTCAAGAAGGCATTTGCTAAGGTGCACATAAAAGACCGATCCAGAAGTTAAGATCGCAGGTGACTGGCAGTAGAGTACTAGATTTGATTGAGGGTTGGTTGACTGACAGAAACCAGAGAGTCGGGATAAATGGGTCCTTCTCTGGCAGTCTAATTGTAACTAGCGGAATATCGCAGGGATCAGTCATCGGACCTCAACTATTCATGATCTATATAAATGACTTGAAAATATGAACAGAGTGTAACATGAAACAATTTTGGATATTAAACCATGCGGGAAAGAGGGAGAGAAGAGGACATAAAGATTTCACAGACGGATATGGATAGGTTAGGAGATTGTAACAAAATCTTGCAGATTGAGTTTAATGTAGATAATTGTGTGGATATCCATTTTGGTCAAAACAATAGGAAAGCAAAGTATTATCTACATGGAAAGCATGTTCAAAATGCATTTGGGCAGAGGGTTCTTGGTGTCTTTGTTCATGAATGACAAGTCGGTATGTAGGTGCAGCATGTAATTACAAAGGCAAATGGAATGAGTAGAGAAGTGTTGTTGCAATTGGAGAGGGTGTTAGTGGACCACATCTGCAGTAATGTATCCCATTTTGGTCTTGTTATTTGATGAAGGATGTGCTGGCATTGGCTGCAGTTGAGAGAAGATGCAGCAGATTGATTCCGGTGATGAAAGGATTGACATACGAGGAGAGATTAAACAGTTTGGTCTTATACTCGCTGGAGTTTAGACGGATGAGAGGGGATCCGATCGAGGTATGTAAGATCGTAAAAGGGATTAATACAATAAAGGTTGATCAAATGATTACCCTTGTATGACTATCTAGAATGAGAAATCACAGCTGTAGGTTGAGTGGCTGTAGATTTAGAACTGAGGTGAGGAGGAACTACTTCTCGTAGAGGGTGGCAAGGTTATTGAACTCGCTGCCCCATTGTGCGGTGGAATCTGAGTCATTAAATGGTTTCAAGAAAGAGACAGATAGATTTCTTATCAAAAATGTGTTAAAGGGATATGAGGACGAAGTAGGGAGGTGGCTTTGATACCAGGACCAGATCAGTCACCATCTGATTGAATGGTGGAGCAGGCTCGAAGGGTGGAACTGCCGACTCCTGCTCCTAATTCCCATGTTCCTGTTTTCCATCAGCTTAATCATTTGGCACCAAGTTCTTGCAGGGGAGGTAATCTTTCAGCATTTTCTGTACCTGGGAATGCACAACAATCAGGCAATGAGGAGGTAGCTATTATAGACACAAAAATCAGTTACAGTGAAACTGAAAATGTACTTCCATGCAGCATAATTGGGCCCCAAATATGAGGAATATTGCTTTCCTTACACACGGGGATATCCAGCCCCCGCAACACCTGATCAAACTGGCCAATGCCAACTGTGAATGGCGAATCCATGTGACCTTGGACGACTGAAATGCTAAATAAAGTGAATTAAAGCTTAGAGTGCCTATTTAACCAGTGATTACGACACCGAGAGAATTCTGAAGATACAACTCTTCACCTGGCGGAGATGGGCTTTCATTTCTTCGGTATTCTCCGGTTTGTTTTTTCCGACGTACATCACTTGTACTTCAGCATTGATCGCCTCACAGTCTCCGTCTGTGATATCCAGCAACAACGCTACAAAATAACAGGACAAGAGTTTATCGATGCCCACCCGAAGCCTCTGACTGGGGATAAAGGATGGAAAGGGAATTGGATTTGGGAATGGGAAGAGGAAGGAAGGTGGGCCCAGGTCTGAGTACGGAGGGCAGTCGCATTACTTGTGCTCTTGGAGATACACCGGGCAACAGGGAACCTGGATGACCTCTGCTAATTTCCGCACAACAAGCTCCCACTGATAACTTGGTCATCAAATAATGTGACCATATGAATATACGACATTGGAAAAGGAGTAGGCCATTCGACCCGTCAAACCTTCTCCACCTTTCAATGAAATCACTGCTGACCTGGTTGTAATCGCAACATTCCCCCATTTCCGAAAGCACTTGACTCTCTTACTGATCAAGAATATATCTACTTCTGTGGAAAGGAAAATGTGTATTCAATTACCATGCTTCCACCATTTCTGTGGAAGAGATTCCAAGAATTCAAAATTCCCTGAGAGAGAAAAAAAATCTTCCCATCTCCGTGTTAACAGGGAGACTCTGTTTTTGTAATCGTTCACGTTCAGAACGAATCCAGAACTTCTCTGTTCTGGCTCTCTGCAAAGCAAATTCCGCAGCCCCAGTTCCCGTTCACGCCAATAGATTTTTCACAGCCCTGTTTATTTTCCTATTTTGGATTGAAACCCATGTTTAATTTTGACTGAACCACACACTCAAGCACTGGATCACACATCCGAACCATACAGTCTCCGTGATAGAATTTTCCATAAGTCACCTTTGGTGTTTCTGTCAATCACCCGAAATTAGGACTCTCTTACCTCGGTCCTCTGCCAACGGGAGAAGTTTGTTGAAAACGGTCATGATGCTGAACCCTTCAAATACATCACCTCTCAAGTACATTTTCTCCAACTTAAACCGATACAACTACTCCAATCTATCTGCGTAACCGGGCCCCCTTCCCCTGGAACCATTCTGGTGAATATTTTCTGCACAATCACTCCAAACGTTTGCCTTTATTTCCAAAATGTGATGTCCAGAGAAAGATGCAACATTCGAATTTAGGCTGAACCGAAGTTTTCTATACCAGCAATATTCCGTTGCTTTTGTACTTGCTCGTTTATGGCGTATACGTGGCTGAACAGGTCGCTCTGATCCGGTCGCTCCTGAAAAAGTATTCCTTTCAGGGTTTTGCTAAGGCAATTTCCGCGGTGCTAAAATCACGGGTGGTGCTGAGTCGGGAGGTAGCGGTCTTTGGAGTGTCGGAAGAGCCGGGAGTTCAGACGGTGAGAGAGGCTGACGTCGTGGCCTTTGCCTCCCTGGTAACCCGGAGGAGGATATTGTAGAGACCTGGGTTAGTGGCATGGCTGGCTTTTTCAGTCTCGAGAAAATAAAGTTCGCCTTAAGAGGGTCAATGGTTGGGTTCACCCGGAGGTGGCAGCCGTTCGTCGACTTTCTCGGGGAAAATTAAAATGTCAGCAGATGCAGTATTCCAAGGGGGAGGGGGAGGGCGAGAGGGCCGGATTGTTGTTGTATGGTTGGGGTGTGTGAAGATTGACTTGGGGGGGGGGGGGGGGGATGTTTATTATACCATGTTGATATCATTGTCTATGTTATTTTTATTAAAAATGTCAAATACCTTAATAAAAATATTTGAAAAAAAAAATTATTCCTTTATCTAATGCTGTCTCCCCGTGAAGAGATGTATTACTTCAAGCTACTCTGAATTAAACTGCGTATGTCATCTGCCCGCCAATTCTACCAATCTGGCGATATCCTCTCCAGTTCTCTCCATACCTTGCTCACATTTCACAATACTTGTCATAATGCCACCTGCAAATTCTGGAACTGTTGTTTCAAACACACAAGTTAAGGTCAATATTGCTGATGCAGAAAAGCTGCAGTTGTGGTACAGACCCCTGAGCTACCTCAGACCACATCTTCCGTCAGTCCAAAGAAACAAACTGTTCGCTCTCTGTTTAACGGAACTCAGCCAATTTCCATTTCAGGTGGCCACTGCTCATTTTTGCCCATACTTTTCAATAATGTTGGAAATGATGTCACGTGACACATTATTGCGGGACTTCTGGAGCCCCTTGTATACGAGATCAACAGAATTATCCTCAATAACTCTTTGAGAATCAGATAATCTTGTTTAGTTCATTTACTTAAAGAATTTGTCACCCAGGACACAGGTGATTAATTAAACCATTCAAAACAGGTTCGATGAAAAACAATTTTGTCGACCACAGCATAAACCATTTTGGACAATTGGATTTTTCTCCTTTGAACAATGATGGACTCGATATGAGGAGAACGTGCACCTGAATTCACCTGAATGGTCACATTATAAAGTTGGACAGTTGCAATATTCAGTCATTAAATGACACGGTTGGAATGTTTCAGGTCTATTAAGCTGGAAGCGTGAACTGGATTGCTTCTACTAGAAGATGATGGATACCTGGCGTGAAATGTGTCCCGTCTAACCGTTTGCATTCAGCGTCACTTTGTGTCGTTTCCACCTTCCCAGGATTGGTTGATCTCCCGGAATCTGGAATACAAGAACAGTCACGTGTCAAACAATGGATGGAGAAATACAACAGGGCACCAAATCATTTACTCGCACTTTGAACCTGCCACACAGAACACGGCGTCAATAATCAAACTGATGGATATGGATACAAGAGATGATTCAGGACTGAAGAACATAAAGCGATGGGGATGCTGACAGCAACATGCAGGACCTGAGAAGTGCAAGGGGCACAGTCAGAGAGATAGACAATTACAGAGTGTTTAAGAAAGGTTCAAGCGGTGGGAGATGGATAGCAACAGAGGGATGGTTTCATGCAGCTGGAGGAAGAGGTAAAGATGGTGGACGAGAGAGTGATATTTTGATTTAATTTGATTTATTTGATTTGATTTATTATTGTCACATGTATTGGTATACAGTGAAAAGTATTGTTTCTTGCATGCTGTACAAATAATACATACCGTACATAGGGAAGGAAGGAGAGACTGCAGAATATAATGTTACAGTTATAGTTTTAGAACTATAGAACGAGAGTAAAAGATAGAATTAGAGTTATGCTGGGCACAGCAAGCAAGAAGTCGCCTCGCTCCGGCGCCATCTTTCTTTCTTTCCATCAATGTAAAACAAAAGAGTACCACAGAGGCAGCTGAGGCACATGCTGCAGAACGAATTGGAGACAGAGAGCGAGAGGAAGTAACGCAGAGAGAGAGAGAGTGACAGAGACAGAGATAGAGACAGAGACAGAGAGACAGCAAGCGAGACAGCGAGAGAGAGATGGAGAGAGAGAAGAGAGCGACAGAGAGAGAGAGAATAAGAGAGAGAGAGACGAAGGTGTGAAATGTTTTTAAAATGCGAAATATCCAGCCAGGAAGCTTGTGAGAGGTAGTGGGATGAAAAAAGAGACCGTGATATGAAGACAGATTGAGCAGGAACGCATCCGAAAGAGAAATACATTTCAGACAACGGAACGAAATAGACAGATACATAGGCAGACAGGCAGGCAGGCATAGACAGACACAGACAGGCAGCCAGATAGAGGTATCAGCGAGTTAACGTATGCAGTTAGAGATTGTTAGATGCCAGCGAGATACTGAAAAAACACGAGATAGAGGGCCACGGATATAGATGGAGGAAGATAGAGAACAAAATATCAGACCGTGCCTGAAAATGCAGAGAGAAAGATCGTTTTAGACAATGAAATAACGCAGCATGGTCAATAAACCCAAAGATGCAATCACATTAATTTTCTTCACTCAGAATTTGGAATCTGTTTGATAATGAAGAACATTCTCATGGATTAGTCGGCGTCCATTATATTTTCGGAAAACATAGATAAACACCTGGATGAGAAACGAACAGTATAATATGGCCGGGTGAATGAGTGGAACATGTTGTCTGGAGCGTCAAGCGCAGCGTCGACAAGTTGGTCCAAATGGCCTGTTCGTGTGGTGTAAACTGCACACCACAGTTCCGTGACACAGCGTCAGAAACTAACTCTCCTGTTAGAACCTGTGCACTGTGCAGTGCTCCTTAGTGAAGGGCACATTCAGCACAAGATTAACTCTAACAGTTGCTTAAGGGCTGGCCCCAAAGAGCGACTGCCCTCCATCTCCAGAAGGGATAAATTAGGGGGTGCTGGTAATGTGTCGTCAAACATTGAACTGCTGATTGGGAATGGTTGGTTCACAGGGAGAGAGCATTTCGAAAGACGCTCTGCATGGAGATTCTGACTGATTTAATGTCACAGCAATGATACCTGAGGTGGAAGTTGCAGTAGGTTTTCCGGATGACATATCAGTGCATTTTGGAGTTGTCGACTCTTTGCTACCCTGAATTGTAGATGTCTCTGCATCTGGTATGTAGGAATGGAAACATTGTTTAGCACAGGAGTGACAGAAAATCTGAACAGCTTCTACCACATTTCCTTTAGCCAAAGATGCCAGTCCCAATAGGAACCATGTTGAAACAATCTCAATTATGATTGTCACTGTACCAGGACAAATTTGCCCTGAGTAGTAAATGCGACCACTCAGCGTCAAACGTCTCTCAGTTACTAGAATCTACTCTCCCCTATTTAAGTAAGTCACTCCATCCCAAACCATCAGACTCTGCCAACTAAACCATTCAAATCCTTCAGTTAATAGCATTCCAGTCCCTCAGTTTCCACATCTCTCCCCTTGCACAGCCCCCACGCCCCCTTCGCACCACAGTCTCCACACCACACGTCGCGTTCCAACCCCCCCCCCCCCCCCCCCCACCAGTGTCCATGCAATCCCCAGCATTTCCGCGCCCATGATGCCCCCACCACCGCATGGACCACGCCCACGCCACCTCCACAGTCGGCAGGAGCACCCCTTAGATGACTTGCTAATTGGGAACTGGAAGGGAGCATTTCGGAAAAAGCTTTTCATAAAGATTCTGACTGACTTTATATCACAGCAATGATACCTGAGGTGGAAGGTGCGGTAGGTTGATTGGATGATTTATCAGTGTATTTAGGAGTCGCCGGACTTTCGCGTTCCTGAATTGTGGATGTCCCTGCATCAGGTCATATGAATCAGAACAGTGTTCAGCACGGGAGTGACAGAAAATCTGAACAGTTTCTAACAGATTTGTTTAGTCAAAGATGCCAATCCTAATAGGAACCAAATGAAACAATCCCAATTCCCATTGTCACTGTATCGCTGTCAGCTTTGCGTGAGTAGTAAATGCGACCACACAGCGTCAAGCGTCTCTAAAGTTACTATAACCTACTCCATGTAATCACTGCTTTCCATTCAACTTAGTCAATACAGTCCATTTACGTCAGTTATTACATCCAAAACCGTCAGGTTCTGCCAACGAATCCATTCAAATCTCCTCAGACAATAACATCCCACTCGTTCAATCAATATCCCCCCGGTCAGGAAGGTCCACAACACTTAATCATCACCCATACGACGCAGTCACTCTACATCACACTCATCGGTATAAGGATATGAACCGGTGCCTCGTACATTACATTCCGCTGCTCGCACTAACTACAACTCAATCCCCTCGACACAGACATCCTCTTCCACTCATGCACTGGATTTAACTTCCATCTGTCGCTGCACCCAAGTCCATGTGTACAAGTCCCGATCACGCTACGTGACTTAATCACTACATCCCACGTCCCTCAGTCACTAGACCCACTGCCCTCAGTCCCTTTTGCTCACTCCAAATAATAATAATAATCTTTATTCTTGTCACTACATTGACACTGCAGTGAAGTTACTGTGAAAATCCCTGGCACCCCTTCGGGTACACAGAGGGAGAATTCGGAATGTTCAAATTACCGAACAGCACGTTTCTCTGGACTGTGGGAGGAAACCGGAGCACCCGGGGGAAACCCACGCACACACGGGGAGAACGTGCAGACTCCGCACAGACAGTGACCCAAGCCGGGAATCGAACCTGGGACCCTGGCGCTAACCACTATGCTGCCGTGCTACCCCAGCTGAGTGTAGAACTGAATATATTGTTGCGACGGGATTTTATTGGGTGGAAACTATCTTCAAAATGAATTGACAGGCAGATACTTAATGTTGTTGGTTCCACTGCCGCAGGCGATGAAGGGCCAGTTGATTGTAGCGGAGATGATTCTTCCGTTATGTGCGCTTTCGAGGCCCCTGATGCTGTAAAAATGGATTGGGATAGAGCAGAAGTTAGAGCTGTGAAACACATCAAATAATTATTCATGTTTGGAAAATATTGGGAGAAAGCGGGATGGAAGAAGAATTGCCAGGCACCACCTCTACATGTTAGAGTTGATACAACCTCAGGCAAATTTATTTCAAACAATGCAAAATCAACTAATCTCATGTTGCTCATTCTAAGTTTCGCATTCTTCTCACTCTCCACTACCCAATACCTGCACCGACATTACGCCGCAGGACTCCATCCCCCACCACATGCTAACGCCCCACGCCCACACTCTTCACCCATCCGCCCCACCCGCCGGCAGTGTACACCCCCAGAGTCTCCACGCGCCATACAGCCACCCACAGTCTCTACACCCCACGTCCCACCACAGACTTCTCTCCCATCTCCGTGCCCTCCCTCACACAGTCCCCACGCCTCCCCCACACAGTCCCCACGCCTCCCCCACACAGTCACCACGCCTCCCCCACACAGTCCCCACGCCTCCCCCACACAGTCCCCACGCCTCCCTCACACAGTCCCCACGGCTCTCCCCAGTCCCCAAGCCTCCCTCCCTCAGTCTGCAATGCTCTCTCCACACAGTCCCCATGCCGCTCAACCCCACAGTTTTCACGACCCCAATTCTAAAGTCTCCACATTCCTCCATCCCACAGCCTCCAAGCCCCTCTGACCCACATTTTCCACGACCCACGCCCCTTACGCCCCCAGTCCCAGCGCCATCCCCACCCCCCACTCAGAAGGGATGCATTAGTGGGCGGTGGATTGGTGAAAGATAATGTGTTGTCTAACATTGATTCGCAAATTGGGAATGGGTGGCTCACTGGGAGAGAGCGTTTAAGAAAATGCTTTGCATAAATATTCTGACTGATTTGATATCACAGCAATGATACTGGAGATGGAAGTTGCAGTAGGTTTATTGCAAGATTCATCTGTGTATTTTAGAGTTGTCGGATCTTCGCGTTTCTGAATTGTGGATATCTCTGCATCTGATATATCGGAATGGAAACAGTGTTCAGCACGAGAGTTACAGAAAATCTGAACAGTTTCTTCCGGATTTCCTTTCGTCATAAATGCCAGTGGTAATATAACCACGCCGAAACAACCCAAATTCCCATTTTCACTGCATCAGACAGCTTTGCCCTGAGTAGTAATTGCGACCGCACAGCATCAAACGTCTCTCACTTACTCTAACCTACTCCACCCAATCACTGATTTCCATAGAACTTCGTTAATACAATCCATTTATGTCAGTCAATACATCCAAAACCATCAGGTTCTGCCAACTAAACCATTCAAATCCCCTCAGTCAACTCTCTCAGTCTCCCACGCCTCAGTCTCAGTCTCACGCCTCAGTCTCAGTCCTGCTCTCTCAAAAAATTCGCATATCAGTCAATAAGGTCCAGACCACTCAATCACCACCCATTCCGACACAATCATAATATCTCACTCTCATCGGTAAATGGGTATGACCCATTTCCCTCATGCATAAGATTCCATTGCCCTTAGTTAGTATATCTCACTCCACAAATGCAGACATCCTCTTCCACTGATGCATTACAGATAAATTCCTTCAATCGCTGCTGTGACATTATGGGAAATGTTCAGAATGCAAAGGGTTAATGTCATATCATAATTAACCAGGAGATGGAGCTAGATGCAGAACTTTATAAAGCACTGACTCACAGACCTCTGGGAGAAGTCTGGAGAGGAGACCATAGGAGAATAATCTCCCTAGTCTTAAGCTCCATCCCTCTAGCAATGAAGGACAAAATTCTATTCGACTTCTTAATCACCCAGTGCACCTGTAAACCAACTTTTTGCGATTCATGCACTAGCACACCCAGGTATCTCTGCACAGCAGCATGTTTTAATATATTATCAATTAAATAATAATCTCTTTTGCTGTTATTCCTACCAAAATGTATAACCTCACATTTATCAACATTGTATTCCATCTGCCAGACCCTAGCCTATTCACTTAGCCTATCCAAATCCCTCTGCAGACTTCCAGTATCCTCTGCACTTTTTGCTTTACCACTCATCTTAGTATCGTCTGCAAACTTGGACACATTGCCCTTGGTCCCCAACTCCACATCATCTATGTAAATTGTGAACATTTGTGCGCCCAACACTTATCCCTGAGGGACACCACTAGCTACTGATTGCCAACCAGAGAAACACCCATTAATCCGCACTCTTTGCTTTCTATTAATTAACCAATCCTCTATCCATGCTATTACGTTACCCTTAATGCCATGCATTTTTATCTTATGGAGCAACCTTTTGTGTGGCATCTTCCCAAAGGCATTCTGGAAATCCAGATATACCACATCCAGTGGCTCCCCGTTATCTACCGCACTGGTAATGTCCTCAAGAAATTCCACTAAATTGGTTAGGCACAACCTGCCCTTTATGAACCCATGCTGCATCTGCCCAATGGGACAATTTCCATCCAGATGCCTCGCTATTTCTTCCTTGATGATAGATTCCAGCATCTTCCCGACTACCGAAGTTAAGCTCACTGGCCTATAATTACCCGCTTTATGCCTACCTCCTTTTTTAAACAGTGGTGTCACGTTTGCTCATTTCCAATCTGCCGGGACCACCCCAGAGTCTAGTGAATTTTGGTAAATTATCACTAGTGTATTTGCAATTTCCCTGGCCATCTCTTTTAGCACTCTGAGATGCATTCCATCAGGGCCGGGAGACTTGTCTACCTTTAGCCCCATTAGCTTGCCCATCACTACCTCCTTAGTGATAACAATCCTCTCAAGGTCCTCACCTGTCATAGCCTCATTTCTATCAGTCACTGGCATGTTATTTGTGTCTCCCACTGTGAAGAACGGCCCAAAAACCTGTTCAGTTCCTCAGCCATTTCCTCATCTCCCATTATTAAATCTCCCTTCTCATCCTCTAAAGGACCAATATTTACCTTAGCCACTCTTTGTTGTATTATATATTTGTAGAAACTTTTACTATCTGTATTTATATTCTGTGCAAGTTTACTCTCATAATCTATCTTACTCTTCTTTATAGCTTTTTTAGTAGCTTTCTGTTGCCCTCTAAAGATTTCCCAGTCCTCTAGTCTCCCATTAATCTTTGTCACTTTGTATGCTTTTTCCTTGAATTTGATACTGTCTCTGATTTCTTTAGACCACCATGGTCTATTTTCCCTCTTTCCACCGTTCTTCCTTTTTGTTGGTATAAACCTTTGCTGAGCACTGTGAAAAAACGCTTGGAAGGTTCTCCACTGATCCTCAACTGTTTCACCATAAAGTCTTTGCTCCCAGTCTACCTTAGCTAGTTCTTCTCTCATCCCACTGTAATCACCTTTGTTTAAGCACAAAACGCTAGTGTTTGATTTTACCTTCTCACCCTCCATCTGTATTTTAAATTCCACCATATTGTGATCGCTCCTTCCGTGAGGATCCCTAACTATGAGATCATGAATCAATCCTGTCTCATTACACAGGATGGAGGTGTTGAGTTTGGGTAGGGTGCTCTTTCCAAGACCCGGTGCAGACTCAAAGGGCCGAATGGCCTCCTTCTGCAATATAAATTCAATGATAATCTTGGACAAAGGTTTGGCACAACATCGTGGGCTGAAGGGCCTGTTCTGTGCTATATTTTCTATGTTCTATGTATATGTTAGGACCAGGTTTAGGACCGCTTGCTCCCTCATAGGTTCCATTACATACTGTTCTAGGGAACTATCGTGGATACATTCGATAAATGCCTCCTCAAGGCTGCCTTGACCGACCTGGTTAAACCAATCGACATGTAGATTAAAAAACCCCATGGTAACTGCTGTACCATTTCTCATTGCATCCGTTATTTCTTAGTTTATTGCCTGCCCCACCATAATGTTACTATTTGGTGGCCTATAGATTACTTCTCTCAGTGACTTTTCCGCCTTATTATTCCTGATTTACACCCAAATAGATTCAACCTTATTCTCCATAGCACCAATGTCATCCTTTACTATTGCCCGGATGTCACCCATAAATAACAGAGCTACACCACCTCCCTTACCATCCACTCTGTCCTTCCGAATAGTTTGATACCCTCGGATATTTAACTCAAAGTCGTGACCATCCTTTAACCATGTTTCAGTAATGGCCACTAAATCATAGTCATTCACGATGATTTGCGCCATCAACTCATTTGCCTTATTCCAAGTACTATGAGCATTCAAGTAAAGTACACTTATGTTGGCTTTTTTACCTCTGTTTTGAATCTTAACACATCAATCAGTAAACTCGCCTAAGTTATATTTCATCTGAACCTTTTTCCTAATTTTCCTTGTCGTTGAACCCATATCTTCATGTAACAACCTGCCGCATCGCTTACCTTTAATGCTTTTACTTCCCGTTTTATTGCTTTCAGTATTACTGGGCCTATTCACTGAGCTCCCCTCAGTCACTGTACCTTGTACTGTCGCCCTTTTTGATTTTTGACTATGGCTTCTCTGCCTTACACTTTCCCCCTCAGGCCTCTTGTTTCTGTCCCTCTTTTACTACCTTCCAACTTCCTGCATCGGTTGCCATCCCCCTGCGCCATTAGTTTAAACCCACTCCAACAGCTCTAGCAAACCCCCCCCCCCAGGACATCGGTTCCAGTCCTGCCCAGGTGCAGACCGTCCGGTTTGTACTGGTCCCACCTCCCCCAGAACCGGTTCCAATGCCCAGGAGTTTGAATCCCTCCCTCTTGCACCATCCCTCGAGCCACCTATTCATCCTATCTATCCTGACATTCCTACTCTGACTAGATCGTGGCACTGGTAGCAATCCTGAGATTACTACCTTTGAGGTCCTACTTTTTAGTTTAACTCCTAACTCCCTGAATTCAGCTTGTAGTACCTCGTCCCGTTTTTTACCTATATCGTTGGTGCCTATGTGCACCACGACAGCTGGCTGTTCACCCTCCCCCCCCCCCCCCAGAATGTCCTGCAGCCGCTCCGAGACATCCTTGACCCTTGCGCCAGGGAGGCAACATACCATCCTCGAGTCTCGATTGCGTCCGCAGAACCGCCTGTCTATTCCCCTTATGATTGAATCCCCTATCACTATAGCCCTGCCATTCTTCTTCCTGCCCAGCTGCACAGCAGAGCCAGCCATGGTGCCATGAACCTGGCAGCTACTGCCTTCCCCTGGTGAGCCATCTCCCTCAACAGTATCCAAAGCGGTATATCTGTTTTGCAGGGAGATGACCGCAGGGGACACCTGCACTGCTTTCCTACTCTTGCTCTGTCTTTTGGTCACCCATTTCCTATCTTCCTCAGTAACTTTCACCTGCAGTGTGACCAACTCGCTAAACGTGCTATCCACGACTTCCTCAGCATCGTGGATGCTCGAAAGTGAGTCCATCCGCAGCTCCAGAGCCGTCAAGCGGTCTAACAGGAGCTGCAACTGGACACACTGCTTGCACGTGAAGGAGCCAGGGACAGTGGATGTGTCCCTGAGCTCCCACATCGCACACGAGGAGCATGACACGGGTCTGGGATCGCCTGCCATGTTGTAAACCTGACGTAACCGTATACAACTACAATTCCAAAAAACGAAAGAAAAAATAAATAAATTAGACAATGAAAAGAAAACCTACTTACCAGTCACTTACCAGGGATAAAAAGCAGCTCTCCCCCACCCCACCCCCCCAAACTTCGAATTCCCACCGAGATTCAAATTCCCAAACTCACTCTTGGTTGTGTCTCACTCTGGCTGTGTCTTCTCTGGCTCACTGGGAGTGAGTTACAAGTTGCTCTTTTTAAATTGGTTTGAGTTGACTCCCTTTCCCTCCCCTCCCCTCCCCCACCTGCACCTGGACCTGTTCTATTTCAGAGGGAATGATTGTTGAATCATCATTTCTATTCCAATCATCCTGAATTCATAACGTTGTCAGAATCGACTGGTCACACAGCAATAAGAGAGGTGAAGACTGCATTTGCTGTTCATGAAATTCCATTAATAGTTGTGGTGGATAATGGACCCTGTTTCAATATTTGGGAATGGTTATCATTTGCCGAAGCATACGCCGTCCAACACATTACCTCCAGTCCATTATATCTACAATCTAATTGGAAAGCAGAGAAAGGAGTTGGAATAGTGAAACAACTGTTCAAAAAGACATTTGATGATAATTAGAGTTTGTTGCTAGCGCTGTTAAGCGATAAAGGCACTCCTTTATCCTCAGCATTGCCGCCTGACCAGATGCTCATGGGAAGGAACATTTGTACAACACTGCCTGTCATAAGAATTCCAAACATGAATGAGCAGTTAATTCATGAAAGAATTCAGCAACAACAACGAAGTAAAAGGCATACTATGACAGGCATGCAAAACAATTACCACCATTAAAAGAAGGAGATGTCATGAAGATATGTATTCCAATTGGACAGATTTTGCCAAAGTGGGAAATTAGTTTTCACCACGGTCGTATCTGGTACAGACTGCGGCTGGACTGATGTTCCGTGGAAACAGAAGTGCATCATCAAAAGCAAAGTATTGGCTGTAGTTTGCAGAGCCAACAACAACAAACCCATACACCATGTTTTGCAACATTGACTTACCAGCGCTGTGATCAACTACACAGGCAGAACAGACAAGAGACGATTGCAATGACACTGCGAGAGCATTGAGAAGGTCACAAATGACAATAAAACCACCAAATCGACTAAATTGGTAAAACACAAAGCACTGTAACTCTGTAATTCCAATTATGATATGTAACAGAACATTAAGCATGAACTGTATGAAAGCATTCTCAACAATGTATGTAAAAAATGTCAAAAAGAATTCCAAACACTTTTATCGAAGACAGGGGGATGTGACATTATGGGGAATGTTCAGAATACATAGGGTTAATGTCATATCACAATTAATCACTAGATGGAGCCAGGTGCATAACTATATAAAACTCTGATTTACAGGCTTCTTGGGGAAGGCTAGAGTGGAGAACATAGGAGTAGTGAGAGAGATCGGAGTACAGTTATAGATAGAGTGTGGAGACCAGTGTTAGTTGAGTGTAGATGTTTTACCATAGGAGTAAGTTGTCGAGCTGTAATCAGCAGTGTAACTAAATGGTCGCTTTGTTAATAAACTTAGCTTCTGTGGTCTTTGTGAACACTACAATATCCATCCTGAGCACGGCAATCACGGAGAACACCATAGCTACATCCAACTCCATATGTACAATCCCGATCCCACCAGGTGTCTACATTCTGCCCCCTGGCACTGAACACCACATCCCTCAGTCTGGAGGAACACTGCCGTCAGTTCATTTTTCTCACTCAGCTGAGTGGCGAACTGAACGTATTGGTGTGGCGGGGGTTTATTGGTTGAATACTACTTCAAAATAAATTGACAGGCAGATACTTAATGTTGTTGCTTCCAGTGCAACAGACGAAGAACGGTCAGTTGATTCTACAGACGGTGGTCCTTTGGTTGTGCGAGGTGTCGACGGCTCTGGTTCTGTAAAAATTGGAACGACAGAGAGCAGAGGTTAGAGTTCTGAAATAACACATCAGGCAACTATTCCTGTCGAGGATTAAAACGAGGAGAAAGCGAAGTAGAGGAACTGACAACCACGCCCTCTGCATATTAGAGTTCATATAATGCCAGCTAAATAATTTCAAACAACACAAAATCATCTAACCCCATGTTCTTCAATATATTATTCACATTCCTCTCAGTCTCCTTTCCCTCCCTCCGCCACAGACTCCAAGACCCACGCAGCACCCACTCCCGCAAGTCCCACTCCACAGTCTTCAGGCGCACCCCAGAGTTGAAATCGCTCATTGGGATCAGCGAGAGAGCATTTCAAAAGACGCATTGCATAAAAATTCTGACTGATTTAATATCACAGCAATGATACCGGAGTTGGAAGGTGCAGTAGGTTTATTGGATGATTTATCAGTGTATTTTGGAGTTGTCGGTTTTTCCCGTTCCTGAATTGTGGAGGCCTCTGTATCTGGTAAATAAGAATGGTCATCATGCTTAAATTCCACTGCTTTCAGTTACTGATGCCTCACTCCCATCAATGCAGACATCCTCTTCCACACATGTGTTAAATTTAAATGTCTTCAGTCGCTACATTCAACTCCATGTGTACGTTCCCGATCTCAAAGGGTGACTATATCCAGTCCCCTGTTACAACCTACACCCTTCAGTCTCTAGACCCACTGCCCTCAGTTCATTTTACTCAGTCAGCTGAATGTAGAACTGAATGCACTGTTGTGATTTAATGGGTGAAAACTACCACCAAAATGAATTGACAGGCAGATACTTTAATGTTGTTGGTTCCACCGCCACAGGCGGTGGGGGGTCAGTTGATTGTACCGGAGATGATTCTTCCGTTATGTGAGTTTCCGATGCCCCTGGTTCTATAACAATTGGAACTACATAGAGCAAATATTAGTGTTCTGAAACAACCCATGTTATTCATATCTGGAAAAAAAATGGGAAAATGTGGGGTGGATGAATAATTGGCAGGCAGAATCTCCACGTTGGAGTTCATCAGGCAAAAATGTAATCTCATGTTGTTCATTCCAAGTTTCGCATTACTCTGTCTCCACGCCCCACCCGCTGCACATTCAATACACCACATCATCCCACCCACCCACACACAGGCAGTCTCCATGCCCCACGCCATTACCTACCGCCAAAGTCTGCAAGCCCCGCTCCTCCCGCCGACAGTCCAAACGCCCCAGGTTCCTGCCTTCCCCCAGTCTCCACACCGCATGCACCCCAGAGTCTCCATGCACCACGCCACTCCGCACAGTCTCTGCACCCAACGCCACCTCAGTCCCAAGCCCCACCACAGTCTCCACGCTACTCGCCCAGAATCTACACGCCCCTAAACCACACAGCTTACAGGCCCCTCAACCCCACAGTCTTCACGTACTACGACCCTCCAGGCAACAGTTCCCACAAGCCAACCCCAGCCAGAACGGATCACTTTGTGGGCGATAGATTAGACGTGATGAAAGAGAATGTGTTGTCAAACATTGATGCTAATTGAGAATGGGTGGTTCACAGGGAGAGTGCATTTCAGAGGACGCTTTGTGTAATGATTCTGACGTATTTAAAATCTCAGCAATCTCACCCGATGTAGAAGCTGCAGTAGGATTATTGGATGATTTATCAGTGCATTTTGGCGGTGCCGGGTCTTCGCGTTCCTGGGAATTGTGGATGTCTCTGCATCTGGTAATTCGGGATGGAAACTGTTCGGAACGGGACTGACAGAAAATCTGAACAATTCCTCCCAGATTTCTTGAGGCAAAGATACCAGTGCCAATCGGAACCAAGTTCAAACACCCCCAATTCCCATTGTCACTGTATGACAGATTTTCCCTGAGTAGTAAATGCGACCACACAGCGTGAAATGGCTCTCAGTTACTATAACCTACTCCACCAATCACTGCTTTCCATTCAGTTCAGTCAACACATTCCATTCACGTCAGTCACTACATCCAAATCCGTCAGGTTCTGCCTCGAAATCCATTCAGGCAATAGCATCCCACTCATCCATATGACACAATCGCTACATTTCACTCTTACCGGTATATGGATATGACCCAGTATCCAAATGCGTAAGATTCCGCTGCTCTCAGTTACTATATGTTACTCACTCAATGCAGGCGTTCTCCCCTTTTACCCCCTTCCATTTCCCCGTCACCCCGGTCCCCTCCCACTCCCCTCCCTGAGTCTGCGGTCCATCCACTCCCCTCCCAGTGGCCCACCGAACCGAACCCCCTCACTTTCCCCGGGTCCTCCCTAACCCCTCCCCCACACCACCCCTTACCATCTCCGCACACCCTCCCCCTCGCCCCTCGCAGTCCCAAACAGGTTCTGGGACCTCTGCTCTTCGTGTTTATTATAAATGACTTGGATGAGGAAGTGGAAGGGTGGGTTAGTAAGTTTGCCCATGACACGAAGGTTGGTGCAATTGTAGAGACGATCCAGGTCTGTTGCAGGTTACAACAGTATATTGACAGGATGCAGAGCTGGGCTGAGAAGTGGCAGATGAAGTTCAAACTCGATAAATGTGAAGTGATTCATTTTGAAAGGTCGAATTTGGATGCTGAATACAGGGTTAAAGGCAGGATTCTTGGAAGTGTGGAGGAACAGAGAGATCTTGGGGTCTACGTACATAGATCCCTCAAAGTTGCCACCCAGGTTGATAGGGTTTTAAGAAGGCATATAGTGTGTTGGCTTCATTAACAAGAGGATTGAGTTTAAGAGCCGCGAGGTTTTGCTGCAGCTTTATAAAATCCTGGTTACACTACACTTTTAATATTGTGTCCAGTTCTGGTCGCCTCATTATAGAAAGGATGCTTTGGAGAGATTTACCAGGATGCTGCCTGGACTGGAGGGCATGTCTTATGAAGAGAGGTTGAGGGAGCTAGGGCTTTTCTCACTGGAGCGAAGAAGGCAGAGAGGTGACTTGATAGAGGTGTATAAGGTGATGAGAGGCATGGATAGAGTGGATAGCCAGAGACTTTCCCCCAGGGTGGAAATGGCTGTCATGAGGGGACATAAATTTGAGGTGATTGGAGGAAGGTATAAGGCAGATGTCAGAGGTTGGTTATTTACACAAAGAGTGGTGGGTGTGTGGAATGCACTGCCAGCAGAGGTGGTGGAGTCAGAGTCATTAGGGACCTTTAAGCGACTCTTAGACAGGCACATGGACAGCAGTAAATTGAAGGGATTTAGGTTAGGTTGATCTTAGATTAGGATAAATGGTCGGTACTGTGCTGTACTGTTCTATGTTCTAACTCCCTCGGACCCCACCACCCTCTCTTACACCTCTCCGTCCAAACCTCCCCCTCCCACTCGCTTCGTTCCCGACATGCCCCTCCCCTTCCCTTTGATCCTCTCACCCCCCTCGGTCGGTGCGCCTCTCCCTCTACGCTCCCCCTCACCGTCCCTATTGCCCTCGGTTCCCACATCCTCCTCCCATTCCTCTCGGTAACCCAAACCACGACCAGCCGTCCCTCCTCCTCTCCCCCTCCCCTCGATCGGTCCCCACCTCCCATTCCCACTCCCTCCAGTCGGTCCACAGCTCCCTGTCCCATTACGCTCAGTCATCCCCCACTCCGTCACCTCCCACTCTTCCATCTTTCCACCTCCACCTCTGTCGATCCCCACCTCCACTTCCCCCAGGGCCCTCCGCTTGGTCAGTCTCCCCTCCCCTTTTGTCATTCCCATCAGCCGTTCTTCACCTCCCCCTCCCACTCCCATTTGTCGGATCACACATCCTCCTTCTTCCCTCTCGGTCCCTGCCTTCCCCTCTGTCGGTCTCTACCTCCCCCTCCCCCCTGTGCATACATCTCCCCCCCCTTCGACTCTACCTCCCACTCCCCCATGGTCCTTACCTCCCCCACCCCCCTGTTCATACCTCAACCTCCCACCTGCTCTCTATTTCCCACTCCCCCTCGTACCCTACCTCCCATTCTTCCCCCCTGTCCATACCTCCCTCTCCCACTTGGTCTCCACCTCCCACTCCTCCACGGTCCCGACCTACCCATCCCCCTGTCCGTACCTCCCTCTACCACTTGGTCTCTACCTCCCACTCCCCCACGGTCCCTACCTCCGATTCCCCCCTGCCCCTTTCTCCCTCTCCCACTTGGTCTCTACCTCCCACTTCTCTACGGGCCCTACCTCCCCCTCCCCCTGTCCATACCTCCCTCTCTCACTTGGTCCCGAACTCCCATTCCCCAGGGTCCCTGCCATGCCCTCCCCCCTGTTCATATCTCCCCTTCGCCCCCCCCCCCCCTTGGTCCCTATCTCCCACTCCCCAATGGTCCCTACCCCCCACTCCCCTCTGTCCATACCTCCACCTCCCACTTGGTCTCTACCTCCTGTCATGTGAGAGTACCTTTAAGAAATGCGTGTTTGTCAGCGATGTCAGAGTGTGGGTGGAGCTGGGCTGTCTGTCTGCCTTTACATTCGCTTTGGACTGTCTGCTACAGGGTGTTTATTCGTTTCGTTTTAGATTTGGAGAAGCTGCATTCACAGAGAGATGTGTTTGAATCTGTGCAAGCTAAAGAACGTCCATTTGTTGATTTCGAAGTGGTAACTGCTCTCAGTAGAGAAGTGAACCTGATGTCTTTGCTAGAGCTGTTGGGGAGAGTTTAAACTAATGCGGCAGGGTGATGGGAACCGATGCAGGAAGTTGGAAGGTAGTAAAACAGGGACAGAAACAAAAGGCAGTAAGGGGGAAAGTGGAAGGCAGAGAAGCCATAGTCAAAAATCAAAAAGGGCGACAGTACAAGGTACAGTGACTGAGGGGAGCTCAGTGAATAGGACCAGGAATACTAAAAGGAATAAAACGGGAAGTGAAAACATTAATGGTAAGCGATGCGGCAGGTTGTTACATGAAGATATGGGTTCGACGACAAGGAAAATTAGGAGAAAGGTTAAGAGGAAATATAACTTAGGAGAGGTTACTGATGGAGGTGTTAAGATTCAGAACAGAGGTAAAAAAGCCAACATAAGTGTACTTTACCTGAATGCTCGTAGTATTCGGAATAAGGTAAATGGGTTGATGGCGCAAATCATCGTGAATGACTATGATTTAGTGGCCATTACTGAAACATGGTTAAAGGATGGTCACGACTGGGAGTTAAATATCCGAGGGTATCAAACTTTTCGGAAGGACAGAGTGGATGGTAAGGGAGGTGGTGTAGCTCTGTTATTTAAGGATGACATCCGGGCAACAGTAAGGGATGACATCGGTGCTATGGAGGAGAAGGTTGAATCCATTTGGGTGGAAATCAGTAAGGCGAAAAAGTCACTGATAGGAGTAATCGATAGGCCACCAAATAGTAACATTATGGTGGGGCAGGCAATAAACAAAGAAATAATTGATGCATGTCGAAATGGTACAGCAGTTATCATGGGGGATTTTAATCTACATGTCGATTGGTTTAACCAGGTCGGTCAAGGCAGCCTTGAGGTGGAGTTTATAGAATGTATCCGCGATAGTTTCCTAGAACAGTATTTAATGCAACCTATGAGGGAACAAGCGGTCCTAGATCTGGTTCTGTGTAATGAGACAGGATTGATTCAGGATCTCATAGTTAGGGATCCTCTCGGAAGGAGCGATCACAATATGGTGGAATTTAAAATACAGATGGCGGGTGAGAAGGTAAAATCAAGCACTAGTGTTTTGTGCTTAAACAAAGGAGATTACAATGGGATGAGAGAAGAACTAGCTAAGGTAGACTGGGAGCAACGACTTTATGGCGAAACAGTTGAGGACCAGTGGAGAACCTTCCAAGTGATTTTTCACAGTGCCCAGCAAATGTTTATACCAACAAAAAGGAAGGATGGTAAAAAGAGGGAACATCGACCGTGGATATCTAAGGAAATAAGGGAGAGTATCAAATTGAAGGAAAAAACATACAAAGTAGCAAAGATCAGTGGGAGACCAGAGGACTGGGATATCTTTAGGGGGCAACAGAAAGCTACTAAAAAAGCTATAAAGAAGAGTAAGATAGATTATGAGAGTAAACTTGCTCAGAATATAAAAACAGATAGTAAAAGTTTCTACAAATATATAAAACAAAAAAGAGTGGCTAAGGTAAATATTGGTCCTTTAGAGGATGAGAAGGGAGATTTAATAATGGGAGATGAAGAAATGGCTGAGGAACTGAACAGGTTTTTTGGGTCGGTCTTCACAGTGGAAGACACAAATAACATGTCAGTGACTGATGGAAATGAGGCTATGACAGGTGAGGACCTTGAGAGGATTGTTATCACCAAGGAAGTAGTGATGGGCAAGCTAATGAGGATAAAGGTGGACAAGTCTCCTGGACCTGATGGAATGCACCCCAGAGTGCTAAAAGAGATGGCTAGGGAAATTGCAAATGCACTAGTGATAATTTACCAAAATTCACTGGACTCTGGGGTGGTCCCGGCGGATTGGGATTTAGCAAACGTGACACCACTGTTTAAAAAAGGAGGTAGGCATAAAGCGGGTAATTATAGGCCAATGAGCTTAACTTCGGTAGTAGGAAAGATGCTGGAATCTATCATCAAGGAAGAAATAGCGAGGCATCTGGATGGAAATTGTCCCATTGGGCAGATGCAGCATGGGTTCATAAAGGGCAGGTCGTGCCTAACTAATTTAGTGGAATTTTCTGAGGACATTAACAGCGCGGTAGATAACGGGGAGCCAATGGATGTGCTATACCTGGATTTCCAGAAAGCCTTTGACAAGGTGCCACACAAAAGGTTACTGCATAAGATAAAGATGCATGGCATTAAGGGGAACGTAGTAGCATGGATAGAGGATTGGTTAAGTAATAGAAAGCAAAGAGTGGGGATTAATGGATGTTTCTCTGGTTGGCAATCAATAGCTAGTGGTGTCCCTCAGGGATCAATGTTGGGCCCACAACTGTTCACAATTTACATAGATGATTTGGAGTTGGGGTCCAAGGGCAATGTGTCCAAGTTTGCAGACGACACTAAGATAAGTGGTAAAGCAAAAAGTGCAGAGGATACTGGAAGTCTGCAGAGGGATTTGGATAGGCTAAGTGAATGGGCTAGTGTCTGGCAGATGGAATACAATGTTGACAAATGTGAGATTATCCATTCTGGTAGGAATAACAGCAAAAGTGATTATTATTTAAATGATAAAATATTAAAACATGCTGCTGTGCAGAGAGACCTGGGTGTGCTAGTGCATGAGTCGCAAAAAGTTGTTTTACAGGTGCAACAGGTGATTAAGAAGGCAAATGGAATTTTGTCGTTCATTGCTAGAGGGATGGAGTTTAAGACTAGGGAGGTTATGCTGCAATTGTATAAGGTGTTAGTGAGGCCACACCTGGAGTATTGTGTTCAGTTTTGGTCTCCTTACTTGAGAAAGGACGTACTGGCACTGGAGGGTGTGCAGAGGAGATTCACTAGATTAATCCCAGAGCTGAAGGGGTTGGATTACGAGGAGAGGTTGAGTAGACTGGGACTGTACTCGTTGGAATTTAGAAGGATGAGGGGGGATCTTATAGAAACATATAAGATTATGAAGGGAATAGATAGGATAGATGCGGGCAGGTTGTTTCCACTGGCGGGTGAAAACAGAACTAGGTGGCATAGCCTCAAAATAAGGGGAAGTAGATTTAGGACTGAGTTTTGGAGGAACTTCTTCACCCAAAGAGTTGTGAATCTATGGAATTCCTTGCCCAGTGAAGCAGTAGAGGCTCCTTCATTCAATGTTTTTAAGATAAAGATAGATAGTTTTTTGAAGAATAAAGGGATTAAGGGTTATGGTGTTCAGGCCGGAAAGTGGAGCTGAGTCCACAAAAGATCAGCCATGATCTCATTGAATGGCGGAGAAGGCTCGAGGGTCCAGATGGCCTACTCCTGCTCCTAGTTCTTATGTTATTATGTTCTTTCTGTAAAAAGGGTTATTTTCTGTCTTCTGGATGTTGCAAGGAAATATTAAGAGTTACTTATAGAGTACTGCATTCTGTGGGGGATTTATTGGTGTTGATAGTTGTTCAGATGTTTATTGTGGCTTTATATTGTGTTAACATGTTTCATAAATAAACATTGTTTTAATTTAAAAGTACTTTAACTCTCTGTTGCACTGCATCTGTAAGGTAGACCTGTGTGCTCCTCAAAACCATAATCGATCAAAAGTTGTGGGTCGGGTGAACTCCATGATACACTTTGGGGTTCTCTCAACCCTGGCCAATATCAAATTGGTGGCTCGTCCAGGATAAAAGTCTATCTATTGGATTGGCTTAGTGAACTTAAAGAGAGTGAGGGGTGAGCATATTGTGGGTGCTTTTCAGGTGTGGTATTCCAGTTTAAGTAGGGACTAAATACAGACTTCAACATTTGGCAAAAACATTGCAGTTAACATTACCTGACGGAATACGAAAAGAAGAGGTACTTACCGCGGTAGCTGAGCATTTAAAATTGCCTGAAAAACAGTCTGACTGATTGGAAATGGCAAAGGTCCAGTTCCAGATGAAGCAACTTGAACATGAAAAAGAATTCAGGCAGCTTGAATATGCAATGCGAGAAAAAGAAAGAGAAAGGGAGACACAGATCAGGGAAAAAGAAAAGGAGAGAGAAGAAAGAGAATAAGAAAGAATTGCTCGAGCAGAACAAAAAGAAAGTGAAATGGAGATACAGATCAGTGATAAATAAAGGAGAGACAAGAAAGAGAATAAGAAAGAGTAGTCCGAGCAGAACAAAAAAACGAGAAAGGGAGGTACAGATCAGGGAAAAAGAAAAAGAGAAAGAGGAAAAAGATAAAGAGAGAGAGGAAAGGGAACGAGAGAGAGAGGAAAGGGAAAAAGAGAGTTTGAACTTCAGAAAATGGCCATGAAACAAGACAGTCAGTTAAAGTTGACGGACATTAAGGGAAATGTACAGTTGGAGGATCATGATGAGGATCGTGAGAAAGAGCTTCATAGTCAAAGGCTTAGTGGGGATCTATTTAAATGTGTCCAAGCATTGCTAAGGTTTGATGAGAAGGAGGTAGAAGCCTTTTCAATTTCATTTGAGAAGATGGCCAAACAAATGAAATGGCCACCGGACATGTGGAAATTACACCTGATTCAAGCCAAGCTGGTAGGTAGGGCTTGTGAAGTGTTTGCATCACTACCGGAGGAGGTATCTGGGTTGTATGAGGAGGTGAAAAACATCCACCTTAGATGCATATGAGCCAGTGCCTGAGGCCGGCAGGCAAAGCTTTTAGAAATTTAAGGAAATAACCTTAAAGGTCAAAGATACATGGGGTTTGAAAGGATCAAATAGAGTAATTTTGATAGGTGGATAAGGGCTTTGAAAATCCACGAAACGTATGAACCTCTCAAAGAAATTATACTTTTGGAGGAGTTTAAAAATTCAACTCCTGATGTAGTGAGAACTCATGTGGAAGAGCAGAGGGTTAAAACTGCCAGATTAGCAGCAGAAATGGCAGATGATTATGAATTAGTTCATGAATCAATGCTTTGTTTCCAACATCAGTTTCAGCTTGTGAGTGAGAGAAACTGGGGAAAAGAGAAATACTCAAATGGTAAAGGTAAAGGAGATCTGATGGGAGATAATAAGGGGAGTGTACCTCAGGCTAAAAAGGAAATCCAGGAGGGTGGAAGAGACATGAAAAGTTTAAATTATTTTCACTGCACCAAACTAGGCCATGTAAAGTCACAGTGTTGTTTTTTGAAGAAAAGAACTGGGAAGGCTGATGTGATAAGCCAGTGGGGTTTATTAAAGTGGTAAAGGAAAGCCCAAGTGAAGCGAAGGAGGGGCAAAAGATTGTACAATCTGATCAAGAGGTGATTGATAAGAAGGTAGCAGATCTCTTTAAAGAACGTACTTGTGTGGGTAAAGTTTACTAATGTGTACCAGAAGGAGCAGGTAAAGAAGTCACAATTTATAGAGATACGGGAGCTAGTCAATCTTTAATCGTAAGAAATGAGGGAAGTGATTTCCCCCCCCCCCCACGCCGGGTGGGAGAATCGCTGGGGCGCCGCATGAATCGTGCCACACCGCCCCGACCCCCACACGCGATTCTCCCACTCCCCGGAAACTAGCAGTGCGCGATTCGCACCGGGCCGCTCGGAGAACCGGCGAGTGCCGATTCTCCGGCCCGGATGGGCTGAGCGGCCGCTACGAGATGACAGGTTCCCGCCGGTGCCGTCCACCCCTGGTCACTGCCGGCGGGAATTCTGCAGGAACGCTGGGGGGGAGCAGCCTGTTGGGGGTGGGGGAAGGGGGCTCCTTCACCGGGGTGGCCTCCGATGGGGACTGGCCTGCGATCGGGGCCCACCGATCGGCGGACCGTCCTCTTCCCCCCCCCCCGGGCCTACTTCCTTCTGCACGCAGCCCCAGAACACCGTCTCCATGTTGGTGAGGGGCCGGCGTGCGTAAGACATTCCCCGCGCATGCACAGGATGTGCGGCCCAACTCCGCATGCGTGGGTTGGTGCTGCACCCCTTTGGTGCCGTGTAAGGACGCTGGAGTGGCGTGAACCGCTCCAGCGCCGTGCTAGCCCCCTGTGGGGGCTAGAATAGGTCATGTCCGGGCCCTGTTTGCGCCATCGTGAAACGTGACAGCGTTCACGATGGCGCGAACACATGGCCTCAATATCAGAGAATCGTCCCCCATGAGTTCTTTAGTTTGAGAAGAATATTGCCAGGAAAAGTGGTAATATGTGGAATTCAGGGTGAGAAGAGTAGTGTTCCATTATATAAGGTAAGGTGGGAAAGCCCAGTGAAGAGTGGTGAAGTGGTAGTAGGAGTAATGGAGAAGCTATCTTGTTCAGGAATACTGTTTATCTTGGGTAATGATATATATGGATCGCAGGTGGCAGTGATGCCTACTGTGGTTGATAAGCCAGTGGGAAATCAGACAACGAAGTGTTGAAGGATGATTATCCTGGGATTGTTCCGGATTGTGTAGTAACAAGATCGCAAAGTCATAGCTTTGAACAAGGACATGAGGAGAAATCAGAGAGTGAAGATAAAGTTGATGTGCAATTATCAGAAATGATTTTTGATCCAATGGTCGAAAAGCAACAAGAAAAGGTGGAGTGTGAGGCGGACATTTTGAGTTCAGGAAAATTGGCGGAGTTACAACAGAGAGAGATAGAAATAAAACACATGTATCAGAAAGCATACACGGAGGAGAAATCTGAGTGTATACCGGAGTGTTATTACCGTAAAAGTGATGTCCTGATGAATGTTGATATTTACATATGCAGGCGGATGAAAAGTGGGCAGAAGTTCATCGAATAGTATTGCTGGTTGGGTATAGAAAGGAGATGTTGCGCGTAGCACATGAGGTACCAATGGGAAGTAGACTTAACCCTTTTTTTTCGATCATGGCACACATGTCAAGTGATAGGGAAACCTCAAGCAGTGATAATACCAGCGCCCTTAATACCCATTCCAGCATTTGAAGAACCTTTTACAAGGGACATAATTGATTGTGTAGGACCACGTCCTAAAGCGTAAAGTGGGAATCAATATCTTTTGATTATAATGGATGTGTCTACTTGGTTTCCAGAGGCCATTCCAGCATGCAATATTAGAGCTAAAAGCATCGTGGAGGAATTACTTAAATTCTTTACTCGATATGGACTACCCACAGAATTACAATCGGATCAAGGATCAAATTTTACCTCGAGGTTATTCAAAGAAGCTATGAATAGCTTAGGAATAAAACAATTTAAATTAACTGCGTACCCTCCAGAATCGCAGGGAGCATTAGAAAGGTGGCATCAGACATTAAAGACAATGTTGAGGGCTTATTGTCACGATTATCCAGAGAATTGGCATAAACGAATTCCATTCATACTGTTTGCAATTAGGGATGCACCCAATGAGAGAAGGAGAGGAAAAGGAGGAGGTTTTAATGATCGTAACTCAATGTGACGAACCAAATCCAGATGACTGTGAATTTGACATACCTCAAATTAAGTTGGAAGACGAGGATGTTCTTAAAAATTGGGATGAATTGTTGAGTTACCTTCCAAATGTAAAACGGACTGACCTGGAAGAGCTATTGATATCACATGGTCAAGATTGTGGAAATAAATTGGGAAGGACTAAAATTGCTAGACATGATGTCGATGTGGGAAATGCTGTTCCAATCAAACAACATCCATATAGACCTAACCCTTTAAAATTGGCACAGGTTAGCAAAGAGATTGAAAGTATGCTTAAAAATTGCATAATTGAAGTGGGCTGCAGCCAATGGAGCTCACCCATAGTGATGGTACCTAAACCAGACAGTACCCAACGGTTGTGTGAACTATAGATAAGTTAGTAACAAGAACGGACTCTTATCCTATCCCACGTTTGGAGGATTGCATTGAGAGAGTGGGACAATCTGCTTTTATTTCCAAACTGGGTTTACTTAAAGGTTACTGGCAGGTACCTTTATCCGAAAGGGCGAAGGAGATTTCATCTTTTGTGACTTCAGATGGCATATACAAATTCAAAGTTATGCTATTTTGCATGAAAAATGCCCCAGCCACATGTCAACGGTTAACTAGCAAAGTTGTTTCAAGATTAGCCAATAGTGCGGTATACATCGGCGATCTGGTAATTTTTAGCCAGACATAGGAAGAACATTTAAAACATCTGACAGAGTTATTTGATTGAATTCAGGAAGCGGATTTGGTGGTAAACCGAGCCAAAAGTGAATTTGGAAAATCCCAAGTCATTTTCCTTTCCCATACAATCGGATGGGGTCGAATGTCCCACGGGATGTGAAACCAAACGTTATTGGGGACTTTCCAATACCATCGAGGGGAAAGGAAATAATGCGATTTCTTGGCATGAGTGCATTTGATCGAACATTTGTGCACAATATTTGTAGTCCACTGATAGACTTGCTGAAGAAACTTCAAAAATTTAAGTGGACAGCGGAGTTTCAAAAGGCATTTGTCTGCCTGAAAGCTGTGATAACCAATGCTCCTGGGTTGGAGAATTACAAGGGACTCTGTGATCAGATTGAACTAAAGTATCTGACTTCAAAGAGAAACGCCGAGGCACAGAGAAATGGACGGATCGTGCAGAGACCTTCTTGTTCAAAGAGACTGGTCAATCAAGGAGTTCAGTTGGAGGAAGAAGAACAAATATGAACTATGTTATTATAAATGTTTGCGTGATTTGTTCTGATAAAAACGAAACATATATTCTCTGTCCATGTTTCTTAAAGGAAAGTGAAAAATGTGAAAAATGAAACGATCTTGAAGTTGATGGTTTATTTTTTTTCTTGGGGGGAGGGGGTGGTGTCATTTGAGAGTACCTTTAAGAAATGGGATGTTTATAAACTAGCTGCAGTGGATGTACCTTTAAGAAATGGGTGTTTATCAGTGATGTCAGAGTGTGGGTAGAACTGCGCTGTCTGCTTTTACTTTATTATTTTTTCTTGGAGGGGGTGGTGTCATGTGAGAGTACCTTTAAGAAATGGGATGTTTATAAAATAGCTGTAATGGATGTACCTTTAAGAAATGGGTGTTTATAAGTGATGTCAGAGTGTGGGTGGAACTGCGCTGTCTGCTTTTGCTTCACTTTGGGCTTGCAGCTACAGGGTACGTTTAGTTTCGTTTTAGATTTGGAGAAGCTGCATTCACAGCAAGATGTGTATAAATCTCTGCAAGCTGGGGAAGGTTCATTTGGTGATTTCAAAGTGGTAACTGCTCTCAGTAGAGAAGTAAACCTGATGTCTTTCTGTTAAAAGGGTTGTTTTTTGTCTTGTGGATGTTGCAACAAAAGATTAAGAGTTGCTTATAGAGTACTGTATTATGTGGGCGATTTATTGATGTCGATAGTTGTTAAGATGTTTACTTCGGGTTTATAAAGTGTTAACTGGTTTCATAAATAAACAGTTTTTTTTTTTAAAGGTGCTTTAACTCGCTGTTGCATTACACCTATAAGGTAGGCCCTTGTGCTCTCCATAACCACAAGCTATTAAAAGTTGTGGGTCGGGTGAACTCCATGATACACTTTGGGGTTCTCTAAACCCTCGCCCATAACACTCCCACTCCCCCGCGGTGCCTCCCACCCACAGATTTTTTTTTCCAGTTTTATCTTCGTTCATTCTTCCGCTTACATATAAACTGTGTGTATATAAGTTGTCTTTTGGAATCATTTCAACACGGCAATGTACCTGTGCAACAAGCAGCACAACATTTTAACAGCTTGAACTGATACTGGGCGTTGTGGGTACATTTTCTGATCTTCATTTCACAGACAAAGATGCATGGTTCCCATTCCCAGCTTAAACAAACTTTCCTCGGCACATTCCCCTTCTTCAACTTCAGAGATAAATCTGGAATAGAGTGCATAGAAGTTGAACCGTGTGAACAAAACGTGAACAGTGATAAACAGGGAATGTAAATATGATATCATAAATGTTGGAAGTACCTCGGCAAGTTTCCCCCGCTAACTGTCGGTTCTGGCAGTGGAGCACTGTATCAGGGACGGTGCCTCTGGCGCCAGTGCAACACAGACTCTTGTTAACTGTTGTCTCCAGAGTATTTAATCCGGTACAACTAAAAAAACACAATGTTCGATTCAGCTCCGGAACTGGAAAAGTCTACAACATTATATGTGAGATTTATGGGAGATGTATTCTTTGATCCATCAAAGATTCAAATCCACAGTGTGGTGGCACAGAAATCGAGAACAGACGTTCCTTTCTTGCTTTGCTGCTCTTGCTCACTCACAACCCTTCCAGATTAATAACCCATGAACCCAGAAGAAATAGGAATGGAAGTGCGCCACTCAGCCCGACGAGCCAGTTAAAAACTGGGTTCTCCTGTCCGCCAGCTGTGTGTTTGACGGCTGTGCGCCGTTCGCTGGCTGCGGGATTCTATCTTTCCGCTGCTTGTCAACGGGATTTCCCACCAAAACCATCAAAGGTTTGAGGCTGGCTGATACTCTGTGTAAGCTGTTTATACTTCTTACACTTCTGAGATTTGTCAACACAACAGCACTGCTATCTCTCCCTGAATGGTGGTCATACTCGCAGATAATGTTACCCTCGTGGATGTACTCTTATCTTTCTTGATGTTAGAGATCATCAGTGGGAAAGATACTGTCAAATGAAAATCCTTGACTTGTTTCAGTGCTCCCCATAGATGGTGCACACTTCACCCTCTTTGCTAGAGGGAGTGATGTGGAATGCGATGGCTGTAGTGAAATGAAAAATGAAAATGGCTTATTGTCAAAAGTAGGCTTCAAATGAAGTTGCTGTGAAATGCCCCTAGTCGCCACATTCCTGCGCCTGTTCGGGGAGGCTGGTACGGGAATTGAACCATGCTGATGGCCTGCCTTGGTCTGCTTTAAAAGCCAGCTATTTAGCCCAGTGTGAACCAATGAACCGGGGTTCTTTGTCCCGAAGAGAATCGAGAATCGATTGTCATTGGAGTTGGGTTCATTCAGCAAATGGGCGAGTATTCCATCAAACTATCTTGCAGACTGTGGGCAAAATTTGGAGTGTCATCAGATAGATTTGTGGGAAATTAGTAAATTATTTGCTGGTTTCATATTGAGGAATGGATATACCATTGAATGTCAAGTGGACAACATTGTATTCTCTCATGTTGGCGTTTGTCATTGCATCGCACTAATTTGGCTGGAATGTTCATCTCCCCTCATCGCGAGGCTCTGACAGAGTGGTGAGATTAGTGGACAAGTAATTCAGTGAGTTAACTGAATCACTTCATATTTTCTGCATTGAATTGCAGCTTCCACTTGCCAACTGATGCCATAATACTGCTATGTACTTAGTTAAATCTATACAATCATCAGTATGGTTCACATTGCTCAAGCTTTTCACGTTGTTTGTTCATTTTTAATGATGAGCACAATGGACCAAACCATGCGGGCAGCACGGTAGCACAGTGTTTAGCACTGTTGCTTCCTAGGGTCCCAGGTTCGATTCCCAACTTGGGTCACTGTCTGTGCAGAGTATGCACTTTTTCCCCATGTATGCGTGGCTTTAATCCGGGTGCTCCGGTTTCACAGAACAAAGAAAAGTACAGCACAGGAACAGGCCCTTCGGCCCTCCAAGCCTGCGCCGACCATGCTGCCCATCTCAACTAAAATCTTCTACGCTCCCGGGGTCCGTATTCCCAACATACTCCTGTATTTGTCAAGATGCCCCTTAATCGTCATTATCGTCCATGTTTCCACAACCTCATCCGTCATCGAGTTGCAGGCACCCACTGTGTAAAAAACGTGCCTCTTACATCTCCTCTCAACCTTGCCACTCGCACCTTAAACCTATGCCCACTAGTAATTGGCCCCTCTACCCTGGGACAAAGTCTCTGACTATCCACTCTGTCTGTGCCCCTCATAATTTTGTAGACCTCTATTAGGTTGCCCCTCATCCTCCGTCGTTCCAGTGAGAACAAACCGAGTTTATTCAACCGCTCCTCATAGCTAATGCCCTCCATACCAGGCAAAATACAGGTAAATCTCTTCTGCACCCTCTCTAAAGCCTCCACATCCTTCTGGTAGTGTGGCGACCAGAATTGAACGCTATACTCCAAGTGTGGCTGAAATAAAGTTTTATACAGCTGCAACATGACCTGTCAATTTTTATATTAAATGCCCCGGCCAATGAAGGCATGCATGCCGTATGCCTTCTCCACCTGTGTTGCCCCGTTGAGTAACCCGTGGACCTGTACACCCAGATCTCTCTGACTGTCAATACTCTTGAGGGTTCGACCATTCACTGTATATTCCCTACCTGTATTAGATCTTCCAAAATGCATTATCTCACGCTAATACATCCACTTGCTTCCAACTGGGAGTAGATCCTGTCTCGAAGAGTTATCTTTAGTAATTTCCCTACCACTGACATAAGGCTCATCGGCCTGTAGTTCCTTAACAAAGGAATAACATTGTTTTTTTTCCAGTCCTCTGGGACATCACCTGAAGACAGTGAGGACCCAAAGATTTCTATCAAGGCCTCGGCAATTTCCTGTCTTGCCTCCTTCAGTATTCTGGGGTAGATCCCATCAGGCCCTGGGGACTTATCGACCTTAATATTTTCAAGACGCCCAATAACTCATCTGTTTGGATCTCAATGTGACCCAGGCTATCTACACACCCTTCTCCAGACTCAACATCCACCAATTCCTTCTCTTTGGTGAGTACTGATGGAAAGTATTCATTTAGTACCTCGCCCATTTCCTCTGGCTCCACACATAGATTCCCACCCCAGTCCTTCAGTGGGCCAACCTTTTCCCTGGCTACACTCTTGCTTTTTATGTACGTGTAAAATGCCTTGGGATTTTCCTTAACCCTATTTGCCAATGACTTTTCGTGACCCCTTCTAGCCCTCCTGACTCCTTGCTTAAGTTCCTTCCTACTTTCCTTATATTCCACACAGACTTTGCGTGTTCCCAGCCTTTTAGCCCTGACAAATGCCTCCTTTTTCTTTTTGACGAGACCTACAATATCTCTCGTTATCCAAGGTTGCCGAAATGTGCCATATTTAACATTCTTCCTGACAGGAACATGCCGGTCCTGAATTCCTTTCAACTGACATTGGAAAGCCTCCCACATGTCAGATATTGATTTACCCTCAAACATCTGCCCCCAATCTGCGTTCTTCAGTTGCCGCCTAATATTGTTGTAATTAGCCTTCCCCAATTTGGCACATTCACCCACAAGTACCGGAAGGCGCGCTGTTGGGTAATTTGGACAATTCTGCCTGTGTACCCGACCAGGAGCCAGAGTCTGGCAACTCGGGGATTTTCACAGTAACTTCATTGCAGTTATATGTGAGCCTACTTGTGACAATAAAGATTACAAAGGGTCATCTGTACTTGAAATGTTAGCTCTTTTCTCTCCCTACAGGTGCTGCCAGACCTGCTGAGATTTTCCAGCATTTTCTCTTTGGAAGTAATTCAGTGAAACGGTTAATCTCCTGGTGTCACAGGTTCAAGTCCAACTACTTCAGATGCGAACTGTTATAAATTTAGAGTGCCGAATTATTATTTTTCCCAATTAAAGGGCAATTTTGCACGGTCAATCCATGTTACCAGCACTTCTTTGGGTTGTGGGGGTGAAGCCCACGCGTACACGGGGAGAATATGCCATCTCCACACGGCCAGGGACCCAGGGCTGGGATTCGAACCCGGGTCTTCAGCGCTGTAGTCCCAGTGCTAACCACTGTGCCTCATGCTGCCCTCTCAGAAGTGAACTTAAATGCAATTAATACATTTGGAAAACGAAGCTACATTCAATAACTAGAACCAAGAAACCATTGAGACTGTCCAAAAAACTAATGTGGTTCACTTTAGGAAAGGAAATCTGTCCTCGTTACCTCGCCCAACCTACATGTGATTACAGACCCAGAGTAATGTGGTTGACTCCGAAATGTCTTCAAAATAAATTCAGTCGTGTCAAATCATTATTTGCAAACGAATAACTGTCTTATAATTTTTCTGTATGACCCCATTGATATATCTGTTCATCTCAGTCTCCCAGTCGTTTACAGGCCCAACATTCACACTTTGATCTATTTGTCTGTTTTAGCAGAAGATGCGTTACCTGTACAAATGGTGCCACCTGTTATCAAGAGCGTCCCCACACATCCATGTTCTAGGTACTTGTTCGGTCTTGACAATGCATGTTGTGCCACAGCACAGCCAGACTCTTGCATTGTTATGCTGGCCAGAGAGTGGAAAGTCACCGACTGAAGGACAAAAGTTTTTCAGTGTCAATGCAAAATACACTTCATGTTAAAGAATGACTTGTGATCCCCAAAGCACCAATAGCCAGATTATCCCCCCTGCCCCGTCCTCCATTGTCACAAATTCGAGCTGAAACATTTCCTCATTCTCTGAACCAGCTTTCCACCTGTGTTCCCAGTTCAGCCTAGCCCTGTGGCACACTGCTCAAAGACAGTCGACCGAATTCTATATTAACCAATACCGTTCAGGTGAAAGATGACAGCAATAATCTCAGCGTTACCTCGCTCCAACAGAATCGTGGTTTTAAAAATGTAAAATAAATGTTGAATAAATAAATTATGATTTGATTAATAATTTGGGAAATAATATACATATTACTTTCGTAATATTGAAGACATTGGAAATCCTATATTTGCTGATTAAAATGCTGAATTTACGAAATGCAAAGTTAAATCTACGATTAGAATAGAAATAAATATATGATAAAGGCAATATAAACAAACACGTGTTTGTAACGGTTATAAAAAATGCTCCATTCTTAATAGGATTATAATAAATATAAACATGAAGGATGAGCAATAATGAAATTTGCCAACGAAATTTGTGAATAAAAACAGTCTGCTTGCACAAATGAAAATGATTTCCATTGATTTACAGTCAGTGTTGTGACCCTTGATCTGCCTGAAATATATAATGATAATCTTTATTGTCACAAGTAGGCTAGGCTACATTAACTTTGCAATGAAGTTACTGTGAAAATTCCCTAGTCGCCAGACTCTGGCGCCTCGTCGGGTACACAGAAGGAGAATTCAGAATATTCACATTTCCTAACAGTTCGTCTTTCAGGACTTGTGGGAGGAAACCGGAGCACGCGGAGGAAACCCACGCAGACACGGGGAGAACGTGCAGACTCCGCACAGAGAGTGACGCAAGCCGGGAATCGAACTTGGAAACCTCGGAAGCAACAGTGCTAACCACTGTGCTGCCGCGCTCCCCGCTTGCTCTTGGTTCACAGTGCTCATCATAGAACATAGAAAATACAGCACAGAACAGGCCCTTCGGCCCACGATGTTGTGCCGAACCTTTGTCCTAGATTAATCATCGTTACAAATGAACAAATGATATGAAAAGCTTGAGCAATGTGAACCGTACTGATTGATGATTGTGTAGATATTACAAAGTACAGAGCAGTATTATAGCATTAGTGGGCAAGTGGAAGCTACAATTCAGTGCAGGAAATGTGAAGTGATTGATTTTGGTCGGAACAATGCGGAGAGAAAATGTTTAAAAAGTACCATTTCTGAAGCTGGTGCAGGAATAGAAACCCATTCGTGTGATTATAGTCAGCAAAGATGGCAGCAGCGGTTGACAAACGGGTTATGTTTCCTCACCAGCGGCCTGCTGCGCAGGGGTTTGTCATGAATGTTTTGAATGGTCTTTCCATAGGGTTCCCGCTCATCCGGAACTCTCTGCAATTTTACGGGAGAATTTGCGGGCCCCAGACTGAACACCCTTGCCCGTCAGACCTTTCTCTCACAGAAGGCCTCAAATGGTGAGTTGCTGACCCATTCAGGGAAGCGTCCAGCCCAGCCTCGATTTTCAAATTTTCCGGAGGTGTTCATAGAGAAAACGCAAAAAAGCTTCGAATGGAAAGTATGGTTGGGGGGAGGGGTGGTGTGAGGGAGGAAAGTTAGTGGCTTTAAGGCGAGGGGGGTGCCTGCATCAGCAACTTTATGTTCATTTCGGGCGTTACCCATCCTCAAAACGCTGGGTGTGCAGATATCCGATCCGGCATTGCTTCTCCATCAAAGGCCTTCACCCATTCCTCTCATAAACCCGGCCTCAACCCTTCAGTCCACCCACAAATCCACAATTGGCTGACCCTTGATGCCAGGGAATTAATTCATGGTCATAGTCTGTAATTCCAGCCCAATTATATTGTTGACCCTACAGGTTGGCACCTCTCGGAATTGTGTCATCCTATTGAGTTAAGGATGGAAGGACCCCCTTCCAGTCAAACAAAGTAGTTCATTTTTCTCACGTACAGAGACAATTGTTTTGGCAAAGTTGATGAAATAAACAATTAATTAAATTGTAAATTAAATCCAAGCTTGTGTTAAAAAATTCTCGAAGTCAGTTCTGTGTCAACTTCACAAAGAAGCTTGCAGTTTTGGAGAGATCCAATTTGGCCGTTTCAAAATAAGTTAAAATGAACTGCTAAAATGTATTTCAACCTTGCTTAACAAACAAAATTGAAATCGGTTGAAATGGGAAAACAAAGTTACAGGAAATAAGTTGGGGCAGAAAGGTTGACTATTTCAATAGGCAATTGAATTTGTTTTTAAAATTGGTCAGCTACTTGTCTTCCTATGATGTCGGAATTCTTGTTATGAGGTTTTGTTGTGGATTTATGGATAGACAACGACATCAACTAAAAGTGGAAGTTCTAAGCATACTCAGGAGGAAGTTGAACAAGTGTGATGATTTTATTGGGCTATCAAATCACCCTCCGTTAGAAATCAAACGTTTTGTTGGTAGTAAAGTGTTTGTATGAGAATTAACTTGAGATTTTAGTCAACGAAGAATAAGCGATGCCTATGAAATCAACAGTTGGAAAGTGGCTTAAAGGGGAAATCATTAATTAATGATTAAATTATTGATCAATTAAATACACACATAAATAAATAAATAAACAAATACATAATTAAATGAATAAATAATTACATACATACATAAATGCATAAATAATACAATTCAAGTTTTACAATGAAGGAGAATGTGGGATGATGTAAATACTTTAATGAAGTGTGACTTTGCAATATTCTGTCTCTTTAAGAATCTGTAGCTGCCGAAGAAGGCTGAGACATATCTGTTTGAAATCTACGAGCTGTGATACCTTGTGTGTTACGTTTGTTTTATAATATTTATTATTGTTACAGATAGCTTTAAATTAACACGGTGGGTTTTCTATGTGGGCATTTTATGTGTGTTTTCATTTTTCTGAAAAATTGAACTTGAGTTTTTAATTACGGATACTTTGGAAAAAACGGCGTAAAAGAAAGATTGTTGAATAAAATTGGTCCGTGATCGCGTTTCTTGTTAGATTGAAACAAAACAAAGGTGGTGACGTAATGACGTCCAGTCGAGACGTTTGCTCCATCTCTTTTCGAACCGTCAGACAATTAACGCTTGTCTCCAAACAGGTCAGGATTATCTTATCTTTTTACAGGAACTGGGAATTACAACATTTTTAGTTATGAATTGTCAGATATGTTCAGATTAATTAACCAATTGTGCCCCAATCAGAATGGATCTTTCATGTTTTGCTTTACAGGTAACTGCAAGTGAAACAAGATATTCAGTAGCTTCAGGAATTTCAGAATATACTGGTAGAGTTTCAATATTGCAGCAATAGTCGTCCCGACTTAAAATTTAGTTAAAGGAGGTGGTCATTTAGTGAGAAGTTGTGAAAGACAAATAGACGGAGGAGTGCGAGCTCGCATTCACCAGTCTTAAACAAGTCCAAGGAACAGCGCTGGCACGAGGGCTGCAAGATCTGACTTGCCCCGTTCCTTATAAACAGCCAGAATAATGGGAATTACTACATTGTCGTACTGACACAATATCACAGAGATTATAAAGGATATGTAGCATATCACTCTGACAAGCAATCAGCAGTTGCTGCTGGATATAGAAAATCCAGGTAGAACATCAGTTAATGCAGATTCTGAACATGGAAAATTTCAAAACCGTCTCATAGAACATAGAACATTACAGCGCAGTACAGACCCTTCGGCCCTCGATGTTGCGCCGACCTGTGAAACCACTCTAAAGCCCATCTACACTATTCCCTTATTGTCCATATGGCTATCCAATGACCATTTGAATGTCCTTAGTGTTGGCGAGTCCACTACTGTTGCAGGCATGGCATTCCACGCCCTTACTACTCTCTGAGTAAAGAACCTACCTCTGACATCTGTCTTATATCTATCGCCCCTCAATTTAAAGGTATGTCCCCTCGTGCTAGACATCACAATCCAAGGAAAAAGGCTCTCACTGTCCACCCAATCCAATCCTCTGATCATCTTGTATGCCTCAATTAAGTCACCTCTTAACCTTCTTCTCTCTAACGAAAACAGCCTCAAGTCCCTCAGCCTTTCCTCATAAGATCTTCCCTCCATACCAGGCAACATTCTGGTAAATCTCCTCTGCACCCTTTCCAATGCTTCCACATCCTTCCTGTAATGCGGCGACCAGAATTGCACGCAATACTCCAAATGCGGCCGCACCAGAGTGTTGTATAGCTGCAACATGACTTCATGGCTCCTAAACTCAATCCCTCTACCAATAAAAGCTAACACACCGTACGCCTTCTTAACAACCCTCTCAACCTGGGTGGCAACTTTCAGGGATCTATGTACATGGACACCGAGATCTCTCTGCTCATCCACACTGCCAAGAATCTTACCATTAGCCGAGTACTCTGTCTTCCTGTTATTCCTCCAGGTCATTTATAAAAATGACAAACAGCAGTGGCCCCAAAACAGATCCTTGTGGTACACCACTAGTACTAAAAGGGGGAACACCCTAGTACTAGTACTCCAGTCTGAACATTTCCCATCAACCACCACACTTTGTCTTCTTCCAGCTAGTCAATTTCTGATCCAAACTGCTAAATCACCCTGAATCCCATGCCTCCGTATTTTCTGCAGTAGCCTACCGTGGGGAACCTTATCAAACGCTTTACTGAAATCCATATACACCACATCAACTGCTTTACCCTCATCCACCTGTTTGGTCACCTTCTCAAAGAACTCTATAAGGTTTGTGAGGCATGACCTACCCTTCAAAAAACCGTGTTGACTAGCTCTAATCAAATTATTTGTTTCCAGATGATTATACATCCTATCTCTTCTAAACCTTTCCAAGATTTTTCCCACAACAGGAGCAAAGCTCACTGGTCTATAGTTACCGGGGTTATCTCTACTCCCCTTCTTGAACAAGGGGACAACATTTGCTATCCTCCAGTCTTCTGGCACTATTCCTGTAGACAAAGCAGGCTTAAAGATCAAGGCCAAAGGCTCAGCAATCTCCTCCCTAGCTTCCCAGAGAATCCTAGGATAAATCCCATCTGGCCCAGGTGACTTATCTATTTTCACACTTTCCAGAATTGCTAACACCTCCTCCTTATGAACCTCAAGCCCTTCTAGTCTAGTAGCCTGAATCTCAGTATTCTCCTCAACATTGTCTTTTTCCTGTGTGAATACTGACGAAAAATATTCATTTCGCACCTCTCCTATCTCCTCGGATTCCAAGCACCATTTCCCACTACTGTCCTTGACTAGCCCTACTCTTACCCTAGCCATTCTTTTATTCCTGACATATCTATAGAAAGCCTTAGGGTTATCCTTGATCCTACCTGCCAAAGACTTCTCATGTCCCCTCCTGGCTCTTCTTAGCTCTCTCTTTAGGTCCTTCCTAGCTAACCTGTAACTCTCGAGCGCCCTAACTGAATCTTCATGTCTCATCTTTACATAAGTCTCCTTCTTCCTCTTGACAAGTGTTTCGACTGCTTTAGTAAACCACGGTTCCCTCACTCGACCACTTCCTCCCTGCTTGACAGGTACATATTTATCAAGGACACGCAGTAGCTGTTCCTTGAACAAGCTCCACATTTCCATTGTGCCCATCCCCTGCAGTTTTCCTCTCAATCCGATGTATCCTAATCTTGCCTCATCGCATCATAATTGCCTTTCCCCCAGATATAACCCTTGCCCTGCGGTATATACCTATCCCTTTCCATCACTAAAGTAAACGTAATCAAATTGTGGTCACTATCAGCAAAGTGCTCACCTACCTCCAAATCTAACACCTGCCCTGGTTCATTACCCAGTACCAAATCCAATATGGCCTCGCCTCTCGTTGGCCTATCTACATACTGTGTCAGGAAACCCTCCTGCACACATTGGACAAAAACGGACCCATCTAATGTACTCGAACTATAGCGTTTCCAGTCAATATTTGGAAAGTTAAAGTCCCCCATAACAACTACCCTGTTGCTTTCGCTCCTATCCAGATTCATCTTTGCAATCCTCTCCTCTACACCTCTGGAACTTTTCGGAGGCCTATAGAAAACCTCTAACAGGGAGACCTCTCCTTTCCTGTTTCTAACCTCCGCCCATACTACCTCAGACATCCCGTTTGTAGAGGTCCCACTGACCACAGAATGAGCCCCAATTATCCAGAAATCTGAAACCCACCCTCCTGCACCATCCCTGTAGCCACGTGTTCAACTCCTCTCTCTCCCTATTCCTCGTCTCGCTATCACGTGGCACGGGTAACAACCCAGAGATATTAACTCTGTTTGTCCTTGATCTAAGTTTCCACCCTAGCTCCCTGAATTCCTGCCTTATATCCCCATCCCTTTTCCTACCTATGTTGTTGGTACCTATGTGGACCACGACCTGGGGCTGCTCCCCCTCCCCCTTAAGGATCCCGAAAACACGATCCGAGACATCACGCACCCTGGCACCTGGGAGGCAACACACCAACCGTGAGTCTCTCTCGTTCCCACAGAATCTCCTATCTATCCCCCTAACTATGGAGTCTCCAATGATGAATGCTCTACTCCTCTCCCCCCTTCCCTTCTGAGCAACAGGGACAGACTCTGTGCCAGAGACCTGTACCCCATGACTTAACCCTGGTAAGTCGACCCCCCCCCCCAACAGTATCCAAAGCGGTATACTTGTTACTAAGGGGAACGGATGCTAGATGGGCTCAGGGTAGCGTCTATTACTAAATGGGTGGATTAGAATAGTTAAAGACAAGGGAAAGATACCAGTGGAATGTATGAACACTGAGGGAAAGGAACACGGATGTGATGTGCAGATGGCAGTTGAGGAAGTGAATAGACGAAGAGAAGAGACTTCAGAGGAAGCCAATGTTTTTTGAAGGGTTATGACGAAGTTCAGGGAGAGCCAAGAACAGGAGGGGTGGTAATTGAAAGAAAAGTGGTATCTATTTTATAAATCCGAATGAGTGTGTGGCAAGACATTTGGGCACTGAGTAAGTGTGCAGGTGAGTTACGTATGAAGTAACTAATATGCAGGACATCTGTTCAAATTAGGTCCATGAAAGGTTTTGGAAGTACTTGCAATTATGCTTTGCAAGCAGATCTCAGGTATGCACACTACTTCAAAAGCAATCAATATTGCATGATATGCATAATGGGATGAATGTAGTGAAACAACATAATTAAATGGCCAAGACACACTCACGTACTCCATAGAGACACTGATTTTAAAACAATTGAGTTAGAATCAAACATACTAACACCTGTCAAAATTAGCAAAATTAAAGTGAATAGGTGTATCATTTGGATAGGAGTAATTAAGAGTCTGGTAGCAAGTCAAATTGGTGAGAGGTATCCATAAGAATGAAACAAATAAATGGAGAATAATTTAAGCCCATGCATGATATTATCCTGAATGTTATTGATGAGGTGATTTGAAAGTGGGGCCTGTCAGAGGGAAGCGGTATCAATTATTTGGAGATCACATTTAAGTTACAATATATTATGTAATATAATGGAATTTAACACAAGTAATGTCAACAGCAAGCTACAATCTAAAGAAAATGAAGTGGTTTTCTCCCTGCGTAGATCACCCCACTCAAGGGCTCGAGAAATAACGTCATCAAGATTAATAATGAGACGATGGGGTGAAGAAATAACATCTCACCCTCGGAAAACTTATTATATCTTATTATAAGTGACTCACAAGTTGAAATGACAATTTACCGGGAGTTTCACACCAATTCAAACATAATGTTTCTCATTCCCAAACTGACCAGACTGCATTCAGAGTTTCAGTTTAATAACTTTATTCCCGTTGTAGCAGAGGAGCAAAGTGAAACGAAATGACACTGAATCCACATAGAAAGCAATGAACGAAATTAATAACATAACAATTGGACAAACCTTTTTTGTTTTAAATGATTTGTGAGTTACAATGAAACGGGAGAAGGCAGTCTAGAACTGACACATACAGGGGGAAACACAGTAAAATACACAGCAGTCGAGCTATGATGTGTGGCATCAAAACCCCAGGAAATCTCACACTCAAGTCGAAAAATCAACGTGAACTGCTTTTAGTTTCACATCTAAGTAATATAAATATGACAAATCAAAATGATTGTATCCTTTATTCGGGGACACAAATTCTTCCCATGACTCAGTGCTAGCATCATATTTTTTAAAGGGGAAAGAAGATGTGGCCTTAAGGCAGTGATGCGAGATATCAAGGTTGAACTATCACTGGTTTAAAATATCTACCTCCCTCACAATTAAGGAAAACAAGTATTAAACCATTCATCCCTTGAAACAGAATTGGTACAGCTTAAGTTGTGATGTTTAAGGGAAGTCGCTTTACTTTTACACTGTGAAACCATTTTCGAATTATGTTCGGTAATTAAGTTTTGTACTTTTTCAGTGGCTTAAGTTACTCAATGTACTGTGTTATATTGAGCACATTCGAACATCGGTATGCATTTTATGCAGCCTTCATGTCAGTTGAAAGATAAAGAAACTCATTCTAAGTACGAACAGAGATAAATAACCTGTCCAAAATATATTCATCATGTTTTCCCCATTCTAATCAAATGGGTAAGAGAGATGCAAAAATATTATTTTACCTTTGAAAGAAGTAACATAAGCAAACTTTAATGAGAGGGTTGGTCCCACATGTAATTGGTACCTTCGGAGATAAGTCAAGGGACTATGGGATCACTGAGTTTATTTCGTGGATATCTCTTGGTTTGTTCAAAATGGGGGACAATGTGAAATTAGGTCAAAAGGCGACTATCGCCCTCGGGAAACCAATTAGAGCAGTCATAGATTGATCGTGGACCCCTTGAGCAAATTAGGAAATAGCCTATCCTCATTTAGGCTAATGTTTATGCAATAATGTCATTGACATACAGTGGGATGTGGCTTGGGTTAGTTAATAAGCAGCAGCTTTTACTGTCCAATTCGTGCATTCAATATGGAATTGAAGTTTCATTTGTAGTGCCGGCTATTCAGAAAAAACAGCTTATAGAAGATGACATTTCAACAGAAAATTAACCTGTTTGGGGAAACAAAAGGTCAAAAGGAGTAATGGGGCGGTAAGGGTTAAAAACACAAGTTCACACAGTCTGCTGCTTGATAACTGCTAGATTCGTGAAGAGAGAAAATTGGTGATGAGAAACCAAATGCTTCAGCTCAGAGAGTACATATACAACTCAAAGACCCTTGATAAATTAATTAAAGAGAGGCAGGAGTCACACAGTTCACACACAAAAACTAAACTGATCATTAGTTTTTAAGATAAAGATAGATAGTTTTTTGAAGAATAAAGGGATTAAGGGTTATGGTGTTCGGGCCGGAAAGTGGAGCTGAGTCCACAAAGGATCAGCCATGATCTCACTGAATGGTGGAGCAGGCTCGAGGGGTCAGATGGCCTACTCCTGCTCCTAGTTCTTATGTTCTTATTAAGATGCTGAAGCTCATGTACCTTACAGACGCTTTAACAAAGAGTCATCGGACTCGAAACATTAGCCCTTTTCTCTCCCTCCAGATGCTGTCAGACTTGCCTAGATTTTCCAGCATTTTCTCTTTCATTACAGATGCACTGGACTGTGGAAAGGGAGTTCTGCAGACCACAGCTCAGACATATCTTTATCTTACTCATATCCAGCAGTTAACAGATAAGTAAAGACAAAACACATGCTTGCTGATATTATAATGTGGGCAACATGGTAACACAGTGGGTAGCACTGTTGCGTCACAGCTCCAGGGTCACAGGTTCGATTCCCGACTTGGGTCACTCTCTGTGCGGAGTCTGCAAGTTCTCCTTGTGTCTGCGTGGGTTTCCTCCGGGCACTCCGAATACCTCCCAAAAGTCCCGAAAGACGTGCTGTTAGGTGAATTGGACATGATGAATTCTCCCTCAGTGTACCCGAACAGGCGCCGGAATGTGGCGACTAGGGGCTTTTCCCAGTAATTTCATTGCAGTGTTAATGTCAGTCTACTTGTTCCAATACAGATAAACAAAATAATGAAACGTACATGTCACCAATTATGATTGAGTATTATACTCATATGTTAGACCTTATGAAATCCTAATTATTAGGCGTGAATGCACATAATGTACATCTAAACAAATATACTATTTTGATAGGTGTGTGGTAATTAATTGGGAAATAAACAAAGGGATAATTGCTCTGTATCTTCTTTGATCGGACAGCTGGTGAGCCATCTACTAGACACTTTGCTCCCCTGCTACAACGAGACGAAAGTTATTAAACTGAAACTCTGACTGCAGTATGGTCAGTTCGAGAGTGAGGAACATAATATTTGAATTGGTGTGAAACTCCCGCAGGACATGGAAGACATTGCAGCAGAACAAACCATAAGAATAGAAAACATAAATGAGCAATACATTGAAATCCGTTGGATTCATAGCACACAAATCGATCATCAAGCTAATTTGCTGTATGCTGGTGTTTATGTTCGCCATGAGTCTGTCCCTACCCCACCTTCCTTTCATCCAAATTAGCACACCTTTCAATTCTTTCCTCCTTGGTTTGTTTATCCCTCTTCCCTAAAATACACCATGCACCTCTAGCGCTCGCCCTATCCACTTCCTGATATAAAGTTCTAAATTCTCTCCACTACCCTGGTAAATTAAAACAAACCTCCTGAATTCCCAGTTAGACCAATCTGAGATTCCTGACCTAAACTGTTCTCTCACCCGCGAGTGTGAACATCCTTTCTACGTCTAACTAATCAAACTATGCTGTAATTTACCGAATCACTATCTAGTTGCCTTTCCAGCCATTTATTTAGCAAAACAACGTTGAGTATTTTCAATTGATCATCTCTCCATTCTGGTACCTCAGGGTACTGAGCAAATAGCTGCAAGGGAATGGACACGTTTATATCCGATTTTTAACGATGAGAATGAAAAATAGTCACGTATAATTTGTTAGATAAACTCTGATTCGAAACGCCCCTATAATATATGTGGATTCGGGAACACGGGGAGCCAGTTCAACCATCTCCAACATATCCAATTATTCAATGAGACCATTCCCGTTTCAGATACCAAATTAACAACTGATCCAGCATCAACTACGTTTTAAAGAAAGATACTCACTTCTAGTTATCTTTATTTGGTAAATGTTGTATAACTTCACTCAAGATATACTGACTTTAATTTTAAGATCACCTCAAGACCAAGCCCCTCCATCCCACCCACCCTCTACATTCGAACCATGGGAAATACATACTATCCAACTGATCTCTTTCACGTGTTGTCCTGACATTGTAAATCAAAACACCAGAAAGCTTCTAAAAATGGACAATATATCAGTGTATAAAATCGCCAGTAATATAAACCTTTGAATGCAAATATAATCCTGGTTAATTTAAAAGACGCCAAGATCCTTACTAAGGTGTGGCGAACACAAATGATCACAGCCTCTCCGATTGTCGCTTCAATTAGGCCTTTGTGTATCATAGAATTCATAGATCATAGAATTTACAGTGCAGAAGGAGGCCATTCGGCCCATCAAGTTTGCACCGGCTCTTGGAAAGAGCGCCCTACCCAAGGTCAGCACATCCACCCTATCCCCATAACCCAGTAACCCCACCCAACACTAAGGGCAATTTTGGACACTAAGGGCAATTTAGCAAGGCCAATCCACCTAACCTGCACATCTTTAGACTGTGGGAGGAAACCGGAGCACCCGGAGGAAACCCACGCACACACGGGGAGGATGTGCAGACTCCACACAGACAGTGACCCAAGCTGGAATCGAACCTGGGACCCTGGTGCTGTGAAGCAATTGTGCTATCCACAATGCTACCGTGCTGCCCTGACGCAATAATGTTTACGCCCCGTTTCACCACTCGTCCTGACATGAGATCAGAATTATTTTACATTTTAGATTATTTATTAACTATTGATGACATGCTATAACCTGTGTCCCGGCATGACTAACATACTTTGGGCAGTACGGTTGCACAGTGGTTAGCACAGTTTCTTCACAGCTCCAGGGTCCCAGGCTCCAATTCCCGGCTTGGGTCACTGTCTGTGTGGAGTCTGTACGTTCTCCCCGTGTGTGTGTGGGTTTCCTTCAGGTACGCCAGCTTCCTCCCACAGCCCAAAGCAGGTTAGGTGGATTGGCCATGTTAAATTGCCCCTTCGTGTCCAAAAAAGATTAGGTGCGGTTACTGGGTTACGGAGATAGGGTGGAGGTGTGGGATTAATTAGGGTGCCCTTTCCAAGGGCTGGTACAGACTGAATGGGCCGAATGGCCTCCTTCTGCATTGTAAATTCTATGAAACTCCAAACCTTTGGTGTTTCACCAATATGAAAGTGCTATCATGTTTAATGTCCAAAGTACATGAGAACATATTTGGCAACATGGAACCTCACTGACACAATTTTTCTCCGAGTCGATCAAACAATATTTCTTTGTTTTTCAAAGCTCTATATACTGTCAGCAATGCCTGCTTTTCCCGTCCTGCAGGCAAAGCATCAAACCGTCCTGACCAATGTCACATGATGTTTCACTCCAAACCACATTAAATACAAACAGTGAATTTCTTCTCATGTAAACTTAGAGTGAGTACCCAATTATTATTTTTCCAACTGAGGGGCAATTTGGCATGGACAATCCACCTCCACTGCATACAGAACATAGAACATAGAACAGTACAACACAAAACAGGCCCTTCGGCCCTCGATGTTGTGCCGAGCATTGTCCGAAGCCAAGATCAAGCTATCCCACTCCCTGTCATTCTGGTGAGCTCCATGTGCCTATCCAATAACCGCTTGAAAGTTCCTAAAGTGTCCGACTCCACGATCACAGCAGGCAGTCCATTCCACACCCTAACCACTCTCTGAGTAAAGAAACTACCTCCTATATCTCCCACCCTGAATCTTATAGTTATGCCCCCTTGTAACAGCTACATCCACCCGAGGAAATAGTCTCTGAACGTCCACTCTATCTATCCCCCTCATCATCTTATAAACCTCTATTAAGTCGCCTCTCATCCTCCTTCGCTCCAAAGAGAAAAGCCCTAGCTCCCTCAACCTTTCCTCATAAGACCTACCCTCCAAACCAGGCAGCACCCTGGTAAATCTCCTTTGCACCCTTTCCAATGCTTCCACAGCCTTCCTATAATGAGGTGACCAGAACTGCACACAATACTCCAAATGTGATCTCTTTGAGTTGTGGGGGTGAGGCACATGCAAACTTGGGGACAATGTGCAGACTCCACAGGGACAGTGACCCGGGATCGAACGTGGGTCCACAGCCCCGTGAGGCAGCTGTACTAACCACGGTGCCATCGTGCCCTCATCACACAGCGAAGTTCGACTGCAATGCAAAATACTTACTCAAGAAACCGAGAATAAGCAGCAGAAATTTCATTTTACTGCCTGATGGTCACTGTAGGAGGTGCAGTCCGGTCAGTTCACTTGCTTCCTCCTCGTTCTCACGTGCAATCTGGTCGTCTGGTCTCAGTCCCCTAATAATATATCCAACAGCATTCATCACATGGGTTATCACATGAGCAATGTCAGTGCTGGTTGGATAAAATATTATCATTCATCAATGCTGTGCATTGTCGCAGAATCCATGCAAATTGTATTTTTCCATATAAGCAGCTGCAAAAATGAAACAAGGGAACAGGTTGATGCTCGATCAATAACTCCAGAAGCGAGATTGGATGACAATTGAAGGTTTTATTGGACTAGATGTTTCCCCCCCCCCCGCAGCGCAGGTACAGAATGCGGCTGCTAGGGAGACACAGGCTCTTATACTCCGCCTTACTGGGTGGAACCAGCAGGCAGGCTTCACCAATGATATTGCTGTCTCAGATACCTCCCACACCAATGGTCTGACAGCATCAACCTGAGTATCGTAATACCCCTACACAAATAGCAGCGGGGCCCCTCGGGGTTGCCTGGTAGTCGTGCAGCACAAGCTTGTGGGGGGATGGGGGATGCATCGGAGTCAGCCGTGGGGAGTTCCCGCTGCCCAAGGGGCCACTGCGCGGTCGGGTACGTAAGAGCGGGCGTTTCGGGAGGCCACATCCCGGGAGCTAGCAAGGTCCCGTGTCTCCTTGAGGCCGAGTGTCTCTTTTTCTAGCAGCCGCTGGCGGATTTGGGAGGACAGCATACCTGCAACAAATGCGTCCCGGATCAAAAGTTCTGTGTGGTCGCTGGCTGAAACTTGCGGGCAGTCACAGTTCCCACCTCACACCAGGTGCGGATGGTAGAATTCCTCCAGTGATGCCCCGGGGATTTGTCGCCTCATTGCTAGCAGATGTTGGGCGTGGTTTACTGGGCGAATATAGTGTCCTTTCAGCAGGATCATTGCGGCCTCCAAATCGTCTGCATCCTCGATGAGGGTGTAGATCTCTGGGCTCACCCTCGAGTGGAGAACTTACATTTTCTGGTCCTCCGTCGATGCAGTCGTGGTCGTCCTGAGGTACCCTTTGAAGCACGCCAGCCAGTATTTGAAGGTTGCCGCTGAGTTTGCCACATGGGAGCTGAGTTGCAGACACTCCAGCTTGATTCGGAGCTCCATTCTTTAAAATCTAGTCCAATAAATTGATGCTCGATCAATGACTCCAGAAGCGAGATTGGATGATAATTGAAGGCTTTATTGGACTAGATATTTCCCCCCGCAGTGCAGGTACAGAATGCAGCTGCTAGGGAGACACAGGCTCTTATACTCCGCCTTACTGGGCGGAACCAGCAGGCAGACGTCACCAATGATATTGCTGTCTCAGGTACCTCCCACACCAATGGTCTTACGGCATCAACCTGGGTCCGTAATACCCCTAATACCGATTACCACACAGGTGTCCTGGCATTTGGAACACTTGTTACATATACTTTCTCCCTTTATGCCACCAAGCCTTCAATTTGGCATCTTGACTGCAGGGAGATTGAAAATGGCTGACGATCTGATTATTCATGACTGGTCACAATCGTGTCATGGTCTGGTTATATATTTAATAACATTCTTCGGGTGTGTTCATCGCTGTGTCCGCCAGAATTGATTTCCCATACACAACTGACCATTAAATAATGTGGTAGTCAGACGCATTTTTGAAATGTTGAAACTCCATGTTGTGTCGAGACACCCATAATGCTGATCGGCCGGCGAGGCGGGGGAGGGTCTACAGGTTCTGACCAAGCAACAGTGAAGGAATTGCCAACTTGAAGTCCAGATGGTGAATGGCTTGAATGAGAGCTTGCAGTCGATGGTGCTTCCCTCTGTCTCCAGCCTCTTTCCTCCTTGGTGGTGGTGTTTATAGGGTTCCTAACACATTCCCTCTCGCCCTGTAGCTGGACCTCAATAATCTTCAAGGAGCTAATGTGTTGAGTGTTCTGGATCACATACAGGTCACCAACACTTGAAATAGTGCAACACTATTTTATTGAATCATTAACTGTTTAAACATACTCAGACTGTGGGTTAATACGATACTAGCTTTAACTAAAGACCTTTGCCTTGTCCTAACCAGTCAATGCACTCAGCACATGGTGAATGTCGGTGTTGCAGGCTGTGAGCTCTGTCCTCCTAGCTAGCTGCAACTCGAATGAGCAGGAACTCTGATGCCCCCTGTCTTTGTAGTGCATGTGCTCTCACTGGTGATTGGCTGCGGTGTTGTGTGTGTTGATTGGACACTGTGTGTCCATTTGTGTGTGTCTGCACCATGATATACTGGTGTATGTTATGACATCACCCCTTTTATAAAAAATGCACCTGCGTGACAATAAATAGTGTGTGGTGAATGTTCCTGACTACGTGTGTGCGAAATATTTACAGGACTATGTACATGAAAACTAAGCTATTTGCATGGGAAGGTGCAGAAAAACAGTGTGTCACAAGAATAATGAGATGAACACTATATACAAACCACTTGAACGATTAAACGGAAGAACAGAACAAATCTGCCTTCCGCCAGCATTCCGTCATCCTGCAACATGGACAACATCAGCCCGCCGCCGCCGCTCCGCATCGCAGCCTCGGGGCCAACTGGGAGATATTCAAACAACGCTTCCAGCTCTTCCTCGAAGCCACGGACAGGGAGGGCGCCACGGATACCAGAAAGATCGCTCTTCTCCTCTCCACGGCCGGGGACCGTGCCATCCACATTTTCAACTCTCTCACCTTTGCAGATGATGAAGATAAAATGAAGTTCAAGACGGTCCTCCTCAAGTTTGACACTCACTGCAGCGTAGAGGTGAATGAAAGTTTTGAGTGCTACGTGTTCCAGCAGCGTTTGCAGGGTAAGGATGAACCTTTCTAATCCTTTCTCACGCACCTCCGCATCCTTGCGCAGTCTTGCAGCTACGGGCCCACCTCCGACTCCATGATACGCGACCAGATCGTTTTCGGTGTTCAGTCGAACCCCCTATGCCAGCAGCTCCTCAAAGTAAAGCAGCTCACCCTAGCGACCGCCATCGAGACCTGTGTCTTACATGAAAATGCCACGAGTCGGTATTCCCACATCCAAGCGGCTGAAACGGCGCGGCAAGGTCCCCACGAGGCGGAACGGGTCCAAGTGATTGAGCACCTCCAGGGCCTCAGCCTGGATGAGGGCGGCCATTTCGCGCACTTTTTGCGGACTCCCGCGCTTGTGCACACCAAACGAGGGGACGGCGACGTGGACGAACGTAATGCGCAGGTGCGCACGACGCAGGACCGCACCGCGCATGCACGGTGGCGCAGCGAACGTGCTGACGTCACGACGTGCGGCAACTGTGGCTCCGCCCATTTAAAGCGGCAATGCCCTGCAAAATCCCGACAATGCCTACGATGTGGCAGACTTGGCCACAATGCTGCCTTCTGTCGAGCAGCGCAGCCTGCCAACTCCCATCGCTTCAGCCAGCCTCACAGGAATGTTCGGGCAATTCAACCCACGGTCACCGAGTCCGATTCCGACCTCCCACACAGCAGTGACACCGAGGACCCGAAGGCGCCTTTTCGAGTCGGTGTCGTAACGAAAAACAGGCTGTCCCTGAAGCAAAGACACCAGCCGCTGTCGGTATACAGCATCAATCCAGACGATGAGTGGTGTGCCACCCTGACGGTCAACCAGTCCCAAATACGATTCCGCCTGGACACTGGTGCCTCCACCAATCTCATGGCATGGTCTGACTTCCAAAGCCTTTCTGTCAAACCATCCATCCTTCCATCAGCCTGCCAGCTATTGGATTATAATGGCAATGTCAATCCTGCTAGCGGCTCGTGCTAACTTGAAGTGACGCACTGGTCATGCAAAGCCATCCTTCCTTTCGAGATCGTGGGCTCCTTGACGCACAGGCGTGCAAGCTGTTGAACCTCGTTCAGAGAACGCACTTTCTCTCTCCTGATGAAACGTCTGCCTTCCAGGACGCTGACTACAGGGCGCAACTCGACGCCATCATCGCCTAGCACTGCGGCGTCTTTGAAGGCATGGGCACGCTCCCATATACTTACATAATCATTTGGTCCACCACCCCGCAGGAGCATGTCAGTTGCCTCCAGCGCGTGTTCAAACACATACGTGAGCAGGGCCTACACCTCAACAGAGCCAAATGCTCTTTTTGGTCAGGCGGAACTCAAGTTCCTCGGGGACCACATCTCCCAGTTGGGTGTGCGGCCAGATGCGGACAAGGTGGCTGCTATCACACCCATGAAAACGCCAGAGGACAAGAAGGCGGTCCTCCGATTTCTGGGCATGGTCAACTTTTTAGGGAAGTTCATCCCAAACCTCGCCTCTCACACCACGGCTCTCAGGAACCTGGTCAGGAAGACGACAGACTTCCAATGGCTCCCTGCCCACGAGCGCGAATGGAGAGAACTCAAAACCAAACTGACCACGGCCCCGGTCTTGGCTTTCTTTGACCCAGCAAAAGCGACCAAAATTTCGACCGATGCCAGCCAATCCGGCATTGGGGCAGTGCTCCTGCAACGCGATGTGGCCTCATCATGGGCCCCCGTGACGCATATGATTATGTTGCCGACATAGACGCGAACACCTTCAATGCCTTCCATCATTTGTTCCATGATCCTGTGGAACACTTCTGAAGCAAATATGATCCCAAACGGCATCCTGTTGTAACGATATCTACCAAAGTGGGTGTTAAATGTACACAGTTTCCTGCTGGATTGGTCGAGCTGGATTTGCCAGAATCATTTTGAGGCGTCGAGTTTGGTGAAGAGCTAAGCGCGAGCCATCTCGCATGTGATCTCTTCGCGTTTGGGAATTGGATAATGCTTCCTCATAATATTGCGATTCAGATCCTTGGGATCAATGCAAATTCTCAGCTCGCCGGAAGGCTTTTTTACGCACACCATGGAACTGACCCAGTTGGTTGGTTCCGTAACTCTGGAGATCACTCCTTGGTCCTGGAGGTCCTGCACCTGCTGTTTGAGGCGGTCCTTGAGGGATGCTGGGACCCTGCGAGGTGCATGCACCACAGGCGTGGTGTTCTGTTTGAGTAGGATCTTGTAAGTATATGGGAGCGTGCCCATGCCTTCGAAGACGTCGCAGTGCTGGTCGATGATGGCGTCAAGTTGCGCCCTGTAGTCAGCGTCCTGGAAGACAGACGTGTCATCAGGAGAGAGAGAGTGCATTCTCTGAACTAGGTTCAACAGCTTGCATGCCTGTGCGTCAAGGAGCCCACGATCTCGAAAGGAAGGATGGCTTTGCATGATCAGTGCGTCACTTCAAGTTGGCACGAGCCGCTAGCAGGAATGACATTGCCATTATAATCCAATAGCTGGCAGGCTGATGGAAGGATGGCTGGTTTGACAGAAAGGCTTTGGAAGTCTGACCGCGCCATGAGATTGGTGGAGGCACCAGTGTCCAGGTGGAATCGTATTTGGGACCGGTTGACCGTCAGGGTGGCACACCACTCATTGTCTGGATCGATGCTGTATACCGACAGCGGCTGGTGTCTTTGCTTCGGGGACAGCCTGTTTTTCGTTACGACAACGACTCAAAAAGGCGCCTTCGGGTCCTCGGTGTCACTGCTGTGTGGGAGGTTCGCATCAGACTCGGTGACCGTGGTTTGAATTGCCCGGACATTCCTGTGAGGCTGGCTGACGCGATATGAAGTGGCAGGCTGCGCTGCTCGACAGCAGGCAGCATTGTGGCCAAGTCTGCCACATCGTAGGCATTGTCGAGATTTTGCAGGGCATTGCCACTTTAAATGGGCGGAGCCACAGTTGCCGCATGTCGTGACATCAGCACGTTCGCTGCGCCACCGCGCATGCGCGGTGCGGTCCTTCGTCGTGCGCGCCTGCGCATTACGTTTGTCCACGTCGCTGTCCCCTCATTTGGTGTGCACAAGCGCGGGAGTCCGCAAAAAGCACGCGAAATGGCCGCTCTCATCCAGGGTGAGGCCCTGGAGGTGCTCAATCACTTGGACCCGTTCTGCCTCGTGGGGACCTTGCCACGCTGTTTCAGCCGCTTGGATGTGGGAATACCGACTCGTGGCATTTTCCTGTAAGACACAGGTCTCGATGGCGGTCGCTAGGGTGAGTTGCTTTACTTTGAGGAGCTGCTGACGTAGGGGGTCCGACTGAACACAGAAAACGATCTGGTCGCGTATCATGGAGTGGGAGGTGGGCCTGTAGCTGCAAGACTGCGCAAGGATGCGGAGGTGCATGAGAAAGGATTAGAAAGGTTCATCCTTACCCTGCAAACGCTGCTGGAACACGTAGTGCTCAAAACTTTCATTCACCTCTACGCTGCAGTGAGTGTCAAACTTGAGGAGGACCGTCTTGAACTTCATTTTATCTTCATCATCTGCAAAGGGGAGAGAGTTGAAAATGTGGATGGCATGGTCCCCGGCCGTGGAGAGGAGAAGAGCGCAATCTTTCTGGTGTCCGAGGCGCCCTCCCTGTCCGTGGCTTCGACGAAGAGCTGGAAGCGTTGTTTGAATATCTCCCAGTTGGCCCCGAGGTTGCCGGCGATGTGGAGTGGCGGCGGCGGGCTGATGTTGTCCATGTTGCAGGATGACGGAATGCTGGCGGAAGGCAGATCACTTGCAGGTAGGTCTAAGAAGTGCTAATATCCCTCAACTCCTGGTATCATGTTGTGTTGGGTGTTCTGGATCACATACAGGTCACCAACACTTGAAATATTGCAACACTATTATTGAATCATTAACTGTTTAAACATACTCAGACTGTGGGTGAATACGATACTAGCTTTAACTAAAGACCTTTGCCTTGTCTTAACCAGTCGATGCACTCAGCACATGGTGAATATCTGTGTTACAGGCTGTGAGCTCTGTCCTCCTAGCTAGCTCGAATAAGCAGGAACTCTGATGCCCCCTGTCTTTCTAGTGCATGTGCTCTCACTGGTGATTGGCTGTGGTGTTGTGTGTGTTGATTGGTCCCATTGTGTGTCCATCAGTGTGTGTCTGCACCATGATATACTGGTGTATATTATGACAGGAGCCTTGTCGGGTTGGATTTTATGAACACGTTTTCAGAAGGAGAATGTTCTCAAACCGAAATCTTCCCAGCATTAATAATCTGCCAGCGTGTGTCCATAACACAAACATTTTGAATCCAGATCTGTCTGTAAATTCAAGCTTCAAGCTTCTCCAGCGATTTAAATCGCTTGATCTTGTTTGCTATTTCTCTGACTTGCAGTTTCTGACCTCATTCCTTGGTGCCTTTCGGCTGGGCCTCAATTATCTTCATCAATCCCCACCATGAGCAATTTTACAATATGCATGTAGGATTGATAATAGCGGACTAAGTGTTCTGTATCCACAGTTGTGCAGAGCAAAACCTGGATAATAAATTGACCTCATCTTCGGCTGTTCCTCCAGTCCTGTTCTGAGTCTCGATGTGCATAAACAGGACGATTCTTGAGCCGCAGAAATGTGAGCTCATGTGACAGAACGTCTCACGAGGCAGTTGATCAGGACAGCAGGTTTTGCGTGTTAACGCACATTTCCCGCCACGGGTCTGCCTCATCATTACGAAATTAGGTCAGAAACTGTGATGCGGAATGATAGAGGAGAGGATGCAATTTGGAGTAGTCAGTATCAAAGCACCTTGTTCCATTAATGTCAATGCTGTCACTCATCTTCTGAGAATTCTATAGTAGGGTTTTGGCAATATACATTTCCTTTGCCTCCTCTTGCTAGTTATTTGACCAATTTAATTTCATGCAGCAATTTTATAGTTTAGTCGTTGATAATTTGATTGGAATAGTGTTACTTTCATTACATTATGTTCAATAAATAACAGTATTATTCAGGAATACAATGTCTGAGTTGTTGTGCACAGTGTGTCTTTAACACGTCTACAGCGAACAAACGACTGCAAGTCGGCTTTGTTTAAAATCAATAATATTTATTCACACAGACACAATGTTATTATCAATCAATCACATTTACCAGTTCAGTAATAATACAGAATGCTAAAGTGCAATAACAAACCTTGAATTCACTTTGAGTGACAGATAGGTACCCAAACAGATGCTGGCTTGACCCGCGATCTGGTTTCTGACATCGTCGATGTTTTGTCCTTGTTCTGGTCTGATTCTCTGGGTCTGGTCTTCCTTCTACTTGTAGTAAGAAGTCTTACAACACCAGGTTATAGCCCAACAGGTTTGTTTCAAACACTAGCTTTCGGAGCGCTGCTCCTTCCTCAGATGAATGAAGAGGTATGTCCCAGAAACATATATATAGACAAATTCAAAGATGCAAGACAATGCTTAGAATGCGAGCATTTGCAGGTAATTAAGTCTTTACAGAACCAGAGAGAGGGGTAATCCCAGGTTAAAGAGGTGTGAATTGCCTCAAGCCAGGACAGTTGGTAGGATTCCACAGGCCAGATGGTGGGGGGTGAATGTAATGCAACATGAATCCCAGGTCCCAGTTGAGGCCGTACTCATGTGTGAGGAACTTTGCTATAAGTTTCTGCTCGCTGATTCTGCGTTGTCGCGGGTCCTGAAGGCTGCCTTGGAGAACGCTTACCCGGAGATCAGAGGCTGAATGCCCTCGACTGCTGAAGTGTTCCCCGACTGGAAGGGAACATTCCTACCTGGTGATTGTCGCGCGATGTCCGTTCATTCGTGCGACAATCACAGCTGCCTCAGATCGCACGGTGCTCCTTCAGTACAAACTTCCCAATGGTACAGCACAAACACAGCAAATTATCTCAGATCTTGCAGCTCTTCACCAGCACAGGTCCTTCAACAGTAATGCGCTCTCCCGACGCAAAACCTCCCAGAGTGGAGCCCTTCATCGGTACAGAGCTTCCTAAAAGACGGAGCCATCACAGCGCGGAATCTCCGACATTGCAGCCCTCCATCTGTACAAATCTTCCAACACTCCCACACTATAACTGCACATAACCTCGGACAATGCAGTACTCCATCAGTACAACAGCAGGACAATATCTTTAAGAGTGACCAGCTCATAGCGCTTGTGGAAACCTAGTGTATTCTTCACATTACAAGTTAACCCTCCATTAATCTTGTGTGCAACCACTGTGCCAAATATGAACACATTGGACCAGACCCAGCAGCTCAACTCTGGTTAAGTGGAAGGGTCATAAGACCATAAGACCATTAGGCATAGGAGCAGAATTAGGCCACGCGGCCCTTCAATTCTACCGTGCGCTCCTGGTGTTGGGGAGAAACTAAAGCCCGCAAGTTTCGGCGAGCGGCCACACAGAACTCTTGATCCGGGACGCTTTCGTGGCAGGTATGCTGTCCTCCCAAATCCGCCAGCGATTGCTGGAAAAAGACACCCTAGGCCTTAAGGAGGCGCGGGCCCTTGCAGGCTCCCTGGATGTGGCCTCCAGAAACGCCTGCGCTTACGTTCCCAACCGCGTGGAACCCCTCCGCAGCCGACCCCGAGACATCCCCCATCCCCCCCACAAGCTTGTGCTGCAAGGCGGCCTGGCAACCTCGGAGGGCCCCGTTGCTACTTTTGCGGGCAGGCCAAGCACCCCCGGCAGCGTTGCCCGGCCCGCGCATCCACCTGCAAGGGATGGGGTAAAAAGGGCCACTTTGTGGTGGTATGCCAGGCCTGTGCGGTCGCCGCGGTCTCCGGCGGCGAATGCGGACCGCCACCACAAACCTCTCCACGCTCCCCATGCAGCCAGCGGGTGCCGCCATCTTCCTACTCCAGGCCACGGGCGGCCCCCATGTTCGATGGATGGGTGCCGCCATTTTGTGCACCCCAAGCCATGTGCGATCAATGGCAGCCGCCATCTTGGTTGTACTCCCAGGACCCCAGCTTGGCTGACCGCACACCGCCCGAAGAGAACACTCAACTGCTGAGATTAGCCTCGGTGACCCTGGATCAGTCCCGGCCTCGAACACGCTCAACTGCTACAACAACAGTACTAATCAACGGGCACGAGATGTCCTGCTTAATCGGCTCTGGGAGCACGGAGAGCTTCATACACCCCGACACGGTAAGGCGCTGTTCTCTCCTCCTCCACCCCGTTAATCAAAAAATCTCCCTGGCCTCCGGTTCCCACTCAGTAGAGATAAAGGGGTTTTGTGTAGCAAACCTCACAGTACAAGGAAGGGAGTTTAAAAATTACCGGCTCTACGTCCTTCCCCACCTCTGCATGGCCACACTCCTAGGTTTAGACTTCCAGTGTAATCTCCAAAGTCTAACTTTCAAATTCGGCGGCCCTATACCCCCCCCTCACTGTCTGCGGCCTCGCGACCCTTAAGGTCGATCCGCCTTCCCTGTTTGCGAACCTCACCCCGGATTGCAAACCCGTCGCCACCAGGAGCAGATGGTACAGTGCCCAGGATCGGATCTTTATTAGGTCAGAGGTCCAAAGGCTACTGACGGAAGGAGTTATTGAAGCTAGCAACAGTCCCTGGAGAGCTCAAGTAGTGGTGGTAAAGACCGGGGAGAAGCATAGGATGGTCATCGACTACAGTCAGACCGTCAACAGGTTTACGCAGCTGGATGCGTACCCTCTCCCCCGTATAGCCGACCTGGTAAACAGGATCGCGCATTACAAGGTCTCCTCTACAGTGGATCTTAAGTCCGCCTACCACCAGCTCCCCATCCGCACTAGTGACCGAATATACATTGCCTTCGAGGCAGATGGGCGGCCCTATCACTTCTTAAGGGTTCCCTTCGGTGTCACCAACGGGGTCTCGGTCTTCCAGCGCGAGATGGACCGAATGGTTAACCGGTACGGTTTACGGGCAACATTCCCGTTTCTCAATAATGTCTCCATCTGTGGCCACGACCAGCAGGACCACGACACCAACCTCCGAAAATTCCTCCAGACCGCAAAGATCCTTAACCTTACATATAACAAGGATAAATGCGTGTTTAGCACCGACCGCCTAGCCACCCTCGGCTACGTAGTGCAAAATGGAGTTATAGGTCCCAACCCTGAACGCATGCGCCCCCTTATGGAGGTCCCCCTCCCTCACTGCTCCAAGGCCCTGAAGCGCTGCCTAGGGTTTTTCTCTTACAATGCCCAGTGGGTCCCCAACTATGCGGACAAGGCCCGTCCCCTGATCCAATCCACAGCTTTTCCCTTGTCGATAGAGGCCCGCCAGGCCTTCAGCCGTATCAAAGCAGACATTCCAAAGGCCACCATGCACACCATCGATGAGTCCCTCCCCTTCCAGGTCGAGAATGACGCTTCTGACGTAGCTCTGGCGGCCACCCCCAACCAAGCGGGCAGGCCCGTGGCCTTCTTCTCACGTACCCTCCATGCTTCCGAAATTCGCCATTCCTCGGTCGAAAAGGAGGCCCCGGCCATAGTAGAAGCTGTGCGACATCGGAGGCATTATCTGGTCGGCAGGAGATTCACTCTCCTCACTGACCAACGGTCAGTTGCTTTCATGTTCGATAATGCACAGCTGGGCAAGATAAAAAACGATAAGATCCTGCGGTGGAGGATCGAACTCTCCACCTACAACTGCGAGATCTTGTATTGTCCCGGGAAGCTAAACAAGCCTCCTGATGCCCTGTCCCGCGGCACATGTGCCAACGCACAAGTGGACCGCCTCCGAGCCCTCCACGAGGACCTCTGCAACCCGGGGGTCACTCGCTTTTTCCACTTTATCAAGACCCGCAACCTGCCCTACTCCATCGAGGAGGTCAGGACAGCCACCAGGGACTGCCAAATCTGCGCAGAGTGCAAACCGCACTTCTACCGGCTAGAGAGGGTGCACCTGATAAATGCTTCCGGTCCCTTTGAACGCCTCAGCGTGGACCTCAAAGGCCCCCTCCCCTCCACCGACTGCAACACGTACATCCTGAACGTGATTGACGAGTACTCCCGGTTCCCATTCGCCATCCCCTGCCCCGACATGACCACAACCACCGTCATCAAGGCCCTCCATAGCATCTTTGCACTGTTCGGGTTCCCCGCTTACGTACATAGTTATAGGGGTCCTCCTTTATGAGCGACAAACTGCGCAATTCCTGCTCAGCAAGGGCACCGCCTCGAGCAGGACGACCAGTTACAACCCCCGGGGTAACGGACAGGTACAGAGGGAGAACGGAACAGTCTGGAAGACCATCCTACTGGCCCTACGGTCCAGCAACCTCCCAGTCTCCTGCTGGCAGGAAGTCCTCCCGGATGCCCTCCACTCCATCCGGTCACTGCTTTGTACCACAACCAACCATTCACCTCACGAACGTCTCCTTGTCTTCCCCAGGAAGTCCTCCTCTGGGACCTCGCTCCCGACCTGGCTGGCAGCTCCTGGACCCATCCTGCTCCGAAATCACTTGTGGGCGCACAAGTCGTACCCGTTGGTCGAGAGGGTCCATCTTCTCCACGCTAACCCCCAGTATGCCTACGTGGCGTACCCCCACGGCCGACAAGATACGGTCTCCCTACGAGACCTGGCGCCCGCCGGAGCCCCTCGCACACCCCAGCCACCAGTCCCACCCTCCCTCCCACCAGTGCACCTCACAGGACGATCGGTCCTTCCGCCGGCCCCGTCTAGGCCCCCCCACCCACCGACGCACCCCGCAGACGCTACCTTCCCAGGTCATCCGATTTCCCCACCAGCGCCGTCTAGGGGTGTCGAATCTGCCACAGAGATCGAGGCCACGCTCCCGGAGTCACAGACGCCCGAGCCTCCACCAGAGTCACCACCGAAACTCCGACGATCACAGAGGACGACCAGGGCCCCCGATCGACTGATGGCTTCATTTTAAAGTGTATAGTTAATGATGAATCATAAATTGCAAATAGTAATTAGAATTGTAAATAGTTACAAAACGCTGTATGGAGGTATTACGGTACCTCCATAACTATAATTTCTACCACGTTACCATGTTGTAATATCAGGCCACCACCCCTGCTGGACTCTTTTTTAACAGGGGGTGAATGTGATAGTCTGTGTAGAGGTATTACGGTCCCTGGTAATGCTGGAACACCATTGGTAGATATTGTATGTTTCATATTGGTCAAGTTGTATGAGAGCTCCGCCCTGCAAGGCGGGGTATAAGAGCCCGTGCCACCCCAGCAGCCTTCATTCTGTACCTGAGCTCCTGGGGGAAACATCTAGCTTATTAAAGCCTTCAGTTGGACTACAACCTCGCTTTAGTGGTCATTGATCGTGCATCATCTTCTCCTTAGTGACGGCCACTGCACTCACCTCTGCCCCCTGGTTCTCCTGGAGCTCCGCCATCCCACTGGTGTCTTCCACCGTGAAGATTGATGCAAAGTAACTATTCAGTTTATCTTCCATTTCTTTGTTTCCTATTATTATTTCTGCAGCCATGTTTTCCTGTGGTCCAATGTCTATTTTCGCCTCACTCTTACCTTTTATTTATAAAAAAACAACTCTTCCTATCTTCTTTTATATTACTATCTAGCTTGCACTCATATATCATCTTCTCTCCCCTTATTGCTTTTTTAGTTGTCCTCTGCTCACTTTAAAAGGCTTCCCAATCCTCTGGCATCTCACTATTCGTCGCCACATTGTATGCTTTTTCTTTTGCTTATGTACTGTCCTTGACTTCCCTCGTCAATCATGGATGGCTTCTTCTCCCCTTAGCATGGTTTCACCTCCTTGGGATGAAAGTCTGCTTTGCCTCCCGAATAACCTGCAACAAATCCTGCCATTGCTGTTCCACTTTCATCCCTTCTCGGCTCCTTTGCCAGTCAACCCTGGCCAGATCCTCCCTCAAGTCTTTGGAGTTACCCTTTTTTAATTGTAATACCGTTATATCTAATACCAGCTTCTCCCTCTCAAACTGCAGGGTAAATTCCATCATATCGTGGTCACTGCTCCCTCTGGGTTCCTTCACCTTGAGATCCCTAATCCAGAATTCTCTGTTCCCTCGTGGGCTCTACCACAAGCTGCTCCAAAAAAACATCTCTTAAACGTTCCACATATTTGTTTTCTTTCTGTCCACCTGATTTTCCCAGTCCAACTGCATATTGAAGCCCCCATGATTATTGTGATATTGCCTTTTTTACATGCTTTCTCTATCTCCTGACTTATTTTCTGCCCCACATCCTGACTACTGCTCGGGGGCCTGTACGTAACTCCCATCAGGGTCTTTTATACGTTTGCGATTCCTCAACTCTACCCACAGTGATTCTATGCCTTCTGATCCTATATTAGCCCTTATTATCGATTTAACTTCATCCCTTACTGACAACGCAAGTCCGCCACCTTTGCCCATCTGCCTGTCCTTTCGATAGGACGCATATCCTTGTATATATAGATCCCGGCGCTGATTCCCTTGCAATCACATCTCCACACCATCGTACCGGCCAATTTCAATGTGTGCAACAAGCTCATTTACCTTGTTCCGTATACTGTGTGCATTAAGGTACACCACCCTCAGTCCTGCATTGACCACCTCCCTTCTCACATTTGTCATCTTTTGTTGCTCTGCCTGAGGGTGATTTTGTTCTCTTATTTCTGTTATCTATTCCCCCTCCATCCTACATCACTGGTTTAGCCATGTGTTTAGCTGCACTATCCTCCTATTTCTAGCCTCACTGGCACGTGGCACGGGAAGAAATCCTGAGATTACTACTATCGAGGTCCTATTTCTTAGCTTACTGCCTAACTCCCTCAACTCCTTCTGCAGTACCTCACCACTCATCCTGCCTATGTCATTAGTATCTCTGTGTACTCTGGCTGTTCACCCTCCCCCTTCAGGATGTCCTGTGTACGTCCAGAGACATCCTTGACCCTGGCACCAGGGAGGCAACACACCATGCTGGAGTCTCTTTCACTTTCACAGAAGCACCTATCTGTGCCCCTTACTATGGCGTCCACTATAGCAATCGCTCGCCTGCACTTTGCCCCCCTGCTGAGCAATACAGCCTATTCTGGTGCCACTGTTCCAGCTGCTCCCTTCGTGCTCCTGTCCCTGAAGTGGTTGAATGGATCAGCGCAGAGTAAAGCTTGCTCTCCCACTAAATGCATGCTTTACTTGTCACCCAAGGATTGTTTGATGGTGATAATCTGGCGGAAACTTCACTCTACTTCTCATTAAAAATGTAATTCTAAGACTAACATTATTACTAACCTCTCTCTCTTATCTTTTCTTGCAGGCTTGAACAACCTCCGAGGCCCGTGGAGACCTTTTGACCCAACCCGAACTGAAATTCACAAACTGGAAGTGAAGCCCCGACCTCGATTTGGACACGACCCGGACCTAGGAGCACCCGACCCGGCCTAACAACCAATGCGAGCCCATGGACGGCCCGGCCAAGACCCGGAGCTCCCGATCCAACCCCCGACCACGAGACCCCGCTGAACAAACCATTACAAGGGGACATAAATTTAAGGTGAAAGGTGGAAGATATAGGAGGGATATCAGAGGTAGGTTCTTTGCCCAGAGAGTAGTGGGGGCATGGAATGCACTGCCTGTGGAAGTAGTTGAGTCGGAAACATTAGGGACCTTCAAGCAGCTATTGGATAGGTACATGGATTACGGTAAAATGATATAGTGTAGATTCATTTGTTCTCAAGGGCAGCACGGTAGCATTGTGGATAGCACAATTGCTTCACAGATCCATGGTCCCAGGTTCGATTTCGGCTTGGGTCACTGTCTGTGCGGAGTCTGCACGTCCTCCCCGTGTCTGCGTGGGTTTCCTCCGGGTGCTCCGGTTTCCTCCCACAGTCCAAAGATGTGCAGGGTAGGTGGATTGGCCATGATAAATTGCCCTTAGTGTCCAAAATTGCCCTTGGTATTGGGTGGAGGTGTTGAGTTTGGGTAGGGGGCTCTTTCCAAGAGCCGGTGCAGACTCAGGGGGCCGAATGGCCTCCTTCTGCACTGTAAATTGAATGATAATCTATGATTAATCTAGGACAAAGGTTCGGCACAACATCGTGGGCCGAAGGGCCTGTTCTGTGCTGTATTTTCTATGTTCTATGTTCTATGAACTGGACCCGGAGAGGCCCGCGCAGCGAGCCGACTCAGAGAGGCCCGCACATCAATCCGACCAACCTGGAGATGGAAGAAAGAAAACTCCACGGAGAGGCCCGACCGTGTATACTCCAAGAACCTACCCCAGGAGCTCCCAAGGAGGGAACAGAACAGAGGACCCATCCCAACCTGCCTCAGGAGGCCTTTGCTTGCGACACTGGACCCCTGAAACAGCGGAGACCCCACGCGAGTACGCGAATGCGCTGCAAGGTATTCCCATGCTTGCAGAGCGCCGGGACCTGACTGGATTGCAAAAATGCCCCCACCCCAGCAAACCCACTATCTCAACCAGTGCCCGGGACCCTGCCAGATGCGACCCCGGAAATGTATCAAGCACCCTGGTTCCCGCCAGCGCCCCGGCCCCCGCCAGACGCAACCACCTACCACCTTCCACAAGGTCAGACTTCTCTCATTGGACCCCGGGACCATCCAGCCGCAGCCGCTGACCGAGGAAGCGAGGGAAACGCGGCGGTCTGTAGGTCAGACTGGAGCAACGCGGTTTCAAGACCCCCCTCTCCCCAACATTCTCCTGGCAAACGTCCAAGCGAACAAAAACAAGCTGGATGAACTTAACGCCAGACGTACCTCTCAGAGGGAAGTAAGAGACCGCTGTGTGCTCTGTTTCACAGAGACATGGCTCACCCCCGACTCACCGGACTGTGCCATACAACCTGACGGCTTCTCAATTCACCGGGCGGACCGCACGGCATCATCAGGCAAAGCGAAGGGTGGAGGGGTTTGCCTCCTCATCAACTCCTCCTGGTGCTCGGATGTGTCGACCCTGGCGACCCACTGCTCCCGGACCTGGAATACCTGACCGTGAAGTGCCACCCATACTACCTTCCACGTGAGTTCACTTCAGCCATTATCACAGCGGTCTACATCCCACCCCAGGCAGTAGTGAGGAAGGCGCTGGACGAACTGTACACAGTTATAAACAACTACGAAACAGAACACCCGGAGGCCTTGTTCATCGTGGCCGGAGACTTCAACAAGGCCAACCTCAAGAGTGTACTGCCACAATTCCACTAGCACATCTGTCCCACCAGGGGCGACAACACTCTTGACCACTGCTACAAAAACATCAAGGAAACCTACCGTTCCATCCCCCGACCGCACTTTGGGGAATCAGACCATAAGACGGTGCTCCTTCTCCCGGCATACAAGCAGAAACTCAAGCGGGAGAATCCAGCTAAGAGGGTCGTGCTGTGATGGTCCGAGGAGACAGAAGAGCTCCTATGTGACTGCTTGCGGACAGTGGACTGGTCCATATTTAAGAACTCAGCGACCAACTTAAATGAGTATGACAGCACCATCACAGACTTCATCATCAAATGTGTGGACGACTACGTGCCAAAGAAAGCAGTACGTGCGTTCCCCAACCGGAAACCATGGCTCAATCGCCAGATTAACTCCTGACTGAAGGACAGGTCTGAGGCATTCAAGTCAGACGACCCTGGCCTGTATAAGAAATCCACATACGACCTCCGCAAAGCTATCCGAAATGCCAAGAGAGAATATCAGGCGAAGCTAGAGTCACAGGAGTCACAGTACAGCGTCGCAGACTCTCGGTGGTTGTGGCAAGGCCGAAACAACATAACTGGCTAAAAAGCGAAGCCGAGCAGTAGCTCTAGCAGCAGTGTATCCCTCTCCGATGAACTCAAATGGATTTTATGCTTGGTCCGAGCAGGAAAACAAGGATCCGCTGTTGAGAGCCCCAGCAGCCGCCCATAACACACCCATACCCACCATCACAGCTTCTGAAGTCAGATCGGCCTTCCTGAAAGTGAACCCTCGGAAGGCGACGGGCCCAGACGGGATCCCTGGTCATGCACTCAGAGCCTGCGTGGACCAGCTGGCAGAGGTGTTCACGGACATCTTTAACCTGTCCCTACTCCGTGCCGAGGTCCCCACCTGCTTCAAGAAGACCACCATCATACCGGTACCAAAGAAGAACCAGGCAACGTGCCTCAATGACTACCATCCGGTGGCCCAGACTTCAGTAGTAATGAAGTGCTTCGAGAGGTTGGTCATGAAGAGCATCGCCTCCATACTCCCAGAACGCCTTGATCCATTGCAATTCGTATACCACTGTAACCGGTCCACAGCAGACACCATCTCTAGGCTGTACACTCATCTCTAGAGCATCACGACACCAAGGACTCCTACATCAGACTCCTATTTACTAACTACAGCTCCATGTGCCAATCCACCTACCCTGCACATCTTTGGGTTGTGGGAGAAAAAACCCACACAGACACGGGGAGAAAGTGCAAACTCCACACGGACAGTGACCCAGAGCCGGGATCGAACCTGGGACCTTGGCGCCGTGAGGCAGCAGTGCTAACCACTGCGCCACTGTGCTGCCCAACAATCTACAATAATGACTGATATTTTGGGACTGTATGTTCTGTATCCAAACTTGGTCACAAAATGTACATGCACAGTGAATTATCCGCATCTTCGTCTGTCTTGAGCACGCTAATTATTCTGGACTGCGAGTTTGTGCCGTGGGTCAGCATGGGGAGAAAAGGCGGTTTCTCGACCCGCGGAAATCTGGGCGGATGAGGCAGGATCTCCCATGAGGTCCTGGGATTCAGGCGGCGGGATTCGCTTCCATTCCTTCCCTTTACTTCCCTCCTTCCGGCTCCTTCCCTCCAGGTCATGGAGACATTTTGAATCTCAACGTGATGCACACGCACGACCAGTTGATCCCATTTTGAACAACTGAACCATCCAGTACCAATGCTGCCGCACTTTAAGTGTGAATTCTCTCGGTATTTGCTTTGCGAAGCATACTTTTTCCTTTCTGCTTTCTTAGTTATTTGAGAACCTCTAGTACACTGAATAATTTAATTGATGTGTCCATGAATGTTTGAAAAATAAATTGCTCTTTCATAAAAATAGAAGCAAATTACTGCAGATGCTGGAATCGGAAACATAACCAGAAGATACTGGTCGACCTCAGCAGGCCTGATAGCACCTGTCGAGAGCGAAGGGAGCTAATGTTTCGAGTCTGGCTATCGAAACAGGTGCGATGGAGGTGAAGGAACTGGGAGAATGGGATGGGGTGTTTACAGGATGTGGCGTGTGAAGCAATGTCATTGAGGTAGCTGTGGGAGTCGGTGGGTTTGTCATGGATATTAGTGGGCAATCTAGCCTCAGAAATTGAAATAGAAAGATCAAGTACAGGAAGGCAAGTGTTGGAGGCGGACCATGTGATGGTGATAGAGGGGTGTAAATTGTTGTATCGTGTTGATTTATTCAACACCTCGCAGTTTTATTCACTAGTTCACTCCCTAAGTGATTGTTACGTATCTGTGGATTTAAAACAGTTTTATGGGGTAATTCGGGATCTTGTAACTTTACTGCTCACTGTTAAATTATATCAAATCTACGATTAATAAAAGAAATGCCCCATTAAAAATGTTCTGGCTGAGTATAGCCTCTTCCTCCCGGGGTCTAATGGCTGGTTCTGTGAGCTATCTCCAGGCTGAATGGGAAATTCCACCCCGACAGTAGGCCCATTGTCAGGAGTGTGATTGCATGATGCACACAGGCCTCGAGCTGAGCAAATTTGCATACTGCACACCAGGTATCAAAAACAAGGAAATACCGATCTCTAAATGCGGTTGATGTTTCTGTTTGGCAGCGACTTTTCATAACAAGAACAAAGGACAATATCTCTATTTCCTCCCTATTCATTTACCCATCCTGATGCTTCTTAAATGCTGCTAATGGGCCTCCTTCGACCACGTCATCTGGCCGTGTTTTCCAAACACCCACCACTCTCTGTGTGAACAATGTACCACTCAAACTTTCCCCCTTTCACCTTGAACCTGTGTCACCTTCTAATTGACACTTCTACCCTTGGAGAAAGCCTCTGACTATCCACCCTGTCTCTGCCTCTCATACTTTTGTAGACCTATATCAGTTCTCTCCCCACCTCCCTCTTTCCAGTGAAAACAATCCTCGTTTATTCAACCTCGCTTTATCGCCAACACCTATTAAGCGAGGCAATATCCTGGTGAACATTCTTTGGACTCTCTCCAAAGTTGCACGTCCTTCTGATAATGTGGTGACAAGGACTGCACGCGATACTCCAAATGCGGCTTAACCAAGGTTTTATATAGCTGCAACATTCCCAACTCCTGTACTCAATGGCCCGACTGATACATGCATGCCATATGCCTTCTTAGTCACCTTGGCCACCTGTGTTGCCATTTTTAGAGAACTGAGGACCTTCACGCCAAGATCCCTCTGTATGTCACTGTTCCTGAGGGTTCTGTCATTTTTAGTACAATTCATACCGAGATTTGATCCCCCAAAATGCATCAGCTCTCTTTTGTACCGATTGAACTCCTGCTGCCATTTCTGTGCCTAAGTCTCCAATCTATCCATATCCTGCTGTATCCTCTGACAATCCTCGGCACTATCAGCAACTCCGCCCATCTTCTTCTCATCCGCAAACTTAGCAATCAGACCATTCACATTTTCCTCCATTTATATCTACGACAAACATGAGAGAAAACAAGGAAACTTGGTTATTAGCACAAAATTCACGGAACAAAAGCAAGTTTAGTTAAAGTAAAATTGATGATCATACATGTTAGCTGATATAAATAAAATGGCCGAACATTTCAGAGGACATTTCAATCAAAAGGGGCCTGAATGAAAAAGGCTGCGATTGGAGACCGGTTTAATTTGCCAATCGACAGTGCCCGTGTTTTACTCGAATTAAAGGCACTGCGCCATGTAAAAGCCCAGGGTGCTGTTGGAATGGACTTTCACTGAGTAGCTGCTTGTAAGATTATCAGTGTCTCTCTCTCTTCACCCAACTTTTTCCATGAATAAGAGAAATGGATGAAGACAGCGAGATGAGAGAGAGAGAGTAGAGTGAGGGAAATAGGAATAGACAGCAAAACAGAGGTGGAGTGTGGTGGGTGGGTTAAATGGGGGGGGGGGGTAGACATATAATATCTAGGGGACTCCAGTGTGGAATAAGTGCGCAGCTCGCAGTCTCGGGAGCGTGGTGGCGGTGGTGATGGTGGGGGGGGGGGGGGGGGGGGGGCCTCTGTCACACGCTTCTGGCGATTACCTGCTAGAGGAAAATCTAGAAATAAATGCTGGGCGGACGATTTTCAAAAATTTTGTAAATGGTTTCCCAGAGCGGAGTTTAGCTCTTTCTTGGGACAGAGGGGATGTGTCATCAAATCTGGAGTATATGTGACGTTCAGGGGTGGGGGCAGGCGTTCTAGGTCGAGAGGGTAGGGGAAAGGAAGAGAGTTACAGGCAACACTCTTTAACATTTAAATTAAATGTTCCTAACTCTGTTCACTGTGGCGCCTGGCAGGGGACTGTTATGGGCGAGACGTTTTCAGAACCCCAAAATGTATCATGGAGTTCAACCAACCTCTCCCTTTAATGGATTTGTTGCTTTTCCGAGCACACGGCTTGTTCCCTTGGTGTGGGATCACAATTATGGACGCGTGGGTTTTTAAACACAAAACACTGTTTATTCCATGAACTCAACTTAACATCTTAAATAAACATTGGCTCTCTTAACACCCCTTACTTCAAAGATAACTCAGAAAATATTGCAACAGTAAATGCTTCCTTAAAATGTTCCTTCAAACTTCCAAAAGATTTCACACCTTTAAACAAAATCACATCAGGTTAAAGGTTTTACTATGATGAGTTTAAATCACCCAAATGATCCAGAGATGGTCTTTTATGGCAGAGGTCACAGCAACTCCAGCTCACTGCAAAACAAGCTGCTTTTCAAACTTGCCGCTCTCTGGAAACACACAGACACACACTGCTTTTCAAACTGAAACTAAAAACCTGCAAAACCCCAACTGCAAAATGGCTGACCTGAGCTGAGCCCCACCCACTCTATGACACTACTGTTTTCTTAAAGGTACATTGCTTAAACATCCAGTTCTATGGGCTCTGTTTGGGACTCTACCGTGCCTTTGACCCACGTTGGTCCATTCCCATAATTCTTGACCCAAACCGGTGCCCCCACCTGGAAATGTCTCTGCTGCCGACTATTATCATGCCCCCTGCGTTGGACCTCCTGTTGTTTCTCCACTTTCCCCGTTGAATTTGGGAAAAGGAGACTCAGCCTCGTTCGCAGCCGCCTTCCCATTAAGAGTTCAGCTGGCGGTATGCCCGTTGTGGAATGCGGTGTTGTCCTGTAATCAAACAGCCAGCGGGAGAGCTTTGTGTCCATTGACGCTGCTGGCTGCTTCTTGAGTCCCGCTTTTAGTGTCTGGACCGCTCTCTCTGCCGGGCCGTTGGACGCTGGATGGTAAGGGACCGTTTTGATGTGGCGGACTCCGTTTCCCTTTAGGAATTTTCCAAATTCCCCACTTGTGAATGCCGTTCCGTTGTCCGACACCAATACCTCCGGAAGTCCATGTGTTGCAAACGAGGCCCTGAGCTTTTCAATTGTTGATGCTGTGCTTGCCGCGTTTACCCGGTGGACGTCCAACCATTTGGAGTGGGCGTCCACTATCACCAAAAACATTGAGCCCATGAAAGGGCCGGCGTGGTCAATATGCAGGCGGGTCCACGGTCTGCCTGGCCATTCCCACGGGTGCAATGGTGCAGCTGGTGGCACTCTTTGCCCCTGTTGGCATTCCTGGCACCGACGTACCAAGGCTGCTATGTCTGTGTCCAATCCTGGCCACCAAACGTAGCTTCGAGCAAGCATCTTCATTTTAGACACCCCTGGGTGTCCGTGATGTAACTCGGTTAAGATTGCCCGACGGCCCTGAGCTGGGACTATTACCCGGGCTCCCCATAATAGGATACCGTCTTCTACGGTTATTTGGTCCCTTCTGCTCAAGTATGGGTGCATCTGGGGCTCCACTGGTCTCTCCAGTTCCCCTGTTAGCAGTAAATGCTTCATCTTGGCTAAAACTGGGTCTTTTTGCGTCCACAACCGAATGTGTTGTGCGTCCACTGGTAGGGTGTCCAAAGAATTTAGAGTCATTACTGTCTCCTCTACTTTTGGTATTAGCGGCGGGGTGTCTGGGAGGGGACGTCTGCTCAAAGCATCTGCATTTGCTACTCGCGTTCCCGGTCTGTGCTCCAGAACGTATCTATACGCCGTCAGTATCAACGCCCAGCGTTGGATTCTAGCTGATGCAATCGGGGGTATTGACTGGTCTTCTTTTAATAACCCTAATAACGGCTTATGGTCCGTCACTATGGTGAATTTCCGCCCGTACAGATACTGGTGAAATATTTTTACTGCAAATATCACCGCCAGTCCTTCCTTCTCGATTTGGGCGTACTTTCTCTCAGCCATCGCCAAGGTCCTCGCAGCATAGGCTATTGGCCGTTCGTCCCCATTCCTTCCTCTATGGGCTAAGACGGCTCCTACCCCGTAAGGTGATGCATCACACGTGACCACCAACTCCTTCCTTGGGTCATAATGCTCTAGGACATTTTCGGATGACAGCTGTTCTTTAATGTCCCTAAATGCTCGGTTTTGGCGGGCGGACCATTTCCATTCTTGTCCCTTTTTTAGTAGCTGGTGGAGGGGTTCTAGGATGGACGCCCTATTTTCAATAAATTTTCCACAATATGTTACCAATTCTAGAAATGATCGTAGCTCCTGGACCGTGGTGGGAGCTGGGGCTTCTTTTATTGCCCTTACTCGGTCTTCCAATGGGTGTAAGCCCGACTCGTCTACTTTATATCCCAGGTACGTCACTTGTGGGGCCAGAAAAACACATTTTTCTCTTTTCAGCCATACGCCTGCCTTTGCGAAACGCCTGAGCACTTCCTCCAGGTTCCTTAAGTGTTCCCTGTTTGTCCTACCCGTGATTAAGACATCGTCCAAATAAATCGCCACCTGCGGTAGTCCCTGCAGAATATTTTCCATCGTACGCTGGAATATCGCGCAGGCTGATGACACTCCGAAGGGTAGCCTAGTATAACGAAAAAGACCCTTCAGGGTGTTGATCGTAGCGAACTTCTGGGAGTCCTTGTCCAGTTTTAACTGCAGGTAGGCGTGGCTCATGTCCAGTTTCGTGAACAAAAGCCCACCTGCCAATTTGGTCATCTATTTTCGGATTGGGTATTTGTCCAGCAGTGCGTATTTGTTTACCGTCTGTTTGAAATCTCCACAGAGACGTATCGAGCCGCCTGGCTTCAAAATTGGTACCACTGGCGCTGCCCATTCCGAGAACTGTACTGGTCTGATAATGCCGTTGCGCCGTAACCTTTCTATTTCCACACCTACTTTCTTCCTTAATGCAAAAGGTACCGGCCTGGCCTCACAAAATTTCAGAAGGGCTTCTGGGTCCAAGTGCAAAGTTGCTTTGGTGCCTATAATTTCCCCCAATCCTTCTTGGAAGACCACTTGGTATTTTTGGAGTACTCCACTCAACTGCCCGCTTCCACTCTGGAAAATTTTCATCCAATCTAAGTTTAGGTCTTTCAGCCAGTTCCATCCTATTAAGTTCGGTCCGGAGCCCTCTACTATCGTCAACGGTAATCTGAGCAATTGTTTGTCATATTCCACGGGTACATGAGTCGTGCCTAGAACTTCCAGGGGTTCCCCCGTGTAGGTTTTAAGTTTTGTCGATGTTTTTGTTCGGGTTAGTGGCTGGAGTCCATCTTTGATTTTTTTAAATGTTGAGCTCCCATTACTGATACGGCCGCACTCGTGTCTATTTCCATTATTGTCGGCCGACCGTTCACCCGTGGGGTAATCTTAATAGGTTCTGCTTTCTTCGTCGCAATGTTATATAACTGTTCCCCTTCGGAGGAGGATGGGGCATCTAGGTTGTGTACTTCCCTGCATCCCCACCTGCTATTCCTCTTTTGCCACCTCCTTCTAGGGTTTCTGTCGCTGTTACTCCACTCTGTCTGGTGCCAGAAATGGTCCTTCTCTGTTGGGGGAGCCTCAGCCGGTAGTTCCCTCTGTCTCCAGTTAGTCCTAGCAGACTTGGGGGAAGTTCTGGGGTTTTCCTTTGGCCCTCTGTTCCTCAGGCTTTTCCTGAGGGCGGCTATCTGGTAGCTGGACCCGTTGTGGTAGTCCCTCTCCCAGGTATCTACCTCCATTGGCATGCCCTGTAGTTCCTGCGCCCCACTTGCTGCCTTTTCTAGGGACAGTGCGAGCTGTGACGCCCGCCTGCAGTCTAGCTGTGTTTCCGCCAACAGGCACTTCTGTATTTGGAGGTAATTTATGCCACACACTAACCGGTCCCGAAGCATTTCATTTAGCGTCGGGCCGAACTCACATTTTCCCACCAGCCTTCTCAGGCGGGTCAAGAAATTTGTGACTGACTCTCTGTCTTCCCGCTTTGTTGTGTAGGATCTGTACCTACGCAAAATGAGGGATGGTTTTGGGTCATAGTGCTCTTCCACCAATTTCGTTAATTCTTGGAAAGGTGTCGTGTCTGGCGTATCGGGATAAGTTAGACTATGTATAATGGCGAAGGCTGAGGGTCTGCACACCGACAGCAGTATAACCCGTTTCCTTCCGTCCTCCGTTATCTCATTGGCCTGGAAAAAGTAACACATTCTCTCCACATACTGGGACCAGTCCTCAATAGTCGGGTCGAATGCATCCAACTTCCCAAAAAGAGGCATTTTTGAAAGAGCAAGGCTTACCCTCCGAGTTCGGCAGCTGGTCGCCGCAAGGTTCTTTGTTTACCTCGTCGCCACTGTAATGATCCACAGGAGGCAGGGGTTCTGTCACCACACCAATATTTATTTGCAATAACTATATACAAGAGCAGCTCCAAACAGTGCTGCTAGCAGTCCAGTCAACTTAAGACTGCCTCACAAAGCCTACACAGGTGCTGATATGGGGCCCCTCAATGAGCTAGCTCTCTGTCCCTCGCCCACTGTCACTCTCTCTCTTTCTCACTCTCTCTCTCTGAGTGTCTCTCGCCCTCTCTGCCCCTGCATCGCTCAGTCAGTCCCTCTGCTTCACTCCCATTCGCTGTCTCTCTCTCCTTATCTTTCTCTCTCTCTCTCTCTCTATCTCTATCTCTATCGCTCTGTTGTATTGCCTCTCTCACTGTCGCTGTCTGTCTGACTCTCTCTCTCTCTCTCTCGCTCTCACTCTCTCACATTCGCTCCGTCTCTGTCTCTCTCTTGTTCTCTGTCTGCCTCTCTCTCTCTTTCTCATTCTTTCTTTCTCTTGCTCTCTCTCTGTATCTGTCCCTGTCTGTCTCCGTGTCTCTATCTACTTGTCTCTGTCGCTCACTGTCTCACTCAGTCTCTCCCTCTGTTTAATTCCCCCTGTCACCCATGTTGTTTTTCTCTGTCTCTTGCTTGTAACCCTCTACAGGTCTCTCTCACTCACTCTGACTGACTCTCTCTTTCTCTCTCTCTATCCCTATCTATCACTCTCTGTCTTCTCTCTCTCTCTCTCACTCCCAATCTCTCTCTGCATCTCTCTCTCTTTCTCCATATCTCCATCTCTCTCTGTCTTTCAATCTCTCCCTCACTCTCTCTACCTCTGTGTCCTCTCTCTCTCACTCTGTCTGCTACTCTCTCTCTCTCTCTTTCGGTCTCTCTCTCTTTCTTTCTCTTGCTCTCTCTCTGTATCTGTTCCTCTCTGTCGCCCTGTGTGGTGAACCACTGTAATAGGAGATGTAAGGTAGGACCTGCACTACAGGTTCGCTGGTAGCTCCTGCCGGCTGGCTCCGCCCAGGGAGAACTGTATAAATGCGCATGACCTCCAGTACCCTGCCATTTTGCCAGCTGCAGCAGGAGGCCACGCATCTGACTGTAATAAAGCCACAGTTGTCCCCAACTTTAGTCTCTGTGCAATTGATCGTGCATCAATTTATTACAGTCAGATTTTCACAGAATGGATATCAGAATGAAGCCCGATCGCCTGCAGCTGGATCCGCACTCGCCCGACGCCAGGGAAGACTTTACTCACTGGCTAGCATGATTCGAGGCTTACATCAACGCGGCGGACCCCGCGCCAATGGAGGCTCAGAAGATAAACGTCCTGTACTCCAGACTGAGCTCCAGCGTGTTCCCGTTGATCCAAGACTTACACAAAAGCGATGGAACTCCTCAAAGAACACTATGCGCAGAAGACGAACACGCTCTTCGCCAGGCATGTACTCGCCACCCGCTCGCAACTACCTGGTGGTCCATCGAAGACTTCTGGCGGGCCGTAATTCCACTCGTCCGGGACTGTGACTGTCAGGCCGTCACGGCCGCCGAACACGCGAACCTCCTCGTGCGCGATGCCTTCGTGACGGGGATTGCGTCGGACCGCATCCGAGAACGATTGCTGGAAGGGGCCACGCTCGAACTGGCGGAGACGAAAACCTTGGCGCTCTCCATGACGGTCGCATCCCGTAATGTGCAATCGTACCCCTCCCGCCGCACTGCCCACCCTTCTACTCCTTCCTACCCCTCCTGGACCCCGCCGACGACCTCCTCGGCCGGGGCCCTGCCTTCCCAATACGCCTGCGCCACACACCGATCCGCGCACCCCGGGGGTCCCCGCTGCTACTTCTGTGGTCAGAAGAAGCACCCCCACCAACACTGCCCGGCCCGCACTGCAGTTGTAAAGCCTGCAGTAAAAAGGGCCACTTCGCGGCTGTGTGCCAGGCCCGCGCAGTTGCTGCGAGCGCCCGCTATCGCCCCCTCCCACACGCCAGACGCTCAATGGGAGCCGCCATCTCCTCCTCCCGGGTCCATGTGCGACCAATGGGCGCCGCCATCTTGTCCCCCACAGGGTCTCCGGACATCCCGACATCGGAACCGCACACGCTCACCACCCGAAGCATCCGATGGCTACCCGCAGCTCGCTTTGATGACGCTGGTCCAATCTCGCCCGCACAACCTGGCCACCGCGTCACCGACGGTTAAAATCAACGGCCACGCGACGTCGTGCCTGCTGGACTCCGGGAGCACCGAAAGCTTCGTTCACCCAGATACGGTAAGGCGCTGCTCGCTCGCGGTCCACCCGGCCAATCAAAGGATCTCCCTATCTCCCTAGCATCCGGATCCCACTCCGTCCCAATCCGAGGCTTTTGTACAGTCACCCTCACGGTCCAGGGCGTAGAATTTAGTAACTTCCGCCTCTATGTCCTTCCTAATCTCTGCGCTGCACTCCTGTTGGGCCTGGACTTCCAGCGCAACCTCCAGAGCCTCACCCTCAAATCCGGCGGGCCCTTACCCCCCCTTACCGTTTGCGGCCTCGCGACCCTCAAGATCGATCCCCCCTCCCTTTTTGCCAATCTAACTGCGGATTGCAAGCCCATTGCCACTAGGTGCAGATGGTACAGCACCCAGGACAAGACCTTCATCAGGTCTGAAGTTCAGCGGCTGCTTAAGGAGGGTATTATCAAGGCGAGCAACAGCCCCTGGAGAGCCCTAGTGGTAGTGGTTAAAACTGGGGAGAAACACAGGATGGTCGTGGACTACAGCCAGACCATCAATCGGTACACGCAGCTCGACACATACCCCCTCCCATGCATATCTGATATGGTCAATCAGATTGCGCAGGGTCTTCTCAACAATTGACCTGAAATCCGCCTACCACCAGCTCCCCATCCGGAAGTCGGACCGTCCATACACGGTCTTCGAGGCGGACACTCACCTCTACCACTTCCTTTGGGTCCCTTTCGGTGTCACAAATGGGGTCTCGATCTTCCAAAGAGAGATGGACCGAATGGTCGACCAGTGCGGTTTGCGGGCCACCTTTCCGTACTTAGATAATGTCACCATGACCAGCAGGACCACGATGCCAACCTCGATAAATTCCTCCGCACTGCCACTCTTCTCAACCTGACCTACAACAAAGAGAAGTGCGTGTTCAGCACAACCCAGTTAGCCATTCTCGGCTATATCGTCCAAAACGGACTTCTCGGGCTCTTTCAGTCATTCCTTACCCATCTCCGCATTCTCGCGCAGTCCTGCGGTTACGACACCACCTCCGACTCTATGATTCGGGACCACATCGTTTTTGGGGTCACCTCGGGCACCCTACGCCAGCAGCTTTTAAAAATAAAAGGCCTCCCGCGTTTGTGCGCGCCAAAACCTACGGCAACACTGAGGGACGTGATGCGCAGGTGCGCCTGACGCAAGACCGAACTGCGCATGCACAGTGGCGCAACGAACATCATGACGTCACGACGTGCGGCAACTCTGGAGCTGCACATTTAAAGTGGCAATGTCCCCCAAGAACCCGACAATGCCCACGCTGTGGCAAGGTGGGCCACTAAGCTGCTTACTGATGAGCAGCTCAACCTGTCAATCTTCCACAACTCCGACAACCTCGCAGGGACGTGCGGGCCATTCAGCCTCCACATTACTAATCGTGCCCAGATGACATCCAGACCGGTGACACAGATGACCGAGACGCCATCCGTGTTGCGGTCATTGATGGGAACCGAGTTAACACAATCAATCCGGGTGATGAATGGAGTGCCACCCTGATGGTCAACCCAAATTCGTCGCCCACCTACTAGACTGGACTTATGAGACTGTTTATACATTGAACTCATGCAACCACTTTGTTAATATGTTTATGTTCTTATCGTTACAGGAATTTGTTTTATCGTTCAACATTTCCCCGTTCTTTGTTTATGGTACAACCTCGCTGTTATGTCACGCCCGACATCGCCCCTTGTATATAGTTAAGCCCCATGTACATCTCTATTTATAAACACGTAGGCACATAATCCTGTAAAAAAGGGGGGATGTCATGATATTCAGGTGAACATCACAGCACATACATACACATATAATGCTGGACAGATCAATGGACCATTCAACACACAAAACACGACAGCCAATCACAGACAAGAGCATACACAGTACAAAGCAGGGAACACGACACTTCCTGGGCACTCGAGCAGGAGAGAGCTCAGGGCACAGACCTCATTGCCAGCCACTCAGAGGTTCACCATGTGCTGAATACCAGAGTTTAATATGTTAATAGTTTATTGAAATAAAACTGCGTTGTACCATTCGCAACCGTGTTGGTTCTTCTGTGTATCAGAGAACCCAACACTTCAGTCAGCACTAACTGTATTAGATGTAGTACGGTAAAACTCATATACTAGAGGTACATGGGTAAATCCCTGCCTGCTGGCTCCGCCCAGTAGGCGGGGTATAAATGTGTGTGCTCGCCGGTGCTGCAGCCATTCTGGTAGCAGCTACAGGAGGCACAACATCTTTGCTCAATAAAGCCTCGATTATTCACTACTCTCGTCTTTGTAGTAATTGATAGTGCATCAATTTATTGAGCAAAGACTTTTAAAACAATGGATCTTCGCATCAAGCCTGATTGCCTTCGGCTGAGCCATCAAGCAGCCAACGCTTCGTCCGCTTTTTCCACTGGCTAGCCTGCTTTGAAAGCTACCTCCGAACATCCGCTGAGGAACCCTCGGATGCACAGAAGCTCCAGGTCCTTTATTCACGGGTGAGCCATGACATTTTCCCTCTCAGCCGGGATGCGGCCACTTACACTGAAGCAATGGAGCTCCTGAAGGGACATTACTTTCAGCCGGTCAACAAACTATATGCCAGGCGACTCCTGTCCACGAGACAGCAACTCCCCGTTGAGTCCCTAGACGATTTCTGGCGTGCCCTGCACATCCTGGGGAGGAACGGTGACTGCCAGGCAGTTTCGGCAGTCCAGCACACAGAACTTTTAATCAGAGACGCTTTTGTTATGGGCATGGGGTCGGCGTACATTCGCCAGCACCTGTTGGAAAGGGGGTGTGCTGGATCTTGCGGGTACCAGGCAGCTCGCGAACTCGTTAACAGTGGCCTCCTGTAACGTCCAGTCATACGTCCCCGACCGCACGGCACCCTCATGGGCATTGTGGGCCCCACCAGCTACTGACCCCAGCTCACCGCAAGCCTGCACCGCGCGGCAGCCAGCCAACTCCGCGGGGCCCAAATGCTACTTCTGCGCGCAGAACAAACACCCCAGGCAGCGCTGCCCGGCAGCGATCCCAGATCAGACCCCAAGATACTTGACAGAAACCCCAATATATCATGTTTCTTTTCCAGCACTGTGCAGAAGTGATACCTCGCTTCGGAGGTGCTTACGCAAATAAATAGGGATATAGTATAGTAAAACAAACTTTATTGCCAAAACAGAGGGGCGAATTCTCTTCCTGATGGAAGGGCACCCCTTGCCCGCTCCTTTCCCGGAACCGTGGAGGTGGCTGAAATGGGGAAATCAGCCAGCCGCTGGAATGGACAATTCCTCTGCCAGCGACGGTGGGCAGCGAAACCCACGGTTGGGGTACCCACATCAGCTGCACTCCGATTTCACAACTGCCTGTTTCTGATCCTCAGGCCATTCGCTGGCGGCGGGATTCTATCCACCCACTGCTTGTCAATTTCATGCTGGTGGGAAACCCACTTTCATTGGAAGGAGCCGCTGGAAGAAAATGAGGAGTGAAGGTGATGGAGGAGTGGACCAAGTTATCAAGGGTCCCTGCGTAATGCTATCACGGGGAGGGAGGCGAAGCATTGTGATGGGAATATCGTGCTGGAGGATCATCTTTTGAATGTGAAGGCTGGTGGGGTGAAAAACCAGGACAACTGGAAAATAACGATATTGCATTGATGAAAGGAAATCAGATTTGACAAAACTTGCTTGAGTTTTTTGAGATAGCAATTTATAGCAGAGCTGAAGGAATATCCGCGAATGGGCTGCACTTTGACTTTCGATAAGGCCCAACACAGGGAAAACAGAACCTGATCCCCAATTCTTCCCTCCCCTTTTCACATCCGGAAGCAGCAGTCGCTCCAGCAGGGTGTATCCCGGCAACCTAGGGAACCCCTTCCAGACCTTTTGTGCAAAGTCCCTAACCTGCAGATACCTGAACTCACTACCCCTCGGCAGCTCTACCCTCTCCCTTAGCTCCTCCAGACTGGCGAACCCTTCCTCCAAATACAGATCCCTCGCCTTGACCAGCCCCACTTCCCTCCACCTCCTGTATACACTATTCCTCCCCCCCCCCGCCCCGGCTCAAACCAATGATTCTTGCACAGCGGCATTAGCACCGACATCCCTTCCACCCTAAAATGCCTCCTCAGCTGATTCCATATCTTCACCGCGGACTGCACCACTGGGCTCCCTGAATACCTGCTCGGAGCCATTGGCAATGCCGCCATCACCATAGCCCTCAAACTAGACCCCTTACAAGGTGACTCCTCCATCCTAATTGGGGATATATACAAGTGGCTGGGGGAGCAGGGAGGCGAGCGGGTGGTGAAGATCAAGGAGAAATGGGAAGCGGAGTTGGGAATGGAGATCAATTGGGGAGTATGGAGTGAGGCACTGCGAAGGGTAAACGGGACTTCCTCTTGTGCAAGGATGAGCCTGATACAATTTAAGGTGGTGCACAGGGTGCATATGACTCAGGCGAGAATGAGTGGGTTCTTTCAGGGGGTAGCAGATGAGTGTGAGAGGTGTGGGCAGGGCCAGCAAATCATGCACACATATTTTGGGGTTGTGAAAAATTGGGACGATTCTGGGCGGGGGTGTTTGCGGTCTTAGCCAGGATAGTGGAGGAGTGAGTGGACCCGGACCCTTTGGTGGCGATATTAGGGGTTTCAGAGAAGCCGGAGCTCATGGAGAGGAGGAAGGCCGATGTCTTGGCCTTCGCCGGTGACAGGTTTTGCTGGAGTGGCGGTCGGCATCGCCACCGGGGGTAGCGGCTTCGCTGGGTGACCTGTCCGACTTGCTGCGGTTAGAGAAGATAAAGTATGAGTTAAGGGGCTCCGCGGGGGAGTTTGTGAAAAGGTGGGGGGTATTTGTGACCGTGTTTGAGGAGCTGTTCGTCGCAGGGACGGGGGGTGATGGGGAGGGCGGGGGGGGGGGGGGGTGAAAAAGGAGGAAAATCTGTACAAAGTGTATAGTTGATTGTTGGGAAGACTGTTTCCCGGGGTGTTTATTTGCTGCAACTACTTTGATAATAGTTTGAATAAAATGCGTTTTTAAAAAAAAGAACTTGATTACGGTGGATTGGATGTAATACAATACTTTCGATTGAGAATTGGTTAACAGAGAGAAAGCAGATTTGGTGTCAACTGGTCACTCTCAAGACATAAAGTTGCTGCAGGGCAGCCACCATCGGGATGCATCCGCCCGCACCATCACAATCTGGATAAATCACTTGGGTGTGGGGAACTTCTGATTTTCTTGAGAATTTCCAGATGACACAACTTTGATAGCGGGTGCTGTCACGAGCAAGGAGACCTGAAGAGGCTTTTCAAAGGTTATGTAAATGGACAACAACATGACAAATGCAATATATTTTTCATGAGTGTGAATTTACCCAGTTTGTTCGAAAAAAAAAACAGAAAATCAGAATTGCAAGTGTTAATGTCCAAAGAAATATGTTTTCTTTTTCATCGGTCTCTAAAATCCGGCCTGCAGGTGAATCAAGCAAAGCAAAGGGGTTGTCGGTCTTCATCACAAAGGGATTTGACAACAAAGGTAAAGATATCTTTCTGAAAATGTGAAGCAGCTTGCTGAAGTCGCATCTTATATATTGTGCACATTTTTGGTCTATTTATTTAGAGATGTATTTCACATCATTGGACTATCACAAGACTAATCCCTGGCACGGCAAGATTTCATTATGAGGAGATATTGAGGAAACGGCCCCGCTATTCTACGGAGTTGCCAAGAATCCGTAGCGAACTCATTGAAGCCCGGACAGGGTATGGTAGTGTCGCTACGGTCAGTCATTCTCCTCCCGTGCAGCGCAAACTAAGGAGAGGCTGCAGGTCAAGTTTAACTGAACTGAGGAGTTATTCATTCTCTCTAATGTTGTTGATTCTTTGGAATTCTATTCCTCAGAGAGCTTTGGAAATAAAGTCATGTATTACCGGATACTAATGATCTGCAGGTATATCAGGGGTTTGCACAAAATTACATGTTACCTTTTTGAAAGGCAGAGCAGGATCGATGGACCACATAATCTACTGCTGCACATTCCCTGTGCTCTTATGCAACTCAAGTAAACAAAATATGCTTGAGCTCAGTCCCGTTTACCATCTATTACCAAAGAATAATAGAACCGTAGCATTCCTACAGACAGAGGCCCTTCGACCCAACGAGTCTGTAGCGACTCTCCTCCGCCCACCCAGCCACTCCGCGATCTATCCGCGGCACCCCACATAACCTTCAGAACTTTCAAAATTAAGGGGCATTTCTTTTAGCATAGCCAATCCACCTTACATATACATCTTTGGACATTTGATTGTACCAGAAAATGCAGCTCCTGCACGGACCAAGGTGAACATGTGACCTAGCACATGAAGACCCAGGCGGGAGACATTCGAAGACCCTGAGGCCTTCCAATATTAATGAAAACTCATAAACATTCAATTTCTCTCCTCATCTCCGTTTCGCAATTTCTGGCTCTCAATTGCTGACTCGCAATTTACTTACTTCGCGGTCACTCAATGTCAATCACGCAATTCTTGTCTCTTCATCCCTCTTTCTTAACCCTTGTCTACCAATACCTTCCGTCTAAACCCGCAAACTCTGGTGCTTAGCAGTGCAAACTATATATTACAATCTCTGCCTGTTAATCTGCTGCATTGATCACAGTCCCTTCCTCAGCCTCTCTCTTGTATGATAATCCCTCACACTCTCAACACCCCATTCATTTTCTCTCCGCCCCGCTGTGCAACTCTCTCTCTCTCTATTTCTGAATACCTCTTTCGCTATATCGATCTGGAATGTCAGTCTTTGCATTTTCGTCTCTTAATTTGTATCGCTCACTCTCTCTGTGTCACACAAATTTCCTTGGTTAATCCTTCAGTTGGCATTCTGGCAGTCTTCATATCATAATCTATCTGTCTTTCTCTCAACCTCACTCTCATTCTCTGAATCTCTCTTTCATATCTCTCCCTCAAAACCTCTTGCTCGCTCTCTCTCTCTCTCTCAGTATCATTCTCTCTGAGTCGCTCTCTCATTGGGCCTCGGTCCACGCTATAAGACCATACCACAGAGGAGCAATATTGGGCCATTTGCCCCATGGCTGATATGTTTATCTGATATGTTTATCGTCCCCATTCTCCTACCTTCTTCCCATAACCCCCCATCCCCTTATTAATCAAGAACCTATCTCTCTTTGTCTTAAAGACACGGTAATTTGGCCTCCACAGCCTTCTGCGGCAAAGAGCCACAGATTTACTGCACTCTGGTTGAAGCAATTCTCCTCGTCTCAGTTTCGAAGGATTGTCCCTTCAGTCTGAGGCTGTGCATTCGGGTTGTAGTTTTTCTTATTCATGGAAACATACTCTCCACGCCCACTCTATCTCAGTATCCTGTAAATTACAATAAAATCGCCATCATCCTTTTAGCCTCCAATGAGTACAGATCAAGAATCCTCAACCGCTCTCATATGACAAGCACTTCATTCCAGGGATCATTCTTGTGGACCTCCTCTGAACCGTTTCTAATGTTAGAACATCCTTCCTTAGATATGGTGCCAAATTACTGAAATGAAAATGAAAATGAAAATGGCTTATTGTCACAAGTAGGCTTCAAATGAAGTTACTGTGAAAAGCCCCTAGTCACCACATTCCGGCGCCTGTTCGGGGAGGCTGTTACGGGAATTGAACCGTGCTGCTGGCCTGCCTTGGTCTGCTTTCAAAGCCAGCGATTTAGCCACATTCCTCCAAATTGGGTCTGACCAGAGCCTTATACTGCCTCAGTATATGCTTGCTCTGGTGTTATAGCCCTCTCGACATGAATGCCACAATTGAATTTACCTTCCTGGCTGCCATATAGAGCTGCACTTTACTCCTTCGACAATCGGAAACGAGTATTCCAAAGTCCCTTTCTGTTTCTGATTTTCGAAGCCTTTTCCCATTTAGAAAACAGGTTATGCCTACATTCTTCCTTCCTCACACTTTTCCAGTTGCATTCCGTCTGCCACTTCTCTGTCCACTCTTCTAAGCCTGTACACGTCCTTCTGCAGCCCACTGTTTCCTCAATACTACCTGTCCGTCTGAATTTATTTGTAACTGCAAACTTAGCACCAGTACCCTCAGTTCGTCCTTCCAGATTGTGAATGTACATTGTGAAAGTTTGTACTCCCAACTCTGACCCCTGAGGCACACCAGTAGTCACCGCTTGCCACCCTGAAAAATACCCCTTTATCCTCACACAATGTGTTCTGACAGTCGGTCAATCCTCAACCCATATGTTACCCGCAAAACTATGAGCTCTTAACTTTTTAATGGGCTCCTAAATGGCACCTTGTCAAAGGCCATCTGGAAATCAAATAGATCACGGCCACTGGTTTAGCTCAGTGGGCTTGACAGCTGGTCTGCAATGCAGAACAAGGCGAGCAGCGGGGGCTCAATTCTTGTCGCAGCTGAGAATTCTGAATTCTCTCTCTGTGTTCCCGGGCAGGCGCTGGAATGTGGCGACTAGGGGCTTTTCACAGTAACTTCATTGCATTGTTAATGGAAGTCTCCTTGTGACCATAAAGTATTGTCATTGTCGATGGAATTCCTTGCCCAGTGAAGCAGTTGAGGCTCCTTTATTAAATGTTTTTAAGATAAAGATAGATAGTTTTTTGAAGAATAAAGGGATTAAGGGTTATGGTGTTCGGGCCGGAAAGTGGAGCTGAGTCCACAAAAGATCAGCCATGATCTCATTGAATGGCGGAGCAGGCTCGAGGGGCCAGATGGCCTACTCCTGCTCCTAGTTCTTATGTTCTTATTATCCTTTGTCTAATCTCCTTATTACCTGCTCAAACTCGAACAGATTTGTCAGACATGACCTCCCCTTAACAAAACTGTGCTGCCTAAGTCATATTTTACCACACACTTTCAAGTGCTCCACAAACTCATCGTTAATCATGGACTCTAACATCGTACCGATGACTGAAGTCAGGCTAACCAATTCCCCTCTGTCGTCAGTCTCTTCTCTCTTTCTCTTCAACTCTCTCTCTCTCTCTCACTGTCTGTCTATCTATCTATCTATCTGTCTACCTCTCCATAACTCTCTCTCTCCCGTTGCCTTCCTTGGTATTATGCTCCTCTCGTATCAGTTATGTTTTCCTCTAAAATAAATTGTTAAAATTTCCCCCTGACTAATCTTCTGAATCACCCGTCGCCAAAGTAATTCCTGAATTCACCTTCCACCAGTTCCACACATTGTCCTCACCAACATTGAGAGCTGCTGGGCTTGAGAACAAGGGTATCCGCCGTGACATCACTTCCTTTCCGTGATGTAGCTTCAGCTGACTCTCCAACCATTCACTCTTGAAATGAGTTCCAGTGTTCCAATCGGTGATAGAACCATGTACTGATGGACAGTTCGCCTGGCCAAATGCAGAGGAGTGGAAGAGGAGGAAACTCATGGAATTATTTTTGTTTCTGTTCATTATTTGTGTGGGACCGAGATGATATAGAGTTGGGCAGGTAAATTTGAGGAGAACGATTTTGCCAGATTTGCGCTATGTGCACCACAATGCCGTCACAAATGTGAATTTAATTGAGAAAATACTGCATATAGCGATAGAGTCATAGAAAAGGTACAGCAGCGAAGGAGGACATCTGAAGTGTGTCTACTTCAATGCGAGGAGCATCAGGAATAAGGTTGGGGAGTTTGAAGCACGGATTGGTACCTGGGACTACGATGTTCTGGCCATTACGGAAACGTGGATAGAACAGGGGCAGGAATGGTTGTTGGAGGTTACGGAGTTTGGATGTTTCAGTAAGATTAGGGAAGGTGGTAAAAGAGGTGGAGGAGTAGCTTGTTAATCAAGGATAGCATAATTGCTGCAGAAAGGCAGTTTGAGGAGGATCTGTCTACTGAGGTAGTGTGGGCTGAAGTTATAAATAGGAAAGGAGCGGCCACTTTAGTAGAAGTTTTCTACAGGCCCCCAAGCAGTAACAGAGATGTGGAGGAAAAGATTGCAATGAAGATTTTGGATATGTGCGGTAGTCACAGGGTAGTTGTCATGGGTGACTTTCACTTTCCAAATATTGATTGGAACCACTATAATTCGAATAGTTTGGATGGGGTTGTTTTTATCCAGTGTGTGCAGGAGGGTTTCCTCACACAATATGTGGATAGACCGACAAGAGGCGGGGCCACATTGGATTTGATATTGGGTAATGAACCAGGCCAAGTGTTAGATTTGGATGTGGGAGAGCACTTTGGAGATAGTGACCACAATTCAGTGATTTTCACTATAGCAATGGAGAGGGATAGGAACATACGGCAGGGCAAGGTTTGTAACTGGAGGAAGGGTAATTACAATGCGATTAGGCAAGAATTGGGGAGCATAAGATGGAAACAGGAACTGTCAGGGATAGGCACAATTGAGATGTGGAGCTTGTTCAAGAAGCAAATGCTGCGTATCCTTGATATGTATGTCCCTGTCAGGCAGGGAGGAAATAGTCGAGTGAGGGAACCATGGTTTAGAAAAGAGGTTGAATGTCTTGTCAAGAGAACGAAGAGGGCTTATGTAAGGATGGGAAAACAAGGTTCAGTTAGGGTACTTTAGGGATACTAGATAGCTAGGAAGGAGCTCAAGAAAGGGCTTAGGAGAGCTAGGAGGGGCATGAGAAGTCCTCGGCAGATAGGATCAAGAAAAACCCCAAGACTTTTACACTTATGTGAGGAATAAAACAATGACCAAGGTGAAGTAAGGGCCGGTCAAGGACAGTAGTGGGAACGTGTGCATGGAGTCTGAAGGTATAGGAGAGGCCCTAAATGAATACTTTTCTTCAGTGTTCACAAAGGAGAGGGGCCATGTTGTTGAGGAGGATAGTGTGATACAGGCTGGTAGGCTGGAGGAGGTAGATATTTGGAAGGAAGATGTGATAGAAATTTTGAGAAGCCTGAGGACAATTAAGTCCCCTGGACCTCATGGGATATATCCTAGGATTCTTTGGGAGGTGAGGGATGAGATTACAGAGCCTTTGGCTTTCATCTTTATGTCCTCACTGTCTACAGGAATAGTGTCAGAAGACTGGAGAGAGGCGAATGTTATCCCCTTGTTCGACAAAGGGAATAGGTATAACCCTGGGAATTATAGGCCGGTTAGTCTCACTTCGGTCATAGGTACATAATTGGAAAGGGTCCTGAGGGATAGCATTTATTATCATTTGGAAAGATACATCTTAATCCAGGATAGTCAGCACGGATTTGTGAGGGGTAAGTCTTGCCTCACAAGGTTGATTGTATTCTTTGAGGAGGTAACTAAGTACATAGATGAAGGTAGAGCAGTTGATGTCATACACATGGATTTTAGTAAGGCGTTTGATAAGGTGCCCCATAGTCGGCTCATGCAGAAAGTAAGGAGACATGGCATAAAGGGAAATTTCGCCGATTGGATCAGTAACTGGCTATCACGTAGAAGACAGAGGGTGGTGGTAGATGGTAAAGTTTCATCCTGGAGCCCGTCACCAGCGGTGTACCACAGGGATCAGTGCTGGGTCCTCTGCTATTTGTGATTTTTATCAATGACTTGGATGATGGAGTTGAAGGTTGGATTAGTAAATTTGCTGATGACACCAAGGTTCGTGGAGTAGTGGATAATGTGGAGGGCTGTTGTAGGCTGCAAAGAGACATTGATAGCATGCAGAGCTGGGCTGAAAAGTGGCAGATGGAGTTTAACCTTGATAAGTGTGAGGGGATTCATTTTGGTCGGACAAATTTGAATGCGGATTACAGGGTTCATGGCAGGGTTCTGAAGAATGTGGAGGAGCAGAGAGATCTCGGAGTTCATGCCCATAGATCTCTGAAAGTTTCCACCCAAGTGAACAGAGCCGTGAAGATTATTACCATTGGGGTTGAGTTTGAGAGCCGTGAGGTTAAGCTGGAACTGTACAAGACCTTGGCTAGGCCACATTTGGAGTATTGTGTGCAGTTCTGGTCACCTCATTATAGGAAGGATGTGGAAGCTCTGGAAAGGGTGCAAAGGAGATTTACCAGGATGCTGCCTGGATTGGAGGGCAGGTCTTATGAGGACAGGTTGAGGGAGCTAGGGCTTTTCTCATTGGAGCGAAGGAGGATGAGAGGTGACTTAATTGAGGTGTATAAGCTGATGAGAGGGATAGATAGAGTGACGTTCAGCGACTCTTTCCTCGGGGGGATGTAGCTGTTACAAGGGGGCATAACTATAAGGTTCATGGTGGAAGATATAGGGGGGATGTCAGAGGTAGGTTCTTTACTCAGAGAGTGGTTAGGGCGTGGAATGCACTCCCAGCTATGGTAGTGGAGTCGGACACTTTAGGAACATTGAAGCAGTTATTGGAAAGGCATATGGAGTGCACTAGAATGATTGGGAGTAAGTTGATTTGATCTTAGTTTCAGACTAGTTCGGCACAACATCGTGGGCCGAAGGGCCTGCGCTGTGCTGTACAGTTCTATGTTCTATGACATTCAGCTTGTATTGCCCATGCCAGCCCAGCGGCACCCATGTGTCATTTGCAATGCCATCTTTCTGCACTTCGCCCATAGCACTGCAGCATACAGCAATTCAGGCGTATTCAGGCAATTTAAAAAATATTTTAGTTTCTTTCTCTCCATCACCAGCTCGGGTAACGAAGTCCAGACTGCCACTACCCTCTGTGTAAAAACCTTCTTCCTCCTATCCCCTCTACTCTTTTTGCCACTTATCTTGAATCTATGTCCCGGTTCGAAAATTGTCCACCCATGGAAACAGTTTTATCCTGTCCATTTTTACTCCTCCCCTCTTGATTAGTGCAGCGTAATTGATTACCCCTCAGATGTATTGATTCGACGGAAAATAACCCCTCCCGATGCAATCTCTCCTCTCGTGATACCCTGTCAACATTCTTCTATACCTCCTCTGCACACTCGCCTGAGCAATTGCGTCCTTCCTGTAATGGGGTGACCAGAATTGCACACAATATTAGAGTTGTGGTCTCAGTAGTGTTTTATACAATTCCAATATTATACCCTTACTTTTATATTCTATTCCTCTGCCAATGAAGGCGATCATTCCAAATGCTTTATTTGCAATTTTGTCGACTTGAACTGCTGTCTTTAAGGACCTGTGTACTTGTACACCAAAATATTTTACTTAGTCTCACCTTTCTAGTTCCCATTTATATGGTACTCCCTATAACTGACCTCCCTAAATGTATGACGACACACTTCTCTGTGCTAACTTCAATCTGATATTGTTCCATCTATCATGAATTACTCCTTATCGATGAATGGCTTGTACAATTGTTGAAAAGGGATATTTTAGCACATTTTTCAACTCTTCTCTGAACTTTGTCTGGGTCACGGCATAAATCATTGTGTTTGTGCAGCAACTCAGAAGCTGCAGCATGAATCCAATTTCCAGGACGAAAGGATGCAACCAAAAAGTCGAATACTCCAAAGCGTCCATCCGGAGCCAAATAGAATAAACCATTAGCGTTGACCATAGCAGGATAAAATTGGCTGATATAACAAACAGCAAAATAATGGATTTCCTTCGACTCTCCATCTCTGTGTCTCTCAGCGTCTGGGCACCACTCTGCGCCCGAAGTCTGCTGCGGGCTCTGCTCATCAGTAAAATGTGTTTAATGGTGAGAACATTGAGCAGCAGGATCAGTACAAATGGGACACATGGAGTGATTATGTGATGGAGGAACTCGATGGCGAGCCAGACTGTAGAAAAGGCTGTAGCCCCTGTGTAATCACAAAACCATGGGTAGTTCGCAAGCAAATAATTAGCCTTTACCATAAAGTACCAGAAAATGTTTTTAAAACAGCCCAGCACAGTTAATGTCCCCAGGACCAGAGCTGCCGTTTTCTTGGTGCAATATTTAATTTTCATCTTCTGGCAACAAATAGCCACAAATCGATCAAAGGTGAAAGTGACGGTGAACCAGACAGAACAGTCAGTGGCCGCATAAAGCAGAACAGCATGGATGTTACAGATAGGGGTGGACTTCAGAAATTCAAAATGTTCTTTATAAACAATCGGAATCTGTCTCATTATCAGGTCCAGGATAACGACCATCAGATCTGCCACTGCCATGGCCACAAGGTAACAGGTGACGCATTGGGAGAGACCGCACATTTTGTACCTGAGGATCATAATCGTCACTAAGTTCACTATAGGAAAGGGAACAATGTAATGAAGTTATACGTTAGTATTGGTGAATTGTCACCAGTTGCTTCGACTTGTTATTGAGATATTGTTTGTGGTGCTGTTAAAAAATACCACAGAACGCTGCGCGGTATTGAATTAATGGATCTAAAGGGAAAGGCACAAAGGTCTGTGATTCAGTTAAAACAGTAAACAGCCTATGAGAAAATAACAAATCCTAGAGCTGTAAAATAGAGACGAATTAGGACATATGTTGGTCCCAGCCATGATGTGAAGACCCAGGCGGCATGCTCAGGAGTAATGAGGGAGCAAGAGGTGTTTACGAATAGCTGAGAGATATGGGATTATTTATTTGCTATGATGTTATTTGCTATGCTCACTGCTCTGCTCACCATAAAAAGATGTTGTTCTGAGATATGTTTACCGTCTCTACTCTTGCGTTTTTGAGAGCACTCACGAAGCTGACGTTCTTGGAAATTACCCTACTGAAATGGTAAACATGTATTTATTTCAAATAAACCAAATTCAATGTGTAACCCACACTTTACCCTTGCACAGACAGACAGATAAGCAAATATTACTTCAAGAAAATTAACATGCACTTCGATTGTTCGAAGAAACATGCCTCTTCTTTGCATTGCTGAACATGGTAAAGGACGGATCTTTTCCTGGCTTTTAGTCTAAATTGTGCTCGAGTATCACCGAGGGAGCTTTACTTTGATGGAAAGGTATCTGTCCCCTCGCATCTATTTTCTCCAGTCTCATCACTATTCAAGAAAGAAAACATGCCAGTGGTCGAGTTTTAAAAGAAATGTCAGTAGGACGGTCTGCGAATCCTGGTCAGAGAACAGTATGGTGGGAGAAGCCAGCATGTAATGTCTTATGGGCAGATGGGTCATTGCAGACAACAATGCAGCTGGAATGTTACATCCTCTGCTTTATTTACTGGGTGGAACTAATACTTGGCGGTACTTTTGCAAAATAGTACGATGCATTAAGATCATTATCATGGCACGGTATTATCATAGTAAAAAAAACAGAATTGACCTTGCAAATGCATTTCTTGTTCATGAAAATTGACTCTTCATTTGAAAGTTTGATTCACATGCTCTTATGCGACCTCTTATTTAAGGGGTTAACCATGTTCTCAGTGAGTGTTGCTTCCCTTTCTTATGCACCGATTCATGTGAATTTTCACCTATTCATCCTATTTAGGCGGTCCGTGGGGAAACATAGGAAGCTATATCACCTCCTGGCTGAAGGGGCGTCAGAGGCAGAAGAACTGCTCACGGGTTAACTTGCATGGATATTACTCCCGCTGGAACCTTGTAACTATCAGAGTATCATGGGCTCGTCTTCCGCGATGTGCTGCTTCTAGGACACCTCCACATGAACGCTGAGCACCACTGCTCTCTTCAGGTTATTGCACTTTCATTACTTCATCGCTTGAGATCTTCAGCCACCTGCATTTCACCTTCTTACACGTTATCTATCATTTGAAGCGCCAAGGTGTGCAGTTTACAACATACCGCGATGCCAAGGTACACAATGTGGACAGTACTCCACATCCTCAGCGGAGCGTGCTAAGCACTGAAGAGCACCCGAACGACAGCAATGGTTTCCTTGATTATGCATGTTGTCGCACAGAGATGCGTGTTGCATCAATTCTTTGTGGCACTTTTCGGATGATGCAGTGACTTTATGAGACATTCCTTCTCGTGAACCCCATATGATTCAGCAGCCAACCCTGTTCGCGCTGTGACGCACGTGGATATCTGTGCTACCCGAGAGCGGCTCAGGAAGTAGTGTCATGCAAACTCCCAGGCTAAGTAGCAGAATGATGAGCTTCCGATGATCGCAGACCAGCTGATGGTTGAGTGGGTAAGATGCTTACTTCTTGATGAAGACCAGGGGCTGCTAACAGGTGGATCTTACAAGGATGTGTGTGCACTTCAATGAATTCTCCACTCGACGGAATACTGAAGAATCTAAAAACGCCAGAAATCCAACATCTTGGCTGGCTTCATCTGTCAAGAATAATAGATAATGGTGGGCCTTGCTGTAGATGGAATCCGGCGCCTCCATGATCCATTTATTCGTGAAGGATTGCGAGATGCCTCCAGTGTCACCAATGGGTTCCGGATTGAGCATTTTATTTCGATGACTTTCGCAGGCACCGGCAGAGAAAGGCATAACAGTCTATGCAGCGTTAGGTCCCCCCGCAGCATGTTAGAGATATGACACAACATAACTCTTTAAAATCGTGGACGCAAGTGGGATTAGCTCTCGCTCAGATCTCATCGACAGCGTTTCTGGTAGAAGCCATGTCTTTCTACTCCAATTTAACCTGAGCAATGACATCAGGAAGTCAGCATTGTACACACCCTCCACCATGCATTCCGATTTATTCCTGTGGACAGAACAATCGAACTGATTGACTGAGATTAACCAACGAAGTGGCTCTCAAGCACTCAGCCAGACATAAGTTGCCATGTCTCAGAGCTATTTCTGCATTCGCATTTCCAGCTTCCAGCCTTGTTGCTGAGGGGCTACCTCACAGAGCACAATCCACAAAGAATGCAACACATCTTAAATTCAATCATAATGGAAGAGGCTTATGCACCCCATTAAATCACGCATGCAAATTCTTGTTTGCATCACAGATGTTGTTGCTTTGCAATCTACCAATGATCTGATGCCTTTTACCTCGAAATCATGTCAATGGATGAGTATTATGATCGCGTCTGTCCGGGCATCTTACGGATCTCCAGCATCTGCGCTCTCATACTGGCAGCTGCTCCTTCCCTCCTCAAATTTCTAATATACAAATGTTCAGAGACCACCTCTGAGGTGAGCTATGACGTTTGATGTCAAGTGTAAACGTGTACGATTACTTTGTGGTAGCAACTCACCAACTAACTAAATTTTGCATGATTGACATGCGATGAACTTCACATCACTGTGGAGAATCCATTAGTTATGAGGGTTCCCCCAGAAAGGTGCTAGGTTCCAGTCGTCGAGTCCACCGTTGGCGAAGGGTTCCTAGTTTAATCATAGAACTGTGCTATGGCTTCATACACTGGGAATGGTGATGCTGCACTTCTACTTCCACGACAGCTTGTACTCGGGCCCCTTTGACATTGAACCATCCTGTATCCTCAGCTGTGCAGGTCCACCAACGATGATTCTACAGTGTTGCCCAGTTAACGTGGATTATATTGCGATGTTGGTGGACATATCTGCCGTCCTCCCTCAACCCATCAATGTAAAGCTCCCCACGCCACATTTGGACCTCATCATATTCCACATATTTAAACGTTTTTCAAGGTTAGTTCCAAATACTACCAATGACCGCCACCCACCAGCTATACCCCTCCCCTCCCACGCTCCATCGCTCTGCCCAAAGAGCGATTCGACCACCCCCCCACCCCCACCCCACCACCACCACCATCTCCCCCCACCCCTGACACACAGAGAGACACACAGATGTGTCTATTTTATCTCCACTTATGGGATGCACATACTTACCCTGAGCAAGACCACACCAGCGCAATAAAGAAACACAGGAACAATGCGCGTGTGAAAATGACTAGGCCCTTCACACAATTTTGCCCCTTACCCCCATGGAGCACATGGTCTTTGGCACTTTATTGAATCGGACAAGGACTTACGAACCACCATTTCTCATCATAGCCCAGAGACTGGCTCGCTCCTATCAATTCGAAAATGTATCTGATCTCCTATGGAAATGGACCATCATTCACACGTGCCCCTCCCCACTTTTCCTTCATCACTGGAAACAATTCCATTTCCATCCATCATCCATCAGTCATTTTGGAACAACACCAATCCAAACCCCTGTTGCTGAAGACTTAGCAACCGTGCAGGCGGCAGGTGGTGCAATAGTTAGCACTGCTGCCTCACGGCGCCGAAGACCCAGGTTCGGTCCCAGCCACGGGGCACTGTCCATGTGGGAGTTTGCGTATCTGCGTTGGTCACACCCTAACAACCCAAAGATGTGCAGAGTAGATGAATTGTCCACACTAAATTGTCCCTTAATTGGAATAAGGAAAGAACTGGATTCTCTAAATGTCTTTAAAAGAATCTTATCCACATGAATCTGATTGTGCGCAAGTAGTCCTTCATTAATTTTGTCTCAAATAAAACCCCATATTCCCTCCAGTGGAGTCTGCCTGCATTCCGTGCCTATCGGGCCATCGATTCCCATCCACGCCCACTGTGGTTTTTGTGTTGCATATAATGTGCCCATTTCCTCATCAAATAAACTCCCTCTGTCTTCAGTCTTCCCTCTGTCTTCAGTGTTTGCGTCCTGTCACCCAATCGTGCCCTGCTCCCTACGACCTCACGTGTCTGTCAAGTATCTCCACAGCCCTCGGCCACGATGCCTGTTCCCATTGCTAGTTTGCTGTCTTGCTGTCACACTCACATCCTTGTACGTCCGAGATCCATAGAGCGTTTATCACGTTAACCCCCGAGTTGTGCAACCCCCTAAAGACCAGAGACGCATACTCTAAGCAGCCTAGCAATAATTACCGTCTACCCTCGCCATCCAGCACCTTTTTGGCATCCCTGGCAACCCCGAACAACGCTGCGGCAGCTGGTCTCTGGAAATTGCGCTTCGGTTCAATTTACGAGTTGAGTGACTGTCGCCAGCTGCGAACCACCGACATCCGCGCCGGTCCGAGACAGACAGCTTTAATTTTCTGTTGCCCTGGCACGTAGTTGGAGTGGAGAAGGTGATTCTGCATGAGTATTCGTGATATGCTAATGTCTGCAACTATCATTCGCGATATGGGGCAGCGGGCAAGCTGACCCGCGATTAAAGCCGGGACTTGGGAAATGCAATCCAATTGGCTGATGGCGGGAAATTGACTATTTGCTGCATCCCGCGATTTTAACACCCAGCCCTGCAAACCACGTCGCCGCCCGGACCTGTATACTAAACCCCCGGTGCCAGTTATAAAGAACTGGATTTTGCCGATCAGAAGCTAGCTCCTTGCCCGAAGAGCATGCGGCCGGAATTTTAATATCCACAAGTTAGCTTCCCCATAATGAACACAAATATGGAACTCTCCTGTACACCCCATTGGAAAAGGACATGACTGGAACAGGGGTGGCAGGAGTGACAGCGAAAAGGCTGGCTTGACAAATTTCAATGCGACAACGATAAACAGAAAGGTCCAGACTCCTGCAGACTGTCCCTCAGGATGTGGCTGAAAAGATGACTCCTCGAGTAGGTGGCTGGCAGACACAGACAAACGCATGCAGATAACACTGAAACACACATACAGGAACGCACACGTGAACAGAAACACACAGGCGCGCACACAGTCATTCATACACATGCACTTCAACACACAGACACACATGTAAAAGTCCGTCACGCACACACAGGAAAGCAGACTCGCTTAGACCCTCATATTCACATAGAAATCAAGAATACAGACAGACCAACACATACAAACGTGCTGACACGCACTCAGACACACACCCACTTCCTTAAACACTCACACACTCCAGCAACGACACACATTCGCGCACATGCACACAGACTCACTGTCATAATCACAAATAAAACTCATCTGTAAATGCAACACCGGCAAACACAAAGAAAGCAAACACGTAAATACGCAAATCGCATTCACACAATCGCCACGCACACCGAGACACCCGCACACACAAGCGCACACTCAGACACACACACACACAACCGCATTTACACACACGCTCACACACACTGGTGAGACGCAGGGTTTTTTCTTCTCTGCATTGGTGCCGAGCAGATCGGCGAGAAAGGACACTGACCAATGGGCTGCTCCCATTTTGGCAAACCAATCAGTTTCAGCAGCTGGCGGAAGGTGAGCAACTCTTATGTGTCGCCTCACCTGCTGGTTTTCCTCTATCAAGCACTGCCAACAGCGTAGTCTTGCAGACAGGTACATTCCAAAGTGCAGGACTATATGGTGAGGGATGCATTAGTACTGGTGTCAGCCACTGCGGAGATGGAAGGCGGCTTTCTAAAGCCCTTCAGCCAGAGCTTCCAAAGGGCCCGGGAGTTGTGTGGATCCGCTCGGGCTCCATATTATGACATGGAAAGAATAATACATCTGTCAAGACTTTCAGGTGGTCCAAAGTTCAGGGCGTAACATTCAATTCTACTGCATCGTCTGTAATGTCGGAATTGAAATATTTTGCAATGTACTTTTGCAGATTTTATAATATCAGGGGCGGGTTTAGCACAGGGCCAAATCGCTGGCTGTTAAAGCAGACCAAGGCAGGCCAACAGCACGGTTGAATTCCCGTACCAGCCTCCCCGAACAGGCGTCGGAACGTGGCGACTAGGGGCTTTTCACAGTAACTTCATTGAAGCCTACTTGTGACAATAAGCGATTTTCATTTCATTTCATTTTTCAATATGGGCATAGTTGGGAAAATTTTAAAATATTGTATTGTTACTTAATACAGATTATGACAAAGTTTTCTATCATAAACATAATACATATACAGTTCAGGTGATATAATTGCATGACCATAGACTTTTTTTAAAAATCCATTTTTGGACTAAGGTCATGGATTAAGGTTAACCGTTTTTCTGTCTGCCAAGGTACATTGTTAAATTCGTTGGTTTCTCTTGCACGTGTATAACATTATGTCATAAACACACATAAGCACCGTAACATTAAAAGGTTCTATTTAATCTGATGTATTCTGCCAATCTGCCTACTTCTCGATGGATATTAATTCCAAAAGACATTTAAATCATGTGTTTATCCGAAGGTAGTTGTTATTTTGATGACATCGCGGTTAGCTGAATCAATTTTTAAAAATTAGCTTTCAAAAATGGACTTACTGGTGTAAACAGCTGAGAATCCAACAGCGCAGCTTCAGGATTGCTCTAAATTCAGGAGGAGTAAACGAGTGGTGAGATATCCCAGGATTACAGCCACGACTATCACCGAACCCCTTACGATGATCGCAGAGCTGCTGCACGATTATAGAATTGTAGCCTTCTCTGTTTTTGTAGAAGTCTCAATTCTGTGGGGTTGCTCGTTTCACTCTGAGAGCAGTCAAGCGTTGGAAAGGAAGCAATGGGGTAAACATTGTCACTGCTGGAGAGATACTTGTGGAGAAAAGCGGGACGTGGAGGCTCATTTATGGCTCATATCTAGGTTAGTGATCCTCTTTGAATTGGATTTTGTTTATTGGCACATCAACCGAGGTACAGCGAAAAACATTTTTCTGCAAGCAGCTCAACAGATCATAAGCACAATAAAATAAAATAAAAGAAATACACAAGGTAACTACATAAACACCGGCATTGGGTGAAGCTTACAGGGGTATAGTGTTAAGCAGCTCAGTCCATAACAGAGACGTTTAGGAGTCTGGTAACAGCGGGAAGACGTTTTTGAATCTGTTCGTGTTCTCAGTCTTTTGTATCTTCGGCCTGATGGAAGAAGTTAGAAGAGTGAGTAAGCTGTGTGAGAGGGGTCTTTGATTATGCTGCCTGCTTTCCCCAGGCAGTGAGAGGTGTAGATGGAGTCAATGGATGGGAGGCAGGTTCGTGTGATAGACTGGGCGGTGTTCATGACTGTTTGTAGTTTCTTACGGTCTTGGGCTGAGCAGTCCCCATACCAGGCTGTGATGCAGCCAGATAGGATGCTTTCGCTGATGCATCTGTGAAATTTGGTAAGAGTTAATGTGGACATGCCGAATTTCCTTAGTTTCCTGAGGAAGTATAGGCGCTGTTGTGCTTTCTTGATGGTAGCGTTGACGTTGGTGGACTAGGACAGATTTTTGGAGATGTGTACCCTCAGGAATTTGAAACTGCTAACCATCTCCACCTCGGCTCCATTGATGCTGACAGGGGTGTGTACAGTAATTTGTTTCCTAAAGTCAATGACCAGCACTTTAGTTTTGCTGGCATTGAGGGAGAGATTGTTGTCGCTGCACCATTCCACTAGGTTCTCTATCTCCCTCCTGTATTCAGACTCATCGTTATTCGAGATCCGGCCCACTATGGTCGTTTTGTCAGCAAACCTGTGGATGGAGTTGGAATCAAATTTTCCCACGCAGTTGTGTGTGTAGAGAGAGTATAGTAGCGGGCTAAGTACACAGCCTTGTGGGGCCTCGGTATTTAGGACTATTCTGGAGGAGGTTTTGTTTATTCTTACTGACTGTGGTCTGTGAGTCTGAAAGTTGAGGATCCAGTTGCAGAGTGAGGAGCCAAGTCCTAGATTTTGGAGCTTTGATATGAGCTTGGCTGGGATTATGGCATTGAATGCGGAGCTTTAATCAATAATAAGAAGTCTGATGTAGGAGTACTTGTTGTCGAGTTGCTCTCGGGATGAGTGTAGGGCCAGGGATATGGCGTCTGCTGTGGACCGGTGTTCTGTGAATTGCAGTGGATCAAGGCAGTTTGGGAAGTGATGCGCTTCATGACCAACCACCCGAAGCACTTCATTACAACTGAAGTCAGAGCACCGGATGGTAGTCATTGAGGCACGTTGCCTGGTTCTTCTCGGTGTATGATGGTGGTCTTCTTGAAGCAGGTGGAACCTCGGAGCGGATTAGGGACAAGTTAAATATGTCCGCGAACACATCTGCCAGCTGGTCCGCGCAGGCTCTGATTGCACGACCAGGGATCCCGTCCGGACCCATCGCCATCCGAGGGTTCACTTTCAGGAAGGCTGAGCTGACTTTGGAAGCTGCGATGGCGGGTATGGGGCTGTTATGGGCTGCTGGGGCACACAACAGCAGATCGTTGGTTTCCTGCTCAAACCGAGAATCAAATGCATTGACTTCATCGGGGAAAGGGTGCGCTGCTGCTGGAGGTACTGCTCGTCTTCAATTTGTAGTCGGTTATGTTGTGTAAGCCTGGCCAAAACCCCTGAGTGTCTGTAACGCTAGGCTGTGACTGTAGCTTGGTCTGATATTCCCTCTTGGCATCTCCGATGGCTTTGCGGAGGTCATACCTGGATTTCTTGTGTAGGTCAGGGTCGCCTGACTTGAACGCCTCAGACCTGTCCTTCAGCAGGGAATCAATTTTGCGATTCAGCCATGGTTTCCGGTTGGGGACCGTACGTACTGCTTTCTTTGGCAGTCGTCCACACATTTGCTGATGAAGTCTGTGATGGTGCTGGCATACTCATTTAAGTTGGCAGCTGAGTTCTTAAATATGGACCAGTCCACTGTCTCTAGGCAATCATGTGGGCGCTCTTCTGTCTCCTCGGACCAGCACTGCACGATCTTCTTTGCTGGATTCGTCCGCTTGAGTTTCTGCTTGTATGCCGGGAGAAGGAGCACCGTCTTATGGTCTCATTTCCCAAAGTGCGGTCGGGGGATGGAACGGTAGGCGTCCTTGATGTTTGGGCAGCAGTGGTCAAGAGTGTTGTCGCCCCTGGTGGGACAGGAGATGTGCTGGTGGAATTTTGGGAGTACACTGTTCTGTTTCGTCATTGTTTATAAGCTACACAGTTATAAACAACTTTCTGCACTTGGTAACAACTGCCTGATCCTCATACACTCAAACATTCAGAGTTTCGCTTCCTTTTCCCTGTGAACCCATCCAAGCGGCACATGTATTCATGCTTGTTTTACTGAGCTACTCTGACTTGGAGTTGACGTGGATGCAAACTGAGGACCAAATAGACAATTCACAAGCTATCGTCCGACTTTCGTGCCACCTCGAATCTCTCTTTCTCGCAGGCTGTGTGAAATGCCAACTTCCTCCTCGGCCTGCTCCCTCGTCCACAAGTCGACGTGTAAACGTTGAAGAAAAAAATGCGGTGAGCTTCTGCAGACATTTAACGAACCTTTTGAAGTGTTCCAATTGACAAATTAGTCGTTTCTCTCAACCCATCAGAAACGCACATGAGCTGCCGCAAATACTGTGGACGGTGGATGAAGTTGCGGGAAGTGTGGGGAGGAGGGGGATGCCAAACACATGTCCTCGAGTCTTACCATGACGAGTCTATGACAGACATGTGTGTGTGAAACCGTGAACCAAATCCCTTCCCAGGTGCGGGACATGATGTCAACTGATGTATCCACCGCTTATTCAAATTTGTAACAAAACGATAGACTGCTAATACCCATCTCCAGGAGGAAACCATCCTTGGGTGTATAGAATTTATCTGTCAATGTAGCATAACAAGCTGAGAATTCTTTCAAAAACAGCACCGATAAATAGTGTTCTTAGCACTATTTTGGGTGGCACGGGTCACAATGGTTTGCAATGCTGCCTCACATCGCCAGGGGCCTCGGGTGACTGTCTGGATGGAGTCTGTACTTTCTGCATGTGTCAGCGTTACGTCCCGTTTCTCCGGTTTCCCCCCACAGTCCAGAAATGTGCAGGTTAGGTGGTTTGGCCATGCTAAATTGCCCCTTAATGTTCAGGGATGTGCAGGTTAGGATATGGGATAGGGCAGCACGGTGGCGCAGTGGTAGCACTGCAGTCTGATGGCGCCGAAGTCACAGGTTCGATCCCGGCTCTGGGTCACTGTCCGTGTGGAGTTTTCACATTCTCCCCGTTTTGCGTGGGTTTCGCCCCCACAACCCAAAGATGCGGATTGAACACGCTAAATTGCCCCTTAATTGGAAAAATGAATTGGGTACTCTAAATTTATTTTAAAAAAGGATATGCGATTACGGGGTTCGGGCGAGGGAGACACTCGTAAATGAGCAGAGTGCTCATTCAAAGGGTCCGTGCATACTCGGACAGCCGAATGGTCTCTTCCTGCACTGTAGAGATTCTATTTAATGATTAACTATACGAACAGAGGGATAAATGTTCAGTATTTGCACAGAATTAGGTCTGCTGGAAGATCCTGTCCAATTCTCACCAGCCATCTCTGGGATGGATTGGAATGACTTCATCAAGATACAGCGGCAATGAAAAAGGCATCCAAGTAGCTCGACGTTCAGGTAAATTGAGATATATGGAAAGCTAGGATGATTCTATTGAAAAAAACTGAAGTGTAAATGGTGATGTAATTGAGATGTCCACATTCATTCATAAAGGGCTTTGGCAGTGAAAATAAGGTAAAAGTGGTCACGTGCCGGAAATGTAGTGAATTAGAAGAAACAGATTGAAGGTGAATTGTAATGAGGAGATCTATCTTACGCAGCTGAATTTGGGGATCTGGAATCCACTGCATTGGAAACATGGTGAATATGGAATCCCATATACTTCCAATGGGAATGGAAAATTGCAGAGGTCGCTTGTATTTGTAGGATAGTTGAATGCATAAGATAAACTTGACCGTTTCTCAGTTCAAGTCTTGGGTATTGACGAAAGAAAGACACATTGGCAATATTTTCTTTGCACTCATGCACAGCTCCAAGAATTACAATTGTAACAGGAGCATCTATTTGCATTGCATGAGGACAGAGTGCTGCGTAATTGACAAGTAGATTCTAATTGGCAGAGGCTTTGCCATGCCAATGAAACAGGGATTAGTTAAGTGCTGTGTTTTCTTTCAGTTCAAGTCCATTCAGGCCAGCTATGATTTGTCAAGGGATTGGCACTGGGACTTGGGGCAGCATTGTAGCACAGTGGTTAGCAGAGTTGCTTCAGAGCTCCAGGGTCCCAGGTTCGATTCCTGGCTGGGTTCTCTGTCTGCGCAGATCAGCACGTTCTCCGCGTGTCTGCGTGGGTTTCCTCCCGCAGTCAAAATATGTGCAGGTTCGGTGGATTGGCTCTGCTAAAATCTAAAGGAGGGCAGAAAGCTTTCAGGACTGTAAAGGCCTTCGGCTAATTCATGAGTTTGCATAATTTATCTCACATTTTGGCTCAGGTGAGCATGAGACCCGGTGTAATGCCTCCATCTGGTATGTGTCTCCTGTGGGTACCATGAATTGGATTCAATTTGAATTGGTTTTTGGAGCAGGCAAGGAGCTGAGTTGGGGGTTTTCCCCTATCCACACTCTGAGCACCGGCTTGGTAACTGATACAGTAATTAAACAAAATAATGTTGCATAATTGATTAAGCTCAGAGCAGTCATTAACTTGTAGCGTTAATTTTATGCGCCATCACTTAACATCAAGGTGAGAAAATAGCTGGGTCTTAGTTACGACCGTGACAGTAATGTCAATTTGAAACATTGTGGAAATGCAGTAATCCCAACAATTATATGGATTAGTGAAGACATGTACCCTGTCAATAGTCGTAGACAATCAGTGGCATATTACTCAGCTAGCATGATGAGGGAAGGAACATGTTTGACGGCTCAATCTCAAAGGTAACAATGAGTGTATTATGGAGGCCATCAACTTGTAGACTAAATTCTAACTTGCATCCGCACAATTCATTACAGGGATCTATAATCTATGCATTGGAAAAATGCAAGGGGTCAGTTGAATACAAACAAATTATTTGTGGCAACTGACAAAGATGTTTGAGAGAGCTAATCAATGCGGGGAGGCCATGGCAAAACCATCGGGCATTTTGCGTGTGTTAAAGATTGGTCCAATTTGCTCGGTTTGGCTGAAAACAAAATGACAAAGAAACGTGCAGCAGAGGAACGGCCATTCGGCCCTGAAAGCCTGAGCCGACTATGCTTATGGTCTAACCTAAAAACTTTTACATATCTGGGGACCGCACTCTCTATTCCCATTTTACTCATGTATTTGTCAAGACGCCCCTTAAACGTCACTATCGCTCCTGCTTTCACAACCTTCTCTGGCAGCGAGTTTCAGGCATCCACTGTGTAAAAGTATTCTCACATATTTGCTCTAAATCTTGCCCCTCGCACCTTAAACCTATATCTCCTCGGAATTGACTCTTCCACCCTAGGAAAAAGCTCCTGTCTATCCAATCTGTCTATTCCCCATACAATTTGGTAGATTTCTATCAAGTCGTCCGTCAATCTCTGTCGTTACACTGAGAACAAATCGAGTTTGTACAACATCTCCACATAACTAATGCTCTCCACACCAGGCAACATCCTGGTAAACCTCTTCTGTATCCACTTCAAACCTTCCACATGCTTCTGGTAGTGTGGCGACCAGAATTGAACATTATATTCTAAGTCTTGTCTAAATACGTTTCTACACAGCTGCAGCAGGTCATGCCATGTTTTATACTGAGTGACCAGGCCGATAAAGACAGGCATGCCTTATGCCTTCTTGACCACCGTCTCTACCTGCATTGCTACTTTCACTGACCTGTGGATCTGCACATCCAGATTGCTCTGCCCGCGAATACAGTTAAGGGTACTGCCATTATTGTATATTTCCAACCTTTATTAGATTTTCCAAAATGCATTACCTGACATTTGTCTGGATTAAAGTCCAACTGCTACCCCTCTGCCCATGTATCCAACCGATATACATGCTGCTGTATCCTCTGACGATCCTCGTCGCTATCTGCAATTCGACCAACCATTGTCCACAAACTTGCAAATCAGACCAGTTTGGTCTGGGCAAAACAGTATCATAGTGGTTAGCACTATGGCTTCAAAGCACCTGTGTTCCAAGTTCAAATCCCGGCTTGGGTCAATGTCTGTGTGGAGTCTGCATGTTCTCCCCGTGTCTGTATGGGTTTCCTCCGGGTGCTCTGGTTTCCTCCCACAGGTCCCGAAAGACGTGCTATTAAGTAACTTGGACATTCTGAATTCTCCCTCTGTGTTCCCGAACAGGTGCTGGAAGGTGGCGACTAGGGGCTTTTCACAGTAACTTCATTGCAGTGTTAATGCAAGCCTACTTGTGACAATAAAGATTATTATTATTACATTTTCCTCCAAATCATTTTTATGCTCAACAAACAGCAAATGTCCCAACACTGATCCCAGCGGAACATCTCTTACATTTCTCTGTAAATGTGAGCCTATCTACACACCCTTCCCCAGACTTATCATCCACCAAGTCCTTCTCTTGGTGGAAACTGATGTATCAAACATGCCAGCTCTCTTCTGGTCCCATGTGACTTCACCTTTTATATCAGTATACCAGGAGGTAGCTTATCAAAGGCTTTACTGAAGTCCATGTATACAACTGCCTTTGCCTCATCTATCACCTTTGTCACTTCCTCGAAAAACTCGACCAATTAAGTTAGTCACGACCTCCCCTTCACAAAACCATGCTGGCCATCACTAATAAGTCCAATTGTACCCAAGCCAGTTCTGTATCCAACTTTTCAGCTCTCCTCTGATCCCGTGTGACTTCACCTTTTGCCACCAGCCTACCATGAGGTACCTTGCCAAAGGCTTTACTGAAGTCCAGGTGCACAACATCTACTGCTTTTACCTCAGCTATCATCTTTGTCACTTCTTCGAAATCTCGACAAAATTATTGCGGCACGACCTTCCTTTCACAAAATAATGCTGTCTATCATTTATAAGTCCATTTGTTTCCAAATGTGATTAAATCCTGTCTCTAAGAATCTTTTCCAACAATTTGCCTACGATTGACATAAGACTGGTGAGCCTTAAGTTAATTGTTGTAATTAGCCTTCCCCCAGTCAAACATCTTCACCTGAGAACCACTCTTGTCCTTTTCCATAGCAGCTTATAACTTACAGAATTATGATCACTGTTCCCGAAGTCATCTCCTACTGAAACTTCGATCATCTGGCCGGGCTCATTACCCAGCACGAGGTCTAAAATGGCCCCTTCCCGAGTTGGGCTATTTACATATTGTTCCAATACTTTTCACTGTACCTCGGTACACGTGACAATAAACAAATCCAATCCAATCCAATCCAATTTACTATCCTGGATGCTCCTTACAAATTCTACATCCCTGACTCTAGCAGTAAGTGTGTCTCAGTCAATATCGGGAAATATATGGGACTGACATGTGGTGCAGTGGTTAGCACTGGGACAGGAGCGCATCGAACCCAGTTCCGAATCCCGACCCGAGGTCACTGTCCATGTGGAGTCTGCACATTCTCCCCATGTGTGCATGGGTTTCACCCTCACAACCCAAAGATGTGCTGGTTAGGTGGATTGGTCTCGCTAAATTGCCCCTTATTTGGAAAAAAAAAACAAATGAGCTACTCTAAATTTATAAAAAAAAGTGTAGGGAAAGTTAACATGACACACCGGAACGTGCCTATTGTCCATTTCCAATATCGGCCTGCATATCTGCTCCTCTATCTCCCGCTGTCTGTTAGGAGGTCTGTAGTAAACCCCAACATTGTGGCAGCACCCTTCCTGAGCTCCACCCAGATTGCCTCGCTGTCTGAAATCTCCAAGGTGTCTTCCCACAGCACAGCTGTGATATTCTCCTGTACCAAGAATCCAACTCCCCCACTCCTTTTGCAACCCCCTCTATCCTGCCTGAAGCAACTGAATCCTGGAATGTTTAGTTGTCAATCCTGTCCCTCTTTCAACCAAGTTTCTATAATAGTAACAACATTCTTATTCCATGAACTAATCCAACTCTAAATTCATTTGTCTTACCTGAAATATGCCTCGCATTGAAACTAATACACTTCAGCCCACCAGCCCTGCTGCGTTAACCAACCACTCCATGCCCGCTCGTCCTCTTAATCTTACTGGCTCTTCCTCAGCTACCCCGCTGACCTACTGCTCTGGTTCCCACCCACCTGCCATACTAGGCAGTTCAATCTGTCTCTCTGCCTTCCACTTTTCTCCTTAGTAGCTTTTGTTTCTATCTCCTCTTTACTACACTCTGACCTCTTCCAATGGTTCCCACTCCTCTGCCATATTAGTTTAAACTCTCCCCAACTGCGCGAGCAAACCCCTCTAGGTCAGTGGTTCCAGCCTTCCCTGGTGTAGACCCTCCAGTTTGAAATGGTCCCACCTCTCCCAGAACCGTCTCAAAATATGAATCACTCCTTCCTGCACCATCTCTCAAGGCATGCATTCATTCTGTCTGCTCTGTCATTCCTACCCTTACCAGCACATGGCACTGGTAGCAATCCTGAGATTACTACCTTTGAGGTCCTACTTTTTAGTGTATCTCCTAACTCCCTAAATTCAGCATGTATGACCTCATCCCATTTTTTAATCTACATCGTTGGTGCCTCTTCGCACCACGACAGCTGGCTGTTCACCCTCTCCCTTTATAACGTCTTGCAGTCGCTCTAAGACATTCACGGACTTTTGCACCCGGGAGGCAACATACCTTCCTGAAGTCTCGCTTGTGTGCGCATAAACACCTGTCTACCCCCCTGATAATCAAATCTCATATCACAATATTTCTACCACTCTTTTTCGTCCAAGGCAGCAGAGCCAGCCACGGTGCCATGAACATGGCTACTGCTGCCTTCCCCTGGTGAGCCATCTCCCTCAACAGTATCCAAAGCAGTATACTTGTTTTGGAGGGAAATGACCGCAGGAGACTCCTGCAATTCCTTCCTGCACTTCCTCTGTCTGGTAGTCACCCATTTCCTATCTTCCTCAGTACGCTTGATCTCTAGTGTGACCAAATTCGCTAAACCTGCTATGCACGACTTCTCAGCATCGTGGATGCTGAAAAGTGAATCCATCCATAGTTCCAGAGCTGTTGAACGGTCTAGCAAGAGCTGCAGCTGGACACAACTCTTGCACGTGAAGGAGCCACGGATAATGGATACGTCCATGATTTCCCACATGGCACAAGAGGAGCATGACATGGGTCTGGGATCACCTGCCATGTCTAAACCCTTAAGATAACTTACTTACAACAACAACTACAATACCAAGAGAAAATGAAAGGTAAAACTACTTACCAGTCACTGGCTGGTCGATGAGACTGAGTCTAGTTTGCTATCCTGTTGTAAGTGTGAGAAAAAAAACACAAAACAGAACTCTTACCTTACAAAATGTAGCTCAGAATCTACTCCAGTGCGAAGCTCAGAATCTACTTTGGTGAGCCTAGAAATTAAAGTGTTGAGGATTTATAGAGAACCACATACCTTCTCAGACTGCAGCCTTAATTTCTCCCATTTATCTCTGCACCCAATATGAAGGGCTTACCTGTTAGTCACTAATCAGCTCTCTTCCTTGCACTCACCTGCAGCAGGCTCGCTGTGTTGAACAACATCTCCCTGAATGCACTTCGTCTGAGTCTTAGTGGCCCTCTTCTCTAGTTCCCCTCAGTTAATTCACATTCTGTCCAATTGCTGAATTTCCTACCCCTGCCACAAAAGTTTAAACCCTCCCGTGTGACACTAGCAAACCTGGCGGCCAGGATACTTATGGCCCTCCAGTTCAGAGCAACCCGTCCTTCTTTCACAGGTCTCCCTGCCCCCGAATAGATCATAATGATCCATATATCTAAACCCCTCCCTCCTGCACCAGGTCTTTAGCCATGTATTAGTGTTAGCTGCACGATATTTCGATTTCTTGCCTCAATGGCACGTGGCACAGGAAATAATCCCGAGATTACAACCAATAGAGGTCCTGTTTTTGAACGTTTTTCTTAAATCCCTGGACTCCTGCTGCAGGACCTAGTCCCTCTTTCTGTCTATTTCGTAAAGACCATTATGTACCACGACCGCTGGCTGTTCACCCTCCCCCTTCAGAATGCCCCACCGACAGTTCAGAGGCATCCTGGACCCTGGCACCGGGGAGGCAACAGATCACCCTGGAGTTTCTTTCACGCCCATGCCTATCTGTGCTCCCGACTATAGAGTCTCCTATAACGATTGCTCTTCAGCTCTTTGTTCCTCCCTGCTTCACAACAGAGCCAACCGTGGTGTCCCTGCTCTGGCTGCTGCTGCTGCTGTGTTCCCTGAATAGGTCATCTCCCCTTCTCCCTCCCCAACAATATCCAAAACGGTGTACAGAGGCGGTATTTACTGTGATTTCCTGCATCGCCTGCCTGTCGCTTCTGTCGGTCACCCATCCTTGCACCTTGGGTGTAAACACGTCTCTATAACTTCTGTCTGTGGCGCTTTCCGCCACCTGCATGCTCCTAAGTGCACCCAACAGCAGCTGCAACCGATTCATGCGATCTGTGGGGAGCTGCAATCGGATCACTTCCGGCAAATGTAGCTGTCCGGAATGTTGGAAGCTTCACGGACCTCCCACATCCCAAGTGAAGCAATTCACGCCTCTATCTGCCATTTCGGAAACAAATTAATGAATTAATAGAAAAATAAGTACTTGTTAGAGTACAGTTCACTATCTGTTTCCGAGCACTAGATTTCTCCAATAAATGCAAAATGCTAAATACAGTTATCTCCTGGTTTAGATATCCCTCTTCTTCTGATGATGGAACTAATTCGTTTAATTAGTTTAACAATGTATTATTTTCAAATTGAGTGCAAATTTCCTACCAGCTTTCTGGTGAGATTACTTATTCAGGGTTTTTTTTCACCTGTTTGCTCACCGGCTGGAGTTCCGCCCTCTGACTCCGGTCCCTGTTCATAATTCCAAAATATTCCTTCCATGCAATTTGCATTCATGTTCCCTTTGCAATGGGAATACTTGCAAAGCTGCCCTGATGAGTGGAAGATTAATAGATTCGCCAGTATGTATAGTTTTTCATAAATAATAAGCATATAGAATTGTATAGTCCAAAGAATAAAACAACTCGGACGTAACGATTTTCTTGGGTTTAATTTATGTTGTGCGGCGCTGCAGCTCAGAGTGATGCAGGGACGTCTGTTCGGGTCAGTCTGCTTGGTGAATGACTCCTTCTGTGAGTCATCAATATCCGAATGAATGATCAGAGATTGTGCGTGATGAGATATATATATATAGAGAGAGACAGAGTTAAAGGGGGGAAAGAACATTGAGCCAAAACAAATACTGAAGTGTCACTGAGTAACTGCGCAGGAGATAGAGATTGAGAATCTTCATTGGTCAGAGAAATTGCAAAGTGTCAGGGACAGAGAAGGATCGAATTTTAAGGCATGGGGTCCAAGTTCTTGATCGGCCAGTGCCTGTTACGCTTGAGGTTTTGCATGCCACGATATTGCGAAAAATGCTACCTGTTGTCCAGCATCACCCAGCCACTGATCCATTGATATCACACCATTGCATGCACACGATTACAGCTATCCAGCTATACCACACACATTAGGCAAACACGGATGAAACACTCAGTGAAATTCTGCATTTGTTCTTTTGGACGGACGTGCCCACAACCTTAAGGAGAGGAAGGAAGCCAGGGTGAATAAGAAAATCATTCAGCCCTGAGACTGACGGAGGAGGGGCTCCATGTATCAGGCGACCAGCTTTCTTTTTATCATTTCGTGGTTTGTCGGCGTGGCTGGCTGGAATAGCATATTTTGCTATTCATCTTAACCTTTGAAAAGGTGGCGCTGAGCTGCGTTCGGGATCAGCCTATCCTGCTGCTGGGATTAAATGCAGTTTGTACATTCTGTGTCCATGGTCCTGTGTTCCGGAGATCGAGGGCGAGAAAGAGAGAGATTATACGCCTTTGGGAAGCTTTATTTACATCAATTTCTACTGATACACCGTGTCACACAGACCCCTACACTTCATTAGTTACAGCTACCAGTAGACTTTGTCGAATTATTGTCCACATTGAATTTGACTGTATTATCTGTTTAGCTACCTTTTCAAAATAAGTAATGAATATGTCCTCAAAATGTGGACGAGTTTGCATGAATTTAAATATTTCCCGACTCGGTTCATGTCAACAAATACGTTCTTCCTCAATCTCTGATGTCTGCTATTCCACATTTAAGGTGAAATTCCGGTCGTCTCCTTTAGCTTTCTTGCAATTCATGTTTTCTCATCACCATCTCCCTTTGCAATTCAAGTTTTTCATTTCGATTTCTCTCTTTTTCTTTTGCATTTCTAAGTGCCTCATTTAGGGCGGCAAGGTAGCACAGTGGTTAGCACAATTACGTCACAGGACCCAGGTTCGATTCCGGCTTGAACACTGCCTGTGTGGAGTTTGCACTTTCTCCCAGTGCCTGGGTGGGTTTCCTCCGGTTTCCTCTCATAGTCCAAAGATGTGCAGGTTCGGGAGATCGGCCGTGATAAATTGTCCTTCGTGTTCAAAAAGGTTCGGTGGGGTTACTGGGTTCTTTGAATCATCGAATCATAGAACTTACATGCAGAAGGAAGCCATCGCGTGTGCACCGACCCTCGGAAAGAGCACCCTACCTAAGCTCCCAAGTTGCTGGGATAGGGTGGATCTGTGGGCTTGGGCGGGGTGCTCTTATCAGGGGCCGATACAGACACGATGGGCCGAATGTCTACACTGCAAATTCTATGATAATTCGATGATTTCTAATTTTTCTTTCACATTCTCCTCTCTTTCTAATTGTTTAATTTATAATTGAATTTTCTCCTATTCATTTGCCTCACGTTACGGAGATATTCGTCGAACAGACACTCAATGTAATTTTAAAAGATACCCTGTAGGTAACTGCGAATTCCAGAAGATCTGTCAATTCAGTAAACTGACTCTTGCTTACTTCGTGTAGAACAGTCACAGTTAAATCTTCTTTCTTTAGGATTGTCTTAGCAATTCCCAACGCCAGTTTGGATTCCACCACGTACAATATACTTCGCAGTAACTCCAATTCATCTGTAAACTGTCTTAATACCTGACGTAATCTCTTTATAGGATTCACAGATCCCACCTTTTAACAATCAATTTCAAAGGAAGTTTTACTGTTCATCATCCAGTAACTTGCTTTCCACAAAATATCCCAACTAATTATTACTAATCAGCATCCAATATCCTTTCTCCGCGCGGCGAAGTCCCAGTTGAGGCCCCATTTTGTTACGACCCCTGTTGGTGTCACGACTGTACAGGGGGATCCGTGAAGGGAACCCTGTCTGAGAAACCGTGACTATTGTTTTTGTAAAACCTGGAGGAACAGAGTCACAGAATTGCTAATTCATTTTAAGTCACATGTTTCATTTTCAACCATGCAATATTTGATTACAATGAAGCGTTTAATCCCGCTTATCTTCATAAAGATGCAAAGATTTCAACGATAACAGAGGTTACAAAATACCTTATGCTAGAATGTTATCAGAAGGCACAAACCCACAGATTGACTGCGATCAGGGAACCCTCACTCTGAAAGCAAGCGGCATCTGCAGCTCCATCCACTCTTCAAACCTACAGATGATTTTCACACGAGTGTTTCCATACTCCACTCGCAAAACATACAAGTGTGTAAAATATGTCTCCACCTCAATGCTTTCACGCGGCTGTTTTTATGAAATATCCACAAACATGTCATCATAGAATCATAGAATTTACAGTGCAGAAGGAGGCCATTCGGCCCATCGAGTCTACACCGGCTCTTGGAAAGAGCACCCTACCCAAGCCCCCCCCTCCCCCACCCTATCCTCATAACCCAGTAACCCCACTCAACCAACACTAAGGGCAATTTTGGACACTAAGGGCAATTTAGCATGGCCAATCCACCTAACCTGCACATCTTTGGACTTCCAAACTATCCTTCCATATAAGACTTGTTCTTCAAAGCTTTAGCAAGGGTCCGCCTCCAGGTTCCCCAAATTTCTTTCCTAAATGCATTTGGCTCGAATTACAATATACACCAGAATACTACACAAACTGAGATAATTTGTCCCAACACAACAATATTGCTTCAAAACATGCAATTTGCACCAAACCATACGCTTACGTTAGATATCTGGCGTGGTTGTCGCCAAACTCATCACCTCTTCTCTTCTACAATATAATCTAATGCCCATAAACTGTATCCTGTTCCAAAGTCTTCAACATCAACAATCCTGGAGCATATTTTCCATTCGCTGGTTTCTGTTCAGCTCCTATGGAATTTATTTCATTCACATTACTCCATTGCATGGCTTTCCTGCTTCAAGCAGAGCGGAAAACTGTTGCCTCTCTCGATGTCTCGCCCCGACTGCTATGAATTCAACTAAATTTACGCTCAAGAAGCCTTTCTACTCCAACGACGCCCCTGATTTCTCATCCAAACTTCATTATTTTTGCAACCTCGTGTTTACTTTTCACGCTGTAAACTTGTCTCAGCACAGTAGAAGCACAATTTGCAGGCACCATGAACAAATTCCTCTCAGTAATATTTCCAGCGCCTGGGACCCGGGTTCAGTTCCAGGTTTGGATCATTATCTGTGCGGAGTCTGCACGTACTCCCCATGTCTGCATGGGTTTCCTGCGGGTGCTCCGCTTTCCTCCCACAAGTAGGTGAATTGGACATTCTGAATGCTCCCTCAGTGTACCCGACCATTAGAACAAAATGCCCAAGAGAGTTACCGGCAGGTCTCAGACTGTTCTATCCCGTTTCTGCTCTTGACACCTGTTTGATGTCGCTTCATTGGAACTGACGAATTGGTGCATGTTTTCACGTAAAAGGAAAATGGCGCTCAGGAGTCCACGAAGAGGATATATTCCTCAGCATTTTGAAGAGTCCGTCTCTACGATCAAGGCCATGGTGAGGTTTGAGAAGACAATGGAGTGTGTTCGGCGTTACAACCAACCCTTCTCCTCCAGCTTCCAAAGTTGGAGAACAATGGAAACTTTAATTGAGCCAGCTCTGAAACCTCACTGAGACTTGGACCGGATGCGCAATGCCATGATCTGCAACATGGCCAGCAAATTGATTGGTCAGAACATTGAATACAGGAGTTGGGATGTCTTGTTGAAGTTGTACAAGACATTGGTACGGCCACACTTGGAATACTGTGTGCAGTTCTGGTCACCCTATTATAGAAAGGAGAGTATTAAACTAGAAAGAGTGCAGAAAAGATTTACTAGGATGTTACCGGGACTTGATGGTTTGAGTTATAAGGAGAGGCTAGATAGACTGGGACTTTTTTCCCTGGAGCGTAGGAGGCTTAGGGGTGATCTTATAGAGGTCTATAAAATAATGAGGGGCATAGATAAGGTAGATAGTCAACATCTTTTCCCAAGGGTAGGGGAGTCTTAAACTAGAGGGCATAGGTTTAAGGTGAGAGGGGAGAGATTCAGAAGGGCCCAGAGGGGCAATTTCTTCACTCAGAGGGTAGCGAGTGTCTGGAATGTGCTGCCAGAGGTAGTAGTAGAGGCGGGTACAATTGTGTCTTTTAAAAAGCATTTAGATAGTTACATGGGTAAGATGGGTATAGAGGGTTAGAACATAGAACATAGAACAATACAGCGCAGTACAGGCCCTTCGGCCCACGATGTTGCACCGAAACAAAAGCCATCTAACCTACACTATGCCATTATCATCCATATGTTTATCCAATAAACTTTTAAATGCCCTCAATGTTGGCGAGTTCACTACTGTAGCAGGTAGGGCATTCCACGGCCTCACTACTCTTTGCGTAAAGAACCGACCTCTGACCTCTGTCCTATATCTATTACCCCTCAGTTTAAGGCTATGTCCCCTCGTGCCAGCCATTTCCATCCGCGGGAGAAGGCTCTCACTGTCCACCCTATCTAACCCCCTGATCATTTTATGGGCCAAGTGCGGGCAACTGGGACTAGCTTAATGGTAAAAACTGGGCGGCATGGACTGGTTGGGCCGAAGGGCCTGTTTCCATGCTGTAAACTTCTATGATTCTATGATTCTAAACGCCAGGATATAACTTAGCAATGGATGCCCTGGTAATTCCTGCAGTCAGTCTGATACATTCATGTCTTACACCCTCATTTTCTTCCAGCAGAGGCAGGAATGTTCACGAAGGTGCTTCAGCAGTTCTGGCTTTGCAAGGCTCATTATTTCGAAGGAAAACCATCGTCTCCTGGGACTTTTCCACAGGCAAGGCTCACTGTCCATCTACTACATCACAGCGGAACCTAGAATGGCAGCGAGAGCTTCTTCTGAGCAAAGGATCTCCATTCCGTAGAGTTTGAGATAGCACGACAGCCAACTTGTGTCTGATTCCACATGACCATCAAAGCCTTTATCTTCAGCGAGAGCTGCTATTGAATCTATTACTTTTCTGATTGCTTTATGCCTCGTTCCACCAGTCCGTTCTTCCACAGCAGGTCTGATATTGTTGCAAAGATTCAACCAGCATTGCTCGATGTAATTGCGGAGGCATCCTTCTCACAGCTCTAAGAGAAGATACATTGCCCTGGGAAGACGCGTTTGAAGTTCAATTGATCCATAGAATCCGTACAGTAGAAGGAATCGATTCGACACACCGAATTTGAACCGACCCTCTGAAAGAGCAAAACATCTAGGCCAAATACCCTGCCCTTTCCGTGTACGCCCACAGAACTTGCACATTTTGTGTACTTTGCGGGACAGTTTAGCATGGCCAATCGACCTGACGTGCACGTCCCCGGACTGTGGCAGAAACATGGGCAGCCGGAGTACATGTAAACTATACACAGCCACTCAAGTACGGAATCGAACGCGGGTGTCTGGCACTGTCGGCGGTGTTAGCCACTGTGCCGCCGAACAGTTAATGAGGGCTCTCCTAGTGATTACAGGATCTGGCCACATTTAAGTCAATAAGCGTCAAACAAGTTAGTCTTCCTCGGACATCTTTCCTAAACACATCGAGTGCAGTTGTATGGCGTTGTGCAGATAATGCAATTTCGGCATCCCATTCTGATCTTACTTTGCTTCAAAAAGGATGATCGACGGATCTTTAGGGGCCTTCTCGCTTATTTATGGGACATTATTACAACACATTGCTTTCTGAAGAAGACGTTTTCTTATGAATATTAAAAGTCGCATTCGTTAAATATGCATTTGCAATACACCAGAAAGTGATCGTTGTCACAGTCAGAGTTGGGGAACGATTAATAATATGATCGATACGCCTTGGTATGTCAGGTGTTGATGTGGTCGAACTGGCACACCTGCCGTGACCTCGGATGCGCCAAGCACACCTGTGGCGGGAATGATTTGGCACCAGCGTGTTGTCACACAGAGTCCATGGTAGCAGAATATCTCCAGCAACCTCTGTCCAGATATTGAGCATGCTCTTGATTCGTTGCGCTTTGTTCAAACTGTGTTGTCGTCTTGGGCGGCACGGTAGCACCGTGGTTAGCAGTGTTGGTTCATAGTTCCAGGATCCCCAGGGTCGATTGCCGGCTTAGGTCATTGTCTGTGCGGAGTCTGCACGTTCTCCCTGTGTCTGCGTGGGTTTCCTCCGGGTGCTCCGGTTTCCTCCCACAAGTCTTGAAAGACATGGGGCGTGATTCTCCACTCCCACGCCGCTTGGGATAATCGCCTGGGCCGCCACAATTTCCGGGGACGCCGGTCTGATGTCCTCCCGCGATTCTCCCAAGCGGCGGGAATGGCCCGGTCGGGTTTCGCAGGCCGGAGAATCGCCGGAGACACCGAAAATGGCGATTCTCCGGCACCCCCGCTATTCTCAGGCCCGGATGGGTCGAGCGGCCAGGCCTAAAACGGCGGCTTCCCCCCCGGCGCGGTCCACACCTGGTCGCTGCAGTCGTGGGCAGTGCGTGAACGCTGGGGGTGGGGGGGGGAGGGGGGATCCTGCACCTGGCTTTACCTGGAATGTGGGGTGGCCCGCGATTGGTGCCCACCGATCATCCACTCTGAAGGAGGACCTCCTTCCTTCCACGGCCCCACAAGATCCATCAGACATCTTCTTGCGGGGCAGACTTAGAGAGGACGGCAACCACGCATGCGCGGGTGACGCCCATTATGCGGCGCCGGCCGCGTCATCTATGCGGCGCCGCTTTTACGCGGGCGACAAGGCCTGGCGCGTGTAGATGGCGCGGCCCCGATCCTGGCCCATTGTCAGGACCTGAATCGGTCGGGACCGGGGCTGTTCCGCGCCGTTGTGAACCTCGACGGCATTCACAACGGCGCAGCCACTTCGGCGTGGGAGTGGAGAATCCCGCCCATGCTGTTGGCTAATTTGGACATTCTGAATTCTCCCTCTTTGCGCCGGAATGTGGCGACGAGGGGCTTTTCACATTGCAGTGTTAATATGAGCTTACTTGTGACAATAAAAGTTATTAGTATAGTCCTGGGGAAAGTGGAGACACACGGTTCTGAAATTCTACTGATTTGAACTTGATGTGCCTGAGAGAATTGAGTCTTTATCTCCGCTTGATGATAATAATAAAAATAATAATCTTTATTGTTACAGGTAGGCTTACATTAACACGGTAATGAAGTTACTTTGAAAAGCGCCTAGTCGCGACATTGCGGCGCCTGTTCGGGTACACAGAGGGAGAATTCAGAATGTCCAATTCACCTAACAAGCACGTCTTTCAGGACTTGTGGGAGGAAACCGGAGCACCCGGAGGAAACCCACGCAGACACGGGGAGAACGTGCAGACTCCGCACAGACAGTGACCCAGCCGGGAATCGAACCTCGGACCCTGGAGCTCTGAAGCACCAGTGCTAACCACTGTTCTATTGTGCTGCCCCATGGAGATTGTCACCAGTATATCATACCACTCGTGAACTACACAAGTGTTACGACAATTTTTGCTGGGAAATATCTTCCCGTGCTATGCCAACATAAAACAAAATGCCATTTCCAAGGCGCAGGGCTGGGGAAACAATATAGTGCCCCGGACTTTCGCAAGCACCAGGACCGCACAATCCCAACCCTCACAGCACGCCCCTCACCTCAGACCCTCACAGCACACCACTCACCTCAGACCCTCACAGCACACCCCTCACCTCAGACTCGGCATTGCCAGTTTTTTGAAAGGAATGAGCAACTTTATTATTCGTTGGACCGGTTCTGCTGCTGGAATTGCTGAAATATTCGCTGTTCGATGATTGATTATTGGCGGCAGCGCAAATAGCAGGGGAGCTCATTCAAGCTGGCACACAGGGACGGGGCTGTCTAATCCACTTAGCCCCCAGGCATTCGCAGTGCAGCTAGGGTGGAAGCCATCGGGTCTTCAATCTGGGTATACAGCAGATGAAAGTCAGGAGGCCGGTGTGTTCCTCAGTCACGCAGGGAGAGGAGGAGGGAGGCAATTCCACATCTGAAACCCATTCGGCATGAACTGGAGGGGTCCATTTAGCAGATAAAATAGCAAGAAACCGATCAGCTAATCGTGTTTGTTGTAAGTGGAGGCCATGCAGTCCCTGCTATAGAGGATGATGATGTGTCGTGAGCTTGACATACAAAGAGGAAAAACAAATGATTTCATGCCGTACATCTGCTAAGGTATGAAAACTGTAGTAGCAATGCATTTAGGCGAGAGGCCTGAACAGTAAATGGAGAACAGGCATCAACGAGAAGAAGCTCCACAAAGAATGGGCGCAGGGTCATGGAACGTTCCGATTGTATAGAAGTTCAATTAAATGATCACTGTAAAAATCTCTATCACCATCATTCTCATCTTCATGTGAGGCCCCTGGTCCTGGTGAAATAGGTGCAACAGATCTTTCCTCACCTTCTTTTGGAAACAGAGTTCCCTCTCACTCTAACCCTGGGTGAGATATTAGTTGCTAAAGTGGTTTAATAAAATGAAAACAGCTCTGTAGGACAGGTGTCCACTGCTCCTCCTCTAATGTTTCCTACATACCAAACCCCACCGCCTTTGCTCCATTTTCCTTTTTTCCCCTTTTTGTTTTATAAGTTTAAAGTGCGCAATTCATTTTTTCCAATTAAGGAGCAATTTAGCGCGGCCCATCCACCGACCCTGCACATCTTTGGGTTGTGGGGGCGAAACCCACGCAAACACGGGGAGAATTTGCAAACTCCACACGGACAGTGACTCGGAGCCGGGATCGAACCTGGGACCTCGGCGCCGTGAGGCCGCAGTGCTAACCACTGCGCCACCGTGCTGCCCACTCTGCTCAATTTTCTGGTTATGCAGCAGGGCCGCACTGGTTAGCGCTGTTGCTTCACAACGCCAGAGACATAGGTTCGATTCCGACCTTGAGTAACTGTCTGCGTGGAGTTTGCACTTCTTCCCCGTGGACGTTTCGTTCGGTTGCTCCAGTTTCTAAGTTGCTAATTGGTAAATTGGTTTGGCCATGCTAAAGTGCGGATTGGACCCGAGAGGCTGAATTGCCTTCTGCTGCTCCTACTTCAGATGTGCTCATTACTCACAGTGGTGATGGGTATCAAGATTCTGTTTGAGTTCGCTGATGGACCGGAAGGTGTTTATGTGAATTTAGTTTCGGCATCCTTGAAACTGGGAACGTGATCGGCAGGGAACCAGGTCTCCGTGTGATGGACACAACACGAAGGAATGATATGAGAAGTCATATAAATCAAATCTCACATGACAAAGTACTGCACGCAACGGCAACCGTGTCCAAATAAATTTCACAAGCAATTGGAATTTTAAGTTTAATAGACTGAGATGAAGGTTTATGCAGCAGTGATTTTGTTGCAGAGGATGATATTTTCTAGGTATTATCCAGGGCTGGGAATGGAAAGGATATTGACACCCAGAGCAGCTCAGCTTCGAAATAAACCGTCTTCTTTATCTTCAGATATTGACCGGAATATAGGAATGGTGTCAGTGGAAAAGGAACATATTTCCTTATGGTAACTAAAGACAATAGTATCTACGTTCCCAGCGTTAAATAACAATGAAATTATATGATAAGACATCGATTTTAGGCAAAATAACCAACCAGGAGTCCGAGGACGACAAAAGAGAGAGGAGAAGGTGAAATAAAAACACTAAAACTGTTAGCGGTGGTATTTAGAGTTAAAAACTGTATGTGGAGAATCAATATACGCAAAACAGTAGAAGAAGGAGAGGAGTAAATGATACGCAGATTACGAGTGAAAGATTATTTATGTGACTGATAATTAGACGGAGGGCACTTACCAGGGACACCAACAATAGCCAGAATGGGATAGTAAAAATACTGAATAACGTAAAGTGCATATTCGATACGCTGTGCCCATGATACCCAAAAATAACGCGGGGAAAGTCGGTTAATCCAAAAGTATAAATCCCTCTCACTTGTTTTGGTGTTCCAAACTGGTATTTTCGGATTCTGACACATCAATGTAACATTCCAATCTGTCGTCTTCAAATTGCGATCCATTATTGTAAGATTCCAAGCTGCTGTTCTCATATTCTGATCCAATCCTGTAGCATTCCAATCTAAAGCTCTCAGATTCTGTCCCACCATTGTGACATTCCAATCTATTGTCTTCACATTATGATCCATTGTTGTAACATTGAAATCTGCTGTTCTCAGATTCTGATCCATTGTTGTAACATTCCAATCTACTTGTTCTCAGTTTCAGATCTCTTCCCTCTCTCCCGCTGCATCCGCTGATCCGTGCCAATGCCAGATGCCTTGCCCTCGCCAATGTGATGGGATAACAGATTGAAATAAACCCCTTATTAATGGAAGAGGAGCACCCTCAAGTGACCCAATTAGGATCTATGGAGACTGACATTAATTACACTTATTGAACAAACAGTTTCAGTTAACTCCTTTCATTCCAACATGTTCCATGTAACAGTAAAATAGAACATGTTTCCGGCTCGGCTGACATTCATGACGGGTGCTTTGAAGAAGCAATATTTAAATTTGCGTAGGCTACAACATAATATTTCAATTATTATTGGACCTGGGAATGCTGCTTCTGTTATCACCAATTTTGCTTTTGATGAAGTTATCATGAGTGCCAAACTGGGGGACACTTAATGTTCCAATTGGGCATATTTGATTATTCTTGGCGTAACATTGAGTTCAGCAGCTTTAGGTTGTGGCCATTCTCCTCCAACATGGCCCCTTTTTTGTTTCTCTTTCTTTCGTTTTGCCCTGTAATATGACAGCACTGATGACATAGATAGCCTCTTTACACATGCACCATTTTGCTGAATCAATACGTAGCTATTGAACTCTATTAACTGCATGACTTCCATGTTCACAGGTCTCCTCAAAAAGTAGATTATTCAGGTTAGCAAATATTTAACTGCCGTTTTCAATTTCCATCTGAAATTAGACTTTGTTGTCCCATAAATAAATGTATTTGTGCAGCAACTTAAACCACGCAACCTAATTCTGACAGAGGACAAAGAACAGTGCAGCACAGTACAGGCCGCTCGGACCACAATGTTCTGCCGCCCATTTCTCCTAATCTAAGATCAACCTAACCTACACTCCTTCAACCGAACCTGCACATCTTTGTCCAATGCACCAAACTTGCACACCTTTGTCCAATCCACCAAACCTGCACAATTTTGGCCAATCCACCAAACCTGCACGTCATTGTCCAATCCACCAAACCTTCACATCATTGTTGAATCCAGCAAACTTTTACATCATTGTCCAATCCACCAAACCTTCACATCTTTGGCCAGTCAACCTAACCTTCAAAATTTGGCCAATCTACCCAACTTCCAAATATTTGTCCAATCAACAAAACCTGCACCTCATTCATCAACCTACCTAACCTGAACATATTTATCGAAACCACCTAACCTGCACAACTTTCTCCAATCCACCAAACCTGCAAAAATTTGGCCAATCTACCTAACCTGCACATCTTCAGTCAATCTCCCAAAGTTCCTCAACTTTGGCCAATCCACTTAGCCTGCACATCTTTGGCTAATCCACCAAACCTGTACATCTTTGTCCAATCCACCAAACCTGCACATCATTGTCCAATCCACCAAACCGGAACATCTTTGTCCAATCCACCAAACCGGCACATCTTTGTCCAATCCACCAAACCGGCACATCTTTGTCCAATCCACCAAACCTGCACATCATTGTCCAATCCACCAAACCGGAACATCTTTGTCCAATCCACCAAACCGGCACATCTTTGTCCAATCCACCAAACCGGCACATCTTTGTCCAATCCACCAAACCGGCACATCTTTGTCCAATCCACCAAACCGGCACATCATTGCCCAATCCACCAAACATGCACATCTTTGTCCAATCCACCAAACCGGCACATCTTTGTCCAATCCACCAAACCGGCACATCTTTGTCCAATCCACCAAACCGGCACATCATTGCCCAATCCACCAAACCGGAACATGTTTGTCCAATCCACCAAACCTGCACATCTTTGTCCAATCCACCAAACCAGAACATCTTTGTCCAATCAACCAAACCTGCACATCATTGTCCAATCCACCAAACTGGAACATCTTTGTCCAATCCACCAAACCTGCACATCATTGCCCAATCCACCAAACATGCACATCTTTGTCCAATCCACCAAACCTGCACATCATAGTCCAATCCACCAAACCGGAACATCTTTGTCCAATCCACCAAACCGGCACATCTTTGTCCAATCCACCAAACCTGCACATCATTGTCCAATCCACCAAACTGGAACATCTTTGTCCAATCCACCAAACCGGCACATCTTTGTCCAATCCACCAAACCTGCACATCATTGCCCAATCCACCAAACCTGCACATCTTTGTCCAATCAACCAAACCAGAACATCTTTGTCCAATCCACCAAACCGGAACATCTTTGTCCAATCCAGCAAACCTACACATCATTGCCCAATCCACAAAACATGCACATCTTTGTCCAATCCACCAAACCGGCACATCATTGCCCAATCCACCAAACCTGCACATCTTTGTCCAATCAACCAAACCAGAACATCTTTGTCCAATCCACCAAACCGGAACATCTTTGTCCAATCCACCAAACCGGCACATCATTGTCCAGTCAACCAAACCAGAACATCTTTGTCCAATCCACCAAACCGGCACATCTTTGTCCAATCCACCAAACCGGCACATCATTGTCCAATCAACCAAACCAGAACATATTTGCCCAATCCACCAAACCTGCACAACTTTGTCCAATCCACCAAACCTGCACATCTTTGTCCAATCCACCAAACCTGCACATCTTTGGTCAATCTACCTAATCAGCACAACTTTGGTCAATTCACCTAACCTGTAGATCATTGGTCAATCTACTGAACATGAAGATCTAAGGCCAATCCACCAAACCTGCACATAGTTGGCCAATCCACCAAACCTGCACATCTTTGACCAATCCACCTAACCAGCAGATCTTTGGTCAATTCACCTAACCGGCATATCTTTGGTCAATCTACCTAACCTGCACATCTTTGTCCAATCCACCTAACCGGCATATCTTTGGTCAATTCACCTAACCTGCACAACATTGGCCAATCCACCTAACCTGCACAAGTTTGGTCAATCTAGCTATCCTATACATCTTTGGCCAATCTACCTAACCTGCACATCTTTGGCCAGTCCACCAAACTTGGACATCTTTGTCCAATCTACCGAAACTGCACATCTTTAGCCAATCCAACAAAACTGCACATCTTTGACCAATAAATCAAGCCTGCACATCATTGGGCAATCTACCTAACCTGAAGATCTTTGATTAATCTAGCTAACCTGCACATCTTTGGTAAATCTACCTAAGCTACACATCTTTGGCCAATCTACCAAACCTGCACATCTTTGACCAATCCACCTAACCAGCACATCTTTGATTAATTTACCTAATCTGCACATCTTTGATCAATCTGCCTAACTGCACATCTTTGATCAATCTACCTAACCTGCACATCTTTGATTAATTTACCTAATCTGCACATCTTTGATTAATTTACCTAACCTGCACATCTTTGATCAATCTGCCTAACTGCACATCTTTGATCAATCTACCAAACCTGCACATCTTTGATGAATCAACCAAACCTGCACATCTTTGTCCAATCCAACAAATGAAGAAGAACAAAGAAATGTACAGCACAAGAACAGGCCCTTCGGCCCTCCAAGCCCATGCCGACCGTGCTGCCCGACTAAGCTACAATCTTCTACACTTGCTGGGTCCGTATCCCTCTATTCCCATCCTATTCATGTATTTGTCAAGATGTCCCTTAAATGTCACTATCGTCCCTGCTTCCACCACCTCCTCCGGTAGCGAGTTCCTGGCACCCACTACCCTCTGTGTAAAAAACTTGCCTCATACATCTTCTCTAAACATTGCCCCTCTCACCTTAAACCTATGCCCCCTAGTAATTGACCCCTCTACCCTGGGGAAAAGCCTCTGACTATCCACTCTGTCTATGCCCCTCATAATTTTGTAGACCCCTATCAGGTCGTCCCTCAACCTCCGTCGTTCCAGTGAGAACAAACCGAGTTTATTCAACTGCTCCTCATAGCTAATGCCCTCCATACCAGGCAACATTCTGGTAAATCTATTCTGCACCCTCTCTAAAGCCTCCACATCCTTCTGGTAGTGTGGCGACCAGAATTGAACACTATACTCCAAGTGTGGCCTAGCTAAGGTTCTATACAGCTGCAACATGACTTGCCAATTCTTATACTCAATGCCCCGACCAATGAAGGCAAGCATGCCGTATGCCTTCTTGACTACCTTCTCCACCTGTGTTGCCCCTTTCAGTGACCTGTGGACCTGTACTCCTAGATCTCTCTGACTTTCAATGCTCTTGAGGGTTCTACCATTCACTGTAGATTCCCTAACTGCATTAGGCTTTCAAAAATGCATCACCTCACATTTGTCCGGATTAAACTCCATCTGCCATCTCTCCGGCCATGTCTCCAAACAATCTAAATCCTGCTGTATCCTCTGACAGTCCTCATCGCTATCCGCAATTCCACCAACCTTTGTGTCATCTGCAAACTTACTAATCAGACCAGTTACATTTTCCTCCAAATCATTTATATATACTACAAACAGCAAAGGTCCCAGCACTGACCCCTGTGGAACACCACTGGTCACAGCCCTCCAATTAGAAAAACATCCTTCCATTGCTACTCTCTGCCTTCTATGACCTAGCCAGTTCTGTATCCACCTTGCCAGCTCACCCCTGATCTCGTGTGACTTCACCTTTTGTACTAGTCTACCATGAGGGACTTTGTCAAAGGCCTTACTAAAGTCCATTTGGACAACATCCACTGCCCTACCTGCATCAATCATCTTTGTGACCTCCTCGAAAAACTCTATCAAGTTAGTGAGACACGACCTCCCCTTCACAAAACCATGCTGCCTCTCACTAATTCGTCCATTTGCTTCCAAATGGGAGTAGATCCTGTCTCGAAGAATTCTCTCCAGTAATTTCCCTACCACTGAAGTAAGGCTCGCCGGCCTGTAGTTCCCTGGATTATCCTTGCTACCCTTCTTAAACAGAGGAGCAACATTGGCTATTCTCCAGTCCTCCGGGACATCACCTGAAGACAGTGAGGATCCAAAGATTTCTGTCAAGGCCTCAGCAATTTCCTCTCCAGCCTCCTTCAGTATTCTGGGGTAGATCCCATCAGGCCCTGGGGACTTATCTACCTGAATATTTCTTAAGACGCCCAACACCACGTCTTTTCCCGTAACAGCCTCCCCGAACAGGCGCCGGAATGTGGTGACTAGGGGCTTTTCACAGTAACTTCATTTGAAGCCTACTTGTGACAATAAGCGATTTTCATTTCATTTCATTTCATTTTTGGATCTCAATGCGACCCAGGTTATCTACACACCCTTCTCCAGACTCAACATCTACCAATTCCTTCTCTGTGGTGAATACTGATGCAAAGTATTCATTTAGTACCTCGCCCTTTTCCTCTGGCTCCACACATAGATTCCCTTGTCTATCCTTCAGTGGGCCAACCCTTTCCCTGTCTACCCTCTTGCTTTTTATGTATGCGTAAAAAGCCTTGGGATTTTCCTTAACCCTATATGCCAATGACTTTTCGTGACCCCTTCTAGCCCTCGTGACTTCCTTCCTACTTCCCTTATATTCCACACAGGCTTCGCCTGTTCCCAGCCTTTTAGCCCTGACAAATGCCTCCTTTTTCTTTTTGACGAGGCCTACAATATCTCTCGTTATCCAAGGTTCCCGAAAATTGACGTATTTATCCATCTTCCTCACAGGAACATGGGGAAGGTGGGACCTCTACAGTCAGGATGGTCTACATCTGAACCTGAGGGGCACAAATATCCTGGGGAGGAGATTTGTTAGTGCTCTTTGGGGGGGTTTAAACTAATACAGCAGGGGCATGGGAACCTGGATTGTAGTTTTAGGGTACGGGAGAATGAGAGTATAGAGGTCAGGAGCACAGATTTGACTTCGCAGGAGGGGGCCAGTGTTCAGGTAGGTGGTTTGAAGTGTGTCTACTTCAATGCCAGGAGTATACAAAACAAGGTAGGGGAACTGGCAGCGTGGGTTGGTACCTGGCACTTCGATGTTGTGGCCATTTTGGAGACATGGATAGAGCAGGGACAGGAATGGTTGTTGCAGGTTCCGTGGTTTAGGTGTTTTAGTAAGCTCAGAGAAGGAGGCAAAAGAGGGGGAGGCTGCTAGTCAAAAACAGTATTACGGTGGCGGAGAGGATGCTAGATGGGGACTCTTCTTCCGAGGTAGTATGGGCTGAGGTTAGGAAAGGAGAGGTCACCCTGTTGGGAGTTTTCTATAGGCCTCCAAATAGTTCTAGGGATGTAGAGGAAAGGATGGCGAAGATGATTCTGGATAAGAGCGAAAGTAACAGGGTAGTTATTATGGGATACTTTAACTTTCCAAATATTGACTGGAAAAGATATAGTTCGAGTACATTAGATGGGTCGTTTTTTGTACAATGTGTGCAGGAGGGTTTCCTGACACAATATGGTGACAGGCCAACAAGAGGAGAGGCCATGTTGGATTTGGTTTTGGGCAATGAACCAGGCCAGGTGTTAGATTTGGAGGTAGGTGAGCACTTTGGGGACAGTGACCACAATTCGGTAACGTTTACGTTAGTGATGGAAAGGGATAAGTATACCCCGCAGGGCAAGAGTTATAGCTGGGGGAAGGGCAATTATGATGCCATTAGACATGACTTGGGGGGGATAGGTTGGAGAAGTAGGCTGCAAGTGTTGGGCACACTGGATATGTGGAGCTTGTTCAAGGAACAGCTACTGCGTGTTCTTGATAAGTACGTACCGGTCAGGCAGGGAGGAAGGCGTCGAGCGAGGGAACCGTGGTTTACCAAAGAAGTGGAATCTCTTGTTAAGAGGAAGAAGGAGGCCTATGTGAAGATGAGGTATGAAGTTTCAGTTGGGGCGCTTGATAGTTACAAGGTAGCGAGGAAGGATCTAAAGAGAGAGCTAAGACGAGCAAGGAGGAGACATGAGAAGTATTTGGCAGGAAGGATCAAGGAAAACCCAAAAGCTTTCTATAGGTATGTCAGGAATAAAAGAATGACTAGGGTAAGAGTAGGGCCAGTCAAGGACAGGGATGGGAAGTTGTGTGTGGAGTCTGAAGAGATAGGCGAGATACTAAATGAATATTTTTCGTCAGTATTCACTCAGGAAAATAGAATGTTGTGGAGGAGAATGCTGAGACCCAGGCTATTAGAATAGATGGCATTGAGGTACGTAGGGAAGAGGTGTTGGCAATTCTGGACAGGCTGAAAATAGATAAGTCCCCGGGGCCGGATGGGATTTATCCTAGGATTCTCTGGGAAGCCAGGGAAGAGATTGCTGGGCCTTTGGCTTTGATTTTTATGTCATCATTGGCTACAGGAATAGTACCAGAGGACTGGAGGATAGCAAATGTGGTCCCTTTGTTCAAGAAGGGGGGTAGAGACATCCCCAGCAACTATAGACCGGTGAGCCTCACGTCTGTTGTGGGTAAAGTCTTGGAGGGGATTATAAGAGACAAGATTTTATAATCATCTAGATAGGAATAATATGATTAGGGATTGGCAGCATGGCTTTTAAAGGGTAGGTCATGCCTCACAAACCTTAGCGAGTTCTTGGAGAAGGTGACTGAACAGGTAGACGAGGGTAGAGCAGTTGATGTGGTGTATATGGATTTCAGTAAAGCGTTTGATAAGGTTCCCCACGGTAGGTTATTGCAGAAAATACGGAGGCTGGGGATTGAGGGTGATTTAGAGATGTGGATCAGAAATTGGCTAGCTGAAAGAAGACAGAGGGTGGTGGTTGATGGGAAATGTTCAGAATGGAGTTCAGTTAGAAGTGGCGGACCACAAGGTTCTGTTCTGGGGCCGTTGCTGTTTGTCAATTTTATCAATGACCTAGAGGGGGGCGCAGAAGGGTGGGTGAGTAAATTTGCAGACGACACTAAAGTCGGTGGTGTTGTCGACAGTGCGGAAGGATGTAGCAGGTTACAGAGGGATATAGATAAGCTGCAGAGCTGGGCTGAGAGGTGGCAAATGGAGTTTAATGTAGAGAAGTGTGAGGTGATTCACTTTGGAAGGAATAACAGGAATGCGGAATATTTGGCTAATGGTAAAGTTCTTGGAAGTGTGGATGAGCAGAGGGATCTAGGTGTCCATGTACATAGATCCCTGAAAGTTGCCACCCAGGTTGATAGGGATGTGAAGAAGGCCTATGGAGTGTTGGCCTTGATTGGTAGAGGGATTGAGTTCCAGAGTCATGAGGTCATGTTGCAGCTGTACAAAACTCTGGTACGGCCGCATTTGGAGTATTGCGTACAGTTCTGGTCACCGCATTATAGGAAGGACGTGGAAGCTTTGGAGCGGGTGCAGAGGAGATTTACCAGGATGTTGCCTGGTATGGAGGGAAAATCTTATGAATAATGGCTGATGGACTTGAGGTTGTTTTCGTTAGAGAGAAGAAGGCTAAGAGGAGACCTAATAGAGGCATACAAAATGATCAGGGGGTTAGATAGGGTGGACAGTGAGAGCCTTCTCCCGCGGATGGAAATGGCTGGCACGAGGGGACATAGCCTTAAACTGAGGGGTAATAGATATAGGACAGAGGTCAGAGGTAGGTTCTTTACGCAAAGAGTGGTGAGGCCGTGGAATGCCCTACCTGCAACAGTAGTGAACTCGCCAACATTGAGGGCATTTAAAAGTTTATTGGATAAGCATATGGATGATAATGGCATAGTGTAGGTTAGATGGCTTTTGTTTTTTGACTTCCCATGTCGGTGCAACATCGTGGGCCGAAGGGCCTGTACCGCGCTGTATCGTTCTGTGTTCTATGTTCTATGCCGGTCCTGAATTCCTTTCAACTGACATTTGAAAGCCTCCCACATGTCAGATGTTGATTTGCCCTCAAACATCCGCCCCTAATTAGGTTCTTCAGTTCCCGCCTAATATTGTTGTAATTAGCCTTCCCCCAATTTAGCACATTCACCCGAGGACCACTCTTATCCTTGTCCACCAGCACTTTAAAACTGACTGAATTGTGGTCACTGTTCCCGAAATGCTCCCCTACTGAAACCTCTGCCACCTGGCCGGGCTCATTCCCCAATACCAGGTCCAGTACCGCCCCTTCCCTAGTTGGACTGTCTACATATTGTTTTAAGAAGCCCTCCTGGATGCTCCTTACAAACTCCGCCCCGTCTAAGCCCCTGGCAGTAAGTGAGTCCCAGTCAATATTGGGGAAGTTGAAGTCTCCCATCACCACAACCCTGTTGTTTATACTCTTTTCCAAAATCTGTCTACCTATCTGCTCCTCTATCTCCCACTGGCTGTTGGGAGGCCTGTAGTAAACCCCCAACATTGTGACTGCACTCTTCTTATTCCTGATCTCTACCCATATAGCCTCACTGCTCTCTGAGGTGTCTTCCCGTAGTACAGCTGTGATATCCTCCCTCACCAGTAGATCAACTCCGCCACCCCTTTTACATCCCCCTCTATCCCGCCTGAAACATCTAAACCCTGGAACGTTTAGCTGTCAATCCTGCCCTTCCCTCAACCAGGTCTCTGTATTGGCAACAACATCATAGTTCCAAGTACTAATCCAAGCTCTAAGTTCATCTGCCTTACCCATAATAATTCTTGCATTAAAACATATGCACTTCAGGCCACCACACCCGCTGTATTCAGCAACTTCTCCCTGTCTGCTCTGCCTCAGAGCCACACTGTCCCTATTCCCTCGTTCTCCCTCAATGCTCTCACCTTCTGACCTATTGCTCCCATGCCCACCCCCCTGCCATACTAGTTTAAACCTTCCCGTGTGACATTAGCAAACCTCGCGGCCAGGATATTTATGCCTCTCCAGTTTAGATGCAACCCATCCTTTTTCTATAGGTCACACCTGCCCCGGAAGAGCTCACAGTGGTCCAGATAACGGAAACCCTCCCTCCATCTTTGATTAATCTCCCTAACCTGCACATCTTTGACAAATCAATCTAACTGGAACGTCTTTGGTCAATTTACCTAACGAGCACAACTTTGGTCAATCCACCAAACCTTCACATCTATGTCCAGTCCACCAAACCTTCACAATGTTGGCCAATCCACCTAGCCTGCACATCTTTGATCAATCTACCTAACCAGCACAACTCTGGACAATCTACCTAACCTGCACATCTTTGGCCAATCTACCTAACCTGCACATCTTTGATCAATCTACCTAATCTGCACATCTTTGATCAATCTACCTAACCTACAAATCTTTGATCAATCTACCTAACCTGCACATCTTTGATCAATCTACCTAATCTGCACATCTTTGATCAATCTACCTAACCAGCACATCTTTGATCAATCTACCTAACCTGCATATCTTTGATCAATCGACCTAATCTGCACATCTTTGATCAATCTACCTAACCTGCATATCTTTGATCAATCTACCTAACCTGCACATCTTTGATCAATCTACCTAACCTGCACATCTTTGATCAATCTACCTAACCTGCACATCTTTGATCAATCTACCTAACCTGCACATCTTTGGCCAATCCACCTAACCTGCACATCTTTGATCAATCAACCTAACCTGCATATCTTTGATCAATCTACCTAACCTGCACATCTTTGATCAATTTACCTAATCTGCACATCTTTGATCAATATACCTAATCTGCACATCTTTGATCAATCGACCTAATCTGCATATCCTTGATCAATCTACCTAATTTGCGTATCTTTGATCAATCTACCTAACCTGCACATCTTTGATCAATCTACCTAATCTGCACATCTTTGATCAATCTACCTAATCTGCACATCTTTGATCAATCTACCTAACCTGCACATCTTTGATCAATCTACCTAACCTGCACATCTTTGATCAATCTGCCTAACCTGCACATCTTTGGCCAATCCACCTAACCTGCACATCTTTGATCAATCTACCTAACCTGCATATCTTTGATCAATCTACCTAACCTGCACATCTTTGATCAATCTACCCAACCTGCACATCTTTGGCCAATCTACCTAACCTGCACATCTTTGATCAATCTACCCAACCTGCACATCTTTGGCCAATCTACATAACCTGCACATCATTGATCAATCTACCTAACCTGCACATCTTTGATCAATCTACCCAACCTGCACATCTTTGGCCAATCTACCTAACCTGCACATCTTTGATCAATCTACCTAACCTGCACATCTTTGGCCAATCTACCTAACCTGCACATCTTTGATCAATCTACCTAACCTGCACATCTTTGATCAATCTACCCAACCTGCACATCTTTGGCCAATCTACCTAACCTGCACATCTTTGATCAATCTACCCAACCTGCACATCTTTGGCCAATCTACCTAACCTGCACATCATTGATCAATCTACCTAACCTGCACATCTTTGATCAATCTACCCAACCTGCACATCTTTGGCCAATCTACCTAACCTGCACATCTTTGATCAATCTACCCAACCTGCACATCTTTGGCCAATCTACCTAACCTGCACATCTTTGATCAATCTACCTAACCTGCACATCTTTGGCCAATCTACCTAACCTGCACATCTTTGATCAATCTACCCAACCTGCACATCTTTGGCCAATCTACCTAACCTGCACATCTTTGATCAATCTACCTAATCTGCATATCTTTGATCAATCTACCTAACCTGCACATCATTGATCAATCTACCTAACCTGCACATCTTTGATCAAGCTACCTAATCTGCATATCTTTGATCAATCTACCTAACCTGCACATCTTTGATCAATCTTCCTAATCTGCACATCTTTGATCAATCTACCCAACCTGCACATCTTTGGCCAATCTACCTAACCTGCACATCTTTGATCAATCTACCCAACCTGCACATCTTTGGCCAATCTACCTAACCTGCACATCTTTGATCAATCTACCTAATCTGCATATCTTTGATCAATCTACCTAATCTGCACATCTTTCATCAATCTACCTAACCTGCACATCTTTGATCAATCTACCTAACCTGCACATCTTTGATCAATCTACCTAACCTGCACATCTTTGATCAATCTACCTAACCTGCACATCTTTGATCAATCTACCTAACCTGCACATCTTTGGCCAATCCACCTAACCTGCACATCATTGATCAATCTACCTAATCTGCACATCTTTGGCCAATCTACCTAACCTGCACATCTTTGATCAATCTACCTAACCTGCACATCTTTGGCCAATCCACCTAATCTGCACATCTTTGGCCAATCCACCTAATCTGCACATCTTTGATCAATCTACCTAATCTGCACATCTTTGATCAATCGACCTAATCTGCATATCTTTGATCAATCTACCTAATCTGCATATCTTTGATCAATCCACCTAACCTGCACATCTTTGATCAATCGACCTAATCTGCATATCTTTGATCAATCTACCTAACCTGCACATCTTTGATCAATCTACCTAATCTGCACATCTTTGATCAATCTACCTAACCTGCATATCTTTGATCAATCTACCTAACCTGCACATCTTTGATCAATCTACCTAACCTGCACATCTTTGATCAATCTACCTAATCTGCACATCTTTGATCAATCTACCTAACCTGCATATCTTTGATCAATCTACCTAATCTGCACATCTTTGATCAATCTACCTAACCTACAAATCTTTGATCAATCTACCTAACCTGCACATCTTTGATCAATCTACCTAATCTGCACATCTTTGATCAATCTACCTAACCAGCACATCTTTGATCAATCTACCTAACCTGCATATCTTTGATCAATCGACCTAATCTGCACATCTTTGATCAATCTACCTAACCTGCATATCTTTGATCAATCTACCTAACCTGCACATCTTTGATCAATCTACCTAACCTGCACATCTTTGATCAATCTACCTAACCTGCACATCTTTGATCAATCTACCTAACCTGCACATCTTTGGCCAATCCACCTAACCTGCACATCTTTGATCAATCAACCTAACCTGCATATCTTTGATCAATCTACCTAACCTGCACATCTTTGATCAATTTACCTAATCTGCACATCTTTGATCAATATACCTAATCTGCACATCTTTGATCAATCGACCTAATCTGCATATCCTTGATCAATCTACCTAATTTGCGTATCTTTGATCAATCTACCTAACCTGCACATCTTTGATCAATCTACCTAATCTGCACATCTTTGATCAATCTACCTAATCTGCACATCTTTGATCAATCTACCTAACCTGCACATCTTTGATCAATCTACCTAACCTGCACATCTTTGATCAATCTGCCTAACCTGCACATCTTTGGCCAATCCACCTAACCTGCACATCTTTGATCAATCTACCTAACCTGCATATCTTTGATCAATCTACCTAACCTGCACATCTTTGATCAATCTACCCAACCTGCACATCTTTGGCCAATCTACCTAACCTGCACATCTTTGATCAATCTACCCAACCTGCACATCTTTGGCCAATCTACATAACCTGCACATCATTGATCAATCTACCTAACCTGCACATCTTTGATCAATCTACCCAACCTGCACATCTTTGGCCAATCTACCTAACCTGCACATCTTTGATCAATCTACCTAACCTGCACATCTTTGGCCAATCTACCTAACCTGCACATCTTTGATCAATCTACCTAACCTGCACATCTTTGATCAATCTACCCAACCTGCACATCTTTGGCCAATCTACCTAACCTGCACATCTTTGATCAATCTACCCAACCTGCACATCTTTGGCCAATCTACCTAACCTGCACATCATTGATCAATCTACCTAACCTGCACATCTTTGATCAATCTACCCAACCTGCACATCTTTGGCCAATCTACCTAACCTGCACATCTTTGATCAATCTACCCAACCTGCACATCTTTGGCCAATCTACCTAACCTGCACATCTTTGATCAATCTACCTAACCTGCACATCTTTGGCCAATCTACCTAACCTGCACATCTTTGATCAATCTACCCAACCTGCACATCTTTGGCCAATCTACCTAACCTGCACATCTTTGATCAATCTACCTAATCTGCATATCTTTGATCAATCTACCTAACCTGCACATCATTGATCAATCTACCTAACCTGCACATCTTTGATCAAGCTACCTAATCTGCATATCTTTGATCAATCTACCTAACCTGCACATCTTTGATCAATCTTCCTAATCTGCACATCTTTGATCAATCTACCCAACCTGCACATCTTTGGCCAATCTACCTAACCTGCACATCTTTGATCAATCTACCCAACCTGCACATCTTTGGCCAATCTACCTAACCTGCACATCTTTGATCAATCTACCTAATCTGCATATCTTTGATCAATCTACCTAATCTGCACATCTTTCATCAATCTACCTAACCTGCACATCTTTGATCAATCTACCTAACCTGCACATCTTTGATCAATCTACCTAACCTGCACATCTTTGATCAATCTACCTAACCTGCACATCTTTGATCAATCTACCTAACCTGCACATCTTTGGCCAATCCACCTAACCTGCACATCATTGATCAATCTACCTAATCTGCACATCTTTGGCCAATCTACCTAACCTGCACATCTTTGATCAATCTACCTAACCTGCACATCTTTGGCCAATCCACCTAATCTGCACATCTTTGGCCAATCCACCTAATCTGCACATCTTTGATCAATCTACCTAATCTGCACATCTTTGATCAATCGACCTAATCTGCATATCTTTGATCAATCTACCTAATCTGCATATCTTTGATCAATCCACCTAACCTGCACATCTTTGATCAATCGACCTAATCTGCATATCTTTGATCAATCTACCTAACCTGCACATCTTTGATCAATCTACCTAATCTGCACATCTTTGATCAATCTACCTAACCTGCATATCTTTGATCAATCTACCTAACCTGCACATCTTTGATCAATCTACCTAACCTGCACATCTTTGATCAATCTACCTAATCTGCACATCTTTGATCAATCTACCTAACCTGCATATCTTCGATCAATCTACCTAACCTGCATATCTTTGATCAATCTACCTAACCTGCACATCTTTGATCAATCTACCTAACCTGCACATCTTTGGCCAATCCACCTAACCTGCACATCTTTGATCAATCGACCTAATCTGCATATCTTTGATCAATCTACCTAATCTGCATATCTTTGATCAATCCACCTAACCTGCACATCTTTGATCAATCGACCTAATCTGCATATCTTTGATCAATCTACCTAACCTGCACATCTTTGATCAATCTACCTAACCTGCACATCTTTGATCAATCTACCTAATCTGCACATCTTTGATCAATCTACCTAACCTGCATATCTTTGATCAATCTACCTAACCTGCACATCTTTGATCAATCTACCTAACCTGCACATCTTTGGCCAATCCACCTAACCTGCACATCTTTGATCAATCGACCTAATCTGCATATCTTTGATCAATCTACCTAATCTGCATATCTTTGATCAATCTACCTAACCTGCACATCTTTGGCCAATCCACCTAACCTGCTCATCTTTGATCAATCAACCTAATCTGCATATCTTTGATCAGTCTACCTAACCTGCACATCTTTGATCAATCTACCTAATCTGCACATCTTTGATCAATATACCTAATCTGCACATCTTTGATCAATCGACCTAATCTGCATATCTTTGATCAATCTACCTAATCTGCATATCTTTGATCAATCTACCTAACCTGCACATCTTTGATCAATCTACCTAATCTGCATATCTTTGATCAATCTACCTAATCTACACATCTTTCATCAATCTACCTAACCTGCACATCTTTGATCAATCTACCTAACCTGCACATCTTTGATCAATCTGCCTAACCTGCACATCTTTGGCCAATCCACCTAACCTGCACATCTTTGATCAATCTACCTAATCTGCACATCATTGATCAATCGACCTAATCTGCATATCTTTGATCAATCTACCTAACCTGCACATCTTTGATCAATCTACCAAACCTGCACATCTTTGATCAATCTACCAAACCTGCACATCTTTGGCCAATCCACCTAACCTGCACATCTTTGATCAATCTACCTAATCTGCACATCTTTGATCAATCGACCTAATCTGCACATCTTTGATCAATCGACCTAATCTGCATATCTTTGATCAATCTACCTAATCTGCATATCTTTGATCAATCCACCTAACCTGCACATCTTTGATCAATCGACCTAATCTTCATATCTTTGATCAATCTACCTAACCTGCACATCTTTGATCAATCTACCTAATCTGCACATCTTTGATCAATCTACCTAATCTGCACATCTTTGATCAATCAACCTAATCTGCATATCTTTGATCAATCTACCTAATCTGCACATCTTCCATCAATCTACCTAACCTGCACATCTTTGATCAATCTACCTAACCTGCACATCTTTGGCCAATCCACCTAACCTGCACATCATTGATCAATCGACCGAACCTGCACTTCTTTGATCAATCTACCCAACCTGCACATCTTTGATCAATCTACCTAACCTGCACATCTTTGGCCAATCCACCTAACCTGCGCATCATTGATCAATCGACCGAACCTGCACTTCTTTGATCAATCTACCTAACCTGCACATCTTTGGCCAATCTACCTAACCAGCACATCTTTGATCAATCTACCTAACCTGCACATCTTTGATCAATCAACCTAATCTGCACATCTTTGATCAATCTACCTAACCTGCACATCTTTGATCAATCGACCTAATCTGCATATCTTTGATCAATCTACCTAATCTGCATATCTTTGATCAATCTACCTAACCTGCACATCTTTGATCAATCTACCTAACCAGCACATCTTTGATCAATCTACGTAACCTGCACATCTTTGATCAATCTACCTAACCAGCACATCTTTGATCAATCTACCTAACCAGCACATCTTTGATCAATCTACCTAACCTGCACATCTTTGATCAGTCTACCTAACCTGCACATCTTTGATCAGTCTACCTAACCAGCGCATCTTTGATCAATCTACCTAACCTGCACATCTTTGATCAGTCTACCTAACCAGCGCATATTTGATCAATCTACCTAACCTGCACATCTTTGATCAATCTACCTAACCTGCACATCTTTGATCAGTCTACCTAACCAGCGCATCTTTGATCAATCTACCTAACCAGCACATCTTTGATCAATCTACCTAACCTGCACATCTTTGATCAATCTACCTAACCTGCACATCTTTGATCAATCTACCTAACCTGCACATCTTTGATCAATCTACCTAACCTGCACATCTTTGATCAATCTACCCAACCTGCACATCTTTGATCAATCTACCGAACCTGCACATCTTTGATCAATCTACCTAACCAGCACATCTTTGATCAATCTACCTAACCAGCACATCTTTGATCAATCTACTAACCAGCACATCTTTGGCCAATCTACCTAACCAGCACATCTTTGATCAATCTACCCAACCTGCACATCTTTGATCAATCTACCCAACCTGCACATCTTTGATCAATCTACCGACCCTGCACATCTTTGATCAATCTACCTAACCAGCACATCTTTGATCAATCTACCTAACCAGCACATCTTTGATCAATCTACTAACCAGCACATCTTTGATCAATCTACCTAACCAGCACATCTTTGATCAATCTACCTAACCTGCCCATCTTTGATCAATCTACCTAACCTGCACATCTTTGATCAATCTACATAACCTGCACATCTTTGATCAATCTACCTAACCTACACATCTTTGATCAATCTACCTAACCTGCACATCTTTGATCAATCTACATAACCTGCACATCTTTGATCAATCTACCTAACCTGCACATCTTTGATCAATCTACCCAACCTGCACATCTTTGATCAATCTACCTAACCTGCACATCTTTGATCAATCTACCTAACCTGCACATCTTTGATCAATCTACCTAACCTGCACATCTTTGATCAATCTACCCAACCTGCACATCTTTGATCAATCTACATAACCTGCACATCTTTGATCAATCTACCTAACCTACACATCTTTGATCAATCTACCTAACCTGCACATCTTTGATCAATCTACCCAACCTGCACATCTTTGATCAATCTACCTAACCTGCACATCTTTGATCAATCTACCTAACCTGCACATCTTTGATCAATCTGCCTAACCTGCACATCTTTGATCAATCCACCAAACCTGCACATCTTTGATCAATCTACCCAACCTGCACATCTTTGGCCAATCTACCCAACCTGCACATCTTTGATCAATCTACCTAACCTGCACATCTTTGATCAATCTACCTAAACAGCACATCTTTGATCAATCTACCTAACCTGCACATCTTTGATCAATCTGCCTAACCTGCACATCTTTGATCAATCTACCTAACCTGTACATCTTTGATCAATCTACCTAACCTGCACATCTTTGATCAATCTACCTAACCTGCACATCTTTGATCAATCTACCCAACCTGCACATCTTTGGCCAATCTACCCAACCTGCACATCTTTGATCAATCTACCTAACCTGCACATCTTTGATCAATCTACCTAAACAGCACATCTTTGATCAATCTACCTAACCTGCACATCTTTGGCCAATCCACCTAACCAGCACATCTTTGATCAATCTACCTAACCATCACATCTTTGATCAATCTACCTAACCTGCACATCTTTGATCAATCTACATAACCTGCACATCTTTGATCAATCTACCTAACCTGCACATCTTTAGCCAATCTACCTAACCTGCACATCTTTGGCCAATCTACCTAACCTGCACATCTTTGGCCAATCTACCGAAACTGCACGTCATTGTCCAATCCACCTAACCTGCACATCTTTGGTTAATCACAGAACAAAGAACAAAGGAAAGTACAGCACAGGAACAGGCCCTTCGGCCCTCCAAGCCTGCTCCGACCATGCTGCCTGTTTGAACTAAAATCTTCTACACTTCAGGGGTCTGTATACCTCTATTCCCATACTATTCATGTATTTGTCACGATGCCCCTTAAACATCACTATAGTCCCTGCTTCCACCACCTCCTCCGGTAGCGAGTTCCAGGTACCCACTACTATCTGTGTAAAACACCTGCCTCGTACATCTCCTCTAAACTTTGCCCCTCACAACATAAACCTATGCCCCCTAGTAATTGACCCCCCTACCCTGGCAAAAAGTCTCTGAATATCCACTATGCCTTTGCCCCTCATAATTCTGTAGACCTCTGTCGTTCCAGTGAGAACAAATTGAGTTTATTCAATCTCTCCTCATAGCTCATGCCCTTCATACCAGGCAACATCCTTGTAAATCTCTTCTGCATCTTGTCTAAAGCCTCCACATCCTCCTGGTAGTGTGGCGACCAGAATTGAACACTAGACTCCAAGTGTGGCCTAACTAAGGTTCTATACAGCTGCAACATGACTTGCCAATTCTTATACTCAAAGCCCCGGCCAATGAAGGCAAGCATGCCGTGTGCCTTCTTGACTACCTTCTGCACCTGTGTTGCCTCTTTCAGTGACCTGTACACCTAGATCTTTCAGCCTGTCAATACTCTTGAGGGTTCTACCATTCCTTGTATATTCCCTACCTGTTTAAGACCTTCCAAAATGCATTACCTCACATCTGTCCGGATTAAACTCCATCTGCCATCTCTCCGCCCAAGTCGCCAAACAATCTAAATCCTGCTGTATCCTCTGACAGTCCTCATCGCTATCCGTAATTCCACCTACCTGTGTATCGCCTGCAAACTTACTAATCAGACCAGTTACGTTTTCCTCCAAATCATTTATATATACTACAAACAGCAAAGATCCCAGCACCAATTGTCACAGCCCTCCAATTAGAAAAGCATCCTTCCATTGCTACTCTCTGCCTTCTATGACCTAGCCAGTTCTGTATCTATCTTGCCACCTCTGATCCCGTGTGACTTTACCTTTTGTACCAGTCATAAGGGACCTTGTCCAAGGTCAATGTGCACAACCTGCACAACTTTTGGCCAATTCACCCAACCTGCACATCTTTGGACTGTGGGGGGAAACCGGAGCACCCGGAGAAAACCCACGCAGACACGGGAAGAACGTGCAGACTCCACACAGTCACCCTTAGTTGGAATCAATCCCGGACACCTGGCACTGTGATGCAGCAGTTCCAACCCCCGTGCCACCGTGCCAAGGGAGCCAGGCCAAACCATTTACAAATCTGCCGACAACACAAAATTGGGCGAAAATCTGAGTTGTGCAGCGGGTGAAAGGAGGTTTGAAGATGATTTAAACACGTTGAATGAGTGGGTAAACAGATGTCAGGTGCAGCACAATGTGGCTTTCGTGAAGTGTCGCACCTCGGTGTGAAAAACTGGAGTGTCATTTCCGTGCTTACATTTTGGGAAGTGTGGCTGTGCAATAGGGTGCGGGTGACCTACAAACCAGTCGATGGAAGTGGGGAGGCAGGTGCCGCAAATAACTATGAAGGCTCGTATAGCAAGACAATTTAATTTCAGAAGTACGCCTGTCTTACTGCAGTTATACAAGGCCTTGTTGAGGCCGCACCTGGAGTATTTTGTACAGTTTTGGTCTCCCTACACAAGAAAGGATATACTTGCCACAGAAGGAGTGGAACAGGAGATCTCAAGGCTGATGCCAGGAGTGCCGGAAGTGTTCTATGAAGAAAGATTAATTCGACTAATCCTGTATTCACTGGGGTTTTGACAATGAGAGGGGATCTTACTGAAATGTATAAATTCTATCAGGGCTGGACTCGCTGAACACACGAGGGATGAATTCTCTGGTTATAGAATCTAGAACAAGGAGACACAATCTCACGATATACTTAAGAGCATTTAGGACTGAGGTGAACAAAGGTTTTTCACTCTACGGGCAGTGAGTCTGTGGCAATCTCTACCACAGAGAGCTGTGGATGCCAAGTCACTGAATTTATTCAAGAAATATATGTATTTATTTAGATTATAATGGCATCAAGGCTAGCGGTATATGGTATTGTGATAGGTAGACTGTGAACTCTGTCTGCGTTGTCGCGTCTTGCAGTTGGAGGGTATGTACTGGTTGGAGGGGCTGAATTAAGTGGGGAGTCTGTATTGGTCGGAGGGTCTGAATTGGATGGGGCATCTCTATTGGTTGGAGTGGAGAGTGCATCAGTTGTTGTACATTCACTGCTTCCTGTAGCTGGAGGAGGTATTTTTTCTGCTCTGTGGAGAGTGTGTGTTTTTTAAAGGTTTTCTGTTGGAATAACGAATGTCTTTGGTTCTGTATTAGGTTCAGATATCGAATCATCTTCTGGTGTAATGAAGGTGATCCAACAGTTTAATCCTGGAATGAATCGTTACAATGATCCACTTCACTTTAGGCGGGGGAGGGAGGGCAGTAGCACAGTGGTTAGCACAGTTGCTTCACAGCTCCAGGGTCCCAGGTTCGATTGCTGGCTGGGATCACTGTCTGTGTGGAGTCTGCACGTTCTCCCCGTGTCTGCGTGGGTTTCCTCCGGGTGCTCCGGTTTCCTCCCACAGTCCAGAGGTGTGCTGGTTCGGTGGATTGGCCATGCTAAATTGCCCTTAGTGTCCGAAAGGTTAGGTGGGGTTACTGGGTTCCTGGGGAAGGGTGGAGGTGTGGGCTTAGATAGGGTGCTCTTTCCAAAGCCGGTGCAGACTCGATGGGCCGAATGTAAATTCTATGATCTTTGATCTATGATCAATCCTCACCTGAATGTGCTCAGGTGAATAGGCAACTCCATCCCAGAGTACATTAGTTCAGTCTGAACAGAGAGACTAACATTTGAAATATAAATACAGAATGATCACAGCCCAGTGAAGGACGCAACTGAATCTCTTTGGAATCTAGGTATGTTGTGATGGTCCACATACCACAAAACTATCGGGAGCAAATACTAAACTATACTGTATTGCTTAATTAACATAATCAGAATTGTCCAGCATTTAGTTAGTGGTTCAGAGTCTGAAATGAAGATATTTATGAATATATCAGAATTTTACAGTATTTATTAAGTGTCGGAAATACACATAGCAATTAATGTACTGAGAATGGCCCATATTTGGTAAGCGCTAATTCGGTCTCTGAAAAGGGCATATCAATTATTATAATGAGAGTTGCCCAGTATTTGTTCTGTGCTTTCTCAATCTCTAATATCTCGCTGAACACGATGTCGTCACTTGTTTTTTCCCATTAATAATATGTTTCATTTGAGTGATGATGCAACCTGAAAATCCCAAAGGTGAACTGAAAAGGTATAACTGAAGGGTATGGGGAATGTCCCAATTTAGAGTTTAATCCCGAGATACTGCCTGCAACACGGAGAAAGACATTGGGCGAGATTCTCCCACCCCCCGCCGGGTCGGAGAATCGCCGGGGGCTGGCGTGAATCCCGCCCCCGCCGGTTGCCGAATTCTCCGGCACCGGATATTCGGCAGGGGCGGGAATCGCGCCGCGCAGGTTGCGGCCACCCCCCCGCGATTCTCCGGCCCGGATGGGCCAAAGTCCCGCTGCTAGAATGCCTGTCCCGCCGACGTAGATTAAACCACCTACCTTACCGGCGGGGCAAGGCGGCGCGGGCATGCTCCGGGGTCCTGGGGGGGGCGCGGGGCGATCTGACCCCGGTGGGTGCCCCCCACGGTGGCCTGGCCCGCGATCGGGCCCACCGATGAAGAGACTCCCTCCACTGCGCATGCGCGGGAATGCCGTCAGCGGCCGCTAACGCTCCCGCGCAAGCGCCGCCCGGAGATGCCATTTCCGCACCAGCTGGCGGGGCACCAAAGGCCTTTTCCGCCAGCTGGCGGGGCGGAAATTCGTCCGGCGTGGGCCTAGCCCCTTAAGGTTGGAGCTCGGCCCCCCAAGGTGCGGAGCATTCCGCACCTTTGGGGCGGCGCGATGGCCGACTGATTTGCGCCATTTTGGGGGCCAGACGGCGGACATCGCGCCGATACCGGAGAATTTCGCCCATCACTTCACACTGAAAATGCTTTATCCAGTTCAAGTAACTGAGAAAATATTTTCCATGATACTTGCAGTTGTTGGTGTTCCTGGTATGTGACTGTCACGGTTGAAGTTGTGTCAGCCTGTGTGTTAACTGCTCTCAGTTTTATTTTTTGATTGACATTGTTACAGGCTGGAGAGTGGATATTTATATATTCTAAGGGATTTGAGGAAATTAAATAACTTGACAGCGGAATTTGACGAAGAGACGTCTTGAACATTCGCTGTGAAGTTTTTCTATTTCCTCAAATGACAACAAACATGTGTTTGGGGCGAATGTGTTCTGATCATTCTCATGCTGCTCCACTTAGTGATGTTCTCCCCGTGTCTGCGTGGGTTTCCTCCGGGTGCTCCGGTTTCCTCCCACAGTCCAAAGATGAGCTGGTTCGGTGGATTGGCCTTCGTGTCCAAAAGGTTAGGAGTGCAGGAGAGAGAGAGAGTGTGGGAGAGAGAGAGTGTGGGAGAGAGAAAGAGTGTGTGCGAGAGAGAGCAGGAGAGAGAAAATGTGAGGGGGAAAGAGTGTGGGGGAGAGAGAGAGAGTGCGGGAGAGAGTGAGAGTGTAGGAGAGAGAGTGTGGGGAGAGTATGTGGAAGAGAGAGTGTGGGAGAGAGAGTGTGGGGGAGAGAGTATGTGGGAGAGAGAGTGGGAGAGAGAGAGAGAGTGTGTGGGAGAGAGAGTGTAGAAGAGAGAGAGTGAGAGTGTGGGAGAGAGAGGAAGTGAAAGAGAGAGAGAGAGGGAGAGTGGGGGAGAGAGAGAGAGTGGGGGAGAGAGAGAGAGTGGGGGGGAGAGAGTGTGGGAGGAAGAGAGTGGGAGAGAGAGTGTGGGAGAGAGAGAGTGGGAGAGAGCGAGTGTCGGAGAGAGAGAGTTTGGGAGAGAGAGTGTGGGAGAGAGAGAGTGTGGGAGAGAAAGAGTGGGGAAGAGAGAGAGTGGGGGAGAGAGTGTGTGGGAGAGAGAGACTGCAGGAGGGAGAGAGAGTGTGGGAGAGAGAGAGTGTGGGAGAGAGAAAGAGTGTGTGTGAGAGAGAGGAGGAGAGAGCAAATGTGTGGGAGAGAGAGTGTGGGAGAGAGAGAGAGTGCGGGAGAGAGTGAGAGTGTGGGAGAGAGAGTCTGGGGGAGAGTGTGTGGAAGAGAGCGAGAATGTGGGAGAGAGAGTGTGGGGGAGAGAGTGTGACAGAGAGAGTGTGTGGTAGAGAGAGTGTGAGAGAGAGAGAGAGAGTGTTGGAGAGAGCGCGTGGGAGAGAGAGAGTGTGTGGGAGAGAGAGTGTGGGGGAGAGAGTGTGTGGGAGAGAGAGAGTGGGGGAGAGAGAGAGTGGGAGGCAGAGAGTGTGTGGGAGAGAGAGAGTGCAGGAGGGAGAGAGAGTGTGGGAGCGAGAGAGTGTGGGAGAGAGAAAGAGTGTGTGTGAGAGAGAGGAGGAGAGAGCAAATGTGTGGGAGAGAGAGTGTGGGAGAGAGAGTGCGGGAGAGAGTGAGAGTGTGGGAGAGAGAGTCTGGGGGAGAGTGTGTGGAAGAGGGAGAGAATGTGGGAGAGAGAGTGTGGGGGAGAGAGTGTGTGGGAGAGAGAGTGTGATAGAGAGAGCGTGTGGGAGAGTGGGGGAGAGAGAGTGCGTGGGAGAGAGAGAGGAAGAGTGGGAAAATGTGCGGGAGAAAGAGAGTGGGGGAGAGAGAGTGTGGGAGGGAGAGAGAGAGAGTGAGAGTGTGGGAGGGAGAGTGTGGGGGAGAGAGTGTGTGAAAGAGAGAGAGTGAGAGTGTGGGAGAGATAGTGCGGGGGAGAGAGTGTGTGGGAGAGAGACACAAAATGCGGGGGAGAGAGTGTAGGAGAGAGAGAGTGAGAGTGTGAATGAAATGAAAATTGCTTATTGTCACAAATCGGCTTCAAATTAAGTTACTGTGAAAAGCCCCTAGTCGCCACATTCTGGCGCCCGTTCGGGGAGGCTGTTACGGGAATCGAACCGTGCTGCTAGCCTGCCTTGGTTTGCTTTCAAAGCCAGCGATTTAGCCCTGTGCTAAACAGCCCCTGGAGAGTGTGTGTGGGAGAGAGAGTGAAAATATAGGAGAGCGTGAGAGTGTGGGAGAGAGAGTGTGTGTGCGAGAGGGAGAGAAAGTGAGAGAATGTGGGAGACAGTGAGTGTGGGGGAGAGAGAGTTTTTGTGAGAGAGAGAGACTGGGGGAGAGAGAGTGTGGGAAAGAGGGAGAGAGAATGTGTGGGAGAGAGAAAGAGAAAGAGAATGTGGGAGAGAGAGAGTGAGAGTGTGGGAGAGAGAGAGGGAGTAAAAGAGAGAGAGAGAGGGAGAGTGGGGGAGGGAGAGAGAATGTGGGGAGAGAGTGTGTGGGAGACAGAGAGTGTGGGAGAGAGAGAGTGGGGGAGAGAGAGAGTGGGGGAGAGAGAGAGTGGGGGAGAGTGTGTGTGGGAGAGAGAGAGTGGGAGACAGAGTGTGTGGGAGAGACAGAGTGCAGGAGGGAGAAAGAGTGTAGGAGAGAGAAAGAGTGTGTGTGAGAGAGAGGAGGAGAGAGAAAATGTGGGGGAGAGAGTGTGGGGGGGGGGAGAGAGTGTGGGAGAGAGTGAGAGTGTGCGATAGAGAGTGTGGGGGAGAGTGTGTGGAAGAGAGAGAGAATGTGGGAGAGAGAGTGTGGGGGAGAGAGTGTGTGGGAGATTGAGTGTGAGAGAGAGAGTGTGTGGGAGAGAGAGTGTGAGAGAGAGAGAGAGTGTGGGAGAGAGCGTGTGGAGGAGAGAGAGGGACTGTGGGAGAGAGAGTGGGGGAGAGCGTGTGGGAGAGAGAGAGTGTGTGCGAGAGAGAGAGAGTGTGGGAAAGAGAAAGAGTGTGTGAGAGAGAGGAAGAGAGACAAAATGTGGGGGAAAGAGTGTGTGGAGAGAGTGCGGGAAAGAGAGAGTGTGAGAGTGTGGGGGAGAGTGAGGGACAGAGAGAGAGAATCAGGGAGAGAGTGAGAGTGTGGGAGAGAGTGAGAGTGTAGGAGAGAGAGAGTGACAGAGTGGGAGAGAGAGAGTGAGAATGTGTGTGGGAGAGAGACTGAAAATGTAGGAGAGAGAGTGAGAGTGTGGGAGAGAGGGTGAGTGTGCGAGAGAAAGAGAGAGAATGTGGGAGAGACTGTTTGTGGGGGAGAGAGAGTTTTTGTGAGAGAGAGAGACTGGTGGAGAGAGTGTGGGAAAGAGGGAGAGAGAATGTGTGGGAGATAGAAAGAGAGAGAGAGTGTGGGAGAGAGAGAGGGAGTGAAAGAGAGAGAGAGAGGGAGAGTGGGGGAGAGGGAGAGAATGTGGGGAGAGAGAGTGTGTGGGAGACAGAGAGAGTGGGAGAGAGAGAGTGGGGGAGAGAGAGAGTGGGGGAGAGAGTGTGTGGGAGAGAGAGTGTGAGGCAGAGAGTGTGTGGGAGAGAGAGTGTGTGGGAGAGAGAGAGTGGGAGAGAGAGTGGGGGAGAGAGTGTGTGGGAGAGAGAGAGTGGGAGGCAGAGAGTGTGTGGGAGAGAGAGAGTGCAGGAGGGAGAGAGAGTGTGGGAGAGAGAGAGTGTGGCAGAGAGAAAGAGTGTGTGTGAGAGAGAGGAGGAGAGAGAAAATGTGGGGGGAGAGAGTGTGGGAGAGAGAGAGAGTGCGAGAGAGAGTGAGAGTGTGGGATAGAGAATGTGGGGGAGAGTGTGTGGAAGAGAGAGAGAATGCGGGAGAGAGAGTGTGGGGGAGAGAGTGTGTGGGAGATTGAGTGTGAGAGAGAGAGTGTGTGGGAGAGAGAGTGTGAGAGAGAGAGAGAGAGTGTGGGAGAGAGAGTGGGAGAGAGAGAGTGTGGAGGAGAGAGAGGGACTGTGGGAGAGAGAGTGGGGAGAGAGCGTGTGGGAGGGAGAGAGTGTGTGGGAGAGAGATGGTGAGAGAGAGAGTGTGAGAGAGAGAGAGAGAGTGTGGGAGAGAGAGTGGGAGAGAGAGAGTATGGGAAAGAGAAAGAGTGTGTGAGAGAGAGGAAGAGAGACAAAATGTGGGGGAAAGAGTGTGGGGAGAGAGTGCGGGAAAGAGAGAGTGTGAGAGTGTGGGGGAGAGAGTGAGGGACAGAGAGGGAGAGTCGGGGAGAGAGTGAGAGTGTGGGAGAGAGTGAGAGTGTAGGAGAGAGAGTGACAGAGTGGGAGAGAGAGAGTGAGAATGTGTGTGGGAGAGAGACTGAAAATGTAGGAGAGAGAGTGAGAGTGTGGGAGAGAGGGTGAGTGTGCGAGAGAAAGAGAGAGAATGTGGGAGAGACTGTTTGTGGGGGAGAGAGAGTTTTTGTGAGAGAGAGAGACTGGGGGAGAGAGTGTGGGAAAGAGGGAGAGAGAATGTGTGGGAGATAGAAAGAGAGAGAGAATGTGGGAGAGAGAGAGTGAGAGTGTGGGAGAGAGAGAGGGAGTGAAAGAGAGAGAGAGAGGGAGAGTGGGGGAGAGGGAGAGAATGTGGGAAGAGAGAGTGTGTGGGAGACAGAGAGAGTGGGAGAGAGAGAGTGGGGGAGAGAGAGAGTGGGGGAGAGAGTGTGTGGGAGAGAGAGTGTGAGGCAGAGAGTGTGTGGGAGAGAGAGTGTGTGGGAGAGAGAGAGTGGGAGAGAGAGTGGGGGAGAGAGTGTGTGGGAGAGAGAGAGTGGGAGGCAGAGAGTGTGTGGGAGAGAGAGAGTGCAGGAGGGAGAGAGAGTGTGGGAGAGAGAGAGTGTGGCAGAGAGAAAGAGTGTGTGTGAGAGAGAGGAGGAGAGAGAAAATGTGGGGGGAGAGAGTGTGGGAGAGAGAGAGAGTGCGAGAGAGAGTGAGAGTGTGGGATAGAGAATGTGGGGGAGAGTGTGTGGAAGAGAGAGAGAATGTGGGAGAGAGAGTGTGGGGGAGAGAGTGTGTGGGAGATTGAGTGTGAGAGAGAGAGTGTGTGGGAGAGAGAGTGTGAGAGAGAGAGTGTGGGAGAGAGAGTGGGAAAGAGAGAGTGTGGAGGAGAGAGAGGGACTGTGGGAGAGAGAGTGGGGAGAGAGCGTGTGGGAGGGAGAGAGTGTGTGGGAGAGAGATGGTGAGAGAGAGAGTGTGAGAGAGAGAGAGTGTGGGAGAGAGAGTGGGAGAGAGAGAGTATGGGAAAGAGAATGAGTGTGTGAGAGAGAGGAAGAGAGACAAAATGTGGGGGAAAGAGTGTGGGGAGAGAGTGCGGGAAAGAGAGAGTGTGAGAGTGTTGGGGAGAGGGTGAGGGACAGAGAGGGACAGTCGGGGAGAGAGTGAGAGTGTGGGAGAGAGTGATAGTGTAGGAGAGAGAGAGTGAGAGTGTTGGAGAGAGAGAGTGGGAGTGTGTGTGGGGGAGAGAGTGAAAATGTAGGAAAGAGAGTGAGAGTGTGGGAGAGAGAGTGAGTGTGCGAGAGGGAGAGAAAGAGGGAGAATGTGGGAGAGAGAGTGGGGAGCGAGCGTGTGGGAGAGAGAGTGTGTGGGAGAGAGAGTGGGGGGGAGAGGGAGTGCATGGGAGAGAGAGAGGAAATGTGGGAAAATGTGGGGGTGAAAGAGAGTGGGGGTGACAGAGTGTGTGTGAGAGAGAGAGTGTGGGAGGGAGAGTGTGGGGGAGTGAGTGCAGGAAAGAGGGAGAGTGAGAGTGTGGGAGAGAGAGTTTGGGGGAGAGGGTATGTGGGAGAGAGAGAGAGCGAGGGAGAGAGAGAGTGCGTGGGAGAGAGAGTGTGGGAGAGAGAAAGAGTGTGTGAGAGAGAGAGGAAGAGAGAGAAAATGTGGGGGAGAGAGAGAGTGTGGGGGGAGAGAGGGGGCATGTGGGAGAAAGAGTGAGGGAGAGAGAGAGAGCGAGTCGGGGAGAGAGTGAGAGTGTGGGAGAGAGAGAGAGTGGGAGAGAGAGAGTTTGTGTGGGAGAGAGTGAGAGTGTAGGAGAGAGAGAGTGAGAGTGTGGGAGAGAGAGTGAGAGTGTGTGTGGGAGAGAGAGTGAAAATGTAGGAGGAGAGTGAGAGTGTGGGAGAGAGAATGACTGTGCGAGAGGGAGAGAAAGAGAGAGAATGTGGGAGAGAGTGAGTGTGGGAGAGAGAGAGTTTTTGTGAGCGAGAGAGACTGGGGGAGAGAGTGTGTGGGAAAGAGGGAGAGAGAATGTGTGGGAGAGAGAAAGAGAGAGAAAATGTGGGAGAGAGAGAGTGAGAGTGTGGGGGAGAGAGAGGGTGTGAAAGAGAGAGAGTGAGAGGTAGAGTGGGGGAGAGAGAGAGAATGTGGGGAGAGAGTGTGTGGGGCAGAGAGAGAGAGTGTGGGAGAGAGACTGGGAGAGAGAGAGAGTGGGAGTGAGAGAGTGGGAGAGAGAGTGTGTGGCAGAGAGAGAGATAATGTGTAGGAGAGAGAGTATGTGGGAGAGAGAGCGAGAGATTGTGTTGGGAGAGTGTGGGGGAGGGAGTGTGTCGGAGAGAGAGTGTGTCGGAGAGAAATGAAAATCGCTTATTGTCACAAGGTGACTTCAAATGAAGTTACTGCAAAAAGCCCCTAGTCGCCACATTCCGGCGTCTGTTCGGGGAGGCTGTTACGGGAATTGAACCGTGCTGCTGGCCTGCCTTGGTCTGCTTTCAAAGCCAGCGATTTAGTCCTGTGCTAAACAGTCCCTTAGAGCGACTGGGAGAGAGAGAGAGAGAGTGTGTGGGAGAGTGGGAGGCAGAGAGAGAGAGAATGTGTAGGAGAGAGAGAGATTGTGTTGGGAGAGTGTGGGGGAGAGAGTGTGTCAGAGAGAGAGTGTGTCGGAGAGAAAATGAAATGAAAATGGCTTATTGGCACAAGTTGACTTCAAATGAAGTTACTGTGAAAAGCCCCTAGTCGCCACATTCCGGCACCTGTTACGGGAATTGAACCATGCCTTGGACTGCTTTCAAAGCCAGCGATTTAGCCCTGTGCTAAGCAGCCCCTTAGAGAGACTGGGAGCGAGAGAGAGAGTGGGAGAGTGTGTGAGAGAGTGGGAGAGAGAGTGTGTGGCAGAGAGAGAGAGAATGTGCAGGAGAATGTGTGGGAGAGTGTGTTAGGAGAGAGAGATTGTGTTGGGAGAGGGAGTGTGGGAGAGAGAGAGTATGTTAGAGAGCGAGAGAGATTTTGTTGGGAGAGAGAGAGTGTGGGAGAGAGAATATGTCGAAGAGAGAAGAGGATGTGTGGGAGAGAGAGTGTGTAGGAGAGAGAGATTGTGTTGGGAGAGGGAGTGTGGAAGAGAAAGTGTGTCGGAGAGAGAGAAAGTGTGTGTTGGAGAGAGAGTGTGGGAGTGTGACATAGAGACACAAACGGAGTATTAATCAATGATGTGGCTGAACTTGGAAACCAATAGACCAGGGCCATCAAATACAGGTGCAAATGTCGGAATCCCGGGGATGGAGTTTGTGTTGACCGACTCTCATAGATCTTATCCTGGTTCGGGAACGGAACTGTCTAAAACCGTATTTGGCACAAGCGCCTTGTTTCTCCTGTGCTGGAGAGGTATTGGACCTCAGTATGGCGAGGCTGATCTTGGGAGATTCCAATGAGCTGGCGGGGGTGTGGTGGAGACACCAGTCCTGGAATTGGGTCTCATACTTCGCATCGGGGAGAGATGACGATTTCCACGTCAATCCTGGGTTGTGTGTTATAAAAGATAAGAAATGGGGACAGAGTTACTCCTGTAAAGCATGATGTGTTGGGTGTTCTGGATCACAAACAGGTCACTAACACTGGAAGTGGTGCAACTCTATTTTATTATAAGGTTAACTATATTAACAGACTTGACCTGTGGGTAAATGCAATACCAGCTTTAACTGTTGACCCTTGCCTAGTCCTAACCAGGTGATGCACTCAGCACATGGTGAATGTCTGTGTTGCAGGCTGTGAGCTCTGTGCTCCGAGCTGGCTGCTACTAGAATGAGCGGGAACTCTCCTGTCCCCTGTCTTTATAGTGCGTGTGCTCTCACTGGTGATTGGCTGCGGTGTTGTGTATGCTGATTGGTCCCACTGTGTGTCCATCAGTGTGTGTGTGTCTGCACCATGATATACTGGTGTATATTATGACAAAGCAGATTCACTCACTGAGTGCCTGCCACCTTCGCATCTTTCGATTACTTCTTTAAAACGTTTGAGTCCCCAATTCTTTACTTTTCCAATTAAGGGGCAATTTAGCGGGGCCAATCAACCTACATGTTTGGGTTTGTCCACCTGAGACCCCACGCAGACACGGGGAGAATGTGCAAACTCTGCATCTTTCAATTACAATCATGAGCATTTTGGGTTGTTTCTGCCTTCTCTCTATATTGAGTCTCTCAAATCTGGATGTATTTTGGGGGGTGGGGTCTGAGTAGACGGTTGGAGGTGGTTGGAGTTGGGTTAGGGTCTGGTTTGCGATTTGTAAAATGTTATTCTGTGCCCAATTCACACGGTTTGGCCAGTAACATCTGGCACACATTGTTTAGATTACCCAGTGAGGGTGTTTGGTGAACAATTTGCAATCTTTTCTCCCTTGTCTGTCTCTTACAGTTAATTTAGTGGCAATTGCAATCCTCTCCAAGGGAAAGTGTGGGCTCTCCACCTGCACCACTCGCGACCTTTTGGCCATGGTAGTGGCGGATTTACTGGTCATTATCACTCAGATCATTATGAACATGATCAGTTCCTTTTATTTCCCAATGTCTTTCCTGGACACCACGGCTGTGTGCCGGGTTAAAACTAGCCTGGTTAGTGCAAGCATCGACTGTTCCGTCTGGTTCACTGTCACTTTCTCCTTTGATCGATTTGTGACCATTTGTTGCCCGAAGTTGAAAAGAAAATATTGCACCGGGAAAACTGCTTCGGTGATTCTCGGAACAACAGGCATTCTTCTTTGTTTATCAAGCATCCCCGACTACTTTGTGTTTAAAACTGCACTGATAATCAACAATGTATCGTGGGGGTGTCGGGAAAAACAAAGTTTTTATACTAATCCCAGTTGGGTGGGATTTAATTGGTTTAAGAAGGTTTTGACTCCATTGCTCTCATTCACATTAATTCTGTTGATCAACGCTCTGACAGTCAGACACATTTTTGTGGCCAATCGAGTGCGGAAATTACTGAGGGGTCAGAGGAAAGGAGAAAATCGCAGTGACCCAGAGATGGAGAGCAGTAGGAAGTCTATCGTTTTACTCTTCTCCATATCTGGCACCTTCATACTGCTGTGGATGGTGTATCCCATACATTTTTTATATTACGTCATTAGAAAATTAGTTTCCCTTAACTATACTGAATATAATTTCCAACAAGTTGCTTTTATGATGCAGTTTTTAAGTTGTTCCACAAACACATTTATTTATGTGGTGACTCAGTCCAAGTTCAGGGAGCAGATCACTCGGGCACTGAAATGTCCGGTTGCATCAATTATTAAATTGATCAATAAAAAATGAATTGATAAAGATCCATATGCAGGAAGTAGTGTTTCAAATCCATGGGTGAATGTGTATCCGGAAACTCCCAATAGAACATAGAACAGGCCCTTCAGCTCATGATGTTAGGTCGACCAATTATCCTAATTAAGATAAACCTAACTTACACCCTTTCAATTTACTGCTGCCCATGTGCCGCTCCGAGTCGCTTAAATGGCCCTAATGACTCAGACTCAACCACCCTAGCTGGCACTGCATGCATGCACCCACAACTCTCTGTGTGGAGAACCAGCCTCTGACATCTCCCCATACCTTCCTCCAATCACCATAAAATCATGTCCCCTTGTGACAGTCATTTCCACCCAATAGACAGAAGACAAAGAGAAGGGGACCGGGAAACAACAAGAGAGGCCGGGAAACGGAACTGGACAGCCTGTGTTCCATTATCAACAAACCAGAGAGCTCCACCCGGTGACTGACTAAGACAGAGGAAGAGACTGGGAGAGTGAGTGAGACTGGGAGAGAGTGAGAGAGATTGGGACAGAGTGAGTGACACATTGGGATGGTGCGTGATCCATTCCAGGGCTACCTGACCCAGAGACACAACACTTATGGGCCAAGTGCGGGCAACTGGGACTAGCTTAATGGTAAAAAACTGGGCGGCATGGACTGGTTGGGCCGAAGGGCCTGTTTCCATGCTGTAAACTTCTATGATTGCACTTACTTCAATATTAAAACACACAAAGTCTTTTGTCTTTGGCTTCCCAATAGCTCCAGTCACCAAGCTTTTCAATTTGAATACAATTAACATGTATTGATAACAATAACGTGAATTATGCATGCATCAAATACAATTACTTAGCTACTGTCTAATTTATACCACCTCCACCTTCCATGCTCTTTAAGTTGGCCCACTCCCTCTACATATACACACGGCAGACAAACACAGAGGGGAAAGAGGGTTATGAACTAACACTGTGAATAAAAGGAAAGAGTCTCTAGTTCAGATGGAAGTCTTGCAGTGACACCTTTCTCCACTCTCGCCCTCCAGTTGGATGAGGTCTTGGCTTTGAGTCTCGAATGGTTTTCACTGCAGACTCACCAGGGACACGGACTTTCTCTGCAGACTCAGAAACAGCAGGCAAGAAACATTTGGGAGAGGGAGAGAGAGCAACCCAAAACCTCCCTTGTCAGCCCTCGGAACTTTCTCCGCTAGTTTCTCTGAAAATAATTTCACGTGACCTGCCCCAATCGCTATCGGCTGCTGGGAAGAATATATTCGCTGGCCAATCTACCGGGCACCAGCCAACAAAGCGAAGCACAATCCTCCATTCTCTCAGGAACCATAAAGCCTTAGTTCTTCTGTTCAAAATCTGGGTCTTCGTCACACAGTGTGCTATTTTGCAATGTTTGAGTTCCTCACTTCCCCTTCTTGTCTTAAAGGTTTGTCACCATAAATAATCCATGGACCACATAACCAAAGTAACAAAGTAAAATAAATAAGAACGAATGGAATAAACAGGAAGGGTAAAGAGGGAGGGAGTGGCAGAGAGTGAGGCTTTGGGAGAGGGAGATTTGGGAGAGAGAGAATGCAGAATAAAGAAATCATGAGCGCCCATGAATGTTGATGTCCAGTCGGGGAACTCTTCAGCAGTCAAGGGCATCTACCTCTGATTTCCGGGTAAGCGTTCTCCAATGCGGCCTTCAGGACGCGCGACAATGCAGAATCACCGAGCAGAAACTTAAAGTCAAGTTCCGCACACATGAGTACAGCCTCAACCGGGACCATGGATTCATGTCACATTACATTCACCCTCCACCATCTGGCCTGGACTTGCGAAATCTAACCAACTGTCCTGGCTTGAGACAATTCACATCTCTTTAACCTGGGATTGCCCTCTCGCAAGTTGCTCCGTCTGGACCGGTCAAGACTTAAATACCTGCAAAGAATCACATTCAAAGTATCCTCTTGCATCATTGACTTTGTCTATATATATGTTTCTGGAACCCACCTCTTCATTCACCTGAGGAAGGAGCAGTGCTCTGAAAGTTAGTGGGGGAAAACAACCTGTTGGACTTTAACCTGGTGTTGTAAGACTTCTTACTGTGCTCACCCCAGTCCAACGCCGGCATCTCCAAGAGAGAAAGGTTATGAAGGATGTGAGAAACATGGTGAGGCAGTTAAAAAGAGAACAAAACTTCAGAGAGAGTGATAAAAGCAATTTGCTGAGGATGCTGGAATCTGAAACCAAAAGAGAAAATGCTGAAAAATTTCAGCCGGTCTGGCAGCCTCTGTAATGTTATTGCCCAGGGTTTAGAAACCCCAAAGTATATTATGGAGTTCACCTGACCTTTAACTTTTTGTTGACTTTGGCTAGGAGGAACACAAGAGCCTTTCCTTGAGGTGTGATTCAACAGTCTCCCTGGACACTTTAATCAAAACAAGCTTTATTCTAAGAACGTAGTTAACATTTATATAAACACACAGCAATAATTTTTATCAATTACAAACATAAGAATACCCACAGCTGCAGTAACCTATGTAAAACACTTAATGAATTCCCTCGTAATTGTTCCAATTCAAAACACATTCCCATACACCAAAAAAACATTTTTCAAAGGCACGCTGTATTCTCACTTGCCCACAACCAAGGTGCTTCTACTGGGACATCTTTTAAAATAAAAACAAAGGAAATCAGAGAAAATACCGAAACACTACTTTTTTTCGTAGTGTCCCCAAACAGTCAGAACTGAAAGTGAAACCAAAAGGAACTCGCAGCCACAGCCTAGCTCTACCCAAAAAATGACATCACGGAAGCCATGTGATAAGACATAAATCTTTCTTAAAGGGACATTTGCATGGCTCCTCCCCCAAGAAAAAAAGCCCTCAACTTCAAAGATGGGTTCATTTTTCCCTTTTAACTTGCCCATTAATAACAATTGACAATATATATGCATCTTTTAAATTAAAACAGTCAAACATTTCCAATAATACAGTCCATTTTAGTTCTTTGTCTTCCACCATCGAACATGCCTCTCTTCATCACATTTGTGACAAAGCATTGGCTATGTATACATTTAAAATTAAATGGCTGTAATAATAAACTCCATCGAGACAATCTGGCATTTTTATTTTTTAATTTCTCCAAAAACGTCAATGGATTATGATCTGTGTATGCAATTGTTTCAGACGAATTGTTGGTGACATGAATGTTAAAATGTTACAAAGCCAGCACCAAGCGGCAAGTCTCAGTTTCAATTGTTGAATACTTTCTTTGGTGTTCATTTCATGTTTCGTAAAAATATCCAATAGGCTGCTCTATCTGTTGGTCGTCTTCTTACAAGGGCACAGCATCTACGCCCACATCACTCGCATCGATAGCCACCATGAATGGTTGTTGTAATTTAGGGTGGCCAACACAGCAGCAGTGCTTAACACAGCTTTCAGGACACAGGTACCTGCCAGTAACCTTTAAGTAAATGCAGCTTGGAGATAAAAACTGATTGTCCCACTTTCTCAATGCAATCCTCCAAACGTGGGATACGATAAGAGTCTGGTCTTGTAACTGCATTACTCCATCTACACCTCCCGCTACCTGGGGAAAGCGGGCAGCATAATTAAAGACCCCTCCCACCCAGCTTACTCACTCTTCCAACTTCTTCCATTGGGCAGGAGATACAGAAGTCTGAGAACACGCACAAATTAACAGTTTCTTCCCCGCTGTTACCAGACTCCTAAATGACCCTCTTATGGACTGACCTCATTAACACTACACCCTGTATGCGTCATCCGATGCCAGTGCTTATGTAGTTACATTGTATATGTTGTGTTGCCCTATTATGTATTTTCTTTTATTCCCTTTTCTTCCCATGTACTGAATGATCTGTTGAGTTGCTCGCAGAAAAATACTTTTCACTGTACCTCGGTACTCATGACAATAAACAAATCCAATCCAATCTAATTAACCTTTTGAAAGTCCACACATAACCATTGGGTACCGTACGGTTTAGGCACCATCACTATGGGTGAGCTCCATTGGCTGCAACCCACTTCAATTATGCCATTTTTAAGCATACTTCCAAATTCGTTTTGAACCTGCGCCAATTTTAAAGGGTTAAGTCTATATGGATGCTGTTTAATGGGAACAGCATTTACAACATATCCATCATAGAACATAGAACATAGAACAATACAGCGCAGTACAGGCCCTTCGGCCCACGATGTTGCACCGAAACAAAAGCCATCTAACCTACACTATGCCATTATCATCCATATGTTTATCCAATAAACTTTTAAATGCCCTCAATGTTGGCGAGTTCACTATTGTAGCAGGTAGGGCATTCCACGGCCTCACTACTCTTTGCGTAAAGAACCTACCTCTGACCTCTGTCCTATATCTATTACCCCTCAGTTTAAAGTTATGTCCCCTCGTGCCAGCCATATCCATCTGCGGGAGAAGGCTCTCACTGTCCACCCTATCCAACCCCCTGATCATTTTGTATGCCTCTATTAAGTCTCCTCTTAACCTTCTTCTCTCCAACGAAAACAACCTCAAGTCCATCAGCCTTTCCTCATAAGATTTTCCCTCCATACCAGGCAACATCCTGGTAAATCTCCTCTGCACCCGCTCCAAAGCCTCCACGTCCTTCCTATAATGCTGTGACCAGAACTGTACGCAATACTCCAAATGCGGCCATACCAGAGTTCTGTACAGCTGCAACATGACCTCCCGACTCCGGAACTCAATCCCTCTACCAATAAAGGCCAACACTCCATAGGCCTTCTTCACAACCCTATCAACCTGGGTGGCAACTTTCAGGGATCTATGTACATGGACACCTAGATCCCTCTGCTCATCCACACTTTCAAGAACTTTACCATTAGCCAAATATTCCGCATTCCTGTTATTCCTTCCAAAGTGAATCACCTCACACTTCTCTACATTAAACTCCATTTGCCACCTCTCAGCCCAGCTCTGCAGCTTATCTATATCCCTCTGTAACCTGTTACATCCTTCCACACTATCGACAACACCACCGACTTTAGTATCGTCTGCAAATTTACTCACCCACCCTTCTGCGCCTTCCTCGAGGTCATTGATAAAAATGACAAACAGCAACGGCCCCAGAACAGATCCTTGTGGTACTCCACTTGTGACTGTACTCCATTCTGAACATTTCCCATCAACCACCACCCTCTGTCTTCTTCAGGCTAGCCAATTTCTGATCCACATCTCTAAATCACCCTCAATCCCCAGCCTCCGGATTTTTTGCAATAGCCTACCGTGGGGAACCTTATCAAACGCTTTGCTGAAATCCATATACACCACATCAACTGCTCTACCCTCGTCTACCTGTTCAGTCACCTTCTCAAAGAACTCAATAAGGTTTGTGAGGCATGACCTACCCTTCACAAAGCCATGCTGACTATCCCTGATCATATTATTCCTATCTAGATGATTATAAATCTTGTCTCTTATAATCCCCTCCAAGACTTTACCCACTACAGACGTGAGGCTCACCGGTCTATAGTTGCCGGGGTTGTCTCTGCTCCCCTTTTTGAACAAAGGGACCACATTTGCTGTCCTCCAGTCCTCTGGCACTATTCCTGTAGCCATGATGACATAAAAATCAAAGTCAAAGGTCCAGCAATCTCTTCCCTGGCCTCCCAGAGAATCCTAGGATAAATCCCATCAGGTCCCGGGGACTTATCTATTTTCAGCCTGTCCAGAATTGCCAACACCTCTTCCCTACGTACCTCAATGCCATCTATTCTATTAGCCTGGGGCTCAGCATTCTCCTCCACAACATTATCTTTTTCCTGAGTGAATACTGACGAAAAATATTCATTTAGTATCTCGCCTATCTCTTCAGACTCCACACACAATTTCCCATCCCTGTCCTTGACTGGTCCTACTCTTTCCCTAGTCATTCGCTTATTCCTGACATACCTATAGAAAGCTTTTGGGTTTTCCTTGATCCTTCCTGCCAAATACTTCTCATGTCCCCTCCTTGCTCGTCTTAGCTCTCTCTTTAGATCCTTCCTCGCTACCTTGTAACTATCCATCGCCCCAACCGAAACTTCACACTTCATCTTCACATAGGCCTCCTTCTTCCTCTTAACAAGAGATTCCACTTCCTTGGTAAACCACGGTTCCCTCGCTCGACGCCTTCCTCCCTGTCTGACCGGTACATACTTATCAAGAACACGCAGTAGCTGATCCTTGAACAAGCCCCACTTATCCAGTGTGCCCAACACTTGCAGCCTACTTCTCCACCTTATCCCCCCCAAGTCACGTCTAATGGCATCATAATTGCCCTTCCCCCAGCTATAACTCTTGCCCTGCGGTGTATACTTATCCCTTTCCATCATTAACGTAAACGTCACCGAATTGTGGTCACTGTCCCCAAAGTGCTCTCCTACCTCCAAATCCAACACCTGGCCTGGTTCATTACCCAAAACCAAATCCAACGTGGCCTCGCCTCTTGTTGGCCTGTCAACATATTGTTTCAGGAAACCCTCCTGCACACACTGTACAAAAAACGACCCATCTATTGTACTCGAACTATATCTTTTCCAGTCAATATTTGGAAAGTTAAAGTCTCCCATAATAACTACACTGTTACTTTCACTCTTATCCAGAATCATCTTCGCCATCCTTTCCTCTACATCCCTAGAACTATTAGGAGGCCTATAAAAAACTCCCAACAGGGTGACCTCTCCTTTCCTGTTTCTAACTTCAGCCCATACTACCTCGGAAGAAGAGTCCCCATCTAGCATCCTCTCCGCCACCGTAATACTGCTCTTGACTAGCAGCGCCACACCTCCCCCTCTTTTGCCTCCTTCTCTGAGCTTACTAAAACACCTAAACCCTGGAACCTGCAACATCCATTCCTGTCCCTGCTCTATCCATGTCTCCGAAATGGCCACAACATCAAAGTCCCAGGTACCAACCCATGCTGCCAGTTCCCCTACCTTGTTTCGAATACTCCTGGCATTGAAGTAGACACACTTCAAACCACCTACCTGAACACTGGCCCCCTCCTGCGACGTCAAATCTGTGCTCCTGACCTCTATACTCTCATTCTCCCTTAACCTAAAACTACAATCCAGGTTCCCATGCCCCTGCTGCATTAGTTTAAACCCCCCCAAAGAGCACTAACAAATCTCCCCCCCAGGATATTTGTGCCCCTCAGGTTCAGATGTAGATCATCCTGTCTGTAGAGGTCCCACCTTCCCCAGAAAGAGCCCCAGTTATCCAGAAATCTGAATCCCTCCCGCCTGCACCATCCCTGTAGCCACGTGTTTAAATGCTCTCTCTCCCTATTCCTCATCTCACTATCACGTGGCACGGGCAACAACCCAGAGATAACAACTCTGTTTGTTCTAGTTCTGAGCTTCCATCCTAGCTCCCTGAAAGCCTGCCTGACATCCTTGTCCCCTTTCCGACCTATGTCGTTAGTGCCAATGTGGACCACGACTTGGGGCTGCTCCCCCTCCCTCCTAAGGACCCGGAAAACACGATCCGAGACATCACGTACCCTTGCACCTGGGAGGCAACATACCAAACGTGAGTCTCTCACGCTCCCACAAAATCTCCTATCTCTGCCCCTGACTATAGAGTCCCCAATTACTAATGCTCTGCTCCTCTCCCCCCTTCCCTTCTGAGCAACAGGGACAGACTCCGTGCCAGAGGCCCGTACCCCATGGCTTACCCCTGGTAAGTCCCCCCCCCCCACAAGTATCCAAAGCGGTATACTTGTTTCTCAGGGGAACGACCGCAGGGGATCCCTGCACTGACTGCTTTTTCCCAGTCCCTCTTACAGTTACCCACCTATCTCCAATCTTTGGTGTAACTAATTCCCTGAAGCTGCTTTCTATGACCCCTTCTGCCTCCCGAATGATCCGAAGTTCTTCCAACTCCAGCTCCAGTTCCCTAACTCGGTCTTGGAGGAGCTGGAGATGGCAGCACTTCCTGCAGGTAAAATCAGCAGTGACACTAACTGCATCCCTCACCTCAAACATCCTGCAGGAGGAACATTGCACTCCCTTCCCTGCCATTCCTCTAACTTTCTACCAAGATCTGGCTAACAACTAAATTAAATTTTTTATAAAAAATAATAATAATATAATAAAATATGGTAATTACCTCAGACCAATGGATTTTATTATTAGGTTAGAGGAGGAGGGCGGGTGGGAGACACTACACGTGTAGTGTCTCGGGTTTCCTCTCCACCAGAATTTATTGGTGAGGGTCTTCCCAGACGTCCGCGGGTCGACTCCCTGTTCCCGCCTAAAACACTAATTTATTTTAAAAAATTAAAAAAAATTCTCAGCTCCTGTTGAAATTGACTAACCAGCCAGCTCCACTCCCGCCGAAATCGACTGGCCTGCCCCTGCAACGACAAGTGCTTTTAAAGGACAGACTTACCTCCCAGCAACCGCTTCCGCACTGCTCCCGCTGAAACTGACTCACCAGCTGTTCTCCCGCCGAAATCGACTGGCCTGCCCCTGCAAAGACAAGTGCTTTTAAAGGACAGACTTACCTCCCAGCAACCACTTCCGCACTGCTCCCGCTGATACTGACTCACCAGCTGTTCTCACGCCGAAATCGACTGGCCTGCCCCTGCAAAGACAAGTGCTTTTAAAGGACAGACTTACCTCCCAGCAACCACTTCCGCACTGCTCCCGCTGAAACTGACTCACCAGCTGTTCATGTATAGCCATTTTAATACTTCCGGACTTATTTCCACAAACTTACCCATGTGATATTAATAACTCTTTCAAGTCAGTTTGTTTTTCCTCTGGAAGTTAACTCAACAATTTATCCCCAATTTGTAAGAACATCTTTGTCTTCCAATTTAATTTGAGGAATGTCAAATTCAGAATCACCTGGATTTGGTTCTTCTCTTTGAGTTAGAATTACTACAACTTCCTCCTTTTGCTCTCCTTCCCTTTCAAAATACTTTTTAAATTTTATTTTGTGTACCCAATTAATTTTTTTCCTATTAAGGGGCAATTTAGAGTGGCCAATCCACCTAGCCTGCACATCTTTGGGTTGTGGGGACGAAACCCACACACATATGGGGAAAATGTGCAAACTCCACACAGACAGTGCCCCAGAGCCGGGATCGATCCTGGGACCTCGGCGCTGTGAGGCTGCAGGGCTAACCCACTGTGCCACCATGCTGCCCCTCAAAATACCTTTTAAGCATATTCACATGACACACTCGGTGAGTTTTCCTTCTATCTGGTGTTCCTGCCACATAATTAACTTCACTTAATTTCCTTTCAATCTGATACGGTCCACAAAACCTAGCTCTTAAAGGTTCACCTACCACTGGTAACAACACTAAAACTCTATCTCCACTGGCAAAACTATGAACTTTTGCTTCCTAGTCCACTACCTGTTTCATCATGCTGTGCAACTTTCAAATGTTGTCTAGCCAATTCACCTGCTCTATTTAATTGTTCCCTAAAATTTGACACGTAATCCAATAATATAATTTCAGGTTGCTCACTCACCAATTTCTCCTTCATTAATTTAAGTGGTCTTCTTACCTCATGGCCAAAAATTAGTTGAAAAGGACTGAATTTGGTTGACTCATTAGGTGCATCCCTAATTGCAAACAGTACGAATGGAATTCCTTTATCCCAATCCTCTGGATAATCTTGACAATAAGCCCTCAACATTGTTGCCACTGTTCTTACGCTCCCTGCGATGGTACGCAGTTGATTTAAATTGTTTTACTCCTAAGCTATCCATAACTTCCTTTAATAACCGAGAGGTAAAATTTGATCCTTGATCTGACTGTATTTCTGTGGGTCGTCCATATCTCGTAAAAATGTTACGTAGCTCCTCCACCATCTTTTCAGCTGTAATATTACGTACTGGAATGGCCTCTGGAAATCTAGAATACACATCCATTACAGTCAAAAGATATTGATTCCCACTTTTTGTTTTAGGAAGTGGTCCTACACAATAAATTAAGACCCTAGTGAAAGGTTCTCCAAATGCTGGAATGGGTATTAAGGTTGCTGGTTTTATCACTGCTTGAGGTTTCCCTATCAATTTACATGTGTGACATGATCGACAAAATTTAACTACATCTTTATGTTGTCCAGGCCGATAAAAATATCTTTGTATTTTAGCTTGAGTTTTCCTTACTCCCAAATGACGCAACTGGGTACCTCGTGTGCTACTGAGTTAGCACGACTGGAAGTCATAAACAAGAAAGGAGCAGTCACTTTATTGGGACTTTTCTATGGACCCACCAATAGTAGCAGGAAGATGGAGGAACAGATTGGGCGGCAGATCTTGGCAAGGTGCAGAAGTAACAGAGTTGTTGTCATAGGTGACTTCAACTTCCCTAACATTGACTGGAACCTCCTTACTGCAAATGGTTTGGATGGAGCAGATCTTGTCAGTTGTGTACAGGAAGGATTCCTGACTGAATATACAGACAGGCCGACTAAGGGGGAGTCCATATTGCATTTGGTGCTTGGCAACAAACCAGGCCAGGTATCAGATGTCTCAGTGGGCGAGCATTTCGCTGACTGTGACCACAACTCACAAACAGTACAGGCCCTTCGGCCCACGATGTTGTGCCGACCATTTATCCTATTCTAAGATCCACCTAACCTACACCCCTTCAATTTCCTGCTGCCCATGTGCCTGTCCAAGAGTTGCTTAAATGTCCCTAATGACTCTGACTCCATCACCTCCGCTGGCAGTGCATTCCAGGTACCCACCACTCTGTGTAGAGAACCTACCTCGGACATCTCCCCTATACCTTCCTCCAATCATCTTAAAATTATGTCTCCGGGGCTGTTTAGCACAGGGCTAAATCACTGGCTTTGAAAGCAGACCAAGGCAGGCCAGCAGCATGGTTCAATTCCCGTAACACCCTCCCCGAAGAGGCGCCGGAATGTGGCGACTAGGGGCTTTTCACAGTAACTTCATTTGAAGCCTACTTGTGACAATAAGCCATTTTCATTTCATTTTTTTCCTTGTGACAGCCATTTCCGCCCTGATGAAACGTCTCTGGTTATCCGCTCCATCCATGCCTCTCATCACCTTGTACACCTCTCTTACCAGTGAGAAAAGCCCTAGCTCCCTCAACCTTTCTTCATAAGACATGCCCTCCAGTCCAGGCAGGATCCTGGTAAATCTCCTCTGTACCATCTCCAAAGCATCCACATCCTTCCTATAATGAGGCGACCAGAACTGGACACAATATTCCAAGTGTGGTCTAACCAGGGTTTTATAAAGCTGCAGCAAAACCTCGCGGCTCTTCAACTCAATCCCCCTGTTAATGAAGCCAACACACCATACCCCTTTTTAACAACCCTATCAACCTGGGTGGCAACTTTGAGGGATCTATGTACGTAGACCCCAAGATCTCTCTGTTCGTCCACACTTCCAAGAATCCTGCCTTTAACCCTGTATTCAGTATCCAAATTCAATCGTCCAAAATGAATCACTTCACATTTATCAAGGTTGAACTCCATCTGCCACTTCTCAGCCCAGCACTGCATCCTGTCAATGTCCTGTTGTAACCTGCAACAACCCTCAACACTATCTATAACTCCACCAATCTTCATGTCATCGGCAAACGTACTAACCCACCCTTCCACTTCCTCATCCAAGTCCATTATAAAAACCACAAAGAGCAGAGGTCCCAGAACAGATCCCTGTGGTTCACCACTGGTCACCGACCTCCAGGCGGAATACTTACCATCGCCAGCACTCGCTGTCTTCTCTCGGCCAGCCAATTCTGTATCCACATAGCCACATTTCCCTGCATCCCATGCCCCCTTAACTTTCTGAATGAGCCGACCATGGGGAACCTTATCAAATGCCTTATTGAAATCCATATACACCACATCCACTGCCCGACCTTCATCAATGTGTCTCGTCACATCTTCAAAGAATTCAGTGAGGCTTGTGAGGCATGACCTGCCCCTCACAAAGCCATGCTGACTATCTTTAATCAAACTATATTTTTCCAAATAATCATAGATCCTGTCACTCAGAATCCTTTTCAATATTTTGCTCACCACAGATGTAAGACTGACTGGTCTGTAATTGCCAGGGATTTCCCTATTCCCTTTCTTGAACAGGTAAATGAACATTCGCCTCCCTCCAATCATCCGGTACTACTCTAGTGGCGAGCGAGGGCGCAAAGATCATCGCCAATGGCGCAGCAATCTCCTCCCTCGCTTCCCGTAGTAACCTTGGGTATATCCCGTCAGGCCCAGGGGACTTAGTTATCCTGCTGCTTTTCAAAATTTCCAATACACCTCCCTTCTTAATATCAACCTGTTCGAGTCTATTAACCTGGTTCACACTGTCCTCATGAGCAACAAGGTCCCTCTCTCTCACGAATACTGAAGCAAAATATTCATATAGGGCCTCCCCCATCTCCTCAGACTCTAGGCACAGTTCCTCCACTATCCCTGATCGGCCCTACTCTCACTCATCATAGAACATACAGTGCAGAAGGAGACCATTCGGCCCATAGAGTCTGCACCGACCCACTTAAGCCTCACTTCCACCCTATCCCCGTAACCCAATAATCCCTCCTAACCGCTTTGGACACTAAGGGCAATTTCACATGGCCAATCCACCAAACCTGCATGTCTTTGGACTTTGGGAGCAAACCGGAGCACCCAAAGGAAACCCAGGCAGACACGGGGAGAACTTTGGTGGTAGCGGCGTGCAGGGGCCTGTCGGGAGGTGAGTATTTGATTTAAAAACACTTACCTGGTCCCGTTTCTGTTCTTCTTTTCTGTGTTATTTTTTTAAAATATAAGGCGGGAACCGGAAGTTCGACCCGGAACTGGAGGTTCGACCCGCGGACTTCTGCTAAGGTTCCCCCCCCCACCAATAAATTCTGGTGGAGAGGAAACACGAGACACTACACGTGGAGTGTCTCCCACCCGCCCTCCTCCTCTAGCCTAATAATAAGACCCATTGGTGTGAGGTAAGGGCCATAGTATTTTATTATTTTTTTAAAAATGTATTTATTAATCATATCTTGGTTGGGAGTTAGAGGGATGGCAGGGAAGGGAGTGCAATGTTCCTCCTGCAGGATGTTTGAGGTGAGGGATGCCGTTAGTGTCCCTGCTGATTTTACCTGCAGGAAGTGCTGCCATCTCCAGCTCCTCCAAGACCAAGTTAGGGAACTAGAGCTGGAGTTGGATGAACTTCGGATCATTCGGGAGGCAGAGGGGGTCATAGATAGCAGCTTCAGGGAATTAGTTACACCAAAGATTGGAGATAGATGGGTAACTGTAAGAGGGACTGGGAAAAAGCAGTCAGTGCAGGTCGTTCCCCTGAGTAACAAGTATACCGCTTTGGATACTTGTGGGGGGGGGGACTTACCAGGCATAAGCCATGGGGTACGGGCCTCTGGCACGGAGTCTGTCCCTGTTGCTCAGACGGGAAGGGGGGAGAGGAGCAGAGCATTAGTAATTGGTGACTCGATAGTCAGGGGCACAGATAGGAGATTTTGTGGGAGCGAGAGAGACTCACGTTTGGTATGTTGCCTCCCAGGTGCAAGGGTACGTGATGTCTCGGATCGTGTTTTCTGGGTCCTTAAGGAAGAGGGGGAGCAGCCCCAAGTCGTGGTCCACATTGCCACTAACGACATAGGTAGGAAAGGGGACAAGGATGTCAGGCAGGCTTTCAGAGAGCTAGGATGGAAGCTCAGAACGAGAACAAACAGAGTTGTTATCTCTGGGTTGTTGCCGTGCCACGTGATAGTGAGATGAGGAATAGGGAGAGAGAGCAATTAAACACGTGGCTACAGGGATGGTGCAGGCGGGAGGGATTCAAATTTCTGGATAACTGGGGCTCTTTCTGGGGAAGGTGGGACCTCTACAGGCAGGATGGTCTACATCTGAACCTGAGGGGCACAAATATCCTGGGGGGGAAAATTGTTAGTGCTCTTTCGGGGGGTTTAAACGAATGCAGCAGGGGCATGGGAACCTGGATTGTAGTTTTAGGGTACGGGAGATTGAGAGTATAAAGGTCAAGAGCACAGATTTGACTTCGCAGGAGGGGGCCAGTGTTCAGTTAGGTGGTTTGAAGTGTGTCTATTTCAATGCCAGGAGTATACAAAATAAGGTAGGGGAACTGGCAGCATGGGTTGGTACCTGGGACTTCGATGTTGTGGCCATTTCGGAGACATGGATAGAGTAGGGACAGGAATGGTTGTTGCAGGTTCTGGGGTTTAGGTGTTTTAGTAAGCTCAGAGAAGGAGGCAAAAGAGGGGGAGGTGTGGCGCTGCTAGTCAAGAACAGTATTACGGTGGCGGAGAGGATGCTAGATGGGGACTCTTCTTCCGAGGTAGTATGGGCTGAGGTTAGAAACAGGAAAGGAGAGGTCATCCTGTTGGGAGTTTTCTATAGGCCTCCAAATAGTTCGAGGGATGTAGAGGAAAGGATGGCGAAGATGATTCTGGATAAGAGCGACTGTAACAGGGTAGTTATTATGGGAGACTTTAGCTTTCCAAATATTGACTGGAAAAGATATAGTTCGAGTACATTAGATGGGTAGTTTTTTGTACAGTGTGTGCAGGAGGGTTTCCTGACACAATATGTTGACAGGCCAACAAGAGGCGAGGCCACATTGGATTTGGTTTTGGGTAATGAACCTGGCCAGGTGTTGGATTTGGAGGTAGGAGATCACTTTGGGGACAGTGACCACAAGTCGGTGACGTTTACGTTAGTGATGGAAAGGGTTAAGTATACCCCGCAGGGCAAGAGCTATAGCTGGGGGGAAGGGCAATTATGATGCCATTAGACATGACTTGGGAGGGGTAGGTTGGAGAAGTAGGCTGCAAGTGTTGGGCACACTGGATATGTGGAGCTTGTTCAAGGAACAGCTCCTGCGTCTTCTTGATAAATACGTACCGGTCAGGCAGGGAGGAAGGCGTTGAGCGAGGGAATCGTGGTTTACCAAAGAAGTGCAATCTCTTGTTAAGAGGAAGAAGGAGGCCTATGTGAAGATGAGGTGTGAAGTTTCAGTTGGGGCGCTTGATAGTTACAAGGTAGCGAGGAAGGATCTAAAGAGAGAGCTAAGACGAGCAAGGAGGGGACATGAGAAGTATTTCGCAGGTAGGATCAAGGAAAACCCAAAAGCTTTCTACAGGTATGTCAGGAATAAAAGAATGACTAGGGTAAGAGTAGGGCCAGTCAAGGTCAGGGATGGGAAGTTGTGTGTGGAGTCTGAAGAGATAGGCGAGATACTAAATGAATATTTTTCATCAGTATTCACTCAGGAAAAAGATAATGTTGTGGAGGAGAATGCTGAGACCCAGGCTATTAGAATAGATGGCATTGAGGTATGTAGGGAAGAGGTGTTGGCAATTCTGGACAGGCTGAAAATAGCTAAGTCCCCTGGGCCCGATGGGATTTATCCTAGGATTCTCTGCGAAGCCAGGGAAGAGATTGCTAAGCCTTTGGCTTTGATTTTTATGTCATCATTGGCTACAGGAATAGTACCAGAGGACTGGAGGATAGCAAATGTGGTCCCTTTGTTCAAGAAGTGGAGTAGAGGTTTGGTGGATTGGCCAAAGATGTGCAGGTTAGGTAGATTGGCCAAAGATGTGCTGGTTAGGTAGATTGGCCAAAGATGTGCAGGTTAGGTAGATTGATCAAAGATGTGCAGGTTAGGTAGATTGATCAAAGATGTGCAGGTTAGGTAGATTGATCAAAGATGTGCAGGTTAGGTAGATTGATCAAAGATGTGCAGGTTAGGTAGATTGATCAAAGATGTGCAGGTTAGGTAGATTGATCAAAGATGTGCAGGTTAGGTAGATTGATCAAAGATGTGCAGGTTAGGTAGATTGATCAAAGATGTGCAGGTTAGGTAGATTGATCAAAGATCAATCTTTGTGAATGGCTTTGTGAAGGGTAGGTCATGCCTCACAAACCTTATTGAGTTCTTTGAGAAGGTGACTGAACAGGCAGACGAGGGTAGAGCAGTTGATGTGGTGTATATGGATTTCAGTAAAGCGTTTGATGAGGTTCCCCACGGTAGGCTATTGCAGAAAATACGGAGGCTGGAGATTGAGGGTGATTTCGAGATGTGGATCAGAAATTGGCTAGCTGAAAGAAGACAGAGGGTGGTGGTTGATGGGAAATGTTCAGAATGGAGTTCAGTTACAAGTGGCGTACCACAAGGATCTGTCCTGGGGCTGTTGCTGTTTGTCATTTTTATAAATGACCTAGAGGAGGGCGCAGAAGGGTGGGTGAGTAAATTTGCAGACGACACTAAAGTCGGTGGTATTGTCGACAGTGCGGAAGGATGTTGCAGGTTACAGAGGGACATAGATAAGCTGCAGTGCTGGGCTGAGAGGTGGCAAATGGAGTTTAATGTAGAGAAGTGTGAGGTGATTCACTTTGGAAGGAATAACAGGAATGCGGAATATTTGGCTAATGGTAACATTCTTGGAAGTGTGGATGAGCAGAGGGATCTCGGTGTCCATGTACATAGATCCCTGAAAGTTGCCACCCAGGTTGATAGGGTTGTGAAGAAGGCCTATGGAGTGTTGGCCTTTATTGGTAGAGGGATTGAGTTCCGGAGTCATGAGGTCATGTTGCAGCTGTACAAAACTCTGGTACGGCCGCATTTGGAGTATTGCGTACAGTTCTGGTCACCTCATTATAGGAAGGACGTGGAGGCTTTGGAACGGGTGCAGAGGAGATTTACCAGGATGTTGCCTGGTATGGAGGGAAAATCTTATGAAGAAAGGCTGATGGACTTGAGGTTGTTTTCGTTAGAGAGAAGAAGGTTAAGAGGAGACTTAATAGAGGCATACAAAATGATCAGGTGGTTAGATAGGGTGGACAGTGAGAGCCTTCTCCCGTGGATGGAAATGGCTAGCACGAGGGGACATAGCCTTAAACTGAGGTGTAATAGATATAGGACAGAGGTCAGAGGTAGGTTCTTTACGCAAAGAGTGGTGAGGCCGTGGAATGCCCTACCTGCAACAGTAGTGAACTTGCCAACATTGAGGGCATTTAAAAGTTTATTGGATCAGCATATGGATGATAATGGCATAATGTAGGTTAGGTGGCTTTTGTTTTTTGACTTCCCATGTCGGTGCAACATCGTGGGCCGAAGGGCCTGTACTTCGCTGTATCGTTCTATGTTCTATGTTCTATGTAATGTGCAGACTCCTCACAGACAGTCACCCAGCGGGGAATTGAACCTGGACCCAGGCGCTGTGAAGCAACAGTGCTAGCCACTTGTGCTACTGTGTTGCCCCTATTTCTCCTCTTATGTCTCACAGAAGTGTAGAACGCCTTGGGGTTTTCCCTAATCCTTCCAAGCCAGGGCTTTTTCATGCCCCCTTCTAGCTCTCCTCAACCCATATTTGAGTTCCTTCCTGGCTACCTTGTAACGCTCTAGAGCCGTGCCAGATCCTTGCTTCCTCAACCTTACGTCAGCTTCCTTCTTCCTCTTGGCGAGAAGCTCCACTTCTCTTGTCATCCATAAGAACATAAGAGCTAGGAGCAGGAGTAGGCCATCTGGCCCCTCGAGCCTGCTCCACCATTCAATGAGATCATGGCTGATCTTTTGTGGACTCAGCTCCACTTTCTGGCCTGAACACCCTAACCCTTAATCCCTTTATTCTTCAAAAAACTATCTATCTTTATCTTAAAAACATTTAATGAAGGAGCCTCAACTGCTTCACTGGGCAAGGAATTCCATAGATTCACAACTCTTTGGGTGAATAGTTTCCTCCTGTAGCCATCTGGGATGGCCACATCCCGATTACAAAATGGACACTTGCAAAGACTGCAGGGAAAATTGGACAATGCTGAGAATCAAGCAGGTGCAAGCTCTGTCTGTTGATTCGAACCTTTGATGCTCAGACAGGACAGAAACTACCAAACGATTTACATACTAATGAGCCATCTCCGGGGACAAAAGGGAAACATTTAGATACACAATGTTCGGACAGACTCCCCAGCGCCAGAAGAAGCTAAGACAAAGCAGACTGACAGTCACCAGGACACGCCCAGCGATCAGGGAACCTCCCCTCTATTAGAGGAAAATCGATACCGATGATTGGGAAAGACCCAATTAGTTGAGGCCAAGTTCAAAGCCCGCCCAAAAGAGCGCGAAGCCCTTTGCAGTATAAAAGGTATCACCCAAGCGAGAATCTTCCTCCTTTGGCTTTGGCTCTCAGCGGAGAGCGAGACCAGCCTAGCAGCTACAGCAGAGGCAAGTAAGTTCCAAGTCAACGCACGCTACGAGATAGACGCTCCTCGTTGCTACCCTGTAAACAGCTCAACCCAGCAGCCTCAGAACCGAGCAACGGCCATTGTTCCTCTGACTGTGGGTGATGTCCCGGAGGGCTGGAGAATAGCCCAATGTTGTTCCTTTGTTTAATCTAGGGAACTACAGGCCGATGAGCCTTACGTCAGTGGTAGGGAAATTACTGGAGAGAATCCTTCGAGACAGGATCACTTGGAAGCAAGTGGTCATAATAGCGAGAGGCAGCACGGTTTTGTGAAGGGGAGGTCGTATCTCACGAACTTGATCCAGTTTTTCGAGGTGGTCACAAAGATGATAGATGCACATAAGGCAGTGGATGTTGTCTATATGGACTTCAGTAAGGCCTTTGACAAGGTCCCTCATGGCAGACTGGTACAAAAGGTGAAGACACATGGGATCAGAGGTGAGCTGGGAACATGGATACAGAACTGGCTAGGTCATAGAAGGCAGAGAGTAGCAATTGAAGGGTGCTTTTCTGATTGGAGGGCTGTGACTAGTGGTGTTCTGCAGGGATTAGTGCTGGGACCTTGGCTGTTCATAGTATATATAAATGATTTGGAGGAAAATGTAACTGGTCTGATTAACATAGAATTTACAGTGCAGAAGGAGGCCATTTGGCCCATCGAGTCTGCACCGACTCTTGGAAAGAGCACCCTACCCAAGGTCAACACCTCCACCCTAACCCCATAACCCAGTAACCCCACCAAACACTAAGGGTAATTTTGGACACTAAGGGCAATTAATCATGGCCAATCCACCTAACCTGCACATCTTTGGACTGTGTGAGGAAACCGGAGCACCCGGAGGAAACCCACGCACACACAGGGAGGATGTGCAGAGTCCGCATAGACAGTGACCCAAGACGGAATCGAACCTGGGACCCTGGAACTGTGAAGCATTTGTGCTATCCACCATGCTAACGTGCTGCCCTTAGTAAGTTTACGGATGACACAAAGGTTGGTGGAATTGCGGATAGCGATGACGACTGTCAGAGGATACAGCAGGATTTAGATCGTTTGGAGACTTGGGCGGAGAGATGGCAGATGGAGTTTAATCCGGGCAAATGTGAGGTAATGCACTTTGGAAGGTCTAATGCAGGTAGGGAATATACAGTGAATGGTAGAACCCTCAAGAGCATTCACAGTCAGAGATATTGGTGTACAGGTCCACGGGTCCCTGAAAGGGGCAACACAGGTGGAGAAGGTAGCCAAGAAGGCATACGGCATGCTTGCCTTCATTGGCCAGTGCATTGAGAATAAAAATTGGCAAATCATGTTGCAGCTGTATAGAATCTTAGTTAGGCCACACTCTGAGTATAGTGTTCAATTCTGTCGCCACACTACCAGAAGGATGTGGAGGCTTTAGAGAGGGTGCAGAAGTGATTTACCAGGATGTTACCTAGTATGGAGGGCATTAGCTATGAGGAGAGGCTGAATAAACTCGGTTTGTTCTAACTGGAACGAAGGAGGTTGAGGGGCGACTGATAGAGGTCTACAAAATTATGAGGGGCATAGACAGAGTGGATAGACAGAGGCTTTTCCATAGGGTTGAGGAGTCAATTACTAGGAGCAATACGTTAAAGGTGCGAGGGATAAGGTTTAGAGGAGATGTACGAGGTAAGTTTTTTACACAGAGGGTAGTGAGTGCCTGGAACTCGCTACCGGAGGAGGTGGTGGAAGCAGGGACGATAGTGACGTTTAAGGGGCATCTTGACAAATACAGGAATAGGATGGGAAGAGAGGAATACGGACCCCGGAAGTGTAGAAGATTTTAGTTTTGACGGGCAGCATGGATGGCACAGGCTTGGAGGGCAGAACGGCCTGCTCCTGTGCTGTACCTTTCTTTGTTCTTCCTCTTTAGATGCAAGGAGAGAGGTACAGAGAGATAAACAGAGAAAGATAGAGAGAGAGAGGGGGGGATACAGCGAGAAAAAAATACAGAGAGATATATAGAGATACAGAGAGAGGGAGATACCTAGAGAGAGAGAGAAAGAGAGAGAGAGAGAGAGATAGAGAGAGATAGGAGAGAGAAAGAGACAGAGATACACAAAGCGAGATACATAGAGAGAGATGTAGAGATAGAGATACATTCAGATAGAGAGATACAGAGAGAGAGATAAGACCAAGAACGAATAACAATACAGCACAGGAACAGGCCCTTTAGCCCTTCAAGCGTGCACCAATCGGGCGTCTGTTCATGTGCCTGTCCAGATAAGTCTTAAAGGTCGCTATCGTATCTGCCTGAACTACCTCACTTGGCCGTGCAGTCGAGGCCATTGCCAGCCTCTGTGTAAAAACCTTTCCCCGCAATCTCCACTGAACCTGTCACCCTCACCTTGAACTTGTGCCCCCTTGTAATTTTAATTTCACCCTATCTATACCCCTAATAGTTTTATAAACTTTCATCAGGTCGCCCCTCAGCCTCAGTCTCTCTAGGGAGAACAATCCCAGTTTATTCAATCTCTCCTTATAGCTAATACCAGGCAACATCCTGGTGAACCTTTTCTGTACTTGCTCCAAAGCCTCCACGTCCTTCTGGGTAGTGCGGTGACCAGAATTGGACACAGTATTTCAAATGTGGCCGAACCAATGTTCTATATAACTGTAACATAATAGCGAGCATTTATACTCGATACCTCATCCTATGAAGGCAAGCATGCCGTATGGTTCCTTTACCACCATTTCGACCTGTGCTGCCACTTTTAAGGATCTCTGGAGCTGCACGCCCAGATCTCTTTGTGTCTGTATGCTCTTGATGGTTCTACCATTTATTTTATACCTCCCACCTGAATTGGATCTACCAAAATGCATCACCTCGCATTCGTCCGGGTTAAATTCCATCTGCCATTTTTCTGCCCAATTTTGCAGCCTATCTGTATCCTGTTGTACTCTCTGACAATCTTCATCGCTATCCGCAACTCGTGCAATTTTAGTATCATTCGGAAACTTCCTAAGCAGACCCACAATCTTTTCTTCTAAGTCATTTATTAATATTACACAGAGCTGAGGTACCAGTGCCTGATCCCTGAGGTTTATAAGATGATCAGGGGAATAGCTAGAGTAGACAGTCAGAGACTTTTTCCCCGGGTGGAACAAACCATTACAAGGGGACATAAATTTAAGGTGAAAGGTGGAAGATATAGGAGGGATATCAGAGGTAGGTTCTTTACCCAGAGAGTAGTGGGGGCATGGAATGCACTGCCTGTGGAAATAGTTGAGTCGGAAACATTAGGGACCTTCAAGCAGCTATTGGATAGGTACATGGATTACGGGAAAATGATATAGTGTAGATTTATTTGTTCTTAAGGGCAGCACGGTAGCATTGTGGATAGCACAATTGCTTCACAGCTCCATGGTCCCAGGTTCGATTCCGGCTTGGGTCATTGTCTGTGCGGAGTCTGCACGTCCTCCCCGTGTCTGCGTGGGTTTCCTCCGGGTGCTCCGGTTTCGTCCCACAGTCCAAAGATGTGCGGGTTAGGTGAATTGGCCAATGATAAATTGCCTTTAATGTCCAAATTGCACTTGGTGTTGGGTGGAGGTGTTGAGTTTGGGTAGGGTGCTCTTTCCAAGAGCTGGTGCAGACTCAAAGGGCCGAATGGCCTCCTTCTGCACTGTAAATTCAATGATAATCTATGATTAATCTAGGACAAAGGTTCGGCACAACATCGTGGGCCGAAGGGCCTGTTCTGTGCTGTATTTTCGATGTTCTATGTTCTATGAACACCAGTAGTTACAGACCTTCATTCAGAAAAACACCCTTGTACTGCTACCCTCTGCCTTCTGTAGCCAAGCCAGTTCTGGATCCATCCAGCTGGTTCACCCATTACCCCATGTGATCTATTCTTTTGCACCAGCTAGCCATAAAGGGACTGATCAAATGCTTTGCTAAAGTTCATCATTGTGCAGCAGGGTAGCACAAGTGGCTAGCAATGTGGCTTCACAGCGCCAGCGTCCCAGGTTCGATTCCCCGCTGGGTCACTGTCTGTGCGGAGTCTACACATTCTCCCTGTGTTTGCGTGGGTTTCCTCCGGGTGCTCCGTTTTCCTCCCACAATCTAAAGACGTGCTGGTTAGGTGGATTGGCCATGCTAAATTGCCCTTAATATTTAAAAATGTTAGAAGGGTTTTTTGGTTTACAGGGGTAGGGTGGAAGTGAAGGTTTAAGTGTGTCAGTGCACACTCGATGGGCCGAATGGTCTCATTCTGCACTGTATGTTCTATGTTCATGTAGACAACATCCACAGTCCTTCCCTCGTGAATGATTTTTGTCTCCTCCTCAATTAATTCATATATGTTAGTGAGACATGACCTCCCTCGTACAAAACCATGCTGTCTGTAGCTAATAAGACCATTCACTTCCAAATGCGCATAGATCCTATCTCTGAGAATCTTTACCAACAATTTCACTATCACTGACGTCAAGCTCACTGGCCTATAATTGCCTGGATTATCCTTGCAACCCTTCTTAAATAATGGTATAACATTGGCTATCCTCCAACCCTTTGGGATCTCATCTGTGGCCAATGAGGACACAAAGATTTCTGTGAGAGGCCCAGCGATTGCATGACTTGTCTCCCTCAGAAATCTGGGATAGATGCCATCTGGCCCTGGGGACTTGTCTACCTTAATGCGTTTTCACACACCTTACACTTCCTCCCTCGTAATAACACATGCCTCTGAGACACCACCAATCAACGTATCCCACTACTTTGTGGCTACCGGTGCAAAATACTCATTAAATGAAATGAAAATCGCTTATTGTCACAAGTAGGCTTCAAATTAAGTTACTGTGAAACACCCCTAGTCGCCACATTCTGGCGCCTGTTCGGGGAGGCTGGTACGGGAATTGAACTGTGCTGCTGGCCTGCCTTGGTCTGCTTCAAAAGCCAGCGATTTAGCCCTGTGCTAAACCAGCCCCAGGACCTACTTCCTCTGGTTCTAGACATAATTTGCCTCCTTTGTCCTTGAGTGAATGTTCCTAATATACGTATAAAATGCCTTGGGATTCTCCTGCATCCTGTCTGCCAATTATATTTTGTGATTTATTTTTGCCTTCCTCACTCCCTGCTTGAGCTCTTTTCTGCATTCCTTGAATTCCTCAAGTACTTTATCTGTTTTTAGTTGCCCCTACCTCACATATGCATCTTTTTCCTTTTTGACAAGATGCTCAGTGTCCTTGGTCATCCATGGTTCCCGAATCCTGCCTTTCCTTTTTTCCAGCACATGCCTGTCCTGCCATCCCATCACCTGCTCCTTAAAAGAGACCTATATACCAAATGTGGATTTACCCTCAAACAGCCCATCCCAAACAGCAGCCTCCAACTCCTGCCTCATCGGGTTGCAGTCAGCTTTCCCACAATTTCGCACCTGAACCCCAGGACAACACTCTTCCTTTTCCAAGAGTATCCAAAACTTTACGGAATTGGGGTCACTGTTCGCCATATGTTCTTCCACTGCAACATTGATGACCTGGCTGGGCCCGTTCCTTAGTACTAGGTCCAGTGTAGCCCCTCTCTAGTCGGACTATCCACACGTTGCTCCAAAATAACTTCTTGGACACACTTGTCAAATTCCTCACCATCCAAATCCCTCGCCCCAAGGTATTTCCAGTCAATATGAGGAAAATTAATGTCTCCCATTACAACAAGCCTATTATTTCTACATCTGTCCAGAATCTACTTACATATCTGCTCTTCAACTTCCCGTGGGCTATTGGGAGGCGTAACATCACAGTGACTGCCTGTTTCTGAGCTCTACCCACAGTGCTGCGTTATTTGATTCTTCCATGATGTTCTCCCTCTGTACAGTTGTAATGTGTTTTCTAACCTGGATTGCAACTCCCCCACCTCGCCTAAAACACCGATATCCTGAAATACTTAGCTGCTGGTCATCTCCCTTTTTGAACAGCGAGGAAGTTACAAAGAGAGAGATACAGAGAGAGAGATACAGGGCGAGATACTGTCAGGTGGGTGTACCTGTAAGAAATGGGTGTTTATCAAATAGCTGCAGTGATGTCAGTGCGTGGGTGGAGCGGGACTGTCTGTCTGGCTTTTACTTTCGTTTTGTGCTGGCAGCTGCAGTGTGTTTAGTTTCGTTTTCAGAATTGGCGAGTTGCATTCAAACAGGAAGCTGTATAATCGCTCCCCAATCTAAAGACTGTCTCCAAATCACTTGATGATTTCAAAGTAAAACCTGTTTCTGAAGAGAATTTCAACCTGTTCTCTTTATTTAAAAAGGGTTTAACTTATGGATGCTGTTTGGGAAGTTATTCAGGAATATCTATAGAGTACTGTATCTTTTGGGGGGTGGTCAGGGTTGGTCGTTGATGAACTGCTTACAGTGAGTTTATAAAATGTTAACTGGATTCATAGAATAAACATTGATTTTGTTTAAAAATACTTTTAGTTCTCTGCTGTATCATATCTGTAAAGTGGATGCGTGTGGTCCGCATAACCATAATCTATTAAAAGTTGTGGGTCAGGTGAATTCCATGATATACTTTGGGGTTCTCTAAACCCTGGCCCATAACAATAGATAGAGAGATACAGGGATAGACATACATGGAGAGAGTAAGACAAATAGGTGGATACAGAGAAAGAGAGATGCAAAGCGAGAAGTTCCTTCTATCACCTTTGCAGAACCCATTTCCCCATTATTCCTCCAAATCCCCATCTATTTTGAAGTTGGCTATTGTCCTTCCGCAGTTCACCCTGTTTACCCCTTCCTATTCACCAAATCTATTCCCTGCAACCCCTCCCCTGTGACAAATAGGCACTAACCTACCCATTCCTTTCTTCCCAACAACCTCCCATTCATTTACCCATTCCCTACTCCCCCTCTTCCATTATTTGTATCCATTCCCTCCCCAAACTTTTCGTCCCTTGACCCAAACCATCTTCCCTTCCTTTCTGTAATCCTCCCCTCTGCCATTCCTTTCCTCCTTTACTACTCATTAATTACCGTAGTCATCCATCTCCTCCCTTCCATCTCTTTGTGTCCCCCTTCTCTATTCCTCCCCCGATTCCTTGACCGATTCTCTTCATTCATTTCCACAATCTGGCATCCTTTGCCATTCCACTTCCCTCTTTTGCCCTCCCTGTTACAGCTTCCCAATCATTACCCTTTGTGCTCCTGCCCTATTCGCCATCATTCCTTTATTCCTTGATATACCAGCTGGCCCATTTCATTTCTACAATCATCCTCTGCATTCATTACCTCCTCTTCCTCTCTCGCATTCACCATCGCCCATTGATTTCCCTTATTACACATGCCCTCTTCCTCAAAATCCCTCTGAATAATTTTCACATCGTACTTCTCATTAACACTCCTAGATTGGTTCCCTCCATTAACAAGTGCATTTCATTTCCTCGGTATCTCTCTCCATTCCATCGCCTCTTTCTGCTCCCGAAAGATTATACCCATTCCGCTGTTCCATTTGCCCCGACCAATTTCATTGTCAACTTGCATTTTGACATTGTCCCTCTCTCATCCCCCCACTCCTGATGCCTTTTCCATTTTTTTATTGCATTCCCACTCCCACATTCCATCTTCGGCAACATTTTCCTCCAATGCCCTTTCACATTCCGCCTCCGCCATTTCTGTCCTCCATTCAGGGTGGGAGATATAGGAGGGATGTCCGAGGTAGGTTCTTTACTCAGAGAGTGGTTAGGGTGTGGAATGGACTGCCTGCTGTGATAGTGGAGTCGGACACTTTAGGAACTTTCAAGTGGTTATTGGATCGGCACATGGAGCACACCAGAATGACAGGGAGTGGGATAGCGTGATCTTGGTTTCGGACAATGCTCCGCACAATATCGAGGGCCGAAGGGCCTGTTCTGTGCTGTACTGCTCTATGTTCTGTGTTCTATTCCCCGATCCATTCCACTCCCTCATTGCTTTCCACCACTTCCTCTCCAACATTGCCATCCCTAATTCATGTCATCCAATCATCTCATCCAATTTTCCCCCCCATTCCGTTTCTCTCTTCCGCTTCCTCATTCCACCACCCCATTACTTTCTTGCATTGCCGCTCCTCTATTAACTGCTGCGTATTAGCCCCCGCTCCCATTGTCAAGTGGCAGATGGAAGCAATATGCACACAGTGGTGTACAGGTCCAGGAAAGGGAGCTGTCAGCGCAGTCCACGTGATATGTGTGGAGTGGGGAGCTACGTGCGCAGAGCGCAAATCATATGGAAAGTGCATGTGGATAGGTTGGTAAATTTATGTCAGTGACACAATCAGTAATTCTTAGTTTGTTGGTAATTTGGAGTTCAGAAACTGGAAATTATTAATTTATTTGGACCAAATAACTTGCACAGAGGGCACTGCAATGGGCCTGATGTATTCTCGCCCAGTAACAGATACGAAAAATCATATTGCAGCTCACTTCCTAAACAGTACATCATATACAATCTGCGAATGAACCAATTTGCATGTTTAATTAGGCTATAATGTCGTTATTTTTGCTGCTGGGCATTATAGTGGATAAAATAGGATACTCATTAGAGTGAAGCAGATAACAGAAGCACAATTTGATAAGCTTGCTTTGGGATAATAAAGAATTAAGAATTCAGAGAAAACTGAGAAGTAATTTTTAGTTTTTAGATAAAGAAGTCCAAGAAAATCATATTGTATGGAGAACAGTGGCAGGAATAGCCAATCTGTTATCATAGATCATAGAATTTACAGTGCAGAAGGAGGCCATTTGGCCCATCGAGTCTGCACTGGCTCTTGGAAAGAGCACCCTACCCAAGGTCAACACCTCCACCCTATCCCCATAACCCAGTAACCCCACCCAACACTGAGGGCAATTTTGGACACTAAGGGCAATTTATCATGGCCAATCCACCTAACCTGCACATCTTTGGACTGTGGGAGGAAACCGGAGTACCCGGAGGAAACCCACGCACACACGGGGAGGATGTACAGACTCCGCACAGACAGTGATCCAAGCCGGAATCGAACCTGGGACCCTGGAGCTGTGAAGTAATTGTGCTATCCACAATGCTACCATGCTGCCCCGGTTTAACTCAGAAAATTCTGGGATCTTCAGCTATTTGATGCTTGCAACATGATTTTCGTTTGCTAAACTTTTCTAAGGCGAAAACACATATAAAGAATATTACTCAAAGAGTGCCCTGCTGAATGAGCAAAAACGTCATGAATGGGGGCACGTACGTTTACAATATACTAATGGCCACTAATGAAATAATGGTTAAGTAAGCTACAGTAATAAATTAATACACACCAAAACAGTTGGCAAATTTGAGATTTCTGCAGACTCGAGGGTAAACTATCCAATCAACGAGTAAAGCACAAGGCAACATCCAAGACGGGTATAATAACAAGAATCCTGTGATCCTCAATACACAAACAAAATAACAGGAGAGAAACTGCAATCGACACAAAGCAGCAGCAATAAGATGTGAACATGACAGAGGGCACCAATCACCTGTACAATCCGTAAGGACGGTTTGTGAGTTACCAACATGGTGCATCACAATAAACTTAAAATTGTTTACACTAAATGCCTCGTACGGGAGTGGGCATTGACAAGTTAACACGGAAGGACATACCTAGTGCTCAGAATATAATTTCACTGATAAACGTAAAATTTGGATTGCAAAGCATTTTATTCCATTCTGTCAATAAGTGTGGGTGTTACCGGCTAGGCAAACGTTTATTGTCCATCTCCCCTTGGTCTTGAAGAACGTTTAATGATATGCCTCCTTGAACCTCTGCAGTCCCTGCGGTGTAGGTATAGTGCTGGTAGTGAGGAATATCCCAATATAGTGGATATTGGGCTGGAAACAGTGAGGACATGGGGAAATATTTCCGAGTTATGATTTTTTAATGGCACATTTAGCTGTTGGTTTTCCCATGTGTCCCCTGCCATTATCCATCTCGATGGCAGTTTTGTTTGGCTTGTATATTGCTGCCGAAGGAAGCTTGGTGAAATGTCTTGCCCTTAGCTGGAAGATGGTGCACCCCGGCAGCCAATGTACATCGGTGGTGACTTGTGCCAATATTTTTGGATGAGGTGTCAATAAAACATTCTGTTTGTTTCCGTTCTAGATGGCGTCGAGCTTCTATCGATCGTTGGAGCTGACCGAATCGAAAGAAGTGGAGAGTATTCCATCATACTCCTGACTTGTGTTCCCTCTCTTGTCTGACTTTCCAGCGGTTGGCTCAAAATGCTCTCTTGAACAAAATTATGTACTCCACTCCGTGTGCGTCTTTCACACTTTGCCGATCCCAATTAATATTTAAAGGGTGGAAAAAACACACTATTATTACACTGTTGATTTTACACTTCCCTGTGATTCGCCCACATATCTTGTCTTCTGTCGTTCCTTGGCTGTCTGTTTGCCGATAGTAAACTCCCAGCAAAGAGACAGCCCCATTTTTGTTTTTACGTTCTAACCATATGACTTCAATCGATGATCTTGCTAAGATATCCCCCTTTCTCAGTACCGTAATTTACTCCTTGATATTGCGACACCAGCTCTATTGTAAACTCCCCCTTCTCGCCTGAACACTGTATTCCCCGGAATATTGAGCTGCAAGTGCTGCTCCTCCCTTAGCCATATCTCTGCGATAGCAATAGCATCATGCTCGCACCTGTTAAGCAACGATTTCGCTTCACCTGCCGTAACGTAAGGCTTCTTGCATTCAATATACATCATCCAGTGTCGCCCGATTTAGCTGTGCATTAACAGGGCAGCATGGTAGTAGAGTGGTTGGCACAGTTGCTTCACAGCTGCAGGTTCGATTCCCTGCTTGGGTCATTGTCTGTGTTCTCCCCCGTGTGTGCGTGGGTTTCCTCCGGGTGCTCCGGTTTCCTCCCACAGTCCAAAGATGTGCAGGTTAGGTGGATTGGCCATGCTAAATTGCCCTCAGGCAAAAGGTTAGGTGGGGTTACGGGGATAAAGGGGGATTGTGTGGAGGCGTGGGGCTCAAGTAGCATCCTCTTTCCAAGGGCCGTTGTCGTCTCAATGGGCTGAATGGCCGCCTTCTGGTAATTCTATGGTAACATGTCTATTTTTCAGACTGACTTGGTTTTTTTCCATATTTGGCTGTGCATGGTCACTGATTGTACCTCCATTCCTATCACATCCACCTACAAAATTAGTTGAACCACCCACCCCTTCAACAGCACAACCAAAGAACCTCGCGAATATTTTAGACCTGTTCCTGTTCAAGTGGGATTGGTCCGAATTTTACACATTAGAGCTTCGCCAGAAATGGAACCTGTGATTAAAGAATCTAAAGTACTGCCTCTTGCACTTTCCGCCATGCATTTATCTGCTCTCGTCTCCAATTCTGCTACTCACTAACATGATGTAGTCCATATAATGCAACCATTGACTTCCTGCTTTTCAATCTGTTGTCTACCTCCCTGAATTCTTGTTCCCGTACCTTATCCGTCTTTCTACCCATGCTGTTGGTACCAATGTGAACCACGACTTCTGACCGATCACCTCACCCTCAATCTTCTGAATGCCCTGTTCACTCAGTGTTGGGGAACTGGCTGACGAAAGGTTCTACTGAAGTATCACAGATGAGTGCAGTGTGAAGTTGGCTGTTTCTGTGTAGTAAATGTCAGGAATCTAGATGATAAACAGACACACTGAGCAACTGCAGTGAATTACTCTGTGAGTTTGGTGTTTCTGTCTGCGCAGTGTTGAGTATCTTCATGCGAAACACACACAATGAACAATGGCATTTGTTGAGTTGTGAGCAGTTGGGTGTTAATGTTAACTCCGTGAGAAGGATCTAGTTCCTGTACAGATACACTGCACAATGAGAATTGAGTGGGGCTGGTGTTACCATCCATCCAATATGTGATAAAGGGATGCTTCTCAGATAGACTGGACCATAACGGTCATGTGCTGGAAGAAGGTATGTGTTCTCTACACTCAGTGAGAAGATCAAGTTGCGACTGAGACACTAATCAATGGCAATGGATTACTCCCAGGTTTTGGGGTATTTCTGTACTGACAGTGTGATCGATTTGCATGATAAGCAGACACACTGAACAAGGGCAATGGAACGTTGTGTTGTGAGGAGTTCTGCGTTTCTGTACAATTAGCGAGAGGGATCTTATCATGGAAAGAACAAAGAACAAAGAAAAGTACACCACAGGAACAGCCTTCCAAGCCTGTGCCGACCACTCTACCTTGGGAAAAAGCATCTGACTATCCACTCTCTCAATGCCCCTCATAATTTTGTAGACCTTTATCAGGTTGCCCTAAACCTCCGTCGCTCCAGTGAGAACAAACCGAGTTTATTCAACCGCTTCTCATAGCTAATGCCCTCCATACCAGGCAACATCCTGGTAAATCTCTTCTGCACCCTCTCTAAAGCCTCCACATCCTTCTGGTAGTGTGGCGACCAGAATTGAACACTGAACTCCAAGTGTGGCCTAACTCAGGTTCTATACAGCTGCAACATGCTGGACAGGTTTTATACTCAATGCGCCGGACAATGAAGGCAAGCATGCCGTATGCCTTCTTGACTACCTTCTCCACCTGTGTTGCCCCTTTCAGTGACCTGTGGACCTGTAATCCAAGATCTCTCTGACTGTCAATACTCTTGAGGGTTCTACCATTCAATGTATATTCCCTACCTGCATTAGACCTCCAAAATGCATTACCTCACATTTCATAGATTATCATAGAATTTACAGTGCAGAAGGAGGCCATTCGGTCCATCGAGTCTGCAACGGCTCTTGGAAAGAGCACCCTACCCAAGGTCAACACCTCCATTCTATCCCCATAACCCAGTAACCTCACCCAATACTAAGGGCAATTTTGGACACTAAGGGCAATTTATCATGGCCAATCCACCTAACCTGCACATCTTTGGACTGTGGGAGGAAACTGGAGCACCCAGAGGAAACCCACGCACACACGGGGAGGATGTGCAGACTCCACACAGACAGTGACACAAGCCGAAATCGAACCTGGGACCCTGGAGCTGTGAAGCAAGTATGCTATCCACAATGCTACCGTGCTGCCCTATTTGTCTGGATTAGACTCCAGCTGCAATCTCTCCGCCCAAGTCTCCAAACAATCAAAATCCTGCTGTATCCTCTGACAGTCCTCATCGCTATCCGCAATTCCACTAACCATTGTGTCGTCTGCAAACTTACTCATCAGACCAGTTACATTTTCCTCCAAATCAAGACAAATTGAACAATGGCAGTGGAGTGTTTTATCGAGATGGCTGTGTCAGTAAAGTCAGTGTGAGGGATCGGATTATGGAAATACACAATAAATAATGGAAATGGAGTGTTGTGAGGAGTTGGGTGTTTCTGACGATCGTTGGTGACAGATATGGATGCTGAACAGACATACTAACAATGCCTGTGGAATTATGTGAAGCTCTGGATGCTTCTACACTCGCAATGTGAGGGATCTGTATGCTGAATAGATGAGCGTAACAATGACAGTGGGACACTGTGATGAGTTAGGTGGGTGGATTGGCCATGATAAATTGCCCTTAGTATCCAAAATTGCCCTTAGTGTTGGGTGGGGTTACTGGGTTAAGGGGTTATGGGGATAGGGTGGCGGTGTTGACCTTGGGTAGGGTGCTCGTTCCAAGAGCCGGTGCAGACTCGATGGGCCGAATGGCCTCCTTCTGCACTGTAAGTTCTATGATAAATTGTGCGAGTTGTGAATTTAGTGGGGCTTTGAATGACGAAAAGCTGGGAAAGAGATATCTTTGATGGTGGGTTTACGTTTCCATTGAGTCTGTGGAAATACCTTGATGGGAGGACGTGACATGTGCAGTGTTATGATGTCGTACAATCACCTGATACAGGCCTGCCAATGGCAGGAAAGATATGCCCGGAGGTGTCACATTTTTCCAAGCATTGTGGGGTCATTGCAGCTGCCAATGGGATGAGAGAGGTTTTTCTAGCTGGAAATAGGAAATAAATAGATAACTTATTTATACTCTCAGTGATTGAGTTCTTCTTATGGATGATTGGATAAAGTTATAATTTAGTACATTCTTCAACTGCTCTCTGAAATGTGAAATAAGAAAGGAAAATCTCAGTAAATATGTTATTCTCATTATTTAATGAATTGAATAAATTGAGTAAAGGGATACTTAAGCACATTTTTCAAATGCTCTCTGAACAGGGTCTGTGTCATGGCGTAAATTGCAGTGTTTGTGCAGCAACTCAGTAGCTGTAGCATAAAGCCCAATTCCAGAACAAACCAATCTAAATTAATCAACTCAAACCCAAAATAATCCATCCGAACCCATATAGAATAAACCATTAACGTTGACCATAACAGGACAAAATTAGCTGAGATAACAAAGAGTAGGATGATCGATTTCCTTCGACTCTCCATTTCTGGATCGTTGAGACTCTCCCCGCTACTGTGATCCAGAAGTCGCTTGCGGGCTCTGCTAGACACTAAAATGTGTCGGATGGTGAAAACATTGAGCAGCAGAATCAGCAAAAATGGAACACACGGAGTTAGGATGTTGTGTAGAAACTCAATTGTCACCCAGAACGGAGATAACACAGCATCAACTGTGTATCCACAAAACCAGGGGAAGTTCTCGAGCCAATACCATCCTGTTAACATAAAATACCAGAACAAGTTCTTTAAACTGCCGAGCACAGTCACTGTTCCCAAAACAACAGCTGCCGTTTTCTCAGTACAATATTTACTTTTCAGCTTTGGACAACAGATTGCGACAAAACGATCAAAGGTGAAAGTGACGGTGAACCAAACAGAACAGTCAGTGGCTGCATAAAGCAGGACGGCGTGGATATTACACACGCGAACAGAATATAGGAAACGGAAGTATTCCCGATAAACAATCGGAATGTGTCTCATAACTAAGTCGAGAATAACAACCAGTAGATCCGCTATTGCCATGGCCACCAGGTAAAAAATGACACATTTTGAGAGACCACAGTTTTTTCTGCTCAGTATCGCAATCGTGATTAGGTTCACTGAAAGGAAGAAAGAAAAAAAGCAGAATTAAATAATGCAACCTTCTGTGGTAGAACATAGAACATAGAAAATAGAACATTACAAACCCTTCGGCCCTTGATGTTGCGCCGACCTGTGAAACCACTCTGAAGCCCATCTACACTATTCCCTTATCATCCATATGTCTATCTAAATGACCATTTGAATGCCCTTAGTGTTGGCGAGTCCACTACTGCTGCAAGCAGGGCATTCCAAGCCCTTACTACTCTCTGAGTAAAGAAGCTACCTCTGACATCTGTCTTATATCTATCTCCCCTCAATTTAAAGCTATGTCCCCTCGTGCTAGACATCACCACCCGAGGAAAAAGGCTCTCACTGTCCACCCTATCTAATCCTCTGATCATCTTATATGCCTCAATTAAGTCACCTCTTAACCTTCTTCTCTCTAACGAAAACAGCCTCAAGTCCCTCAGCCTTCCCTCATAAGATCTTCCCTCCATACCAGGCAACATTCTGGTAAATCTCCTCTGCACCCTTTCCAATGCTTCCACATCCATCCCATAATGCGGCAACCAGAATTGCATGCAATACTCCAAATGCGGCCGCACCAGAGATTTGTACAGCTGCAACATGACCTCATGGCTCTGAAACTCAATCCCTCTACCAATAAAAGCTAACACACCGTACGCCTTCTTAACAACGGGCAGCACGGTAGCCTTGTGGATAGCACAATTGCTTCACAGCTCCAGGGTCCCAGGTTTGATTCCAGCTTGGGTCACTGTCTGGGCGGAGTCTGCACATCCTCCCCGTGTCTGCGTGGGTTTCCTCCGGGTGCTCCGGTTTCCTCCCACAGTCCAAAGATGTGCAGGTTAGGTGGATTGGCCATGATAAATTGCCCTTAGTGTCCAAAATAGCCCTTAGTGTTGGGTGGGGTTACTGGGTTATGGGGATAGGGTGGCGGCGTTGACCTTGTGTAGGGTGCTCTTTCCAAGAGCCGGTGCAGACTCGATGGGCCGAATGGCCTCCTTCTGCATTGTAAATTCTATGATAATCTATAATCTATGAAACCCTCTCAACCTGAGTGGCAACTTTCTGGGATCTATGGACATGGACACCGAGATCTCCCTGCTCATCCACACTACCAAGAATCTTACCATTAGCCCAGTACTCTGTCTTCCTGTTATTCCTTCCAAAAGGAATCACCTCACACTTTTCTGCATTAAACTCCATTTGCCACCTCTCAGTGCAGCGCTGCAGCTTATCTATGTCCCTCTGTAACTTGTAACATCCTTCCGCACTGTCCGCAACTCCACCGACTTTAGTATCATCTGCAAATATGCTCACCCATCCTTCAACACCCTCGTCCAGGTCATTTTTAACAGATCCTTGTGGTACACCACTATTAACTGGACTCCAGTATGAACATTTCCCATCAACCACCACCCTTTGTCTTCTTCCAGCGAGTCAATTTCTGATCCAAACTGCTAAATCACTCTGAATCCCATGCCTCCGTATTTTCTGCAATAGCCTACCGTGGGGAACCTTATCAAATGCTTTACTGAAATTCATATACACCACATCAACTGCTTTACCCTCATCCACCTGTTTGGTCACCTTCTCAAAGAACTCAATAAGGTTTGTGAGGCACAACCTACCCTTCACAAAACCGTGTTGACTATCTCTAATCAAATTATTCCTTTCCAGATGATTATACATCCTATCTCTTATAAACCTTTCCCTTGCCCACAACAGAAGTAAGGCTCACTGGTCTATAGTTACCGGGGTTTTCTCTACTCCCCTTCTTGAACAAGGGGACAACATTGGCTATCCTCAGTCTTCTGGCACTATTCCTGTAGACAAAGTTGACTTAAAGATCAAAGCCAAAGGCTCAGCAATCTCCTCCCTAGCTTCCCAGAGAATCCTCGGATAAATCCCATCCGGCCCAGGGGACTTATCTATTTTCACACTTTCCAGAATTGCTAACACCTCCTCCTTATGAACCTCAAGCCCTTCTAGTCTAGTAGCCTGAATCTCAGTATTCTCCTCGCCAACATTGTCTTTTTCCTGTGTGAATACTGATGAAAAATATTTATTTAGCACCTCTCCTATCTCCTCGGACTCCACGCACAACTTCCCACTACTGTCGTTGACTGGCCCTGCTCTTACTCTAGTCATTCTTTTATTCCTGACATATCTATAGGAAGCTTTAGGGTTATCCTTGATCCTACCTGCCAAAGACTTCTCATGTCCCCTCCTGGCTCTTTTTAGCTCTCTCTTTAGGTCCTTCCTAGCTAACTTATAACTCTCGAGCGCCCTAACTGAACCTTCATGTCTCATCTTTACATAAGCCTCCTTCTTCCTCTTGACAAGTGTTTTGACTGCTTTATCAAACCACGGTTCCCTTGCTCGACCACTTCCTCCCTGCCTGACAGGCACATACTTATCAAGGACACGCAGTAGCTGTTCCTTGAACAAGCTCCACATTTCCATTGTGCCCATCTCCTGCAGTTTTCCTCTCCATCCGATGCATCCTAAGTCTTGCCTCAACGCATCATAAGTGCCTTTCCCCCAGATATAACTCTTGCCCTGCGGTACATACCTATCCCTTTCCATCACTAAAGTAAACATAATCGCTGCCATTTTAATTGATGAGACATTGATAGTTTCAAATTGGTTACTGCATCCTGTGATATATTGTGAGGAGAGGAACCATAAATAACAAAAGGGAAGGACTGAGAACAATGGAAGTAAGTAAATATTAAATTATACAACTTTGTTCCGGGGAGGGATGGGATGCAGAAGTGTCGGTGGAGCTGAGGGGGCAATGGGGGGGCGCCAGAGGGATGAGGGAGCCGAGGGTGACAGAAAGGAACAAGAGGGTTTCACCAGCAGTGGAGAGATGTATCAAAATTTCTCGTTTCTTCCACCTCTCTAAGATGTATTCCTGAAGAAGAATGTTTTAGCCCACCCCAAGCGCGGAACGGTTCAAGAACATGCAAAGAACAGATGTCTTTCTAATTGATATAAGCAAATGAAAAATATCCATGTTATCATTGCAAAACTAGAAATGCTAATCGCAAAGCTTTCTCCTGAAACATAAATTTGCAAAGATAACAAAAATTATTGATAGATAACCTGTACTGAAGGAGGGGCTGGCTTAGCACAGTGGGATAAACAGCTGGCTTGTAATGCGGAACAAGGCAGCAGCCCGGGTTCAATTCCCGTACCGGCCTCCCCGAACAGGCGCCGGAATGTGGCGACTCGGTGCTTTTCACAGTAACTTCATTGAAGCCTACTTGTGACAATAAGTGATTATTATTATTATCAATAGTAGTGAAGCACTTAAACAGGTCACCCCTCTGATTTTGTACGGTACTGGTTGAAAACTTTGCAGGAGGGAAGATGTAATCCCCTATTCTCAAAGACAAAGAGCTTTCATATTTCTAGAGTTTAGTCTAAATTGTGTTTTTTCCTCTATCGTAAATACACATACTCAGTCGGATAATTCATAACCTCATTGTGCTGAGTGAGGGGATTTCTAAACAGTATTTTTCTATTCGGACCACGATCTCTTCTCTCAAATTAACTGAGTTCTGGACAGTCATCAAAAATTTGGCAATTATAGAATGTTGCAAAATGTCCAATATTTCATATCGAAGATCAAGTGTGTATTGGTTTTAATCTAGCTTCCTCCCCAGTGAGCATGTTGTCACTTTTCTATTGTCCATCCATTCACAGATGGATTTCCCGATGTAAACAATTTTAGAATCTCAATTCCATTCTCCCAACAGGTTGCACGGGACTATATCACGACAATGAACCGGGTGAAAAAAAGAGGGTCCGGAAGTGACAGGGAGAGCCTAAAAAAGCCGGTTTACCGTTTTGCCCGACAGACCCGCAGAGACACAAGCGCTGAACCTAATGCGCGTACAGAGTTCCAGAACAGAGAAACTGTGGGAATCTCTCTCTCTCACACACAAACACACACGCACGCTAAAACCATGCAGAAACATGCACGGAAAGACAAACAAACACACACACATACTCAAACTAACTGACGTGATTTTAAAAAAAAATTTAGAGTACCCAATTCATTTTTTCCAAGGGGCATTTTAGTGCGATCAATCCACCTACATAACTGACATGAATATTCATAAGACACAGCAACGCGAACGACCAAACACACATTTACAGTTATTTAAAGAAGATAGCACGGAGCAGCATGGTAGCACAGTGGTTAGCACTGTTGCTTCACAGATCCAGGGTCCCAGCTACGATTCCCGGCTTGGGTCACTGTCTGCGCGGAGTCTGCACGCTCTCCCCGTGTCTGCGAGTGCTTCGTCCGGGTGCTCCAGTTTCCTCTCACAATCTAAAGATGTGCGGGTTGGGAGGATTGGCCGTGATAAATTGCCCTTCGTGTCCAAAAACGTTAAGTGGGGGTTACTGGGTTCCGGGGAAAGGGTAGATACGTGGGCTTCAGTTGGATGCTCTTTGTTAGGGTCGGTGCAGACTCGATGGGCCGAATGGCCTCTTCTGCTCTGTAAATTCTATGATTCTATGATAAGACCATAAGAGAAGGCGTAGGAGCAGAATTAGACCACTTGGTCAACTGAGTCTGTCCACCATTCAATCAAGGCTTATATTTTTCTCATCCCCATTCTCCTGCCTTCTTCCTTTTTTGCTCTGCCTGGGGGTAATTTTCTTCTCTTATTTTTGTACTCTATTTACCCTTCAGTTATTGCACCTTCTAAGCAAACGCTCTGGTTCCCAAACCCCTTCCATACGAGTTTAAATCCGAACAGAGTGACTCTAGAAAACATCCCAGCCAGGATTTTGGTGCCCTTCCAGTTTAGATGCAACCCGTCCATTTTGTTCAGGGACCACCTGCCCCGAACGAGATCCCAATGGTCCAGCATCTGAAACCCTCCCTCCTACAATACCAGTTTAGCCACGTGTTTAGCTGCACTATCCTCTTATTTCTAGCCTCACTGGCACGTGACACGGAGTAATCCTGAGATTACAACCCTGCTCTTTAGTCTACTGTCCAACCCCCTGAACTCCTTCTGCCGGACCTCATCACTCTTCCTGCCTACTTCGTAAGTATCTATGTCAACTACAACCTCTGGCTGTTCCCCCTCCCACTTCTGATACTCAGACACACTCAAATACACACAACAGATACGTATCAAGACATTCGTACGCACACTTATCCCGATGGGTCATCACAGACAGGCACAGGCATGTTTAAACAAAAATATTAATACCAAACCAAATACACACACAACCACCAACACACATGTTCAGATCAACGCTCACAGAATGGAAAACTACACACAGAATATGCACATTAGCACGCAGACATTGAACAACTGGCACTGCATGTGTACGTTGATAAATGTTTTTCTCTGCATTGCTTGAGGCTGTGACCTGTCGTGAGTATTTGTCTAATTCTGTGAGAGCATGACTTCATCTTTCCATGTGTCTAAACGCTGTGTGCAGCTGCACGTGTGTGAGGGATTGTGTGCCTGTGAATTTATGTGTGTGTGTGAGAGTGGATTATTCCCTGCATGTGTCTATGATTTTGCGTGATTTTTTGACTGAGACTCAATTGCAGTGAAAGTGGTTGCGTGCGTGTTTGGCTGTGGAGTATGTGTGGAATCGTTTGGCATCACTCCCCACATGTGTTTTGCTGTGCGTGCGTAATTCAGTTCTTGTTTGTTTGTGTGCCTGTTTCAGGGGGTACAAGTGTCTGGTGTTAACAGGTGTGTGAACGTTCGTGTATGTGTGTGTGTTTGATCAACTGGCAGATTGTCTTTGTCAGGGATATTGTGAGAATGTATGTAAGAATGTGCGTGGGGTTCTCATCCTTTGTTTATATTCCTCAGCCGGGCAGTCTGTGTGCGTGTATGTGAGTGATTCTGTGGGTGATATGCTTATTTCTCGGTTATTATGTGCATGTTTGCGTGCTGATGTGGATGTGTTTTTGTGTCTATGTCTGTGTGTTTACTTTTCTGTCAGTTTGTGATTCTGAGTAAATTTGTTTGCGTGCTTTCAGAAAGTGTGTGTGTCGGATATTCTGCTTGCCAGGGAGTTTACGAGTCAGTGTATGTGCAATAATTTGCATGTGTGTGTTTTTAAAATTCATTTTTACGGGATGTGGGTTTCGATGCGAGGCCAGAATATGTTGCACATCCTTAATTGACGCTTGAGGAAGTGGTGGTAAGCTACCATCTTGATCCACTACAGTCCATGTAGTACATGTAAGCATATCCGCAGCACTGTAACGGAGAGAATTCCTGAATTTTTATCCAGCGATAGTGAAGGAACCACAACATATTTCCAAATCAGGATGGTGAATGACTTGGTGTGAACTTCCAGGTGTTGCTCTTCTCAGGTATCTTCTGCCATTGTCCTTCGAGTTAGTAGTGTTCCTGGACTTGGAAAATGCTCCATAAGGAGCCTGTAATTATTCTAGCAATGTCAGATATATCGTATTATGTGCAATTGGTGCAATATGGTTTAGATCTCTGGCTTCGTGTGTACCTGCTGCAGTCATGTTTTTCAGTGGCGGGCGGCACGGTGGCGCAGTGGTTAGCACTGATGCCTCACGGCGCTGAGGACCTGGGTTCGAATCCTGGCCCTGGGTCACTGTCTGTGTGGAGTTTGCACATTCTCCCCGTGTCTGCATGGGCTTCACCAACATAACCCAAAGATGTGGAGGCTAGGTGGATTGCCAGGGATTAAGGGAGCCAGGACCTTGGAAACAGCGCGGGAGTTTCAAAAAGCGCGGGAGCTGCGAGGCAGAGGGGACAGTTTAAAAGGGCGCGCTGTGGGTGAGGTAAGTACTGCTTAACCACTTCCTTACCTTGCAGGTCAGCTGTTCGGGAGAGAGAGGGAGCCAGGACCTTGGAAACAGCGCGGGAGTTTCAAAAAGCGCGGGAGCTGCGAGGCAGAGGGGACAGTTTAAAAGGGCGCGCTGTGGGTGAGGTAAGTACTGCTTAACCACTTCCTTACCTTGCAGGTCAGCTGTTCGGGAGAGAGAGGGAGCCAGGACCTTGGAAACAGCGCGGGAGTTTCAAAAAGCGCGGGAGCTGCGAGGCAGAGGGGACAGTTTAAAAGGGCGCGCTGTGGGTGAGGTAAGTACTGCTTAACCACTTCCTTACCTTGCAGGTCAGCTGTTCGGGAGAGAGAGGGAGCCAGGACCTTGGAAACAGCGCGGGAGTTTCAAAAAGCGCGGGAGCTGCGAGGCAGAGGGGACAGTTTAAAAGGGCGCGCTGTGGGTGAGGTAAGTACTGCTTAACCACTTCCTTACCTTGCAGGTCAGCTGTTCGGGAGAGAGAGGGAGCCAGGACCTTGGAAACAGCGCGGGAGTTTCAAAAAGCGCGGGAGCTGCGAGGCAGAGGGGACAGTTTAAAAGGGCGCGCTGTGGGTGAGGTAAGTACTGCTTAACCACTTCCTTACCTTGCAGGTCAGCTGTTCGGGAGAGAGAGGGAGCCAGGACCTTGGAAACAGCGCGGGAGTTTCAAAAAGCGCGGGAGCTGCGAGGCAGAGGGGACAGTTTAAAAGGGCGCGCTGTGGGTGAGATAAGTACTGATTAACCACTTCCTTACCTTGCAGGTCAGCTGTTTGGGAGAGAGATCAGTTTTGGGAGCAGGCCTATTGGCTGACTGTAAATCAGGAAGGATACAAAGGGTGTGGCTGAAGTGCCTTTAGAAATGGAGTGCTGAAGGCAAACAGAGTGTATCTGAGTTTGGGTAAGGCTGAGTGCTGAAGGCAAACAGAGTGTATCTGAGTTTGGGTAAGGCTGAGTTCGGGTAAGAGGGGAGTGACAAAAAAAAAAAAAAAAAATCAAGTTAATTAAGTAAAGTAATTAACTAGTTAAGGGAATTTGGTGCTCACCTGAAGGAGGTGCAGAGAAGCAGACCTGTGAGGGAGTCTCTGGAGCAATTGCATCACAGCCAGCAGGTAAGTGATTGGCTTGTAACTGGTAAGTGATTTCTCTCTCTTTGACTTTCTCCTAGCTGTGTAGTGTAGTTCAAATTTAACTTCAGGTTTAAGTCATGGCAGGAGAGCTCAGACCCGTGTCATGCTCCTCTTGTGAGATGTGGCAAGTCAGGGACCCTTCTGGTGTCCCTGACTCTTCATCTGCAAGAAGTGTGTCCAACTGCAGCTCCTGTTAGACCGCTTGACGGCTCTGGAGCTGCGGATGGACTCACTTTGGAGCATCCGCGATGCTGAGGAAGTTGTGGAAAGCACATTCAGTGAGTTGGTCACACCGCAGATTAAAATTACTGAGGCAGATAGGGAAAGGGTGACCAACAGACAGAGGAAGAGTAGGAAGGCAGTGCAGGGATCCCCTGCGGTCATCTCCCTCCAAAACAGATTTACCGTTTTGGAAACTGTTGGGGGAGATGGCTCACCAGGGGAAGGTGGCAGCAGCCAGGTTCATGGCACCGTGGCTGGCTCTGCTGCACAGAAGGGCGGGAAAAAGAGTGGCAGAGCTATAGTGATAGGGGATTCAATTGTAAGGGGAATAGACAGGCGTTTCTGCGGACGCAAACGAGAATCCAGGTTGGTATGTTGCCTCCCTGGTGCAAGGGTCAAGGATGTCTCGGAGCGGCTGCAGGGCATTCTGGAGGGGGAGGGTGAACAGCCAGCTGTCGTGGTGCATATAGGCACCAACGATATAGGTAAAAAACGGGATGAGGTCCTACAAGCTGAATTTAGGGAGTTAGGAGTTAAACTAAAAAGTAGGACCTCAAAGGTAGTAATCTCAGGATTGCTACCAGTGCCACGTGATAGTCAGAGTAGGAATGACAGGATAGCTAGGATGAATACGTGGCTTGAGAGATGGTGCAAGAGGGAGGGTTTCAAATTCCTGGGACATTGGGACCGATTCTGGGGGAGGTGGGACCTGTACAAATCGGACGGTCTGCATCTGGGTGGGACCGGAACCAATGTTCTCGGGGGGGTGTTTGCTAGTGCAGTTGGGGAGGGTTTAAACTAATGTGCCAGGGGGATGGGAACCGAAGTAGGAAGTCAGTGGGGACAGAAACAAAAGGCAGGAAGGGAGAGTGTGTAAAGCATGACCAGAGAAAGCAGGGCAGAGAGCAAGGAAGGTCTACATTAAACTGCATTTATTTCAATGCAAGGGGCCTGACGGGCAAAGCGGATGAACTCAGGGCATGGACGGGCACATGGGACTGGGATATTATAGCTATGACTGAAACATGGCTAAGGGAGGGGCAGGACTGGCAGCTCAATGTTCCGGGGTACAGATGCTATAGAAAGGATAGAACAGGAGGTAAGAGAGGAGGGGGAGTGGCGTTTTTGATTAGGGAGAACATCACGGCAGTACTTAGAGGGATATATCCGAGGGTCCGCCCACTGAGTCTATATGGGTGGAACTGAAAAATAAGAAGGGAGAGATCACCTTGGTAGGACTGTACTACAGGCCCCCAAATAGTCAGCGGGAAATTGAGGAGCAAATATGTAAGGAGATTACAGATAGCTGCAAGAATAATAGGGTGGTAGTAGTAGGGGACTTTAACTTTCCCAACATTGACTGGGACAGCCATAGCATTAGGGGCTTGGATGGAGGGAAATTTGTTGAGTGTATTCAGGAGGAATTTCTCATTCAGTATGTGGATGGACCGACTAGAGAGGGGGCAAAACTTGACCTCGTCTTGGGAAATAAGGAAGGGCAAGTGATAGAAGTGCTAGTGAGGGATCACTTTGGGACAAGTGACCATAATTCCATTAGTTTTAAGATAGCTATGGAGAATGATAGGTCTGGCCCAAGAGTTAAAATTCTTAATTGGGGCAAGGCCAATTTTGATGGTATCAGACAGGAACTTGCAGATGTAGATTGGGGGAGACTATTGGCAGACAAAGGGACGGCTGGTAAATGGGAGGCTTTTAAAAATGTGTTAACCAGGGTGCAGGGTAAGCACATTCCCTTTAGAGTGAAGGGCAAGGCTGGTAGAAGTAGGGAACCCTGGATGACTCGAGATATTGAGACTCTGGTCAAAAAGAAGAAGGAGGCATATGACGTACATAAGCAACTGGGATCAAGTAGATCCCTTGAAGAGTATAGAGATTGTCGAAATAGAGTTAAGAGGGAAATCAGGAGGGCAAAAAGGGGACATGAAATTGCTTTGGCAAATAATGCAAGGGAGAATCCAAAGAGATTCTACAGATACATAAAGGGGAAAAGAGTAACTAGGGACAGAGTAGGGCCTCTTAAGGATCAACAAGGGCATCTATGTGCAGAGCCACAAGAGTTGGGTGAGATCCTGAATGAATATTTCTCATCGGTATTCACGGTGGAGAAAGGCATGGATGTTAGGAAACTAAGGGAAATAAATAGTGATGTCTTGAGAAGTGTGCATATTACAGAGGAGGAGGTGCTGGAAGTCTTAAAGCGCATCAAGGTAGATAAATCCCCGGGACCTGATGAAATGTATCCCAGGATGTTGTGGGAGGCTAGGGAGGAAATTGCGGGTCCCCTAACCGAGATATTTGAATCATCGGCAGCCACAGGTGAGGTGCCTGAAGATTGGAGAGTGGCGAATGTTGTGCCCTTGTTTAAGAAGGGCAGCAGGGAAAAGCCTGGGAACTACAGACCGGTGAGCCTAACGTCTGTAGTAGGTAAGTTGCTAGAAGGTATTCTGAGAGACAGGATCTACAAGCATTTAGAGAGGCAAGGACTGATTCGGGGCAGTCAGCATGGCTTTGTGCGTGGAAAATCATGTCTCACGAATTTGATTGAGTTTTTTGAGGGAGTGACCAAGAAGGTAGATGAGGGTAGTGCAGTAGACGTTGTCTACATGGACTTTAGCAAAGCCTTTGACAAGGTACCGCATGGTAGGTTGTTGCAGAAGGTTAAAGCTCACGGGATCCAGGGTGAGGTTGCCAATTGGATTCAAAATTGGCTGGACGACAGAAGGCAGAGGGTGGTTGTAGAGGGTTGTTTTTCAAACTGGAGGCCTGTGACCAGTGGTGTGCCTCAGGGATCGGTGCTGGGTCCACTGTTATTTGTGATTTATATTAATGATTTGGATGAGAATTTAGGAGGCATGGTTAGTAAGTTTGCAGATGACACCAAGATTGGTGGCACAGTGGATAGTGAAGAAGGTTATCTAGGATTGCAACGGGATCTTGATCAATTAGGCCAGTGGGCCGACGAATGGCAGATGGAGTTTAATTTAGATAAATGTGAGGTGATGCATTTTGGCAGATCGAATCAGGCCAGGACCTACTCAGTTAATGGTATGGCGTTGGGGAGAGTTATAGAACAAAGAGATCTCGGAGTACAGGTTCATAGCTCCTTGAAGGTGGAGTCGCAGGTGGACAGGGTGGTGAAGAAGGCATTCGGCATGCTTGGTTTCATTGGTCAGAACATTGAATATAGGAGTTGGGACGTCTTGTTGAAGTTGTACAAGACATTGGTACGGCCACACTTGGAATACTGTGTGCAGTTCTGGTCACCCTATTATAGAAAGGATATTATTAAACTAGAAAGAGTGCAGAAAAGATTTACTAGGATGTTGCCGGGACTTGATGGTTTGAGTTATAAGGAGAGGCTGGATAGACTGGGACTTTTTTCCCTGTAGCGTAGGAGGCTTAGGGGTGATCTTATAGAGGTCTATAAAATAATGAGGGGCATAGATAAGGTAGATAGTCAACATCTTTTCCCAAAGGTAGGGGAGTCTAAAACTAGAGGGCATAGGTTTAAGGTGAGAGGGGAGAGATTCAGAAGGGCCCAGAGGGGCAATTTCTTCACTCAGAGGGTAGTGAGTGTCTGGAATGGGCTGCCAGAGGTAGTAGTAGAAGCGGGTACAATTGTGTCTTTCAAAAAGCATTTAGATGGTTACATGGGTAAGATGGGTATAGAGGGTTATGGGCCAAGTGCGGGCAACTGGGACTAGCTTAATGGTAAAAAACTGGGCGGCATGGACTGGTTGGGCCGAAGGGCCTGTTTCCATGCTGTAAACTTCTATGATTCTATGATTCTATGATTGGCCGCGCTAAATTGTCCCTTAATTGGAAAAAAATAATTGGGTACTGTAAAAAAAGTTTTGAAAAGAAAAAAAAAAGTTTTTGCATGTGGATGCGCGCATGTTTGTGTTTATGCCTGCTTACGTATTTTGCTGCATGTGTCTGATTCTGAATTTGCGTCTGCGTCTGGATGTATGCATGCATTTGAGAGAGAGAATTCATGCGTGCCTGTGGATCACTGTGTGCAAGTGTGTGTGATTGAGCGTGTGTGTCAGGAAGAGTGAATCAGGGTGCATGAATGTATGTATTCTTATGTCAAAAATAGTGCATGTTCATGTGTGAGTTTGTGTGTGTGTTTGTGAGAGATTTTGTGTGTTTGGTATGTGTGAGATGATTCTGCATTTTACTGTCATTCTCGTTGCATGCGTTTGTGTGTGTGTGGTTCTATCATGTGTCTACCTGAGTGCGTTTTTATGTGTATCAGAGAGAGAGGGAGATGGGGTGTGTCAGGGAGTGTGCTCGGCTGTCTATGTGTGAGGGATCCTGCTTGTGTACATGTGGATGTACACTTGTGTGTCTATGTGTACATTCATTAAGATGCAGAAAATTAGACACAGGTACAAATACTTATATGTTCACACACAAAAAAACACAGAGAGCTATTCATATAAACATTCAAATACACTCATCCACAAGACACTTGCATATGAATGCTGAAATAAACACAAAGAGACAGAAAGGCAACCACAAGCACAGCGAAATGAAGTCAAACACACGTGCACACGTGCTAGTCAGAGTAGAAATGACAGGATATATAGGATGAATACGTGGCTGAAGGGGTGGTGTCAGGGGGAGGGTTTCAGATTCCTGGGGCATTGGGAATTGGTTCTGGGGGAGGTGGGACCTGTACAAACTGGACGAGTTACACCTCGGCAGGACTGGAACTGATGGCCTAGGGGGCTATTTGCTAGAGCGGTTAGGGAGTGTTTAAACTAATGTGGCAGGGGGATGGGAACCGATGCAGGAAGTTGGAAGGTAGTAAAACAGGGACAGAAATAAAAGGCAGTAAGGGGGAAAGTGTAAGGCAGAGAAGCCATAGTCAAAAATCAAAAAGGGCAACAGTACAAGGTACAGTGACTGAGGGGAGCTCAGTGAATAGGACCAGTAATACTAAAAGGAATAAAACGGGAAGAAAAAACATAAATGAAAAGCGATGCGGCAGGTGGTTACATGAAGATATGGGTTTAATGACAAGGAAATTAGGAGAAAAGTTTTTTTAAAAATAAATTTAGATTAATCAATTACTTTTTCCAATTAAGGGGCAATTTAGTGTGGCCAATCCACTCTGTACATTTTTGGGTTGTGGGGGGCGAAACCCACGCAGACATGTGGAGAATGTGCAAACTCCACACGGACAGTGACCCAGAGCCGGGATCAAACCTGGGACCTCGGCGCCGTGAGACAGCTGCGCTAACCACTAGGCCACCATGCTGCCCTAATTAGGAGAAAAGTTAAGAGGAAAAATAACTTAGGAGAGGTTACTGCTCAAGGTGTTAAGATTCAAAATAGAGGTATAAAAGCCAACATAAGTATACTTTACCTGAATGCTCGCAGTACCTGAAATAAGGTAAATGAATTGATGGCGCAAATCATCGTGAATGACGGTGATTTAGTGGCCATTAGTGAAACATGGTTAAAGGATGGTCACGACTGGGAGTTAAATATCCAAGGGTCTCAAACTATACGGAAGGACAGAGTGGATGGTAAGGGAGGTGGTGTAGCTCTGTTATTTAAGGATGACATACGGGCAACAGTAAGGGATGACATCGGTGCTATGGAGGATAAGGTTGAATCCATTTAGGTGGAAATCAGGAATAGTAAGGTGAAAAAGTCACTGATAGGAGTAGTCTATAGGCCACCAAATAGTAACATTATGGTGGGGCAGGCAATAAACAAAGAATTAACGGATGCATGTAGAAATGGTACAGCAGTTATCATGGGGGATTTTAATCTACATGTCGATTGGTTTTAACAGGTCGGTCAAGGCAGCTTTGAGGAGGAGTTTATAGAATGTATCCGCGATAGTTTCCTAGAACAGTATGTAATGGAACCTACAAGGGAACAAGCGGTCCTAGATCTGGTCCTGTGTAATGAGACAGGATTGATTAATGATCTCATACTTAGGGATCCTCTCGGAAGGAGCGATCACAATATGGTGGAATTTAAAATACAGATGGAGGGTGAGAAGGTAAAATCAAACACTAATGTTTTGTGCTTAAACAAAGGAGATTACAATGGGATGAGAGAAGAGCTGGCTAAGGTAGACTGGGAGCAACGACTTTATGGCAAAATAGTTGAGGAACAGTGGAGAACCTTCCAACCGATTCACAGTGCTCAGCAAAGGTTTATACCAACAAAAAGGAAGGACGGTAGAAAGAGGGAAATCAACCGTGGATATCTAAGGAAATAAGGGAGAGTATCAAATTGAAGGAAAAAGCATACAAAGTGGCAAAGTTAGTGGGAGATGAGAGGACTGGGAAATCTTTAGGGGGCAGTAGAAAGCTACTAAAAAAGCTATACCGAAGAGTAAGATAGACTATGAGAGTAAACTTGCTCAGAATATAAAAACAGATAGTAAAAGTTTTGACAAATATATAAAACAAAAAAGATTGGCTAATGTAAATATTGGTCCTTTAGAGGACGAGACGGGTGATGTAATAATGGGAGATGAGGAAATGGCTGAGGAACTGAACAGGTTTTTTGGGTCGGTCTTCACAGTGGAAGACACAAATAACATACCAGTGACTGATGGAAATGAGGCTATGACAGGTGAGGACCTTGAGATTATTGTTATTACGAAGGAGGTAGTGATGGGCAAGCAAATGGGGCTAAAGGTAGACAAGTCTCCTGGCCCAGATGGAATGCATCCCAGAGTGCTAAAAGAGATGGCTAGGGAAATTGCAAATGCGCTAGTGATAATTTACCAAAATTCACTAGACTCTGGGGTGGTCCCGGCAGATTGGAAATTAGCAAATGTGACACCACGGTTTAAAAAAGGAGGTAGGCAGAAAGCTGATAATTAAAGGCCAGTTAGCTTAACTTCGGTAGTAGGGAGGATGCTGGGATCTATCATCAAGGAAGAAATAGCGAGGCATCTGGATGGAAATTGTCCAATTGAGCAGACGCAGCATGGGTTCATGAAGGGCAGGTCATGCCTAACTTATTTAGTGGAATTATTTGAGGACATTACCAGTGCAGTAGATAACGGGGAGCCAATAAATGTGGTATATCTGGCTTTCCAGAAAGTGTTTGACAAGGTGCCACACAAAAGTTTGCTGCATAAGATAAGGATGCATGGCATTAAGGGGAAAGTAGTAGCATGGATAGAGGATTGGTTAATTAATAGAAAGTAAAGAGTGGGGATTAATGGGTGTTTCTCTGGTTGGCAATCAGTAGCTAGTGGTGTCCCTCAGGGATCAGTGTTGGGCCCACAGCTGTTCACAATTTACATAGATGATTTGGAGTTGGGGACCAAGGGCAATGTGTCCAAGTTTGCAGACGACACTAAGATGAGTGGTAAAGCAACAAGTGCAGAGGATACTGGAAGTCTGCAGAGGGATTTGGATAGGCTAAGTGAATGGGCTAGGGTCTGGCAGATGGAATACAATGTTGACAAATGTGAGGTTATCCATTTTGGTAGGAATAACAGCAAAAGGGATTATTATTTAAATGATAAAATATTAAAACATGCTGCTGTGTAGAGAGACCTGGGTGTGCTAGTGGATGAGTTGCAAAACGTTGGTTTACAGGTGCAACAGGTGATTAAAAAGGCAAATGGAGTTTTCTCCTTCATTGCTAGAGGGATGGAGTTTAAGACTAGGGAGGTTATGCTGCAATTGCATAAGATGATTGTGAGGCCACACCTGGAGTATTGTGTTCAGTTTTGGTCTCCTTACCTGAGAAAGGACATACTGGCGCAGGAGGGTGTGCAGAGGAGATTCACTAGGTTAATCCCAGAGCTGAAGGGGTTGGATTATGAGGAGAGGTTGAGTAGACTGGGACTGTACTCGTTGGAATTTGGAAGGGTGCGGGGGATCTTATAGAAACATATAAAATTATGAAGGGATTAGATAGGATAGATGCGGGCAGGTTGTTTCCATTGGCGGTGAAAGCAGAACTAGGGGGCATAGCCTCAAAATGAGGGGAAGTAGATTTTGGACTGAGTTTAGGAGGAACTTCTTCACCCAAAGGGTTGTGAATCTATGGAATTCCTTGCCCAGTGAAGCAGTAGAGGCTACTTCATTAAATGGTTTTAAGATAAAGATAGTTTTTTGAAGAATAAAGGGAATAAGGGTTAGGGTGTTTGGGCCGGAAACTGGAGCTGAATCCACAAAAGATCTGCCATGATCTCATTGAATGGCGGAGCAGGCTCGAGGGGCCAGGTGGCCTACTCCTGCTCCTAGTTCTTATGTTCTTATGTTCACACATGCACCGAAAGATGCACACCATCAAACATACGCATTCATGCAGAAAGAAAGTTACTCAGATGTATTCAAAAACATACAAAGACATGTAGACAGACTCACAAATACCGATACAGGAATACATGCGCACACACCCGCGGGAAAATATTCACACATACTCACATCCAATTTCATGTGCTCCCACGCACTCGCATACATAGAAACAGAGATGCAACCCCCCCTCTCCCAACAAACCACCCCCCGCCCCATCCCCACAAACATACAGACGTAAGTACAGGAATGCACATGTAACATCACACTCATAAGCGGAAATTAATAACACACTTAATTACGCTGGACATTACACATGCACACAGAAATACTCAATCACAAGGACACAAGGAAGTACACCCTCAAATTCGCCCCAAAATACACATACTCACTCATGCACAAATAAGCACACTCACGAGTATGAACAGCCATCCTCACGCAAAGAGCCACAAACAAGTTCAAATATACTCACATGCAGTGCACATATTCTCATGCACAGAAACACCAAATCATATGCATGATGTAGAAACACGGAAATAAGAACAGAGACAGAAAAATCGGATGCAAACACACAGGTATGTAACGAAACAAAAATGCACACTCATATGGATTAAAGAAACACATAAGCAAATTCATCCTGACCGAAACAAACATTCAGACACATTCAAAAACAAAGAAATATATGCACACAAACAAAATAATGCATCCAGGATCAAACACAGACACATACAAGCACACAATGACACACACCGCCAAACACAGGAACACATCCACACACCCTCACATGCACGCATAAACACTCACACAAATAAACAAACAATTCAAACCCACCCAGCGAAACATCGGTACACACGGATAGAAACCAATGCAGGCGCGCACATACACACATAAATGCACACATAATGACACATGCATATGCGCGCACAGATTCAAATACACACAAAAGAATCACGATCATATTGAAACAAAAACAGAAACGCAGACACACGCACTTTCCCGACACATACATTTTCTCTATTTAATGCACACAAACGCTCATGTGCACATAAACAAATACACAAAACGGCCACGTATAATTACACTGACAGTAACAAGTAGAAGGACAAACATCATCACACACCAGCACTGAAATAGACTCAGACATTCACATACAGACACACAACATTCCCTCTCACACATACAAACTCTGTCTCTCTCTGACACACAGGTACACGTTCACAAACGTGCTCACAATCATCAAAAACACAAGTCGAACACGTGCGCATGCCCAGAGATGCAGAGACAAGGGCAAACAGATAGATTGTCTGCCACACTTTCAATTAAGGTACTCACTGACACATTTTCTCTCCTATGTATATACCACAGGCAAACACGACAGATATTGCACACACATAAAGAACACATTGTTGTGAACCAAGAGTTACTTATGGGAAAGTCTACAGAAGAGCAGTTCAAAAAGCAAGTGGGGAGGTTACAATCCCAACATGTTCCCTCTCTGGAAATAGAAGTGAATAACAAGCCCAGAGAACCATGAATGAGCAGAGATATTCAAGATGTATGGAAGGAAAAGTAAGGCTTTTAGCAAGTGAAAGGGGAGCAAATCAACAGAGGCATGAGTGGATTGCGGAAAGTGCATGATGGAGCTTAAGAAAGCAATTAGGTGACAAAAAGGGGATATGAGAAAGCTCTGGCTGGTAAAAGAAGGTAAAATCCCAAAATATTCTCCAATAATATCACTGGGAAGAGAATAACCAGACAAAGAGTCAGAGCCATGAGGGACGAAGGGGGAAATCTGTGGATGGAACCAAAGAACTTTGATAGGGTTTTAAACTGATATTTCAGATCTGTCTTCACCCAAGAGGATGAGCAGGCATAGATGGAACTCAGGCAGAGAAACTGTGAGGTTTTGAGCATTTTGTATGGCGAGGGACAAGGTATTGGAGGTGTTGGCAGGCTTAGAAGTGGAACAATCTCTGGATCCGGATGAATTGTGTCCCAGGATGCTGTGGGAGGCGAGGAATGAGCTTGCAGGGGATGTGCCGCGAATTTTTAATTTCTCTCTCGCCATGTGGGAGGTGCCAGAGGACTGGAGAACACTAATGTGGTCCCACTATTTAAGGAAGGCTGTAGAGATAAGCCAGGCAAATGCAGACCTGTGGTAAGGAAACTATTGAAGAAACTTCTGAAGGAGAGAATCCATAGCCATTTGGATTCGCAAGGTGCATGCTTTTGTCAGGAAGAAGATGCCCAACAAAGCTGATTGATATTTTAGAACATGTAACCAGGTGTGCAGATGCAGGTAGTGTGTTTGAAGCCGTTTACATGGATTTTAGCAAAGCCTTCGTCAACATCCCACCTGAAGACTTACATAGAAGGCAAATTCACAAGAAATATAGGGTAACTTGACAAGGTGGATTCAAAATTGTCTTAGCCATGGGACACAGGGGGTAATCACAGATGGCTGCTTTGGTGACTGGCAGTCACTACTGGGATCTGTGCTGGGTCCCCTATTGTTTGTAACTTATGTAAGCGCCATAGATGACTATGCGGGGTGTAGGATACGTAAGTTTGTGGATGACACAAAGATTGGCCAGGTGGTTAACAGTAACGTTGAGTGTCTTGGGTTACAGCAACATATAGTCGGGATGGTCATATAGGCAAAAAAAAAGTGGCAGATCGAATTTAACCCTGAAAAGTGTGAGCGATGCACTTTGGAAAGAGTAATGGGACATGGAAGTATTCAATGAATGGCCTGACGCTGGGAGGTTCAGGGAACAAAGAGGCCTTGGAGTGTTTGTCAATAGATTTCTGAAGGTCGAACGGCAGGTTACTAGGGCGGGAAAGGCAAAAGGGCCATTTGCCTTTAACAATCGGTTCATAGGTTACAAAAGCATGGAGGTAATGTTGGAGTTGTATCGAACTTTGGTGAGCTACAGCTGGAGCGCTGTGTGCAATTCTGGTTGCCACATTATAGGAAGGATGTGATTGCACTGGAGGGGGTGCAGAGGCAATGCACCAGGATGTTGCCTGGGTTGGGACATTTACGTTTTGAAGATAGGATCTGCTTGGGTTTTCACAGGAACAGAGAAGACTGAGGGGCGACATGATCGAGGTGGACAAGATTACGAGGAGCACAGTCAGTTTGCCTGGGGCAGCTGATCCTTTAGTTGAAGGGTTAGTTATGAGGGGGACACAAGTTCAAGGTGAGGCGCAGGAGATTTAAGGGGAATTTGAGGAAAAACCTTTTACCCAGAGGGTGATGGTCTGGATTGCATTTCCTGGGGGCGTGAGAGGCGGGTTGCCTCACATCCTTTGAAGAGTATCAGGATGAACACTTGGCACGTCACAACATTCAAAGCTATGGGCCGAATGCTGGTGAATAGGATTAGGAAAAAAGGTCACCTGTTTTTTATGCGTCGGTGCCGACTCGATAGCCCGACGGACCTCTTCTGCGCTGTATTATTCTGTGATTCTGTGAACCTGATATCCTACTGGACGGGACGACACCCAAATAGAACCAGGGCACAAAATACTATATTTTTTACATTTCTGAAGTTAATGTGGAGGAACTGAGTCGCTTGGCTAGCGATTAGCTTTTTACAACAAAAAAGTCTTTATCTCACATGAAAAGTTTGACTATAATTCCCCCATTTCTTCACAAGTATATATATATATATATATAAATATATGCAGGTATTAAAGATAACACAGGTTACAAATGTATCGTATGCCAAAAGGCTTTCAGTAAAATCACAGTCTCTTTAACTAACAAATGGTGTTGATTAAGCACTCTGTTGTGGAACTAAATTGCAGGCGCCACTCAATTGATCTTCCGTAGTTTTTCTCCTCTCAATACCTCCAGGTGATTGTCGCGTGACTGTTTGCCAGCTCTCCAACCAAAGTCACAGGCTTTCGAACCATCTTTTAAACAAATACTCCCCATGAGTCATTTGCATTACCAACCCGCTCCAGTTTTTCCATCTGTGCGGTCCAACAGCGTTCCTGCTCCACTTTTCAAAGAAGGAATCCGTGACCAGGATTTTCACCACCCCTTTTAGGCGCCCTGTGTCTGAAATGCTTTTGCAAAAAGTAGAAGATCGAGCCACGGATCTCCATAATTATTTCAAATAAAGTTTAATTAAATGCAATAAGTTCTCACAAAGCATCAGCATGCCTGAGATATCATTCCGGCCTCTCACAACCCAATTGCCTGCCCAGCTCGCTACGCTTTTTCCTGAACAGGATCTAGTTCTAGTTTCTGTTTCGTCTGTTGCTTTTCACTTCAAACTCCTGAGACATTTTCGTAATTTCCCTCGTTTCCTTGATCGCCGTCATTTAGCTTTCTGAGCTTGTTTTCTTCACCACGGTGTGGTTTTGTTTCCAGCCAAATTGCGAACGACATTCCCTCTCTAACTTCCCATCTACAGCTCCTAAAAAAATCAGTTGAAACACCATCCCGAGTCAGTTACTGCGTGCAAAGCAATGACTGTTACATCCTCAAAGTTACATTCAGTTTCCGCTCGGGAACCGTCTCTGCGTCCAATACAAACACAGTTTGCACTAACCAAAACCTCCAGGCATTGAAAAATATTTTTCTAACATGAAGCTAACTATATTTTTATTCTTCCTTCTACAAAACCAACTAATTAAAACAACTTAAATCCATATCTTATATCAAGCTATACATTCCTAAAACCTATCGCTGTTTTCCTGGCAAAACGGACACATTTACGCATTACGTATATACTCGCACATACTCACAGACAAGCAGAGAAACGCGCATTGTAACTTACACATACACACACAATCACAAACCCGCGCACACACATGCTCACATGAGCATACAGGCATGCACACACGGACTCACATTTACATTCGCTCAAAAATACGCACACATCGACGTATCATGAAATAGAGAGACGTCCGATTTATATCAAATTGACATATGTACACACTAACACATAAACAGGTGCATGTATGCGGACGCATATACACCCGTACACGTGCACACACACACACACACATGCACTTTCTGACAAAGGCACACACACAAACAGAAAATCACAATCACGTGGGAAACCATACACACACAGACATAAGTACGATAACACAGTCACAGAATCTCACACCCTATGTGCATACGCAATCACAGGTAATGCAATATGCTTACACAGAGAAATACATCGTCTCGGCCACATGCAACTGTACACCAAGGCAGAGAATCACATATTCACAAGCACAGAAATCCACGCAAACACAGACACGACACACACACAGACGTACGTGGAACACACAGACTCACTCACACAACTGCCCTTCCTGACACAAATAATCTGTATCCTTCACAGACACATACAGGCAGGCACACATTAACTCTCAAAACTGCACTCACAGACCCTCTTTATCTGATATACATGCAAACAAGATACAGGCACAGAACATCCAATAAAATCAACCCTCCACCTCCACACACAGAGACGCACACACGTGGAAACATACACTGACAGGGAATGAGAAATATATTCATTGTATCACACTGATATGCACACTGACTAACACACTTATGCAACTACTTACAACATAATCAAGCACTTGGAAACACACAAGCACTCACTCACACACTCGCAGAAACGGAGACACAATTTCGCTCTCTCGCAAACATAGAAGCATCGACATAAACACACTATAGGTACAATCGCATACTGAAACTCACAGAAATGCACAGAAATGCATGCAATGGATTTCCCTTAGCTGCTTTGTATGGCAGACATACCCATTGATATGCCTGGCCAAAGAGAGACGTTCATCATCGGGAATCCTCTGTGCAGAAATACCATGGGATCGTGCATCTTGTTTCTCCCTGCTGAGGGAGAAAACGATATTTTTGCCTCACCAGGCAGAGATCATAGATGATCATAGAATTTACAGTGCAGAAGGAGGCCATTCGGCCCATCGAGTCTGCACCGGAACTTGGAAAGAGCACCCGACCCAAGGTCAACACCTCCACGCTATCCCCATAACCCAGTAACCCCACCCAACACTAAGGGCAATTTTGGACACTAAGGGCAATTTATCATGGCCAATCCACCTAACCTGCACATCTTTGGACTGTGGGAGGAAACCGGAGCACCCGGAGGAAACCCACGCACTCACGGGGAGGATGTGCAGACTCTGCACAGACAGTGACCCAAGCCGGAATCGAACCTGGGACCATGGAGCTGTGAAGCAATTGTGCTGTCCACAATGCTACAGCGCTGCCCTGATGGATATCTCCATCACCGCGTAGATGCATCGATCAACAGCACACTCGTGGATAATGGATATGCCAGCGGCTCCCAAATAGAGGTTCTCAGATCCATAGAAGTTCAATACAATTGTGACATTAACGGCCACTGACAACCTCACGTCGGTGTGAGGTTACAAGTCGCGGTGAATGGCACACAGGTTCCCTGGCCACCTTCTTGTTAAATCAGCGTCACCTCTCACTCTGCATCTGTGTTCGGTATGGGCTGGTAAAGAATTATTGCAAAGCCTGGGGTAGTTCGGAGAGAGCCCCCCTCCTACTGCCTCTTTATGAGCTTCGCCTGTCTGCAGCCTCTGCTTCATGTTACAGACCCAGTTTGACGACAAATACAGTCTTCATTCCCCATCCAGAGTTGCGTCACAAAATCCTCCGCCCTCCATGAATGTAGGCGGCAGCTCACAACACAAGTTCCGTAAATCCAGTAACAGAAACTTTCCAATTAGAAAAGTAAGCTAAAAGTCTCTCAACTAGCAGTTAGATGTCTAGCCCATTTTGAATACCACTAGATGGGGGTTCACCTTGTTGCTTAAGGCGTGCTAAGCTGAGCGGGACGAACAGGGGCGTTCAGTGGATATGCACAGACCATGTTTCAGAGACACGTGTCAAAGCTGCTTAAAGCCCTTCTCCATCGTGGAAAGCCAAGGTGGGAGGTGCCACTAACGGAACTGCCACACTAGGAAGTGACAACATGGAACACAAAACCAAATCCAGGATAGGATATGAAGCGGAATGCATTAATTTTATACACAGAATTAAATACATAATTAACTGGTGGACAATTTGCGGAAACATGGGAAAATGTAATTTGAAGGGTGATACAATAGGAGGCATTTAAACGCAGGAATAGGAGTGTTAATATTCACCCATTGTGTGATGGGTTCAAACAGCCACTGAATTCACAATCAAGCACTGCCTCGCATTGCGAGCAGATGTGCGGTGCAACATGTTATCTGCACATGAAGGGGAATTGCGCTCCCCACACTGGCAGTGGCTGCGGGTGCGGCTCACACAATTTCTGGATCCATCTTACCATAGCTCCATTTCATTAGTGAAATGCCACGTCAAGTACAGACCCGGAGACAGTTGGCGGCGGGGTTAATATCGAACAACAAAGAACAAAGAAAAGTACAGTAAGAAGTCTTACAACACCAGGTTAAAGTCTAACAGGTTTGTTTCAAACACTAGCTTTCGGAGCGCTGCTCCTTCCTCAGACTAGTGCTCAGGCTAGCTCCTTCCGAGAGCTAGTGATTCGAAACAAACCTGTTAGACTTTAACCTGGTGTTGTCAGACTTCTTACTGTGCTCACCCCAGTCCAACGCTGGCATCTCCACATCAAAGAAAAGCACAGCACAGGAACAGGTCCTTCAGCCCTCCAAACATGTGCCGACCATGCTGCCCATCTAAACTAAAATCTTCCACACTTCCTGGGTCCGTATCCCTCTATTCCCATCCTATTCATGTATTTGTCAAGATGCCCCTTAAATGTCACTAAAGCTATAGATCTGACCAATGGGCGTAATGTGTTCACACATGGACAGCAGGATTTTGCAAACGCTGTGCTTGTGAAATTTTCTAGCAGGGAGGCTGGTCAGAAGAGGATTGGTGTTCCATGTGTGAAGAAAATGGCTTCTGCCTCAATCATTTATTTGCAAAGAAATTACACTATAGGTCACATGGCGCACTAGTCAAATGACTCCGTAAATCCGTGACAGGACACAAGGAAGCATGCAAATTATCGGAATAGTTAGGACTCGTTTCAATTAAAACGCAGATGACGGATTGCACAGAAGATGGTGATCAGAGGATGGTATACTGGAGGAAATTGAAGGCACGATTGGGATGGAAAGAATGTGGGTTCAATGTGACAGCGGAGGTTGAAACTGTCTGCGTCAAACACAGAGATTGGTCCGGTGTATAATGGTGTCTGTGGACAGTGCACTGTTTTTCTGAATGCAACTGAAGACAACGCCATCCAATGTTCCCATATGCAAAGAACACGGAGAGTAACACAATAAAATGAGAAGTGCAGGCATAATGGCTGAACATCGAGATGTCTCGGCAATCCCAGCATGTATCGAGGAGACAGTGAGTTATTGAAACATTTAACAGGATTTGTCGAGTTCATAACTGGTTACAGAGACTAAACAGGAACAAAACCACTCAACGAACAGGGCAGACTAAATGCAAACACAGTAATACAGTTAAACATGTTATCTAAAATTAAAGACTGGACAGGGAGACTTACCAGGGATGCCAGCAATAGCGAGGATTGGATAGTAAAAGCATTGAATAATGTAAAGAGCGTATCTGATCCGAACAAATGTTGTTATCCACCAATAATCTGCAGCGACCCCGTCAATCCACTCCGACAAACTCCTCTCCAGTGTTGGAACATTGAAAGATATTTTCCTCAGGTTGTTTTCCATTGTTCTAATATTCCAATCTCTCGCTCGCTACTTCTGATCTGTCCTCTCCTTCGCTCTGGAACCTCTGCCCTATGTTAGCTCCCGCTGACACTATGGGATAACACAAAAAAACGAATCGCTTATTCATAGAGCAGGACAACCCTCCAGTGACACATTTAGGATCCACGGGGAATGATATTAATCACAGTCACTGAACACACAGGGCCAGTTAACCCCTTCCAATCCAACATTTTTTTATAGCACGTTAAGTGGAACATTTGCTCGGTCTGGCCGGCATGCCTCGGGGTCTCTGAGAGTTGCAATGTTGGAAATAAGACCATCAGACCATAAGACATAGGAGCGGAAGTAAGGCCATTCGGCCCATCGAGTCCACTCCACCATTCAATCATGGCTGATTTCAACTCCATTTACCCGCTCTCTCTCCATAGCCCTTAATTCCTCGAGAAATCAAGAATTTATCAACTTCTGTCTTAAAGACACTCAACGTCCCGGCCTCCACCGCCCTCTGTGGCAATGAATTCCACAGACCCACCACTCTCTGGCTGAAGAAATTTCTCCTCATCTCTGTTCTAAAGTGACTCCCTTTTATTCTAAGGCTGTGACCCCGGGTCCTAGTCTCCCCTGCTAATGGAAACAACTTCCCTACATCCACCCTATCGAAGCCATTCATTATCTTGTAAGTTTCTATTAGATCGCCCCTTAACCTCCTAAACTCCAATGAATATAATCCCAGGATCCTCAGACGTTCATCGTATGTTAGGCCTACCATTCCTGGGATCATCCGTGTGAATCTCCGCTAGACCCGCTCCAGTGCCAGTATGTCCTTCCTGAGGCGTGGGGCCCAAAATTGCTCACAGTATTCTAAATGGGGCCTAACTAATGCTTTTTAAACCTTCAGAAGTACATCCCTGCTTTTATATTCCAAGCCTCTTGAGATGAATGACAACATTGCATTTGCTTTCTTAATCACGGACTCAACCTGCAAGTTTACCTTTAGAGAATCCTGGACTAGGACTCCCAAGTCCCTTTGCACTTCAGCAATATTGGAAATATTGGAAGCTCTGAACATATTGGAGGGTCTGATCATGTGGGAGGGTCTGACACTAAACCAGTCCAATAATACATGCAGCAAGACCTGCACAATATCCAAGCTTGGGCTGACAAGTGGCAAGTAACTTCCGCGCCACACAATTATCACTGTCAACAGGAATGTCCATGAACTTCTCCCCGTGACATTCAGTGGCACTTCCGTTGCTAAATCTCCTGCTATCTACATACTGGGGGTTACCATTGACAAGTCATATTAACACCGTGGATACCAGATCATCAGCATGATCTGATTCAATGGCGGAGCAGGTACGTGGGCCTACAACTGCTCCTAATCCCTATGTTGCTGTGTAGCAGGGCAAAGGTTAAAAATCCTAGCACGAACTACAAAATGCACTGTAGGAACTCACCAGTGACCCTTAGCCATCAACACCAAACCTACGACCACAGCAATATCGATGGATAATGGCAGCAGATACATGGAAACAACTCCACCTGTATCTTCTGCACTCACCATCCTGAACTTGTACCATATCGTCGCTCCGTCACTGAATCTGGCATCGCAGCGACGGCATCCGCTCAATAAAGTGGCTTATCACCACCTTCTGAATGGCAACAATGGCTGGGTAATAAATGCTTGCGTAGCCAGCAACGTACACTTCCCCTGAATATTTCTTTCGAAATTTGCAACATTAGCACGATGCTCCACATGAAACTGACGCTCAGATACTGCCGTGTGGTCTGACACCATTGCTGAATCAGATTTGCTGCATACACATTTAACATTAACCATTTTGACCAGCTCCCCTTAAGTTTCTGATGTTTTATTACATGTCTTAACATCATCCTTCATTTAGCGACACAGTCGCTGCCTTCATTCCTGATTCATAATAATAAACGTTGTGGAGCTATATCCAATCTCCGCAATTTTATTTGACTGCAAAGGATTCAATTTCACCACGGTCTGAATCAAACTCTGGAGCATGGTATATTAGTCACCAAGAATGATTGGTTCTCTTTCAGATTATCTTCCTGATTGCATGGGACGTTAATCCATTATTTTGATGGCATTATTTTATTGACATAAAAACACTCCTCGTTCCGCTCATTATTCTGTAGCCATCTGGGATGGCCACTTCCAGAATACAAAATGGATGATCGCAAAGACTGTAGGGAACTATGGACAATGTTGAGAAAGCAGGCAGGCACAGAGCCTGTATGCATATTGAAGAAACAGCTCCCAGACGGGACTGAAACTGTAGGGCAATTAACATATTGATGGCCCATCTCCGGGAGCAAAGGAAAGACACTCATGCAACCGATCAAGCTCCAGACATCGCGGCGCCAGTTCCCCAGACCGGAAGCGTAAACAAAGCAAGGCCAACGACCACCTAGGACACGCCCAGCCAACAGGGCACCCACCCCTTTATTGGTCAAGATCAATACGAGTGACCAAGAAACGGCCCAATTGATTGGGGCCAAGTTCAAGACCCGCCCAAAAGCACGCAAAGCCCCTTCGGGTAAAAGAAGAAGGCCCCGAGAGAGAATCGCTCTCTTGGACTCGGCTCTCACAGCGGAGAGACCCGCCCACCAGCTGCACCAGAAGCAAGTAAGTCCAAGGTCAACGCTCGCTACCAGACGGACGACCTTAGCTGTTCTCCTGTTCTCCTTCAAACCCAACAGCCTCAGATCCGAACAACAGCCATTGTTCCTCTGACTGAGTGGGCACCCGAAGCAAAGTATAGGCGTTAACGTTAGAGATAGTTTAGTCTGTAGTATTTTGTGCATGAGTAGATATTACTGTGTGTGTAAATAAATAGCATTGACTTTGAACTAACTAAGACTATTCGGGTTTGAACCTTGGTGGCGGTATCGAAAGATACCTGGCGACTCTAAAGCAAAAATAATTAGGATTAAGGAAGGCGACCATATTGACCGCCATATTTAGAACCAGAGAAACAGAGCAACATTACTGGCGACATCTGACGGGACTCAACCGAGAAGTGGCCGAGTCACTCCGAGAGAACCCAAATTTGAATTAGAATCCAATTGGAAACATAAAAACCACAAGTGTAAGAACAATACCGATCAAACCTCCAAGATTCGGAAGTGTGTTATTTGCATGTGTACTAACAGGGAAACAAGGTAAACCTGAGAGATTTTGTTGCGTAAAACTGTCAGGAGTTTTGTTGGCCGGAAATTAGCGTAAGCTGTACCCGTGTTTACATCACCACTTTATCATCCCCTGTTCCAAATTTGGTCGAGACCCCAGAGATAGCGAGAGAAATGGCAATGAAGGCAATGGAACACCCTATGAACCCCCAGGAATTTGAGGTCGCAGCGACCAGTAGAGTAGGACAGTGTCCCGTATGGGAAGAGGAAATCATGAACATAGAACATAGAACATTACAGCGCCGTACAGGCCCTTCGGCCCTCGATGTTGCGCCGACCTGTGAAACCACTCTAAAACTCATCTACACTATTCCCTTATCGTCCATATGTCTAACCAATGACCATTTGAATGTCCTTAGTGTTGGCGAGTCCACTACTGTTGCAGGCAGGGCATTCCACGCCCTTACTCCTCTCTGAGTAAAGAACCTACCTCTGACATCTGTCTTATATCTATCTCCCCTCAATTTAAAGCTATGTCCCCTCATGCTAGACATCACCATCTGAGGAAAAAGGCTCTCACTGTCCACCTATCCAATCCTCTGATCATCTTGTATGCCTCAATTAAGTCACCTCTTAACCTTCTTCTCTCTAACGAAAACAGCCTCAAGTTCCTCAGCCATTCCTCATAAGATCTTCCCTCCATACCAGGCAACATTCTGGTAAATCTCCTATGCACCCTTTCCAATGCTTCCACATCCTTCCTATAAAGCGGCGACCAGAATTGCACGCAATGCTCCAAATGCGGCCGCACCAGAGTTTTGTACAGCTGCAACATGACCTCATGGCTCCGAAACTCAATCCCTCTACCAATAAAAGCTAACACACCGTACGCCTTCTTAACAACTCTCTCAACCTGGGTGGCAACTTTCAGGGATCTATGTATATGGACACCGAGATCCCTCTGCTCATCCACACTGCCAAGAATCTTACCATTAGCCCAGTACTCTGTCTTCCTGTTATTCCTTCCAAAATGAATCACCTCACACTTTTCTGCATTAAACTCCATTTGCCACCTCTCCGCCCAGCTCTGCAGCTTATCTATGTCCCTCTGTAACTTGTAACATCCTTCCGCACTCTCCACAACTCCACTGACTTTAGTGTCATCTGCAAATTTACTCACCCATCCTTCTACACCCTCCTCCAGGTCATTTATAAAAATGACAAACAGCAGTTGTCCCAAAACAGATCCTTGTGGTACACCACTAGTAACTGGACTCCAGTCTGAACATTTCCCATCAACCACCGCCCTTTGTCTTCTTCCAGCTCGCCAATGTCTGATCCAAACTGCTAAATCTCCCTGAAATACCTCAATGAGAAAGGATGGCCCCTTTGGAGCGAATTCGGCACGAATGATGAAACAGGTCCCGGAAGTATTGGGCATACTTGGTGGAAGAACAAAGAACAAACAAAGAACAAAGAAATGTACAGCACAGGAACAGGCCCTTCGGCCCTCCAAGCCCGTGCCGACCATACTGCCCGACTAAACTACAATCTTCTACACTTCCTGGGTCCGTATCCTTCTATTCCCATCCTATTCACATATTTGTCAAGATGCCCCTCAAATGTCCCTATCGTCCCTGCTTCCACTACCTCCTCCGGTAGTGAGTTCCAGGCACCCACTACCCTCTGTGTAAAAAACTTGCCTCGTACATCTACTCTAAACTTTGCCCCTCTCACCTTAAACCTATGCCCCCTAGTAATTGACCCCTCTACCCTGGGGAAAAGCCTCTGACTATCCACTCTGTCTATGCCCCTCATAATTTTGTATACCTCTATCAGGTCGCCCCTCAACCTCATTCGTTCCAGTGAGAACAAACCGAGTTTATTCAATCGCTCCTCATAGCTTATGCCCTCCATACCAGGCAACATTCTGGTAAATCTCTTCTGCACCCTCTCGAAAGCCTCCACATCCTTCTGGTAGTGTGGCGACCAGAATTGAACACTATACTCCAAGTGTAGCCTAACTAAGGTTCTATACAGCTGCAACATGACTTGCCAATTCTTATACTCAATGCCCCGGCCAATGAAGGCAAGCATGCCGTATGCCTTCTTGACTACCTTCTCCACCTGTGTAGCCCCTTTCAGTGATCTGTGGACCTGTACTCCTAGATCTCTTTGAATTTCAATACTCTTGAGGGTTCTACCATTCACTGTATATTCCCTACCTGCATTAGCCCTTCCAAAATGCATTACCTCACATTTGTCCGGATTAAACTCCATCTGCCATCTCTCCGCCCAAGTCTCCAGACAATCTAAATCCTGCTGTATCCTCAGACAGTCCTCATCGCTATCCGCAATTCCACCAACCTTTGTGTCGTCTGCAAACTTACTAATCAGACCAGTTACATTTTCCTCCAAATCATTTATATATACTACAAAGAGCAAAGGTACCAGCACTGATCCCTGTGGAACACCACTGGTCACAGCCCTCCAATTAGAAAAGCATCCCTCCATTGCTACCCTCTGCCTTCTATGGCCTAGCCAGTTCTGTATCCACCTTGCCAGTTCACCCCTGATCCCGTGTGACTTCACCTTTTGTACTAGTCTACCATGAGGGACCTTGTCAAAGACCTTACTGAAGTCCATATAGACAACATCTACTGCCCTACCTGCATCAATCATCTTAGTGACCTCCTCGAAAAACTCTATCAAGTTAGTGAGACACGACCTCCCCTTCACAAAACCGTGCTGCCTCTCACTAATACGTCCATTTGCTTCCAAATGGGAGTAGATCCTGTCTCGAAGAATTCTCTCCAGTAATTTCCCTACCACTGAAGTAAGGCTCACCGGCCTGTAGTTCCCGGGATTATCCCTGCCACCCTTCTTAAACAGAGGAACAACATTGGCTATTCCCCAGTCCTCCGGGACATCCCCTGAAGACAGCGAGGATCCAAAGATTTCTGTCAGGGCCTCAGCAATTTCCTCTCCAGCCTCCTTCAGTATTCTGGGGTAGATCCCATCCGGCCCTGGGGACTTATCTACCTTAATATTTTTTAAGACACCCAACACCTCGTCTTTTTGGATCACAATGTGACCCAGGCTATCTACACCCCCTTCTCCAGACTCAACATCTACCAATTCCTTCTCTTTGGTGAATACTGATGCAAAGTCTTCATTTAGTACCTCGCCCATTTCCTCTGGCTCCACACACAGATTCCCTTGCCTATCCTTCAGTGGGCCAACCCTTTCCCTGGCTACCCTCTTGCTTTTTATGTACGTGTAAAAAGCCTTGGGATTTTCCTTAACACTATTTGCCAATGACTTTTCATGACCCCTTCTAGCCCTCCTGACTCCTTGCTTAAGTTCCTTCCTACTTTCCTTATATGCCACACAGGCTTCTTTTGTTCCCAGCCTTTTAGCCCTGACAAATGCCTCCTTTTTCTTTTTGACGAGGCCTACAATATCACTCGTCATCCAAGGTTCCCGAAAATTGCCGTATTTATCTTTCTTCCTCACAGGAACATGCCTGTCCTGTATTCCTTTCAACTGACACTTGAAAGCCTCCCACATGTCAGATGTTGATTTGCCCTCAAACATCCGCCCCCAATCTATGTTCTTCAGTTCCCGCCTAATATTGTTATAATTAGCCTTCCCCCAATTTAGCACATTCATCCTCGGACCACTCTTATCCTTGTCCACCAGTACTTTAAAACTTACTGAATTGTGGTCACTGTTACCGAAATGCTCCCCTACTGAAACATCTACCACCTGGCCGGGCTCATTCCCCAATACCAGGTCCAGTACCGCCCCTTCCCTAGTTGGACTGTTTACATATTGTTTTAAGAAACCCTCCTGGATGCTCCTTACAAACTCCGCCCCGTCTAAGCCCCTGGCACTAAGTGAGTCCCAGTCAATATTGGGGAAGTTGAAGTCTCCCATCACCACAACCCTGTTGTTTTTACTCTTTTCCAAAATCTGTCTACCTATCTGCTCCTCTATCTCCCGCTGGCTGTTGGGAGGCCTGTAGTATACCCCCAACATTGTGACTGCACCCTTCTTATTCCTGATCTCTACCCATATAGCCTCACTGCCCTCTGAGGTGTCCTCTCGCAGTATAGCTGTGATATTCTCCCGAACAAGTAGCGCAACTCCGCCTCCCCTTTTACATCCCCCTCTATCCCGCCTGAAACATCTAAATCCTGGAACGTTTAGCTGCCAATCCTGCCCTTCCCTCAACCAGGTCTCTGTAATGGCAACAACATCATAGTTCCAAGTAGTAATCCAAGCTCTAAGTTCATCTGCCTTACCCGTAATGCTCCTTGCATTAAAACATATGCACTTCAGGCCACCAGACCCGCTGTGTTCAGCAACTTCTCCCCGTCTGCTCTGCCTCAGAGCCACACTGTCCCTATTCCCTAGTTCTCCCTCAATGCTCTCACCTTCTGACCTATTGCTCCCGTGCCCACCCCCCTGCCATACTAGTTTAAACCCTCCCGTGTGACACTAGCAAACCTCGCGGCCAGGGTATTTATGCCTCTCCGGTTTAGATGCAACCCGTCCATCTTATACAGGTCACACCTGCCCCGGAAGAGCTCCCAGTGGTCCAGATAACGGAAACCCTCCCTCCTACACCAGCTGTTCAGCCACGTGTTTGTCTGCTCTATCTTCCTATTTCTAGCCTCACTGGCACGTGGCACAGGGAGTAATCCCGAGATTACAACCCTCGAGGTCTTGTCTTTTAACTTTCTGCCTAGCTCCCTGAACTCCTGCTGCAGGACCTCATGCCCCTTCCTGCCTATGTCGTTAGTACCAATATGTACAACGACCTCTGCCTGTTTGCCCTCCCCCTTCAGGATGCCCTCTACCCGTTCGGAGACATCCTGGACCCTGGCACCAGGGAGGCAACATACCATCCTGGAGTCTCTTTCACGTCCACAGCAGCGCCTATCTGTGCCCCTGACTATAGAGTCCCCTATTACTATTACTCTTCTGCGCTTTGACCCTCCCTTCTGAACATCAGAGCCAGCCGTGGTGCCACTGCTCTGGCTGCTGCTGTTTTCCCCTGATAGGCTATCCCCCCCGACAGTATCCAAAGGGGTATACCTGTTCGAGAGGGGGACAACCACAGGGGATTCCTGCACTGACTGCCTGCCCTTTCTGGTGGTCACCCATTTCTCTGCCTGCACCTTGGGTGTGACCACATTTACATAACTGCGATCTATGACGCTTTCCGCCACCTGCATGCTCCTAAGTGCATCCAATTGCTGCTCCAGCCGAACCATGCGGTCTGTGAGGAGCTGCAGTTGGGTGCACTTTCTGCAGATGAAGCCACCCGGGACGCTGGAAGCCTCCCGGACCTGCCACATCTCACAGTCAGAGCACAGCACCCCTCTAACTGACATTGCGTCAATTAATTAAAATTAAAATTTGTCTTTTTTTTCAATACTTTTTTTTAAAATTGCAAAGTTACTGTCAACTATCTGTTTCCTAGCACTAGATTTCTAATAGAAATGCGATAGCTAACTATAATATTCTCCGATCTCTGGCTTAGATATCCTCTAAATTATAATTAAGTTATTATGTTTAATTAGTTCCCAAATACTCAAAAAATTTTTTTAAAATTTAGGTTAGAATCCCAACCAGCCACTCAGGTCACAGCTTTTCTGTGATGTCACTTCAGTTTCCCCCCGACACACACAATTTGAAAAAAGGTCTAAAAGTAAAAATCACTTACTTACCTTCTGAGTGTCTTAGATGTTCTCAGGTTCTCTCGCTGACAGAGACTGCTCCTCCACCTCCGATCCTTGACCTGCACAATGCTAATAATATAATAATATAATAATATAATAATATAATAATATAATAATACTAATAATATAATAATATAATAATAGAACCTGACAGAGATCCATAGGAAGAGCTTAGGGAGAGCTCGCAAGTCAATGGCAATTGTGTCCTGCTTGGCAGAATTGTGAGGCACAGAGGAAGTCGTGAGGATGCTCCGTAGAGAGATTGAGGAGAGAGAGAAAAATAGTGAAGGAGGTGTGAGTGGATATGAGAGAGAGAACAGGGAACTGAGACGGCAGTTAGCAGCGAGGGACAAGGAGGTGGCTGATGTCCAGCGGGCACACCAATCTTGTCTTGCCCATTTGAGCAGTTTTCAGACCCAATATGACAAAGCCTACCAAGATACGCAACGCGCGGTGTTGGTAAGACAGGAAACTGAACAACAGGTTGAGCAGTTGCAGAAACAGTGTAACGACCTAAAAGCAGCCCTACGAGAACTCCACACTTCCACGACGGAACAAAGGCAGAGCTCAGTAGACCACGCAAAGTGCCACGAGCAAATTACAGAATTGCAATCTCTGCTTTCTGTTCAGAATGGGTTCCAGAGCATGTTTGGACCCCAGTTAGACCAAGAAAATGGCCCCGACTGGCAGGAATTGAATGAGAATGCGCACAGATATGTACATGGCCCCAAAAGAGAAAAGCGCCCCAACCCCCAACTGCACAGACAGAACACACCCCTATGAACCCTGTAACCCCACAGCGCGGGGCCACAACAGAACGAGACCCAGATTTCCTATACACCACCCCGTTAACCGTCACTTAATTACGGGATGCGTGTGATAAAATAACACCATTCCTACCCACATCAGACCCCCACCAGTTCTTTGCAAGGGTAAAACAACAGACGACCATGTACGGCCTTGGTGAAAAGGAGCAAGTGAAGCTCACAGTTTTAAGCCTCGACCCTTCTGTCGTGGCAGCCCTTCCCGACCCACAGAATGTAGGAGGAGGCACACTCCAAGAAATGCACACAGCGATCCTAGATGCGATCGGCTATAACAAAGGAGACCCTGTAGGAGGCTTAAAGAAGTGTAGGCAAAAGAAGCATTTGCAGGATGCTTGTGGATACTTTCCAGCAGTGTTTGGAGAGTTACCCCGCGCCCGTTTGTCCCCAGATAATATGGCCAAATGGACCCGCATCCTAGTCTCTTAAGAAACAGAGGCAGGACAGAGAGCTTGCACACATTACGACCCCTCAGATGAGGCCCACAACGAGAAATGGGTTTTAAACGACCCCTCAGATGAGGCCCACAACGAGAAATGGGTTGTGAACAGTCCATCCAAGGCAAAACAGTGTTTGTTAAAGCAGAGGAAGAACAGGCAGACATGCATCCAGTTAGGACGCACCAGAACCCCGCATGGGTAAATGAGGGAAGGAACAGCCCGCAGCAACCCAAATCCCAGGAGTGTTATAATTGCGGCCAATTAGGACACGATGCATGAGAATGTCAAGCCTCCAAGAACAGCAGAGAAATCAACATAGAGGCAACGTAAATAAGAATAGGGCAAAGCCAATCCACAGTATTAGCTCCCGTGCGGATAACACAGATATGAACAGCACTGGCTGATGTTGTTCGGACTCCCCAACTTGGGTCTGCGACGCCCTTTGGGACAGATTCGGTAGACCGGTAGTGGCAGGCACAGTCCGGGGACACCCCGTCAAATTCCTTTGGGACACAGGAGGGTCCCGCACCATGCTCAATTCCTCCACGATGTTTCAGCGAGACACGTGGCCCACCACCGACACCATTACACTCAGCGGTTTTACAGGGCATTTACAGCAGGGACACATCACAGCCCCTGTAGCAATCCAGATAGGGAACATTAAAACTAAACACACCGTAGTTCTGGTCGATCTACCCCAGACAGGCAAACACATTTTAGGAATTGACTTTATGAGCTCCCAGAACCTCTCATTCAATCCAGTTAATAAATGTGTGTGGAAAATGGCAAAGGCAGCACGAGCCCCCACCACGCTCACAGTTGGAGAGTATGAAAATAGGATCAGCACAGTAGGAGACTTCTGGTTTGACCCTCGAGCCATTAGTCAGGACAAACAAGTTAGGGAAGTCTTACAAAGACACAAAGCAGCATTTGCACAGCACAAGCACGACTGTGGCAAGATCGCTGGCTTAGTGAATATTACAGGTCCCGGCCCTAGACCCCAAAAGCAGTACGGTTTTCCCCAAGAGGCAGAGGGAGAAATCTCAAAAGTTATAAAGAGTTTCCTTGATCAAGGCGTACTCCGATCAAACAGCAGAGGACCCAGAACTGATCCCTGCGGTACGCCACTGGTAACTGGGATCCAGGCTGAATATTTGCCATCCACCACCACTCTCTGACTTCTATCGGTTAGCCAGTTCATTATCCAACTGGCCAAATTTCCCACTATCCCATGCCTCCTTACTTTCTGCATAAGCCTACCATGGGGAACTTTATCAAATGCCTTACTAAAATCCATGTACACTACATCCACTGCTTTACCTTCATCCACATGCTTGGTCACCTCCTCAAAGAATTCAATAAGACTTGTAAGGCAAGACCTACCCCTCACAAATCCGTGCTGACTATCCCGAATCAAGCAGTGTCTTTCCAGATGCTCAGAAATCCTATCCTTCAGTACCCTTTCCATTACTTTGCCAACCACCGAAGTAAGATTTTCATTAATGACTTGGATGAGGGAGTTGAAGGGTGGGTCAGTAAATTTGCAGACGATACGAAGATTGGTGGAGTTGTGGATAGTAAGGAGGGCTGTTGTCGGCTGCAAAGAGACATAGATAGGATGCAGAGCTGGGCTGAGAAGTGGCAGATGGAGTTTAACCCTGAAAAGTGTGAGGTTGTCCATTTCGGAAGGACAAATATGAATGCGGAATACAGGGTTCACGGTAGAGTTCCTGGCAATGTGGAGGAGCAGAGAGATCTTGGGGTCTATGTTCATACATATTTGAAAGTTGCCACTCAAGTGGATAGAGCTGTGAAGAAGGCCTATGGTGTGCTCGCGTTCATTAACAGAGGGATTGAATTTAAGAGCCGTGAGGTGATGATGCAGCTGTACAAAACTTTGGTAAGGCCACATTTGGAGGACTGTGTACAGTTTTGGTCGCCTCATTTTAGGAAGGATGTGGAAGCTTTGGAAAAGGTGCAAAGAAGATTTACCAGGATGTTGCCTGGAATGGAGAGTAGGTCTTACGAGGAAAGGTTGAGGGTGCTAGGCCTTTTCTCATTAGAACGGAGAAGGATGAGGGGCGACTTGATAGAGGTTTATAAGATGATCAGGGGAATAGATAGAGTAGACAGTCAGAGACTTTTTCCCCGGGTGGAACAAACCATTACAAGGGGACATAAATTTAAGGTGAAAGGTGGAAGATATAGGAGGGATATCAGAGGTAGGTTCTTTACCCAGAGTGTAGTGGGGGCATGGAATGCACTGCCTGTGGAAGTAGTTGAGTCGGAAACATTAGGGACCTTCAAGCAGCTATTGGATAGGTACATGGATTACGGTAAAATGATATAGTGTAGATATATTTGTTCTCAAGGGCAGCACGGTAGCATTGTGGATAGCACAATTGCTTCACAGCTCCAGGGTCCCAGGTTCAATTCCGGCTTGGGTCTCTGTCTGTGCGGAGTCTGCCTGTCCTCCCCGTGTCTGCGTGGGTTTCCTCCGGGTGCTCCGGTTTCCTCCCACAGTCCAAAGATGTGCGGGTTAGGTGAATTGGCCAATGATAAATTGCCCTTAATGTCCAAATTGCCCTTGGTGTTGGGTGGAGGTGTTGAGTTTGGGTAGGGTGCTCTTTCCAAGAGCCGGTGCAGACTCAAAGGGCCGAATGGCCTCCTTCTGCACTGTAAATTCAATGATAATCTATGATTAATCTAGGACAAAGGTTCGGCACAGCATCGTGGGCCGAAGGGCCTGTTCTGTGCTGTATTTTCTATGTTCTATGTTCTATGTTCAATAGCCTCCACGAGTAATGCCCCAATTTGGCCCATCAGGAAACCCGATGCATCATGGCACCTGACCATTGATTATCGGGCATTGAACAAAGTAACCCCAGTAGGAGCCCCCACTGTAGCCATGAGTCCCGAGACCATGCTCAAACAGGGACTACAGTGAAGTTTTTTTTCGGTTTTGGACATTAGCAATGGCTTTTGGTCCATTCCATTGGCTAAAGCGTGCCAATATAAATTCGCATTCACATTCCAAGGACAGCAATATACGTGGACGTGCCTTCCACAAGGCTTCCACAATTCCCCCTCCATTTTCCACCAACAGCTGGCAAATGGATTAGCAAAATTTTCCCGACCCGAGTGTCTGGTCCAATATGTAGATGATCTGCTACTACAGACGGGCACAAAGTGAAAGCATAGTTTGCTTCTCGTCGAACGTTTAGGACTCCTACAACAAATTGGCTGTAAAGTGAACCCCAAGAAGGCCCAGATTTGACAGGAAAAAGTGATTTACTTAGGTACAGTAATCACACATGACAAACGTGAGATCGAGCAGAAAAGAATCGACTCGATCGTCAAATTACCCCTGCCCCATAACGTCACAGCCCTCCGGTCATTTCTAGGACTGGTTGGCTCCTGCAGAAACCAGATTGTTGGTTTCGCCACAAAAGCAGCGCCCCTATCCGAACTTCTCAAGAAGCAGGCACCTTGGGAATGGCTTCCACAGCACACGGATGCCATGGATGCTTTAAAAAGAGCACTCAGCACAGCCCCCGCACTACAGGTCCCAGATCCACTTTCCCCGTATGCAATTGAGGTTGCAACTACCGACCGAACACTTTCGGCCGTGCTCCTCCAGGAACGACATTATTGATTAGGCCCCGTGGCATACACCTCACGAGTATAAGATCCTGTCGAGCAAGGATTTTTTGCCTGCGAACGGCATCTGCTCGCAGTTTTTTGGGCAGTACAATACTTCGCCGACATTACAGGACTCAACCCCATCACCTTTCTCACTGAACACACCCCGACACAGCTACAACTAGATGGTCGACTTAAAGATGGCACAGTCAGCCAGATCCGCGCAGCCCGTTGGACCCTTCTCTTACAGGGACGGGACATCACAGTTAAGAGGACAAAAACCCACACTTTTCTCGCTGACAATTTACAATATGCAGGCACCACACATGAGTGTGAAATCATCTCCACTAAGCACAATACAGGACCCTTTGTACTGAAGTCAGCTCCCCCGAAAGCAGGCACTACACCCCAGAGACCCCAGCCCACAGACACATGCGCACCCCTTAGAATCTATGTGGATGGCTCCTCCACAGTTTTAAACGGAAAAAGAATTACCGGTTGCGGTATTTATGTAGAGGACGCGCAGGGTCGCGCCCTAGAAGAGGTTTTGTTAAAATTGCCAGGACATTTAGGCTCGCAGGCAGCAGAACTGGCAGCCATAGTGTGCATTGTAGCTCACCCTGACTCGTTTCCGAACCCAGCCAACATATATTCGGACAGTTTACATGTTTGCAACAGTTTACCTGAATTCCTACCCCTGTGGGAAACTAGAGGATTCATTTCCGCACACGGAAAGCCCCTACCCTCAGCCCAATTACTCCGGCAAATTCTGAAAACGGCCAAAGATAGAAAATATGGAATTATCAAAGTTCGCAGCCATCATTGTCCCCCCCCCCCCCCCCCCCCCGCCCCCGGGTAACGTTAAGGCAGACGCCCTAGTGAAGGCAGGTTCCAGACACGGTCACTTTTGGAACCCCCCCTCTCCCCCCCCCCCCGAGCGTGCCCCAGTACACGCGGTTCAGGTCTCACAGACCAACGTTCAAGATTTAGCAAAGGCCCAAAAAGAAGACACACAGCTCAGCTCAGCGAAGTTTTAAAAGGCAATTTCCCAGTACCTTAAGATAAGCATAAAAACGTGTTAACCACACATGACGGTGTGATTTTAAAAGATGGAATTCATGTAGTCTCCTGCCAGGACAGGAATCAAATTATTTGTCTGTTCCATGACAACGATGGACATCAAGGCCTTGAAGCCACCCTAGCCCACCTCAGACCTCTCTGCTGGTGACCTGATTTAAAGACTAATGTTACACATTACATTGAGAATTGCTTAATCTGTGCCCAGAACAATCCGGACCGATACACAAAGAAAGCCCAGCTAAGCCACACCCGCCCCGTTAATGGCCCCTGGACGAACTTGCAAATCGACTATATAGGACACCTACCCCCTGCAGAAATGGCTTTAAGTATGTGTTGGTGGTCATCGACACCGTCACGAAATGAGTGGAAGCGCTTCCATCCAGAACAAACATTGCCAAAACGACAGCCAAAATACTCACTCAGCACATCATTACAAGATGGGGCCTCCCACACATGATAGAGTCCGATCAAGGCTCCCATTTTACAGGACGAGTGATGAAAAACGTCCTTACAACTTTCAGCATTAAAAAAAAAATTCCGTTTTGCAGACCACCCCCAATCAAGCGGCATAGTAGAAAGGGTGAACAGAACTTTAAAAGCGATCCTCAGAAAAATGGTGCAGCAACACAACAGCACCTGGGACACAGTTCTCCCATCTGCATTAATGCTCATTCGAAACACAGGATGCACCCCCCACACCCTCATGACCGGACGCCCCATGAAAGGGACAGAATATTGATTCGGACTGGATTTGGCCAGCCCCGCAGTCACCGCACTTGCGCATGAGAAAGCCGTGCAACAGATTATTGAGAATGTGAAGGCTGCCCAGCTCGCAGCAGCCATCAGGCTTGGAACCCGCAAGAAGCAAAGCAAAGTTTGCTTTGATAAGACAGTACATGCCATTGAGTTTGTAGTAAGGCAGCAAGTTCTGCTATCCCGAAACAACCCTAGATCATTCCTTTCCCCCAAATTTGCCAGACCGTACACCATCTCTGACAAAGTCAGCCCCTCTGTGTACAAAATCACCTATCCTGATGGCAAGTCTGCATGGTTCCACATAAACCAGCTTAAGGCTTATGGCTTGTAGAACAACCAATCACACCACATCTCGCTTGTAGCAGCAGATGAGCACGCCCCGCCCACGCACAACGTATTCCTCCCCTCCCCCAACCAGTCCAGCCCATCCTCAGACACGACTACAACCCCAGAGGTACTACTCCGCCTCTCCCTTCCTTCAACCAGTAGCGCCAGCGCCAGCGATAGCGACAGCCCCAGCACACCACGCTACGATCACACCCCTGCACCAGGCCCCACTCCCAGCGACTCCGAACATGATTCCAGCGACCCCTTCGAGGTAACGTATATTAAAGCCCCTGACCCAGACCCACCGCCCGACGATTATGGATTAACCCCTAGCAGCTCCAACCTCGATACAAAATACTGGCACCGAGACAATTCGTTCAGGCTCATCCGGAACGATGAGATGGATCCCAATTCACCCAAGCAGCTTTAGCAAGACTACTCCAGTCAACAGTATGGCAACCGGGAGAAGATGATGACATAGAGTCTGACTCCCACCAAACAAATCTCTTTGCGACTCTGTTCGCTTGAGACCAATGAGGTGTCCAGATGATGGTAAAAAGGAACCGATGGAGAGTTACGGTGTCCTTTCTGATGGAACCAGCACCATGTTTGTAATGTATGTTTGTTTGTTATTGTGAATGTTAAATGTTATTGGTTCACTTAATGTTTCATGGCCCCCCGCAACCACTTTTTTAATGCCCAATGGCAGTTGGAGGAACAAGTTTGTCCGCAGACAAGTGATCGTAACTGCTCTTCTGCTTCGAAGGTAGAAGTTAGCAACAAATGCAACCGCCACGATGACTGCAAATTCTTACCATTCTTGCCGGTCGCTCAGGCAGTGGAGAAACGGCACTGGTCCCCGCCCTGTCTGAGGACCCCCATCTGGTCAGCTACGCTTGGGTAGAGCACATACGGCACTGATCACCGTCCTACCCGGGGATTCCACCCATTCTTACCCGCCGCGGCCCATACGCTCCCCATTTGGCACTTTTAGTTCAAAACTCTTTTGTTTGTTTATGGCGACTCTTAGGTTGCTTCCAGCTGCGATTTACATCCTCAAACACTGGGATGGTAGATCGCACAGGCTGCGAGACGGCTCGCGCTGTGTCAGTATTTTTCTCGGATGTCGTGTCCCAAATATTTGGTTTAAAAACAAAACAAAATGAAGGAGTCACAGATGGTGACCAATTATAACGGGTAATTGGCAACAAAAGGACAGACAGACAGACATACGAGATCTGAAACAAGATAATAACAGAAACTATGCTTGTGTCCATAGAACTCTGGAACCACAGAAGCCTCATGAAGCCACCTAAAATGGCTGATTCCCGAGTAAAATGGTCAAACCCCGATCTAAAATGGCGAATGAAAGAGGCTGATGGGAAAATCAGCCAACAGGACTCAAACGGACAGCTGCAGGCAAAACAGTGTATTCGGCTCTGGGGAAATCGGCCCAGACCGATAACTGCAACCATTAGCAGCACATCAACCCAGCCATCTGCAGTTTAATCGGCGATCCCCGGGAACAATTGCTACACATTAGCAACATAAAGCCGATCCAGACTTTTCGGCGCCAGCAGTGGCTGAGACAAAGAAAGGTGGATGACCACCCCCCGATCAAGGAATCACCCCATTATTAGAGCATATCGAACCAAGTGATTGGGACCAGGTCCAATCACTTGGAACCAGGGTCAAGGTCTGCCCCAAGAGGCGGGAAGCCCCTGGGAACGATAAAAATAGGGGCCAAGTTCAGATCGACCCTTCTTCTCCTACTCGCAACCTTCGAGACCCTTCGACGAAGAAACAAGGAAGGAAAACAGCGCGGGAGGTGAGTGAGCCGGGACAGTGAAAACAGCGTGGGAGATTTAAAAACCGCGGGAGCTGCGAGTCGGAGCGGAGATTTTAAAAGATCGCGGCCTAGTTTCGGGAGCCATTCGGAGGAGGAGGAGCAGTCTCTGTCAGGGAGAGAACCTGAGAACATCTAAGACACTCAGAGGGTAAGAAGGTAAGTAAGTGATTTTTACACATTTTTACTTTTATACCTTTTTCAAATTGTGTGTGTCGGGGGGGAAACTGAAGTGACATCACAGAAAAGCTGTGGCCTGAGTGGCTGGTTGGGAATCTACACTAAATTTAAAAAATTAAGCATTGGTAACTAATTAAACATAATTACTTAATTATAATTTAGAGGGATATCTAAGCCAGAGATCGGAGAGTACTATATTTAGCTTTCGCATTTCTATTAGAAATCTAGTGCTAGGAAACAGATAGTTAACAGTAACTTTGACATTTAAAAAAATATATATATTTTTTAAAAATAAAAAATTTAAATTTTAATTTTAATTAATTGACGCAATGTCAGTTAGAGGGGTGCAGTGCTCTGACTGTGAGATGTGGCAGGTCCGGGAGGCTTCCAGCATCCCGGATGGCTTCATCTGCAGAAAGTGCACCCAACTGGAGCTCCTCACAGACCGCATGGTTCGGTTGGAGCAGCAATTGGATGCACTTAGGAGCATGCAGGTGGCGGAAAGCGTCATAGATTGCAGTTATGTAAATGTGGTCACACCCAAGGTGCAGGCAGAGAAATGGGTGACCACCAGAAAGGGCAGGCAGTCAGTGCAGGAATCCCCAGTGGTTGTCCCCCTCTCGAACAGGTATACCCCTTTGGATACTGTCGGGGGGATAGCCTATCAGGGGAAAACAGCAGCAGCCAGAGCAGTGGCACCACGGCTGGCTCTGATGTTCAGAAGGGTGGGTCAAAGCTCAGAAGAGTAATAGTAATAGGGGACTCTATAGTCAGGGGCACAGATAGGCGCTTCTGTGGACGTGAAAGAGACTCCAGGATGGTATGTTGCTTCCCTGGTGCCATGGTCCAGGATGTCTCCGAACGGGTAGAGGGCATCCTGAAGGGGGAGGGCAAACAGGCAGAGGTCGTTGTATATATTGGTACTAACGACATAGGCAGGAAGGGGCATGAGGTCCTGCAGCAGGAGTTCAGGGAGCTAGGCAGAAAGTTAAAAGACAGGACCTCGAGGGTTGTAATCTCGGGATTACTCCCTGTGCCACGTGCCAGTGAGGCTAGAAATAGGAAGATAGAGCAGCTAAACACGTGGCTAAACAGCTGGTGTAGGAGGGAGGGTTTCCATTATCTGGACCACTGGGAGCTCTTCCGGGGCAGGTGTGACCTGTATAAGAAGGGTGGGTTGCATCTAAACCGGAGAGGCATAAATATCCTGGCCACGAGGTTTGCTAGTGTCACACGGGAGGGTTTAAACTAGTATGGCAGGGGGGTGGACACGGGAGCAATAGGTCAGAAGGTGAGAGCATTGAGGGAGAACTAGGGAATAGGGACAGTGTGGCTCTGAGGCAGAGCAGACAGGGAGAAGTTGCTGAACACAGCGGGTCTGGTGGCCTGAAGTGCATATGTTTTAATGCAAGAAGTATTATGGGTAAGGCAGATGAACTTAGAGCCATTACAGAGGCCTGGTTGAGGGAAGGGCAGGATTGGCAGCTAAACGTTCCAGGATTTAGATGTTTCAGGCGGGATAGAGGGGGATGTAAAAGGGGAGGCGGAGTTGCGCTACTGGTTCGGGAGAATATCACAGCTGTACTGCTGGAGGACACCTCAGAGGGCAGTGAGGCTATATGGGTAGAGATCAGGAATAAGAAGGGTGCAGTCACAATGTTGGGGGTTTACTACAGGCCTCCCAACAGCCAGCGGGAGATAGAGGAGCAGATAGGGAGACAGATTCTGGAAAAGAGTAAAAACAACAGGGTTGTGGTGATGGGAGACTTCAACTTCCCCAATATTGACTGGGACTCACTTAGTGCCAGGGGCTTAGACGGGGCGGAGCTTGTAAGGAGCATCCAGGAGGGCTTCTTAAAACAATATGTAGACAGTCCAACTAGGGAAGGGGCGGTACTGGACCTGGTATTGGGGAATGAGCCCGGCCAGGTGGTAGATGTTTCAGTAGGGGAGCATTTCGGTAACAGTGACCACAATTCAGTAAGTTTTAAAGTACTGGTGGACAAGGATAAGAGTGGTCCTAGGATGATAGCAATATTAGGCGGGAACTGAAGAACATAGATTGGGGGCGGATGTTTGAGGGCAAATCAACATCTGACATGTGGGAGGCTTTCAAGTGGCAGTTGAAAGGAATTCAGGACCGGCATGTTCCTGTGAGGAAGAAGGATAAATACGGCAATTTTCGGGAACCTTGGATGACGAGAGATATTGTAGGCCTCGTCAAAAAGAAAAAGGAGGCATTTGTCAGGGCTAAAAGGCTGGGAACAGACGAAGCCTGCGTGGAATATAAGGAAAGTAGGAAGGAACTTAAGCAAGGAGTCAGGAGGGCTAGAAGGGGGTCACGAAAAGTCATTGGCAAATAGGGTTAAGGAAAATCCCAAGGCTTTTTACACGTACATAAAAAGCAAGAGGGTAGCCAGGGAAAGGGTTGGCCCACTGAAGGATATGCAAGGAAATCTATGTGTGGAGCCAGAGGAAATGGGCGAGGTACTAAATGAATACTTTGCATCAGTATTCACCAAAGAGAAGAAATTGGTAGATGTTGAGCCTGGAGAAGGGTGTGTAGATAGCCTGGGTCACATTGAGATCCAAAAAGACGAGGTGTTGGGTGTCTTAAAAAATATTAAGGTAGATAAGTCCCCAGGGCCTGATGGGATCTACCCCAGAATACAGAAGGAGGCTGGAGAGGAAATTGCTGAGGCCTTGACAGAAATCTTTGGATCCTCGCTGTCTTCAGGGGATGTCCCGGAAGACTGGAGAATAGCCAATGTTGTTCCTCTGTTTAAGAAGGGCAGCAAGGATAATCCCGGGAACTACAGGCCGGTGAGCCTTACTTCAGTGGTAGGGAAATTACTGGAGAGAATTCTTCGAGACAGGATCTACTCCCATTTGAAAGCAAAAGGACGTATTAGTGAGAGGCAGCACGGTTTTGTGAAGGGAAGGTCGTGTCTCACTAACTTGATAGAGTTTTTCGAGGAGGTCACTGAGATGATTGATGCAGGTAGGGCAGTGGATGTTGTCTATATGGACTTCAGTAAGGCCTTTGACAAGGTCCCTCATGGTAGACTCGTACATAAGGTGAAGTCACACGGGATCAGGGGTGAGCTGGCAAGGTGGATACAGAACTGGCTAGGCCATAGAAGGCAGAGAGTAGCAATGGAAGGATGCTTTTCTAATTGGAGGGCTGTGACCAGTGGTGTTCCACAGGGATCAGTGCTGGGACCTTTGCTCTTTGTAGTATATATAAATGATTTGGAGGAAAATGTAACTGGTCTGATTGGTAAGCTTGCAGACGACACAAAGGTTGGTGGAATTGCGGATAGCGATGAGGACTGTCGGAGGATACAGCAGGATTTAGATTGTTTGGAGACTTGGGCGGAGAGATGGCAGATGGAGTTTAATCTGGACAAATGTGAGGTAATGCATTTTGGAAGGTCTAATGCAGGTAGGGAATATACAGTGAATGGTAGAACCCTCAAGAGTATTGAAAGTCAAAGAGATCTAGGAGTACAGGTCCACAGGTCATTGAAAGGGGCAACACAGGTGGAGAAGGTAGTCAAGAAGGCATAGGGCATGCTTGCCTTCATTGGCCGGGGCATTGAGTATAAGAATTGACAAGTCATGTTGCAGCTGTATAGAACCTTAGTTAGGCCACACTTGGAGTATAGTGTCCAATTCTGGTCGCCAGACTACCAGAAGGATGTGGAGGCTTTAGAGAGGGTGCAGAAGAGATTTACCAGAATGTTGCCTGGTATGGAGGGCAGTAGCTATGAGGAGCGGTTGAATAAACTCGGTTTGTTCTCACTGGAACGAAGGAGGTTGAGGGGAGACCTGATAGAGGTATGCAAAATTATGAGGGGCATGGACAGAGTGGATAGTCAGAGGCTTTTCACCAGGGTAGAGGGGTCAATTACTAGGGGGCATAGGTTTAAGGTGAGAGGGGCAAGGTTTAGAGTAGATGTACGAGGCAAGTTTTTTACGCAGAGGGTAGTGGGTGCCTGGAACTCGCTACCGGAGGAGGTGGTGGAAGCAGGGACGATAGTGAAATTTAAGGGGCATCTTGACAAATACATTAATAGGATGGGAATAGAGGGATACGGACCCAGGAAGTGTAGAAGATTGTAGTTTAGTCGGGCAGCATGGTCGGCACGGGCTTGGAGGGCCGAAGGGCCTGTTCATGTGCTGTACATTTCTTTGTTCTTTGTTCTTTGTTACTCCAGCAATCGCTACCAGATAGGTGCTCCAGACTATCGACTCATACCAGCCTTTTTGAATCCCGCAGGCCAGGCCCAATTCGATAGATCATTCGTTTCCCTGACCTGGTGGGCCATCACCAAAGTTAAGTATTGGCCTTTAGTGGTAGGTAATAGTCTAGAGGTAGGATTATTGTATAAGTATTTATTGCTGTATATAATAAATGATCGTTGATTTAACTTTTACTAAGGGTTTGCTGCAATATTAATCATTACTTGCGCTTGAACCACATGGTGGTATACCTGGCGACTCGTGAGCAAAGGGAAAACCACTCCGGGAGAACCCAAGAAATTTTGAATTAGAATCCAATTGGAAACAAAAAACCACAAGTGTTCAAGCGGTTCTGATTAATAATTCACAATTCGGAAGTGTGTGCATGCATGCAAAACTAACAGGGCTATAAGGTAAAACTGATAGATTTTTGTCGCGTCAAAACTGTCGGAAGTCTGTATTTTCGGAAATTAGCGCAAGCAGTACCCGCATCTACAACACCAACTTATCCCCCGGTTCCAAATTTAAACGAAGCAAGAGGATAGGAGAGATGGCCATGCAGGCAATGCAACGCCTCATGAACCCCGAGGAATTTGCGGTCGCAGCGACCAGCAGCAGGAGAGTGGGACAGTGCCCCACTTGGGAAGAGGAAATTCGGAAATACCTCAAGGGCAAAGGATGGCCCATGTGGAATGATTTCTGTAATAATGACGACTCAGGTCCCGGAAGTATAGGGCATACTTGGTGGGAGAACATGAGTGAGATCCATAAAAAGAGCTTAGCAAAAGCTCGCAAGCCGATGGCAATTGTGTCCTGTCTGGCACAATTGCGAGGCACAGAGGAGGTCGTCAGGACGCTCCGCAAAGAAGAAGAGGGCATACATCGTATGAGTAAAGTCGATGTATGCGAGGTGGAGAAAGAGAATCTGGAATTAAGGCGGAAATTAGCAGCAAAGGACGAAGAGGTGGCTGACGCCAAACGGGGTCACCAGTCTTGTCTGGCGCATTTGAGAAGTTTCCAGTCCCAGTATGAAAAGGCTTATCAGGACACGCAGCGTGCAGTCCTGGTAAAGAACGAAACAGAGAAGCAGGTGGAGACGACACAGAAACAATGTAGTGATCTCCAGGCAGCCTTGAGAGCGCTCCACGCTGCAACCATAGAACAAAGACAGAGCACCTTAGACCATGCAAAGTGCCGAAAGCAAATTGCAGACCTGCAATCACTGCTTTCTGTCCAAAAGGGATTTCAAGAAACCTTTGGGGAAAAATTAGACCAGGAAGACGGCCCTGATTGGGAAGAATTACAGGAAACAGCGCAGAGATATGTTCAGGGAACATGTGCGCAGGGAAAGCCCCAAAGGAGAAAAGCAGCCCCACCCCCCACACAGCAGATAATACAGGCTCCGATGAACCCTGTAACAACCCACCGCACAGCCACATCAGACGAGGCGGAATTCCTATATTCCACCCCCCTCTTAGTGACCCAATTACGGGACGCGTGTGCAAAAATCACACCGTTCCTCCCCGCTTCAGACCCACACCATTTCTTTGCCACCGTCAAACATCAGGCGACCATGTACGGCCTGGATGAGAGAGAGCATGTAAAGCTCATGGTTCTAAGTTTGGATCCATCGGTAGCAGCAGCCCTTCCCGACCCACAGAACGTAGGAGGAGGCACCCTTGCAGAAATGCATACCGCGATCCTGGATGCGATCGGGTATAACCAGGGTAACCCCGTAGATGGTCTAAATAAGTGTAGGCAGAAGAAGTCTGAGCACCCCACAGCGTTTGCAGGACGCCTGTGGATTCACTTCGAAGCCGTTTTTGGAGACGTAGACCGTGCCCATTTGTCCCCAGACAATATGGCCAAATGGACCCGCACCCTTATCTCCCATGTCACAGAGGCAGGACAGAATGCCTGTAATAGATATGATCCCTCGGAGGAGGCTCTTAACGAGACGTGGGTGGTTAAAAGATTGTCCCGCGTTTGGGAGCAGTCTGTTCACAATAAATCCACCGCTAAAACCACCGAGGAAAAGCAAGCCGCTGCAGACATGCAGGCAGTAAAAGCCACACCTCACAACCCTGCCAGGGTAAATGAGGGAAAGAATAGCCCCCCAACAAAATCACAAGAATGTTACAACTGCGGACATTTGGGACATTTTGCAAAAGAGTGCAATGCTCCTAAAAAGCCACAGAGAGCCCAGCAGACGGGCACTCTGATTAAGAAAAAGGCAGAGCCCATCCATAGCGTTAGCGCCCGTTCGGATCAGACGGACCTGACCGAAACGGACTGACGGTGTACGGGCTCCCCCAGTTGGGTCTGCGCAACCCTTTGGGATAGGTCAGGACGACCCGTAGTCGCAGCGAAAATTCGGGGACAGCCTATTGAGTTTCTTTGGGACACAGGAGGGTCCCGCACCACCATAAATTCCTCCACCCTTTTTCAGGACACGTGGCCCACTACAGCCACTATCACCCTCAGCGGCTTTACAGGCCACTCACAGCAGGGACACATCACAGCCCCTGTACCCATTCAGATAGGAAACATAACCACAAAACACCCCATAGTTTTAGTCGACCTGCCCCACACAGCAGAACACATTCTGGGAATCGACTTTATGAATTCCCACCACCTCTCCTTCGATCCAGTCAACCAGTGTGTCTGGAAGATGGCAAAATCCACTAAAGCCCCTGCAACGCTCAACATAGGGGACTATATGAACAGGATTAGCGCAGTAGGCGAGTTTTGGTTCAACCCCACCACGCTCAGCACGGACTGACAGGTTAGGGCAGTCCTGCAAAAGAACAGGGCAGCATTCGCGACCCACAAGTATGACTGTGGACGGATGACTGGCTCCGTACAAATAACAGGACCGGACCCTAGACCCCAAAAGCAGTATGGATTCCCCCTAGAAGCAGAGGGAAAAATCCTAAAAGTTATAGAGAGCTTATTAGAGCAGGGCGTCCTAAGATCGATAGCCTCTACTAATAATGCCCCGATTTGGCCAGTAAGAAAGCCCGACGGATCATGGCGCTTGACCATTGATTATCGGGAACTCAATAAAGTCACCCCCGCAGCAGCCCCCACCGTTGCAACAAGTCCCGAGACCATGCTCAAACAGGGACTCCATGCCCGATATTTCACGGTTTTGGACGTCAGTAATGGATTCTGGTCCATTCCATGGGCAAAGGCGTGCCAGTATAAATTTGCCTTCACTTTCCGAGCGCAGCAGTACACGTGGACATGCCTGCCACAAGGCTTCCACAACTCCCCCTCCATTTTCCACCGACAGCTGGCAAATGGACCAGCAAATCTTTCTCGCCCCGAATGTCTGGTACAGTATGTAGACGATCTACTACTGCAGACAGACACTAAGGAAGAGCACATTGAGCTTCTGTCCGAACTCCTGGAATTGTTACATTCCATTGGCTGTAAAGTCAACCCCAAAAAGGCCCAGATATTGGAAGAAAAGGTGGTATATTTGGGTACAATTATCACACACGGTAAATGCGAGATTGAGCATAAAAGAATTGACTCGATCGCTAAATTGCCCCTTCCCCAGAACATTTCAGCCCTCCGGTCGTTTTTAGGACTGGTTGGCTACTGCCGAAACCACATTGACGGTTTCGCCAGCAAGGCAGCACCCCTCTCAGACCTCCTAAAGAAAGGAGCCCCCTGGGAATGGCTTCCGCAGCATACGGATGCTGTGGTCTCTTTAAAACAGGCACTCATAGCCCCCCCAGCACTACAAGTTCCAGACCCGCTTTCCCCTTACGCCATAGAGGTAGCGACCACAGACCGCACCCTTTCAGCCGTGCTCCTCCAGGAACGGCACGACCAGTTAAGACCCGTGGCTTATGCCTCCCGGATTTTAGATGCTGTGGAGCAGGGATTCTCAGCCTGGGAGAGGCACCTGCTCGCAGTTTTCTGGGCAGTCCAGTACTTCTCATACATTACCGGACTGAACCCCATCACCATTTTGACCACACCCCCCCCACCCAACTTTTACTGGACGGACGACTCAAGGACGGTACCGTCAGCCAAATCCGCGCTGCTAGGTGGACCCTTCTCTTGCAAGGACAGGGCATCACAGTAAAACGGACAAAGACTCACACATACTTAGCGGACAATTTACAGTCACCCGGAACCCCCCATGAGTGTGAAATCATCTCGCCCCACCATAATACAGACCCCTTTGTAGCTAAAACACCCCCCAGAAAATTAGCAAATCCATCTCGGAGCCCCCCTCACCCGGACACGTGTGACCCCATTAGGATCTATGTGGATGGATCTTCCACAGTCTTAGATGGGCAACGCATAACAGGTTGTGGGATTTAAGTTGAGGACGCACAGGGACGCGCCCTCGAGGAGATAGCATTAAAATTACCCGGACACTTAGGCGCGCAGGCAGCAGAGCTTGCGGCCATCGCGTACATAGTAGAGCACCCAGATTCCTTCCCCGGCCCAGCAGACATATACTCAGACAGTCTATACGCGTGCAACAGCCTCACTGAATTTCTGCCCCTGTGGGAAATGAGAGGATTTGTTTCCGCGGATGGGAAACCCCTCCCCTCAGCCCCATTACTCCGCCATATTTTGCAAAAAGCCCAGAGCAGGACTTTTGGCGTTATAAAAGTCCGCAGCCACCATCGTTCCTCCCCCCCTGGAAATGTAAAAGCCGACGCGCTGGCTAAGGCAGGATCCAGGCATGGGTACTTTTGGAAACCCCCCGAAAGCGCCCCAGTGAGTGCGCCAGTGAGTGCAGTTCAGGTCACGCAGACTAGGATCGAGGATCTAGTAGAGGCCCAGAAGCAGGATAGTGCTCTCACTGAGATTGCGAAAGGGAAGTTTCCAGCCTCATACGGGAGGTACAGAAAGACAATAACCACACATGACAGTGTGGTGTTAAAGGACACCCTTTATGTAGTTCCTGAGCAGGATAGGAACCAATTAATTTGTTTATTCCATGATGGTCATGGACACCAGGGAATCGATCCCACTACAGCCCACCTCAAACAGCTTTGTTGGTGGCCAAATCTGAAGGAAGATGTAAGCTATTACATTGAGAATTGCCTCATCTGTGCGCAGAACAACCCCGATAGATATGCCAAAAAGGCCCAACTCAGCCACACCCGACCCGTTAACGGCCCCTGGACTAATCTCCAGATTGATTTTATAGGTCCATTGCCCCCTTGCAGGAATGGCTCGCAATACGTTCTGGTGGTCATAGACACTTTTACAAAGTGGGTGGAAGAATTTCCAGCCCGCACCAACACCGCAAAAACCACAGCCAAAATCCTAACCCACCACATCTTTACAAGATGGGGACTCCCCCGCAGTATTGAATCGGACCAAGGTACTCACTTTACAGGACGGGTCATGCAGAACGTCCTCACGATATTTGGCATCACCCAAAAATTCCACATTGCGTACCACCCACAGTCGAGTGGTATAGTGGAGCGCATGAATCGGACCCTAAAAACCACCCTCCGAAAAATGGTCCAGCAGAACAACACCACTTGGGACTCAGTCCTCCCTTTTGCGCTGATGATTTTGCGTAACACTGTTTCCACCTCCACAGGTTACACCCCACACACTCTTATGACCGGACGCCCCATGAAAGGGACAGAATACTTGTTAGGTTTAGACCTGACTAGCCCTGAAGTTACGGCCCTCACCCACGAGAAAGCCGTGGAGCAATTAGTTGCTAATGTAAAAACGGCTCAGTTAGCAGCCGCAGTTAAATTGGGCACCAAAAAGAAACAGAGCAAGGCTTGTTTTGATAAGGCAGTGCATGCAACGATGTATGATATAGGACAGCAAGTGATATTGTCTGTATATAACCCCAGCACACTCCTGTCTCCAAAATACTCAGGTCCGTACTCCAGTACGGATAAAGTAAGCCCATCGGTATACAAAATAAAATACCCAAATGGTAAGACTGCGTGGTTTCATATAAACCAGTTAAAGGCTTATGGAACACAGTCAAACCACGCCCACCACGTCATGCTTGACGCAGCAGACCACACCCCACCCACAGCCAACGTTACCAGACCAACCCCCTCCACGTCCAGCCCAGACACAGACTCGCCCTCGACTCCACCCCCAAAATCTACACTCCGCCCCGGATCGCCCACAGACTGCAGCAGCAGAGACAGCGACTGTGACTCGGACGATAGCCACAGCACGCCTCCCGACTATCCCCATACAACCGGACCCACACCCAGCGACTCCGATTTCGACTCCAGTGATCCCTTCATGATCACTTTCCTAAACAAACCCCACCACCGACCACCGAACCACACGGACGACCCCGACTTTGTCCCCACACAACTTATTGGCACCGCGACAATTCCTACAGACTTGTCCGCAACGACGAAAGCAACTCCAACTCACACCAAGCAGCCCTTTCCACCCTAATTCACTCCAGTGTTTGGCACCCGGGAGAAGGGGACGACCTCGAGTCAGACCCCCAAACCGCCAACCCCTTTGCGACCCTGTTCGCAACAGAGAACTGAGGTGTCCACATGATGTTTAAAGGAAACACTTGGGAGAAGTGTTGTCCTTCCTGATGGAACCTGCAGGATGTTGTATGTTGTTCGTACGTTTATTTTGTGTTGTTCGTCCGACAGGAGAATTTTCTTCCAGCCGCTTGTTCAGCGGTACCAACTTGTCTGCAGATACCTGGTTAACAGACCAGACACTTGTTCAGAGGAACTGGCTTGTCTGCAGACACTTCAGCTGATATCGGTTCGGGTACCAGACGCCCGATCGTAGTTGTTCTTGTGATTCAAGGATAGAATCACTGTGGCAACCCCACCACGATGACTACATTTTTGCCCGTTCTTGTCGGTTGCTCAGGCAGTGGAGAAACGGCGTGAGACCCGCCCTGCCTGGGGACCCCCCCGTTGATCAAACACACTCGGGTAGGGGAGATACGACATTGGTAGCCGTCCTACCCGGGGCCTCCATCCAAATCTTACCCGTCGCGGCCCATACGCACCTCATTTGGCATTTTTCATTTCAAAACGTTTTTATTTGTTTAGGCGACCTTTAGGTTGCTGCCATCTACTATTTACATCCTGGAACATTTGGATGGTAAATCAGCACTGGTCCCTCATTGGGCAGTGTGCCATGTCCTAAAATTTGTTTTTGGAAAAAAAAAATGAGGGAGTCACACATAGTGACCAATTATAAGGGAATAATTGGCCCCAAAGGATAGACACACTAACACACCGGATATTAAACCAAGGTAGTTACAGATACTATGCTTGTTTTTACAGAACTCCAGAGGCTCCAGGACCGGAGAAAACAAAAGAACACAAGAATGAAAAGGAAAGAGGACAGCCAGGGCAGCCATGAGGACTCCCTTCATCGTGCTCAACATCCTGTTCATGGACACTTGGTTGCGCGGGACCGCGGACCCCATTACTTCAAACCTCCCTGCCGTTAGTGTTTCACTGCCCCGCAGTACCCAAAGCCCAGTCACCAGCGACACTGCATCTTCCTGGTGTGCCAGGTTCATAACCTGGTACTCCCTGTCCTACGTGATTGAAGCACTGTTAGCGTTGGCGATACTCTGCTGTGTAGTGCAGACTATGCGCCTCCGCAAATGGAGAAGGAGAGCGTACCGGGCTCGAACCCCGGTATATCGGATCAGATCCCCTATATTCGGTTAGGACCAGACCCCCCGACCCCTGCGATCTATAACAAAAAATAAAGAGCATTCACTTGCGTTATTACTGTAAATAAAAAGATGTACAAAACTTTTCATGAACAAAAAAAAAATGTATGACCCTGAGCTTGACTGCCAAGCCAGGAAAAAGTATATTAAATGTTGTGATTGTTGTTGTATGTTTTAGGAAGATATGATAATGCAATGTTTAGTGAGTATAGTGTATTTAGGTAAAATTAGAGGTTCCAAGTTCGTTATTTTGTAAATGCATGCCCCTGCCTGACATAGCGCCCTTAGAATTGTTTAGGTAAACATTTTGTGCATAGCTAGGGTCAGAGCAGAGGCCATGTAGGAGGTGCCCCCCCCCCCCCCCCCCGGTCAGGGAATGGAAAGAACAAAATTTATGTGATCCTTCACGCTTCACATTAGGATCACAAGGAGGGTGTGTAGCCACCTAAAATGGCTGATTCCCGAGTAAAATGGTCAAACCCCGATCTAAAATGGCGAACGAAAGAGGCTGATGGGAAAATCAGCCAACAGGACTCAAACAGGCAGCTGCAGGAAAAACAGTGTATTCGGCTCTGGGGAAATCGGCCCAGACCGATACCTGCAGCCATTAACAGCACAACAACCCAGCCATCTGCATACTAAGCAGCCAACCCTGGGAACAATTACTACACATTAGCAACATAAAGCCGATCCAGACTTTCTGGCGCCAGCAGTGGCTGAGACAAAGAAAGGTGGACGACCACCCCGCGATCAAGGAATCACCCCATTATTGGTGCATATCGAACCAAGTGATTGGGACCAAGTCCAATCACTAGGAACCAGGGTCAAGGTCTGCCCCGAGAGGCGGGAAGCCCCTGGGAACTATAAAAATAGCGGCCAAGTTCAGATCGACCCTTCTTCTCCTACTCGCAACCTTCGAGGCCCTTCGACGAAGAAACAAGTAAGTGTTACTCCAGCGATCGCTACCAGATAGGTGTTCCAGACTATCGACTCGTACCAGCCTTTTTGAATCCCGCAGGCCAGACCCAATTCGATAGACCATTCGTTTCCCTGACCTGGTGGGCCATCACCAAAGTTAGGTATTGGCCTTTAGTGGTAGGTAATAGTCTAGAAGTAGGATTATTGTAGAAGTATTTATTGCTATATATAATAAATGATCGTTGATTTAACTTTTACTAAGCGGTGTGCTGCATTATGAATCATTACTTGAGCTTGAACCACGTGGTGGTATCAGAAAGATACCTGGCGACTCGTGAGCAAAGGTGACAGAATTAGAGCTAATAAAACTAAAGCTAATAAGAGCAACACTCAAGAGGAAGAAAGAAAGAAGGAAAGATGAAGACAACCATCATGCTCTACAGTTGGATCTTAGCGGGATCCCTCCAGTTGCGCGCGGACGCTACCTCCCTGACCCCTACCACACAGGCCGTGAATGTTTCCCACCCCTGCCATACACTGTACCCTGAGATAGTTACCGATACACCGACCTGGTGTGACAAGTTCATAACTTGATATTCCCTGTCCTACGTGGGAGAATCTCGACTAGTAATTGCGATACACTGCGTTCAGACCCTAAGACTCAGGAAATGGCGGAGGAAAGCCTCCCGCACTCCGGTACACACATTCAGATCCCCTATTTTCGGACTTCAACAAACCCCCAACCCCTTTAAGTGAATTAGAGTACATCCGTTTTCTTGTGTGTCTAATAAAATAAACGTAAAACTCTGTGCTTGACTGCCAAGCCAGAGAAATCTGTGTTGCTGCTATTGTGCAGTTTAAAATGTTGTAAATTCTTTTGATTGATTAAGGATAGTTTAGTTAAGGACAGTTAGAGGAACCAGTTTTTTTATTTTGTAACGCATGCCTGAATGTCATAGTGCCACAGAGAATTTTATAATGATGTATGTACATAAAGGGCAGCACGGTAGCATTGTGGATAGCACAATTGCTTCACAGCTCCAGAGTCCCAGGTTCGATTCCGGCTTGGGTCACTGTCTGTGTGGAGCCTGCACATCCTCCCCGTGTGTGTGTGAGTTTCCTCCGGGTGCTCCAGTTTCCTCCCACAGTCCAAAGATGTGCAGGTTAGGTGGATTGGCCATGATAAATTGCCCTTCGTGACCAAAATAGCCCTTAGTGTTGGGTGGGGTTACTGGGTTATGGGGATAGGGTGGAGGTGTTGACCTTGGGTAGGGTGCTCTTTCCAAGAGCTGGTGCAGACTCGATGGGCCGAATGGCCTCCTTCTGCACTGTAAATTCTATAAATTCTATAAAGTAATTTAGGTAAAAGTTCCAATTCATAGGACAGAGTAGTGTAGTGCCTGTCCTTGCTTATGGGTGCCCAACTTAGGAGGAGAATAAAGAAAATGCAGTAATTTGATCCTTCACGCTGAGCGTTGAGGATCACAAGGAGGGTGTGTAGCCATCTGGGATGGCCACTTCCAGAATACAAAATGGATGATCGCAAAGACTGTAGGGAACTATGGACAATGTTGAGAAAGCAGGCAGGCACAGAGCCTGTATGCATATTGAAGAAACAGCTCTCAGACGGGACTGAAACTGTAGGGCAATTAACATATTGATGGCCCATCTCCGGGAGCAAAGGAAAGACACTCATGCAACCGATCAAGCTCCAGACATCGCGGCGCCAGTTCCCCAGACCGGAAGCGTAAACAAAGCAAGGCCAACGGCCACATATGACCCACCCAGCCATCAGGACACCCACCCCTTTATTGGTCAAGATCAATACGAGTGACCAAGAAACGGCCCAATTGATTGGGGCCAAGTTCAAGACCCGCCCAAAAACATGCGAAGCCCCTTCGGGTATAAGAAGAAGGCCCCGAGAGAGAATCGCTCTCTTGGACTTGGCTCTCAAAGCGTAGAGACCTTTCCACCAGCTGCACAAGAAGCAAGTAAGTCCAAGGTCAACGCTCGCTACCAGACGGACGACCTTAGCTGTTCTCCTGTTCTCCTTCAAACCCAACAGCCTCAGATCCGAACAACGGCCATTGTTCCTCTGACTGAGTGGGCACCCGAAACAAAGTATAGGCGTTAACGTTAGAGATAGTTTAGCCTGTAGTATTTTGTGCATGAGTAGATATTACTGTGTGTGTAAATAAATAGTATTGACTTTGAACTAACTAACTGGTGTACCGGCTCTTTGATCAGTATTCGGGTTTGAACCTTGTGGCGGTATCGAGAGATACCTGGCGACTCTAGAACATAGAACATAGAACATTACAGCGCAGTACAGGCCCTTCGGCCCTTGATGTTGCGCCGACCTGTGAAACCACTCTATTTCCTTGTCGTCCATATGTCTATTCAATGACCATTTGAATGCCCTTAGTGTTGGCGAGCCCACTACTGTTGCAGGCAGGGCATTCCACACCCTTACTACTCTCTGAGTAAAGAACCTACCTCTGACATCTGTCTTATATCTATCTCCCCTCAATTTAAAGCTATGTCCCCTCGTGCTAGACATCACCATCCGAGGGAAAAGGCTCTCACTGTCCACCCTATCCAATCCTCTGATCATCTTGTATGCCTCAATTAAGTCACCACTTAACCTTCTTCCCTCTAACGAAAACAGCTTCACGTCCCTCAGCCTTTCCTCATAAGATCGTCCCTCCATACCAGGCAACATTCTGGTAAATCTCCTCTGCACCCTTTCCAATGCTTCCACATCCTTCCTATAATGCGGCGACCAGAATTGCACGCAATACTCCAAATGCGGCCGCACCAGAGTTTTGTACAGCTGCAACATGACCTCATGGCTCCGAAACTCAATCCCTCTAAAGCAAACATAATTAGGATTAAGGAAGGCGACCATACTGACCGCCATATTTAGAAACAGAGCAACAATTCCATTTTCAGCCTCCATAAGGTTAGATGTCAGGCTTTCTGCCATTTCCCAGTCATTGGTCCTTCCGATTTTGGTCCTTCATTTGGACTGATGCAACTGGCTGGAGTTCCTGTATATCATGTACTCATTGGCACTAATGTTACTTGCTGGCCAGATTTACACCTTATTCAGCCGATTAGACCATAATTAGTTGATATCAGTAGATTTTAAACACATCGTGAGATTATGTTGGAGGAACAGAATGATGGGTCCAAATCGACCGACCATCAACAGTTATGATGCAACCAAATAATTCTGGAGTGTGGAACGGTTCCTCATCATTCCAAGTTCATATCCTCCATCATTTCCAACAAATGTTTCCCCATTCATACTCATTATTCGGCGGCGTCATTAACTTGCGAGTATCTGAATGAAAATGTCGTGTGCAACCTCCATACTCTTCTCTAAATGCGTTCAACTGTGTCGTAAGCAATCAGGCAGATATGTCGTCTATGGTGTCAAGCTCCTTGAGTGCTGATGGAAGTGCATGTCTTCGGAAGTGGGGAATCGCCGGGGGTGGGCCCGCCGACCGGCGCGGCGGCGCGTCCCGCCCCCGCCGACCGGGCGACTCCCGCCCCCGCCGAATCTCTGGTGGCGGAGAGTTCGGGACACGGCGGGGGCGGGATTCATGCCAGCCACCGGCGTTTAATCTAATCAATGGTAACCACCGCTATGATGTGAGTGGGGGATGCTGCAATGGTAATGCAACTCATGACAAGGGGAATATTGACTGTCGATTAGGTTTCTGGCCCTGAGGCAGAATCACACAAAACATGTTCCGTGGCTTGAAATTACTTTTTTTTATGGCTGGGTAACTGCGGTAGTGCCACTCTCTCTCTCACACACCCACACATTCTCTCATATACATCCATTCTCTCAGAAGTTCACACAAATACACACAGTGACACACACTCTCTCAGACGTTCACTGTCTCACAGGAAAATCTCTCTCGCATTTTCTCACACAATCTTACTCGCAGGCCTTTACTATCTCACACACCCTGCCTCTCAGAGACTTTGACACACAAGTTTTGTCTCAAACTCTCACTCTCACTCTCTCTGTCACACACAATCTCGCACACTCTCATACATTCACTCTCAGCCTCTCCTCTCTCACGCTCTCTCTCTCACACTCTCCCTCTCTCATGTTCTGTCCCTCACGCTTTCCCTAACTCTCGACCGCTCTCTCCCTTTCTCTCACACATTCTCACAGACTATTTTACTCTCAATCACTCTCTCCCTTTCTCACACTCTGACTCGCTTTCACACTCTCTCTGTCTCACACTCACTTCCTCTCTAACGCTCCCTCCCTTTCTCACAATCCCTCCATCCTTTCTCACACTCCTTCCATTACTTACACACTTCCTCACATTTCCTCCACTCTAAAACTCTCTTACTCTCTCACACTCCTTGCCTGTTTTAAACTTACTCATTCTCTAACAATACCTCCCTTTACCACACCCCTTTCCTCTCCAACACTTTCTGCCTCTCTCACACCTTCCACCTCAATCACACTCCCTCCCTCTCTAACACTCTGTCCCTCTCTCATAATCTCTCCCGTTCTCACCATCTTTAATACTGTCCCACTCCCTCGCAATGCTTTCTGTCTCACACTCCTTTCTTCTCACACTCTCTCCCTCTCTCACAATCTCTCACTCTCTCACCTTCCCTCTCTCATAATAACCCTCTCACACACTCCCTCCCTCGCCCATAAATCCTAACTCCCTCACACATCCACGCTTTTACACGTCTCACTTTCACTTACTCCCTCTCTCACTTTCGCTTGCACTCCCTGCCTCACTCACTCTCACCTCCCTCACACTCTCTCCATCTCTCACCTTCCCACTCACACACACCCTGCCCATCCCACTCCCTCACTCTTCCACACTTCCTCCTGCTCTCACTCTCTGTCTTTCTGACACTCCCTCATTCTTTCCCTCACTCATGCTCCTTTCCTTTTACCTTCCTCTCTCACACACCCTTACTCTTTTACAATGTCTCTCTCACTTTCTCCCATAATCACAGTCGTTTAATGTCTAACACTCTCCTTCTCAAACTATCCCCCTCTTTCGCACTCTCTCACTCTCTTGCACTCCCTTACTCTCTCATATTATCTCCTTTTCGCAATCCTTCCTCTCTCACACTCATTTCTTCTTTCACACTCCCTTTGTCTCTCACAATCACCCTCTCGCATACTCCCTCCTTCTCTCATAATCCCGAACTCCCTTACGCTCCCTCGTTCTCACGCTCCCACCTGCCAGTCACTCCATCTCTCACACACTCTCTCTCACACTCCCTGCCTCTCTCAATATCTCACCTGACACACATTCTCTCCATCTGCACTGTAAATTCTATGATCTATCCGTCTCCCTCACTCTCGCGCACTCCGTTCCTCTCTCACATACCCTCACTCTTTCACATTCCCTCCCTCTGTCTTACTCACTCTCTCTCGCACATTCCCACTCTCTCACACTCCCTCACTCTTTCAAACACCCTTCCACTCTCACATTCCCTCCCTCTGTCACATTCCCTCCCTCTCACACATTCCCCCTCTCTCACACTCCCTCACTCTTTCACACACCCTTCCACTCTCACAGTCCCTCCCTCTGGCACATTCCCCTCTCTCAGATTTCCTTTCTCGCTAACACTTCCTTATTCTTTCACAATACCTCCCTCTCTCACACTCCTTAACTTTAGCTCTCTCTCTCACTCTCCCTTCCTCTCTCACACTGCCTTCCTCTATCACACTCCCTCCCTTTCTAACACTCTTCCCCTCTCTCACACACACTCTTTCACACTCTCTCCCCCTCTCACACTCTCCCCAACTTTCACACTCTCTCATAATCTCTCACGTGCTTCCAATCTCACACTCTCTCACACTCTTTCGCTCCGCCACACTCTCTCGCTCTCCCACACTCTCTCCCTCTCTCATACTTCCTCACATCCTCATACGCCCTCTCTCACACTCTCCCTCCCTCCTTCATACTCTGCTTCTCCCACTCCCCCTGCCCCTCTTAGATAGATACATATACACGTAGAAGATAGGAGCAGGAGGTAACCTTTCGGCACTTCGATCCTTCTCCACCATTCATCACGATCATGGCTGATCATCCAACTCAATAGCCTAATCCTGCTTTCTCCCCATAACCTTTGATCCCATTCTTCCCAAGTGCTATAATCGGCCGCCTCTTGAATATATTCAATGTTTTAGCATCAACTACTTCCTGTGGTAATGAATTCCACAGGCTCACCACTCTTTGGGTGAAGAAATGTCTCCTTATCTCTGTCCGAAATGGTTTACCCTGAATCCTCAGACCGTGGCCCCTGGTTCTGGACACACCCATCATTGGGAACATCTTCCCTGCATCTATCCTGTCTAGTCCTGTGAGAATTTTATAAGTCTCTATGAGACTCCCCCCCCCCCCCCCCCCCCCCCATCCCACCCCATTCTTCTGAACTCCTGCGAGAACAATCCGTATCTCGGCAATCTTTCCTCATACGACAGTCCTGCCAACCCTAGAATCAGTCTGATAAACCTTTGCTGCTAACCCTCGAGAGCAAGAACATCCTTCCTCAGAGAAGGAGACCAAAATTGCACACAATACTCCAGGTGTGGCCTCACCAAGGCCCTGTACAATTGCAGCAACACATCCCTGTGTCTGTACCCAAAACCTCTCGCAATGAAGGCCAACATACCACTTGCCTTATTTTACGCCTGCTACAGCTGAATGCTTACCTTCAGCGATGGTGCACAAGGGTATCCAAGTACCCCCGCACACTGCCCTCTCAAAATTTACAGCCATTCAGGTCATACTCTGCTTTCCTGGTTTTGCTTCCAAAGTGAATAGCCTCACACTTATCCAAATTATGTTGCATCTGCCATTGATTATCACACTTGCGGGACCTGACCAGATCATGCTGTAGGATCCCTGCATCCCCATCGCAGTTCATCTTCCCACCCAACTTGGTATCATCTGCAAACTTTGAGATGTCACATTTTATTCCTTCATCCAAATCATTAATATATATTGTGAATTGCTAGGGCCCCATGACCGATCCCTGTGGCACCCCACTAGTTACTGCCTGCCAATTTGAAAAGGACCCATTAATTCCTACTCTTTGTTTCCTCGCTGCCAACCAGTTTTCTATCCACCTCAACACACTTCTTACCCCAATACCATGCGCTTTAATGTTGCACAATATTCTCTTTGCAGGACTTTATCAAATGCCTTCTAAAAGGACAAGTATACCACATCGACTGGCTCCTCCTTGTCAACTGTACTGGTTACATCTTCCAAGAACTCCAACCGATTTGTCAAGCATGATTTCTCCTTCATAAATCCAGGCTGACTCTGACTGATCCTGCCACTGCTTTCATTTCCCCCACTACCGATGTTAGGCTTCCTGGCCTAAAATTCCCTGTTTTCTCTCTACCACCCTTTTTGAATATTGGATTGACTTCAACTACCCTCCAATCTGCAGGGACTGTTCCACAGTCAACAGAATCCCGGAAGATGACCACCAATGCATCCACTGTTTCCAGAGTCACGTCCTCAAGCACTCTGGGATGCAGATTCTCAGGCCCTGGGGATTTATCCGCCTTCAATTCCATCACTTTTCCCAGCACCATTTCTCTACTAATATCGATCTCCCTCAGTTCTTCCCTCTCACTAAGCCTTCATTCTCCAACATTTCTGGGATCTGATTTGTGTCATCTTTTGAGGGCAGAACCAAAGTATGTATTCAAATGCTCAGCCATTTCTTTGTCCCTTATTATGCAGTCCCCTGTTTCTGTCTGTAGGGGGCCTACATTTCTCTTTGCCAATCTCTCTTCACATACTAATAGAAACTTTTAGTGTCAGTCTTTATGCTCCCTGCAAACTTACTTTCCGACTGTTTTTCCCCTTCTAAATTATATTCTGACATCTCTGCCCTCTTGCACACTCTCTGTCAACCTTAGATTTTGCACACTCGTCCTCTTGCACACGCTCAGTCTCTCACATGCTATTTCTCGTCAACACTCGCTCCCTCTATCATGCTCCTTTGCTGACGCCTTTCCACAGTACGGTAGCACAGCCCCAGGGTCCCAGGATCGATTCCTAGTTTGGGTCACTGTCTGTGCAGAGTCTGCACGTTCTCCCTGTGCGTGTATGGGTTTCCTCTGGGTACTCTAGTTTCCTCCTACAGTCCAAAGATGCGCAGGTTAAGCGGGTTACTGAGTGACGCGGTTAGAGTAAAGGTGTGGGCGTAAGTAGAATGCTCTCCAAGGGCCTGACAAGACTCGATGGGCCGAATTGGCTCCTTCTGCAGTGTAAATTCTATGATTCTTACTCTCTCGACATCTTTCTCTCTCATCCTCTGTCTCTCTCACCCTATTTACCTCTCACCTTCTTTCTCTCTAACTCTCATTCACTCTCACCCTCTGTGTCTCTCAGCCCCTTCCTCTCTCACCATCTTTCTCTCTCACCCTCTGGTGTGTCTTATCCTCTTTCTCTCTCACCCTATTTGTCTCTCGCCCTCTGTGTCACTCATCCTCTTTCTCTCTAACCCGCTGTCCCTCCCACCCTCTTTACTCTCGCCCTCCTTACAGCACACCCTCTTCCTCTCTCACCCTGTCTCTCTCGCCCTCTGTCTCTCTCGCCCTCTGTCTCTCTCACCCTCTTCCTCTCTCACCATATTTCTCTCCTACCCACAAACTCTCTTATCCTCTTTCTCTCTGACCCTCTGTGTCCCTCACCCGCTTTCTCTCTCACCCTCTTTCTGTCTCACCCCTTGTTCTCCGAGCACACCTCACAGCCAAGCTCTCTATTTCCCACGTCTCAACCCGTCTCTCTCCCAGTTAAAGTGTGTGTCTCATATGGAGCGCGAATATCAGTTCGAGATGATGCATTAGTTTGCCCAGCTAAATATGTTTTTTTGCTGCTCCATGGCGTGTTTGTCTATGCTGCAGGGTCTGAGTTTTTTGAGTTGTTCTAATGTTACAAAATGTTTTCTTAGTTTGAGGATCTGCATCAGATTTATGGTCGGAAAATATAACTGCATGGTTAGAGTTACCGAGGAAGCTACACCCCACAGTGCATTAGAACCACCCAGAGAAACAGACTAACAATTGGAACTGAATCACTGAATGGTCACAGTCGAGTGACGGATATCACTGAAACAATGTGAGCTACAGAGATGAAACTAATGTTGTCTGAGTGGAGAGCATCATTTATGTTCTCGTCAGTTAATGCAGTCAACACAGTCCCTTGTTTGGAAAGTGGTCACTGACGCAAAAAGTAGCATTTCTTTCATGAACCCAATGTCGTAATCTGTTTGTTCGTATCTTCGAAAAAAATAAGCTACACGATTTTGCAACCTCAGTGTCGCTGAGGTGATTCCACACGGTTTCAATTCAAGGCTTTTGGAATATGCAACCTCAGAGTTTAAGACGGAGAGACTGTGAGTAGCATGAGGGACACATCACTTCGCACTGAACATGCCTAATCCAATTGATATTTGTCAGAAAATATTCTACCCAATCCTTGCTGTTGTTGGCGTTCCTGGTAAGTAACCCCGATCATTGAAGTTGTGTAAAGCTGTGTGTGAGCGGCTCTCTGATTTAAAGTTAACTCAGAAAATGTTTAATTTTGATCTTGTGCTCATGTTGCACAGACACCTGATCAACGATATAATTCACGAAAGTCAACTGTCTTTAAATATATTTGAATCCCATTCATCAACTGAAAATAAACTTATCTTTGTAACTCATTGGGATTTCTGATGAATGAAGTTATTATATTTCGTGGAATCATTTGTAAGGTTAGATTGGATCTCAGTGAAGGTAACATTTCTAAAGGAATGTCCAATGGGAGTAAGAATGAAATCACACTGAGTGGCTCTCTCACATGTCTGACCTAAGTGAACAAATATTACTGGAAGTATTTGTCAGTGCAAAATTAACTTGAGTGTGACTCTCTCAAGATCGGATTATCAGATCCAATTCTCCATCTATTGCAGTGACTAGCTGTACAATTGGATTGTGTGGGGGTCAGGAGCTGGACTGAAATAAGTTGGTTCTATTTTGAAATAATGCATTTTGTAGGTGAGTGGGTGCTCCATTCAATCTTTCTGTTTTACCTTTGCAATTGATTAAACAAAGGAACACGTTGGCTGTGTTTTGAAGATATTTTATACTTACTGTGTGGGGTGAAATGTCTCGATATCTCTGTTCTCTATTGAACAGCTGCAGCAAAAACAGATATCACCTACACACTGACATTTAATAAAAGCCACAACAATACAGCACTGTGATAGGTTTTGTGATATTTTTGTAATTTCTATTAATCCTGGGTATTTTCAAACTCTGATGTAAATGTGACGTAAATTGCTTATTGTTCCAAGTAGGCTTCAAATGAAGTTACTGTGAAAAGCTCCTAGTCGCCACATTCCGGCGCCTGTTCGGGGAGGCCGTTATGAGAATTGAACCGTGCTGCTGGCCTGCCTTGGTCTGCTTTCAAAGTCAGCGATTTAGTCCTGTGCTAAACAGCCTCAATGCTGCCTCAACAGAATTGGGAATCTGTTCACCTGAATCCAGGAACCCCTACAGTGCTTTTGAATACTTGTTTTCCAAGGAGTGATTGAGAGACTTATTGGTTTGATCAAAATACACCAGAGGACACAGAGCATTTCCCATTGAAATACCCACTTTGAGGGCAGCACGGTGGCGCAGTGGTTAGCACTGTGGCCTCACGGCGCCGAGGTCCCAGGTTCGATCCCGGCTCTGGGTCACTGTCCATGTGGAGTTTGCACATTCTCCCCGTGTTTGCGTGGGTTTCGCCCCCACAACCCAAAAGATGTGCAGCGTAGGTGGATTGGCCTCGATAAATTGCCCCTTAATTGGAAAAAGTGAATTGGGTACTCTAAATGTATTTTAAAAAAAGAAATACCCACTTTGCAAGTTTATAATTTATGAGAGTGATCCCAGCGCTGGTCCTTGTGGAGCACCAGTTACCACCTTCCACCAATCAGACAAAATCCATTTAACTCTTCTCCGTGTTTTGTGTGTGTATTTAGCTTGCTGTCCATTCTGCTGCTGTGTCCGCTAACTCCACTTGCTCTGACATTACTCTTTTTTTTAAATTTAGAGTACCCAATTCATTTTTCCAATAAAGGGGCAATTTTGTGTGGCCAATCCACCTACCCTGCACATCCCACGCAAACATGGATGAATGTGCAAACTCCATACGGACAGTGACCTTGAGCTGCGATCAAACCTAGGACCTCGGCGCCGTGATGCAGCAGTGCTAACTATTGCGCCACCGTACTGCACTTGCTCTGACATTACTCTTAAGTCTTTTAGGTCGGAACTTACTGAAAGTCTTTAGCAAATCAAATTGTTTGACGTCTATCACACTAACCAAATCTATAATTGCTGATAGTTTTAAAAATAATTTCATTAAATCTATCAGGAATGATGTTGACTTTGGAATATCTGCTGACTGTTTATCAGAGTCTGCAATACTAACATTTTTCTCATAATTTTAGTTCAATTTTCCTACTATTGATGGAATGACTGCGAGATTGTTTTCTTGAAATGTTTTATTCACCTCCACAACCCAAACGATGTGCAGGTTAGGTGGATTGGCCACGCTGAATTGTCCCTTAATTGGAACAAAATAATAATTGGGTATTCTAAATTTAAAAAATAAAATTCTGGATTTGGTGATGTGTGATGGGGCAGACTTAATTAGGGAACTTAAGATGAAGGAAGCCTGAGGGGACAGTGACCACAATATGATCGAATTTACCCTGCAGTTTCAGCGAGAGAAGCTGGAATCAGATGTACCGGTACTGCAATTAAATAAAGGTAACAACAAAGAGATGAGGGAGGAGGAGGCCAGAGTTGATTGGAAAAGAAGCCTCGCAGTGAAGACAGTGGAATATCAATGTGAGGAGTTTTTGGGGGTTAGACGGGAGGCACAGAAGAAATTCATCCCAAGGAGACGGAAACATGCTGAGGTGAGGACAAGGCATTATGGCTGAAGAGGGAAGAGAAGGACAGCATAAAAGCAGAAGAAAAAGCATACAAAGTGGCGAGGATTAGTGGGAAGCCAGAGGATTGGGAACCCTTTAAAAGCGAGAAGAGACAACAAAAAAATCAATAGGGGGGAAGAAGATGAAATATGAGTGCAAACTAGCCAGTAAACCAAAGTAGATAGGAAGGGTTTTTGCACTATATAAACGGTAAGAGGGAAGCAAAATTAGACACTGAACCACTGGAAAATATGTCTGGAGAATTACTAATGGGAAACAAAGAAATGGCAGAGGAACTGAATAGTTACTTTGCATCAGTCAACACGGTGGGAGACACCAGCGGGATACCAAAGCTCTGGGATAATCAGGGGCCAGAGGTGAATGTAGTGGCTGTCACTACGGAGAAGGTTCTGGGGAAACTGAAAGGTTTGAAGAGGATAAGTCACTTGGACCAGATGGACTACACCCCAGGGATCTAAAAGAGATAGCTGAGGATATTGTGGAAGCATTGGTGGTGATCTTTCAGGAATCACTGGAGGCAGGGAGGGTGTCGGAGGACTAGAAGGTTGCCAATGTATTACCGCTGTTTAAGAAGCGAGGGAGGCAGAAGACGGGAAATTATAGGCCGGTTAGCCTGACTTCAGTCATTGATAAGATTTTAGAGTCCGTTATTGAAGATGAGACCCGGAGTACTTGGAAGTACATAAAATAGGACTGAGTCAGCACGGCTTCGTCAAGTGGCAGTCATGTCTGCTGACAAATCTGGTAGAGTTCTTCGAGGAGGTAACAAGGAAGTTAGACAAAGGAGAACCAATGGATGTGATTCAATTAGATTTCCAGAAGGCCTTTGACAAGTTGTGGGATTGGAGAGTGTTAAATAAGTTAAGAGCCCATGGTGTTATTGGTATGATCCTGGCATAGATAGAGGATTGGCTGACTGGCAGAAGGCAGAGAGTGAGGATAAAGGGGTCTTTTTCAGGATGGCAGCCGGTGACTAGTGGCATGCCTCAGGGGTCTGTGCTGGGAACACAACTTTTCACAATATTCATTAATGATCTGGAAGAAGGAATTCAAGGCACTGTCACTCAGCTTGCAGATGAAACAACGATATGGCGAGGGAGAGATAGTATTTAGGAAGCGGGGTGGCTGGAGATGGACTTGGACAGGCTAGAAGAGTGGGCAAAGAAGTGGCAGATGGAACACAATGTGGAAATGTGTGAGGTTATGCAATTTGGAAGGAGGAATGGAGGTAGAGACTATTTTCTAAATGGGAGATTGCTCAGGAAAGCACAAAGGGACTTGGGAGTCCTTGTTCCCCATTCTCTTCGGATTAAAGTGCAGGTTCAGTCGGCAGTTAGGAAGGTAAATTCAAAGTTAACATTCTTGTCCAGAGGGCTAGAATACAAGACCAGGAATGTACCTCTTTAGGCACTGAACAGACCCCATTTGGAGTATTGTCAGCAGTTTTGGGCCCCGTATATAACGAAGGATGTGCTGGCCTTGGAGAGAGTCCAGGGGAGGTTCACAAGTATTATCCCTGGGCTAAAGAGCTTGTGGCACGAGGAAAAATTGAGAATCTATATCTGTACTCGTTGGAGTTTAGAAGGATGAAAGGGAATCTTGTTGAAACTTACAAAATAATGGGAGTCCTGGATACTGTGGACGTGGGGAGGGTGTTTCCACTTGTTGGAAAAATTAGAATCAGCGGACATAATCTCAGACTAAAGGGACGATCCTTCAGAACAGAAATGAGGAGGAATTTCTTCAGCCAGAGGGTGATGAATCTTTGCCGCAGAAGGCTGTGGAGGCGAAATCAATGAGCGTGTTTAGGACATAGAAAGGTAGGCTCTTGATTATTAAGTGGATTAGGGGTTATGGGGGAAGGCAGGAGAATGGGGTTGAGAAAAATATCAGCCATGATTGAATGACGGAGCAGACTCGATGGGCCGAGTGGCCTAATTCTGCTCCGATATCTTATGGTCCTCTGACCTCTTATCTGCTCCTGCTCTTTTAGTTGAGATCTGTCAGTACGACGGCGACCAACTCGATTTCTCTATCTATCACACCCACTCATACTGTCCTCGTCTGAACTTCTTCCATTCCTGTATCTAATATTCTGCCCTGATCTGGCGGTCTAGGCTACTTATAATAGTGGTACCATTGTTGCCTGCCGCATTGCCCTGGACCTCACAGAGGCTGAGGGTGAAGTCTCAGCCACATCCTGTTATCTCTCCCTGTACAAGGGCCCCACCTTCAAACATCATTATATTGGTTGCAGAGATTTCAATGACCTCATAGAGTCTGGAGATATTCCATCCACAGGTTACGACATCTTACCCCCGCCTCAGACGAACATCCCTGGCCTTGTATTCTAGCCCTATCGACATCAATGCTAACACTGCACTTGCCTTCCCAAATGCCGACTGAACCTGCACAAAGATGTTCAGGGGTAGGTGGGTTGGCTATGCTAAATTGCCCTTAGTGTCCACAAAATGCGAGGTGGGCTTACGGCGATAGGGTGAAAGTGTGGGGATAGGGTGGAGGTGCGGGCTTCGGTAGGGTGGTCTTTCCAAGGCAGCTGCAGACTCGATGGGCCGAATGGCCTCCTTCTTCACTATAAATTCTGTGATTCTGTGAATGACGGCAGATGGGGAATTTGTGCGCTGGAGACTGGACAGGCTCTATTTGTCGAATGATTATGGACTGGGCAGGTCCTGAGCCTGTTTTAGTATTTCGGTTGATCATAGAAGAATCCAATGATCCAGGCGTGGCATGCAAATCCATCAGGATCCCTGTCCAGGAAACACACCAATCCTGGGTGTGGTCCAATAATGAGAGGGAGGGTGGATGCCAATCTCTGATATGTTTGTATCTGGGTTGGAAAATCTGGCCAGTCTGATTTAATTCTGTAAATCAGACTAAATGAGAATTTTAACCTCCCCCTAAGATATTTGAATTGTGAGCATTTTCCTACTACTGCCAGGGTGTCGACTGGGCTGCAAATCACAATTTTTTCCTTCCCCCGTCTTTATACAATTGGGTCACATTTGCTACTTCCCTCTCTGTAATGTTAATCTTTGTTCCCACTCCTCTACCAACACCCCACCCACTCAATGTCCATCTTAGTGATGCTGAAATACTGTCCCTGTTCTGACTCAGAGAATGTTTAATCAGTAATTTCCAGGCTCTTCTCCCATCTCTCCCTGACAGTTAATTTATTGGGAATTGTGATGCTGTGTCGGGGGAAGTGTGGCCTCTCTACCTGCACCACTCGCTACCTGGTCGCCATGGCAATGGCGGATCTGTTCTTTATTATCACTGAAAATGAAATGAAAATTGCTTATTGTCACAAGTAGGCTTCAAATGAAGTTACTGTGAAAAGCCCCTAGTCGCCACATTCCAGCGCCTGTTTGGGGAGGCTGGTACGGGAATCGAACCATGCTGCTGGCCTGCCTTGGTCTGCTTTCAAAGCCAGCGATTTAGCCCTGTGCTAAACAGCCCTATGAACCCATACTGAACAGGATCAATTATTATTTTACAGCCCGGAATATCTTAAACCTCACCCCTGTGTGTCGTGTTAACAACCTGCTGATTTTTGCAGCCGTGGACTGTTCGGTCTGGTTCACCCTCACTTTCTCTTTTGATCGATTTGTGGCCATTCGCAGCCGGAAATTGACAACAAAATATTGCACCGGGAAAACTGCTGCTGTGGTTCTGTCAACAATGGGCCTCCTGCTCTGTATAAAAAATGTCTCTCTGTACTTTATATATAAACCTGAAAACATATTCGACAATATTCAGTGGTTCTATCTGACAAAGAGGTGCGTTTTGACTGACCCCGGATAGGTTGTATTTAACTGGTTTTCTCAGGTTTTAATCCCATTGATCCCATTTTTCTCAATCCTGTTGATCAACGCTCGGACAGTCCGACACATTTTACTCACTAGTCGAGTCTGGAAAGCACTGAGGGCTCAGAGTCAGGGAGCCAATCGCACAGACCCAGAGATGGAGAGCAGAAGGAAGTCAATGATTTTACTCTTCTGCATCTCCGGAGCTTTAATTATTCTCTGGACGGTGATTGTTATTAAGTTTTTCTATTTGGAAGTGAGCGAATTATATTACCTCACCCTTCCTCAATATAATTTGCAAGAAATCAGATTAATGCTATGGGATTTCAATTTATGTGGTGACTCAGTCCACGGTCAGGGAGCAGATCAAGATCGTGATGAAATATCAGGTTACATCAATTATCAAATTCGTGAGTAAATAAGTCTTTCTGACAGCCCAAACAGACGCCTCAGCCAATCAGAAACTCTACTTTCTGACTGGCAGCTGCCGCAGTTTTTCAGGAAGCTCCATGAGCTGGCTAAGAGCCACCTCAGCCAATTCAAAATTTCTGTTTCAGGCTGACAGCTGCTGCAACCAATATGCAAGGTCCACCTGCTGGCCTAGAACCAGCACAGCCAATCAGAAATCCCCGCATCTGACTAATAGCTGTGGGAAAAACTAAGGCTGTTCATTGGGCTGACCGACAGATGCTGAGCCAATCGGCGAACTCGGAACACTGACTGACAGCCGCCGCAGCCAATCAAAGACTCCACTTTCAGAGTTTCCCTCCGTCTAAGCCAATGAGAGTGATTCGCCTACTTGGTAAGCGGTACTTCAACCTATCAGAGATTTCACTTTCAGACTGGCAGCTACCACAGCCAATCAGGGACCTCCACCCTCTGGCTAACACCCACCTCAGCCAATTCGAGTTTCTGTCCACTGACTGACAGCTGCTCCATCCACTCGGAGATTATCCTGTATAACGCAGGGGACCCAACCAATCAGGGAGCTCAACCTGTGACCAGTATCTGTCTCAACCTATCAGGGAGATCACCCACAGTGTCATGAGCCAATCATCGAGCTCCACCTGGTGCCTCAGCCATGCTCAGGTAATGCCCGCCCTCTGGCGAAGATTTTGGTCCAAATATTGGTTGAATGTTAAGAATGTCAGAAAGACAGAGATTCCTTACAGTCTAATGGATGTGTCGCCTGTCCAAGGGATAACACTGCACTTGATTCACTGTCGGTGCCCCATCCTCACGATTCGCTGTGTGAAAAGTTATCGCTTACATCGTCATTGCCTCATTGACTCATTCCTTGAAACCAGAACCGCTCATTCTCAATCTTTTCCCCAATGGGAACCCTTTCTCCACATCTCCTCCAGACAACTCATGATTCTGGATACCTCCATCAAATCTCCTCTCAAACTTCACTTCTCCAAGGAAAACCCATCTAATTTCTCCCATCCGTCTAAATAACTGAAGCTCCTCAGCACTGGGAACATTCTGGAGAATCGTTTCTGTACTTTGTACAATACCTGCAAATCCTTACTGAACTGCGGCACCTGAAACTGGACACGATACTCCAGCCCAGACATTTACTAGTTTAAAGTAACCTATTCTATTCGTTTATCAATAAAGCTGATTGCATGATATTGGATTCTATATTCAATCAAAATGCCCCCTACTCAACGTCAATCGATCTGCTCTAGCTGGTGTTATTGATGTACCCTTTATTTTACATGGTTTCTACATGTTCGCTGGGCTGGCATGGTAGCACAGTGGTTAGCACAGTTGTTTCACTGCTCCAGGGTCCCAGGTTCGATTCCAGCTTGGGCCACTGTCTGTGCGGAGTCTGCACGTTCTCCCCGTGTGTGCGTGGGTTTCCTCCAGGTGTTCCGGTTGCCTCCCACAGTCCAACGATGTGCAGGTTAGGTGGATTGGCCATGATAAGTTGCCCTTAGTGTCCAAAAAAGGGTAGGTGGGGTTATGGGGTTACTGGGTTATGGGGATAGGGTGGAGGTGTGGGCTTGGGTAGGGTGCTCTTTCCAAGGGCCAGTGCAGACTCGATGTGCCGAATGGCCTCCTACTGCACTGTAAATTCTATGATTCTGTGACCAGTCCTGGGAAGAGGTCCCCTAAATTGTGACGTTCCCAAACAGGGCCCCAATTTGGTTATCGTCCAGGGTTAGGGACAATGTGCTGTCTGCACTTCCTTATTCAACACCGCCGTTTGGTTGAAAAGAGGATAATTTAAAATGAACCCCATCCCTCGTGGCTAACATTTGATAATCCTTTTTTCGTTCTTTAGAAGGAGCCAGTAATTAATTACTCTGCCATACGAACAGCGCCTACACTGCCCTAATGTCCCCTCCCTGTTAACAGCCCCTACCCTGACTAAACCCCCCACGGGTGAACAGCCCCTAACCCTACTAATTCCCACGCTGTGAACAGCTCCTGCAGTGACCAATTTCCCCTCCCACTGAACAGCGCCTACCATGACTATTTCCAATTCTGTGATCAACCTTGAACCAGGTTTATTCCTCTCTCCCTGTGAACAGTCCCTGCCATGTCTAATTCCTCCCCCCCCCCACTTTGAACATTTACTGCCTTTACTAATTCCACCTCTCAATTGACAGCACCTCTGACTCTCTTTAAAATATCTCTCGCTCTCTTTAAAATCTCTCTGACTCTCTTTGAATTCTCTCTCATACTGTTTAAGTTTTTTTTCGGAACTCTCTTTAACTTATTTCTAACTATCTTTAAATTCTCCCTCCAACTGTTTGCATTCTCTCTAACACTTTATATTCTCTCTAACTCTCTTCAAATTCTCTCCAGATACGTCTAATTCTTCTATTCACTCCAACTCGTCCCTCCCCTGTAACTCTGCCCCTCTATCTAACTCTTCCCCGCCATAGAACAATTCCCTACCCTCGAACTATTCCTCACGCTGTAACCATATCTTCCCCCTCCCCTCTAATAGTTCAGCCCCCATCATCCAACAACCTAACTTTCTCCAACACTCCCCATCTGAATCCCTCCGACTGCCCGTACCGACATTTTGCCTCCCAGACATCCTGCCTCCCTAACAGCCCCCCAGCCAACCACACTATTGACACTCAGCCTGATAGCAAACTCTGACAGCCCATCTCTGCCCAAATCCCTCCTTAACCTGCACCACCCCCTGCCTACAGCCCCCTCCACATAACTCAGTCCGTTCCTCCCATCGAAATTCCTGCTAAGCCTCAACCCCCTCCAAATTCGACCACCGTCCTCGGCCTGCGCCCCCTCCAACTCCCTCCCCAGCCTGTGTCCCTGCAAATTCCTCCTCAGCCTGCGCCTCTCCTAATACCTCTTATATCAGCACACCACCTGTCATGATATTCAAACACACATCACAACACACACATCATGATAGACAGACCAAGAGACCAATTAGCACACATAACACGACAGCCAATCACAGACAAGAGCAGACACAGTATAAGAGAAGAAACACGACACCTCCTAGGCAGTCGATCTGGAGACAGGACAAGGCCAGGACCTCATTAACAAGACACTCAAACAGTCACCACGTGCTGAGTACTAAGTCAGATGTGTAAATAACTAGTTGGAATAAAACTGCGTTGTACCAATCGCAACCGTGTTGGTTCGTCTGTACCTCAGAGCACCCAACACCACGCCACCTGCAAATCGCTTTCCCTCCTAACACCTCCTCCCACTCCCACGCTCACACCACTGACCCCCACAATCACCCTCCCTCACACTGAAGCTCGCCCAAATCTTGGTGGGTCACGACAGCACAGTGGTTAGCACTGTTGCTTTACAGCTCCCGTGTCCCAGGTTCGATTCCCGGCTTGGGTCACTATCTGTGCGGAGTGAAGGGCTGGTTCAGCACACTGGGCTAAATCGCTGGCTTTTAAAGCAGACCAAGGCAGGCCAGCAGCACGGTTCAATTCCCGTACCAGCCTCCCCGAACAGGCGCCGGAATGTGGCGACTAGGGGCTTTTCACAATAACTTCTTTGAAGCCTACTTGTGACAATAAGTGATTTTCATTTTCATTTCATTTTCACTTTCTCCCCGTGTCTGCGTCGATTGCCTCCGGGTGCTCCGGTTTCCTCCCACAGTCCAAAAATGTGCAGATTAGTTGGATTGGCCATGCTAATGCCCGTAGTTTCCAAAAAGGGTGGGTGAGGTTGCTGGGTTACGGGGATGGGGTGGAGCTGTGGGCTTGGGTAGGGTGCTCTTTCCAAGGGCCGGTGCAGACTCGATGGGTCGAATGACCTCCTTCTGTACTGCAAATTCTATCACCCTCTCTATGTAATTGCCTCTCGTCTATAATTCATGCTTGTGACTCTACCCCCTGCCTCGCACCCCTCGCAACTAAGAGACCCTCCAAAAAATCCCAACCCATGTTGAGAAAATCCCACTGGTCTATTAATCCCCCACAGACACTGAGACCCTGCTCCCACCAGAAAGACCCGACCTTTGAGTGACACTCCCACAAGTCAATTCTGACTCTGTAATCATGAGTGACAAAGACACATTCACATATATTATTTATCTCTCAGGTTGGAGCTCTTGTCCGTGGATTCCACGCCAGCGACCGATTCTCTTTGGAGCGTACAATCTTCAATATTGGGAGAGAAATAGAAACATGGAAATTGATTAAGGTAAAGCATTGTGGGAAAAAAGGACGCACAAAGATCCCAGGACCTCTTCCACTTTGACATTCACAATCTCTAGTTAAAACAAACATTTTATGGACACAGCCGGACAATGGGAACATATTCTTAAAACAAAACAAATCAAAGCTTCCTGGAGGATCGGGGGTCGGGGTGGGGGAAGGGAATGGAGGGAGGAAAATATACACCAGAGGGTGGCCAGTGACTGAAGACTGGAAACTCACTCCCAAGGTGTATGTCTCTCAATCCTGTGTTTAATGTGCCATCTCCTGCCGTATTACTGCTGATGCGACCATCAATTCACACAAGACGATTAGTAAAAGTGAACAGTGGTTTTAATATGCTAGATCTGTGCCTGCCTGCGACTGCTCTGTACTGAGTGCCACCTACAGGCTTACAGGTTTATATACCACCCCCGAGGGGGCGGAGCCACAGGCGGAGCCCTCAAGGGCATCAACATAATACAACACAGTACAGTGGTGAATTGTAATAGCATTCACCACATTCACCCCCTGTTAAAAAATTGAAGTCCAGCGGGGGTGAAGTGGGCTCACAGATCGAGTCTGTCCGGTGCCTTGATCGTTCGCTGTGATCGCCTCAGCTCCGGCTTCGCTGCGGGCATGGGTGTTGGGCTCGTTGGCTCCGGGAGTAAGTCGTCTGGAGCTTCATCATGGTGGGTCGGCCATGGGGGGAGGCCATGTATGGGCGGGGGCGGGGCGGTGTAGGGTGGGGGGTTTGTAGGTGATGGTCGCAGGGGAACCGGTGGGCACCAGATCCCGGAGGAAGACTGTATCTTGTCGGCCGTCGTGGTACACCACGTAGGCATACTGAGGGTTGGCGTGTCGGAGCTGACCCTCTCGACCAGGGGGTCGGACTATTGGCTCCTCACGTGTCTCCGGTGGAGGACAGGCCCCGGTGTTGTCAGCCAGGACCGAAGCGAGACCCCGGAGGTGGACTTCCTGGGGAAGACAAACAGGCGGTCATGAGGGGTCTTGTTCGTGGCTGTGCAGAGGAGCGACCGGATGGAGTGGAGCGCATCGGGGAGGACCTCCTGCCAGCGGGAAACTGGAAGACTTCTAGACCGTAGGGCCAGAAGGACGGCCTTCCATACTGTTGCGTTCTCCCTCTCCACCTGTCCATTTCCCCGAGGGTTGTAGTCCTGCTCGAGGCAATGCCCTTACCGAGCAGAGACAGACGCAGCTCATCGCTCATAAACGAGGAGCCCCGATCACTGTGGATGTAAGTGGGGAAACCGAACAGGGTGAAGATACTGTGCAGGGCCTTAATGACAGTGGCCGCGGTCATGTCGGGGCATGGGATGGCAAAGGGGAAACGGGAGTACTCGTTAACGACGTTGAGAAAATACACGTTGCGGTCAGTGGAGGGGAAGGGCCTTTTGAAATTGACGCTGAGGCGCTCAAAGGGGCGGGATGCCTTCACCAGGTGGGCCTTGTCTGGCCGATAGAAGTGCGGCTTACACTCCGGGCAAACTTGGCAGCCTCTGGTCATGGCCCTGACCTCGGTGGAGTAGGGCAGGTTGCGGGCCCTGATGAAGTGGAGAAGCCGGGCGACCCCCGGGTGACAGAGGTCATTGTGGATGGCCCGAAGTCGGTCATGTTGCGCGCTGGCGCATGTGCCGCGGGACAGGGCATCTGGGGGCTCGTTGAGCTTCCCCGGATGATACACAATATCGTAATTATAGGTGGAGAGTTCGATCCTCCACCTGAAGATTTTATCATTCTTGATCTTGCCCCGCTGTGTGTTGTTGAACATAAAGGCTACCGATCGTTGACGAAGGTGAATCTCCTACCAGCCAGGTAGTTCCTCCAATGCCGCACAGTTTCTACAATGGCTTGAGCTCCCTTTTCGACCAAGGAGTGTCGAATCTCAGAGGAGTTGAGGGTACGGGACAAAAAGGCACGGGCCTGCCTGCCTGGTTCAGGGTAGCGGCGAGGGCGACCTCTGACGCGTCGCTCTCCACCTGGAAGGGGGTGGACTCGTCCACCGCGTGCACCGCAGCCGTGGTAATGTCTGCCTTGATGCGGCTGAAGGCCAGGCGGGCATCAGTCATCAGGGGGATGATGGTGGCTTTGATATGTGGGCGGGCTTTGTCCGCATTGTTGGGGACCCACTGGACATAATATAAAAAGAACCGGAGGCATCTTTTCAGGGCCTTGGGGCAGTGGGGAAGGGGGGGTTGCAAGAGGGCATGTGGTCGGGGTCGGGCCCTAGGACTCCATTTTCCACGACATAGCCGAGGATGGCTTGTCGGGTTGTGCGGAAAACGCATTTCTCCTTGTTGTAGGTGAGATTGAGGGCTTGGGCGGTTTGGAGGAACTTCTGAAGGTTAGCGTCGTGGTCCTGCTGACCATGGCCGCAGATATCCAAGTACAGGAACGTGGCCCGCAGCCCGTACTGGTCCACCATTCGGTCCACCGTTCTTTGGAAGTCGGAGACCCCGCTGAAGGGGACCCGGAGGAAGTGGAAGAGGCAGCCGTCTGCCTCAAAGGCCGTGTAGTGGCGGTCTTCTGGGCGGATTGGAAGCTGGTGGGATGCGGACTTCAGATCTACCGTGGAGAAAACCCGGTCATGTGCGATCTGATTCACCATGTCCGCTATCCGGGGAAGGGGATACGCATCGAGTTGCGTGTACCGGTTTATGGTTTGGCTGTAGTCTACAACGATCTGGTTCTTTTCCCCGGACCTGATGACCACCACCTGGGCTCTCTAGGGGCTATTACTGGCCTCGATGATCCCCTCCCTCAAGAGCCGCTGGACCTCTGATTTGAAAAAAGTCCTGTCTTGGACACTGTACCGCCTGCTCCTGGTGGCGACGGGTTTACAGTCGGCGGTGAGGTTCGCGAAGAGCGAGGGAAGGGTGACCTTAAGGGTCGTGAGGCTACATACGGTGAGAGAGGGTAGGGGCCCACCGAACTTCTCCTGAGGTTGCACTGGAAGTCCAGTCTTAACAGGAGAGGAGCGCAGAGATGGGGGAGGACATATAGTTTAAAATTGACGTACTCGGCACCCTGTATCGCAAGGTTCGTGACACAGTGCCCCCAACGGAGATTGTTTGGGATGCGGGGGAAATCTGGAGGGAACAGAACCTTACCATGTCTGGATGTATGAAGCTCTCCGTGCTCCCAGAGTCAAACAGACAGGGCGTTTCGTGCCCATTCACCTGGACGGTCATCATTGAGTTCTTGAGGCGCTTGGGCCGTGACTAGTCGAGAGTTACAGCGCCAAGCCGCGGGTAGCCGGCGTGGTCGGTGGTAGCGGGGTGGTCCTAAGATGGCGGCCCCCGTTGGTCGCACGTGTCGGGCAGCGTTGGAGATGGTGGCCAAGATGGCGGTCCCCGTTGGTCGCAAGTGGCGGGCGGCATTGAAGATGGCGGCCAAGATGGCGGCCCCCATGAGTCGCACGTGTCAGGTAGGGTTAAAGATGGCTGCCCCCACGGATAGCATGAGGCGGATGACGCGTCAGAAGGGGGCGATACCGGCAGGCACGCAGCCACGCTGCGGGGTCTGCGGGCCTGTGAGCCTGTGAGTCAGGTCTGTGGTTTAGGAGCTTTGGGTCGGGCCCAGCAGACTTTGGCAAAATGTCCTTTCTTGCCGCAGTCTCTGCAGGTCGGGTTCCGAGCCGGGCAACGCTGCCTGAGGTGCTGGTTCTGACCGCAGAAATAGCAGGGCGGCCCCCCCGGGTTGGGCGGGTAGCTGCGCGGCACAGGCCTGGGACACCCTTGGGTCGGGTGATGAGCGCGTCTCCGGCGCCCACGAGGGAACCGCGTGGTCAGAGGGGAAAGAATTTAGGCTCTGGAAGGCTACCTCTAATGAGGTGGATAGTTTTACCGTCTCTTCCAGGTCGAGGCGCCCTTTTCGAGCAGGCGCTGTCTGACAGAGCTGGACCGGACTCCAGCCACGTAGGTGCCCCGGATGGCGCGTTCCATATACTGCGAGGCCGTGACGTCCTTGTAATTGCAGTTCCGAGCGAGTACCCTCAGGTCACGTAGATATTCCTCCAGCGATTCCCCGGGACGTTGACGACGAGTGGTGAGGAGATGCCGCGTGAACAGTTCGTTTACCAGCCTCACGAAATGTCTCTTCAGGATCGCGACCGCGTCTGCGTACGTGGTCGCTTCTTCGATTAGTACGGAGATTCTGTGGCTCACCCGGGCGTGGAGGAGACTCAGCAATTGGATGCACTTAGGAGCATGCAGGTGGCGGCAAGCGTCATAGATCGCAGTTATATAAATGTGGTCACACCCAAGGTGCAGGCAGAGAAATGGGTGACCACCAGAAAGGGCAGGCAGTCAGTGCAGGAATCCCCTGTGGTTGTCCCCCTCTCGAACAGGTATATCCCTTTGGATACTGTCGGGGGGGATAGCCTATCAGGGGAAAGCAGCAACAGCCAGAGCAGTGGCACCACGGCTGGCTCTGATGTTCAGAAGGCAGGGTCAAAGCGCAGAAGAGCAATAGTAATAGGGGACTCTATAGTCAGGGGCACAGATAGGCGCTTCTGTGGACGTGAAAGAGACTCCAGGATAGTATGTTGCCTCCCTGGTGCCAGGGACAGTGCTGCTTACTCATCCTGGCCGCCCTGAGGAAGCCGTGCAGATTTTTGCTGCGCTGCTCTGCCACCTGTGCCCAGGCACAGCGACTGGGAGTCTCCTTCCTGGGCCGAAGTACAGAGCCACCCACCTCTACTCCATGGCATTTGCGAAACGTGGGGCAGCGCGTCTTGCTGCCATCTTGCTCTGGGGTGGTGTGTGGAGAGTGAAGTGTGTGTGTGCGGCTGCAGTCTGTCGGCCTCCCGAGTGCCGATCACGAAACAGGAGAATCACATTGGAATTGATTGTGTTTCACGTGGCGCCGGTGCTGCCTCTTAACGGTAGCTGAACGGTCCTGGAGCGTTTTTCTATCGTGAAAGTCAGTCTCAGAAATGCCGAATCCCGTCACTTATCTTTCCAGACTGCCTGGGGAGACACCATTTTGCAATACTCACGAATCATGATCGGGCTATTTAAAATTGAGTGGTAATTATGTATCATTGTAAATCATAAAATATTACAATGTGTTATAGATTATATTACCAGCCTTACTCCTAAATTGGTCAATTGCGTATTTTTTGATTGTCTCTCAGTTAAGGCTGGCTGGTTTCCAACAATGCAGGAACAAGTTACAAATATCTTCAAGGTCAGCTCAAATTGGCTTCTGACCATGTCCTGTTTCCTGTCCTAATAACGCTGATTCTGGCTAGAAAATGATTGTCACACTAATACGATTGATTTTGAAACTACCAACAATAGTAAAAGAATTAGTTACTCAACATTGCTAAGTCTCTTGGTCTGGATGGAATGCAATCTTTCAGTCGTCATAGGAGCAGCGCAAGAGAACTGGAGGTTTATTCATATCTAACTGTTTTTTCAAAAAAGGGGAAAATAAAAATCCAGGAAGTGACAGGTTCGTCGGCCTAATGTTAGTCTGGGAAAGTGTGCTATTCTTATTTACAGCACAGAAGGAGGCCATTCAGCCCATCATACCTGCACCACCTCCCAAAAGAGCTACCCAGCTGGTCCCATCTCATTTGCAAAAACATATCCAGATCTCTTTTCAGACCTATGAAATGTGTTTCCACCACTCTCCCAGACAGCGCATTCCAAACCCCAACAACTCTCTGAGTAAAGAAGTTTCTCCCCCTCTCACTCCGAGCTCTCTCGCTGACCACCTTGATATTGTGACCCCCTAGTCACAGACATACCAACTGGTGGAAACATAATATCCTTCTTTACCCTGTCCAAATTGTTCAGAATTTTGAACACCTCAATAACCTTAATCTACTCTGCTCCAAGGAGAACGAGCCCAATTTCCCCAATCTTTCATTGTATCCCAAATTCCTCATTCCTGGTATTATTCCTGTAAATCCCCTCTGCACTCCCTCCAGGGCGTTAACATCCTTCTTTCAATAATGTGCCCAGATTGAACACAATACTGCAAATGTAGTCTGACCAATGATTTGTAGAGATCTAGCATCAGTTCCTTACTTTTATACTCTATGCCTTTATTTATAACCCCAAAGATCCCATAAGCCTTCTGTTGCAGACGGAGGCAAAGACTCCACGAGAGGCCAGGGTACAAATAACTTTGTTCCACACTAGTCGCAATACTCTCCCAGCTCCCGCAGGATCTTCTTCCTCGAGGTTTTATATTCTTTGGGGAGCTCCTCCAATTAGGAGGGAGCTCCACCCCCAAGTCACCTGAGTGTGTTACTCTGTACGTTGGCTACCTTTTCCAGACTTTGAAGCCTAGACTGTGGCAAGGATGAACGGGGCTATGACCGGTTGGATGAAGAAGATGTTGCTTGCTTGTTATTGGCTGCCTTTCTGCTTACCGGCTGGGAGTTGAACACGGTGAGGAGTTTTGTTGGCCTGTTGCCCGGTTGAAAGTGGAGGGGAACTGCCTCATTTTTCTAGTTTTGGACTGGATGGCGCCTGGAGACCGGATGCCGAAACTGTGAGAGCAGCAGGGCATTGGCCCAATTGTCTGTGTACAGTTTGTACTGATGTTAGTTTTGTTTATTGTTGGGGGATTGGATGGATATTATTGTGTTGTTATTTTGGGCCTAGCGGCTGGGTGGGCGGGACTGTTTTTAGCATATTGCTGATCAATTCTTTTGTATTCTTGGGTTGACAATAAACTTAAAATACCTGGAGGAGGGGAACGGATGTTATACAGCTCTGTCCCTGTAGGGGGTCGTAACACTTTCTCAACAACTTTTCAACTTGCCTGGCCATCTTCAGAGAGTTATGTACTTGGACCCCGAGGTCCCTCTGCTCCTGAACTCCCAACTTTGTACCATCGAGCTTGCCAATATCTCTCTGAAGTCGCTCAACATCATCCTCAATTCACTATTCTCCCTAGCTCAGTATCATCTGCTCTCAGTACCCATTTATCTCGGAATCATTTATAGAAATCAGATAAAGCCAGCGTCCCAACACTGAGCCCTGGGGAACACCATTTTCAACTCATCTCCAGTCTGGCCTACATGTGACTCCAGACCCACAGCAATGTGGTTCACTCTTAAGTGGCCTCCGCGATGAACAATAAATGCTGGCCTAACCAGCGATGGCCTCATCCCACAAACAAATAAAGAAAAATAAAACCTGCCCTGTGTCATTTCCCAGGACCAGATGTAGCACAGCTTGTTTCCTGGTGAGACTGGAAATGTACTATTCCAGAAAGTTCTCCTGCACACACTGCAGGAATTTCTCCCCTTCCGCGCCCCACACTCTTTTCACTGTCTACCTGAGGGTAATTGAAATACCCAACTATCACAACCCGACTTGCCCTGCAGTTTCCCACAATCTGCCTCCAAATGCTCTCTTCCCCTTCCTCCACTATTTGGAGGTCGATAGTAAATACCAGACAAGGTCGCCGCTCGCTTCCTGTTTCTCATCTCTCACCATCTAGATTCTAATTCAGGAGCTGCATCTCGTACAAAGGCAATGATACTATCTTTGACCAAGACCGCAACGCATTCTTTTCTACCCAGGCTGTTTCTGCCAATAATCCTTATAACCCAGGATGCTAAGTTATTGTAATTCATTACTGAGCAGATAAATTCTCATTTTGAAAGGTCTGAGGCATGAGATTTATTATTGGGAAATTTTGCTGGCATCAGTTAATGTAACCAGAGGTTTTCAAACTAATAATTTTTTTTAAAATAATCTTTATTGTCACAAGTAGGCTCACATTAACACTGCAATGAAGTTGCTGTGAAAAGCCCCTAGTCGCCACATTCCGGCACCTGTTCAGGTACACGGAGGGAGAATTCAGAACCCCCAAATTACTAAACAGCACGGGCTGGGTTCTCTGATTCTGGGGCTCTGTCCCCATTGCCGTCGTGGGAACGGTGGCGTTTTACGACAGCACAAATGGTGTAAAAGGGCCACCGATTCCCCGTTTTGCTCGCGGCGAGCATGCCGGCAGCGTAGCGCAGCCGGCTCCGGCTGGCAATACGCCGCGGGAAATTGCCGGGTCCGTGGCCGCGCGCGGCGGCGGCTTGCAGCAGCCGCGCTACATGACTGTGGCTGCTCGTGAACTGCGAAATAGTGCCTCCCCTTTGCTCGGCTCGCACACCCCGGACCAACCCCAAAGTGCTCCCAGCCCCGAATAATGTCCCCCACCTGCCCGCGGATCGGCCCTCCCCCAACTGTGGCGGCGCTGGGCTGAGTCAAGCTGAGCTCCTGACGGATGAGACCACACGCAACTGACGCCATCGGGAACTCGGCCGGTCGGGGGCGGAGCATTAGGCAGGTGCTGCCCCGATTTGGTTGGAAAGTTGGATTCTCCGGCCGATCGCCGAACAAAATTTCGAGACTTGTGGGAGGAAACCGGAGCATCCGGAGGAAACCCACGCAGACACGAGGAGAAGGTGCAGACGCCTGGGCATATAGGTCCTCCTTGATGGCACAGATACATATGTGCACCAAGGTCTGTGAGATCCTGAACAGGTCCCCACTTGGCGCCTGGAAGTTGCCTGTCGCGTAAAACGTCAGGGTGACCGTCACCTTGACGGCCACCGGGAGCGGATGTCTTCCCCCATATCCCGGGTGCCAGGTGTGCCATGATCTGGCAGATATGTCACACAGTCTCCCTGTTCAGCTGGAGCCTTCGACGGCATGCCCGGTCCGGCAGGCCCTCCAATGACAGGTGCTGCAGGTACACGCAAAGCCTCATGCGCCGCTACCTTGGCTCCTCCTCCTCGGCCTGTTGGGCAGTCCGCGACTGGACACTGCCCCAGTCCCGCGACGGTTCACCCCGACCACTCGACCCGTTCCCTTGTCAAACCCCCCTTGCCCCCAGCCCTGGCAGAGACAGGCCCGGAAGCCCGCAGTCCCTCCTCTCTGTGTCCTACCTCCTCTATCTCCCTAATCAGTCACCACATGGATTTGATGATTTTTAAAAGCACAAGTGAACTCGACCCGTCAGAGGAGGAGTGAAGGCCCAGGAGAATACCACGTCAGGCCCGCTAATGATCTGCAGACGGTGTTTACTGTACGTGCATTGCAGAACGCATTGACACCGCTGTCGAGGTGACGGAGAATTGCGAATCGGTGTCAAATTGGAGCCCGCTACAATTTTGGAGTTGGAACCAATTCTCCGCCCAAACGAATTTCGCGCTTTCGGCGACTGCCAACATGAAATGAAATGAAAATCGCTTATTGTCACAAGTAGGTTTCAAATGAAGTTGCTGTGAAAAGCCCCTAGTCGCCACATTCCGGCGCCTGTTCTGGGAGGCTGGTACGGGAATTGAACTGTCCTGCTGGCCTGCCTTGGTCTGCTTTCAAAGCCAGCGATTTAGCCGTGTGCTAAGCCAACCCCTGGCAAGGTATCTATTACGGGATATCAAGAGATTTATCTTCATTCAATTGTTAAGTGAGATGACAAGTGACCATGTTAAATGAATGCTGTACCTGAAAGGTTGTTGGAACTGTGCCGTGAATAATTTCGAAAGGAAGTTAAATACATGAGATGAGAGAGCTTATACGTTTCCAGTCAAACTTGGAGATGTGGAGCCGAGGACAACTGCTCCATCAAGAGGGAGAACTGGCATGACCCCAGAATATACTCTTTCTCTATTATGTGTTTCTAACTTTATGCTTCCCCACTACCCTCCTCATGCTCTGCGTTGTCAGTCAGGCTCACACACAGACTGACCATCTTTCCTGAATACTGATTCATGTTTCTCTTTATCCATTGTGAGAAAGCCTAGACCATCGAGATAACAATTGGCCCTTGTCAAGCTGGACTAGATACTTGTGCTTTCCATGTGTCTTTCTTCAATGTCTTCATAGGTGGATCAATTATTAGGTGAGATGAAGTTAATTAGTTGCTTCATTCTACAATGAGGTGAAACAGACAGAGGCATAATCAGACTCACTTGGGTCAAACTGATAACACTTGAGCTTGTTTCCTAATAAATAAATAATGAGCCGGATTGTGCCTCGACGAGCAGCATCAGTACATTCTACTCAGCACGTACATTAAACGGCATTGGCATATCATTGACGGGTATTCTCCGGGGCCCCTGTCATGCTCCGCCTCCGCCAGCAGAAATTACCGATGGCGGGTTTTACTTGCGAATTGAACAGTCAGAAAATAGGCGGCATGACTGCTGAGGGAGAGAGGGGGTACGAAAATATCCAACATCACTATAGTGTGCTGATAGTTGTGCCTCTGGCCGGTGGGGCGGGGTGCTTCTACCAGGGCCGGAGAGAGTAGGGGGGGCGCAGCCAGGGGATGGGCGGTGGGTCGGGGTGGTCGGGCACAGTATACTATTGCCGCAGCCTGCAAGGCATCCATCCAGCTGCACATATCGCTGACTGCTCACTCTGAACTTAGTCCCACGGGTGTCCGTCAGGCCATCTCCTCGGTACCTTCTTGCCCCAGCTGACATATCAGTGAGATGGGCGTGCTCCAGTGCCACCTTGTTGCCTGGGATGAGTGTGTGTGGGGACTGATTTGCTAATATACAACTGCAACTTGTCAGCCTCTCAAGTGCCAATCCTGAGCCTGGTGAATCCGACACTGTTTTTCAGTGGAATCGATCGTGTTCCACGTGGCGCCGGTGCTAGCCCATGAACGGTTGATGAATTGGCCCAGGGCTGGCGCCAATTTTGTTGCCGTGTAAGTCCACCGATTCAGTGCCGGCATCAGCACTTAGTCTCTGAAACAGAGAATCCTGCCCAATGAATTTGTATTGCTGTTCCACTTTCCAATGATCCGATAGTCTTGGTTCAGAGTTTGCTCTCATTTCTGCCCATCAATCTGCACATCATACTGTTTGTTCCAAAGATTAAGTGGCAGTGTCAGCATATATTCAAACTGGCTACAATCCCCGTCCTTTATGATGAATAACTCTACAAACCTGATATGATAATGCCCTTTGCATTGTGTAAATCGAGAGGATTTTACTGCAGGTTGAACCTGGGTAATCACGGGTATGTCACATTATCTGATACTGCTACAAGAATTTGTTTGGGATATCTATCAGAATCCTTTTTCAATATTTTTATTCCAACAAAATTTTTACAAAATTTCAAGAATACACCCACGCAATACAAACTGCGGCGTGGTAGCACAGTGGTTAGCACTGTTGCTTCACAGCTCCGGGGTCCCAGATTTGATTCCCCGCTTTGGCCACTGTCTGTGTGGAGTCTTCATGTTCTCCCCGTGTCTGCGTGGGTTTCCTCCGGGTGCTCTGGTTTCCTCCCACAAGTCCCGAGAGATGCGCTGTTAGGTGAATTGGACATTCTGAATTCTCCCTCAGCGTACCCGAACAGGCGCCGGAGTGTGGCGACTAGGGGCTTACACAGTAACTTCATTGCAGTGTTAATGTAAGACTACTTGTGACAATAAAGATTATTATTAATTATTGAGCTCATCACACAACCAATACTACCTCCCCCAACCCCCAGGTCTCTTTCCCCCCTCCTCAAAGAGAACCCGAAAAGATTAATTGACCCTACAGCTGACGATAGCCAGGTCCCTGAAAAAGGCAATTAACAGCTGCCACCCTGAGTAAACCCCGTCCAACAACCCCCTCATCGCATACTTGATCTTCTCCAGGTACAGGAATTCCATCAGGTCCCCGAAGCCTTAGGCGGCACCGGAGACCTCTTCTCAAGAGGATACGCTTCCGGGCTGTTAGCCAAAATTGCCCATCCTACAGGCACAGCTCCAGCACCCAGAGTCTCTGACAACTTTTCAAAAAAGGAGACCCAAAAATTGTTATTTGTGGGGCAGGACCAAAACATGTATGTGCGTGTGGTTCACTGCCCCCTGAGAGCACCGCTCACACCTGCCCTCCACCTCTGAGATGAACCCACATAAACCAACCTGCACCTTTTCAATGTTTGCTGCCCAGCTATACAAGACATAAATTTTGGCCGAAAGTCAAAAAGTTGCAAAATCTCCCGAGGTGTCCCCACTCAACCCTCTGGAATGCTTTATCCGCATCCATCAAAATGAACCTCTCTAGCTAAGTCACTAGGGCAACAACGCCACATTCAAGTCTCCTGATGTTAGTCGACAACTGCTGACCCTTAACAAATCCTGGCTGCTCCTCCAAGATCACCCTGGCAGGCAGGGCTCCAAACAAGTTGTCAGCACCTCAACCAACAACTTAGCATCAGCATTTAGCAGAGAAATAGGCCAATACTATTCATACTCCATGGGTTCCTTATCCTTTTTCAGAATCAAACAAGTCGATGCCTGTGCTAGCGTGGCCGGCAATACCTCCCAGGAGAGACAATCATTGAAGATATCCCACATAAGTGGAACCAACACACCAGCAAACTGTTTATAGAATTCAACATCTGGACCCAGTGCCTTGCCCACCTGTATTAAACAAATACAATTTGTGGTCTCCTCTTGTCCAACCGGCACACCCAGCTCCTGCCCTCTCTCCTATTCCACCTCCAAGAAGGTCAACCTCTCCCAAAACGTTGCAGCCTGCAGGCTCTAACTCAAGCCACACATCAGAAGGTCCGATTTAATACTTAGCGTCCCGAGAAGATAGGTGATTACAAAGATTACAACATCAGAAGCGAGGGTACTCATCTCTCATGCCCACTTTAATCCCCGTGATTTTGATCCTTCCCTTCCCCACTGGATTGAATTTGTTTATTGTCACGTGTACCGAGGTACAGTGAAAAGTATTTTTCTGTGAGCAGCTCAACACATCATTAAGTACATGGGAAGAAAAGGGAATAAAAGAAAATACATAATAGGGCAACACAATGTAACTACATAAGCACTGGCATCGGATGAAGCAGACAGGGTGTAGTGTTTATGAGGTCAGTCCATAAGAGGGTCATTTAGAAGTCTTGTGACAGTGGGGAAGAAGCTGTTTTTGAGTCTGTTGGTGCGTGTTCTCAGACTTCTGTATCTCCTGCCCGATGGAAGAAGTTGGAAGAGTGAGTAAGCCGGGTGGGAGGGATCTTTGATTATGCTGCCCGCTTTCCCCAGGCAGCGGGAGGTGTAGATGGAGTCAATGGATGGGAGGCAGGTTCGTGTGATGGACTGGGCGGTGTTCACGACTCTCTGAAGTTTCTTGTGGTCCTGGGCCGAGCAGTTGCCATACCAGGCTGTGATGCAGCCCGATAGGATGCTTTCTATGGTGCATCTGTAAAAGTTGGTAAGAGTCAATGTGGACATGCCGAATTTCCTTAGTTTCCTGAGGAAGTATAGGCGCTGTTGTGCTTTCTTGGTGGTAGCGTCGACGTGGGTGGACTAGGACAGATTTTTGGAGATGTGCACCCCTAGGAATTTGAAACTGCTAACCATCTCCACCTCGGCCCCGTTGATGCTGACAGGATTTGCTTCCTGAAGTCAATGACCAGCTCTTTAGTTTTGCTGGCATTGAGGGAGAGATTGCTGTCGCTACACCACTCCACTAGGTTCTCTATCTCCCGCCTGTATTCTGACTCGTCGTTATTTGAGATCCGGCCCACTATGGTCGTATCATCAGCAAACTTGTAAGATGAAGTTGGAACCAAGTTTTGCCACGCAGTCGTGTGTGTACAGGGAGTAGAGTAGGGGGCTAAGTACGCATCCTTGCGGGGCCCCGGTGTTGAGGACTATTGCCCCGGTGTTGAGACCCCGGTGTTGAGGACTATTGCCCCGGTGTTGAGGCCCCGGTGTTGAGGACTATTGCCCCGGTGTTGAGGCCCCGGTGTTGAGGACTATTGCCCCGGTGTTGAGGCCCCGGTGTTGAGGACTATTGCCCCGGTGTTGAGGCCCCGGTGTTGAGGACTATTGCCTGTCTTGTGGGTAGAGGGTCGGACGGTGAAGGAGAGAGTAATTCGATGAGCAGACCTTTGTTCTATTATTACCATGGCATGCTTATCTTTCTTTTCGTTATAAATAAACAGTTATTCAGTTTTACTTACAAATCTGGTGCAAGTAAGTCATTGGAGCAGGTGACGGGCAACACCTCAGCACAGTGGTTAGCACCGTTGCTTCACAGCGCCAGGGTCCCGGGTTTGATTCCCGACTTGGGTCACTGTCTGTGCAGAGTCTGCACGTTCTCCCCGTGTCTGTGTGGGTTTCCTCCGGGTGCTCCGGTTTCCTCCCACAAGTCCTGAAAGATGTGCCATTGGGTGAATTGGACATTCAAAATTCTCCCTCAAATGTACCCGAACAGACGCCAGAGTGTGACGACTAGGGGCTTTTCACAGTAACTTGTGTTAATGTCGGCTTATTTGTGACAATAATAAAGATTATTATTATTTTACAAAGTGTCAGATCTCAGAAACTATACACACATTGTGTTGGGACTCTGAGGCCTGTGGGGCTGGAATTGACCGTGCACTAGCCCCTGGTGCAATTACACCGGCGACTCAACCAATTGAGCCCAGGATCGGGGACACAATTGAAGTCCCCTCCCCCCCCCCCCCCCCCCACCCGCCATAATTAACTGTGTGAGTCGAGATCTGGAATAGAGGTCAGCACCTTCTCAATGAAATTGGTTTCATCCCAGTTTGGTGCGTAAACTTTGAGCAAAACCATTGCCCATGAACACCCCACTAACAATAACATACCTACCTCCTGCGTCTGCTAAAATGTTATCCACAGTAAAAGCCACCCTTCACAGCAACATGACACCCATTATCCCAACATCAAAACTCGAGTGATACACTCGTCCTATCTTTGTTTGATCTCAGACGCTCAAGTGAGTCTCCTGTGAAAAAAAAGCTTTGCCTTCAAACCTTTCAAGTGGGCAAACACCCCACCCTACGCCGGCTCCAGGCCCACCCAAGATAGCTGCCATCACCGCCATCAAGCCAGCTCAGAAACAAAGGAACCCTCAGTTTCTCTAGCCCTGCCTCTCCACCTGCACCCTCCCTCTCAACCTCGCAAATGGAAGTCATTGTGAAGGACAATAGCAACGAAATGCTTGTTTTACTCAGCACTCGGAAATGCTACTTCAGGAAGCTGACAGCCTCATGGACTTGTGGCGTGTTTTAATGTGCTGTCACAGGTGAGGCACAGAAGTTCAGTCTCTTCATTTGGAGTCAGCTGCAAGTTTATAATTGACTCTGGGATCTCAAACTCAAAAGGGATTTTTCACCCACTTCTTCGCCCAAAATCTGAAAGTTCTCCTCTGGAAAGTAGCGGCAAAAACTGTTGATCAACACACCCAGATGCGACTGAATAAGGCTTGCCAGCCAATGACAGTTCCCTTACAATGCTGTGTTGCAGCAGTGTGTGGAACATGTAGTAGTTTGGACTTTGCACTCACACTTGCCAAACTTTCAACAACTTTTGAAAAGCATCGATTTCTTCTCAATGCCGAAAGCAATCATCATCCTTCCCTTGCAATTTGAGGTTCATTTCATTTAGAACTGAAAATATGTCCGCAAGGTAAGACATAGTTAGCATCCACGTTTCATCATCAAACGATCAGCCAGAGGGGACGATTTCTCAAGGAGGAAAGCGTGGATTTGATACAGCGCCGGCGGGCATTCGACCCGTTGAGCGTGGAGAATCGCCGGGGGGAGCTGTGTTGAGCGGCCCCCGACTGGCGCCGTGGCAACCTCGCCGCCGCATTGGAGCCGAATCTCTGGCGGACCAGCGTCGGATCGGCGTCACATGATTCGTAAACTCAGTTCGTAAACTCTAACGAGCACCCGACCCCGTGACAGCCAACGTGCCTCTGTGTGGAACAATAAATGTGAGCTCAGCCCCCTTACTGGTAAGTAGTTTTTATTTTATTTTCCCTCGGGTGTTATCGTGCGGGGCGCAGAGGTTGCTGAGTGAGTGCTTGCTGAGAAGGGGAGTGAATACCAGGTAAGCTCTTTCTTTTTCTTTTTTTATCGATAGGGGATGGCAGGGAAGGTAGTGCAATGTTCTTCCTGCAGAATGTTTGAGGTGAGGGACGCCCTCAGTGTCCCTGCTGATTTCATCTGTGGGAAGTGCACCCATCTCCAGCTCCTCAGAAACCGCGTTAGAGAACTGGAGCCGGAGCTGGATGAACTTCGGATCATTCGGGAGGCAGAGGTGGTCAAAGATAGAAGCTTCAGGGATGTAGTTATTCCGAAGAATAAAGATATATGGGTGACGGTGAGAGGGGCTGGGAGGAAGCAGTCAGTACAGGGATCCCCTGTGGTTGTTCCCCTCAGTAACAAGTATACCGCTTTGGATACTGTTGGGGGGGGGAAGACTTACCAGGGGTAAGCCATGGGGTACAGGTCTCTGGCACAGAGTCTGTCCCTGTTGCTCAGAAGGGAAGGGGGGGAGAGGAGTAGATCATTAGTCATTGGAGACTCCATAGTTAGGAGGATAGATAGGAGATTCTGTGGGAACGAGAGAGACTCGCGGTTGGTGTGTTGCCTCCCAGGTGCCAGGGTGTGTGATGTCTCGGATCGTGTTTTCGGGATCCTTAAGGGGGAGGAGGAGCAGCCCCAAGTCGTGGTTCACATAGGTACCAATGACATAGGAAACGGGACAGGGATGTAAGGCAGGAATTCAGGGAGCTAGGGTGGAAACTTAGATCAAGGACAAACAGAGTTATTATCTCTGGGTTGTTACCCGTGCCACGTGATAGCGAGACAAGGAATAGGAGAGAGAGGAGTTGAACACGTGGCTACAGGGATGGTGCAGGAGGGAGGGTTTCAGATTTCTGGATAATTGGGGCTCATTCTGGGGTCGGTGGGACCTCTACAAACGGGATGGTCTACACCTGGACCAGAGGGGTACCAATATCCTGGGGGGGAAATTTGCTAATGCTCTTCGGGAGGGTTTAAACTAGTTCAGCAGGGGCTTGGGAGCCTGAATTGTAGCTCCAGTATACAGGAGGTTGAGAGCAGTGAGGTCATGAATAAGGTTTCAAAGTTGCAGGAGTGTACCGGCAGGCAGGAAGGTGGTTTAAAGTGTGTCTTCTTCAATGCCAGGAGCATCCGGAATAAGGTGGGTGAACTTGCGGCATGGGTTGGTACCTGGGACTTCGATGTTGTGCTCATTTCGGAGACATGGATAGAGCAGGGACAGGAATGGTTGTTGCAGGTGCCGGGGTTTAGATATTTCAGTAAGTGCAGGAAAGGTGGTAAAAGAGGGGGAGGGGTGGAATTGTTAGTCAAGGACAGTATTACGGTCGCAGAAAGGACATTTGATGAGGACTCGTCTACTGAGGTAGTATGGGCTGAGATTAGAAACAGGAAAGGAGAGGTCACCCTGTTAGGGGTTCTCTATAAACCTCCAAAAAGTTCCAGAGATGTAGAGGAAAGGATTGCAAAGATGCTTCTGGATAGGAGCGAAAGCAACAGGGTAGTTGTTATGGGGGACTTTAACTTTCCAAATATTGACTGGAAACGCTATAGTTCGAGTACTTTAGATGGGTCCGTTTTTGTTCAATATGTGCAGGAGGGTTTCCTGACAGTGTGTAGATAGGCCAACGAGAGGCGAGGCCATATTGGATTTGGTACTGGGTAATGAATTAGGACAGGTGTTAGATTTGGAGGTAGGTGAGCACTTTGGTGATAGTGACCACAATTCGATTACGCTTAATGGATGGAAAGGGATAGGTATATACCGCAGGGCAAGAGTTATATCTGGGGGAAAGGCAATTATGATGTGATGAGGCAAGACTTAGGATGCATCGGATGGAGAGGAAAACTGCAGGGGATGGGCACAATGGAAATGTGGAGCTTGTTTAAGGAACAGCTACTGCGTGTCCTTGATAAGTATGTACCTGTCAGGCAGGGAGGAAGTGGTCGAGCAAGGGAACCGTGGTTTACTAAAGCAGTCAAAACACTTGTCAAGAGGAAGAAGGAGGCTTATGTAAAGATGAGACATGAAGGTTCAGTTAGGGCGCTCGAAAGATACAAGTTAGCTAGGAAGGACCTAAAGAGAGAGCTAAAAAGAGCCAGAGGGGGACATGAGAAGTCTTTGGCAGGTAGGATCAAGGATAACCCTAAAGCTTTCTATAGATATGTCAGGAATAAACGCTTGACTAGGGTAAGAGTAGGGCTAGTCAAGGACAGTCGTGGGAAGTTATGCTTGGAGTCCGAGGAGATAGGAGAGGTGCTAAATGAATATTTTTCGTCAGTATTCACACAGGAAAAAGACAATGTTGTCGAGGAGAATACTGAGATTCAGGCTACTAGACTAGAAGGGCTTGAGGTTCATGAGGAGGAGGTGTTAGCAATTCTGGAAAGTGTGAAAATAGATAAGTCCCTTGGCCGGATTGGATTTATCCTAGGATTCTCTGGGAAGCTAGGGAGGAGATTGCTGAGCCTTTGGCTTTGATCTTTAAGTTATCTTTGTCTACAGGAATAGTGCCAGAAGACTGGAGGATAGCAAATGTTGTCCCCTTGTTCAAGAAGGGGAGTAGAGATAACCCCGGTAACTATAGACCAGTGAGCCTTACTTCTGTTGTGGGCAAAATCTTGGAAAGGTTTATAAGAGATAGGGGGCAAAATTCTCCCGAAACGGCGCGATGTCCGCCGACTGGCGCCCAAAACGGCGCCAATCAGACGGGAATCGCGCCACCCCAACGGCGCCACCTCTGCATCTTTGGGGGCCGAGCCCCAACATTGAGGGGCTAGGCCTGCGCCGGAGGAATTTCCGCCCCGCCAGCTGGAGGAAACGGCCTTTGTTGCCCCGCCAGCTGGCGCGGAAATGACATCCCCGGGCGGCGCATGCGCGGGAGCGTCAGCGGCCGCAGACAGTTTCCCACGCATGCCCAGTGGAGGGAGTCTCTCCCGCCTCCGCCATGGTGGAGACAGTGGCGGAGGCGGAAGGGAAAGAGTGCCCCCACGGCACAGGCCAGCCCGCGGATCGGTGGGCCCCGATCGCGGGCCAGGCTACCGTGGGGGCACCCCCCGGGGCCAGATCGCTCCGCGCCCCCCACAGGACCCCAGAGTCCACTCACGCCGCCTTGTCCCGCCGTTCAAAAGGTGGTTTAATCCACGCCGGTGGGACAGGCAATTTATCGGCGGGACTTCGGCTCATCCGGGCCGGAGAATCGAGCAGGGGGGCCCGCCAACCGGCGTGGCGCGATTCCCACCCCCGCCGAATCTCCGGTGCCGGAGACTTCGGCAACCGGCGGGGGCGGGATTCACGCCAGCCCCCGGCGATTCTCCGACCCGGCGGGGGTGGGTCGGAGATTGACGCCCAGGATGTATAATCATCTGGAAAGGAATAATTTGATTAGAGATAGTCAACACGGTTTTGTGAAGGGTAGGTCGTGCTCACAAACCTGATTGAGTTCTTTGAGAAGGTGACCAAACAGGTGGATGAGGGTAAAGCAGTTGATGTGGTGTATATGGATTTCAGTAAAGCGTTTGATAAGGTTCCCCACGGTAGGCTGCTGCAGAAAATACAGAGGCATGGGATTCAGGGTGATTTAGCAGTTTGGATCAGTAATTGGCTAGCTGGATGATGACAAAGAGTGGTGGTTGATGGGAAATGTTCAGACTGGAGTCCAGTTACTTGTGGTGTACCACAAGGATCTGTTTTGGAACCACTGCTGTTTGTCATTTTTATAAATGACATGGAGGAGGGCGTAGAAGGATGGGTGAGTAAATTTGCAGATAACACTAAAGTCGGTGGAGTTGTTGACAGTGAGGACGGATGTTAAAGTTACAGAGGTACATAGATAAGCTGCAGCGTGGGCTGAGAGGTGGCAAATGGAGTTTAATGCAGAAAAGTGTGAGGTGTTTTGGAAGGAATAACAGGAAGACAGAGTACTGGGCTAATGGTAAGATTTTTGGTAGTGTGGCTGAGCAGAGATATCTCGGTGTCCATGTACCTAGATCCCTGAAAGTTGCCACCCAGGTTGAGAGGGTTGTTAAGAAGGCGTACGGTGTGTTAGCTTTTATTGGTAGAGGGATTGAGTTTCGGAGCCAAGAGGTCATGTTGCAGCTGTACAAAACTCTGGTGCGGCCGCATTTGGAGTATTGCGTGCAATTCTGGTCGCCGCATTATAGGAAGGATGTGGAAGCATTGGAAAGGGTGTAGAGGAGATTTACCAGAATGTTCCCTGGTATGGAGGGAAGATCTTATGAGGAGAGGCAGAGGGACTTGAGGCTGTTTTCGTTGGAGAGAAGAAGGTTAAGAGGTGACTTAATTGAGGCATACAAGACGATCAGAGGATTGGATAGGGTGGACAGTGACAGCCTTCTTCCTTGGCTGGTGATGTCTAGCATGAGGGGACATAGCTTTAAATTGAGGGGAGATAGATATAGCACAGATGTAAGAAGTTCTTTACTCAGAGAGTAGTAAGGGCGTGGAATGCTCTGCCTGCAACAGTAGTGGACTCGTCAACACTAAGGGCATTCAAATGGTCATTGGATAGACATATGGATGATAAGGGAATAGTGTAGATGGTCTTTAGAGTGGTTTCACAGGTCGGCGCAACATCGAGGGCCAAAGGGCCTGTACTGCGCTGTAATGTTCTATGTTCTATGTTCCTGGAAGGGAGCTTTCCGAGCATGAGGGCGCTGGCGGAGAAGTTTGGAATGGCGACAAGGAACGACTTTAGATACTTACAGGTGCGGGATTTTGTACGCAGATTGGTGCCGTCCTTCCCACGTCTCCCGTCGAACGGGAGGTAGGACAGGGTAGTTTCTAGGGGAGAGGTGGGAGAGGGTAGAGTCTGTAGCCAGTTAAAATGGCTAACTCCCGATTTAGAATGGTAACCCCGATTTAAAATGGCAAACGGAAAAGGCTGATGGGAAAATCAGCGAACAGGACTAAAACAAGCAGCTACAGGTAAACTGTGTATTCACCTCTGGGAAGGCCAGACAAGATCGATACCTGTAGCCACCAGCACAACAAAACACCAGCCATCTGAATACTAATGAGCAATCCCCGGGAACAATGTGCAACAATTTAGACACAAAGCCAACCCAGACGCTTCAGCGCCAACAGGAGCCTACACAAAGGGAGGTGAACGATCACCCCAAGACCGCCCATCGATCAAGGAATCGCTCCAGCATTGGAGAAAATCGAACCAAGTGATTGGGACAAAGTCCAATCACTTGGAACCAGGTACAGGGTCCGCCCCGAAAGGCGGGAAGCCCCTGGGGACTATAAGAATAGAGTCCAAGTTCAAATCGATTCTTCTGCACCCTTCTGCTGCTACCCCTTCTGCATCCTCCTGCTTCTTCTTCTGACCGGGTCACTCAGCAACGCAGACCAACCCTTGACAGTGACCGGTCCAGCTATCGTGAAACATCCCGTAGATCTTACTTCAACGCTCGCAACGAGAGAGGTGCTCCTAGCTATCAATCTGTACCAGCTTCGAATCCCGCAGACTCAGAACCCGAACGAAAGGCCATTTGTTTTCCTGACCTGGTGGGCCATTTCCAAGTTAAGCATTGGCCTGTTAGTTGTAGGAAGTAGCTTAGACGTAGAATTTATGCATGAGTATTGATTACTGTATATAATAAATGTGCTTTGATTTAACTCTTACTAAGCGGTGTATTGGATTATTGATCATTACTCGGACTTGAACCACGTGGCGGTATCAGAAAGATACCTGGCGACTCAAGAGCAAAGGTGATAGAACAGAGCAATTAAACTAAGGCTAAAGTTAGTGGCAACATTTGGCGACATCCTGACGGGACCCGATCTAGAAGTGGAAAACCACTCCGGGAGAACCCAGAATTTGAATTAGAGATCTAATTGGCAACAGAAAACCACAAGTGTTCAAGCAGTTCTGATCAATACTCATAATTCGGAAGTGTGTGTATGCATGCGTAACTAACAGGGCTATAAGGTAAAACTGATAGATTTTTGTTGCGTCAAAACTGTCGGAAGTTTATATATCGGAAAGTAGCGAAAGCCGTACCCGTATTTACAGCACCGCCTTAGTTCCCCTGTTCCAAATTTAGAAGAGGCATTCAGATAGGCAAGATGGCAATGCAGGCAATGCAGCGCCTCATGAACCCTGAGGAATTTGCGGTCGCAGCAACCAGCAGCAGTAGAGTGGGACAATGTCCCATTTGGGAGGAAGAAATCAGGAAATATCTCAAAGGGAAAGGATGGCCCCTTTGGAATGATTATTGTGATAATGAGGAATCAGGTCCCGGGAGTATAGGACATACTTGGTGGGAGAACCTGAGCGAGATCCACAAAAAGAGCTTGGGAAAAGCTCGCAAGCCGATGGCAATCGTGTCCTGTTTGGCACAATTGCGAGGCACAGAGGAGGTCGTTAAGATGCTCCGCAAAGAAGTTGAGGGCATACATCGGATGAGTAAGGTCGATGTAAGCGAAGTAGAAAAGGAGAATATGGAATTGAGGAGGCAATTGGCAGCAAAAGATGGAGAGGTGGGTGACGCCAAACGGGCTCACCAGTCTTGTCTGGCGCATTTAAGCAGCTTCCAGTCTCAATACGAAAAGGCCTATCAGGACACGCAACGTGCAGTCCTGGTACGAGAGGAGACAGAAAAACAGGTAGAGACATTACAGAAACAGTGCAGTGATCTCAAGGCAGCATTAAGAGCACTCCATGCTGCCACCACAGAACAAAGACAAAGCACGCTAGATCACGCAAAGTGCCGGAAGCAGATTGCAGAGCTGCAATCGCTGCTTTCTGTTCAAAAAGGTTTTCAGGAAACCCTTGGGGAAAAGTTAGATCAGGAAGACGGCCCTGATTGGGAAGAGTTAAACGAAACAGCGCAGAGATATGTTCAGGAAATATGTGCGCAGGGAAAGCCACAAAAGAGAAAAGCGCCCCAACCCCCCACACAGCAGATAGTTCAAGCTCCAATGAACCCTGTAACCACCCACCGCACGGCCACATAGGACGATGTAGAATATCTATATTCCACCCCCTTAACAGTGACCCAATTACGAGACGCGTGCGAGAAGATCACACCGTTCCTCCCCACCTCAGACCCCCCACCAGTTCTTTGCCACAGTTAGACGTCAGGTGAACATGTATGGCCTGGATGAGCGAGAGCATGTAAAGCTCATGGTTTTAAGTTTAGACCCTTCAGTAGCAGCAGCCCTTCCCGACCCACAGAATGTAGGAGGAGGCGCCTTTGCATAAATGCATACCGCGATCTTGGATGCGATCGGGTATAACCGGGGTGACACCTTAGACGGCCTCAATAAATGTAGGCAAAAGAAATCCGAGCACCCCACAGCGTTTGCTGGACGCCTGTGGATTCACTTTGCAGTAGTCTTTGGAGACTTAGACTGTGCCCATTTGTCCCCAGACAACATGGCCAAATGAACCCGCACCCTTATCTCCCATGCCACAGAAACAGGACAGAAAGCTTGCGCGAGTCATGATCCCTCAGAGGAGGCCCATAACGAGAAGTGGGTAGTGAAAAGATTGTCCCGCGTTTGGGAACAATCTGTTCAAAGTAAACCCGTGGTTAAGAATACCGAGGGAAAGCAGGCCGCGCAGATATGCAGGCCCGTTCGGATCAGACGGACTTGACCGGAACGGACTGACGGTGTACGGGCTCCCCCAATTGGGTCTGCGACACCCTTTAGGATAGGTCCGGACGACCGGTAGTTGCAGCAAAAATTCGGGGACAGCCTATCGAATGTCTCTGGGACACAGGAGGGTCCCGCACCACAATAAATTCCTACACCATGTTCCAAAAAGACACGTGGCCCACTACAGCCACTATCACCCTCAGCGGCTGATGCGCAATCAATTACTCTCGAGACAAGGTGAGTCATAACTAATAGGCTTTAATCAGCTAGAACTGTACCCAGCAGCTTCGATACAGAACGTGAAGGCTGCTGGGAAGACATTGGTTCTTATACCCCACATCTCAGGGCGGAGCTATGTACCTTAGCCAATGGTAGACTCCTAGGTCTAGCCAATAGGCATCCACCTCTCAGGTACTGCAAAACCTGGTATTACCACAGCAGCTTTACCGGCCACTCACAGCAGGAACACATCACAGCCCCTGTACCCATTCAAATTGGTAACATTACCACCAAGCACCCTGTGGTTTTAGTTGACGTGCCCCACACAGCAGAACACATTCTGGGAATTGATTTCATCAATTCCCACAACTTATCATTCGATCCAGTCAACCAGTGTGTCTGGAAGATGGCAAAATCCGTAAGAGCCCCCGCAACGCTCAACATAGGAGAGTATATGAACAAAATTAGCGCGGTAGATGGATTTTGGTTCAACCCGACCACGCTTAGCACGGACAAGCAGGTTAGGGCAGTTCTGCAAAAGAACAGGGCAGCATTTGCGACCCACAAGCACGACTGTGGACGGATGACCGGCTCCGTACAAATAACAGGACCGGAGCCTAGACCCCAAAAACAGTACGGATTTCCCCAAGAGGCAGAGGGAGAAATCTCCAAGGTAATAGAAAGCGTATTAGAACAGGGCGTACTTAGATCAGTAGCCACCACTAATAATGTCCCGATTTGGCCAGTGAGAAAGCCGGATGGATCATGGTGACTGACCATCGATTACCGGGAACTCAACAAAGTCACCCCCGCAGCAGCCCCCGCAGTAGCAACAAGTCCCGAGACCATGCTCAAGCAGGGACTCAATTCCCGATTCTTTACGGTTTTGGACGTCAGTAATGGATTCTGGTCCATTCCATTGGCAAAGGCGTGCCAGTACAAATTTGCCTTCACCTTTAAAGCACAGCAGTACACGTGGACATGCCTGCCACAAGGCTTCCACAACTCCCCCTCCATTTTCCACCGACAGCTGGCAAATGGTTTAGCAAACTTCTCTCGCCCCGAATGTCTGGTACAGTATGTAGATGACCTACTACTGCAGACAGACACCAAGGAAGAGCACATTGAGCTTCTGTCCAAACTCCTGGAACTATTACACTCAATCGGTTGTAAAGTCAACCCCAAAAATGCCCAGATTTTGGAAGAAAAGGTGATATATTTGGGAACAATTATCACACACGGTAAACGCGAGATCGAGCATAAAAGGATTGACTCGATTGCTAAATTGCCCCTTCCCCAGAACGTTTCAGCCCTCCGGTCATTTTTAGGACTGGTTGGCTACTGCCGAAACCACATTGACGGTTTCGCCAGCAAGACAGCACCCCTCTCTGACCTCCTAAAGGAAGGAGCCCCCTGGGAATGGCTTCCGCAGCACACGGATGCTGTGGACTCTTTAAAACAGGCACTCATAGCCGCCCCCGCACTACAAGATCCAGACCCGCTTTCCCCTTACGCCATAGAGGTAGCGACCACAGACCGCACCCTTTCAGCCGTGCTCCTCCAGGAACGGCACGACCAGTTGAGGCCTGTGGCTTACGCCTCCAGACGCTTAGATGCTGTGGAGCAGGGATTTTCAGCCTGTGAGAGGCACCTGCTCGCAGTTTTCTGGGCAGTCCAGTACTTTTCGTATATTACCGGACTGAACCCCATCACAATTCTCACAGAACACCCCCCCACCCAACTTTTACTGGACGTACGACTCAAGGACGGTACCGTCAGTCAAATAAGAGCAGCCAGATGGACCCTTCTCTTGCAGGGACGGGACATCACTGTGAAAAGGACAAAGACACACACCTATTTAGCCGACAATTTACAGTACCCCGGAACCCCCCATGAATGTGAGATTATCTCTCCACACCACAACACAGGCCCCTTTATTTCTAAAACACCCCCCAGAAAGATAGGTAGTTCAACCCAGAGCCCCACGCACACGGACACGTGTGAGCCCATAAAGATCTATGTGGATGGATCTTCCACAGTCTTGGATGGGCAGCGCATAACAGGTTGCGGTATATATGTCGAGGATGCGCAGGGACACGCCCTCGAGGAAATATCGTTAAAACTACCCGGACGCTTAGGCGCGCAGGCGGCAGAGCTTGCGGCCATCGCGTACATAGTAGAGCACCCAGATTCCTTCCCCAGCCCAGCAGACATATACTCGGACAGCCTCTATGTCTGTAACAGCCTTACGGAATTTCTGCCCCTGTGGGAAGCAAGAGGATTTGTTTCCGCAGACGGAAAACCCCTCCCCTCAGCCCCATTGCTCCATCGTATTTTAGAAAAAGCCCCGATCAGGACTTCTGGGATCATCAAAGTCCGCAGCCACCATCGTTCCTCCCCCCTGGAAATGTAAAAGCTGACGCACTGGCTAAAGCAGGTTCCAGGCGTGGGTATTTTTGGACACCCCCCGAAAGCGCCCCAGTGAATCCAGTTCAGGTCTCACAGACAAAGATCGAGGATCTAGTGGAGGCCCAGAAGCAGGACACCAATCTCTGGGAGATTGTAAAAGGGAAATATCCAGCCTCCTACGAGAGGTTTAGAAATACACTGACCACACATGACGGTGTGGTGTTAAAAGACACCCTTTATGTGGTTCCTGAACAGGACAGGAATCAATTGATTTGCTTGTTCCATGACGGTATTAACAAAGAACAAAGAAATGTACAGCACAGGAACAGGCCCTTCGGCCCTCCAAGCCCGTGCCGACCATGCTGCCCGACTAAACTACAATCTTCTACACTTCCTGGGTCCGTATCCTTCTATTCCCATCCTATTCATGTATTTGTCAAGATGCCCCTTAAATGTCCCTATTGTCCCTGCTTCCACCACCTCCTCCGGAAGCGAGTTCCAGGCACCCACTACCCTCTGCGTAAAAAACTTGCCTCGTACATCTACTCTAAACCTTGCCCCTCTCACCTTAAACCTATGCCCCCTAGTAATTGACCCCTCTACCCTGGGGAAAAGCCTCTGACTATCCACTCTGTCTATGCCCCTCATAATTTTGTATACCTCTATCAGGTCTCCCCTCAACCTTCTTCGTTCCAGTGAGAACAAACCGAGTTTATTCAACCGCTCCTCATAGCTAATGCCCTCCATACCAGGCAACATTCTGGTAAATCTCTTCTGCACCCTCTCTAAAGCCTCCACATCCTTCTGGTAGTGTGGCGACCAGAATTGAACACTATACTCCAAGTGTGGCCTAACTAAGGTTCTATACAGCTGCAACATGAATTGCCAATTCTTATACTCAATGCCCCGGCCAATGAAGGCAAGCATGCCGTATGCCTTCTTGACTACCTTCTCCACCTGTGTCGTCCCTTTCAATGACCTGTGGACCTGTACTCCTAGATCTCTTTGACTTTCAATACTCTTGAGGGTTCTACCATTCACTGTATATTCCCTACCTGCATTAGGCCTTCCAAAATGCATTACCTCACATTTGTCCGGATTAAACTCCATCTGCCATCTCTCCGATTGGACATCAGGGAATTGATCCCACTACAGCTCATCTCCAGCAGCTTTGTTGGTGGCCGAACATGAAGGAAGATGTAAACCATTACATAGAAAATTGTCTTATCTGCGCCCAGAATAATCCGGACAGATATGCCAAAAAGGCCCAACTCAGCCACACCCGACCCATTAATGGCCCCTGGACTAACCTCCAGATCGATTTTATAGGACCATTGCCCCCTTGCAGGAATGGCTATAAATATGTACTTGTGGTGATTGACACATTTACAAAATGGGTGGAAGCATTCCCAGCCCGCACCAACACTGCAAAAGCCACAGCCAAGATTTTGACCCACCACATCTTTACAAGTTGGGGACACCCCCGCAGCATTGAATCAGACCAAGGTTCCCATTTTACGGGACGTGTCATGCAGAACGTCCTCACAATATTTGGCATTACCCAAAAATTCCACATAGCATACCACCCACAGTCGAGTGGTATAGTGGAGCGCATGAATGGGACCCTAAAATCCACCCTGAGAAAAATGGTCCAGCAGAACAACACCACTTGGGACTCATAGAACATAGAAAAACATAGAACATAGAAAAATACAGCACAGAACAGGCCCTTCGGCCCACGATGTTGTGCCGAACCTTTTTCCTAGATTAATCATAGAGTATCATTGAATTTACAGTGCAGAAGGATGCCATTCGGCCCATCGGAAACCGGAGCACCCGGAGGAAACCCACGCACACACGGGGAGGATGTGCAGACTCCGCACAGACAGTGACCCAAGCCGGAATCGAACCTGGGACCCTGGAGCTGTGAAGTAATTGTGCTATCCACAATGCTACCGTGCTGCCCTTAAGAACAAATAAATCTACACTATATCATTTTACCGTAATCCATGTACCTATCCAATAGCTGCTTGAAGGTCCCTAATGTTTCCGACTCAGTCCTCCTTTTTGCGCTGATGTTTTTGCGTAACACTATTTCTACTTCCACAGGTTACACCCCACACACTCTCATGACCGGACGCCCCATGAAAGGCACAGAATATTTATTAGGTTTGGACCTGACCAGCCCCGAAGTGACGGTCTTCACACACGAGAAAGCCTTGGAGCAACTAGTTCCAAATGTTAAAACGGCTCAGCTAGCAGCCGCAGTAAACTTGGGCACCAGAAAGAAACAGAGCAAGGCTTGTTTCGACAAGACAGTGCATGAGACTGAGTATAGTATCGGACAGCAAATGATGCTTTCTGTATATAACCCCAGCACATTCCTGTCACCAAAATACTCGGGTCCAGATTCCATTGCGGATAAAGTAAGCCCTTCCGTTTATAAAATAAAGTACCCCAATGGTAAGACTGCGTGGTTTCATATTAACCAGCTGAAGGCATATGGAACACAGTCGAACCACGGCCACCACGTCATGCTCGACGCAGCACACCACACCCCGCCCACAGCCAACGTAACCCTACCAACCCACACCACGTCCAGCCCAGCCATGGACTTGACCTCGACTCCACCCCCGAAATATACACTCCGCCCCAGAACGCCCACAGACAGCAGCAGCAGAGACAGCGACTGTGACTCGGATGATAGCCACAGCACGCCTCCCTACTATCTCCATGCAACAGGACCCACACCCAGCGATTCCGACCACGATCCGGGTGATCCCTTCATGATCACTTTCCTAAACAAACCCCACCACCGGTGGACCACCGAACTACACTGGCGACCCCGACTTTGTCCCCACACAACTGGACACCAATTATTGGCACCGTGACAACTCGTTCAGACTCGTCCGCAACGACGAGAGCGACCCCACCTCACACCACGCAGCCCTTTCAGCCCTGATACACTCAAGAGTTTGGCACCCGGGAGAAGAGGACGACCTTGGGTCTGACTCCCAAACCGAGAACCCCTTTGCGACCCTGTTCGCAACCGAGAACTGAGGTGTCCAGATGATGTTTCAAAGGAACCGCTTGGGAAAAGTGTTGTCCTTTCTGATGGAACCTGCAGAATGTTTTATGTTGTGTGTAAGTTTGTTAAATGTTGTATGTCCGACAGGAGAATTTTTTCTCACTGCCCCACGCCTATTCGGCCGAAACCTCTGAGGACTTGCCTACAGAGACTCACCAGTTCAGCAGAAACCTCTGAGAGCTTGTCTGCAGAGACTGGTTATGGAACCAGACGCCCGTTCGTAACTGCCCTTCTGGTTCGAAGGATAGAACCACTACGGCAGCCCCACCACGATGACTACATATTTTGCCCGTTCTTGTCGGTTGCTCAGGTAGTGGAGAAACGGCTTGGGACCCGCCCTGCCTGGGAACCCCCCTCTGGTCAACTACGCTCGGGTAGGAGAGACACGGCATTGGTAGCCGTCCTACCCGGGGACTCCATCCAACTCTTACCCGTCGCGGCCCATATGCACCTCATTTTGACATTTTTCAGTTCAAAAGGTTTTGTTTTGTTTAGGTAACCTTTAGGTTAACGGCCATCTACTATTTAAACCCTGGAACATTTGGATGGTAAATCAGCATTGGTTCATTATTGAGAAGTGTGCCGTGTCCTAAAATTTGTTTTTGGAGAAAAAAAAATGAGGGAGTCACACAGAGTGACCAATTATAAAGGGAATAATTGGCACCAAAGGACAGACACACTAGCGTACGAGATATTAAACAAAGATAGTTACAGACACTATGCTTGTTTCTACAGAACTCCAGGAGCTCCAGGACCGGAGAAGACAAAGGAAGAAAAGGAAAGAGAAGAGCCATGAGGACTTCCTTCAAAGGGATCACCCTTGTGCTATTGGACATTTGGTTGCGCGTGACCGCGAACCCCATGACTTCAAGACCCCCAGCCGTTAATGTTTCACTTTCCCGCAGTACCCAGAGCCCAGTCACCAGCGACACTACATCATCTTGGTGTGCCAGGTTTATAACCTGGTACTCTCTGTCCTTTGTAATCGAAACACTACTAGTGTTGGCGATACTCTGCTGCATCGTGCAGACTATGCGTCTAAGGAAATGGAGAAGGAGAGCCTACCGAGCTCGAACCCCAGTATATAGGATCAGATCCCCTATGTTCGGTTACGACCTGACCCCCGACCCCCGCGATCTATAATAAAGTAATAAAGTGCATTCACTTGCGTTATTGGTATTGTAAATAAAGAGAAGTACAGAATTTTTCATGAGCAAATTGTATGATCCTGACCTTGACTGCCAAGCCAGGAAAGACTGTATGAGATGCTATGATTTTGTTGTACGATTGAGGAAGGTAGGATAATGGAATGTTTAAGTGAGTGTAGCATATTAAGAATAAGTTAGAGGTTCCCAGTTTATTGTTTTGTAATGCATGTCCCTGTCTGACATAGCGCCCTTAGAATTGTTAGTTAAAAAAATTTTTTACAGCTATGGTCAGTGCAGAGGCCATGAAGGAAGTGTCCCCCCCAGGTCAGGAAACGGAAAGCAACATAGTGATGTGATCCTTCACGCTTCGCGTTAGGATCACAAGGAGGGTTTGTAGCCAGTTAAAATGGCTAACTCCCAATTTAGAATGGCTAACCCCGATTTAAAATGGCAAACAGAAAAGGCTGATGGGAAAATCAGCTAACTGGACTAAAACAAGCAGCTACAGGTAAACTGTGTATTCACCTCTGGGAAGGCCAGACAAGATCGATACCTGTAGCCATCAGCACAACAAAACACCAGCCATCTGAATACTAATGAGCAATCCCCGGGAACAATGTGCAACAATTTAGACACAAAGCCAACCCAGACTCTTCGGCGCCAACAGGAGCCTACACAAGGGGAGGTGAATGATCACCCCAAGACCGCCCATCGATCAGGGAACCGCTCCAGCATTGGAGAATATCAAACCAAGTGATTGGGACAAAGTCCAATCACTTGGAACCAGGTACAGGGTCCGACCCGAAAGGTGGGAAGCCCCTGGGGACTATAAGAATAGAGTCCAAGTTCAAATCGATTCTTCTGCACCCTTCTGCTGCTACCCCTTCTGCATCCTCCTGCTTCTTCTTCTGACCGGGTCACTCAGAAATGCAGACCAACCCTTTACAGTGACCGGTCCAGCCATCGCGAAACATCCCGTAAGTCTTACTTCAACGCTTGCTACGAGTTAGGCACTCCGAGCTATCAATCTGTACCAGCTTCGAATCCCGCAGACTCAGAACCCGAACGAAAGGCCATTTGTTTTCCTGACCTGGTGGGCCATTTCCAAGTTAAGCATTGGCCTGTTAGTTGTAGGAAGTAGCTTAGATGTAGAATTTATGCATGTGTATTGATTACTGTATATAATAAATGTGCTTTGATTTAACTCTTACTAAGCGGTGTATTGGATTATTGATCATTACTCGGACTTGAACCACGTGGCGGTATCAGAAAGATACCTGGCGACTCAAGAGCAAAGGGGATAGAACAGAGCAATTAAACTAAGGCTAAAGTTTGCGGCAACAAGTCTCAGACGTCTACAAGGAACTAATGGGAGCTGAGGATACGCAGACCGAGGACCTGAAGCTTAAGTGGGAGGAGGAGCTCGGGGGGGGAGCTGGAGGACGGTATTTGGGCAGAAGCCCTGAGCAGAGTAAACACGACCGCAACATGCGCCAGGCTCAGCCTGATCCAGTTTAAGGTCGTGCAGCGGGCCCACATGACGGGGGCCCGGATGAGCAGACTCTTCGGGCTGGAGGACAAGTGTGCTAGATGCGCCAGAGGGCCGGCTAACCATGTACACATGTTCTGGTCGTGCCCTAAACTCAGGGGGTATTGGCAGGGATCCGCAGATGTCATGTCCCGGGTGTTGAAAACTGGGGTGGTAATGAGCCCGGAGGTGGCAAGCTTTGGGGTTTCGGAAGTCCCGGGAGTCCAGGAAGAGAGAGAGGCCAATGTTCTGGCCTTTGCGTCCCTGGTAGCCGGGCGACGAATACTGTTAGCATGGAGGGACTCAAAGCCCCCGAGGGCTGAGGTATGGCTATCGGACATGGCGAGCTTTCTTGGCCTGGAGAAAGTCAAGTTCGCCTTGAGAGGTTCGCTACTAGGGTTCGCCCGAAGGTGGCAGCCATTTATTGACTTCTTTGCAGAGGAGTAAACGTCAGCGGGGGTGGGGGAGGGGGGGGGGCGGGGGTACAGGAGAGTAGGGGGATATTGAGGCAGGTCCTTGCGTGAACAGAGCCGTGGTTTGCACTATGTTTAATTTGTGTCTTGACATTTTTTTTTGTACTGTACAATGTCACTTTTTCTATATGCCTGAAATACATCAATAAAATTGTTTGTTTAAAAAAAAAGCAGAAGTGCTGGTCAGCACGGTGGCACAGTGGTTAGCACTGCTGCCTTGCAACACCGAGGTCCCAGGTTCGATCCCGGCTCTGGGTCACTGTCCGTGTGGAGTTTGCACATCCTCCCCGTGTCTGCGTGGGATTCCCCCCCCCCCCCACAACCCAAAGATGTGCCGGCTAGGTGGATTGACCACGCTACATTGCCCCTTAATTGGAAAAAATGAATTGGGTACTCTAAATTTATCTTAAACAAAGTAGAAGTGCTAAGTGATCTTGATCATCTGATAGCTGTGGCTTTTCAAATGAAAAGTTAAATGTGCAGGAAGTTGAACTGTGAGAAGACAGTTTCTTTTCTCTAGTTGCCTCTCGAGACAAGAAGTTCACCCAGCTGAGAACATGGAGCTGGATGATACATATGAAAATATCGACCGAACAAGAGGAGACAGGGAAAAACAGGAAAACGTGATGTCAGGTACATCAGTGACCCAGTCATTATTGTACAGTTATTCAGTCCTTCGTAATTCACTGGAATTCATTCAAATTCAGCTGAATTAATTTCTCGTTGGTTGAGAAAAGGCTTTGTTGGTAAATTCCACTTTAAAATTAGTGATTTTAGACGAAACAGCGAGTGAAAGCCCCCTGTGACCATCCCTTTAACTAATGGTGAAATTAATAATAAACAGTGAGATAAAGCAGAGGGGTTAGAAAACAAACAATTTGAAGATGTTATTGACTGAAATGTGTGAGGAGGATTTTGAAGTAAAGATGCTGATGAGGGACGGTGAAATGTTGAGGAATTGATTAGGAGGAGGTGTATGATGGACAATAGTCTCTGTTCCTTGTCTGATGCAGATTCATGAGTAAATTATATTTAGTATGTTCTTTTTGTAACTCTCCATAACTTGCCTCACTTCAGTTTCCTGTCCATTTTCGATCTTGAAGCCGCTCTTATGGAAAGTTCTTTAATCGAAAAAATGTTGTTCAACTATGCAAAGTTTAAAAATGTCCAGCGTTGACAGCAACACTTACCTTCTCTCCAGGAGCAAATGAGAAAAGATTTGGCGTCTTTTCAACAAGACGGGTCCCTCTCCCCCTTTCAGTGATAACATTCTCGTACTCGTTACAGAACAAGATGTCCAATCAGCAGATCCTGTCCGAGGAAAATGTCCACCTCTGGTCATCTCCATTCTCCTGGGTCTCTCCATCCTGCTGTTGGTGGTGATTCTAGGAACTGCAGTTATACTGTGTAAGTTCTGCGAATTGTTTTAAACTTTGGAACATGGCGTTATGTATTCGGTAATGACAGTTCACAAAGTTAATTCAAAGATATGCATAAATGAACATGTATTAATAATGCAGGAGTAATGCACCAATGGGCAGCGCAGTGGTTAGCACTACTGCCTCACAGTGCCAGGGACCCGGGTTTAATTCTGGCCTTGGGTCACTGTCTGTGTGGAGTCTGCACGTTCTCCCCATGTCTGCGTGGGTTTCCTCCAGGTGCTCCGGTTTCCTCCCACAGTCCAAAGACATGCAGGTTAGGTGGTTTGGCCAGGCTACAATTGCCCTCAGTGTCCAAAAGGATAGGTGGAGTTACTTTGTTACAGGGATAGGGTGGGGGCCTGGCCCGAGGTGGGGGGCTCCTTCAGTGCGGTGGTGCAAACGTCATGGCCCGAATGGCCTCCTTCTGCACTGTAGGGATTCCCTGGCCAGCCTGGCCAGGGGCTCCCTGCCCCCTGTTGCACAATCAATTACTCTCAAGACGAAGGTGATTCATAACTGAGGCTTTAATCAGCTAGACCTCGACCCCAGCAGCTTCGATACAGAAAGTGAAGACTGCTGGGATGGCACTGGTTCTTATACTCCGCCTCGCAGGGCAGAACTACATACATTAACCAATGGTAGACTCCTGGGTCTAACCAATGGTCATTCACCTCTCAGGTACCGCAATACCTGGTACTACCACATTCACCCCCTGTTCAAAAAGAGCCCGGCGGGGTGATGGCCAGCGTTAATAGTCGCCTTTCGCATGGTATGACCAGGTATGGTGGTACCGTGATTGTCGAGGGTATTAACAGTGTTCATGATGCAGCAATCAGTCGCTCGGGTGGCCTGGTCGTCCTTCTGGAGCGTCTGGGCTTCGGCGGCGATTCTGGTGGGGGCCCCGGCGTTTGCGACTCTGGGAGCATGGTGTTATCCTCCCAGTCAGCTTCGTCACCCCTAGGTGGCGCTGTTGGGGCAAAAGGTGGACAGGGGGGGGAAGGCGCCTGTTCGGTGTGTGTTCGGGCCTAGGCAGCAGCGGCGGGGGTACTGACCCTCCAGTTAGGTGCTGTAGGGAGGGTGGGGGTGGGGTTCCGGCGGGTGCCAGGTCCCGAAGGGAGACCGTGTTTTGGCGGCCATCAGGGAGCGCTACGTAGGCGTCTGGGGGTTGGCGTGCAACAGGTGGACCCTCTTGACCAACGGGTCCGACTTGTGCACCCTCACATGTTTCCGCAGCAGGATGGGTCCGGGTGTCGCTAGCCAGGTTGGGAGCGAGGTCCCGGAGGAGGACTTCCTGGGGAAAACAAGGAGACCTTCATGAGGTGTTTGATTTGTGGATGTACAGAGCAGTGACCGGATGGCGTGGAGGGCCACCGGGAGGACTTCCTGTCAGCGGGAGACTGGGAGATTCCTGGACCGTAGGGCCAGCAGGACGGTCTTCCGGACCGTTCCGTTCTCCCTCTCTACCTGCCCATTTCCCCGGGGATTGTAACTTGTCGTCCTGCTCGAGGCGATGCCCTTGCTGAGCAGGAATTGATGCAGTTCGTCGCTCATAAAGGAGGACCCCCCTATCACTGTGAATGTACGCGGGGAAACCGAACAGTGTAAAGATACCCTGGAGGGCCTTGATGACGGTGGTTGTGGTCATGTCTGAGCAGGGGATGGCGAATGGGAACCGGGAGTACTCGTCAATCACGTTCAGGAAATACGTGTTGCGGTCTGTGGAGGGGAGGGGGCCTTTGAAGTCCATGCTGAGGCGTTCAAAGGGACGGGAAGCCTTTATCAGGTGCGCCCTCTCTAGCCGGTAGATGTGCGGTTTGCACTCTACGCAGATTTGGCAGTCCCTGGTGGCTGTCCTGACCTCCTCGATGGAGTAGGGCAGGTTGCGGGTCTTGACAAAATGGAAAAAACGAGTGACCCCCGGGTGGCAGAGGTCCTCGTGGAGGGATCGGAGGCGGTCCCCTTGTGCGTTAGCACATGTGCCGCGGCACAGGGCATCGGACGGCTCATAGAACATAGAACATAGAACGATACAGCGCAGTACAGGCCCTTCGGCCCACGATGTTGCACCGAAACAAAAGCCATCTAACCTACACTATGCCATTATCATCCATATGCTGAGCCAATAAACTTTTAAATGCCCTCAATGTTGGCGAGTTCACTACTGTTGCAGGTAGGGCATTCCACGGCCTCACCACTCTTTGCGTAAAGAAACTACCTCTGACCTCTGTCCTATATCTATTACCCCTCAGTTTAAAGCTATGTCCCCTCGTGCCAGCCATTTCCACCCGTGGGAGAAGGCTCTCACTGGCCACCCTATCTAACCCCCTGATCATTTTGTATGCCTCTATTAAGTCTCCTCTTAACCTTCTTCTCTCTAACGAAAACAACCTCAAGTCCATCAGCCTTTCCTCATAAGATTTTCCCTCCATACCAGGCAACATCCTGGTAAATCTCCTCTGCACCCGCTCCAAAGCCTCCACGTCCTTCCTATAATGCGGTGACCAGAACTGTACGCAATACTCCAAATGCGGCCGCACCAGAGTTCTGTACAGCTGCAACATGACCTCCTGACTGCGGAACTCAATCCCTCTACCAATAAAGGCCAACACTCCATAGGCCTTCTTCACAACCCTATCAACCTGGGTGGCAACTTTCAAGGATCTATGTACATGGACACCTAGATCCCTCTGCTCATCCACACTTCCAAGAACTTTACCATTAGCCAAATATTCCGCATTCCTGTTATTCCTTCCAAAGTGAATCACCTCACACTTCTCTACATTAAACTCCATTTGCCACCTCTCAGCCCAGCTCTGCGGCTTATCTATATCCCTCTGTAACCTGCTACATCCTTCCTCACTGTCGACAACACCACCGACTTTAGTATCGTCTGCAAATTTACTCACCCACCCTTCTGCACCTTCCTCTAGGTCATTGATAAAAATGACAAACAGCAACGGCCCCAGAGCAGATCCTTATGGTACGCCACTTGTAACTGAACTCCATTCTGAACATTTCCCATCAACCACCACTCTCTGTCTTCTTTCAGCTAGCCAATTTCTGATCCACATCTCTAAATCACCCTCAATCCCCAGCCTCCGTATTTTCTGCAATAGCCTACTGTGGGAACCTTATCAAACGCTTTACTGAAATCCATATACACCACATCAACTGCTCTACCCTCATCTACCTGTTCAGTCACCTTCTCAAAGAACTTGATAAGGTTTGTGAGGCATGACCTACCCTTCACAAAGCCATGCTGACTATCCCTGATCATATTATTCCTATCTAGATGATTAGAAATCTTGTCTCTTATAATCCCCTCCAAGACTTTACCCACTACAGACATGAGGCTCACCGGTCTATAGTTGCCGGGGTTGTCTCTGCTCCCCTTTTTGAACAAAGGGACCACATTTGCTATCCTCCAGTCCTCTGGCACTATTCCTGTAGCCAATGATGACATAAAAATCAAAGCCAAAGGTCCAGCAATCTCTTCCCTGGCCTCCCAGAGAATCCTAGGATAAATCCCATCAGGCCCCGGGGACTTATCTATTTTCAGCCTGTCCAGAATTGCCAACACCTCTTCCCTATGTACCTCAATGCCATCTATTCTAATAGCCTGGTTCTCAGCATTCTCCTCCACAACACTCTTTTTTTCCTGAGTGAATACTGACAAAAAATATTCATTTAGTATCTCGCCTATCTCTTCAGACTCCACACACAACTTCCCATCCCTGTCCTTGACTGGTCCTACTCTTACCCTAGTCATTCGCTTATTCCTGACATACCTATAGAAAGCTTTTGGGTTTTCCTTGATCCTACCTGCCAAATACTTCTCATGTCCCCTCCTTGCTCGTCTTAGCTCTCTCTTTAGATCCTTCCTCGCCACCTTGTAACTATCCATCGCCCCAACTGAAACTTCACACCTCATCTTCACATAGGCCTCCTTCTTCCTCTTTACAAGAGATTCCACTTCTTTGGTAAACCACGGTTCCCTCGCTCTACGCCTTCCTCCCTGCCTGACCGGTACGTACTTATCAAGAACACGCAGTAGCTGATCCTTGAACAAGCTCCACTCATCCAGTGTGCCCAACACTTGCAGCCTACTTCTCCAACCTATCCCCCCCAAGTCACGTCTAATGGCATCATAATTGCCCTTCCCCCAGCTATAACTCTTGCCCTGCGGTGTATACTTATCACTTTCCATCACTAACGTAAACGTCACTGGATTGTGGTCACTGTCCCCAAAGTGCTCTCCTACCTCCAAATCCAACACCTGGCCTGGTTCATTACCCAAAACCAAATCCAACGTGGCCTCGCCTCTTGTTGGCCTGTCAACATATTGTGTCAGGAAACCCTCCTGCACACACTGTACAAAAAACGACCCATCTAATGTACTCGAACTATATATTTTCCAGTCAATATTTGGAAAGTTAAAGTCTCCCATAATAACTACCCTGTTACTTTCGCTCTTATCCAGGATCATCCTCGCCATCCTTTCCTCTACATCCCTAGAACTATTTGGAATATTAGAAAACTCCCAACAGGGTGACCTCTCCTTTCCTGTTTCTAACCTCAGCCCATACTACCTCGGAAGATGAGTCCCCATCTAGCATCCTCTCCGCCACCGTAATACTGCTCTTGGCTAGCAGCGCCACACCTCCCCCTCTTTTGCCTCCTTCTCTGAGCTTACTAAAACACCTAAACCCCGGAACCTGCAACATCCATTCCTGTCCCTGCTCTATCCATGTCTCCGAAATGGCCACAACATCGAAGTCCCAGGTACCAACCCATGCTGCCAGTTCCCCTACCTTATTTTGTATACTCCTGGCATTGAAGTAGACACACTTCACGCCACCTACCTGAACACTGGCCCCCTCCTGCGACGTCAAATCTGTGCTCCTGACCTCTATACTCTCATTCTCCCGTACCCTAAAACTACAATCCAGGTTCCCATGCCCCTGCTGCATTAGTTTAAACCCCCCCAAAGAGCACAAACAAATCTCCCCCCCAGGATATTTGTGCCCCTCAGGTTCAGATGTAGACCATCTTGTCTGTAGAGGTCCCACCTTCCCCATAAAGAGCCCCAGTTATCCAGAAATCTGAATCCCTCCCGCCTGCACCATCCCTGTAGCCACGTGTTTAATTGCTCTCTCTCCCTATTCCTCATCCCATTATCAGGTGGCACGGGCAACAACCCAGAGATAACAACTCTGTTTGTTCTAGTTCTGAGCTTCCATCCTAGCTCCCTGAAAGCCTGCCTAACATCCTTGTCCCCTTTCCTACCTATGTCATTAGTGCCAATGTGGACCACGACTTGGGGCTGCTCCCCCTCACCCTTAAAGACCCGGAAAACACGATCCGAGACATCACGTACCCTTGCACCTGGGAGGCAACATACCAAACGTGAGTCTCTCACGCACCCACAAAATCTCCTATCTGTGCCCCTGACTATCGAGTCCCCAATTACTAATGCTCTGCTCCTCTCCCCCCTTCCCTTCTGAGCAACAGGGACAGACTCCGTGCCAGAGGCCCGTACCCCATGGCTTACCCCTGGTAAGTCGTCCCCCCCACAAGTATCCAAAGCGGTATACTTGTTTCTCAGGGGAACGACCGCAGGGGATCCCTGCACTGACTGCTTCTTCCCAGTCCCTCTGACAGTTACCCATCTATCTCCAATCTTTGGTGTAACTAATTCCCTGAAGCTGCTATCTATGATCCCCTTTGCCTCCCGAATGATCCGAAGTTCTTCCAACTCCAGCTCCAGTTCCCTAACTCGGTCTTGGAGGAGCTGGAAATGGCAGCACTTCCTGCAGGTAAAATCAGCAGGGACACTAACGGCATCCCTCACCTCAAACATCCTGCAGGAGGAACATTGCACTCCCTTCCCTGCCATCCCTCTAACTTTCAACCAAGATCTGGCTAACAACTAAATTTAAAAAAAAAAAAAATAATAATAATAATAAAATATGGTACTTACCTCAGACCAATGGGTTTTATTATTAGGTTAGAGGAGGAGGGCGGGTGGGAGACACTACACGTGTAGTGTCTCAGGTTTCCTCTCCACCAGAATTTATTGGTGAGGGACTTCCCATAAGTCCGCAGGTCGAGCTTCCTGTTCCCGCCTTAAAAATTTAAAAAAAAAAATACAACAGCAAAGAGGAACAGAAACGGACCAGGTAAGTGTTTACTTAAGTACTCACCCACCAGCAGCCCCCGCACTCCGCTCTCGCTGAAACTCCAAGAGATGCTCCTGCAATGTAAGTTATTTTAAACTTCAATACTCACCCACCAGCAGCCCCCGTACTCCGCTCCAGCTGAAACTCCAAGAGATGTTCCTGCAAGGTAAGTTATTTTAAACTTCAATACTCAGTTCTTCAGAGTTCTTCTACTCAATACTTCAATGCTCGTTCAGCTTCCCTGGATGGTACACGATCTCGTAGTTATAGACGGAGAGTTCTATCCTCCACCGCAAGATCTTGTCGTTCTTAATCTTGCCCTGCTGCGCATTATCGAACATGAAGGCAACCGACCGTTGGCCTGTGAGGAGAGTGAATCACCTGCCGTCCAGGTAATGCCTTCAGTGTCGCACAGCTTCTACTGCGGCCTGGGCCTCCTTTTCGACCGAGGAGTGGCGAATTTCGGAAGCATGGAGGGAACGGGAGAAGAAAGCCACGGGCCGGCCCGCTTGGTTGGGGGTGGCTGCCAGAGCTACGTCGGATGCATCGCTCTCGACCTGGAAGGGGAGGGACTCGTCGATGGCGCGCATCGTGGCCTTTGCAATGCCTGCTTTGATGCGGCTGAAGGCCTGGCGGGCCTCCGTCGACAGGGGAAGGTTGTGGACTGGATCAGGGGTCGGGCTTTGTCTGCGTAATTGGGGACCCACTGTGCGTAATATTTGAAGAACCTGAGGCAGCGCTTTAGGGCCTTGGGAGAGTGAGGGAGGGGGAATTCCATGAAAATTGCTTATTGTCACAAGTAGGCTTCAAATGAAGTTACTGTGAAAAGCCCCTAGTCGCCACATTCCGGCACCTGCTCGTGGAGGCTGGTACAGGAATCGAACCGTGCTGCTGGCCTGCCTTGGTCTACTTTAAAAGCCAGTGATTTAGCCCAGTGAGCTAAACCAGCCCTAAACCAGCCCCCATGAGGGGGCGCATGCGCTCAGGGTCGAAGCCTATGACTCCACTTCGCACTACGTAGCCTAGGATGGCTAGACGGTCGGAGCTAAACATGCATTTATCCTTATTGTATGTCAGGTAAGGATTTTTGAGGTCTGGAGAAATTTTCGGAGTTTGGTGTCGTGGTCCTGCTGGTCATGGCCGCAGATGGTGACGTTATCCAGATACGGGAACGTTGCGTGTAAGCCGTACCGGTCAACCATTCGGTCCATCTCTCGCTGGAAGACCGAGACCCCGTTCGTGACACAAAGGGAACCCTTAAAAAGTGATAGAGCCGTCCATCTGCTTCGAAGGCAGTGTACTGGCGGTCACCCTTCCGGAGGGGTAGCTGGTGGTAGGCAGACTTGAGGTCCACCGTGGAGAAAACCTTGTATTGTGCACTGTTCACCAGGTCGGCTACACGGGGGAGAGGGTACGCGTCCAGCTGCGTAAACCTGTTGATGGTCTGACTGTAGTCGATGACCATCCTATGCTTCTCCTCGGTCTTTACCACCACTACTTGAGCTCTGCAGGGACTGTTGCTCGCTTCGATGGCCCCTTCCCCCAGCAGCCTTTGGACCTCTGACCTGATGAAGGTCCGGTCCTGGGCACTGTACCGTCTGCTCCTGGTTGCGACGGCTTTGCAATCCGGGGTGATGTTGGCAAACAGGGAAGGCGGGTCAACCTTAAGGGTCGCGAGGCCGCAGACAGTAAGGGGGGGTATAGGGCCACCGAATTTAAAAGTCAGGCTTTGCAAATGGCACTGGAAATCCAGTCCAAGGAGGGTGGCTGCGCAGAGGTGCGGCAGAACGTACAGGCGGAAATTGTTGAATTCCCTGCCTTGGACAGTGAGGTTCGCTAGGCAGAACCCCTTTATCTCCACCGAGTGTGACCCGGAGGCCAGGGAGATCCTTTGATTTACGGGATGGGTGACAAGAGAACAGCGCCTTACCGTGTCGGGGTGAACAAAGCTCTCCGTGCTCCCCAAGTCAATCAAGCACGACGTCACGTGGCCGTTGATGGAGATCGTCGTTGTAGCTGTTGTAAGCGTCCGGGGCCGACTCTGGTCCAGAGTCACCGAGGCCAGCTGGAGTAACTGAGAGTTCTGGTCGGGCAGCGTGTAGCCGGCTGTGCTGGGGACCTGGGGCCCCATCCAAGATGACGTCGCCCATGGGTCGCACATGGAGTCCGGGGATGAAGAAGATGGCGGCGGCGAGGGACAAAATGGCGGCACCCACTCGTCCAGCGTGGTGTCCGGGGGACAAAATGGCCACGCCCGTGGGTCGCACGTGGCCTTAGGATAGGGGGCAGGCGGTGAGCGCTGGGCGATCGGGGCCTGGAAGGGGGGTTGCCGATAGTCGCTGGAGACCGCGGCCACGGCGCGGGCCTGGCAGAGCCCCACGTAGCGGCCCTTTTTGCCGCACCCCTTGCAGGTGGCGGTGCGGGCCGGGCAGCGCGGGCGGGGATGATTCGCCTGCCCGCAGAAGAACAACAAAGAACAAAGAACAAAGAAATGTACAGCACAGGAACAGGCCCTTCGGCCCTCCAAGCCCGTGCCGACCATACTGCCCGACTAAACTACAATCTTCTACACTTCCTGGGTCCGTATCCTTCTATTCCCATCCTATTCATATATTTGTCAAGATGCCCCTTAAATGTCCCTATCGTCCCTGCTTCCACTACCTCCTCCGGCAGCAAGTTACAGGCACCCACTACCCTCTGCGTAAAAAACTTGCCTCGTACATCTACTCTAAACCTTGCCCCTCTCACCTTAAACCTATGCCCCCTAGTAATTGACCCCTCTACCCTGGGGAAAAGCCTCTGACTATCCACTCTGTCGATGCCCCTCATAATTTTGTATACCTCTGTCAGGTCTCCCCTCAACCTCCTTTGTTCCAGTGAGAACAAACCGAGTTTATTCAACCGCTCCTCATAGCTAATGCCCTCCATACCAGGCAACATTCTGGTAAATCTCTTCTGCACCCTCTCTAAAGCCTCCACATCCTTCTGGTAGTGTGGCGACCAGAATTGAACACTATACTCCAAGTGTGGCCTAACGAAGGTTCTATACAGCTGCAACATGACTTGCCAATTCTTATACTCAATGCCCCGGCCAATGAAGGCAAGCATGCCGTATGCCTTCTTGACTACCTTCTCCACCTGTGTTGCCCCTTTCAATGACCTGTGGACCTGTACTCCTAGATCTCTTTGACTTTCAATACTCTTGAGGGTTCTACCATTCACTGTATATTCCCTACCTGCATTAGACCTTCCAAAATGCATTACCTCACATTTGTCCGGATTAAACTCCATCTGCCATCTCTCCGCCCAAGTCTCCAGATAATCTAAATCCTGCTGTATCCTCCGACAGTCCTCATCGCTATCCGCAATTCCACCAACCTTTGTGTCGTCTGCAAACTTACTAATCAGACCAGTTACATTTTCCTCCAAATCATTTATATGTACTGCAAAGAGCAAAGGTCCCAGCACTGATCCCTGTGGAACACCACTGGTCACAGCCCTCCAATTAGAAAAGCATCCCTCCATTGCTACTATCTGCCTTCTATGGCCTAGCCAGTTCTGTATCCACCTTGCCAGCTCACCCCTGATCCTGTGTGACTTCACCTTTTGTACTAGTCTACCATGAGGGACCTTGTCAAAGGCCTTACTGAAGTCCATATAGGCAACATCTACTGCCCTACCTGCATCAATCATCTTAGTGACCTCCTCAAAAAACTCTATCAAGTTAGTGAGACACGACCTCCCCTTCACAAAACCGTGCTGCCTCTCACTAATACGTCCATTTGCTTCCAAATGGGAGTAGATCCTGTCTCGAAGAATTCTCTCCAGTAATTTCCCCACCACTGAAGTAAGGCTCACCGGCCTGTAGTTCCCGGGATTATCCTTGCTACCCTTCTTAAACAGAGGAACAACATTGGCTATTCTCCAGTCCTCCGGGACATCCCCTGAAGACAGCGAGGATCCAAAGATTTCTGTCAAGGCCTCAGCAATTTCCTCTCCAGCCTCCTTCAGTATTCTGGGGTAGATCCCATCAGGCCCTGGGGACTTATCTACCTTAATATTTTTTAAGACACCCAACACCTCGTCTTTTTGGATCACAATGTGACCCAGGCTATCTACACCCCCTTCTCCAGACTCAACATCTACCAATTCCTTCTCTTTGGTGAATACTGATGCAAAGTATTCATTTAGTACCTCGCCCATTTCCTCTGGCTCCACACATAGATTCCCTTGCCTATCCTTCAGTGGGCCAACCCTTTCCCTGGCTACCCTCTTGCTTTTTATGTACGTGTAAAAAGCCTTGGGATTTTCCTTAACCCTATTTTCCAATTACTTTTCGTGACCCCTTCTAGCCCTCCTGACTCCTTGCTTAAGTTCCTTCCTACTTTCCTTATATTCCACGCAGGCTTCGTCTGTTCCCAGCCTTTTAGCCCTGACAAATGCCTCCTTTTTCTTTTTGACGAGGCCTACAATATCACTCGTCATCCAAGGTTCCCGAAAATTGCCGTATTTATCTTTCTTCCTCACAGGAACATGCCGGTCCTGTATTCCTTTCAACTGCCACTTGAAAGCCTCCCACATGTCAGATGTTGATTTGCCCTCAAACATCCGCCCCCAATCTATGTTCTTCAGTTCCCGCATAATATTGTTATAATTAGCCTTCCCCCAATTTAGCACATTCATCCTCGGACCACTCTTATCCTTGTCCACCAGTACTTTAAAACTTACTGAATTGTGGTCACTGTTGCCGAAATGCTCCCCTACTGAAACATCTACCACCTGGCCGGGCTCATTCCCCAATACCAGGTCCAGTACCGCCCCTTCCCTCGTTGGACTGTCTACATATTGTTTTAAGAAGCCCTCCTGGATGCTCCTTACAAACTCCGCCCCGTCTAAGCCCCTGGCACTAAGTGAGTCCCAGTCAATATTGGGGAAGTTAAAGTCTCCCATCACCACAACCCTGTTGTTTTTACTCTTTTCGAAAATCTGTCTACCTATCTGCTCCTCTATCTCCCGCTGGCTGTTGGGAGGCCTGTAGTATACCCCCAACATTGTGACTGCACCCTTCTTATTCCTGATCTCTACCCATATAGCCTCACTGCCCTCTGAGGTGTCCTCTCGCAGTACAGCTGTGATATTCTCCAGAACAAGTAGCGCAACTCCGCCTCCCCTTTTACATCCCCCTCTATCAAGCCTGAAACATCTAAATCCTGGAACGTTTAGCTGCCAATCCTGCCCTTCCCTCAACCAGGTCTCTGTAATGGCAACAACATCATAGTTCCAAGTACTAATCCAAGCTCTAAGTTCATCTGCCTTACCCGTAATGCTCCTTGCATTAAAACATATGCACTTCAGGCCACCAGACCCGCTGTGTTCAGCAACTTCTCCCTGTCTGCTCTGCCTCAGAGCCACACTGTCCCTATTCCCTAGTTCTCCCTCAATGCTCTCACCTTCTGACCTATTGCTCCCGTGCCCACCTCCCTGCCATACTAGTTTAACCCTCCTGTGTGACACTAGCAAACCTCGCGGCCAGGATATTTATGCCTCTCCGGTTTAGATGCAACCCGTCCTTCTTATACAGGTCACACCTGCCCCGGAAGAGCTCCCAGTGGTCCAGATAATGGAAACCCTCCCTCCTACACCAGCTGTTTAGCCACGTGTTTAGCTGCTCTATCTTCCTATTTCTAGCCTCCCTGGCACGTGGCACAGGGAGTAATCCCGAGATTACAACCCGAGAGGTCCTGTCTTTTAACTTTCTGCCTAGCTCCCTGAACTGCTGCAGGACCTCATGCCCCTTCAAGCCTATGTCGTTAGTACCAATATGTACAACGACCTCTGCCTGTTTGCCCTCCCCCTTCAGGATGCCCTCTACCCGTTCGGAGACATCCTGGACCCTGGCACCAGGGAGGCAACATACCATCCTGGAGTCTCTTTCACGCCCACAGAAGCGCCTATCTGTGCCCCTGACTATAGAGTCCCCTATTACTATTACTCTTCTGCGCTTTGACCCTCCCTTCTGAACATCAGAGCCAGCCGTGGTGCCACTGCTCTGGTTGCTGCTGTTTTCCCCTGATAGGCTATCCCCCCCGACAGTATCCAAAGGGGTATATCTGTTCGAGAGGGGGACAACCACAGGGGATTCCTGCACTGACTGCCTGCCCTTTCTGGTGGTCACCCATTTCTCTGCCTGCACCTTGGGTGTGACCACATTTACATAACTGCGATCTATGACGCTTTCCGCCACCTGCATGCTCCTAAGTGCATCCAATTGCTGCTCCAACCGAACCATGCGGTCTGTGAGGAGCTCCAGTTGGGTGCACTTTCTGCAGATGAAGCCATCCGGGACGCTGGAAGCCTCCCGGACCTGCCACATCTCACAGTCAGAGCACAGCACCCCTCTAACTGACATTGCGTCAATTAATTAAAATTAAAATTTGTCTTTTTTTTAAATAATATTTTTTTTTAAATTTCAAAGTTACTGTCAACTATCTGTTTCCTAGCACTAGATTTCTAATAGAAATGCGATAGCTAACTATAGTACTCTCCGATCTCTGGCTTAGATATCCCTCTAAATTATAATTAAGTTATTATGTTTAATTAGTTACCAAATACTCAAATTTTTTTTTAATTTAGTGTAGAATCCCAACCAGCCACTCTGGCCACAGCTTTTCTGTGATGTCACTTCAGTTTCCCCCCGACACACACAATTTGAAAAAAGGTATAAAAGTAAAAATGAGTAAAAATAAATTAAAATGACTTACTTACCTTCTTACCTTCTGAGTGTCTTAGATGTTCTCAGGTTCTCTCGCTAACAGAGACTGCTCCTCCACCTCCGAACCTTGACCTGCACAATGCTAATAATATAATAATAATATAATATGGCACTTACCTCACACCAATGGGTCTTATTATTAGGTTAGAGGAGGAGGGCGGGTGGGAGACACTACACGTGTAGTGTCTCGGGTTTCCTCTCCACCAGAATTTATTGGTTGGGGGGGGGGGGGACTTCCCAGAGGTCCGCGGGTCGAACATCCGGTTCCCGCCTTATATAAAAACAAATAAAACAGAAAAGAAGAACAGACACGGGACCAGGTAAGGGTTTTTAAATTCACTACTTACCTCCCAGAAGGCCCCTGCGCACCGCTGCCGCCGAAATCCGAAGGGCTGCTCCTGTAAAGGTAAGGCTTTTTAAATTCACTACTTACCTCCCAGAAGGCCCCTGCGCACCGCTGCCGCCGAAATCCAAAGGGCTGCTCCTGTAAAGGTAAGGCTTTTTAAACAGCGGTGTCCGACGGCGATAGCGGGCCGTCTCGCCGCGCAGGCTTGCGGGGTCAGGGGAAAGGTCTGTGGGGCTGCCGCTGTGGGGTGCCACCCAGCCCAGGGGCCGCCGCGCGATCGGGTGCAAAGGCAGCGCATTTTTGTAGGCAACGCCCATGGACCCTGCCAGGGCCCGTGACTCTGTAAGTCCCAGAGCGTCCATTTCTAGGAGCCTTCGGCGGATATCGGGGGAGTCATACCTGCCACGAAAGCATATCTGATCAAGAGTTCCGTGTGCTCGTTCCCCGAAGCTGGTGGGCAGCCACAGTTTCGGCCCAGCACGAGCAGCGCCCGGTAGAAGTCTTCCAGTTTCTCCTAGGGGCTTTGCCTCCTAGTCGCCAGCAGGTGACGAACATAGACCTGGTTCACAGGGCGAATATAATGTCCTTCGAGCAGTTCGATCGTGGCAGCATAGTTCGCCGCCTCCTCGATAAGAGGGTAGATCCCAGGGCTGACCTGTGAGCGTAGGAGATACATCTTCTCCTCTTCCGTGGGGGTGTCGGTGGCCGTGTCGAGGTAGCCCTTAAAGCACGCCAGCCAATATTTAAAAACAGCAGCAGAGTTGTCCGCATGGGGGCTGAGCTGAAGGCACGCCGGCTTGATGCGGAGATCCATCCTTCCACTGAAGTAATAGCTGATTAAATTGATGCGCAATCAATTACTCTCAAGACGAAGGTGATTCATAACTGAGGCTTTAATCTGCTAGAACCCGACCCCAGCAGCTTCGATATAGAAAGTGAAGGCTGCTGGCACGGCACTGGTTCTTATACTCCGCCTCGCTGGGCGGAGCTACCTACATTAGCCAATGGTAGACTCCTGGGTCTAACCAATTGTCATTCACCTCTCAGGTACCGTAATACCTGGTACTACCACACCCCCCCTCCCCTGATGATCAGCCATATTCCGTTTTGAGTCAACTTCCAGCCCACGACGAGGCAGCTCTCCAGGCCCTCCCTCAGATGTCCGTCATCACTCCTTTCCCAACTGCGCCACACCAACCATTGCCATGTCAGCAACCTCCTCCTCCCTCCATCCTCAAACAAAGAACCAACCTCATCCTCCCCCCCCCCCCCCCCCCCCCACTCACTCCTATTAACTAGCCCGCTCAACTAACATGGTGGCTCCTGCCCAAGGCCTCTGACTTCCCCTCGCCCCTCCCCCCCCACAATCGTCCCACCACCAACAAACGACGAGAACAAAAGGCACACTCATCATCGTCGCTCCCCCGTCGAAACCCACCCCAAATTGCCCACCCAATTACAGTGAAGACAAAGCTCCTCTTCCAAAGCCTCTTTTCTCTGCTGTCGGAATTTTCCATTCAAAAACTCCACCAACTGCTCCGTCGACCACTGGGCGGGCATTGAACATAGAACATAGAAAAATACAGCACAGAACAGGCCCTTCGGCCCACGATGTTGTGCCGAACCTTTGTCCTAGATTAATCATAGATTATCATTGAATTTACAGTGCAGAAGGAGGCCATTCGGCCCTTTGAGTCTGCACCGGCTCTTGGAAAGAGCACCCCACCCAAACTCAACACCTCCACCCAACACCAAGGGCAATTTTGGACACTAAGGGCAATTTATCATGGCCAATCCACCTAACCTGCACATCTTTGGACTGTGGGAGGAAACCGGAGCACCCGGAGGAAACCCACGCAGACACGGGGAGGATGTGCAGACTCCGCACAGACAGTGACCCAAGCCGGAATTGAACCTGGGACCCTGGAGCTGTGAAGCAATTGTGCTATCCACAATGCTACCGTGCTGCCCTTAAGAACAAATAAATCTACACTATATCATTTTACCGTAATCCATGTACCTATCCAATAGCTGCTTGAAGGTCCCTAATGTTTCCGACTCAACTACCTCCACAGGCAGTGCATTCCATGCCCCCACTACTCTCTGGGTAAAGAACCTACCTCTGACATCCCCCCTATATCTTCCACCATTCACCTTAAATTTATGTCCCCTTGTAATGGTTTCTTCCACCCGGGGAAAAAGTCTCTGACTGTCTACTCTATCTATTCCCTTGATCATCTTATAAACCTCTATCAAGTCGCCCCTCATCCTTCTCCGTTCTAATGAGAAAAGGCCTAGCACCCTCAACCTTTCCTCGTAAGACCTACTCTCCATTCCAGGCAACATCCTGGTAAATCTCCTTTGCACCTTTTCCAAAACTTCCACATCCTTCCTAAAATGAGGCGACCAGAACTGTACACAGTACTCCAAATGTGGCCTTACCAAAGTTTTGTACAGCTGCATCATCACCTCACGGCTCTTAAATTCAATCCCTCTGTTAATGAACGCGAGCACACCATAGGCCTTCTTCACTGCTCTATCTCCTTGAGTGGCAACTTTCAAAGATGTGTGAACATAGACCCCAAGATCTCTCTGCTCCTCCACATTGCCAAGAACTCTACCGTTAACCCTGTATTCCGCATTCATATTTGTCCTTCCAAAATGGACAACCTCACCCTTTTCAGGATTAAACTCCATCTGCCACTTCTCAGCCCAGCTCTGCATCCTATCTATGTCTCTTTGCAGCCGACAACAGCCCTCCTCACTATCCACAACTCCACCAATCTTCGTATCGTCTGCAAATTTACTGACCCACCCTTCAACTCACTCATCCAAGTCATTAATGAAAATCACAAACAGCAGAGGACCCAGAACTGATCCCTGCGGTATGCCACTGGTAACTGGGATCCAGGCTGAATATTTGCTATCCACCACCACTCTCTGACTTCTATCGGTTAGCCAGTTTGTTATCCAACTGGCCAAATTTCCCACTATCCCATGCCTCCTTACTTTCTGCAGAAGCCTACCATGGGGAACCTTATCAAATGCCTTACTAAAATCCATGTACAGCACATCCACTGCTTTACCTCCATCCACATGCTTGGTCACCTCCTCAAAGTATTCAATAAGACTTGTAAGGCAAGACCTACCCCTCACAAATCCCTGCTGACTATCCCTAATCAAGCAGTGTCTTTCCAGATGCTCAGAAATCCTACCCCTCAGTACCCTTTCCATGACTTTGCTTACCACCGAAGTAAGACTAACTGGCCTATAATTCCCAGGGTTATCCCTATTCCCTTTTTTGAACAGGGGCACGACATTCGCCACTCTCCAATCCCCTGGTACTACCCCTGTTGACAGTGAGGACGAAAAGATCATTGCCAACGGCTCTGCAATTTCATCTCTTGCTTCCCATAGAATCCTTGGATATATCCCGTCAGGCCCGGGGGACTTGTCTATCCTCAGTGCTGCCCCCTTGGATAAGAGCAAATTACTGCGGGTGCTGGGATCGGAAACGAAAGAGCAAATTCTGCAAAGATGCTGCCAGACTTGCTGAGGTTTTCCAGCATTTTCTCTTTCGTGCTGCCCCCTTGCCCTCCGTCATCTTCACCCGTGGCGCATCCCGAAAACGTTCCTGCCCCAGCTGCCCTCTTTTTCTCGTGGCACTTCCCGTCCATACTGATCCATACAGCAGAATCACCAGACCTCGACATACTTACCTTCCCTGGGCACTCGCACACCTTTTGCCCTCAAGCACCCACCTCCCCCCCACCCCCCACCCCCCACCCCATCCCCAGACAGGTGGGGATGGACCGACAAAATCCACCCTGAGTGGGGGCCACCAAATGTACGACCATTCACTCCATGGCTGCCACCGGAAGTCCACAGTCTGAAGTTGTTGACCTCAATGTTAAGTCCGGAAGGCGGTAATGTGCCGAATTAGAAGATAAGGTGCTGTTCCTCCAGTTTGCGCTGGGCTTTGCTGGAACATTTGGGCGGCACAGTGGGCAGCACTATTGCCTGAAGGACCCGGGTTCAATTCCGGCTTCGAGTGACTGTGTGGAATTTTCACTTCCTCCCCGTATCTGCGTGGGGTTTCCACCCACAGTCCAAAGATGTGCAGGTGAGGTGGATTGGCCCTTAATGTTCAAAAGGTTAGTTGGGGGTTACAGGGTAAGGTTGGACACGTGGGCTTGGGTGGGGCCGGTGCGGACTCGATGGGCCGAATGGCCTCCTTCTGCACTGTAAATTCTATGGTTCTGTAATTAAGGCAGCCCAAGGACAGACATTTGGACATGAGAGCAGGGCGGTGACTTGAAATGGCAGCGACAGGAAGGTCTGGGTCCTGCTTGTGGACGGACCGGAGGTGTTCGGCAAAGCGCCCAGTCTGCGTTTAGTCTCTCCAATGTAGAGTAGACCACATTGGGAGCAGGGAATACAATAGACCAGATTGAAGGAGGTGTAGATGAAGCCCTGCCTCACCTGAGAAGATTGTTCAGGCCCTGGGATGGTGAGCAGGATGAAGGTAAAGGGGCAGGTTTACACCTTCTGTGATTGCATGGGAAGGTGCCGTGGGAAGTGGGTGAGGTGTTGGGGGTGATGGAGGAGTGGGCCAGGGTATCCCGGAGGGAAGGGTCCCTGTGGAATACTGACAGGGGGAGTGAGGGGAAGTTGTGTTTGGTGGTGGAATCATGGCGGAGTTGGCGGAACTGGCGATGGGTGTTTGTTTGAATGTGGAGGCTGGCGGGGTGAAAAGTGAGGACAAGGGGGGACCCTATCCTGGTTCTGGGAGGGAGGGGAAGGGGTCAGCGCAGAGGTGTGGGTGATGGGTCGGACACGGTTGAGAGCCTGTTGATCACAATAGGTGGAAAACCACAACTAAGAAAGAATGAAAACATGTCAGCAGCACCGTTTTGCAAAGTGGCTTCATCAGAACAGATGCGACGGACTTGAAGGAACTGAGAGAATGGGACGGAGTCCTTCCAGGATGTGGGGTGTGTGAGCTGTAGTCGAGGTGGCTGTGGGGGTTGGTAGGTTTGTAATGGATATTAATGGACAGTCTATCCCCAGAAATTGAAATAGAAAGTTCAAGGAAGGGAAGGGAAGGTGATCGAGAGATGGAAATTGGAAGCAAAATTAATAAATTTTTCCAAGTCCAGACTGCAACATGTGGCACTGAAACAGTCATAGATTATCATAGATTCTCATAGAATTTACAGTGCAGAAGGAGGCCATTCGGCCCATCGAGCCGGTAAGGCCAGGAAGCTAAACATACTTCAGTCGGCACGGGTGCAGGGCACAGTTTAGGTATAGGGGCTAGGGCACAGACTGTATATACCTCTTCACAGTAACATCGCTGAAAGCTGCCTCAGTGCTCTGTCTGATGGGTGTGGGGGGTGGGGCAGTCAGTGAAGGCCACTGTGAGTGAGGGGTGGTAGACGAGTGAGGACCAGTGGGTGCATGGTGCAGCCCCCTCCTCCCCCAAACCGTCGGTGGTGGGGGGGTGAGGGTGGTCGGTGGTGAGGGGGGTGAGGGTGGTCGGTGGTGAGGGGGGTGAGGGTGGTCGGTGGTGGTGAGGGTGGTCGGTGATGGGGGGGTGAGGGTGGTCGGTGGTGAGGGGGGTGAGGGTGGTCGGTGGTGAGGGGGGTGAGGGTGGTCGGTGGTGGGGGGGTGAGGGTGGTCGGTGGTGAGGGGGTGAGGGTGGTCGGTGGTGGGAGAGGTGAGGGTGGTCGGTGGTGAGGGGGGTGAGGGTGGTCGGTGGTGGTGAGGGTGGTCGGTGATGGGGGGTGAGGGTGGTCGTTGGTGAGGGGGGTGAGGGTGGTCGGTGATGGGGGGGTGAGGGTGGTCGGTGGTGGGGGGGTGAGGGTGTTCGGTGGTGAGGGGGGTGAGGGTGGTCGGTGGTGGGGGGGCGAGGGTGGTCGGTGGTGAGGGGGGTGAGGGTGGTCGGTGGTGGGGGGGTGAGGGTGGTCGGTGGTGAGGGGGGTGAGGGTGGTCGGTGGTGGGGGGGTGAGGGTGGTCGGTGGTGAGGGGGGTGAGGGTGGTCGGTGGTGAGGGGGGTGAGGGTGGTCGGTGGTGAGGGGGGTGAGGGTGGTCGGTGATGGGGGGGTGAGGGTGGTCGGTGGTGGGGGGGTGAGGGTGGTCGGTGGTGAGGGGGGTGAGGGCGGTCGGTGGTGGGGGGGTGAGGGTGGGCGGTGGTGAGGGGGGTGAGGGTGGTCGGTGGTGAGGGGGGTGAGGGTGGTCGGTGGTGGGGGGGTGAGGGTGGTCGGTGGTGAGGGGGGTGAGGGTGGTCGGTGGTGGGGGGTTGAGGGTGGTCGGTGATGGGGGGGTGAGGGTGGTCGGTGGTGGGGGGGTGAGGGTGGTCGGTGGTGGGGGGGTGAGGGTGGTCGGTGGTGGGGGTGGTGAGGGTGGTCGGTGATGGGGGGGTGAGGGTGGTCGGTGGTGGGGGTGTGAGGGTGGTCGGTGGTGTGGGAGGTGAGGGTAGTCGGTGGTGAGGGGGGTGAGGGTAGTCGGTGGTGGGGGGTTGAGGGTGGTCAGTGGTGAGGGGGGTGAGGGTGGTCGGTGGTGAGGGGGGTGGTCGGTGATGGGGGGTGAGGGTGGTCGTTGGTGAGGGGGGTGAGGGTGGTCGGTGGTGAGGGGGGTGAGGGTGGTCGGTGATGGGGGAGGTGAGGGTGGTCGGTGGTGGGGGGTGAGGGTGGTCGGTGGTGGTGAGGGTGGTCGGTGATGGGGGGGGTGAGAGTGGTCGGTGGTGGGGGTGGTGAGGGTGGTCGGTGGTGAGGGGGGTGAGGGTGGTCGGTGGTGAGGGGGGTGAGGGCGAGTCGGTGGTGAGGGAGGTGAGGGTGGTCGGTGGTGGGGGTGGTGAGGGTGGTCGGTGGTGAGGGGGGTGAGGGTGGTCGGTGGTGGGGGTGGTGAGGGTGGTCGGTGGTGAGGGGGGTGAGGGTGGTCGGTGGTGAGGGGGGTGAGGGTGGTCGGTGGTGGTGAGGGTGGTCGGTGGTGAGGTGGGTGAGGGTGGTCGGTGGTGAGGGGGGTGAGGGTGGTCGGTGGTGAGGGGGGTGAGGGTGGTCGGTGGTGAGGGGGGTGAGGGTGGTCGGTGGTGAGGGGGGTGAGGGTGGTCGGTGGTGAGGGGGGTGAGGGTGGTCGGTGATGGGGGGGGTGAGAGTGGTCGGTGGTGGGGGTGGTGAGGGTGGTCGGTGGTGAGGGGGGTGAGGGTGGTCGGTGGTGAGGGGGGTGAGGGTGGTCGGTGATGGGGAGGTGAGGGTGGTCGGTGGTGGGGGTGGTGAGGGTGGTCGGTGGTGAGGGGGGTGAGGGTGGTCGGTGGTGGGGGTGGTGAGGGTGGTCGGTGGTGAGGGGGGTGAGGGTGGTCGGTGGTGAGGGGGGTGAGGGTGGTCGGTGGTGGTGAGGGTGGTCGGTGGTGAGGTGGGTGAGGGTGGTCGGTGGTGAGGGGGGTGAGGGTGGTCGGTGGTGAGGGGGGTGAGGGTGGTCGGTGGTGAGGGGGGTGAGGGTGGTCGGTGGTGAGGGGGGTGAGGGTGGTCGGTGGTGAGGGGGGTGAGGGTGGTCGGTGATGGGGGGGTGAGGGTGGTAGGTGGTGAGGGGGGTGAGGGTGGTCGGTGGTGGGGGTGGTGAGGGTGGTCGGTGGTGAGGGGGGTGAGGGTGGTCGGTGATGGGGAGGTGAGGGTGGTCGGTGGTGAGGGGGGTGAGGGTGGTCGGTGGTGGGGGGGTGAGGGTGGTCGGTGGTGAGGGGGGTGAGGGTGGTCGGTGGTGAGGGGGGTGAGGGTGGTCGGTGGTGAAGCGGTGTGGTATTGTGGTGGCCGTGCCCCTGCCGAGCAACCCTACCCCCACCCCACTCCAGTTGGTGAAATGTGTGTCGACTAATGTGCCCCAACCACGCATGTCTCCCACCCCAGCATCGTCGGTACCCCCGCCCGGCCGATGGCGTAGTGCGCCCTCCGGTGCATGGCCAGCCCCCATGTCCCACCCATTGACCCGTTCCCCCTCATCCTCTTCGTGCAACGAGGCCTGCCCTTGCTCCTCATCCTCCTCCAGCACATCGCCCCTCTGCTGGGCTATATTGTGGAGGACGCAGCAGACCACCACAATGCGGCCGACCCTCTCTGCCATGTACTGGAGGGCCCCTCAAGAGCGGTCCAGGCACCTGAAGCGCATTTTCAGTAACCCGAAGCAATTCTCGACCACACCCCTGGTCATTGTATCGGGTCTCCACATCGGTCTGTGGCCTCCGTATAGGCGTCACCAGCCACGACCGCAATGTGTCTCTCCAGGATGCACATCAGAGGTGGATGCAACATCCTGCTTTACGTTCCCTGTGGTTTTTGATGCCCTTGGCGGGCGTCCTCTGGAGGCTCTGGGGCTGGAGGGCCCTGACCGCCTTACCGGTGGCACTGGCATCGCCGTGCCATCCAGTTCTGCCTGCTGACCTTGAGACGCGTCGTTGTGTGGAGGGGGGGGACTTGGGAAAGCTGGAGACCACCGTTGTGCACGGCAGGCTCCGGGTCAGCCTCTTTTGCTCCCTCCTCCCAGATTGTGCTCGTAAGGGTCTGCGAGTCTTCATGGGATGGAGGAGCAGCTGAAGTGAGCTCCCGAGGCCCCTGCGTCATCCGGTCCTGGCGTCTCCCCATTGTCTGCACCATGCTGTCACCACCCTCAGCCATTGTGACTGGGCCACGCTCAGGAGTGCCTCGGCAATGTCCACCTGCATCTGGCACACGTCCCCCGTGACTTGGACGTCCTGCCAAGGCGCTCAGCTATGGCTATCACTGACTGAGTCGCATCTTGGACACCACCTCTCATGGTGTGGACGTCGTGCTCCAGACTTTCCACTGCGGTTGCCACGCTAATACTGTTGGACTCGATGCCAGACATTGCTGGTGCCATCTCCTGCGGCTGTAGCCCTTGGGACTTCTCCAATCGGCTATGCACTCTCTGGACTGTCGCGGACATGCCCTCCTGAATCTCATGGCCTGACGCTAACATCTGTGTCAGTTCTGAGATAACCTTGTCCAGAGACTCAACATCTGGCTGTGATCCAGCAGACCGCCGACTGTGGACTACCTCGGATGTTCCTGCCTCCATCTGATGTGCATCAGTCCACCAAGAACTGTGTGTTGCTCACATCTTGTGCCCTAGAAGCCTGTCCACTAGTGTTGTCCACCAAGGTGTGTGTCTCTGCGCTGGTAGAGGGTGAGGTGATATCTGTGATGGATCGATGGTGGCATTCTCTGAGCTGTCCTCCAAGGTGTTCTCTCGGAAGGCGGTAGGGGAGTTCCCGGGATGGGCTGGCAACATCCGATGGAGATCCTGTGAAAGAATGGGAATGTGGTGAGTGAAGAGGAAGGGTAATTTAATCTGACATGCACAACTCACTTGAGACAGGTTATCTGGGTGGAGGGGCAGTGGATGCTCACCTCTGTAGCACAGGCCAACCTTGTTATTGGTGACCGCTCTATCCTCAGTCATCTCCGCGATCTCCAGGGCCCGTTTCTCATCGGGGTGAGGACCCTTCTTAGTAAGTAAGGGGGTGAAATATTACTTGGGGTAGGCAGGAATGATTTTATTAAATGTCAGGCTGTCAGGGCTCTAATTCATATGTTTGTATAATGTATTGAAATATCCCAGGATACTTTACAGGACCTTAAAATTTAACATTGACCTCTGGCCATTGGGATTCTCTTTTCCCACTGGCAAAGTACCCGCCCACGGATTTCCCGATGGCATAGGGTGGCTTCAATGGGAAATCCCATTGACAAGTGTAAAGCCCCTTCCTGTTGATTCCCTTATTTTCCTTTTTTAATTTGTTGTCATTATTTTGATCCATGGATATTTATCTTTAAGTTAAGCAGAGGAAGTGAGGAACTCAAAAGTTTCAAAATAGTACACAGTGCTATTAGAGATTTCGCTTTTAAACAGCAGTACTCACTTTCTGGCACCAAAGAGATGAGAGGGATTTAGTTCGATTGACTGACTGGTGGCCAATTAATTGGCCAAAGGCCGTATTGTGCCCCGCGACAGGCAGTGATGGGGTCCTACCCGTGCGGTATGGTTTTCAGAGATCCTAGGAAGGAACTGTCCAGTCTGGTACGCAGAGAGAAGAAGCGGCGAGCGTCTGTCTCTCGAGCTATCTTTCTCTTCCTCCAAAAATGCTGTTTATCTGCTGTTTTCTGAATCTGCAGAGAGGTCCTTGAAACCTGAATGAATCTAAAGTGAAAACCATGAGAGACTGGAAGCAAAAACTGAAGGTTTAGACTGAAGAAATATGTACTGGAAGATACCCACCTCAAACAGATTTTTACCCTTCTATGCCCAACCTGTCGTCAAATCTTTGAGCAAAAATGTCTTTATTTGGAACGCTGTTGGCTGCTTTCTAAAACTCTATATGCATCATAGCCATGGCTATTTCCCTGTTAACTGATTTCTTCAGAAATATTTCAAGAAGATTTATTGGATATCTTCCACTCTAGACAAATTGATATTGGCTTTCTAATCAGCTCTAATTTTTCTCTAAATTTCATTAACCCGTGCTTAATTATATATTCCAATCACCTAGAAAATTTAGCTTTACCCAAAGAGTAATTAGAATGACGAACTTGTTAACAGAGGAAATGGCTGATACAAATAGTGTTCAAATAGTGAACTGCAAATAGATGCAGTTAAGGGAATTTAGACAAGAATTGGAGGGAGAAAGTAATAAAGGTATTGTCGGCAAAGAGGAGTCCCGAAGAGGTGAGTCAAAAGTAGTGTATTTCCTTCTCACAGCTCGTTGATACAGCAACAAAGCAACAGTCCAAGACCCATCCGGGAGCATCCTGTGATGTCAATTACTTCCTGGGCTGTCTCTTATCTTGGGGAATTAACGAGCCTGATGTCTGGCTTCCGCCCCTCAGCAAGGGACCACGTGCTCCACAAGTCCCATGGGAAGATCAATTGGGTCGTCCTCGTAGGGGTTATAACAAAAGCGTTGCAATAATTTGGATGAGAAAAGATGTGAGGAGGCTTGAGTACAACATACAGACTGCCATGGACTTATTGGGCTGAATAATTTGTTTCCATGCTGTGTGTAATCCGATGTAATTTACCCCCAACAAATGTGAATTTAACAGCTTTACAATTTCTTGGTGTCTTTCTCTACCACATTGCACACTTCTCCAAATTAAATTGTCTCTGCTACCTGTATGCTCAGTTCACTAATCTGTCCATGTTTATCTGATGTGTTTTACATTCTACTTCACTGTGCCCCAAGCCCCTAATTTTGAGTCTTTGTGGGATTGGGCCTTGTTAAATTCCAACTCGGCAAACCCAGCAACACAATTGTTAATCCCTGGGATTAACCATACCTGAACCCTCTATAATCCACAGATGATCGACATGGAAGAGATAGTATGCAACAATCCATGCAGGGATGTGGAAGGGAGGGGAAATTGAATTTGAGTTGAAAAGTAAAGGTTGGCATGTGATTTTCCCCATGAGGGGCAGGAGGAGATAATGACGTACAAGCTAATGTGTGAGTCGAAGCCTTTCTCCATTTCAGTCACACAGGTAATTGGCGAAATGAAGATGTCAGAAACCGATTTGAAGATGGAACTTGCCCAGTTGAAGAATAATGGTGAGTGTGAATTCCCAATCTGACAGATCTTTGCGTCTCCAATTCAGAGAGTGCACTAGTTTTCCAGAGGGTCTGATCGTTCACTTGAATCACCCCAAAAGTGTGTTGAAATCCTTTTGAGCGTGGAGAGTTTCAGCTTCACTTGGGATGGCCCAATTTGTGTGAAAGTCACAAATATAAAATTCTGTATTTTGGTCTACATTTAGTTTGTGTCAGGAGTTAAAATCTAATCCCAACCTGCACTGATAAAATGTTATGTAATTTGCTGTATGTTGTTATGGGCCAGATTTACAGACCCCCAAAGTGTATCATGGAGTTCACCTGACCCACAACTTTTAATAGATTGTGGTGTGGGGAGCACACGGCCCACTCTACAGGTGTGGTACAGCAGAAATGGAAAAGTGTTTTTAAAGCAAAACAATGTTTATTCTATGAACTCAAGTTAACCTTTTTAAAACATACAGTGAACATCTTAGCAACCATTAATTCAAATACAACCCCCAAAGACTACAACACTAAGTAATACTTTAAACTTTCCTTTGAACATCCATACGACTTAAAACAAAACCTTTAACACATCAGGTTAAAGTCACCACTGAAAACATTAATAATTCTGAATTCACCAAATGATCAAGAGATAGTCTTTTGATGGCAGAGAGAACAACAGTACACATGCTTGATCTGGCTTCAGCTCCAACACTGAAAACGAAACTAAAACACACACTGCTGCAAACAGCCTCAAACGAAAGTAAAAAAGCTGACAGACAGCCCAGCTCCACTTACACTCTGACATCACTGATAAACACTTAAAGGTACATTTCTTAAGCACCCATTTCTTAAAGGTACTCTCAAATGACACCTCCCCCCAAGTAAAAAAAATAAACCATCAACTTCAAGATGGTTTCATTTTTCACCTTTTCACTACCCTTTAACAAATGCACACAGTAAATATACTTTTCTGTTTCAAAAAACACCACACACAAACAGGTATAATAATATAGTCCATTTTTTTTCGTTCTCCTTCCTCCAACTGAAATTGCTTCCGTCCATCACATTCGTGACAAAGCATCAGCTATCACGTTTTCCCGTCCTGCCACATGTACTATTTTTAAATGAAATGACTGTAACAATAAACTCCAGCGAAACAGCCTTGGATTGTTATTTCGTAATCGCTCCAAAAACGTCAACGGATTATGATCAGTATATATAAAAGTGTCAGATGGATTGCTGGTCACATAAATGAGAAAATGTTGTAAAACCAGCACCAAACTCAAAGTCTCCTTCTCAATCATGGAATACTTTTTCTGGTGCGAATTCAATTTCTTTGAAAAATAACCAATAGGCTGTCATCTTGTAGAAGCACCGCATCTACGCCCACATCACTCGCAACAACCGCCACATTGAATGGTTTTGTATAATTTGCGATGGCTAACACAGGAGCAGTGGTTAACACAGCCTTCAGGCCGTCAAATGCCTGATAACACTCTGCTGGAGTTTGTTACGCTTCTTGAGCAAGTCCGTCAGTGGAGCGACCACACTGCTAAAATTCACTTCAAATTTCCTGTAAAATCCACTCATACCAAGAAATCGCATTATTTCCCGTCGTGTCGAGCGTATCGGAAACTCCCCAATAACTTTTGTTTTCACATCCCGTGTGACCATTCGACCCTGTCCGATTGTGTGGCCAAGGAAAGTGACTTTGGTCCTTTCCAAATTCACTTTTGGCTAGGTTTATCACCAAACCCGCCTCCTGAAGTCGATCGAATAACTCCATTAGATGCTTCAAATGTTCTCCCCATGTCTGGCTGAAAATTACCAGATTACCCTGCAGGGGATGGACACAATGGAAATGTGGAGCTTGTTCAAGGAAGAGCTACTGCGTGTCCTTGATAAGTATGTACCTGTCAGGCAGGGAGGAAGTGGTCGAGCAAGGGAACCGTCGTTTACTAGAGCAGTCGAGACACTTGTCAAGACGAAGAAGGAGGCTTATGTAAAGATGAGACATGAAGGTTCAGTTAGGGCGCTCGAGAGTTACAAGTTAGCTAGGAAGGACCTAAAGAGAGAGCAAGAAGAGCCAGGAGGGGACATGAGAAGTCTTTGGCAGGTAGGATCAAGGATAACCCTCAAGCTTTCTATAGATATGTCAGAAATAAAAGAATGACTAGGGTAAGAGTAGGGCCAGTCAAGGACAGTAGTGGGAAGTTGTGCGTGGAGTCCGAGGAGATAGGAGAGGTGCTAAATGAATATTTTTTGTCAGTATTCACACAGGAAAAAGACAATGTTGTCGAGGAGAATACTGAGATTCAGGCGACTAGACTAGAAGGGCTTGAGGTTCATAAGGAGGTGTTAGCAATTCTGGAAAGTGTGAAAATAGATAAGTCCCCTGGGCCGGATGGGATTTATCCTAGGATTCTCTGGGAAGCTAGGGAGGAGATTGCTGAGCCTTTGGCTTTGATCTTTAAGTCATCTTTGTCTACAGGAATAGTGCCAGAAGACTGGAGGATAGCAAATGTTGTCCCCTTGCTCAAGAAGGGGAGTAGAGACAACCCCGGTAACTATAGACCAGAGAGCCTTACTTCTGTTGTGGGCAAAGACTTGGAAAGGTTTACAAGAGATAGGATGCATAAACATCTGGAAAAGAATAATTTGATTAGAGATAGTCAACACGGTTTTGTGAAGGGTAGGTCGTGCCTCACAAACCTTATTGAGTTCTTTGAGAAGGTGACCAAACAGGTGGATGAGGGTAAAGCAGTTGATGTGGTGTATATGGATTTCAGTAAAGTGTTTGATAAGGTTCCCCATGGTAGGCTACTGCAGAAAATACAGAGGTATGGGATTCAGGGTGATTTAGCAGTTTGGATCAGAAATTGGCTAGCTGTAAGAAGACAAAGGGTGGTGGTTGATGGGAAATGTTCAGACTGGAGTCCAGTTACTAGTGGTGTACCACAAGGATCTGTTTTGGGGCCACTGCTGTTTGTCATTTTTATAAATGACCTGGAGGAGGGCGTAGAAGGATGGGTGAGTAAATTTGCAGATGACACTAAAGTCGGTGGAGTTGTGGACAGTGCAGAACGATGTTACAAGTTATAGAGGGAGATAGATAAGCTGCAGCGCTGGGCTGAGAGGTGGCAAATGTAGTTTAATGCAGAAAAGTGTGAGGTGATTCATTTTGGAAGGAATAACAGGAAGACAGAGTACTGGGCTAATGGTAAGATTCTTGGTAGTGTGGATGAGCAGAGCGATCTCGGTGTCCATGTACATAGATCCCTGAAAGTTGCCACCCAGGTTGAGAGGGTTGTTAAGAAGGCGTACGGTGTGTTAGCTTTTATTGGTAGAGGGATTGAGTTTCGGAGCCATGAGGTCATGTTGCAGCTGTACAAAACTCTGGTGCGGCCGCATTTGGAGTATTGCATGCAATTCTGGTTGCTGCATTATAGGAAGGATGTGGAAGCATTGGAAAGTGTGCAGAGGGGATTTACGAGAATGTTGCCTGGTGTGGAGTGAAGGCTGAGGGACTTGAGGCTGTTTTCGTTAGAGAGAAGAAGGTTAGGAGGTGACTTAATTGAGGCATACAAGATGATCAGAGGATTGGATAGGGTGGACAGTGAGAGCCTTTTTCCTCGGATGGTGATGTCTAGCATGAGAGGACATAGCTTTAAGTTGAGGGGAGATAGATATAAGACAGATGTCAGAGGTAGGTTCTTTACTCAGAGATTATTAAGGGCATGGAATGCCCTGCCTGCAACAGTAGTGGACTCGCCAACACTAAGGGCATTCAAATGGTTATTGGATAGACAAAGGACGATAAGGGAATAGTGTAGATGGGCTTTAGAGTGGTTTCACAGGTCGGCACAACATCGAGGGCCGAAGTGCCTGTAATGTTCTATGTTCTAATCCTTAAACTTTCTTTTTAACAGTCATATGACATTAAAAAAACTTTTAACAGAAGCATGTCAGGTTTAAATTCACTACTGAGAACAGTTATTACTGAATTCACCAAATGATCAAGAGACAGTCTTTACATGGCAGAGGGAACAACATTACACCTTCTGTGGCTGTGTGCAGCTCCAACGATGAAATGAAACCAAAAAAACACAGACACGTCCAAGCTTTTCTCAAAGTGAAACTAAAAAGCAGAGCCAGAGCTCAGCTCCACCCACACTCCGACATCATTGCAGTAACTTTAGCAGACTACCATTTCTTAAAGTGTCATTCTCATGACACCTCCCCCCAAAGAAAAAAAACAAACCATCAACTTCAAGATGGTTTCCTTTTTCACCTTTTCACCATCCTTTAAGAAATGCAAACAGTAAATATACTTTTTCGCTTCAAAAAAACACATGCAAACAGTTGTAATAATATAGTCCATTTTTTTTTGTTCTTCTTCCTCCAACTGGAAACCCTCTCAATTGACAGTCTCTTTGAACAAGAAGGTCTCTGCACGATCCATCCATTTCTCTACGCGTCGGCATGTCTCTTTGAAGTCAGATACCTTAGTTCAAATCTGATCACAGAGTGCCTTGTAATTTTCCAACACAGGAGCATTGGTTATCACAGCTTTCAGGCAGTCAAATGCCTGTTGAAAGTCCGCTGTCCACTGAAATGTTTGACGTTTCTTCAGCAGTGCATCAGTAGAGCCCCTGCACTAGAAAGATTTTGCACAAATGTTCGATCAAATCCACTCATGCCAAGAAATCGCATTATTTCCCTTCGTCTCGAGAGTATTGGAAATTCCTCAATAACGTTTGTTTTCACATCCTGTGTGACAATTTGACCGTGTACGATTGTATGGACAAGGAAAGTGACTTGGGCTTTTCCAAATTCACTTTTGGCTAGGTTTATCACCAAACCCGCCTCCTGAAGTCGATCAAATAGCTCCATCTGATGTTTTAAATGTTCTTTCCATGTCTGGCTAAAAATTACCAGATCATCGATGTAGACCGCACAATTGGGCAATCCTGAAACGACTTTGTTAGTTAGCCATTGAATTGTGGCTGGGGCGTTTTTCATGCCAAATGGCCTAACTTTGAATTGGTCTATACCATCTGGAGTCACAAAAGCTGAAATCTCCTTCGCCCTTTCGGATAAAGGTACCTGCCAGTAACCTTTAAATTAATCCAGTTTGGAAATGAAAGCTGATTGTCCCAATTTCTCAATGCAATCCTCCAAACGTGGGATAGGATAAGAGTCCATTCTTGTAACTGCATTAACCTTTCTATAGTCTACACACAACCATTGGGTACCGTCTGGTTTAGGTACCATCACTATGGGTGAGCTCCATTGGCTGCAACCCACTTCAATTCTGCCATTTTTAAGCATACTCTCAATTTCTTTGTTAACCTGTGCCAATTTTAAAGGGTTAAGTCTGTATGGATGTTGTTTGATTGGAACAGCATTTCCCACATCTTCGTCATGTATAGCCATTTTAGTACTTCCCAATTTATCTCGACAAACTTGCCCGTGTGATATCATTAACTCTTTCAGGTCAGTCCTTTTTTCCTCTGGAAGTCAACTCAACAATTCATCCCAATTTTTAAGAACATCCTGGTGTTCCAATTTAATTTGAGGGATGTCAAATTCACAGTCATCTGGATTTGGTTCGTCACTTTGAGTTAGAATCATTAAAGCCTCCTTCTTTTGCTCTCCTTCCCTTTCAAAGTACCTTTTAAGCATATTCACATGACACACTCGGTGAGTCTTCCTTCTATCTGGTGTTTTTACCACATAATTCATCTCACTTAATTTACTTTCAATCTGATAAGGTCCACAAAACCTTGCTTTTAAATGTTCAACTACGTCTGGTAACAATACTAAAACTTTATCTCCACTGGCAAAACTAGGAACTTTGGATTTCTTGTCCGAAACCCGTTTCATCACATGTTGTGCAACTTTTAAATGCTGTCTAGCCAATTCACCTGCTCTATTTAATCGTTCCCTAAAATTTGACACGTAATCCAATAATGTAATTTCTGATTTCTCACTCACCAATTTTTCCTTAATCAATTTCAGTGGTCCTCTTACCTCATGACCAAAAATTATTTCAAAAGGACTAAATTTGGTTGACTCATCAGGTGCATCCCTAATTGCAAACAGTACAAATGGAATTCCTTTATCCCAATCCTCTGGATAATCGTGACAATAAGCCCTCAACATTGTCTTTAATGTCTCATGCCATCTTTCTAACGCTCCCTGCGATTCTGGATAGTACGCAGTTGATTTAAATTGTTTTATTCCTAAGCTATGCATAACATCTATGAATAACCTTGAGGTAAAATTTGATCCTTGATCCGATTGTATTTCTGTGGGTAGTCCATTCTAGTAAAGAATTTAAGTAACTCCTCCACAATCTTTTTAGCTGTAATATTATGTTCTGGAATGGCATCTGGAAAAATAGTAGACACATCCATTATAGTCAAAAGATATTGATTCCCACTTTTTGTTTTAGGAAGCAGTCCTACGCAATAAGTTAGGACCCTTGGAAAAGGTTCCTCAAATGCTGGAATGGGTATTAAGGACACTGGTTTTATCACTTGACATGTGTGACATGATTGACAAAATGTTACTACATCTTTATGTAGTCCAGGCCAATAAAAATGTTTTTGTATTTTAGCTTGAATTTTCCTTACTCCCAAATGACCTCCCACTGGTATCTCATGTGCAACTCTCAACACCTCCTTTCTACACCCTACCGGCAATACTACTTGATGAACTTCTGCCCACTTTTCATCCGCCTGCATATGTACAGGTCTCCATTTTCTCATCAAAACATCACTTTTACGATAATAACACTCTGGTGTACACTCAGATTCCTCTTCCGTATATGCTTTCTGATACATCCATTTTATTTCTACATCTTTCTGTTGTAACTCCACCAATTTTTTGAACTAAAAATATCTGCCTCATCCTCCACCTGTTCTTGTTCTTCTTCAATCACCTGATCAAAAATAGTTTCTGATAATTGCACTTCAACTTCATCTTCACTCTTTGATTTCTCCTCTTGTCATAACCTGTGACTTTGTGACCTTGTTGCTACACAATCCAGAAAAATCCCAGGATATTTGTCCTTCAACACTTCAGTTGTCTGATTTTCCACTGGCTTATCAACCACAGTAGGCACCACTCCCACCTGCGATTCAGCTATATATTTACCCAAGATAAACTGTATTCCTGGCAAGTTAGTTTCTCTATTACTCCTACTACCACTTCACCACTCTTCACTGGACTTTCCAACCTTACCTTATATAATGCACACTACTCTTCTCACCCTGAATTCCACATATTACCACCTTTTGTGGCAATATTCTTCCCAAAATACATAACTCCTCATCTGTTACCATTAAAGATTGACTAGCTCCCGTATCTCTTAAAATTGTGACTTCTTTACCTGCTCCTCCTGATACACATGAGTAAACTTTACCCACACAAGTAAATTCTTTAAAGACATCTGGCACCTTCTTATCAATCACCTCTTGATCAGGCTGTACAATCTTTTGCACCGCCTTCGCTTCACTTGGGCTTTCCTTTACCACTTCAACAAACCCCAATATCTTAACCTCTTTTACCACATCAGCCTTCCCAGTGCTTTTCTTCAACCACCAACACTGTGACTTTACATGGCCTAGTTTATTACAGTGAAAACATTTGAAACTTTTCATGTCTTTTCCACCCTCCTGGATTTCTTTTTTAATCTGAGGTACACTCACCTTATTATCTCCCATCAGATCACCTTTACCTTTACCACTTGAGTATTTCTCATGTCCCCAGTTTCTATCCCTCACAGGCTGAAACTGATGCGGCGAAAGCGGGAGGACGGAGACTACTGGATGAGGCCCAGTAATGATATGTTAATGCATGCCAATGTACATTTTGCATGCTGGTACGGGGAATGGAACACGTTCACATCGCCATTGAGGAACGGGAGCCTGGCGCAGATCTCGATTTTCTGCTGACGCCCAATTCTCCGCCTGATCGCACATCGTGATTCTGGCGTAACTGTTCTCCCGTCGGAAGAGAACTTACATTCCCCCTGGGAGAGCAAACATAGAAGCAATTCCATATCCCTTGCCATGCAAGTTTATGCATGGTGAGGAATACTGGGATCAGGGAATATCTCTCTTGGGCCACCAGTTTGAACAGGCGGCACTATAGCGAGGTCCTGCGTTTGACCACCCCTTCCTCCACCTGCACCGCAAAGCAGCACCCCCCCCATGCCCTGATTTCCTGAGTACACCCCAAGTATGGGAGTGACTCAACCCACCCCATGACCCCCCTTCCAGGGACTCCCTTCCTAGTTGAAGGAATCCCCACCCACCCCCAGAAAAGACACTCCTGTTTAGAAGCTAGAGAGCAGTCCCGAAAAAGATTATAGCTGTTACACTTCCCTGGAGGCTACATGTGCCCATTCCACAAATGACCTGTGTTTCAACCCCGCAGATCCATTAGCATAAAGCCATTCATTCCTTTCTAGTAGTGGGCTGTGATTGACAGCTTCAACAAACCAGTTGCAGCCGAGATTCATTCATCTCCCTTCATGGATGAGTGACTGTCAGTGGGGGAACCCCAATTTTTACAAACATCAGCCACATCAAAAAGCGGTAAGTGCATTGCAATCACTTGCTGGAGTGATTGGAATGCACTGCTCTTTGATGTGGTTAATGTCTGTGACCAGCAGCATTACCACATATTCAAAGTAAGTCTGGAGGAAAGGTGATAATGAGAAACTGTTTATTTTGGAAAAGCAATGCCACATGATCCGGAGTGTCGTTTCCCTTTCAGTTACAAGACTGTCCGAAGAGATGAGAAGCTTACTCGCTGAACATAAGTCTCAAATTTCAAAGCTGGAGGAGAGTAAGTTTAATTACCATCAGAAATTAATTGTCAGAATGGTGACACCGTGATAATACTGTAGAACTACCTATCACCGCTTTAAATACGAAATACAATTGTATCACCAATTTCACTTCTTTTTCTGTCGCTGGAGTTATGGATCTAACTCGCAAGCTGGGTGTAGCACCATTGATCACACACGAGGCGAGACGTAAAGAATTTCAATCGAGGCTTTATTGAGCAGACTTGTTCAGACTCGTTCCCCAGCAGCTCAGTCACAGAATGCAGCTGCGGGGATTAAACCCAGGTTCTTATACCCCGCCTATCTGGGTGGAGCCCAGTCGGCGGCAGATCCAATCGGGATCCAGCATCTGTCCTCCAATGGCTCCTCGGCATTCCTGGTGTACCGTATTACCCTTAATACATACCACCACATTCTCCCCTTGTTAAAAAAGAACCCGGCGGGGTGGTGGGTGGTGGGTGGTAGGGGTTTACAGGGTCGGTACCTTAACCATTGAACTATATACAATCATGCCGCTTTTACTGGGCCACCGAATTATTCACATTTTACCCGATTTGCAGCGTTAACTATTTACAACAATGCCGCTTTACTGGGCCACTGAATTATATACATCTTAAGTCGATTCGATGAGTCGAGATGGTGCTCTGGTCGCCCTTTCCGATCGTCTCAGCCCGGGTGGTGGTGGTGGTGCTGGCTCGGGTCCGGTCGACTCTGGGAGCATCACGCTGTCCCCCTCTGTTTCCTTACCCCTGGATGGGCCTGGGAGGAGAACTGATCCCCCCGGGAAGTGGGTGGCTGTGGGGTGCACCGGCGGGAGTGAGGGGGAGGTGATTTGTGTTTGGGGGGGGCGGGGGGGGAGCTCCGGCGGGCGCCAGGTCCCGCAGAGAGACCGTGTCCTGTCGGCCGTCTGGGTACGCCACGTAGGCGTACTGCGGGTTGGCGTGGAGTAGATGTACCTTTTCCACCAGTGGGTCTGATTTGTGCGCCCGCACATGTTTCCGGAGCAGGATGGGTCCCGGGGCTGCCAGCCAGGTCGGAAGTGACGTTCCAGAAGCGGACCTCCTAGAGAAGACAAGGAGGAACTCGTGAGGCATTTGGTTAGTGGTGGTACACAGCAGGGACCGGATAGAGTGAAGGGCATCCGGGAGGACTTCCTGCCAGCGGGAAGTTGGGAGACTCCTAGACCGTAGGGCCAGTAGGACGGTCTTCCAGGCCGTTCCGTTCTCCCTCTCTACCTGCCCATTCCCCCGGGGATTGTAGCTGGTCATCCTGCTCGAGGCTATGCCCTTGCTGAGCAGGAATTGACGCAGCTCGTCACTCATGAAGGAGGACCCCCTGTCGCTATGGATGTAGGCGGGGAAACCGAACAGGGTAAAGATGGTGCCAAGGGCTTTAATGACCGTGGCCGCGGTCATGTCGGGGCAGGGGATGGCGAAGGGGAAGCGGGAGTATTCGTTAACGACGTTAAGAAAGTACGTGTTGCGATCGGTGGAGGGGAGGGGGCCTTTGAAGTCCAAACTGAGGCGATCAAAGGGACGGGAAGCCTTTATCAGGTGCGCTCTATCTGGCCTGAAAAAATGCGGTTTGCATTCTGCGCAGATTTGGCAGTTCCTGGTGACTGTTCAGATGTCCTCGACGGAGTAAGGGAGGTTGCGGGCCTTAAGGAAGTGGTAGAAACGAGTGACCCCCGGGTGGCAGAGGTCCTCGTGGAGGGCTTGGAGACGGTCCACTTGTGCGTTGGCACAAGTGCCGCGGGATAGGTCATCGGACGGCTCGTTCAGCTTTCCGGGACGGTACAAGATCTCATAATTGTAGATGGAGAGTTCGATCCTCCACCGCAGGATCTTGTCGTTCTTTATCTTGCCCCGCTGTGCATTATCGAACATGAAGGCTACCGACCGTTGGTCAGTGAGGAGAGTGAATCTCCTACCGGCCAGGTAATGCCTCCAATGTCGCACAGCTTCCACTATGGCTTGGGCCTACTTTTCTACTGAGGAGTGGCGAATTTCTGAAGCGTGTAGGATCCGGGAGAAAAAGGCCACAGTCTGCCTGCTTGGTTAAGCGTGGCCGCCAGAGCTACGTCGGACGCGTCGCTCTCGACTTGGAAGGGGAGGGACTCGTCGATGGCGCGCATCGTGGCCTTTGCGATATCCGTTTTGATGCGGCTGAAGGCCTGGCGGGCCTCTGTTGACAGGGGAAAAGTAGTGGACTGGATTAGTGGGCGAGCCTTGTCTGCGTACTGGGGGACCCACTGGGCATAATAAGAAAAGAAGCCCAGGCAACGTTTCAGGGCTTTGGCACAGTGGGGGAGAGGGAACTCCATGAGGGGGCACATGCGTTCGGGGTCGGGGCCTATCACTCCATTACGCACTACGTAGCCAAGGATGGCTAGACGGTCGGTGCTAAACACGCATTTTTCCTCGTTGTAGGTGAGGTTGAGGGCGTTAGCGGTCTGGAGGAATTTGCGGAGGTTGGCGTCGTGGTCCTGCTGGTCGTAGCCGCAGATGGTGACGTTGTCGAGGTACGGGAACGTGGCCCGTAAACCGTGCTGGTCGACCATTCGGTCCATCTCCCATTGGAATACCGAGACTCCGTTTGTGACACCGAATGGAACCCTTAAGAAGTGGTATAGCCGCCCGTCTGCTTCGAAGGCAGTGTACTTGCGGTCACCGGGGCGAATGGGGAGCTGGTGGTAGGCGGACTTAAGGTCCACGGTGGAGAAGACCTTGTACTGTGCAATCCGATTGACCATGTCGGATATGCGGGGAAGAGGGTACGCATCTAGCTGCGTGTACCTGTTGATGGTCTGACTGTTGTCTACGACCATCCTTTGCTTCTCCCCTGTCTTCACTACTACCACCTGGTCTCTCCAGGGATTATTGCCGGCCTGGATTATGCCTTCCTGCAGCAGCCGCTGGACTTCAGACCTGATAAACGTCCGGTCCTGGGTGCTGTACCGTCTGCTCCTAGTGGCGGCGGGTTTGCAATCCGGGGTGAGGTTCGCAAACAAGGAGGGCGGTTCGACCTTGAGTGTTGCGAGGCCGCAGATAGTCAGTGGGGGTATATGGCCGCCAAATTTGAATGTTAAGCTCTGGAGGTTGCATTGGAAGTCCAACCCCAGGAGGGTGGGAGCGCAGAGGTGGGGAAGGACGTACAGCCGGTAATTTTTGAACTCTCTCCCCTGCACCGTTAGGTTTGCGATGCAGAACCCTTTGATTTCAACGGAGTGGGACCCCGCCGCCAGGAAAGTTTTTTGAGTGCTTGGCCGAATTACAAGGGAACAGCATCTTACCGTGTCCGGGTGAATAAAACTCTCCGTGCTCCCCGAGTCGATCAAACACGGCGTTTCGTGCCCATTCACCAGCACCTTTGTCGTTGTCGTCTGGAGCGTCCGGGGCCGCGACTGGTCGAGGGTCACCGATGCCAAACGTGGTTGGTGTATCAGATCGTTGTCTTCAGGCAGTGTGGAGCCGTCCACACTGGGGTCCTTGCCTGTCAGCCAAGATGGCGGCGTCCATGGATCGCACGTGGTCGGGGGTGGACAAAATGGCCGCTCCCATGAGTCGCACGCGGCCGGGGGTGGACAAAATGGCCGCTCCCATGGATCGCACGCGGCCCGTGGGAAGGAAGATGGCGGCGCCCATCCCCCCCTCGTGGTGTCCGGGGTCCAAAATAGCCTTTCTTACGCACCTCCGCATCCTTGCGCAGTCTTGCAGCTACAGGCCCACCTCCGACTCCATGATACGCGACCAGATCGTTTTCGGTGTTCCGGCAGACCCCCTGCGTCAGCAGCTCCTCAAAGTAAAGCAACTCACCTTAGCGACTGCCATCGAGACCTGTGTCTTACATGAAAATGCCACGAGTCGGTATTCCCACATACAAGTGGCTGAAACGGCGCGGCAAGGTCCCCACGAGGCGGAACGGGTCCGAGTGATTGAGCACCTCCAGGGCCTCAGCCTGGATGAGGGCGGCCATTTCGCGCGCTTTTCACGGACTCCCGCGCTTGTGCGCACCAAACGAGGGGACAGCGGCGTGGACAAACGTAATGCGCAGGCGTGAACCGCGCACGACGTGCGGCAACTGTGGCTCCGCCCATTTAAAGCGGCAATGCCCCGCAAAATCTCGACAATGTCTACGATGTGGAAGACTTGGCCACTATGCTGCCTGCTGTCGAGCAGCTCAGCCTTCCAATTCATATCGCTTCAGCCAGCCTCGCAGGAATGTCCGGGCAATTCAACCCACGGTCACCGAGTCCGATTCCGACCTCCCACACAGCAGTGACACCGAGGACCCGAAGGCGCCTTTTCGAGTCGGTGTCGTAACGAAAAACAGGCTGTCCCTGAAGCAAAGACACCAGCCGCTGTCGGTATACAGCATCGATCCAGACGATGAGTGGTGTGCCACCCTGACGGTCAACCGGTCCCAAATACGATTCCGCCTGGACACTGGTGCCTCCGCCAATCTCATGGCGTGGTCTGACTTCCAAAGCCTTTGTGTCAAACCAGTCATTCTTCCATTGGCCTGCCAGCTATTGGACTACAATGGGTAGTTCTGCTAATGGCTTGTGCCAACTTGAAGTGACACACAAGTCACGGAAAGCCATCCTTCCTTTTGAGATCATGGGCTCCTCGAAGGACTCCTTGCTTGGCGCACAGGCATGCAAACTGTTGAACCTCGTTCAAAGAGTTCACTCTCTCTCTCCTGATGACACGCCTGCCTTCCAGGACGCTGACTTCAGGGCGCAACTTGACGCCATCATCGACCAGCACCGCGACATCTTCGAAGGCATGGGCACGCTACCATATACTTACAAGATCCTACTCAAACACCTCGCAGAGTCCCAGCATCCCTCAAGGACCGCCTCAAACAGCAGGTGCAGGACCTCCAAGACCAAGGAGTGATCTCCAGAGTTACGGAACCAACCGACTGGGTCAGTTCCATGGTGTGCGTAAAAAAGCCTTCCGGCAAGCTGAGAATTTGCATTGATCCAAAGGATCTGAATCGCAATATCATGAGGGAGCATTATCCGATTCCCAAGCACGAAGAGATCACATGCGAGATGGCTCGCGCTAAGCTCTTCACCAAACTTGACGCCCCGAAAGGATTCTGGCAAATACAGCTCGACAAATCCAGCAGGAAACTGTGTACATTTAACACCCCTTTGGCAGATATTGTTACAGCAGGATGCCATTTGGGATCATATCAGCTTCAGAAGTGTTTCACAGGATCATAGAACAAATGATGGAAGGCATTGAAGGTGTTCGCGATTATGTCGACGACATAATCATTTGATCCATGCAGGAGCATGTCAGTCGCCTCCAGCGCGTGTTCAAACGCATGCGGGAGCAGGGCCTATGCCTCAACAGAGCCAAATGCTCCTTTGGCCAGACGGAACTCAAGTTCCTAGGGGACCACATCTCCCAGTTGGGTGTGCGGCCGGATGCGGACAAGGTAGCTGCTATCACAGCCATGAAAACGCTAGAGGACAAGAAGGCGGTCCTCCGATTTCTGGGCATGGTCAACTTCTTAGGGAAGTTCATTCCTAACCTCACCTCTCATACCACGGCTCTCAGGAACCTGGTCAGGAAGATAACAGACTTCCAATGGCTTCCTGCCCACGAGCGGGAATGGAGAGAACTCAAAACCAAACTCACCACGGCCCCGATCTTAGCTTTTTTTGATCCGGCGAAAGAGACAAAGATTTCGACTGATGCCAGCCAATCCGGCATTGGGGCAGTGCTCCTGCAACGCATGAGGCCTCATCATGGGCCCCCGTTGCATGTGCGTCATGCTCCATGAACCCCACGGAACAGCGCCACGCGCAGATAGAAAAGGAGTGGCTGGGCCTTCTGACCGCTGTCGTCAAGTTTCACGATTATGTGTACGGCCTTCCCCAATTCACCGTCGAGACCGACCATCGCCCGCTGGTCAATATAATACAGAAAGACTTGAACGACATGACGCCTCACCTCCAGCGCATTCTGCTCAAGCTCCGGCGATACGACTTCCATCTGGTGTACACCCCGGACAAAGACCTGATCATAGCCGACGCTCTGTCCAGGGCAGTCAACACTCCGTGTGACCCAGCGTGGATCCATCTGCCAGGTTGATGCCCATGTGGCCTTCGTGGCCTCCAATCTACCTTCCACGGATGAACACCTCGTCCAAATTCGCCGCGAGACTGCGGCTGACCCTTTGCTACAGCGTGTCATGCTCCACCTAACAGACGGGTGGCATAAGGGCCAATGCCCTCAGTTCTACAACATCAGAGACGATCTGGCGGTAGTCGATGGTGTCCTCCTGAAGCTGGACCGCATTGTTATCCCGCACAGCATGCGCCAGCTCATCTTGGAACAGCTACACGAGGGCCATCTTGGCGTGGAGAAGTGCCGCCAACGGGCCCGAGAGGCAGTGTACTGGCCCGGCATCAATGATGACAATCGCCAACACAGTGCTCAACTGCCCCACTTGTCAGCGCTTCCAGCCGGCCCAACCACGTGAGACCTTACAGCCCCATGTGTTGGTCACATCCCCTTGGTCCAAGGTCGGCATCGACCTGTTCCACGCGCTGGGCAGGGACTATGTTCTGATTGTAGACTATATTTCAAACTAACCGGAGGTGGGACGTTTACACAACATCACATCGTCTGCAGTCATCCGTGCCTGCAAGGACATCTTTGCTCGACACGGCATCCCACTCACTGTGATGTCGGACAATGGCCCCGGCTTCGCAAGCCAGGGATGGTCCAACTTTGTAGGAGGTACAACTTTGTGCATGTGACATCCAGTCCCCTGTACCCCCAATCCAATGGCAAAGCGGAGAAGGGCGTCCGCATAGTCAAATGGCTCCTCTGCAAGGCTGCCGATGCTGGGTCCGATTTCTACCTCGCCTTGCTGGCCTATCGCTCCGCCCCACTGTCCACTGGCCTGTCGCCAGCCCAGCTGCTCATGGGTCGCACCCTGAGGATGACGGTGCCGTCTATTCATGTCCCAGACCTCGACCACGTTCCGGTCCTTCAACGAATGCAGCTGACTCGTGCACAACACAAGGCGGCTCATGACTCCCGTGCAGCTGATCTCCCTGCTCTGGCTCCAGATGACAACGTCCGCGTCCATCTTCCAGATGGTGGCTGGCCTGCAACCGCTGTGGTTCTTCGGCAGGTGGCTTCCGCTCGTTTCAGGTTCGTCAACCGGATGGCTCCATTCTGCGCCGCAATCGACGTGCCCTTCGTCTCGTTCCGCGCTCGCTACGTGATCCTCCGCCACTGCCACGCCCTCCTGTTGACCCTGACCTGGACTATGCAGAGATTCTGGTCACTCTGCATCCTCCTCACTCTGACGCAGTCCAGCCCGCTCCTCAGCCGGCGGCTCCCAACCCACCCTTGCGGCGGTCAACCAGAATTCGTCACCCACCTCAGAGACTTAATTTGTGAACTTTGTGGACATATGGACTTTCTGATTTGTTCTGTTCTTCCGTTTAATCGTTCAAGTGGTTTGTATATCGTGTTCATCTCGTTATTTGTGTGACACACTGTTTTTCTGCACCAGGCACCTTCCCATGTAAATAGCTTAGTTTTTATGTACATAGTCCTGTAAATATTCCGCACACACGTAGTCAGGAACATTCACCACACACTATTTATTGCCACGCAGGTACATTTTTTATAAAAGGGGTGTGGTATTACCAGGTATTACGGTACCTGAGAGGTGGATGACCATTGGTTAGACCAAGGAGTCTACCATTGGCTGATGTACATAGCTCCGGCCTGAGAGGCGGAGTATAAGAAGGCTGCCATCCCAGCAGCCTTCACTTTCTGTATCGAAGCTGCTGGGGAAGAGTTCTAGCTGATTAAAGCCTTCAGTTATGAATCACTTCGTCTTGAGAGTAATTGATTGCGCATCAATTTAATCTGCTACAACTTCAGTTGGAAGGATGGATCTCCGCATCAAGCCGGCGTGCCTTCGGTTCAGCTCCCACACGGACAACTCTGCTGTTATTTTCAAACATTGGCTGGCGTGCTTTAAGGGCTACCTCGACACGGCCACCGACACCCCCATGGAAGGACAAAAGATGCATCTCCTACGCTCACGGGTCAGCCCTGGGATCTACCCTCTTATCGAGGAGGCGGAGAATTATGCTGCCGCGATCGAGCTGCTCGAAGGACATTATATCCGCCCTGTGAACCAGGTCTACGCTCGTTACCTGCTGGCGACTAGGAGGCAAAGCCCCAAGGAAACGTTGGAAGACTTCTACCGGGCGCTGCTGGTGCTGGGCCGAAACGGTGGCTGCCCGTCAGTTTCGGGGAGCGAGCACACGGAACTTTTGATCAAGGATGCCTTCGTGGCAGGTATGACCTCCCACGATATCCACCGAAGGCTCCTAGAAATGGACACTCTGGGACTTACAGAGGCACGGGCCCTGGCAGGGTCCATAGACGTTGCCCATAAAAACGCGCTGTCCTTTGCACCCGATCGCGCGGCGGCCTCCTGGGCTGCGTGGCACCCCGTAGCGGCAGCCCCTCAGACCTTTCCCCTGACCCCGCAAGCCTGCACTGTGAGTCGGCCCGCTATCGCCGTCGGACACCGCTGTTTCTTCTGCGGGCAGGCGAATCATCCCCGCCCGCGCTGCCCGGCCCGCACCGCCACCTGCAAAGGGTGCGGCAAGAAGGGCCGCTATGTGTGGGTCTGCCAGGCCCGCGCCGTGGCCGCGGTCTCCAGCGACTATCGGCAACCCCCCTTTCAGGCCCCAACCGCCCAGCGCTCACCGCCACCCTCCTATCCTAAGGCCACGTGCGACCCGCGGGCACGGCCATTTTGCCCCCCGGACACCACGCTGGACGAGTGGGCGCCGCCATTTTGTCCCTCGCCGCCGCCATCTTCTTCATTCCCGGACACCATGTGCGACCCATGGGTGACACCATTTTGGATGGGGCCCCAGGCCCCCAGCACAGCCGGCTACACGCTGCCCGACCAGAACTCTCCTTTACTGCAGCTGGCCTCGGTGACTCTGGACTAGAGTTGGCCCCGGACGCTTGCAACAGCTACAACGACAATCTCCATCAACGGCCACGTGACGTCGTGCTTGATTGACTCTGGGAGCACGGAGAGCTTTGTTCACCCCGACACGGCAAGGCGCTGTTCTCTTGTCACCCATCCCGTAAATCAAAGGATCTCCCTGGCCTCCGGGTCACACTCGGTGGAGATAAAGGGGTTCTGCCTAGCGAACCTCACTGTCCAAGGCAGGGAATTCAACAATTTCCGCCTGTACGTCCTGCCGCACCTCTGCGCAGACACCCTCCTTGGACTGGATTTCCAGTGCCATTTGCAAAGCCTGACTTTTAAATCCGGCGGCCCTATACCCCCCCCTTACTGTCTGCGGCCTCGCGACCCTTAAGGTCGACCTACCTTCCCTGTTTGCGAACCTTACCCTGGATTGCAAAGCCGTCGCCACCAGGAGCAGACGGTACAGTGCCCAGGATCGGACCTTCATCAGGTCAGAGGTCCAAAGGCTGCTGAGGGAAGGGGTCATTGAAGCGAGCAACAGTCCCTGGAGAGCTCAAGTAGTGGTGGCAATACAAGGTTTTCTCCACGGTGGATCTCAAGTCTGCCTACCACCAGCTGCCCCTCCGTAATGGTGACCGCCAGTACACTGCCTTCGATGCAGATGGGCGGCTCTATCACTTTTTAAGGGTTCCCTTCGGTGTCACGAACGGGATCTCGGACTTCCAGAGAGAGATGGACCGAATGGTTGACCGGTACGGCTTACGCGCAACGTTCCCGTATCTGGATAACGTCACCATCTGCGGCCATGACCAGCAGGACCACGACACCAATCTCCGCAAATTTCTCCAAACCGCAAATATCCTTTACCTGACATACAATAAGGATAAATGCATGTTTAGCACCGACCGTCTAGCCATCCTAGGCTACATAGTGCGAAGTGGAGTCATAGGCCCCGACCCTGAACGCATGCGCCCCCCTCATGGGAGTTCCCCCTCCCTCACTGCCCCAAGGACCTAAAGCGCTGCCTCGGCTTCTTTAGCTATTATGCACAATGGGTCCCCAGTTACGCAGACAAAGCCCGACCCCTGATCCAGTCCACAACCTTCCCCTGTCGACGGAGGCCCGCCAGGCCTTCAGCCGCATCAAAGCAGACATTGCAAAAGCCACGATGTGCGGCATCGACTAGTCCCTCCCCTTCCAGGTCGAGAGCGACGCGTCCGACGTAGCTCTGGCGGCCACCCTCAACCAAGCGGGCAGGCCCGTGGCTTTCTTCTCCCGCACCCTCCACGCTTCCGAAATTCGCCACTCCTCGGTCGAAAAGGAGGCCCAGCCCATAGTGGAATCTGTGCGACACTGGAGGCATTATCTGGCCGGCAGAAGATTCACTCTCCTCACAGACCAACGGTCGGTTGCCTTCATGTTCGATAATGCACAGCGGGGCAAGATTAAGAACGACAAGATCTTGCGGTGGAGGATAGAACTCTCCACCTACAATTGCGAGATTTTGTACCGTCCGGGGAAGCTAAACGACCCTCCTGATGCCCTGTCCCGCGGCACGTGTGCCACCGCACAAGTGGACCGCCTCCGATCCCTCCACGAGGACCTCTGCCACCCGGGGGTCACTCGTTTTTTTCATTTTATCAAGACCCGCAACTTGCCCTACTCCATCGAGGAGGTCAGGACCGTCACCAGGGACTGCCAAATCTGTGCGGAGTGCAAACCGCACTTCTACCGGCCAGAGAGGGCGCACCTACTAAAGGCTTCCCGTCCCTTTGAACGCCTCAGCATGGATTTCAAAGGCCCCCTCCCCTCCACCGGCCGCAACACGTACTTCCTTAGCGTGATTGATGAGTACTCCCGGTTCCCATTCGCCATCCCCTGCTCAGACATGACCACAACCACCGTCATCAAGGCCCTCCAGGGTATTTTTACACTGTTCGGTTTCCCCGCGTACATTCACAGTGATAGGGGGGTCCTCCTTTATGAGCGACGAACTGCGTCAATTCCTGCTCAGCAAGGGCATCGCCTCGAGCAGGACGACAAGTTACAACTCCGCAAATCCTTCCTTGGCGTCAACGCTTAGTCTCAGGAAGGGAGAATTCCACCACCAATTACGAGACTCTGATTGGTGTTATAGGCCAGCGCTTAGAAACTCCGAAGTGTATTATGGAGTTCACCTGACCTACAACCTTTATGTTGAATTTGGCTATGATGAGCACAAGAGCCTTCACCTCAGGTGTGGTTCAACAGACTTCCTAGGCACTTAAATCAAAACAATGTTATTCTAAGAATATAGTTAACATATATTTATATAAACACAGCAAGAATTTTATCAATTACAAACATAAAGACACCGCATTCGCCACTGGAGACCACAGCGGCCGCCCGGGCCTGGCATACCGCCACAAAATGGCCCTTTTTACCGCATCCCTTGCAGGTGAATGCGCGGGCCGGACAGCGCTGCCGGGGGTGCTTGGCCTGCCCGCAAAAATAGCAGCGGGGCCCCCCGGGGTTGCCAGGCCGTCTTGCAGCGCAAGCTTGTGGGGGGATGGGAGATGTCTCAGGGTCAGCCGCGGGGGGGTTTCCACGCTGTCCAGGGCGCTGCCGCATGGTCGGGGACGTAAGCGTGGGCGTTTCGGGAGGCCACATCCAGGGAGCCGACGAGGGCCTGTGCCTCCTTGAGGCCTAGGGTGTCTTTCTCCAGCAATCGCTGGCAGATTTGGGAGGACAGCATACCTGCCACGAAAGCGTCCCGGATCAAAAGTTCTGTGTGGTCGCGCGCTGAAACTTGCGGGCAGCTGCAGTTTCTCCCCAACACCAGGAGTGCACGGTACACTTCTTCCAGTGATTCCCCAGGGATTTGTCGCCTCGTCGCTAGCAGATGTCGGGCATAGACCTGGTTTACCGGGCGAATATAATGTCCTTTCAGCATCTCCATTGCTGCATCGAAGTCGTCCGCGTCCTCGATGAGGGTGTAAATTTCTGGGCTCACCCTCGAGTGCAGGACTTGCAGTTTCGGTTCTCCCGTGGGTGCGTTTTCGGCCGTTCCGAGGTATCCTTTAAAACATGCCAGCCAGTGCTTGAAGGTTGCCGCTGACTTCGCCGCGTGGGGGCTGAGTTGCAGACACTCCGGCTTGATTCGGAGCTCCAGCCTTTTAAATCTAGCTTATTAAATTGATGCACAATCAATAACCTCAGAAACGAGATTGGAGACAATTGAAGGCTTTAATACGCTAGATGTTTCACCCAGCAGCGCAGGTACAGAAGGAAGCTGCTGGGGCAGCACGGGTTATTATACCCCACCTTGCAGGGCGGAGCTAACGTGCAAGCTTATCCAATGGGAACAAGTACATTCTCCACCAATGGTATTCCGGCATTACTAGGTACCGTAATCCTCCTAACACAGACTAACACATTGTGGCTGGGGGCGAGGGACACCAGAAGAGCCCGCTGCATCACCAGCAGGTCCTGCAGGACACAAGACAAGATGCATGATTGCCGGGGGAAGAGGGAGTGTGTTCGGGAGGGGGTTGTGTTGGGGAAGAGGGAGTAGGGGTGGTGGTGGTGTGGGGGTGATATTATGGTCTGGGGGTGAGGGTGATGGGGAGTGAGGATGGTGGGGGATCGATATACATACCATGGGGAACCGCAACTCAGCGGGGGCCTCACCCCCTCGCCCGATGCTGCCCTCCACCCCAGCGCCTGTCCTTTCCTCGGGCCTGCTGACCACGCCCAGTCTTTTCCCACTCCCGGCAGTTGTGGACGGCCCTCTCCTGGGGTGGGGAAACAAAACGCATTTTGTTAGACAGTTCGACACATGCAGCCCAGGAGACCAGTAGCTGGTGACTTCGGTGGCCAGGGCACCCGGTATGGGTCCCAGCATGTGGTGCAGGGTGGGCATTCTACTGCTCTCTGGGTTGGGAGGGTTGGGTAATGGGTGTGTGGAATGGGGGGTTGGTGCCAGGGGCACAGTGCTATCTACTCACCCTGGCCGCCCTGAGGAGGTCGTTCAGTTTCGTTTGGCACTGCGGGACGGTCCAGATGGTGCTGCTTACAGCCTCTGCCAGCTGCGCCCAGGCAAGGCGAATGGCGAGGGCTGAGAGCCCCCTTCCCAGGTACAGGGTCGTCCGCCTCTCGTCCACGGTGTCCAGGTTCTCAAGCTTGGCATTCGCAAAACAGGGTGCCCCTCTCCTTGCTGCTATGGGCCGGTTTAGCTCAGTGGGCTAGACAGCTGGTTTGTAATGCAGAACAAGGCCAGCAGCGCGGGTTCAATTCCCGTACCGGTTTACCCGAACAGGTATCGGACTAGGGGTGTTTCACAGTAACTTCGTACTTTGATGAGCATAGGAGCCTTCGCCTGAGGTGTGATTGAACAGACTTCCTAGGCACTTAAATCAAAACAATGTTATTCTAAGAATGTAGTTAACATATATATATATAAACACAGCAAGAATTGTTATCAATTACAAACATAAAGACACCACACACAGCTACAGTAATCTATGTATAACACTGAATGAATTCCCCCTTAACTGTTCCAATTCAATAACAAAATCCAATAAACCAAACCCCTATTAAAGAGTGTGGCCCAGAACACTGAATTCTCATTTGAATGGGACTGGTCCTTTCCCTAAGATTCTGATCCAGTCTCAACCAGCAGATTCAAACTCCTTCCGGAATGCAAACTATATCTTTTAAGTTACCAAAGAAATTAGCCACAACCAATGGGCTTTTTACTTCTGGAACAGCTTTTAAAATGAAAATAGAGAAAGACAGGGAACAAACACTTCTTTCTTCCTCTGCAGTTCAAAACAGTCCAAAATGAAACTGAAACAACCACAGCCCAGCTCCACCCACAAAATGACATCACTGAAGCCATGTGATAAGACAAAAACCTTTCTTAAAGGGACACGCATGACAATTGTGAGATCCTAAATTGTTTGTGTCACGGGGCACTTGATGGGCCGTAACTAGCAGTTTTAGAATGATGGTAAAACCTTGGTAACTAAGGGGATTTATGAGATACTCGGGTGTCCATGGCTCTAGCATTTGTTTAAATCTCTTCACAGATCCTCAGGTCCAGTGTCCTGACCAATGGAGGTGGTTCCAGCAAAACTGTTATTACTTTTCATCAGTGACGAAAGACTACACTGATGCCCAGAGATCCTGTACATCAATGCACGCAAATCTTGTCGTCATTAACAGTGCTGAGGAAAAGGTAGGAGATTATTATCATTTCAAACTCACTGACAGCTGATCGTTCAGCGATGATATAGAACCAGAGCGACAAAGGATATTCAGCCTTCACTCCTGTACTGATTCTAGCTCTTCAACTGGACCTAACAGACAAACAGCGGTAGACCATTCAGCCCATCGAGCCTGCTCTGCTATTTAATATAATCATAGCTGAGCAGACACGTCAATGGTTTTTACACCCACTATCCCCAGAACCCTTTATGTTATTGCCAATCAGAATCTATAAATCTCTGCTTCAAACATACTCAGTGACTGAGCTTCCACACCCTGCTCTGGGACGGAGAATTCCAAAGATTCACAAACTCCTGTGTAAAGAAATTTCTCCTCGGCTCGGTCCTAATTTTGGAATTTTGCCCCCTGGTTCTAGACTCCCCAACCGAGGTAAACTCTGACCTCCATCCACCCTGTCTATTCATTTCAGTATTTTGTAGATTTCAATGAGATGATCTCTCATTCTTCAAAACTTTAGGGAATACAGGCCCTGTTTTCCCAATCTTCTTCATAAGACAGTCCCGTCATCCCCGGAACCAGTCGAGTGAATCTTCGTCGCACTCACTCAACGGCAGTGATATCCTTCCTGAGGTAAGAGCACCAAAACTGCACACAGTGCAGTCTAACCAAGCTCTTGTACAAGTGAAGCAAGACCTCACTACACCTGGTCTCAAATCCTCTTGCAATAAAGGCTAACATTCCAAGAGCTTTCCTAATCGCTCATATATACTGCTAACTCCAGTCCTGCCAGACTACTGTATATTCTCAATCAAGTATTTACGTACATTAGGACCTTGCGATAATGTGATCCACAGACTCCATGGGTGGGATTACTGCCGGGAAAGCTGTGGTAGGGCTGCGCTGTCAGCGGGACCGGAGGTGAAGATCCCGCTGGCATGAACAGTCGGAAAATTGCGGCCCAGATCTTGAGAAATGCGACCACATTATAACAAAAGTCCTTTCAAAAGCACCAGGAAAGTAACCAGAATAATGCAGAGCTGCAGGAACAAATGAGTGCTCTCGGAGTACTTTCACAAAATAAATCCTGCTCTTTATCAGGGTGTGAATTTCCGCAAAGTTTCGTTTTTTTAAATACAGATCAAGCAGCGTTCTCGAAGTGGATCTCGTCAAAACAGTTCCCAGTGAAAAATTTCAAGCTACTTGATTCAGTCTTTGAGCATGATTCTCCAGCCTCGTTGCGCTCTCGCTCAAGCGTAACAAGGCCGGTGAATAGCGGGAGAGGCCAAAATCAAGATCCTGCGCCAGGCGCCAAGCAGTGGACGATGCCACCAACCCGCCCCCGCTCCCGCGGGCGAAATCGTGATCTCACCGTAGCATGCCGAGAAACCAATTATCACCACTTAAGCTCTATTTCCATACAATTACTGGGAGCCACCCCATATCCAACGGCCTCCCGTTATTCAGCCGCCTCCCCAGCGAGTGCTCACACTGTCACCAGTCAGTACTCCTTTTGAAGAACGTGAACCTGGCGGAAGGGCTTCTGTGGGAAGCCGAGGAGGTGAGTAACCATCTTTGCTCGCAGGCAAAGGGTCCGGGGGTGCTGGGCTTACCACCCCAGTGCTCAGCTGGGGGGGGGGGGGGGGCTGCCATGGGGGTGCGGGAGGGTGCGCTGGGGAGATGGACAAAGGGTCCAGGGGCCAGCCTGCATTGCAGAAGGAAGTGACAGAGCATCATCATGGTTTTGGAAAAAGGTGTTAATTGTGTTGTAGAAACCCCACCCCCAATGGTGCCCTCCGTGATCCTGAATGGGCTTTGCCCTCCTAGCTCCACCACTATGTCTTGGTGTGTCCCCAGGATGCACATCAGAGGTGGAGGCAGCCAGCTGCTTACCCCGCCCCGTGGCCTTCGATGTTCCAGGCAGCATCCTCTGGGGCCGGAGGGCACTGGCTCACTTGTCAGCCATGCCCTTCGGGCACTGAGGTTCACCTTGGGATAGAGGGGCAGCTGGTCCGAGCCCCGGCTGCCCCTGCATCATTTGGCTCTGACAGCCCTGGTGATTCCCCAGGTTTGCACCATGGTGTTGACGGCCTCGGTGATGCTCCTCAGTGACTGAGCCGTGCCCACCTCGGAGCGGGACATGTCCCACAGAGCCTCACCAAGGTTGGCCTGGTACTGGGTGACATCCCCCAGCAAGTTGGACATTCTGCCGAGACCCTTGGCCAAGGCTGTCACCAACTGCACGATGCCTTGGACACCTTCTCTCATGGTGCCAACGTCGTGCAAAGGCTCTGCACTGCGGTCGCCACCTTTGCATTGTTTGCCTTGGTGCCACTCATTGCCGGTGACATTTCCTGTGCCCCTAGTCTCTGGTACCCCTCCAAGTGGCTATGGATCTGCTGACGCTGACATCTCCCTTTGAATGCACAGGTTGGTCCCTATCGTCTCCATCAGCTCCTGGGTATCTCTGCACCTCAGGCTCAGCGTCAAGCTGGGACCCAGCTGGATCCTGGGATCCAGCAGACTGCCGACTGCTGTCTCCCTGGGGTTCCTGACACCACCTGATGTGCATCATCAGCAGTGCCGTGTGGTGCTCACCAGATTATGCCCCAGAAGCCTGACTACCAATATGTCCCACTGAGATGTGTGTACCTGCGCTGGTAGGGGGGTGGGGATGACTGCTGTGCACTCTCGGAGCTCTCCTCCGAAGATTTTCCTCGGAATTAGGAGAGGGTGCCGCCTGGGATGGTCCGGCGCTGTCGGCTGGAGGTCCTGCGGGAGAATGGACATGTGGTCAGCTGCAGGGATGGATCAGCCAGTAAGGCAATCACTACTCACCTTCGACAGGTGCCCCCAGGTGGAGCTCGGTGGTTCCTCACCTCTGCTTTTTCTCCAGCCTCCGCGCGGGTGACCGATCTGTCCTCGACCACACTGGTCAGCTCCAGGGCCTGCTCCTCAAAGGAGCGAGGATTCTTATGTTTGGCACCCTTCCACCAGTCTGGGGCCCTTCCCGACGATTATGGGAGAGCTTTCCCTGAGAAGACAAAGAGAAGGCATCGTTAGCCACACACGTGGTTCACCGTGGTGGGAGAGGGGGTGTGAAGGTGGGGTTGAGGGCGGGGTGGAGGGAGGGCTGGGCGTCGCATGGGGAGTTGAGGGGTGGATGCTCCCTTGGGGGGGGGGTGGGAGGCGATAGTGTCTAATCACTTGTGCTGCCCGGTGTCGGTCGTTGACCTTCTTCCTCCTGGTCATACTCCCCGAGCTCACAGCCATCGCCACCTCATCCCAGGCAGCAATGGCTGCCTTGTGGCTCACCCTCCAAGACCGTCGGGGGAACAGGGCATCCTTCCTGGCCTCCTCCATGTCCAGGGGCCTCCCCAGCTCAGCATCCCCGAATCTTGGGGCCAGTCTCCTGGGTGCCATTGTTGCGAGCTGGCTGGGCAGCTGCAGTTTCAAGTGCTGCTCGATCTATTTAACGGGGGGGGGGGGGGCGCTTGGCGAGCGTAATCCCAGCGAATCAGCTGGCGAGCCTTAATTCGCAGCGAGAAGCCCATGATGCCTCGTTAAGTGGACCAATTAACATTGAATTGCGTTGCCGGCCTCACTGGGCCGTGCGCCGGGAAGCTCGCGGCAATTCCCGCTCGCTACCGCACTCAGAAATGTTCCTGGAGAATTGCCTCCTTCATTTCTGTGCATTTTATAAATATTGGTAGGAAAGGCTTTAGTGGAATCCGTCCAGTACGTTCCCGGCAGTCTCATTTAGTCAAGTAATTCTTCAATTATCACGTAAGAATACAACATTTTTATAAAAGATTCGTATATATTATTCAGATACTGCTCAATTTAGATGATTTATGCCCCAGTAGCACAGCATGTGACTCATTGTCCCAGTAATGTAGCGCATTACTTAATTTTCAGCAATGTCATGGATGTTTCTTATAGCAATTGGTGGTGAGAAATGGAGCCAATCTTTAATGTAATTTTTGAAGTGATTTTTAACAGCTACAGATTACGAGGAAGCATCTCCTCGCTCAGAAACCCTAGTTTTCTTCAGCTGTGTTTGATGTGTTGGGTATGCCGGGTCTGCGGGGACTGCGTTTACTGCTGCAGTGAGAGAGACAGGCTTTCAACACTTGAAGAAACGCAACTCGATTTTATTGAACTCTTAACTATCATACATACTTTAACTGTGGGTTGACACTCTGCTGACTTGACTGGAGACCTGAGGCTAACCTGACCAGACTATCTTACTACCACATGGTGGATGTTCTAGTTGTTGCTCACAGGCTCTGACTGTCTCAGAGGCTGGATCCCGAGAGAGCGGGAAAACTAGTGCCCTCTGGCTTTATAGTGGTCGTGTCCTGTCTGGTGATTGGCTGCTGTGTTCTGTGTGTTCACTGGTCATCCTGTGTGTCAATCACTGCCTGTCTGTGCACCAGCATATACCTGTGTGTATATTATGACAGTGTCCATCTGTAGGGATTCTAACAAAATATTCATTAATGCCCACCACTTGCCTGCAATTGATACACAATTATCAGATGCCCTCTTTCTTTAAATAAAGTTGTTTTTATTTTTTTATTTTTTTTTTATAAATTAGAATACCCAATTATATTTTTCCAATTAAGGGGCAATTTAGCCTACCCTGCACATTTTGGGTTGTGGGGGGTGAGACTCGCGCAGACACGGGGAGAATGTGCAAACTTCACACGGAAAGTGACCCGGGGCTGGGATTGATCCCGGGTCCTCAGCGACGTGAGGGCAGCAGTGCTAAGCACTATGCCACCGAGCCGCCCAAGGTGTTTATATTTATCACTAAAATTTCCAAAATAAATTGGATCAAAAGCCTCCATAATTTGTACGAAACAGTATCTTGTGATACGTCCCTCTTCAAGGACCCGTGACATTTTTTTCATTTTTGAAATTATTTTACGGGATGTCACTGGCTTGGTCAGCATTTCTTTCCCATTTATACTTGACCTTGAGAAGGTAGTAATGAGATACCTTCTTGAATGGCTGCTGTCCACCTGATGTAGGTACTCCCACGGTGCTATTTGAGAGGGTATTTTTTTTCATCTCATGACAGTGAAGGACTGGAGACATTGTTCCCAGGATGGTACGTGGTTTGCAGATGATGGATTTGCTGCCCTTGGCCAATGTGGTAGAGATCACAGATTTGGAAGACGTTGTCAAAGGAAGCTGTGTGCCAGTTGTGGAGAAAGCTGATGTTTAAGATGGTGGATGAAGCCTCCTTTGTGCTGGATGGTGTCAGGCTCTTTGAGTGTCTTTGGAGCATCCAGGCGAGTGGATTCCCGACTTGTGCCTTGTAGATGGCGGACAGACTTTGGGAAGTCAGGAAGTGAATTGTTTACCACAGAATTCCCAGCCTTTCACTTAACCATGTTGTCCAGTTGTGGAGCCTTACCTGAAAGATATGGGGCGAGATTCTCCGGCACCCCGCCGGGCCGGAGAATTGCCGGGGGCTGGGGGGAATCCCGCCCCCGCCGGTTGCCGAATTCTCCGGCACCGGATATTCGGCGGGGGCGGAAATCGCGCCGCGCCGGTTGCCGCCCCCCCCCCACCCCCCCCCCCCCCCTCTGCGATTCTCCGGCCCGGATGGGCCGAAGACCCGCTGATAAAATGCCTGTCCCGCCGGCGTAGATTAAACCACCTACCTTACCGGCGGGACAAGGCGGCGCGGGCGGGCTCCGGGGTCCTGGGTGGGGGGGGGGGCGCGGGGCGAACTGGCCCGCGATCGGGGCCCACCGATCCGCGGGCGGGCCTGTACCGTGGGGGCACTCTTTTCCTTCCGCCTTCGCCACGGTCTCCACCATGGCGGAGGCGGAAGAGACTCCCTCCACTGCGCATGCGCGGGAATGCCGACAGCGGCCGCTAACGCTCCCACGCATGCGCCGCCCGGAGATGTCATTTCCGCGCCAGCTGGCGGGGCACCAAAGGCCTTTTCCGCCAGCTGGCGGGACGGAAATTAGTCCGGCGCGGGCCTAGCCCCTTAAGGTTGGGGCTCGTACATGAGTACGGCCTCAACCGGCACTTTGGATTCATGTCGCATTACATTCACCACCCACCATCTGGCCTCGGCTTGTGAAATCCTAGCAACTGTCCTGGTTTGAGACAATTCACACCTCTTTAACCTGTGATTATCCCTCTCTCCAGTTGCTCCATCTGGACCTGTAGACTTAATTACCTGCAAAGACTCACATTCCAAGCATTGTCTTGCATCTTTGACTTTGTCTATATATATGTTTCTGGAACGTTCCTCTTCATTCACCTGAGGAAGGAGCAGCGCTCCGAAAGCTAGTGTTTGAAACAAACCTGTTGGACTTTAACCTGGTGTTGTAAAACTTCTTACTGTCCTCAAAGATAAGCAGGGTTCTCCCTGACATTCTGTGAATATACTTACCTCTCAGCTTGAACCGTAAAATCAAGTGATCTGGTCGTTATCTCATTGTTGTTTGTGGGACCTCACTGTACATAAATCAGCCGTTGCATTTCTCCCAATTACAGCAGTTGTTACATTTCTGATATACAAAACTGGCAAGAAAATGTTTGAGTCATTCTGGGGTAATGAAAGTGCTCTTCAAATGAAAATCTGATTTTAGTAATGATAGCCGGGATATCAGGCTGATTCCCTGTTCTTCTCTCATACGCACCTGTACAGCTGACAAGTAGTTTTGGCGTTTTGTTTTGCAATGAACCATCAATATGTAATCATTATTGACCGTCTTTCATGGCCCTTAAAAGGTGTTGGTGTAAAGTATTCTTTCGTTGCAGCAGTTTGATACATTGAGCAGTTTACTAAGCCATTTCAGCGGAGAGTTAATCAGTTGGGTATGGCACTGATGTCATTAGAGGTCAGACCAGCTGAGGAAAGCATTATTGCTTCCCTGACAGACATTAGGGATATTGGAACAGAAGAAGACCATTCAATCCCTCGAGCCTGATCTGCCTTTCCGTTAGATCGCAGTTAATCTGTGATTTAACTCCATTTAACACCTTAGTTCTGCAACCTTTAATTCACTTGCGTGCCAAAAATTGGTCAACCTGGAACCTCTTAATTAAATCATCCCTTAATCTGCTAGTTTTAGGGGAGCAAAAATCTACAGCGGGGTACTCCGCCCCGCCACATTTCTGCCCCGACCCGCCGGCGGGATGCTCCGTTACACGGGCCGGTCAATGGGGGGCAGCCCCACACCGTCGGGAAACCCCTGGGCGCTGGCAAAACGGATCATCCCGCCGCCGGAGAGTCCCACCCCTCGTCGATGTGAGTATAAGATAGGTCTATGGGACTGTAGGCTTAGCCCATGGGAGTGTAAGGCTAGTCTATGGAAATATAGACCTAGCCTACAGGAGTAATAGGTCCAGGTAGGGATTTGCCGACCAAACCCCCGGGTGTTTTTTGGTGGTGGAGGTGGCCCGCCAGCGGGATGTACCAGTCCCACTATTGTCAATGGGATACCCAATTGACTGCACCCCTTGTTGCGGGGGAACCCGTGCACCGGCATGGGACCGGAATATCCTGCCGGCGTGAACAGACGGTAAATCAGGCCCGAGTCTATGGGACTATCAACCGAATGTATGAGAGTAATAAGTTTAGTCTATGGGAGAATGCATCTAGTCTATTGGAGTATACGTCTAGTCTAGGGGAGCATGCGCCTCGGCTAAGGAGGTCCTGTATGCCCAGGTGGCTCAATACATCCATTTCAATGTGGATTGAGCCCACCAGGATGCCCAGGCAGCGGGGTTCATCGCCATTGCTGAGATGCCCCAGGTCCAGGGGGTTATTGAGGGATGCATGTCCACCTACGAGCACAGGCCGCTCTACACAAACACTCAATGAACTTGCAGCTGATATGTGATCATCAGCTGGGCATCCTTCACGCCTGCGCCCGATACCCGGGCAGTGTGCATGATGCCTTCACCCTGATACACTTGAGGTTTCCTGACATGTTTGAGACGCACCCCCGGCTGGGAGTTGGCTCATGGGTGACCGGGGTTATCCGCTGCAGTCATTGGTGATGACATCTATCCGGAGACCATTACAATGGGACCCGCTACAACGATGCCCCTGCAGCAACCAGGAGCGTGATCAGTGCTTTGGCCTCCTTCTGATGCGGTTCAGGTGCCTGGGCTGCTCTGGAGAGGTCCTCCAGTATGACGCTGTGATGGTCGCCTGCATCATGGCAGCCTGCTGCCACACAGCAGAAGTGCGACATACTGGTGGAGGAGGATGAACGGCATTCCTCATCCGACGGGGAGGATGTGGGGGGATTGGTTGCGAGAGCGGGCGAGCAGGGCGCCGGATGAAATTCTCCGCACCCGCGCTGAAAACGGCCGAAGAATGGTTGGGTCTCCACCCCGCACCAGTCACCCCAGCCCTCGCGGAAGCTCCCCCGGCCAGCGGAACGGATCCCGGCCGGGTGCGGTGGCGCTGGACGCAGTCCGCAGACGCCACGCCGGATTCCCACACGTTGAGACCACACGTGGCCCGCGCGGCTGGGAACTCAGCCCATCGGGAGTGGAGCATTGCGGGAGGGCCTGCCGATGACGCGCCAACACCGTTGCAGAGACGCGCAACGCGATTACTCCATTTCGGAGGGGGCAGGGCACGCCTGACAGGCATCAAAATGCCGCCGACCCCGATTTGGGCGTCGGAGTAGATCCTCCGCCCGATCACCGATTACGATATCGGCATCAGCCAACGGAGAATCCACCGAAAATTGAGGGATCCTTGAGATGTCAACACTAGGGGCGAAATTCTCCGGAAACAGCGCGATGTCCGCCGACTGGCGCCCAAAATGGCGCAAATCAGTCGGAATGCTCCGCGTCTTTGGGGGCCGAGCCCCAACCTTAAGGGGCTAGGTCGGCACCGGACGAATTTCCGCCACACCAGCTGGCGGAAAAGGCCTTTGGTGCCCCGCCAGCTGGCGCGGAAATGACATCTCCGGGCGGCGCATGCGCGGGAGCGTCAGCGGCCGCTGGCAGTTTCCCACGCATGCGCAGTGGAGGGAGTCTCTTCTGCCTCCGCCATGGTGGAGACCGTGGCGGAGGCGGAAGGGAAAGAGTGCCCCTCCGGCACAGGCCCGCCCGCGGATTGGTGGGCCCTGATCGCGGGCCAGGCCACCGTGGGGGCACCCCCCCGGGGCCAGATCGCCACGCGCCCCCCCCAGGACCGCGGAGCCCGCCCGCGCCGCCTGGTCCCGCCATTAAGGTAGGTGGTTTCATCTACGCCGGCGGGACAGGCATTTTAGCGGCGGGACTTCGGCCCATGCGGGCCGGAGAATCGCGCGGGGGGGCCCGCCAACCGGCGCGATTCCCGCCCCCGCCGAATCTCCGGTGCCGGAGACTTCGGCAACCGAAGGGGGTGGGATTCACGCCAGCCCCCGGCGATTCTCCGACCCGGCGGGGGGTTGGAGAATCTCGCCCCAGATCCCTGGAAGGAGCAGAATGTTAACATGTTCAGGAATGTGATGACCTTGCCGGTCATTGAAACTGGGTCATCTTTGAAGATCTGCTTCCAGGAAACTGCAGATGTCAGCAACGGCCTACTGCAAAAGTCTTAAGCATCCTGACGCGCCATTGCAAAAACCTCCCTCCCCTTGTCAAATCTCTGACCACCTACTCCAGTAACACAACCTTTACAACAATGTCTCATCCAGAAGGCCACACTGTCCCAGTGTTGCTCAGAAACTAGGTTAATCACTGAAGTCCCATGGGCCTTGACTTCTGACAGAAGAAGTGCGACCAACTAACCGAAAATGAAACATTTGACTCACATTCATCAGAAAAGGACGAGCAGCAGGAGGAGGCCATTCGACTTAGAGACTGCTCTGCCATTCAATTTGATCATGGTCTCAACACCACTTTCTTTTCTGCCTCCCATAGGCCGTGACTCCCTTATCGATTCATAATCTCAGCCTTGAATATATTCAATGATCCAGCCTCTGGGATAGAGAATGCATTTCAATCGCCAGTGCCTTGTATTGCAGTAGGGACAAAGGTTGGGTTAAAATAAATGGGTTAAGAACTCAGACAGGACGTTGCCAAGTAGGGAGTTTGTCATTAATATTGCCAACAATTAACTTTGCTCCGTGTACTGCAGTAAACTTTAATTTGTCTGACAGGCATTTCTACAGCGATGGAATCAAAAAGGAGGTCACTGGATTGGACTCAGTGATTCAATCTGTGAAGGTGATTGGCGCTGGGTGGATGGGACAGACTATGCTTCCTCTGTAAAGTAAGTTCTCTTTTCACTTGGACATTCTGCACAATATCCTTGGCATTGAAGATGATTATAAAGCTGGATTTGTGCTTGAATTTTAACTTCAAATATTTAGCCAAACAGCAAAGCAAATTGGGGACAGGAGCAGTGAAATTTGGTGGGCAATGCCAGTTTATTGGGTGCCATGAGGTCCTTTCAGTTCCCAAAATTTAACCAGTGGTGTGTGCACCCAAACATCTGGGGCTGGATTCTCCGGACCCCCAGCCTCCTGTTTCTCGACGGAGCACTGCTGAGAGGATTGTATCTTCCCGCCGCTTGTCAATGGGATTTCCCATTGAAGCCACCCCACGTCGCCCGGAAACCCATGGGCGAGGGTGCGCTGCCGGCGGACAGAGAATCCTAACGGCCAGAGAGTTCCGGTCCAGGTTTTAGACGCCCCAGAAGGCTCATTACACTGGTATTCAGAACCACGATGGCAACAGTCTGAGCTTCCACTACAACTCTCAGATGCTTAGTGGATAATGCTCTTGTTGCAAAGGAAGCTAAAATATTGACCATAATGGTTTGCTCTGCAGATTTGTTAATGGAAGCCAAATCTTTGCTGGAAAGGACAGACAGCCAACTCTACACAAAACCCTCTGCCAAATTGATGCTGAGCTCTTTCATGCATCTTGACCTCAAATGCAGACTATCTGGCAGGATTTCCAATGCCCCTGGTGCATACCCATCCGCCTTCTTCCACAGCCCAAGTGCAGTAAAGTTTCACCTGGATCATCTCCAGTGAGCTTGCACTTCTGCTCTCCATTCTCCGCGCCCTGACTGCAATGCACCTTTGCTTGGTGGCTGACCATGTGTTCTCGCCATGTTCCAACTCCAATTCTGTTATACCTTTTATTAATGTGAGCCTTGATTGTTAGAGCCTGTTGGTAAGTGAGTGATGTGTGTGTGGTGAGGTTGGTGGTGCAGTTGGTAGAATACGGCACGTATAGAAGATGCATCCCTGATCTTGAACACTTGTGTGGGGGCACTAAACTTCTTGTGGCTCAACTCCGAGCATTGACCCCAGTGACAATCATGTCCTTCTCATCGCTGCAGGATCAGCGATCATCCTGCAACTTATATTCTTTCAGAGTTACCTTAACCAATACACATTCATTCCTACCAGTGGGGCCATGGAGTGACACAACTCAATGTGATCGGCGTAAATACAAAGGACAACCACAGAGACTGTAACGATCCAGAGATGCACACTTAATACGGAAATGGTTACACAGCAACAGGGCCATTGAGCAAGGTGACCCACTCTCTCCATTACTATTCAACATAACAATGGGTAATTCCCATTACAGGGAAGGGCAAATATGGGAGCGAAGATGCAACTGGCCAACTAAGTCCACAGAAACACGCAGCTCGGGCAGCAGAGAATCCAGCCCCACTATATTTTGTGGATGATGCAGCAACCTTCAGCAACTCATGTCCAAGCACCTTGTCACCTTGCAGACACTTTGCATGAAGGCGGAGCTCCAAATGATATCCAGGAAAGATCCAACTTCCACTTCATCCGTGATTAATAATCCTGCACAATCACAAGGGGGAACTAGAGGATAAGCAGGAATCCCCACGAACAACATTCCCCAAACACCCCACTGAAAACTGAGAAACACGTGCGAGCACCAAGATTTAATGGGAGAGAAACGGGCGTTTGAGCGTCATGTTACATCTCTTCTTTCTCTGTTACCGCTATCCGGATTTATTTTGGTGCCTTTCGGGGGGAGGGGGGGTTGCTGTTCCTAAATGGATGGAGGATATCTCTCCTCTCTCTCCTTCACCGAATCCTGCGGTGCATTAATCAATATGCAAAAGCCCAATCGAATAAATTAGCATCTAATTATCGGACCTCCGGGCCTGATGTATCCCCCCCCATCCCTATTAAAATTACGACATGTCTCCCACAGCATGTACCTGATGACAGAACCCACTGAAAGCGCTCAGGTGAGTGCACCACCCAGGTGGGAGGGGGTGTCATGCCCAAGAACTGACCCCGGCACTTCCTGGGGACAGTGTTTGGGAAGTAGCAGGGGCAGTGCCATGGGAAAGTGTCTGGGCAATACTGGGGTGGGTAGTGCCCAGGGCAGTGCCAGGGCAGTACCGGGGAACGAGCTGAGAGTAATGCTGAGGTCGTACCGGAGGCACTGTGGGCAATGCTAGGGCTAGTGTCAGGGACAGTACCAGGGGCCAGTGTTTGCATCGTGCTGAGGGCACTGCTGGCGGCAGTGCCGGGCCAGTATCACGGGGAAGTGTCTGGGCAGCGCCGGGGGTAAGGGGGCAGGGGGTTTGCAGGGGGGAGGGGTGGCTGATTTATTTTACATTTTTTGTATCAGGGCAGCTTTTAAAAATGGGATCTTTAAAAGACTAAGTGATTGAGAAAGTTGCTGTTGGTGCTGACGGCTTCAAAGCCATTTTTTCTGCACCTGCTGCCAATAAGTGGGACCATTTCACCCTCAATCTTGACCCATGGTTTGAAAAATAAGTGAATATAAGCAATGGGAGCAGGAGTAGGTTATCTGATGCTTGAATCTGCTCCATTCACTCAATAAGATCATGGTCGATCTTCAATTCAATTTTCCTCTCTGGTGCCATATCCCTTTGTGATGAATGGTCACTGTACCCTTAACACCATGTAGGTGATGCCCCTTGAAGACCAGGTTTGGAACCCTGGGGGACTCCGCCTCCGGCTCCGCCCATCAGGGATCCATATATAAGGTGAAGCCCTGTAGGCGGCACTCAGTAAGCACACGTCTCTGTTACTGGCTAGTTCACTGCTTATTAAAGCCTTCATTTACCATTCCACACTCTCGTGTCATTATTGAGGGTACTACAATTTAATAAGCAGACTACGTTAGGATGGATGCTGGTCTCCTGCCAGAAAAGCTCAACCTGGAAGCACGGACACCGGAGGCCAAAGAAATTTTTATGTACTGGCTCCGCTGCTTCGAGGCCAACCTGGAATCCTCAGAAGCTCCCGTCCTAGGCCTCGCATGCTGCGCCTACTCCACGCCCGGGTGAGCCATAGAATCTCCGCCATGATCGAGAAGGCGATCACTTACGACGAGGCGACCGAGATCCTGCAACAGCGTTTCGTCAAACCCATAAACGAGGTACATGCACGGCACCTGCTCTCTACCTGCCGGCAACGCTCAGGGGAAAGGCTGGACGAGTACGTGGAAAATATCACCGCGCTCGCCAGAAACTGCAACCATCAAGATGTGATGGGGGAAGTCCACATGAACCTGCACATACGAGACGCCTTCGTGTCCGGCATCCGTTCCACCTATATCAGGCAGCGACTCCTCGAAAATGGAGCTAAAGCCCTTCAGGACACGGTAACGCTCGCCACCTCACTGGAAGTGGCCCGCCACAACCTAAGCATGTACCCCGCGGACCCTGCGAGCCCCCCTCGGACTTCCCCAGACTCGGCCACACTACGAGCCTGCGCCGCGCGGCGACCTGCCCAGACCGGGGGCACACCGTGCTATTTCTGTGGGCAGGGCCAGTATCCATGTCCACGCTGCCCAGCCCGCTCCGCCATCGGCAGCGATTGCAGAAAGAAGGGGCATTTCGCCAGGGTCTGCCTGGCCAGGCCCAAGGCCCAGAAATAAAAAGCTCACCAGGCCCGAAAATCGAGCTCACAGGCCCGCAGGCCCCACAACGCGGCTGCGCAGCGGCCGGACAAGCCCCTTTCTGACACGTCATCGGCCTCGTGCGAGTCATGGGGCGGCCAGCTTGGCGGCGGCCATCTTCTAGACCCGACACGTGCGACCGACGGCGGCAGCCGTTTTGTGAATCCGACTCGGCTGAGGACTTGGACTACCCGCAACTGGGAGCGATCACCCTCAACCAATCGCGGCCAAAGCACCTGCGGAACTCCATGATGCAGGTCCAGGTCAACGGGCGCGGCACTACATGCCTCTTCGACTCCGGGAGCACGGAGAGCTTTGCCCACCCAGAAACGGTAAGGCGCTGCTCCTTGCGCACCTATCCCGCTTCCCAAACCATAACCCTCGCCTCCGGGTCCCACTTGGTCCAAATCAAGGGGTATTGTATTGCGAATCTCGCGATCCAGGGTGCCGAATTTGCTCGTTTCATGCTCTATATCCTCCCTCACCTCTGCGTCCCCCTGCTACTCGATCTGGATTTCCAATGCATCCACCGAAGCCTGACACTGAAGTTTGGTGGACCGTTGCCCCCCCCTCACGGTGTGCAGCCTTGCAACACTGAAAGTCGCACCCCCCTCACTATTCGCGAACCTCACCCCCGACTGTCAGCCCGTCACCACCAGGAGCCGGCGCTACAGTGCCCAAAATATGACTTTAATCAAGTCAGAGGTCCAGTGTTTACTGGAAGAGGGGGTCATCGAGGCTAGCAACAGCCCCTGGAGAGCACATTGGTGGTCCGGGGAAAAGAAACGGATGGTCGTGGACTACAGCCAGACCATAAACCGCTTCACGCAGCTCGATGCGTACCCCCTCCCACGCATAGTAGAGATGGTCAATCGGATTGCTCAATACCGTATATTCTCCCCTGTCGACCTAAAATCCACCTACCACCAGCTCCCCCTCGGACCAAAGGACCGCCTCTATACTGCTTTCGAAGCAGCCAGCCGGCTTTTTCACTTCCTCAGGGTCCCCTTCAGCGTCACAAATGGGTTCTCCGTCTTCCAGAGGGCGACGGACCAAATGGTGGACCAGTACGGCCTGCAGGCTACTTACCCGTGCTTGGACAATGTCACCATCTGCGGCCATGATCAGCAGGATCATGATGCGAACCTTGAAAGGTTCCTCCAGATCGCCTGGGCCCTCAACCTGACCTACAACAAGGAAAAATGCATTTTCCACGCAACCGGACTAGCCATCCTTGACTACGTCGTGGAAAACAGGGTCATCGGTCCCGACCCCGACCGCATGCGCCCCTTTAAGGAACTCCCCCTCCCCCGTAGCCTGAAGGCCCTCAAACGGTGCTTGGGGCTTTTCTCCTATTATGCCCAGTGGGTCCCCAGATATGCGGACAAATCCCGCCCACTCCTAAAGACCACGACATTTCCCCTGATGGCTGAGGCCCAGTCGGCCTTCAGTCGCATCAAGGCCAACATCATCAAGGCCGCTATACACGTGGTGGATGAAACTATCCCTTTGCAGGTAGAGAGCGATGCGTCAGACATCGCCCTGGCTGCTACCCTCAACCAGGCAGGCAGACCAGTAGCGTTCTTCTCCCGAACCCTCACCGCATCCGAAATCCGGCACTCTGCAGTCGAGAAGGAGGCACAAGCCATTGTGGAGGCTGTGCGGCACTGGAGGCACTACCTAGCCGGTAGGAGGTTCACCCTCGTTACCAAGAGTTGGTAGCCTTCATGTTTGATAACGCACAACGGGGCAAAATTAAAAATGATAAAATTTTGAGGTGGAGGATCAAACTCTCCACCTACACGTACGATATCAAGTATCGTCCAGGGGAGCTCAACGAGCCCCCAGATGCCCTGTCCCGCAGCACGTGCGCCAACGCGCAGGAGGACCGCCTGCAAGCCATCCACAATGACCTCTGCCACCCGGGGGTTACCCGGCTCGTCCATTTCATCAAGACCCGCAACCTACCTTACTCAACCAAGGAGGTCAAGGCCATGGTCAGGGCCTGCCAGATCTGCGCGGAGTGCAAACCGCACTTCTACCGGCCAGACAAGGCTCGCCTTGTAAAGGCCTCGGGGCCCTTTGAGCGATTAAGCGTGGACTTCAAAGGTCCCCTCCCGTCCACCAACCGCAATACCTACTTCCTAACCATCATCGACGAGTTGTCCAGACATGACCTTGGCCACCGTGAATATGGCACTGCACAGCATCCTGTTTGGTTTCCCCGCTTATATCCACAGCGACCGGGGTACATCGTTCATGAGCGAAGAGCTGCGTCCGTATCTGTTGAGCAAGGGCATCGCCTCGAGCAGAACGACCAGTTATAACCCGCGGGGAAACGGGCAGGTGGAGAGAGAGAACGCAACAGTTTGAAAGGCTGTCCTTCTGGCCCTACGGCCGAGAAGTCTCCCAACCACCCGCTGGCAGGAGGTCCTACCCGATGCCCTCCACTCCATTAGGTCGCTCCTCTGCATGGCCATGAATGAGACCCCTCACAACCGCTTGTTTGTCTTCCCCAGGAAATCCACCTCTGGGGTCTCGCTTCCACCTTGGCTGATGACTCCGGGACCTTTTCTTCGCTGGTGGCAAGCGAGGAGCCATAAAACGGACCCCCTGGCCGAGAGGGTCCGACTGCTACATGCGAACCCTCGAAACCCCTACGTCGCGCAGCCCAGCAAGACACGGTTTCCCTCCGTGATCTTGCACCAGCTGGTTCCCCCACTGATGCCCCCCCCAGACCCCCACTCCATCGGTAGACATCGACCGCGCCCCCCCCCAGCAACCCCCCTCCACACTCCCCGCCGGCGCTGGCTCACTCCCCCCAGCCCCAGATATTCCCCCTGCCCCCAGGCCCCCTACCCCAACCCGGACCAAAGCTCCGACCACCGTGCTCCCGGATATACCCTCACCAAAGACGTCCGTGCCCGCCGCAGCACCGCCCGAGCTGAGAAGGTCGACGAGGATGATCAGGCCACCGAAAAGAATAGACATGTAATTCCACTTCACCCCCGATGGACTTTGCATTATTTTTAAACAGGGGGTGAATGTGATGAATGGGTTCTGTACCCTTAACACCATGTAGGTGATGCCCCGTGAAGACCGGGTTTGGAACCCTGGGGGACTCCGCCTCTGGTCCCTCCCACCAGGGAGCCTTTTATAAGGTGACGCCCGGTAGGCGGCACTCATTAAGCACACGTCTCTGTAGCTGGCTAGTTCCCTGCTTATTAAAGCCTTCATTTACCATTCCACACTCTCGTGTCATCAAAAATCTATCAATCTGTTCTGGAATGTATCAGTGACTGAACTTCCACAGCCCTCTGGGGTAGAGAATTCCAAAGATTCAAACCCTCTGTTGTGAAGATATGCCTCCTCCTCTCAGTGTGTACCCATCAATCCCTCTCAAAATCGTCAACAAAACTACCTCTCATTCCTTTTAGCTCCAGGGACTGTAGACCCATCAAACTCAATCTCTTCTCACCGGACCAACCCCTTATTCCAGGACTCAATCTCGTAAAGTTTCTTTGCAACCTCTCTCAGACACGTATGCCCTTCCTTCGAGATTGACCGAAACTTTGCACAGAATCCCAAGTGTGGTTTCACCAAACCACAATGCAGCAAATGCAGCAATGTACAATGCAGCAAAACCCCGTATTCCTGTACTCTAATATCATTGCAATAAAGGCCAACATACCATTTACCTTCCTAATTGTTTACCATACCTGCATGTTAACTTTGTGTATTTTGGACAAGAGCACCCGAATCTCTTTAAGTACCAAAATGGATTTTCACCAAGTAAAAACATAGGTCAGTTTTAAGCAGGAGTTCTTACAATGAGTTTTGTTCCCTTTCTTCTTTCCTCTCTTAAGGTTTTGGAGGCAAGGGGAACCCAATGATGCTAATAATAATGAAGACTGTGCAGAACTGCACGTTTGTGGAGAGTGGAACGATCTACCATGTACTGTTAAACAATATTGGATCTGTGAAAAGTCAGCATAATATTTGCCATAATATTGCTGTGGCTGGAAAGTGAATCTGTGTTAAACTATAGGGCGGAATCTCACACTCTGTGCACAGGGTGCTGGCTGGGGCGAGAAAACCGGCATGTAGCTCTCCAGCTGCATGGCTGAGTTTTCTCTCCAGGTTCCCTGTGCACGGAATATCTGGGAGCAACGCCGGCTCCACAGAGATTGGTGAAAAACGCTGCCCCAATCTCTCTTAAAACTAAACTCCCCTGCAGGGAGACAGAGGAGCGTGCCCCCCTCTCCCCCACCAGCAACGGGACAACTCCGCCCTCCCATTCACCCCCCCCCCCCACACACACACAATCACCCGGGATACCCAACGCACACCGATAAGGAGAACACCCCTTATGTGGCACCCCAGAGGGCTTGCTCTGGCACAGACTCAGCATATCTCCAAGCAGTGCCAGCTGGGTGTTATTACCTGATGAGCACTGTCAGGTTGGCACTGCCCATGCAGGCCCCACACCCGGCGAGCTCCCCTCAACAGCTTAATATTTTGCATAAACTTGTAAAACTCTTTGACGTGACGTCACGACAGTGAGGGACAATTCATTACCTGGAGGAATATATGGTGGGGTCGCCCTTTAAATACATTTCAATTTGTCCTTGCCTCATTATGTCACTCACAAGGGGTGGGGAAAATCGGAAAACAAGATTCTCGCTGGCAAGAATTTAGTTTTCCGATTTTCCCAAGATTTCACGCCCTCTCCACCGTTTGTGTTAATGGTGAATGTGGCCGCAAAATTGCCTGCATAATTTCTAATTCATGTCAACCACTGACATGGAACAATTAGGACAAGCTGGTGATATCGTCTAAACCAATCCAGTTGAATCACCTCACTGAAATACGACTTCACTGAAATTCTCTAGCTTCGAGGGCGGCAGTGGGTGCGCAGTGGTTAGCACTGCTGCCTCACGGAGCTGAGGACCTGGGTTCAATCCCAGTCCTGGGTCGCCATTTGTGTGGGGTTGGGACATTCTCCCTGTGTCTGCGTTGGTCTCACCCCCCACAGCCCATAGATGTGCAGGATCGGCCTATTAATTGGAATTTCTTTTCAAAAATGAAATACTCTAGCCTCTGTAGACTCCCGACAGTGCAGAATGAGGACATTTGGCCCATCGCGTCTGCGCCAACCCTCCGAAAGAGCACCCCACCCAAGCAAATCCCCTCACCCTATCCCTACAACCCGACCTTTGGACACTAAGGGGCAATTTACCACAGCCAATCCATCTTATCTGCACATCTTTGGACTGCGGGAGGAATACGGAACACGGGGAAGAAATCCACGCAGACACAGGAGAACATAAAAACTCCACACGGTCACCCAAGGCTGGAATGGAACCTAGATCCCTGGTGCTGTGAGGCAGCAGCGCTAAACACTGCGCCACCGTGCTGCGATCTACTTCTACATCTACTGTAAGAATCCTCTATTTAAACCTTGTTTCCCCTCTGTATTCCCTTTATTTTCAGTTATTTTGCCTTTTATAATTTTGTACATGCACAAAAATTTGCTTGTTCCTTGAAGATAAACTTCGCCTTTAATTAAAAACAAGGAATCCAGATATGCTGACATCGGTGATGGACTTACCTTGATGGACTTGGTCATCAATGCTGATTGGTAATGAGTTCTGGAATCTTCCTTTTCTCTGTGAGTCTGTTTCCGAGTGAGTTTTGGTTTGAACTCAGAGCCAAAGGAAGCTCTTTGAAGTTTTTTCCCTCCTATAAAGGGAAGAACGCTCTCCAACACCTTGGCAGGGGCTCACTCCAGGTAAACGGAGCAGCTAGCGTTTCGCCTATATCCATCCTGTGAGTGTTGCAGTTTGATCAAGAAGCTGGAGGGTCAAAGCCCTGGGCCGGGATTCTCCAAGCCCACGCCGGGTCGCAGAATCGCCGGGGGCGTGGGAAATTCCGTCCACGATGCCAATCGTGCCCTCGCGGTCGCCGCGGCGCCGGTTGGGAGCCGCTGAAATTGGCCCCCTTGGCGATTCCCCGCAGACGGCGGGCCGAACTCCCACCGAGTCCCGCCGGCGTGGTTCGAACCTGGTACCACCCGGCAGGAGCTCGGACCCACGGGGGGGGGGGGGGGGGGGGGGGTGGCGGCGGGGGGATCTGACTTCAGGGGAGACTCCACGAGGTCCAGGCCCGCGATCGGGGGCTTCCGATCGGCAGGCACCCGCGATCTGGAGGGGGCCTACCTCCTTCCGTGCGGGCCCGCTGTAAAGTCCCCAACATGTTGCTCTGCGCCAGCGAGGAGATGGCAACCACGCCCATGTGCCGGCGCGGAGACGGGCGTCGCACGCATGCGCAGGTCTGCGCCAGACGTGCAGGGCTGCCTTTCGGCTCCGGAACAGCGCGCAGCACTCCGCCGCCATGCTAGCCCCCTAAAAAACAGTGAATTGGCGTACACCACTCAGGTGTTTACTCCGGCGTCAACATTTGGCCGGGATTTCAGAGAATTCTGGCCCTGATCTCTCTCTCTAACCTGATGGACTCTGCCTAAGGATTCAAAATAAAGACCTTTCTCGTTCTACAGTCAGATTGAACCTCAGGAAGATCAGTCCAGACACCAACTGCAGGCAGGGTCAGTTGTTTCAAGAACCCTCTTTAAAATCTCGTGACGGGAACTCTAAGTAAATCTATGGGACATTCTGGTGAAGTTGGAAACAAATAGGAATTACACAGGATTTAAGGGCAATTTATCACGGCCAATCCACCTAACCTGCACATCGTTGGACTGTGGAGGAAACCGGAGCACCCGGAGGAAACCCACGCACACACGGGGAGAACGTGCAGACTCCGCACAGACAGTGACCCAAGCCGGAATCGAACCTGGGACCCTGGAGCTGTGAAGCCACAGTGCTATCCACTTGTGCTACCGTGCTGCCCTTGATTTGCTCCAGTGCCATGCTGGCCCCCTGTGAGGCGCCGAATCGCTGCTCCTAGGGGCCTGTTGACACCGTCGTAAAACGCGACGGTGCTTACGACGGTGTTTACGACGGTGTTTACGACGGCGTCAACACTTAGCCTCAGGATCAGAGAATCCCGCCCATTGTGCCCAGAATGGCACAGGAATTCGTACCCATGGCCGACCCACCCATTCCCCAAGAAAATAATGGAGCTGTTCGGCAACCTTTCTTGCATTTAGCACTGTTCGCAGTGCTTCATCATACGCTCAATGTCGACATCGATGTCAGACCACCATACAGAACTTCTGGTGTGCATCTTTGTGATGAGATTCACACTGACTATAAAATTCTGATTGACTCAAAGACACTTAAGAATCAGAAATTAATATACAGTGTGCTTAACCCAAATAGAATAAAATCATTACAGCAGACATACCTTTTTAGAAGCCCTTAAGTACCTCACCGTTAGGTTAATTAAATTGCCTCAAACAAAGACTCTAAGAAAGGATCTTGGATTGACAGAACAAAAATCCCTTTTAATTACTCACGTAAAACTGCGGCTAGAAATTGTACCGAGAGGCCCTCGGTAAAGCAATGAAGTAACTCTCGGTTTGAACCATATGGCTGCCTGAAACGTGGGAGATGAGAAACTGTGGCAGTCAATCTTGAAATGTTATGCTCAACTATATATTTAAAAAGCTATTGACACCTGAGACATCATGAGACAGATCCGACCTAGATTGGGCTATTCACCTAATAGGAAGAAGAAAGGTGTAGTGATAGACAGTCTCGCAAATCTAGACACTCACTTATTCCTCCCCGCAAATGGTGCAGTCAAAGTTCTGTTCGAACAGCCTGTCTCACCAAAAGACAATCCCTCAGGACTGTTTATGAGTATGATTTTATTACCTCAGAAATGTATTAGTCAATTATACTTGGAGATATTATCGGATTTTCCATGTTTAACATATCCTTCTGTGAAATAAATTAAACTGATAGCAGATAACAAACGGCTGTTACCAGGGGCGCGATTCTCCGACCCCTCCCCCCTGCTGGGTCGGAGAATCGCCGGGGGCTGGCAGGAATCCCGCCCCCGCCGGTTGCCGAATTCTCCGGCACCGGATATTCGGCGGGGGCGGGAATCGGGCCGCGCCGGTTGGCGGGCCCCCCCCCCCGGCGATTGTCCGGCCCGGATGGGCCGAAGTCCCACTGCTAGAATGCCTGTCCCACCGGCGTGGATTAAACCACCTCTCTTACCGGCGGGACAAGGCGGCGCGGGGCGGGCTCTGGGGTCCTGGGGGGGGGGGCGCGGGGCTCTCTGGCCCGGGGGGGTCCTCCCACGGTGGCCTGGCCCGCGATCAGGGCCCACCGATCCGCGGGCGGGCCTGTGCCGTGGGGGCACTCTTTTCCTTCCGCCTTCGCCATGCTCTCCACCATGGCGGAGGCGGAAGAGACCCCCTCCAATGCGCATGCGCGGGGATGCCGTGAGCGGCCGCGCCGCCCGGCAATGTCATTTCCGCGCCAGCTGGCGGTGCACCAAAGGCCTTTCCCGCCAGCTGGCGGGGCGGAAATCAGTCCGGCGCGGGCCTAGCCCCTCAAGGTTAGGGCTCGGCCGCTCAAAGGGCAGAGGATTCCGCACCTTTGGGGCGGCGCGATGCCGGACTGATTCGCGCCGTTTTTGGCGCCGGTCAGTGGACATCGCGCCGATTGCGGAGAATCCCGCCCCAGATTCCTATTTTTAAACTCTTTAGGTGGGATTCTCTGTCCCGCTGCACCAGATTGCTGGTGCACTGCAGCCCTGGGAGTCTCCGTCTTCTGCCAATGGGGTTTCCCATTGTGGGCAGCCCCTCGCCGTCAGGAAATCTCCGGTCTACCGGTGAAACGGAGAATCCCAACAGCACAGAATCCAGCCCTGTATTTTTGTACTTTATAATAACTAGAATGGTTTTTATCGTAAAATCCCCACTAAAAATATAAACTGTGCATTTTACTTTGAATAAGCCTTCGATCCGAGACACTCATTCAGAACGTCTGAAATGACAACGGGTCCACAACCGCCAGACTGTTTAGTTATGGGTAACTCACTTGAAAAATCTTTCATTAGGTGGTCACTGAAATCTTTAATTTCCCTCGAGTGAGGGCTAATTCTGGGTCTTGCAGAAAGATAGTTTTCCCTCCTCCCCTGGCTTAGTCAGAAATAGACTTGTAAGATTAATGAGTCTGGTCAGGGAATTCCTAAACCGGCAACATCTCCATCTCAGATATGCGCGATGGCCGGTACCATGCAATTTGGCCAGGAGCAACTCCCTTCCTGGGACAGAGACAGCAACCTGGCTCACCAAAGTATGATGCCATCATCTCTTCAGAAACCGACTCACTTAGCATCGAGGTGCCTCACTTTGGACAACAGCGGATCCCTGCTGGTCCAATTCTTGATTTGCTGTGCCAAAGCTGGCAACGTGTCCAAGAAGTTCAACAATTTCCTGCGGTACTGGGGGAGGTATTACACCCTCTGGTAAAGGCAGACGACTAAGTGTCCACATTAAAAAGCATTGCCATCACTGGATCCCCCACAATCCACTTCCTGAGGGTTACCATTGATCAGAAACTGAACTGGACCCAGCCACATTAATACTGTGGCTACCAGGGCAGGTCAAATGCTCGGAATCCTACAGTGAGTAACTCACCTCCTGAACTCCCAAAGCTTGACACCATCCAGGACAAAGCAGCCCCACTTGATTGCTCCCCCTTCCACAAACACTCGAACCCTCCACCACCAACGAACAGTGGCAGCCGTGTGTACCATCTGCAAGATGCACTGCAGGAACTCACCAAGGTTCCTTTGACAGCACCTTCCAAACCCATGACTACTACCATAGAGAAGGACAAGAGCAGCAGAGACCTGGGAACCCCACCACCTGGAGGTTCCCCTCCAAGTCACTCACCGCCCCGACTGGGAAATGTATCGGCCGTTCCTTCACTGTCGCTGGGTCAAAATCCTGGAACTCCCTCCCTAACAGCAATGTGGGTGTACCTACACCTGAAGGACCGCAGAGGCTCAAGAAGGCTGCTCACCACCACCTTCTGAAGGGCAACTAGGGATGGGCAATAAATGCTGAGCTTAACCAGCGACGCCCACATCCCATAAATGAATGTTTAAAAAGCACGGTGGTAGTACCACAGAATGCAGGGTATCCTCAGTGCGAAGATGGTACTTTGAACGCAATTCAGTGACCCCGTTGTGCCCAGCGAGGAGCTATGACAAACGATGATCGCTCAAGAGCCCCAAATTGATTCCAGGCCGGGCCAATCACAAGTTACCCGACTCATTCCGCCCAGCACGATCTGGACCTCGCCCTCGCGGGCGTGTACCTCTCTCACTCTCTATCACGCTCTCTCACTCACTCGCACCTTCTCTCACTCTCTTACTCTTCTCATTCTCCCTCACATTCCTCCTCACTCTCCCTCACTTATTCACTTGCTCCTCACTCTCTCTAACTCTCCCAATCTATCTCCTTTCTCTCTCACTTCCACGCACACTTTCCTCAGTATCTCTCACTCCCTCTGCACTTTCTCAATCTCTTGGACTCTCACTCTGTCAATCTCAACTCATTCTCACTGTCTCCTCAGTCTCTCTGACTCTCTCAATCTCAAACTCTCACACTATTACACGTCAAAGCATGTAATGAGGCAGTGGGAAAGGGAACACTGATAAAAGAGAGTACTTGCAGGCACGGAGATGGGTTGAAGAGTGTATACTTCAACGCAAGAAGCATCAGGAATAAGGTGGGTGAACCTAAGGCATGGATCAGTACTTGGGACTACGATGTGGTGGCCATCGCGGAAACTTAGATAGAAGAGGGGCAGAAATGGTTGTTGGAGGTCCCTGGTTACAGATGTTTCAATAAGATTAGGGAGGGTGGTAAAAGAGGTGGGGGGGCATTGTTAATTAGAGATAGTATAACAGCTGCAGAAAGGCAGTTCAAGGAGTATCTGACTACTGAGGTAGTATGGGTTGAAGTCAGAAATAGGAAAGGAGCAGTCACCTTGTTGGGAGTTTTCTATAGGCCCCCCAATAGTAGCAGAGATGTGGAGGAACAGATTGGGAAACAGATTTTGAAAAGGTGCAGAAGTCCCAGGGTAATAATCATGGGTGACTTCAACTTCCCAAACATTGAGTGGAAACTCTTTAGATCAAATAGTTTGGATAAGGTGGTGTTTGTGCAGTGTGTCCAGGAAGCTTTTCTAACACAGTATGCAGATTGTCCGACCAGAGGGGAGGCCATATTGGATCTGGTACTTGGTAATGAACAAGGGCAAGTGATAGATTTGTTAGTGGGGGAGCATTTTGGAGATAGTGACCACAATTCTGTGACTTTCACTTTAGCAATGGAGAGGGATAGGTGCGTGCAACAGAGCAAGGTTTACAATTGGGGGAAGGGTAAATACGATGTTGTCAGACAAGAATTGAAGTGCATACGTTGGGAACATAGGCTGTCAGGGAAGGACACAAGTGAAATGTGGAACTTGTTCAAGGAACAGGTACTATGTGTCCTTGGTATGTATGTCCCTGTCAGGCAGGGAAGAGATGGTTGAATGGGGGAACCATGGTTGACAAGAGAGGTTGAATATCTTGTTAAGAGGAAGAAGGAGACTTATGTGAGATTGAGGAAACAAGGTTCAGACAAGGCTCTGGAGGGATACAAGACAGCCAGGAGGGAACTGAAGAAAGGGATTAGGAGAGCTAAGAGAGGGCATGAAAAATCTTTGGCGGGTAGGATCAAGGAAAACCCCAAGGCCTTTTACACATATGTGAGAAATATGAGAATGACTAGAGCGAGGGTAGGTCCGATCAAAGATAGTAGCGGGAGATTGTGTATTGAGTCTGAAGAGATAGGAGAGGTCTTGAATGAGTACTTTTCTTCAGTATTTACAAATGAGAGGGGCCATATTGTTCGAGAGGACAGTGTGAAACAGAATGGTAAGCTCGAGGAAATACTTGTTAGGAAGGAAGATGTGTTGGGCATTTTGAAAAATTTGAGGTAGACAAATCCCCCGGGCCTGACGGGATATATCCAAGGATTCTATGGGAAGCAAGAGATGAAATTGCAGAGCCGTTGGCAATGATCTTTTCATCCTCACTGTCAGCAGGGGTGGTACCAGGGGATTGGAGAGTGGCGAATGTCGTGCCCCTGTTCAAAAAAGGGAATAGGGATAACCCTGGGAATTACAGGCCAGTTAGTCTTACTTCGGTGGTAGGCAAAGTAATGGAAAGGGTACTGAAGGATAGGATTTCTGAGCATCTGGAAAGACACTGCTTGATTAGGGATAGTCAGCACGGATTTGTGAGGGGTAGGTCCCGCCTTACAAGTCTTTCTGAATTCTTTGAGGAGGTGACCAAGCATGTGGATGAAGGTAAAGCAGTGGATGTAGTGTACATAGATTTTAGTAAGGCATTTGATAAGGTAGGCTTATGCAGAAAATAAGGAGGCATGGGATAGTGGGAAATTTGACCAGTTGGATAACGAACTGGCTAACCGATAGAAGTCAGAGGTGGTGGATGGCAAATATTCAGCCTGGATCCCAGTTACCAGTGGCGTACCGCAGGGATCAGTTCTGGGTCCTCTGCTGTTTGTGATTTTCATTAATGACTTGGATGAGGGAGTTGAAGGGTGGATCAGTAAATTTGCAGACGATACGAAGATTGGTGGAGTTGTGGATAGTGAGACATAGATAGGATGCAGAGCTGGGCTGAGAAGTGGCAGATGGAGTTTAACCCTGAAAAGTGTGACGTTGTCCATTTTGGAAGGATAAATTTGAATGCGGAATACAGGGTTAACGGTAGGGTTCTTGGCAATGTGGAGGAACAGAGAGACCTTGGGGTCTATGTTCATACATCTTTGAAAGTTGCCACTCAAGTGAATAGAGCTGTGAAGAAGGGCTATGGTGTGCTAGCGTTCATTAACAGAGGGATTGAATTTAAGAGCCGTGAGGTGATGATGCAGCTGTACAAAACCTTGGTAAGGCCACATTTGGAGTACTGTGTACAGTTCTGGTCGCCTCATTTTAGGATGTGGAAGCTTTGGAAAAGGTGCAAAGGAGATTTACCAGGATGTTGCCTGGAATGGAGAGTAGGTCTTACGAGGAAAGGTTGAGGGTGCTAGGCCTTTTCTCATTAGAATGGAGAAGGATGAGGGGCAACTTGATAGAGGTTTATAAGATGATAAGGGGAATAGACAGGGGATAGATTAGACAATCAGAGACTTTTTCCCTGGGTGGAAGAAAGCATTACAAGGGGACATAAATTTAAGGTGAATGGTGGAAGATATAGGGGGGATGTCAGAGGTAAGTTATTTACCCAGAGAGTAGTGGGGGCATGGAATGCACTGCCTGTGGAAGAAGTTGAGTCAGAAACATTAGGGACCTTCAAGCAGCGATTGGATAGGTACATGGATTATGGTAGAATGATACAGTGTAGATTAATTTGTTCTTAAGACAGCACGGTAGCATTGTGGATAGCACAATTGCTTCACAGCTCCAGGGTGCCAGGTTCGATTCCGGCTTGGGTCGCTGTCTGTGCGGAGTCTGCACATCCTCCCCATGTGTGCGTGGGTGTCCTCCGGGTGCTCCGGTTTCCTCCCACAGTCCAAAGATGTGCAGGTTAGGTGGATTGGCCATGATAAATTGCCCTTCGTGTCCATAATTGCCCTTAGTGTTGGGTGGGGTTACTGGGTTATGGGGATAGGGTGGAGGTGTTGACCTTGGGTAGGGTGCTCTTTCCAAGAGCCGGTGCAGACTCGAAGGGCTGAATGGCCTACTTCTGCACTGTAAATTCTATGATAATCTATGAATAATCTAGGACAAAGGTTCGGCACAACATCGTGGGCCGAAGGGCCTGTTCTGTGCTGTATTTTTCTATGTTCTATGTTCTCTTTCACTCATTGCTCATTCTCAGTCACTCTCTTAGTCACTCTCAATCTCTCATTCTCTCACTCTTTCCTCACTCACTTTTTGTCACTCTCTCCTTACTCTCTCCTCACTCTCAATACTCTCGCTCTCCTCACTCTCTTTCACTCTACCCCCATTTACTCACAATCTCTCACCCCCTCTTCATTGCCTCTCACTCTCTTACTCCCTCTCTCTCTCTGTCACTCTCTATCACACTCTCTCACACTCTCTTTCATTCTCTCCTCACTATCTCATCCTCTCTATCACACTCTCTCACTCTCCTCTCATGCTTGCCTCACTCTCTCTATTCTCTCCTCATACTCTCTTGCTCTCCTCACCCTCACTCTCCCATCCTTATTCTCTCCTTCCCTCCTCCACTCTGATTCTCTGTCATGCACTCTCAGTCTCTCCTCACTCTCTCACTCGCTCATCACTCTCTCACACTCACGTCACTGTCTCCTCACTCTCTCTTCCCTCAAGCGCGCCTCACTCATTCTTTCCTCACTCTGTCCCACCTCCTCTTTCTCTCTCTCACTTTCTCTCACTCTCTCTCATTCTTTCTCACTCTCGCTCAATCATTTTCTTTCTCCTCACTCTCCTTCACATCTCTCTCTCTCACTTTCTCCTCATTCTGACTCTCCCCATCTATCTCCCCTCTCTCTCTCACTCAAACTCTCCCTCCGTCTGCACTCACAAACGTTCTCAATCCCTTGGACTCTCTCACTCTGTCAATCTCTCCTTACTCTCACTCAGTAACTCTCTCACTCTCTCAATCCCTCTCAGTCCTTCTCTCCTGACTCTCACACTTTCACTGACCTCACTCACTCACTCTCATTCTCTCTCTCACACTCTCACTCTTACCTCATTCTCACTTTTTCTTGCTCTCCCCTTACCTACGGTACTGAATACTCTCTCTTGCTCTCCTCACTCACTCACAATCTCTCTCACTCCTTCCTCGTTGCCTCTCACTCTCCTCACTCTCTATCATCCCCTGACTCTCTACCACTCTCTCACTCTCTATCTCTCACTCTCTCTCACCTACTTTCAGTCTCTTTCACGCTCTCCTCACTCTCACGCTCTCCCCCCCCCCCCCCCCCATGCTCGCCTCACTCCTCATTCTCTTACTCTGTATCACTCTACCTCACGTCTCTCGCCCTCTCCTCACACTCGCCTCAAGCCGTCGCACACTCTCTGCTCACTCGCTCTTTCCTCAAACTATCTGACTCTTTCTCACTCTCCTCAAACTCTTTCACTCTCCTCAGACTGCAAGTGGAATCTCTGGCAACAGAGCACCCCTCCCTGATGACCTCAATGAATTCTATGCTTGTTTCAAGCAGGAAAAGCCGACAAACTGTTGTCAACTGCTCCAAAGGCCTCGGACTCACCCGTCACAGCTTCCAAAGTCAGACCAGCCTCCTTGAAAGTGAGACCATGGAAGACAACGGGGTCCTGACAGAGTCCCAGGTCGTGTACTCAAATCTGCGCGGACCAACTGGTGGGTGTGTTCACGGACATCGTCAAATTCTCCCTATCCATTCCGAGGTTCATAGAATTCTACATAGAATTTACAGTGCAGAAGGAGTCCATTCGGCCCATCCAGTCTGCACCAGCCCATGGAAAGATCACCCTACCTAAGCCCACACCTCCACCCTATCCCCGTAACCCCATCTAACCTTTTGTTGGACACTCAGGGCAATTTAGCACGGCCAATCCACCTAAGGATTTCGGCGGGAGAACAGCTGGTGAGTCAGTTTCAGCGGGAGCAGTGCGGAAGTGGCTGCTGGGAGGTAAGTCTGTCCTTTAAAAGCACTTGTCTTTGCAGGGGCAGGCCAGTCGATTTCGGCGGGAGAACAGCTGGTGAGTCAGTTTCAGCGGGAGCAGTGCGGAAGTGGCTGCTGGGAGGTAAGTCTGTCCTTTAAAAGCACTTGTCCTTGCAGGGGCAGGCCAGTCGATTTCGGCGGGAGAACAGCTGGTGAGTCAGTTTCAGCGGGAGCAGTGCGGAAGTGGCTGCTGGGAGGTAAGTCAACCTTTAAAAGCACTTGTCTTTGCAGGGACAGGCCAGTCGATTTCGGCGGGAGTGGAGCTGGCTGGTTAGTCAATTTCAGCAGGAGCTGAGAATTTTTAAAAAAAAATTAGTGTTTTAGGCGGGAACAGGAAGTCGACCCGCGGACTGGGAAGACCCTCACCAATAAATTCTGGTGGAGAGAAAACCCGAGACACTACACGTGTAGTGTCTCCCACCCGCCCTCCTCCTCTAACCTAATAATAAAACCCATTGGTCTGAGGTAAGTACCATATTTTATTATATTATTATTATTTTTTATAAAAAATTTAATTTAGTTGTTAGCCAGATCTTGGTAGAAAGTTAGAGGAATGGCAGGGAAGGGAGTGCAATGTTCCTCCTGCAGGATGTTTGAGGTGAGGGATGCAGTTAGTGTCCCTGCTGATTTTACCTGCAGGAAGTGCTGCCATCTCCAGCTCCTCCAAGACCGAGTTAGGGAACTGGAGCTGGAGTTGGAAGAACTTCGGATCATTCGGGAGGCAGAAGGGGTCATAGATAGCAGCTTCAGGGAATTAGTTACACCAAAGATTGGAGATAGGTGGGTAACTGTAAGAGGGACTGGGAAAAAGCAGTCAGTGCAGGGATCCCCTGCGGTCGTTCCCCTGAGAAACAAGTATACCGCTTTGGATACTTGTGGGGGGGACGACTTACCAGGGGTAAGCCATGGGGTACGGGCCTCTGGCACGGAGTCTGTCCCTGTTGCTCAGAAGGGAAGGGGGGAGAGGAGCAGAGCATTAGTAATTGGCGACTCTATAGTCAGGGGCACAGATAGGAGATTTTGTGGGAGCGTGAGAGACTCACGTTTGGTATGTTGCCTCCCAGGTGCAAGGGTACGTGATGTCTCGGATCGTGTTTTCCGGGTCCTTAGGGGGGAGGGGGAGCAGCCCCAAGTCGTGGTCCACATTGGCACTAACGACATAGGTAGGAAAGGGGACAAGGATGTCAGGCAGGCTTTCAGGGAGCTAGGATGGAAGCTCAGAACTAGAACAAACAGAGTTGTTATCTCTGGGTTGTTGCCCGTGCCACGTGATAGTGAGATGAGGAATAGGGAGAGAGAGCATTTAAACACGTGGCTACAGGGATGGTGCAGGCGGGAGGGATTCAGATTTCTGGATAACTGGGGCTCTTTCTCGGGAAGGTGGGACCTCTACAGACAGGATGGTCTACATCTGAACCTGAGGGGCACAAATATCCTGGGGGGGAGATTTGTTAGTGCTCTTTGGGGGGGTTTAAACTAATGCAGCAGGGGCATGGGAACCTGGATTGTAGTTTTAGGGTAAGGGAGAATGAGAGTAGAGAGGTCAGGAGCACAGATTTGACGTCGCAGGAGGGGGCCAGTGTTCAGGTAGGTGGTTTGAAGTGTGTCTACTTCAATGCCAGGAGTACTCGAAACAAGGTAGGGGAACTGGCAGCATGGGTTGGTACCTGGGACTTCGATGTTGTGGCCATTTCGGAGACATGGATAGAGCAGGGACAGGAATGGATGTTGCAGGTTCCGGGGTTTAGGTGTTTTAGTAAGCTCAGAGAAGGAGGCAAAAGAGGGGGAGGTGTGGCGCTGCTAGTCAAGAGCAGTATTACGGTGGCGGAGAGGATGCTAGATGGGGACTCTTCTTCCGAGGTAGTATGGGCTGAAGTTAGAAACAGGAAAGGAGAGGTCACCCTGTTGGGAGTTTTTTATAGGCCTCCTAATAGTTCTAGGGATGTAGAGGAAAGGATGGCGAAGATGATTCTGGATAAGAGCGAAAGTAACAGGGTAGTTATTATGGGAGACTTTAACTTTCCAAATATTGACTGGAAAAGATATAGTTCGAGTACAATAGATGGATCGTTTTTTGTACAGTGTGTGCAGGAGGGTTTCCTGAAACAATATGTTGACAGGCCAACAAGAGGCGAGGCCACGTTGGATTTGGTTTTGGGTAATGAACCAGGCCAGGTGTTGGATTTGGAGGTAGGAGAGCACTTTGGGGACAGTGACCACAATTCGGTGACGTTTACGTTAATGATGGAAAGGGATAAGTATACACCGCAGGGCAAGAGTTATAGCTGGGGGAAGGGCAATTATGATGCCATTAGACGTGACTTGGGGGGGATAAGGTGGAGAAGTAGGCTGCAAGTGTTGGGCACACTGGACAAGTGGGGCTTGTTCAAGGATCAGCTACTGCGTGTTCTTGATAAGTATGTACCGGTCAGGCAGGGAGGAAGGCGTCGAGCGAGGGAACCGTGGTTTACCAAGGAAGTGGAATCTCTTGTTAAGAGGAAGAAGGAGGCCTATGTGAAGATGAGGTGTGAAGTTTCAGTTGGGGCGATGGATAGTTACAAGGTAGCGAGGAAGGATCTAAAGAGAGAGCTAAGACGAGCAAGGAGGGGACATGAGAAGTATTTGGCAGGAAGGATCAAGGAAAACCCAAAAGCTTTCTATAGGTATGTCAGGAATAAGCAAATGACTAGGGTAAGAGTAGGACCAGTCAAGGACAGGGATGGGAAATTGTGTGTGGAGTCTGAAGAGATAGGCGAGATACTAAATGAATATTTTTCGTCAGTATTCACTCAGGAAAAAGATAATGTTGTGGAGGAGAATGCTGAGCCCCAGGCCAATAGAATAGATGGCATTGAGGTACGTAGGGAAGAGGTGTTGGCAATTCTGGACAGGCTGAAAATAGATAAGTCCCCGGGACCTGATTGGATTTATCCTAGGATTCTCTGGGAGGCCAGGGACGAGATTGCTGGACCTTTGGCTTTGATTTTTATGTCATCATTGGCTACAGGAATAGTGCCAGAGGACTGGAGGACAGCAAATGTGGTCCCTTTGTTCAAAAAGGGGAGCAGAGACAACCCCGGCAACTATAGACCGGTGAGCCTCACGTCTGTAGTGAGTAAAGTCTTGGAGGGGATTATAAGAGACAAGATTTATAATCATCTAGATAGGAATAATATGATCAGGGATAGTCAGCATGGCTTTGTGAAGGGTAGGTCATGCCTCACAAACCTTATTGAGTTCTTTGAGAAGGTGACTGAACAGGTAGTTGAGGGTAGAGCAGTTGATGTGGTGTATATGGATTTCAGCAAAGCGTTTGATAAGGTTCCCCACGGTAGGCTATTGCAGAAAATACGGAGGCTGGGGTTTTAGGGTGATTTAGAGATGTGGATCAGAAATTGGCTAGCTGAAAGAAGGCCGAGGGTGGTGGTTAATGGAAAATGTTCAGAATGGAGTACAGTCACAAGTGGAGAACCACAAGGATCTGTTCTGGGGCCGTTGCTGTTTGTCATTTTTATCAATGACCTAGAGGAAGGCGCAGAAGGGTGGGTGAGTAAATTTGCAGACGATACTAAAGTCGGTGGTGTTGTCGATAGTGTGGAAGGATGTAGCAGGTTACAGAGGGATATAGATAAGCTGCAGAGCTGGGCTGAGAGGTGGCAAATGGAGTTTAATGTAGAGAAGTGTGAGGTGATTCACTTTGGAAGGAATAACAGGAATGCGGAATATTTGGCTAATGGTAAAGTTCTTGAAAGTGTGGATGAGCAGAGGGATCTAGGTGTCCATGTACATAGATCCCTGAAAGTTGCCACCCAGGTTGATAGGTATGTGAAGAAGGCCTATGGAGTGTTGGCCTTTATTGGTAGAGGGATTGAGTTCCGGAGTCGGGAGGTCATGTTGCAGCTGTACAGAACTCTGGTACGGCCGCATTTGGAGTATTGCGTACAGTTCTGGTCACCGCATTACAGGAAGGATGTGGAGGCTTTGGAGCCGGTGCAGAGGAGATTTACCAGGATGTTGCCTGGTATGGAGGGAAAATCTTATGAGGAAAGGCTGATGGACTTGAGGTTGTTTTCGTTGGAGAGAAGAAGGTTAAGAGGAGACTTAATAGAGGCATACAAAATGATCAGGGGGTTGGATAGGGTGGACAGTGAGAGCCTTCTCCCGCGGATGGAAATGGCTGGCACGAGGGGACATAACTTTAAACTGAGGGGTAATAGATATAGGACAGAGGTCAGAGGTAGGTTCTTTACGCAAAGAGTAGTGAGGCCGTGGAATGCCCTACCTGCTACAGTAGTGAACTTGCCAACATTGAGGGCATTTAAAAGTTTATTGGATGATAATGGATGATAATGGCATAGTGTAGGTTAGATGGCTTTTGTTTCGGTGCAACATCGTGGGCCGAAGGGCCTGTACTGCGCTGTATTGTTCTATGTTCTATGTTCTATGTTACCTGCACATCTTTGGACTGTGGGAGGAAACCGGAGCACCCGGAGGAAACCCACGCAGACACGGGGAGAATGTGCAGACTCCGCACAGACAGTGACCCAAGCCGGAAATCGAACCTGGGACCATGGAGCTGTGAAGCAACTGTGCTAACCACTGTGCTACCTTGCCGCCCTTTCCCACCAGCTTCAAGAAGACCACCATCATACCGGTGCCAAAGAAGAACCTGGTAACGTGCCTCAAAAACTACCTTCCGGTGGCTTTGACATCTATCATTGTGAAGTGCTTCAAGAGGTTTGTCATGTGACACATCAACTCCATATTTCCAGAATGCCCTGATCCACTACAATTCGCTTACCGCCGCAACCGGTCCACACCAGATGCTATCTCCTTGGCCCTACACTCATCCCTGGAGCATCCTGACAGCAAGAACTCTTACATCAGACTCCTATATGAGGTACATGGTAGCACAGTGGTTAGCACTGTTGCTTCACAGCTCCAGGGTCCCGGGTTCGATTCCCAGCTTGGGTCACTGTCTGTGCGGAGTTTGCACGTTCTCCCTGTGTCTGTGTGGGTTTCCTCCGGGTGCTCCGGTTTCCTCCCACAAGACCCGAAAGATGTGCAGGTTAGGTGGATTGGACATTCTGAATTCTCCCTCTGTGTACCCGAACAGTTGCCGGAGTGTGGCGACTGGGGGCTTTTCACAGTAACTTCATTGCAACGTGTGACAATAATAAAGATTATTATTATTGTTCATTGACTTTAACTCCAGCTTCAACACCATAATCCCAGCCAAGTTCATATCCAAACGCCAAAGTCTCGGACTTGACCCCATCCTCTGCAACTGGATCTTTGATTTCCTGATTTATAGACCACGATCAGTAAGAATAAACAACGAAAGTCTTCAATACTGGGGCGCAGCAAGGCTATGTACTTAGCCCTCTACTACACTCCCTCTACACACACACAACTGTGTGGCAAAATTCAGCTCCTAATCCATCTACAAGTTTGCTGACTATACGTAGTGGGTTGATCTCAAAGAACGATGAGTCAGAGTACAGGAGGTAGTGGGAGGACCTAGTGGAGTGGTGTAACAACAACAATCTCTCTCTCAATGTCAACAAAATTAAGCAGCTGGTCGTCGACTTCAGGAAGCACAGCATCGTACACACCCTTGTCTGGATCAATGATGCCAAGGTGGAGATGGTTGACAGTTTCAATTCCTAGGAGTAAACATCAAAATAAATCTGTTGTGGTCCACCCATGTCGATGTTATGACCAAGAAAGCACAATAGGACCTTAACATCCTGAGGAAATGAAGGAAATTTGGCACGTCCACATTGACTCTTACCAATTTTACAGATGTACCATAGAAAGCATCCTATCTGGCTGCATCACAGATTGGTATGGCAACTGCTCAGCCCAAGACCGTATAAAAACTACAGGGAGTCGTGAGCCCAGTCCAGTCCATCACTGAAAACCGCCTCCCATCCATTGGCTCTGTCTACACCTTCCACTGGCTTGGAAAAGCGAGCAGCATAATCAAACACCCCTCCCACTCGCGTTATTCTCTCTTTAAACCTCTTCTATCGGGCAGAAGATACAAAAGTCTAAGAACACACAGTAACAGATTCAAAAACAGCTTCCCCGCTGTTACCAGACTCCTGAATGAATATTTTATGGACGCATCGTCCCTAAGCTTCACCCGATGTCTGTGTCTATGTATTTACATTGTGTATTGTCATGGGGGTGTCCCTTTCAGAAAGGTTTTTGTCTTATCACATGGCTTCATTATGTGGGCAGAGCTGGGCTGTGGCTCTGTAAGCTGTTTTAGGTTTCGCTTTGAAATTTGGCTGCTGTGGACTCAGACAAAGAACAGAAGTGTTTTAGCCTGTCTCTCTCCCTATTTTCATTTGAAATATCTGTTCCAGTAAAAATCACTTTGCTGGTGGCTTTAAAGACATAGTTTGCTTTCCGGAAGCGTTTAAACCTGCTGGTGCGTTGGGGTCAGAATCTCAGGGAAAGCCAGTCATATTCAAGTGAGAATGCAGAGTACTGGGCCACGCCCTTGTAAAGGTTTTTTTTAGATCATGGGATTTTGTTTTAAAATTGGAACAGTTAAGGGGGAATTCATTAAGTGTTATACATAGACAACTGTAGCTGTGGGGTGTCTTTATGTTTGTAATTGATTCAAATTCTTGCTGTGTGTTTATATAAATGTTAACTAAGTTCTTAGAATAAAGCTTATTTTGATCAAGTTGTCTTGGAAGACTGTTGAATCACACCGCAAATGAAAGCTCTTGTGCTCGTCCAAGCCAAATTCAACAAAAAGTTTTTAAACCTTGGCCCATAACAAAATTGAGAGCTGAAGTTAAAAACTCACCACTATTCTTAGAATTCCCCCTATACCAAAAAAAGGGTCGATATACTAAATGGTGAACAGGAATTCTCACTCCCCGACTCCCGTGCAGGCTTCAGTGGGTGCTATTCAGGTCAAACTATATTTTCAAGTTATCCCCCGGTATAACCCACACCTTCACCGAAGAATGTTACCTACTTACCCCTCAGTAGCATTGATATCCTGGGTCTTGCGTTGCTAAGTAAGTAAAGTAGGCTAATAACTACTGTTTCAGGTTAAAACTTTTAAGTTTTTTTTTTCTCTTTTTAAAAGATGCAATCACTGTCTTTACAGAAAAGTAAAAAGATCTTGCTTCTGGATCCTTCTGGTTGGTTGAAGGGACCTTCAGGCCCAACTTGACAATCAATCTTCTTTTTAAAATCTGGTCTTCTTTAGATGTATTCGCTGATGAGCTCGGTTGCCGTGTCCTATCTTTGCCATGAACCGAGCTATGAGAGCTGACTCTGCTGGCTGTCCCCTTTCTTCGGGTTTTTATATATTTCTCAGTTATCTAGTTTTTATGACCTTATTGCAAAGTAACTCTTGATTCTCTTTGATTGTAAAAAGTATCTTTGGTCTAAACATTCATTTTGACATAACCTCATCTCATAGATCTGATTACATTGTGTCCTTTGTGGTGTTCAAAATGCTTTGACTTCAAGAGGTGTTACTTTCAATTCCTGTCATTTCTATAGTTTTATTTTCCAATTGTGTCCTCAGCTCATAATTTTGACTTTGATTTTGGCTTTGAATTATGTTTCTCGTAGACTGATAGTCTCCAGTTTTCTTTAATTTACCTGGTATTAGCAAATTTTCACACCTAGAACCTCATCCATTCTTTTCCAGATCCTTACTAAGATATCTACTTTCAACGAAGGTGTGAGCCATTGTTTTTGGCTTCATTCAAAATCCTGTTTGTCTTGTTTGCTAAGCCTGCTTGGCCAAGGATATCTGCATTTTACAATCCTTCCCTGGCAGCTGCTGTTAACCCTTTGTGGGATCTTGCCCTGTATTCTCTCATGTGTCTCTCAGACCAGATATTGCCAGACTTCCATGTTTCAAATGACACATCTTTCCATATTTTCAATAACAGAGCCCGTGGGATAAAAGTTTATCTTTTGTGATTGGGTTGGCTTAGTGAACATACAGACAGTGAATGGTGAGCATATTTGTATTTGTTTCCAGGTCGAGGTCAGGCCTTTGTTCGAGTCCTGCCGGGTCGGGTGGGGCTGAGACGGTTCATATGGGCCTGCCCTCGGAAGTGGAAAAATCTCCAGACCTGAAAATAAATGTAAAAATGCCAAGGTTCCATATTAATAAAATACCAAATGTGCTGATAATGGAATCCCAGAGTTATTAATTAGTAAGCCATGTTAAGAGCTGAATGTTAAACATAATCTTATTGTGATGAGCAAAGCCAGAAGTAATACCTTTAGGCATTCCTTGCCTGCCTGTCCAGGGAAGGACCATCGCTGGAAGGCAGAAAAATTGTAAGTAATGAAAAGTAGTAAAAAGTTGTTAGGTTTTGGGTCAATTCACAGCCCCAGTCCCTGAAGCACAACCTGCAGTATCAGAAATAGCAAACTTCAGGGCGAAATTCTCCCCCAACGGCGCGATGTCCACCGACTGGCGCCAAAAACGGCGCCAATCAGACGGGCATCGCGCCGGCCCAAAGGTGCGGAATGCTCCGCATCTTTGGGGGACGAGCCCCAACATTGAGGGGCTAGGCCGGCGCCGGAGGGGTTTCCGCCCCGCCAGCTGGCGGAAATGGCGTTTGTTGCCCCGCCAGCTGGCGCGGAAATGCGGCGCATGCGCGGGAGCGTCAGCGGCCGCCGACAGTTTCCCGCGCATGCGCAGTGGGGAGAGTCTCTTCCGCCTCCGCCATGGTGGAGGTCGTGGCGGAGGCGGAAGGGAAAGAGTGCCCCCACGGCACAGGCCCGCCCGCGGATCGGTGGGCCCCGATCGCGGGCCAGGCCACCGTGGGGGCACCCCCCGGGGTCAGATCGCCCCGCGCCCCCCCCAGGACCCCGGAGCCCGCCTACGCCGCCTGGTCCCGCCGGTAAATACCAGCTTCGATTTACGCCGGCGGGACAGGCAATTTCTGGGCGGGACTTCGGCCCATCCGGGCCGGAGAATTGAGCGGGGGGTCCCGCCAACCGGCGCGGCCCGATTCCCGCCCCCGCCCAATCTCCGGTACCGGAGACTTCGGCGGGGGCGGGATTCACGGCGGCCAACGGCCATTCTCCGACCCGGCGGAGGGTCGGAGAATGACGCCCCTGAATCTTAACGAATACGTCAACCACCTTAATTAGCGCGAATCAGGACTCGGGTGGGATCGAAATACAAACTTTTTCCGGGTGTCAGTATTTTCAACTCTCCTTAGCCTCAGTTCCCACCCTTGGTGGGCAATCCCATTGTGTCAGAGAGTTTAAGAATGGCAATAGGCAATGAAGGATGCATCAGAGAAAAATGCTACAAAGGTCATATTAATGATGCTGCAGATTAGAAGAATTTGGACAAATATACAAAATGGAAGAGATTGGCAAAAAAATAAGCTGGGTCCCTTACAGGCAGAGACAGGAAAATGTTAATTGGGAATAATAGGTGATTAAAGGAATATTTTGTGCCTGTCTTCATAGCAGAAGACGCAAAGAAAATATCAGAAATCGTGTCGAATCAAGGGTCCAAGGAGGGAGAGTATAGTTGTATTAGTTAAATGAAACATGCTAGAATATACTGGAGTCACATGTAGGCCAGACTGTGTAAGGGAGCCAGATTTCTTTCCCTAAAGCACACATTTGATCCCAGAACAGACCCCAATGTTGTTAGAATACCAGACAGAAGCTCCAATATTTTATTTTATTTGTAACATTGTGAGGAAAGGATACTTTGCTCCAGGAGTGATTCCACGCACAAATAGGGATACGGTACATTAAAATAACCATTACTAACACTATTATTAACTTTAATACCACTCAGACAATTACCAGTTAAACAATGGCTAACTGTACAATGAAACACTAAATCCTAACTGCTATCTTTATGTCCACTCAAACAACACCCATCTCAGGTCACAATCCAATTTTAAATACTATTAGCAGAACTAGGACTACTTGCTTAATAAAGATGTCTTAGATCTCCTGCTTTGGGAAAGAGATATTCTTCATGAACCAGCTTGCAGATTCTAATCTGTCAGCCCTTGAGAACCTGCTCCTATCCTGTTCACAGGCAAATCGTTAACTTGCTGTTTTGAGAGAAATTGCTCACATATTGATGTGGGTTTTTAACGCTTAATGCACCAAATAACTACATTACAATATATCTGAAATTCCTACATTCATCAAAGTCGGGAGCTCTTTTGGATGCTCGGTGCAGACTCGATGGGCCAAATGGCCTCCTTCTGCACTGTAGGGATTCTGTGACATGCACTTAAAATGGCTTTTTTCACCTGATCATAATCTGAAAAATGATGCAAACTCTTCAGTAGCCCTGCCTACCTACCTGTTTGAACCAACGATAGCCACGTGGTTTTTGGCCACTTCAATTATTGATCTATTTTCTCAAATTAGATTTAAAAACTTCTACATCTTTCTCATCAAACCTTGGCAGTGCTTGAATATGTTTAAACATATCCCAACTGGGAAGGGTTACTTCTCCTCGACTTTCCTCAACATCTGCATTTAACTACAACCTTTTAAGTTGATAATCTCTTTGCAGTTCCATTTTCCAAAATTAAAATTCTCTCTCCTTGGAAGCGACTTAGTGGCCATGTTGTGCTTAAGTGAGAGCACGATGAGGCCGTTAAATCGTGGGAGAGGCCAACATCGAGAACCGCACCGGGCTCTGATCGAACCGGCCGCTCCCTTTGTCAAAATCAGGAGGCTGGATTCTCCGTCCCCCGATGCTGAAATCGCTCTCGGCGATGGGGCGGGGAATCTGTTTTGGCACCAAAATCGGGAGCGGCAGCAGTTTATAAATCCTCCGCCCCCCCAAAAAATACCGGCATACTCATGGAGTACGCCGCGCCGAGTATCCACTGCTTCAGGCCATTGACTGAGGCCTGGCCCGCCATGCTCCGTCCCTGACCAGTTGAATTCCCGAGGGCGTGGAACTCTCATGGTCCCAGCCGTTCGTGAAAGCATCGCAAAGCGGCTGCGGACTCAGTCCGGGGCCGCCACAGACGGGGGAGGGCCGATCGGTGGGCAGGGGGGGCGCCTCATTCGGGGCTCGGGACAATGTGGGCGGGCAATCCGGGGCACGCGGGCGGCCGATGCGGGGCACTACTTTGCCGGCCCAGGTCGGCGGGCTGAGTCCGCCATGGAGTACGGCACGGCCGCTGTAGGCCGGTGCCACGCGCATGCGCGGCCTCTGACACATAAGTGCAGGAGGCCATATCGGCACCTGGAGCTGTGAGCTCTACGACGGCTCCCTGCTAGCCCCCAGCAAAACTGGGAACCTGTGGCCTTTTAATGCCAGTTTTCCTGCTGTAAATCACCACAGTTTTCACAACAGTGTGGGGACGTTGTCTCCAAAACGACGAATCCAGCCTCGGATCTTGCCTTAACAGGGTGAGAAACCAATAATCACCTCTTTTCAATTCAACCTCCTATTTAACCGCCTCACCAGCAAATGACCATGTGGTCCCTGGCTCTGTGACTGCATCTTGCCCATCGGTTCCAGAAGCCCAAAACCCGTCTGGACGGCAGCTAGTCCGTGCGGTCAGCCTGCCCTCAGACCGTCTGCCCCTGCCCCCCTCGAACGTTCCGACCTCCACCTGCTGTACCGGCTAGTGTCCCAGGAGCCTCTTCTCTAAAGTGCCCAACTGAGTGTCTCTGGGATGGTGGAAGGTGTTGGAGGCAGCTGTGATGGGAATTCAGCGTCATCCCCGGACACGAGCTCGGGATGCGGGTCGTGGGCTCCCTTCCATGTCGGTCTCATCGTCATCGCTGGTCATCACACGGGGTTCCGGTTGTGGCTGGGGCTGGGAGCGGCGGGACACCAGAAGGGCTCGCAGCCATCATCAGCGGCTCTTGCAAGAGGCAAGACAAGACGTTTGATTGCATCGCCGCCTGGGGGGCAGTGGGGATGGTGGGGGGGAGGGGATGTGTGTCTCCGCCCTTTGCTGGGCCCACTGACCGCGTCCAGTGCCCCCTGTTCTGCTGCAATGCGGGGCCACATGTCCAACAGTCCCACTTCTCCCACTCCTGGTTCTTCTCCCACTCCCGGCGGTTGTGCACTTCTCCTGGGGTGGAGGGGGCAACATGAAGACAAACAGTGTTAGATAATCCGGTGCATGCAGCCCAGGGGGTGGGTAGATCCTGGTTTATTGGCCAGGCCACCCGGCCATGGCGCCCGACATGGGTACCGGTGTGAGGTGCAGGGTAGGATTCAGCCATCCCCCCAGTGTGGAGGGGTGGATGGGGATACGGGTGTGTACGAGGGGGGTTGGTACTCAGGGCACACTGCTGCCTACTCACCCTGGCTGCCCTGAAAAGGTCATGCAGTTTTTTGCGGGCACAACTGGCCAGTCCGGACGGTGTTGTCCACGTCGTTGACGACCTGTAGCTCCACAGCTCCAGGGTCCCAGGTTCGATTCCCCACTGGGTCACTGTCTGTGCGGAGTCTGCACATCGTCCCCGTGTGTGCGTGGGTTTCCTCCGGGTGCTCCGGTTTCCTCCCACAGTCCAAAGACGTGCAGGTTAGGTGGATTGGCCGTGATAAATTGCCCTTAGTGACCAAAAAGATTGGATGGGGTTATTGGGTTATGGGGATGGGGTGGAAGTGAGGGCTTAAATGGGTTGGTGCAGACTCGATGGGCCAAATGGCCTCCTTCTGCACTGTATGCTATAAGTCTAAGACCTCTGCCGCGTGCATGTTGGCCTGGTGAACAGCAGCTGGCAGCCTCTTTCCCACCCCGGGGTACATGGTGGCCCACCTGTCCTGCACTGTGTCCAGCAGGGCCTCCAGTTCCGCATCGGTGAATCTCAGGGCCGCGCGTGTTGCTGCCATTTTGTTGGCTGGGATGGTGTGTATGGGAGTGAAGAGTGTATAGGCGGCTGCAGCTTGTCAGCCTCCTGAGTGTCGATCCCAAATCCGGTGCCACTTCTCCTTGGAATGAATTGTGTTGCACGTGGTACCGGTGCTAGCCCCTGAACAGTTAGTGGATTGGCCCAAGTGAGGCACTAAGTTTTGCCATCTTAGAAGTTCACGAATCTTGCCAAGGCATCAACATTTAGTCACAGGAATGAAGCACCAGCTGCAGGACTCCACAGATTATACGTTTAGTGAACAACCCATGTTACCTGGCTGACTTTATACTTGATTACAGTACAAAACCACAGCTGCAACTGGTTCCTTGTCTTGTGTTTCATAAGGGCACATTCCACTGTTACGAGCAGGCTTCTGCTATTTTCCTTCAGTAATTTTCCGCCCATGAGTAACCTAACTTGGCAATTGTTATATACGCAAATTATTTTCATCTCACGAACAAGGGCATTGGTACAATTGTGAGGTTCATACGATTGTTATATTTTCGGACTATGGCTGGGATTTTCCCTGGAAATATCTGCAAAGGTAGATGTTGGGCGGGAAAAGTGGCGTTGAAGCTGTGAACGCCAATGGCAGCTCCCTCCACGATCTGGGGCGTCTTTTCTAAAGTCACCCAGCGCACAGCGAGGTCCCTGCATGTTTACCCAGGCATGTCTTTGGCACCTCTCCTGACACAAACTTGGCATGCCCCCCCCCCCCCCCCGCACTACCCTTGCATCAAGCTGACAGTACCTGAATAATGCTGGGGTGTCAGCTTGCTGCCAGTACATTACCCTGGCATGACCCGCACCCCAAGTGCTGCACTCACCTGAGCTCCCCGGAAGTACTGTTCACCAGGTTCACACTATTGGACCTCAGCCGTACTTCCTGCCCTTCTACCCTCATGCCAGCATGGATGGATGTTTTGATATGAGGTGATAATTCCGGTTTATGGGCCTGATAATATTAATTTATTATAATATTCCTGACATTAAACATAAGGAAACACAGACCATCACTGATGAGGGGAGGGGACAATCGGGTCATATGAAGCATAATTTTGCACTCCTCACGATACTTTACCCTCCTGTTGCCGAACCCACCCAGTGTGGAAGGGAGTGAAAAATCCCAGCCTATATATTTTGCTTTATATTACCATGTTTTGGTACTGTAACTTTTGAGGTAAGTTTATTAAATGGAGTCATGTGACCTGTGCTGGAGTCTGCTTGGCAGGAATTGTTACAGGCCGAAAGAGACTTAGATTGTTTCATTGTGAAGGACGTGTGAGGTATTTGATCTTCGAGCCAATGCCGGCATAAGCTGGGTATGCCATGAACGGAAATCTCCTGAAGTACGAGAACGATATTATAGCTATTAAGCTGTACATAGTGGAGTTGTAAATTATCCCTTTTCTTCTGAGGTGAAAGTAGAGTTGTGATCAGAGATAACTGATTAGCATTTCTATAAAGCCAATGCATATCCTGTTCTGATGGGGGCAGAGAGCAAAGGAAACCATTTTGAGATCAGGCTACATGTTTCCCTATAAATCCACGAATATCAATGATGTGCTGGGATGCAGTTTTTCTTGAGTAGCCTGCAGCCGACTGAGAGGAAGAGAGCAAGCAATAGATTAAATTATGTCGGCCTGCATCATAAGCAGAGAAAATGTGGATTCTATTGGTTGCCATGTGGAACACTTAGTTTGAAGACCTATGCTGTGAGGAGTTGAAACGAGGCTGGAAATTTCCATCGCTTGGAGTTAGAGGAAGAAATATCTTTCACAGAGAGATAGTACTGGGATTAGAAGTTACCTAGCTGGGAAAGTACAAAGGAGGTACTGAATTGGAAGCTGGAGCAACTGGGAATTAGTTGCTTGAGACTTTTAGTTCTGAAGAGAGTGATAAGTAACAAAAAACTGGTCACTTTGGAATTCAAAGTACAAGTTACCTGCACATCAAAATGGCGTTTGTTCAATCAACAGTGTATTTTAGTCACTTTTATTAATATTATTATATTATTATTAGTCATGTGAAACAGCAAAACACTTTTTAAGTGTGAAATCTTGATGCGTCATCCTTTCAGCTTGTAGCTGGAGGTTTGAATTTCACTTTAAAATTTAATGGTCTTACGGACATCACAATATTAGAAGCATCCCATATTTTAATCTCATCTATTCTATTCACCTTCCTTTCTGAGACTTATGAGGATGGCGAATATCCTGGTCTTTCCTTATCGAGGCAAAGGTTTCCTGTTTGCCAACAGCAATGGCTGCTTAATCGAGGTTGATGAACCCTCAGCATTGAAGTTCCTTTCTGTAAAGTATTTCAGCCATTTTATGTCAATGTGTCAAGCTATTTAGTATGTTAATATGTCTAAAAGCTGTCGTACGCACTCAACAAAACTGGAATGCGCAGTCAATGGTTTAGGGGTACATAATCAACGGAATATATGTACAGCACGGTAGCATAGCGGTTTGCACAGTTGCTTCACAGGGTCCCAGGTTCGATTCCCGGCTTATGTCACTGTCTGTGCGGAGTCTGCACGTTCTCCCCGTGTGTGCGTGGGTTTCCTCCGGGTGCTCCTGTTTCCTCCCACAGTCCAAGGTTAGGTGGATTGGCCATGATAAATTGCCCTTAGTGTCCAAAATTGCCCTTAGTGTTGGGTGGGGTTACTGGGTTATGGGGATAGGGTGGAAGTATGGGCTTGGGTAGGGTGCTCTTTCCAAGAGCCGGTGCAGACTCGATGGGCCGAATGGCCTCCTTCCACACTGTAAATTCTATGAAGTACACACTTAATAGAACTTTTAAAAATTAATTTGCGGGATGTGCGAGTCGCTGGTTAGGCCCAGCATTTATTGCCTATCCCTAACTGTCCCTGAGAAGATGGTTGTGAGCTGCCTTCTTAAACCGTTGCAGCCCATGTGGTGTAGGTATACCCACTGTGCTGTTAGGGAGAGAGTTCCAGGATTTTGCTCCAGCAACAGTGAAGGGACGGTGATATATTTCCAAGTCAGGATGGTGAGTGATTTTCAGGGGACCTTGCACAAGAGTACACACTCATTGGAATAAGTCTCCACACTCCTGGTTGGTTCAGGTGTGAGACATGAATTAGAGGATTGCAGAGTTATAAAGTCAAATGTCTCGCCAAGTGGAAGTGGGTTTAACAGAATTGGATACAATGCCACTACCCCTTGGCCTTACAAATAAGGAACTTGAAATTCTGCTGAGGTTTGTGGTGTCTGTTATCTTGAACTGGGAACTAAATAGTTCTCTTCATCTACACAGCTTACTGTCACGCAACCCAGAAAACTGTGGACAACTTCCAGGTTTGTCTGAAAAGCCATTGGTGTGCAATCACATTAAAGGCAGGATTGCACAACTGATCTCTCATGTTCTTCACTTCCGAGCGTTACCAGTTAAATCCATCTTGAAGAAACGGAATATCTTGATATCGTGCAGACACAATCATTGCAGATTCTCAGAAAATCACTGAGAGACCAGCAAGAGGAACAGGCTGAGGTATAAAGCCAAATTTCTCAAATTTCCTTTCACATATTCTTCAAAGACAGTAAGTGCCTCCAGGCGAGAACATGGAGCTAAATGAGTATCAAAATTCCGATGAGTTACGCCACGATCAACAAAAGAGCGACGGAGGAGAACAAGAAGTGTCAAAACCAGGTACACATCAGTGGTTTCATTATGACTGTACATAATATGCACTTTGAGATAATTAACTAGGATTTATTAACCTTCAGAGAATGAAATCGTAATTTCTCATTATTTGAGAGACTCCATTGTCAGAATACTTCACTTCTTCAGAAGAGATGGATTTTCGAGCTGAAAAGTGAAACAAAACATTCAAATGCTGGGGGGAAACTCAGTTGCTTCGGCAGCACCCACCGAGAGAGACCAAGCCATTTGACTCTTCTTCGGAGTTAAAGACGGAGAAATCGGATGGATTTTACAGTTAGAGGTTTGAGCAGGTGGGACAAATTAGAAAGTCAGGGATAGATGGGAGCTAGGAGAGATTGAAAGTTGTATAGGGCACAAGACGGAGGGAGTGTTAACTGTCGTGTTGGGATGAAAGGAGATGCTGATAGTGGCATAAAGGTAAGGTAGAAGCAGAACAACGATCTGTTCTCTGTGAAAGCAAAATTTAAGAACAAGTAACAAAGCAGGATTGGTGGGGGGGGGGGGGGGACGGTTGGGTTGAGTAAAGAAATGGATTTTAAAGAAAAACTCCAGATGTAGGATAGAGTTCCCAGCCTGAAGTTGTTGAACTCAATGTTGAGTCCAGAAGGCTATGAAGTGCCGAATGGGAAGATGGTCTACTATGGTCATCTGAATGTTCTTGTTTTCTCTTCACAGTCTTGTGCCCAATACATCTTTGTCCAATGTCTCCTCGCTCCCACCTATCCCTGACCTCCTACTTTGTTCCACCTGCTTCACCCCCTCTTAAACCACAGAAAATCCATCACATTGGGCGGCACGTTAGCACATTGGTTAGCACTGTTGCTTCACAGCTCCAGCGTCCCAGGGTCGATTCCCGACTTGGGTCACTGTCTGTGCGGAGTCTGCACGTTCTCCCCGTGTGTGCGTGGGTTTCCTCCGGGTGCTCCGGTTTCCCCCCACACGTCCCGAAAGACGGGCTGTTCGGTGAATTGGACATTCTGAATTCTCCCTCTGTGTACCCGAACAGGCGCCGGAGTGTGGCGACTAGGGGCTTTTCACAATAACTTCATTGCAGTGTTAATGTGACAATAAATATAATGAAGCCTACTTGTGACAGTAAAGATAATTATATATAATTATATACATCTTTCCCTCTGTTTAGCTCTGAAGTATAGTCAGACGGAATCGTAGCATTCCGGAATGGAAAATCCAGCGGACCATTTAAAGGTCCGTTGATCTTGGGTGTGAATTTCTGGTCTTGGGGCAGGCGAGGTTGGGAAATAGCGCCCGTTAACTGTTCCACTCTCCACAAATGATGCCAGTCATGCTGAATGTTCCCAGCATGTTCCATTTTCATTTCAGGTTTGCGTCCAGTTTAGCGAAATAAAGCAGCTGCTTGTTGTTTGCAACTGTCCATAACTTGCGATATTCCAATATCCTGCCCTGTTTAGATATTTGACCTACTGTTAATGAACACCCGGAATGTCCTGCTAGCAGGAGTGGTCGGAAAATTTACTTCTTCGCCAAGTCCGAATTAATAAAATTCTGGGATTGTTTTTCACGAGACAGATTCCTGTAATGCTTTCTCTTAAACTTGACAGAACGAGATGGGAAATCAGCAGCGCCTGTCCGAGGAATATGGTCACCTTTCATCAGCTTCATTCTGCCTGGTCTGTCCATCCTGCTGTCTCTCGTGGTTCTAAGCACTGTGGTTATACTCTGTAAGTTTTGTGATGTTTTCAACCGTGGGACTAAACGGTTGTGAATTCTGCTTGTCCGGCAACCTTCCAAGGGGGGACCTCCTCCCAAGTTTAAGCTAGTTTCCTCAATTAACTGAGTTCAGTGACTCTCCAGTGGGGAACTGGAATATTCCTGATTAAGCCTGGATGAAATTTAGAATTTGAGTTCGGTGTTAAATATTAAACACAAAAATATAGTTGTTTAGGGAAAGAGCACGAGTTTCCCGTTCAGTCAACTCTCAGTATTCTTGTTCAAAGTCATAGTCCTGTTTAAGTTTCCTGTCTGTTGGTGGGCAGATGTTGAAGGTAGTTGGAAAGAATCATTGAATCTCTAATGAGCAGAAGGAGGTCATTCGCCTCGTTGAGTCTGAAAGAGATCCTCTGGAAGAGCATCCTACCAAGGCCCACTCCCCCTGCCCTATCCCGTAACCCAACCTAATCTGCACATCATAGGACAGCAAGGAGCAATTTATCATGGCCAATCCACCTAACCTGCACATTCTTCTTCGTTCCTTGCAAAAATCTTCCTTTTGTGTCTTCGGTCATTGTGGAATTGTGCTTACTGCCGAACTCAAAACCGACCAAACTGAGGAGCAAAGCTCTGACCCCCTGGGAGACCACATCTAACCCTTCTCCAATTTGAGTAACACCCAGTAAACCAAAGAACGACTGATTTTCTATCTATTTTACTACATTGGAAGTGAGTGAAATTGGATGCTTTACCTGGGCCTGGCACCATGCTGTCATTTCCACAGGTGGAATTGGAAGGTGGTAACCTGTAACAATCCCAGTGGATGAGGGGGTGGAATAGAAATTGAGTTTAAGTTGGGAATGCGAATGTCGGCCTCACAATGTGATTTTTCTCTGAGTGCCAGTGGAGCCAAATCCAGTCTATACTGATGCGTGAGTCAATACCTTGTTTCCATTTCAGTTTCACAGCACTTCAGAGAAGTGAAGATGCCAGATGCTAATTTCAAGCCGCACCATTCCCAGTTGAAGAGTAATGGTGAGTGTGGAATCCCAACCTGACAGGCCTCTGTGTCTCCAATTCAGTGATTCACCTAGTTTTGCAGATGGACAAAACTCTTACTACAGATTCCAAATGATCAAAATGTTGCCTGGGGTTTGGATTTGTTTATTGTCACGTGTACCGAGTTACAGTGAAAAGTATTGTTCTGTGTACAGTCCAGACAGGTCATTCTATACATGTAAAATGTAGGACATACGATAAATACTCACTGTAAATACATAGTAAGAAGTTTTACAACACCAGGTTAAAGTCCAACAGGTTTGTTTCGATGTCACTAGCTTTCGGAGCGCTGCTCCTTCCTCAGGTGAATGAAGAGGTCTGTTCCAGAAACACATATGTAGACAAATTCAAAGATGCCAAACAATGCTTGGAATGTGAGCATTAGCAGGTAATTAAATCTTTACAGAGCCAGAGATGGGGTAACCAGTGAATTGTGTCAAGCCAGGACAGTTGGTAGGATTTCACAGGCCAGATGGTGGGGGATGAATGTAATGCAACATGAATCCCAGGTCCTGGTTGAGGCCGCACTCATGTGTGCGGAACTTGGCTATAAGCTTCTGCTCGGCGATTCTGCGTTGTCGCTCCGAAAGCTAGTGACATCGAAACAAACCTGTTGGACTTTAACCTGGTGTTGTAAAACTTCTTACTATGTATTTAGAGTGAGTATTTATCGTATGTCCTACATTTTACATGTATAGAATGATCTGTCTGGACTGTACATAGAACAATACTTTTCAGGCCTACAGGCCTATAGAATTCCTATAGCACAGAAGGAGGCCATTCGGCCCATCGAGTCTGCACCGACCTTCCAAAAGAGCTACTCCCGTAACCCCACCCATTGATCACGGCCAATCCATCTAACCTGCACATCTTTGGACTGTGGGAGGAAACCGGAGCACCCGGGGGAAACCCACGCAGACACGGGGAGGACATGATCCATTAATTGTGGAATTGCTTTGCCCTGTCTATTACATATTCTGATAATTTCTCTGCCACAGATGCTCGATTACCAAGTTTCTTCCTCCTGCCTTTCATTCTCACACTTCTCCATAAGGAATGGTTTCAAAAACAGCAACCGATTTCCGGCGCATACAGCTGTGGTCAAAGTTTGCGAAATGGGGAAGATTTGCCCAGTCCTGCCACCATTCTGTCCTGGGATGCGTGTGGGAGGGGTGGTTTGCAATGGGGGCAGGAGAGGGAGGCAAATTCAGATTAGGGTGGGATCATTAGAGGTCGGCCTCACAGTGAGATATCTTCCACGCGGGACAGAGGAGGCAAATCCATTCGAGGTTACGTGCGAAAGTCAAAACCTTGGGCACGATCTTCCGGAAAAATGTCCAAGTGTTGTAGTGAGTGGGAATTGCCACGAATTTCCCAGCGCTCCGCCCAGCGAAACCGACGAGGCAATCCAAAGCTAATTGTTCCACGTAAGGAGGCCTCATGGGCTTCTCCCCACCAATAACATCTCGGCAGCCGATTCGCTGCGACCAGGCTTGTCAGCTCCCCCACTAACAAGGTCGAGCAACACTTGCTTGGCCAATCCCAGGCAGCTCGCAATAATGGCGCGAAGGAGACCGGCCGCATGATTCGGGGATACTGACTTGCGGAAGCTCCTGGGCGTGGTGGAAAGCAGAAGGGATGCCCTTTTCTCTCAGGGGCCCTGGAAGGTGAGCCGCAAGGCAGCCAGTGCTGCCTGGGACAAGGTGGCAGCAGCCGTCAGCTCCAACAGTATGACCAAGAGGACTGGCCAGCAGTGCAGGAAGAAGGCGGGGTGGGGTGTGGGGGGGGGGGGTTAGGTAGGGGGTGGGAAGGGGGTGGGTTTGGGGGCTACGGACGTTTGGGGGGGGCACTATCGGGATGGGGTATGGCACAGCACATTAAACAACTTTTTGCACAACCATTACGATGCCTCTGTCACTTTCCTTCGCAATGCCGGCTGCACCCCTATCCTTTGCCCATCTCTCGAGGCATACCCCCCTTCCCTGTGGCCTACCCTCCGGCCGTGGTCATGTCCCCAGAGCTGTGTCCCATCCCTGGGTGATTGGACGTTGTTGCGTGTGTGATGTTGCCTTCCGCAATGCTCAGGTACAGTGTGCAGGCGATTGGAATGCTCGGCAATGATGTCCACATGCTTCATGGCCCACCTATCTACGGGAATCCACTGGGCATGTGTCAAGTGCTCACTTAACCACGAGTGCCAATTCTTTACTAACGGTAGCCTTTAGCCGCTCAGCCAGAGTCCTCAGCAGCCGATGGTGGTTATGGGTGATTGGTGGGGCAGGCAGGCAGGGCCAAGGGTTGCCCCCGGAATGGAGTTGGGATCAAGGGGTTGGCATGGTGTTGCCATTAGCATATGCCTCCCCAGTTGCCCTCCTAGCGCCTCCCCTCCCCCACCCTCCCATGGCGGCCCATCCTTGCCGAGGGTCCCCTACCCCCCCCCCCCCCCCCCGCCAAGCACAGGGGTGGCAAGCCCAGTACACCCAGTCTCTTTGCCCGTGAGCAAAGGTTGCTGCTCACCTCCTCGGCTCCCCACAGAAGCCCTTCTGCCAGGTTCACATTTATCAAAAGGAGTACTGACTGGTGACAGAGTGAGCTCTTGCTGGGGAGGCCGATGAATGACGGGAGGCCGATGGATATGGGGTCGCTCTGGTTGATTTTATGGAATGGGGCTTAAGTGGTGATAATTGGTTTATCGCCACGCGACGGCGAGATCCCGATTTCGCCTTTGGGAGCGGGCCGGTTGCATCACAAACTGTTTAGTGCCCGGCACACATCGTCTTTTTGGTCTCCCGCTATTCACTGGCCTCATTTCGCTCGAGCGAGACCGCAACAAGGCCGGAAGATTGTGCCCCGTGTTTCAGTTTCATAGTTCAGTGAAATGATTCCTCATTAAAAAAGCAGAGGTCCGTGTGAAATCCCAATCGGACAGATATGTCTCCAGTTTGGAGAATTCTAGTTTTTCAACATGGTTTGGGTATTCTCTGGATACTCACCCTTGGAACATTTTGAGCTCCTTTTGAACCTGGAGGGTCTGAATGCCTCCTGTAGTAAACAGAACCACAGAACAAAGATTGTACAAAATCTTCAGGAGACCCGGAAAGGTGATATAAACACAGGTTTATTCTGAAGGCAAAAGTAAAGGCTCCAACGCACCATACAGCACATTGGTCCCAGCCGGGACTACCGGACATGCCCGTCCCAATCCGGGCCAGCTTTAAGTGATAGTTTCATCAGCCCCAGCTCCATCCCTCAGCAGGAGAGCTTGTATTCCTTATCAATTCCTTAACAATAAATATCAATCAATCACATCTAATACGCACTTGCGCTGATACGATATTGTGTTGTTCTTATCTGTTACAGGGGAGTTAAATATAAGGCAAGGTGGGACAATTGCATCCATCCTATGGTATCTTGACCTTAGAGTTTATTGTCTCTTGTTGAAGTAGATTATAAACCTTCTGTGCCTGCTTCATACCAGTTGTTTGATGTGGCAATCCGGACTATGATGTACACCCAAAACATACGCTGTAACACATCCAACTCCATGACATCACGCGCTCACCCTGACAGAGACAGGTTACCCTTAAGAAGTTGCAGAAATCAGATCAGCTGGTGTCAGGAGAGTTAAGGCCTGGGATGAATTAACAACAACTTATATTTACGTATTTAACCAGCAGCTTTAACATAATGAAATATCTCAAGTTGCTTCACAGGAGCTGAGGTACCCTCAATAATGACGCTTAGAGATTAAACTGTAAAGAAGGCTTTATTAGACTAATAACTATGCTACAGCTAGAGACGAGAGCTGACTGTTACAGACCATGAGGCAGACCTTTATGTATGGCTCCCAGATGGGCGGAGCCAGAGGCGGAGTCCCCAGGGTTCCAAGCCCGGTCTGAAAGGGGACATCACCTTACATGATGATAAGGCAGTAACCGTTCATCACATTCACCCCCTGTTTAAAAAGGAGTCCAGCGGGGGTGAAGTGCCATCATAGGTCCACCCGTCTCGGTGGCCGGATCGTCCTCCTCGACCTCCTCAATTCGGGCGGTGGTGCAGCAGGCACGGACGTCCCGGTTGAGGGCACATCCGGGAGCACAGCGGTCGGAGCTTCGGTCCGGGTCGGGGCAGAGGAACTAGGCAGGGCCGGGGGTAGCGGAGCCGGCGCCGGCGGGGTGTGTAAAGGGGGGGGGCGCAAGGGTAGGAGCTCACCAACGGGTGGTAGGGCCGGAAGGGGGTGTGTTGTCGGGGGCGACGGGTCCTGCAGGGGAGCGGCGCGGGAAGGGGCGTCTGTGGTGGAGGATCCAGCGGGTGCCAGATCCCGGAGGGAAACCGTATCTTGCCTGCCGTCGGAGTACTCCACGTAGGCGTAACTGGGGTTGGCGTGGAGCAGTCGGACCTTTTCAACTAGGGGGTCTGTTTTATGGCTCCTCGCGTGCCTCCGGAGAAGAACAGGTCCCGGAGGCATCAGCCAAGGTGGAAGCGAGACCCCAGAGGTAGACTTCCTGGGGAAGAGAAACAATCGGTCGTGAGGGGTCTCATTCGTGGCCGTGCAGAGGAGTGACCTAATGGAGTGTAGGGCATCGGGTAGGACCTCCTGCCAGCGGGTGGTTGGGAGATTTCTCGACCGCAGGGCCAGAAGGATAGCCTTCCACACGGTCGCATTCTCCCTCTCCACCTGCCCGTTTCCCCGTGGGTTATAACTGGTCGTTCTGCTCGAGGCGATGCCTTTGCTGAGCAGATACTGACGCAGTTCATCGCTCATGAACGATGTACCCCGGTCGCTGTGGGTATAAGCAGGGAAACCAAACAGGGTGAAGATGCTGTGCAGTGCCTTAATCACCGTGGCTGAGGTCATATCGGTGCAGGGAATGGCGAATGGGAAACGGGAGAACACATCGATCACAGTGAGGAAATAGGCATAACGGTTGGTGGACAAGAGGGGCCTCTTGAAGTCCATGCTCAGTTGCTCAAAGGGGCCCGAGGCCTTCACGAGCCGAATCTTGTGTGGCCGATAGAAGTGCGGTTTGCACTCCGCACAGACCTGGCAGGCCCTGACCATGGCCTTGACCTCCTTGGTTGAGTAAGGTAGGTTGCGGGACTTGATGAAATGGACGAGCCGGGTAACCCACGGGTGGCAGAGGTCATTGTGGATGGCTTGCAGGCAGTCCTCCTGCGCGTTGGCGCATGTGCCGCAGGACAGGGCATCTGGGGGCTCGTTGAGCTCCCCTGAACGATACTTGATATCGTACGAGTAGGTGGAGAGTTCGATCCTCCACCTCAACATTTTATTGTTTTTTATTTTGCCCTGTTGCGTGTTATCGAACATATAGGCGACCGACCGTTGGTCGGTGACGAGGGTAAACCTCCTACCGGCGAGGTAGTGCCTCCAGCGCCGCACAGCCTCCACAATGGCTTGTGCCTCCTTTTCGACTGCAGAGTGTCGAACCTCGGAGGCGGTGAGGGTTCGGGAGAAGAACGCTACTGGTCTGCCTCCTTGATTGAGGGTAGCAGCCAGGGCGATGTCTGATGCATCGCTCTCTACCTGGAAAGGGATGGTTTCGTCCACCGCGTGCATGGCAGCCTTGATGATGTTGGCCTTGATGCAGTTGAAGGCCAATTGAGCCTCAGCCGAGAGGGGAAAAGTGGTGGTCTTTAGGAGTGGGCGGGCTTTGTCCGCATTCTTGGGGACCCACTGGGCGTAATAGGAGAAAAGCCCCAAGCACCGTTTGAGGGCCTTGAGACTGCGGGGGAGAGGGAGTTCCTTAAGGGGGCGCATGCGGTCGTGGTCGGGACCTAGGACCCCGTCTTCCACGACATAGCCGAGGATGGCCAGCCGGGTGGTGTGGAAAACGCATTTGCCCTCGTTATAGGTCAGGTTAAGGGCTCGGGCGGTCTGGAGGAACTTTTTGAGGTTAGCGTCATGGTCCTGCTGGTCATGGCCGCAGATGGTGACATTGTCCAAGTACGGGTATGTAGCCCGCAAGCCGTACTGGTCCACCATTTGGTCCATCGCCCTTTGAAAGACGGAGACCCCATTTATGACGCTGAAGGGGACCCTGAGGAAGTGGAAGAGCCGGCCGGCTGCTTCGAAGGCAGTATAGGGGCGGTCTTTTGGTCGGATGGGGAGCTCGTGGTAGGCGGATTTGAGGTCGACCGTGGAAAAGACTCGGTATTGGGCGATCCGATTTACCATTTCCGCGATGCGAGGAAGGGGGTACACATCAAGCTGCGTGAATCGGTTTATGGTCTGGCTATAATCCACGACCATCCGTTTCTTCTCCCCGGACCGGACTACCACCACTTGCGCTCTCCAAGGGCTGTTGCTAGCCTCGATGACCCCCTCTCCCAGCAAACGCTGGACCTCTGACTTGATAAAAGCCAAATCTTGGGCACTGTAGCGCCGGCTCCTGGTGGCGACGGGCTTACAGTCGGGAGTGAGGTCCGCGAATAGCGAGGGGGGTGCGACTTTCAGTGTCGCAAGGCAGCACACCGTGAGGGGGGGCAAGGGTCCGCCGAACTTCAGTGTCAGGCTTCGGTGGCTGCACTGGAAATCCAGTCCGAGCAGCAGGGGGGCACAGAGGTGAGGGAGGATATAAAATTTGAAACGGATGTATTTGGCGCCCTGGATCAAGAGATCCACAATAAAGTACCCCGTGATTTGTACCGAGTGGGACCCAGATGCGAGGGCTATGGTTTGGGATGCGGGATGGGCGCGTAGGGAGCAGCGCCTTACCGTTTCAGGGTGGATAAAGCTCTCCGTGCTCCCGGAGTCGAAGAGGCATGTAGTGTCGTGCCCGTTGACCTGGACCTGCATCATGGAGTTCTGCAGGAGTTTTGGCCGAGTTTGATCTAGGGTGATCGCACCCAGTCGTGGGTAGTCGGAGTCCTCAGCCGAGTCGGACTCGTAAAATGGCCACCGCCGCTGGCTGCGCGTGTCAGGTCGAGAAGATGGCCGCCGACAAGCTGGCCGCTCCCATGATTCGCACGAGACAGATGATGCGTCAGAAGAGGGCGTGTTGGGTTGGTGCGCAGCAGCATTGCGAGGCCTGCGGGCCCGAGAGCCTGATTTTCGGGCCGGCTGTTCTTTGTTTTTCTGGTCCCTGGGTATGGCCAGGCAGACCCTCGCAAAATGCCCCTTCTTCCCGCAGTCGCTGCAGATCGCGGAGCGGGCTGGGCAGCGTGGGCGTGGGTGCTGGCCCTGCCCGCAGAAGTAGCATGGTGTGCTCCCATGGTGAGTGTGTCGCCGCGTGGTGCAGGCCTGTAATACGGTTGAGTCTGAGGAAGTCCGGGGGGGGCTGGCAGAGTCCACGGGGTACGTACCCAAGTTATGTCAGGCCACCGCCAGCGAGGAGGCGAGCGTTAGCGTCTCCTGGAGGTCGTTTGCCCCATTTTCGAGCAGCCGCTGCCGGATGTAGGTCGAGCGGATGCCGGACACGAAAGCATCCCTGATGTGCAGGTTCATATGGACTTCCCCTGTCACATCCTGATGGTCACAGTCCCTGGCAAGCACGGTGAGTTTTTCAACAAACTTGTCGAGCGATTCCCCCGAGCGCTGCCGGCAGGTAGAGAGCAGATGCCGGGCGTGCATCTCATTGACGGGTTTGACAAACCGCTTGCGGAGCAACTCGATCGCCGCATCATAAGTCGACGCCTTTTTGAGCGTGGCGGAGATTCTGTGACTCACCCGGGCGTGGAGTAGACGCAGCTTGCGTGGCCCCAGGATGGGAGTCTCTGCGGAGTCCAGGTAGGCCTCGAAGCATCGCAGCCAGTATTTAAAAATTTCCTTCGCCTCCGGCGTTCGTGCTTCCAGATTGAGCTTCTCTGGTTTTAGGCCTGCGTCCATCCTGAATCTAGTTTAGTCTAATAAATTGAGGTACCCTCAATAATGACGCTTAGAGATTAAACTGTAAAGAAGGCTTTATTAGACTAATAACTATGCTACCGCTAGAGACGAGAGCTGACTGTTACAGACCATGAGGCAGCCCTTTATGTATGGCTCCCAGATGGGCGGAGCCAGAGGTGGAGTTCCCAGGGTTCCAAGCCCGGTCTTAAAGGGGACATCACCTTACATGATGATAAGGCAGTAACCGTTCATCACAGGAGCATTATTAATCAAAACAAAGACCAAGCCACATGGGACCTCATTGTGTCCGTTTGATCAAGGCATTAGGCTTTAAGTAGTGTCTTCAAGGAGGCAAGTGAAGTAGAGAGGGCATTCCAGAGCTGGAGGCCGAAACAAGAGTAGATGTAGCCCCCAGTGCTGGAGTGATTAAAACTAGGGATGTAGAAGAGGTGCAAATTGTTGGAGCAAAGATATTTCAGTGGGTTGACACCCTATCCATCCCTGACGGGTGCAGTTCAGTGTGGAGGATTACAAAACCCCACAGAAATCAGCTGTGGAGTCCTGGATGGAGCCACTGGTGTAAATATTGAGCATCGCCGTCACTCTCAGCAACACCGACAATGGATGCCCTCCGAGTCCCCATGGCGCCAATTCCTGCCGGCGGTGGCAAAGGTGGCCAACCAGTTCCCTGGACATGCGTAATTTTCAGCGACACTGGTTCTCGGACATCTGCCGGTATGTTAGATACTGTCTGTTGACCTTGGGTGAAACGAGGTGTTCCGAGCAACACCTCTCTGGGGTTCATCCTCAACGTGCTGTTACGACACCCTGGGCTTGTGCACAGTCCATTCCAGCCTCACTCGCCCCGGAGTCATAACATAAACGAATAAACCAATAATTCTTATAAAAATACCCAAAGTCCTTGTCATTTGGCTGCCCAATAATTACAGTCATCAGGTTTGTAAATGTAGACACAGTTATTGTTTATAACAAGAACAATGATGAAATACGCAGCAGATACAGTTGGTTAACTAATGGTTTGAAACTAAATTTAAGAGTGGCCAATTATTTTTCTTTTTCCAATTAAGGGGCAATTTAGTGTGACCAATCCACCTAACCTGCACATCTTTGGGTTGTGGGGGCGAAACCCACGCAGACACGGGGGTAATGTGAAAACTGCACACAGGCAGTGACCCAGGGCCAGGATGCGAACCCAGGTCCTCAGCGCTGCAGTCCCAGTGCTAACCACTGCGCCACATGCCTCCCTACAATTGGCTAACTATTAACTAATACCCAACTCCCATTTTATCTTCCCCCCCCCCCCCCACCACCCACCCTCTAAGCACAGACACAAGACAGATAAAGACAGAGGGGTGGAAAGGGAGAAAAAGCATAAAGAAAAAGATGATGGTTCTTCACAGGCTACTGGAGAGAGAGAGACGGCCCTCACAGCAGTATTTCTGGAGAGAGTTGACTGGGCCTGTTCATTGTTCTGCCAGAATCAAAACTGAAACCTCAGGCCTCTGAGAGCCATTCCATTAGGATAAGATCCAAGGATAGAGTCACCACCCGTTGCCAGGCAGAGCACGGCCTTTTGGGCCAATCCATTGGCCACCAGCCAAATCAACTGAACCGAGTCCCAGCCCATCTCTCCCACTGCTGCCGGGAAGTCTGCAACGCCAGGTTAAACCAGCACAAGCTTCGGAACTCTTTTTCTTGAATGAAAGATACAGGCTGCTTGCCTTAAAGACGCATGTCCATTAATCATCCATGGATCAGAAATGTAACTGCAAAAACAAAGGGGGAAAATGAGGGAGTAACGGAACAAACAGGAAGTACGCTTACAGTGTGGAGTAGGCCCTGCCACCCTACGTATTCACAGTTCTGCTCCTGCCTTTGGCAAGCCAAGCGCCTCCGCTGATGTTTTCCTCTCTGCTGCCTATGAGCAAAAAGAATGACAGCGAAATCCCCAGACTCCAAGTTTCAGACGTTCGCCTCATTGCAGTATCAAAGAGAGAGGTCGGCATTTGTCTCTCAAAGATCTCTTTTTGCCCATTGATCTTCAGAAGCTATCTCTCATGTCCTGTCCACAGTATTGACGCCTTGTCCTGACTTCGCACTCATCTCTGGCCAGACCCCACACCACATGACTAAGTGGCCACAGCTTTGACCATTCTACTCTCACAGGCATTGTCTCAACCTTCACTGGAAGGCCTTGCACTCAAACTCATCTATGAGGGCCACCTTTCCAAAAACACTCAGCACACAGCCAAAGTTTCGGGCACTCTCATTGGACAGGGTGTCATTTCCAACTCTCTGAGGGAATATTGCCCAGTCAGCCAGTGATGCAGGCACACCATGGCAGTCAGCAATTTTGGAAGCCAGTGCACCAAAGGTTAAAAGCTGAGCAGCAATCAGTGACACTCACACACATGGGTGATGCTTGAGTGGGCATAATTGTGCGACTAGCTTGACACCATGCATGCCAATTAAGTTATAGCCGAATGGTCTCAGCTGCAGCTGCTGACCGATCACTTTCCATTAGTCTTGCCGTTGTCGACATCCAGCCTCCAGAAGCTCCCTCTCCACCCAGACTCAGTTTGTGATGATGTCCCACCCACCAGCTCACCACACCACCCTAGGCTCTCCTTCCCAAGAAGCCCATGGCACAGCAGCAAAAGTCACCCTCAGGAATGGCTGGAGCCTTCACCCTCCACGCCGGGCAATTCAGTACCTCAAGCCTGTTCCACGGCTGATCTCCTCTTGGCCTCAACTCCACTTTCCTACCCGTTCTCCGTAACCCTTCAACCCATTACAAATAAAAAATCTGTCCATCTCCTCAAATTTACTCAATGTCCCAGCACCCACCACCCTCTGGGGTAGCGAATTCCACAGATTCTCGACGCTTTGAGAAGGAATTTCTCCCAATCTCTCTTTTAAATCTGCTACCCGTTATCCTAAAACTGTGACCTCTCCTTCCAGAAGAGGAAGCATCCGCTCTATGTCTACTTTGTCAATACCTTTTATCATCCTATTGACCTCAATTAGATCTCCTCTCATTCTTCTAAACCTGAGAGAGTATCGGCCTAAACTGCTCGCTCAATCCCTCTCCATAAGACGAACCCCCATGTCTGGAATCAATCTAGTGAACAACAACGTGGGGGGGGGGGACGACAATCCACATATTCAATTAGATGTAAATGTCGGGGTCCGCTTTATTGCATACATTCCGTTTTCGGTGTCCCGCTCGATTGTCCGCCTTTTCCGCCCACTAAAAATGGGCATTGAAAATCACACCCTTGGGTTTAATACTTTCATATGAGGATTGACCAGCAGCAATGCCACATATTCAAAGTCAGACTGGACGAAAGGTGATAGTGAGAAACTGTTTATTTTGGAAAAGCAATGCCACATGATCCGGAGTGTCGTTTCCCTTTCAGTTACAAGACTGTCCGAAGAGGTGAGAAGCTTACTCGCTGAACATAAGTCTCAAATGTCAAAGCAGAAGGAGAGTAAGTTTAATTACCATCAGAAATTAATTGTCAGAATGGTGACACAGTGATTACATGGATTGATAATACTGTGTAACTACACGTGACTGGCTTTAAATACTAAATACAATTGTATCCGGTGATCACATCAGCAATTTCCCTTCTGTTTCTGTTGCTAGGGTTGCATTTCTCTGTAACTCGCAGGCTGGGGTGATGCCTGGAGCAGTCGAGATGCAAGGGTTTTTTTCATCATTGGCCTTCTAAGAATCATAGAATCCCTACAGTGCAGAAGGAGGCTCTTCGGCCCATCTAGCCTGCACCAACTCCCTACCCAGGCCCAATTCCCTACCCCTTATCCCCATAACCCCACCTAACCTGCACATCCTTGAAGACTAAGGGTCAATATTAGCATGGCCAATCCCCCTAAACCTGCACACCTTTTGGACTCCAGGAGGAAACCGGAGCACCCAGAGGAAACCCATGCAGACACGGGGAGAAAGTGCAAACTCTACACAGAAAGTCACCCAAGGTCGGAATCGAACCTGGATCCATGGTGGTGTGAGGCAGCAGTACTAACCACTGTGCCACCTTGCAACAAATATTGGCTCCATACCCTACAAGGCCTGATGGAGGGCAAGACTATCTCCATTGTTAAACCGACCGTTTGCCCCTATGAATTGGCATTCCTCCATGTTAGGCAGGACTGGGAGGACTGACTGAGGGTGCAAAGTGCTTAGAATATACCAATACAGGGAATTCAGTTCCCTCCACCCAGTGTGACTCAAGTGTGGCAAGGACTGACCTCGTCACATTCTGAGTGACATGGCTGTCAAACAGAACTTGCTAACGATGAGGAAACCACCTCGACTGTGGCCTGTTGTCTGTGACTGGCGATGTCTCTGGGGTGTCCATCTGCTGAGCTGTCTCTGGGGCCTGGGACCATCAAGCAGCATCTGGGACCTTGAACCTGGGTCTAGTAAGCTGCGTCTCGAACTGTGACTGGGGCCTGAGCCAGCAAAAAGACATCGGGGCTTTGGACTGTGATTGTGTTGTGGGCCTCTACAGCCATCTTGCAGTTTGGCTTGTATTGGGATTGCCCCTAATTTAGGAATGATCCAATTACTAGACTCAGATGTGTGGGACCCTAAGTTGGACAAGTCAAGGGGCACTTGATGGTCCGTAACGAGCAGATTTAGAAAGCTGGTAAAACCTTGGTAACTAAGGAGATTTATGAGGTACTGGGTTGTCCATGGCTCTAACATTTGTTTAAATCTTTTCAAAGATCCACCTCAGGTCCAGTGTCCTGACCAATGGAGACGGTTCCAGCAAAACTGTTATTACTTTTCATTGGTGACGAAAAACTACACTGATGCCCAGAGATCCTGTACATCAATGCACGCCAATCTTGTCGTCATTAACAGTGCTGAGGAAAAGGTAGGAGATTATTATCATTTCAAACTCACCGACAGCTGATCGTTCAGCGATGATACAGAACCAGAGCGACAAAGGATATTTAGCCTTCGCTTCTGTGCTGATTCTAGCTCTTCAACTGGACCTAACAGACAAACAGCGGTAGACCATTCAGCCCATCGAGCCTGCTCTGCTATTTAATATAATCATACCTGAGCAGACACGTCAATGGTTTTTACACCCACTATCCCCAGAACCCTTTATGTTATTGCCAATCAGAATCTATAAATCTCTGCTTCAAACATACTCAGTGACTGAGCTTCCACACCCTGCTCTGGGACGGAGAATTCCAAAGATTCACAAACTCCTGTGTAAAGAAATGTCTCCTCGGCTCGGTCCTAATTTTGGAATTTTGCCCCCTGGTTCTAGACTCCCCAACCGAGGTAAACTCTGACCTCCATCCACCCTGTCTATTCATTTAAGTATTTTGTAGATTTCAATGAGATGATCTCTCATTCTTCAAAACTTTAGGGAATACAGGCCCTGTTTTCCCAATCTCCTTCATAAGACAGTCCCGTCATCCCCGGAACCAGTCGAGTGAATCTTCGTCACACTCACTCAACGGCAGTGATATCCTTCCTGAGGTAAGAGCACCAAAACTGCACACAGTGCAGTCTAACCAAGCTCTTGTACAAGTGAAGCAAGACCTCACTACACCTGGTCTCAAATCCTCTTGCAATAAAGGCTAACATTCCAAGAGCTTTCCTAATCGCTCATATATACTGCTAACTCCAGTCCTGCCAGACTACTGTATATTCTCAATCAAGTATTTACGTACATTAGGACCTTGCGATAATGTGATCCACAGACGCCATGGGTGGGATTTACCAAGCAACCAAACACATGTTTCGCAGAGGAGCAGGTGGCCCACCATTAGCTGGTGGCAGGATCTTCCCATCCCTTTGTTGCCAACGGGGTTCCCCGTTGAATGCACCCCTTCCCATTGTGATACCCAACGTGGCGGTGCACCGTCAGCAGGATGGGAAGATCCCGCCGGCGTGAACAGCTGGAATGTTCCATCAGATATGAGGGAGCTTTGGTTGCTACATATCTACAATCAGTGACTCCCTCTGTACCTGTGTGAACCTGGAGAAAACCTTCAGAACCTCCCCTATATTTGGCCAGCTTCATCAATGACGAAGTGCATGTCATTGATCGCCTTAGAAATAAGGCATTGGCGGCCTGGGATGTACATTTATGGGCAGAAAATTGAGAAATCCTTGAGATGTCAACACTATATCCCTGGAAGGAGCATAATGTTAAGGTCACATCATGGATAGGATGACCTTGCCGGTCACTGAAAATGGGTCCCCTTCGAAGATGCTCTTCCAGGAAACTGCAGATGTCAGCAACGGCCTACTGCAAAAGTTTTAAGCATCCTGAGGCATGGTTGCAAAAACCTACCTCCCCTTGTTAAATCTCTGACCACCTACTCCAGTAACACAGCCTTTACAACAATGTCTCATCCAGAAGACCACACTGTCCCAGAGTTGCTCAGAAACTCCACATTAGATTATTCACTGAAGTCCCATGGGCCTTGACTTCTGACAGAATAACCGAAACTGAAGCCAAATTCGACTCACCTTCATAAGAAAAGGTAGAGTAGCAGGAAGAGGCCATTCAGCACTTAGATTTTTTAGATTTAGATTTATTGTCACGTGTACTGCATACAGTCCAGGCAGATCGTTCCACAGGACATACGGTTAATACACAATGTAAATACATAGACAGAAACATCGGGTGAAGCATACAGAGTGTGGTGCTATAACTGTAGAGAAGATGCGTAGAGCGATCAGTTCAGTCCATGAGAGGGTCGTTTAGGAGTCTGGTAACAGCGGGGAAGAAGCTGTTTTTGAGTCTGTTCGTGCGTGTTCTCAGACTTCTATATCTCCTGCCAGATGGCAGAAGTTGGAAGAGAGAATAACCCGGGTGGACTAACCAGCGGGAGGTATGGACAGATTCAATGGATGGGAGGCAGGTTCGCGTGATGTGTTCACAACTCTCTGAAGTTTCTGACGGTCTTGTGCGGAGCAGTTGCCATGCCAGGCTGTGATGCAGCCAGATAGGATGCTTTCTATGGTGCATCTGTAAAAGTTGGTAAGAGTCAATGTGGACATGCCGATTTTCCTTAGTTTCCTGAGGAAATATAGGTGCTGTTGTGCTTTCTTGGTCGTAGTGTTGACGTGAATGCACCAGTAAAGGTTGTTGGTAATGTGTATACCGATGAATTTGAAGTTGTCAACCATCTCCACCTGGGCACCATTGATGCAGACAGGCACCTGCACAATACTTTGCTTCCTGAAGTCGCTGACTAGCTCCTTAGGTTTGCGGACATTGAGGGAAAGATTGCTGTCATTACACCATGCCATTAGGTTCTCTATTTCCCTCCCTCCTGTACTCTGAATCATTGTTGTTTGAGATCCGACCACTATCCCCATAACCCAACCCAACTATGGTCGTGTCATTAGCAAATCTGTAGATGGAGGTGGAGATGGAGGGGAGTTGGAGCCAAATCTTTCCACAGTCGTGTGTGTATATGGAGAATAGAAGGTAGCCTTGCAGGGTCCAGGTTTGAGGGTTATCGTGGAGGAGGTGTTGTTGTTTATCCTTACTGGTAATGGTCTGTGGGTCAGAAAGTCAAGCGTGCAGCTGCAGAGGGAGGATCCAAGTCCTAGGTTTTGGAGTTTGGATATGAGCTTGGCTGGGATTGTGGTGTTGAAGGCAGAGCTGTAGTCAATGAATAGGAGTCTGACGTAGGAGTCCTTGTTGTCAAGATATTCCAGGGATGAATATCTGGCCAGGGCGATAGTGTCTTCTGTGGATCGATTGCGGCGGTAGGCGAATTGCAGTGGATTAAGGCATTCTGGGAGTATGGAGTTGATGTGCCTCATCACCAACCTCTCGAAGCACTTCATTACGATCAGTGCCCTGAGAGGCTGCTCTGCCATACAATTAGATCGTGGCTGAATTGATGAAGGCCTCAACGCCACTTACCTTTCTGCCTTCCATAGCCCATGGCTCCCTTATCCATTAGAAATCTCAGCCTTGAATATGTTCAACCACTCAGCCTCTGGGATAGAAAATGCCAAAGATAACACAGCAAAATATAGCTCCTGTCTTAAATGGGAGACCTTTCATCTGAATCTTGCTTCCTCCCTGGGGAAAATATCCTCTCAGCAACACGCCTGCCAAGCCCACATAAAATCACATATTTTTCAATAAGATTGCCTCTCATTCTGCAAAACTGCAACGCACAACCTGCTCAAACTTTCCTCATAAGGCAACCCCTTCATCCCAGCAATCAAGCCACCGATACAATTGTGTCCATCCTTAAGCCAGGAGATGAAAGCTAGACATAGTCGTCTTGGCGTGGTCTCACCAGTACCCTGTACAATTTTGGCAAGACTGCCCTATTCCTCAACCCCCGCCCATGCAACAAAGACCAACATTCCATTTAGCTTTCTAGTTAGGTAGGGCAGTGGATGTTGTCTATATGGACTTCAGTAAGGCCTTTGACAAGGTCCCTCATGGTAGACTAGTACAAAAGGTGAAGTCACACGGGATCAGGGGTGAACTGGCAAGGTGGATACAGAACTGGCTAGGTCATAGAAGGCAGAGAGTAGCAATGGAAGGATGCTTTTCTAATTGGAGGCTGTGACCACTGGTGTTCCACAGGGATCAGTGCTGGGACCTTTGCTCTTTGTAGTATATATAAATGATTTGGAGGAAAATGTAACTGGTCTGATTAGTAAGTTTGCAGACGACACAAAGGTTGGTGGAATTGCGGATAGCGATGAGGACTGTCAGAGGATACAGCAGGATTTAGATTGTTTGGAGACTTGGGCGGAGAGATGGCAGATGGAGTTTAATCCGGACAAATGTGAGGTAATGCATTTTGGAAGGTCTAATGCACGTAGGGAATATACAGTGAATGGTAGAACCCTCAAGAGTATTGAAAGTCAAAGAGATCTAGGAGTACAGGTCCACAGGTCATTGAAAGGGGCAACACAGGTGGAGAAGGTAGTCAAGAAGGCATACGGCATGCTTGCCTTCATTGGCCGGGGCATTGAGTATAAGAATTGGCAAGTCATGTTGCAGCTGTACAGAACCTTAGTTAGGCCACACTTGGAGTATAGTGTTCAATTCTGGTCGCCACACTACCAGAAGGATGTGGAGGCTTTAGAGAAGGTGCAGAAGAGATTTACCAGAATGTTGCCTGGTATGGAGGGCATTAGCTATGAGGAGCGGTTGAATAAACTCGGTTTGTTCTCACTGGAACGAAGGAGGTTGAGGGGAGACCTGATCGAAGTCTACAAAATTATGAGGGGCATAGACAGAGTGGATAGTCAGAGGCTTTTCCCCAGGGTAGAGGGGTCAATTACTAGGGGGCATAGGTTTAAGGTGAGAGGGGCAAGGTTTAGAGTAGATGTACGAGGCAAGTTTTTTACGCAGAGGGTAGTGGGTGCCTGGAACTCGCTACCGGAGGAGGTGGTGGAAGCAGGGACGATAGGGACATTTAAGGGGCATCTTGACAAATACATGAATAGGATGGGAATAGAGGGATACGGACCCAGGAAGTGTAGAAGATTGTAGTTTAGTCGGGCAGCATGGTCGGCGCGGGCTTGGAGGGCCAAAGGGCCTGTTCCTGTGCTGTACATTTCTTTGTTCTTTGTTCTTTGTTATTAGTTGCAGTATCTGCATGCGAACCGCTTATGTTACATGTACAAAGACGCTCAGATCCCGTGCTGTAGTTTCTTCTTACCAAAGTAAATGCCCACTCCCTTTATCTATTGGCATTCTTTTGCAGCTCTTTCCCCTTTATATCATCAGTAGATTTCATGACAATGTATACTATCCCCTCATCAAAGTCATCACTATAACCTGTAAACAGTTGGAGCTTTCGTGACAATCCATGTTGCGCTCTACTAATTATGTTTGCCAATCTGAAAATGATCCACTTATCCTGACTCTCCATTGCCTCTACCCATGCTGTCTCCCTCTATGTTAATATATTAACATTTTCGAGGGCAGCACGGTGGTGCAGTGGTTAGCACTGCTGCCTCACGTCGCCGAGGTCCCAGGTTCGATCCCGGCTTTGGGTCCGTGTGGAGTTTGCACATTCTTCCCGTGTTTGCGTGGGTTTCACCCCCACAACCCAAAGATGTGCAGGGTAGGTGGATTGGCCACGATAAATTGCCCCTTAATTGGCAAAAATAATTGGGTACTCTAAATTTATTTTTTTAAATTAACACTTTCTGTGCTGTATGACGCTATTGGAAAATTGGATAAGAATAGATAGGTTGTGTTTTTGATCCGCGCAGACTTGATTGGCTGAAAGGTCTTTCCTGTCCAAATAACTCCCAGCACCTTGATTGCTTATTTTGTGCAGTAACTCTTTATGTGGCATCTCATCGAATCCCTTTTAGAAATCCAAAATATACTACATCTACTTGTTCCCTTTATCAATCCTCAAAAGAGCTTGACTAAATTTGTCAAAAGTAATTCTCCTTTTCACAAAACCATGTTGAATCTACTTCATTACACTACGAATTTACAAATGTCCTCCTTCTGCTTTGTTAATAATGGATTGCAACATTTTCCCAATGGCTGATGTTAGGCTAAACGGCCAGTTTCCTGCTGTCTGTTACCCCACTTTCTTACATAGGGACATTACTTTGGTAGTTTTTCAATCAGCTGGGACTTCTCCAGAAACTAGGAAATTTTGGAAGATTGCAACCGACGCATGGTCTTCACTTCTATTAAGACCTTAGAGTTCAGGCCATTAATTCCAGGGGACTCGTCAGCCTTTAGTTCCATTAATATATAATAGTGCATTTTCTCCAGTGATAATAATAGCTGGAGGTTCCTCCCTCCCCATAGCCCTACAGGTATTCCTCTCCAGGTAATGATCAAATTCTCTTTTGAGAGCCACAATTGAACCTACCTGCACCATAGTCTCAGGCAATGCATCGTGTATCCTAACCACTCACTAAACAAAAACGTTCCCTGTCAAGTCGCAGGACAGAGCAGTCAGGGCTGCACGCTGGCACAGTGGTTAGCACAGTTGGTTCACAGTTTCAGGATCCCATGTTCGATTCCCGGCTTGGGTCACTGTCTGCACGTTCTCCCCGTGTCTGCGTGGGTTTCCTCCGGGTGCTCCAGTTTCCTCCCACAGTCCAAAGATGTGCAGGTTAGGTGGATTGGCCATGCTAAATTGCTCTTAGAATCCAAAAATGGTTAGGTGGGGTTACTCAGTTACGGGGATAGGATGGAGGCTTGGGCTTAGGTAGGGTGCTCTTTCCAAGAGCTGGTGCAGACTCGATGGGCTGAATGGCCTCCTTCTGCACTGTAAATTCTATGGTAAATTCTATGCTAATTCCACATTTCCTCTTTTTCCAATCACCTTAAATTAATGTCCTCTTGTTTTCGATCCTTCCACCCGCAGTTGAGAACAGTTTCGATTGTTCTGTCCAACCCCTCATTACTTTTAGTGCCTCTTCAATCTCTTCTCAACCTTCCTTTCACCAAAGAGAACAGCTTCTCCCATCCATGGAACTGATGTTCCAGGCTTGGACTGACAAATTCAAGGTATATTCGTGCCACACAAGTGCCAGGCAATGACCATCTCCGACAAGAGAGGATCTAACCATCGCTCCTTGGCATTCAATGGCATTACCATCGCTGAATCCCCCACAATCAACATCCTGGGGGTTACCATTGATCAGAAACTGAACTGGACTAGCCACATTAATACTATGGCTACCAGGGCAGGTCAAACATTAGGAATCCTGTGGCGCGTAACTCACTTCCTGACCCCCCCCCCAAAGACTGTCCACCATCTACAAGGCACAAGTCAGGAGTGCAATGGAACACTCTCCACTTGCCTGGATGAGTCCAGCTCCAATAACCCTCAAGAGGCTCGACACCATCCAGGACAAAGCAGCCCCACTTGATTGCTCCCCCTTTCACAAACATTCAAACCCTCCACCACCGACGAACAGGGGCAGCCGTGTGTACCATCTACAAGATGCACTGCATCTGTATAGAACCTTAGTCAGGCCACACTTGGAGTATAGTGTTCAATTCTGGTCGCCACACTGCCATAAGGATGGAGAGGCTTTAGAGAGGGTGCAGAAGAAGTTTACCAGGGTGTTGCTTGGTACGGAGGGCATTAGCTATGAGGAGCGGTTGAATAAACTTGGTTTGTTCTCACTGGAACGACGGAGGTTGAGCGGCGACCTGATAGAGGTCTACAAAATGCAAATGCAAATTTTTATGGGTGCACTGTTTTGTTTGTAAATTCTGTCCTTTCCTGTCATACTCTTGTCATCATTATCACTATCCCTAAATTCCCCTCACTTGAAACCTCATACCAACCATTTAGTTTAATGCCCTCCCTACAGCCCTAATTATTTGATTCTCCAGAACACTGGTCCCAGCACAATTCAAGGGAAGATCATCCCAATGGAACAGTGCATCCGTTGCCCCATGGGTCGAAACCCATTCCTCCCGCACTAATCTTCCAACCTCACATTTCAATCGCCAGTGTCTTGTATTACAGTAGGAACAAAGGTTGGCTTAAAATAAATGGGTTAAGACTCAGACAGGACGTTGCCAAGTAGGGAGTTTGTCATTAACATTGCCAACAATCTACGTTGCTCCGTACACTGGTTTAGCACAGTGGGCTAAACAGCTGGCTTGTAATGCAGAACAATGCCAGCAGCACGGGTTCAATTCCCATACCGGCCTCCCCGAACAGGCGCCAGAATGTGGCGACTAGGGGCTTTTCACAGTAACTTCATTGACGCCTACTTGTGGCAATAAGCGATTATTATTATTACTGCAGTGACACTTTAATTTGTCTGACAGGTATTTCTGCAACACTGGACTCATAAAGGAAGTCACTGGATTGGACTCAGTGATTCAATCTCTGAAGGTGATTGGCGCTGGGTGGATGGGACAGACTATGCTTCCTCTGTAAAGTAAGTTCTCTGTTCACTTGGACATTCTGCACAATATCCTTGGCATTGAAGATGATTATAAAGCTGGATTTGTGCTTGACCTTCAGATATTCAGGCAAACAGCAAAGCACAATAGGGACAGAAGCAGTGAAATTTGGTGGGCAATGCCAATTTATTGGGTGCCCAGAGGTCCTTTCAGTTCCCAAAATTACGCCACTGATGTGTGCACATAAACAGTCGCCTGTCTCTCAACGTTGCACTGTTCACTGGCAGTGGGATTGTCTCTTCCCGCCGCTTGTCAATGGGATTTCCCATTGAACCCACCCCACGTCGCCAGGAAACCCATGGGCGAAGGGTGCGCTGCCAGTGGGAAAAGAGAATCCTAACGGCTGGAGAGTTCCGGTCCAGGTTTTAGACGCCCCAGAAGGCTCATTACACTGGTATTCAGAACCACGATGGCAACAGTCTGAGCTTCCACTACAACTCTCAGATGTTTGGTGGATAATGCTCTTGTTGCAAAGGAAGCTAAAATATCGGCCATAATGGTTTGCTCTGCAGATTTGTTAATGGAAGCCAAATCCTTGCTGGAAAGGACAGACACCCAACTCTACACAAAACCCTCTGCCAAATTGATGCTGAGCTCTTTCATGCATCTTGACCTCAAATGCAGACTATCTGGCAGGATTTCCAATGCACCTGGTGCATACCCATCCGCCTTCTTCCACAGCCCAAGTGCAGTAAAGTTTCACCTGGATCATCTCCGGTGAGCTTGCACTTCTGCTCTCCATTCTCCGCGCCCTGACTGCAATGCACCTTTGCTTGGTGGCTGACCATGTGTTCTCGCCATGTTCCAACTCCAATTCTGTTATACCTTTTATTAATGTGAGTCTTCATTGTTAGAGATTGCTGGTAGGTAAATATAAATGATTTGGAGAAAAATATAACTGGTCTGATTAGTAAGTTTGCAGACGACACAAAGGTTGGAGTAATTGCGGATAGCGATGAGGACTGTCAGAGGATACAGCAGGATTTAGATCGTTTGGAGACTTGGGCGGAGAGATGGCAGATGGAGTTTAATCCGGACAAATGTGAGGTAATGCATTTTGGAAGGTCCAATACAGGTGGGAAACATACATTAAATGGCAGAACCCTTCAGAGTATTGACAGGCAGAGGGATCTGGGCGTACAGGTCCACAGGCCACTGAAAGTGGCAACACAGGTGGAGAAGGCATTCGGCATGTTTGCCTTCATCGGCCGGGCATTGAGTATAAAAATTGGGAAGTCATGTTGCAGCTGCATAGAACCTTAGTTAGGCCACACTTGGAATATAGGGCTGGGTTCACCTGCCCCACCCACCGCAAGCTCGCCACGGGCAGGACGCAGACCATGAAAAGGTCCGTTGACCTCGGCTGGGAATTTCCTGTCGCCAGATGGGCACAGCCGGAGAATCCCGCCCATAGTGTTCAGATGGGAGTCGGTTATAGATTACTCCTGAGAATGAAGGTAGCTGGGTGATGTTTAAAAGGAGGCGGAAGAAGCAGTCAGTGCAGGGATCCCCTGCGGTTGTTCCCCTCAATAACAGGTATAGCGTTTTGGATACTGTTTGGGGGGGGGGGGGGGGGGGGGGGGGGCGGGGGGGGGGAACCTACCAGGGGTAAGCCACGGTGACCAGGTCTCTGGCACTGAGTCTGTCCCTGTGGCTCAGAAGGGAAGCGGGGAGAGCAGGAGAGCATTAGTTATTGGAGACTCTATAGTTAGAGGTACAGATCGACGGTTCTGTGGCAACAATAAAGGCTCACGGTTGGTGTGTTGCCCCCTGGATGCCAAGGTCCGTGACATCTCTGATCGTGTTTTCAGGATCCTTAAGGGGGTGGGGGAGCAGCCACAAGTCGTGGTACACATCGATACCAACGACATAGGTAGCAAAAGGAACGGGGATGTAAAACAGAAATTCAGGGAGCTAAGGTGGAAGCTGAGAGCCAGGACAGACCGTGTGGTCATCTCTGGTTTGCTGCCAGTGCCACGTGTTAGCGAGGTGAGGAACAGGGAGAGAGTGCAGTTAAACACGTGGCTACAGGGATGGTGTAGGAGGGAGGGTTTCAGTTACTTGGATAATTGGAGCACATTCTGGGGAAAGTTGGACCTGTACAAACAGGATGGGTTACACCTGAACCAGAGGTGCACCAATATCCTGGGAGGGAAATTTGCTACAGCTCTTTGGGGGGGGTTTAAACTGATTTGGCTGGGGGATGGGAAACTGATTTGTAGTCCAGGAGATAGCATTGCTGGAGTCCAGGAGGTTGAGGGTAGTGCAGTACTGAGGAAGGTACCAAGGTCACAAGAGTGGACCTGCAGACATGAAGGTGGTTTGAAGTGTGTTAACTTCAATGCGAGGAGCATCAGGAATAAGGTTGGTGAGCTTGAAGCATGGATTGGTACCTGAGACTACGATGTTGTAGCCATTACAGAGACGTGGATAGAACAGGGGCAGGAATGATTGTTGGAGGTTCCGGGGTTTAGATGTTTCAGTAAGATTAGGGGACGTGGTAAAAGAGGTGGAGGAGTAGCATTGTTAATCAAGGATAGTATAATGGCTGCAGAAAGGCAGTTTGAGGAGGATCTGTCTACTGAGGTAGTGTGGGCTGAAGTTAGAAATAGGAAAGGACCGGTCACTTTGTTAGGAGTTTTCTATAGGCCCCAAACAGTAACAGAGATGTGGAGGAAAAGATGGCAATGCAGATTTTGGATAGGTGCGGTAGTCACAGGGTAGTTGTCATGGGTGACTTTAACTTTCCAAATATTGATTGGAACCGCTATAATTCGAATAGTTTGGATGGGGCTGTTTTTATCCAGTGTGTCAGGAGGGTTTCCTCACACAATATGTGGATAGACCAACAAGAGGTGGGGCCAGGTTGGGTTTGGTACTGGGTAATGAACCGGGCCAAGTGTTAGATTTGTTTGTGGGAGAGCACTTTGGAGATAGTGACCACAATTCGGTGACTTTCACTATAGCAATGGAGAGGGATAGGAACATTGGGTAGGGCAAGGTTTATAACTGGAGGAGGGGTAATTACGATGCGATTAGGCAAGAATTGGGGAGCATAAGATTGAAACAGAAACTGTCAGGGATAGGCACAATTGAGATGTGGAGCTTGTTCAAGGAGCAAATGCTGCGTGTCCTTGATATGTATGTCCCTGTCAGGCAGGGAGGAAATGGTCGAGTGAGGGAACCATAGTCGGCGTAAATACAAAGGACAACCACAGAGACTGTAACGATCCAGAGATGCACACTTAATACAGAAATGGTTACACAGCAACAGGGCCATTGAGCAAGGTGACCCACTCTCTCCATTACTATTCAACATAACAATGGGTAATTCCCATTACAGGGAAGGGCAAATATGGGAGCGAAGATGCAACTGGCCAATTAAGTCCACAGAAACACGCAGCTCGGGCAGCAGAGAATCCAGCCCCACTATATTTTGTGGATGATGCAGCAACCTTCAGGAACTCATGTCCAAGCACCTTGTCACCTTGCAGACACTTTGCATGAAGGCGGAGCTCCAAATAATATCCAGGAAAGATCCAACTTCCACTTCATCAGTGATTAATAATCCTGTACAATCACAAGGGGGAACTAGAGGATAACCAGGAATCCCCATGAACAACATTCCCCACTCCCCCAAACACCCCAGGAAAAACCCTTGGGTGCACAAACAGAACCTTGGAAAGGTTTAATGGAAGAGAAATGAGCCTGTGAGCATCATTTTCATCTCTTTTCGATTGCCAATATCAGGTTTCTTTTGGCCCACTATGTCTGGGGGGCGGGGAGCTTGCTGCTCCTATAAGGATAGGGGACATCTCTTCTTCCTCTCTCTCCTTCACCGAGTCCTTCAATGCATTAATGAACATTGGAAAACCCAATGAAATAAATTAGCATCTAAATATCGGACCTCTGGTGCTGATGAATCTCCCGCACACCCATTAAAATTACGACATGTCTCCCACAGCTTGTACCAAATGGAGATAACCCACCATAAGAGCTCAGGTAAGTGAATCACTCAGACAGGAGAGAGTCATGCCCAGGCAGTGCTAGGGGAAATACTAGGGGCAGTGCCAGGGCATACCAGGGGCAGCGCTTGGGCAGTGCCAAGGACAGTACTGGGGGACTGTACTGGGGCAATGCCGGGGACAGTGTTTGTGCAGTACTAGGGGCAGTGTCTGGTCACTGCTTGGGGTAGTTTGGGCTGAGGGAAGTGTCTGGACAGTACCAGGGGGAATTGCCAGGGGAAATGCCAGGGGCAGTGTCTGGGCAGTATTAAGGAGAAATGCTGGTGATAGTGCTGGGGGAAGAGCCAGTGGAGTATCACGGGGCAGTGTCTGATCAGTATCAAGCGGCAGTGTATGGGCAGTGCCAGGGGCCAGTGACTAAGCAGAATCAAGGGACAGTGTCTGGGCAGCAGTAGGGGGTAGTGTAGCGGATAGTGCTGGCGCAGTATTAGGGGGCTGTGCCTGGGCAGTGCCAGTGGGCAGTGTATGGGCAGTACCAGGGGGCTGTGTATGGGCAGTGCCTGGGGGCAGTGTATGGGCAGTACCAGGGGGCAGTGTATGGGCTGTACCGGGGGCTGTGTATGGGCAGTACCAGGGGGCAGTGTATGGGCAGTACCAGGGGGCAGTGTATGGGCTGTACCATGAGGCAGTGTATGGGCTGTACCGGGGGCTGTGTATGGGCAGTACCAGGGGGCAGTGTATGGGCTGTACCGGGGGCTGTGTATGGGCAGTACCAGGGGGCAGTGTATGGGCAGTACCAGGGGGCTGTGTATGGGCAGTACCAGGGGGCAGTGTATGGGCAGTACCAGGGGGCAGTGTATGGGCAGTACCAGGGGGCAGAGTATGGGCAGTACCAGGAGACAGTGTATGGGCAGTACCAGGGGGCAGTGTATGGGCAGTACCAGGAGGCAGTGTATGGGCAGTACCAGGAGACAGTGTATGGGCAGTACCAGGGGGCAGTGTATGGGCAGTACCAGGAGGCAGTGTATGGGCAGTACCAGGAGACAGTGTATGGGCAGTACCAGGGGGCAGTGTATGGGCAGTACCAGGGGGCAGTGTATGGGCAGTACCAGGGGGCAGTGTATGGGCAGTACCAGGGGGCAGTGTATGGGCAGTACCAGGGGGCAGTGTATGGGCAGTACCAGGGGGCAGTGTATGGGCTGTACCATGAGGCAGTGTATGGGCAGTACCAGGGGGCTGTGCATGGGTAGTACCAGGGGGCAGTGTATGGGCAGTACCAGGGGGCTGTGTATGGGCAGTACCAGGGGGCAGTGTATAGGCAGTACCAGGGGGCTGTGTATGGGCAGTACCAGGGGGCAGTGTATGGGTAGTACCAGGGGGCAGTGTATGGGCAGTACCAGGGGGCTGTGTATGGGCAGTACCAGGGGGCTGTGTATGGGCAGTACCAGGGGGCTGTGTATGGGCAGTACCAGGGGGCAGTGTATGGGCAGTACCAGGGGGCAGTGTATGGGCAGTACCAGGGGGCAGTGTATGGGCAGTACCAGGGGGCAGAGTATGGGCAGTGCCAGGGGGCAGTGTATGGGCAGTACGAGGGGGCTGTGCCTGGCAGTGCCAGGGGCAGTGTATAGGCAGTACCAGGGGGCAGTGTATGGGAAGTACCAGGGGGCAGAGTATGGGCAGTGCCAGGGGGCAGTGTATGGGCAGTACCAGGAGGCAGTGTATGGGCAGTACCGGGGGCAGTGTATGGGCAGTACCAGGAGGCAGTGTATGGGCAGTACCAGGGGGCAGAGTATGGGCAGTACCAGGGGGCAGTGTATGGGCAGTACCAGGAGACAGTGTATGGGCAGTACCAGGGGGCAGTGTATGGGCAGTACCAGGGGGCAGTGTATGGGCAGTACCAGGGGGCAGTGTATGGGCAGTACCAGGGGCAGTGTATGGGCAGTACCAGGGGGCAGTGTATGGGCAGTACCAGGGGGCAGTGTATGGGCAGTGCCAGGGGGCAGTGTATGGGCAGTACGAGGGGGCTGTGCCTGGCAGTGCCAGGGGCAGTGTATAGGCAGTACCAGGGGGCAGTGTATGGGCAGTACCAGGGGGCAGAGTATGGGCAGTGCCAGGGGGCAGTGTATGGGCAGTACGAGGGCGCTGTGCCTGGCAGTGCCAGGGGGCAGTGTATGGGCAGTGCTGGGGTAGTGCTAGGAAGAGGGGGCTATTGCATGGGGGAGGGGGTGGGTGATTTATTTTAATTTTTTTGTATCAGGGCAGCTTTTAAAAATGGGCCATGGATCTTTAAAAGACTAAGTGATTGAGAAAGTTGCTGTGGGGGCTGACGGCTTCAAAGACAGTTTCCCTGTCACTGCTGCCAATAAGTGGGACCATTTCGCCCTCAATCTCGCCCAATTGTGGTGTGTAAAATATGTGAATATAAGGAATGGGAGCAGGAGTGGGTTATCTGAAGCTTTGAACCTGCTCCACTCACTCAGTAAGATCATGGCCGAGTTTCATGGAACATAGAACATAGAAAATACAGCACAGAACAGGCTCTTCGGCCCACGATGCAGTGCCAAACTTTTGTCCCAGATTAAGAACGAATTAATCTACACCCCATCATTCTACCGTAATCCATGTACCTATCCAATAGCCGCCTGATAGGTACATGGATTCAATTTCAATTCAATTTCCTGTTTGGTGCCCTATCCCTTAAGAGTCCAAAAATCTATCAATCTGTTCTGGAATGTATCAGTGACTGAGCTTCCACAGTCCTCTGGTGCAGAGAATTCCAAAGATTCAAACCCTCTGTGTGAAGAAATGCCTCCTCCTCTCATTGTGTACCCATCAATCCCTCTCAAAATCTCATTCCTTTTAGCTCCAGGGACTGTAGACCCATCAAACTCAATCACTTCTCACCGGACTAACCCCTCAGCGAGATTCTCCAACCCCCCGCCGGGTCAGAGAATCACCGGGGGCTGGCGTGAATCCCGCCCCCGCCGGTTGCCGAATTCTCTGGCAACGGAGATTCGGCGGGGGCGGAAATCGCGCCGCGCCGGTTGGCGCCCCCCCCCCCCCCCCCCGCGATTCTCCGGCCCGGATGGGCCGAAGTCCCGCTGCTAGAATGCCTGTCCCGCTGGCGTGGATTAAACCACCTCTTACCGGCGGGACAAGGCGGCGCGGGGGGGCTCCGGGGTCCTCGGGGGGGGGGGGGGCGATCTGGCCCCGGGGGGTGCACCCCACGGTGGCCTGGCCTGCGATCGGGGCCCACCGATCCGCGGGCGGGCCTGTGCTGTGGGGGCACTCTTTTCCTTCCACCTTCGCCACAGTCTCCACCATGGCGGAGGCGGAAGTGACTCCCTCCATAGCGCATGCGCGGGGATGCCGTGAGCGGCCGCTGACGCTCCCGCGCATGCGCCGCTTGGCAATGTCATTTCCGCGCCAGCTGGCGGGGCAGCAAAGGCCTTTTCCGCCAGCTGGCGGGGCGGAAATCAGTCCGGCTCGGGCCTAGTCCCTCAAGGTTAGGGCTCGGCCCCCCAAGGTGCAGAGGATTCCGCACCTTCGGGGCGGTGCGATGCCGGACTGATTTGCGCCGTTTTTGGCGCCGCTCGGCGGACATCGCACCGATACTGGAGAATTTCGCCCCTCATTCCAGGACTCAATCTCGTAAAGTTTCTTTGCAACCTCTCTCAGACACGTATGCCCTTCCTTCGAGATTGACCGAAACTTTGCACAGAATCCCAAGTGTGGTTTCACCAAACCACAATGCAGCAAATGCAGCAATGTACAATGCAGCAAAACCCCTGTATTCCTGTACTCTAATATCATTGCAATAAAGGCCAACATACCATTTACCTTCCTAATTGTTTACCATACCTGCATGTTAACTTTGTGTATTTTAGACACTCTTTGATCATCAAAATGGCTTTTCTCCAATTAAAGTGTGGTGAATGTATAATTACTGATAATTCGCCAGTGCACTGTGTTATGTTATTAACCCTGTGGGCTCTACCTATGGGCCATTTTGTGGCTTCACCCACAGGGGGATATGTTGGGGCATGTACGGGCTCCGCCCATGGCTCCTCCCCTTACAGGAAGTAGAAGAGCTGCCGACCTGCAGTGTTGTACCGGTCGCAGGCAGGCACAGTTCTAAGCTGATTAATGCCACGGTTTACTTCTCCACCTGTCTCTGAGTGAATTGATGGTCGCATCAATTTAATCAGCTTAAAATACTACTATGGAATCAGCCCTCAAACCTGACAGACTGAAACTCGATCCACAGGCCGCGGAGGTGAAAGAAATTTTTTCGCATTGTCTTTGGTGCTTCAAGGCCTATCTCGCCGCGTCGTCCACGCCATCCGTCACTGAGGACCAGAAGCTGAGCCTCCTCCACGCACGGGTGAGCCATCGCATTTCTGTCCAGCTCGACGAAGCCGCTTCCTATACAGAGGCCCTCGCACTATTCGAACGCCTCTATGTGCGGCCTGTGAACGAGGTCTACGCGCGACACGTCTTCACCACTTGCCGCCAGCGCCCCGGGGAGTCGCTAGATGATTACCTACGCGACCTCAAAGCCCTCGCGCGCAACTGTAACTACCAGGCCGTTACGGCCACTCAGCTCATGGAGCTCGCCGTCCGAGACGTTTACGTGGCGGGGGTCCGATCGAACTATGTGAGACAGCGCCTGCTCGAAAAAGGGTCCCAGGACGTGGACGACACGGTAAAACTGGCTACCTCTCCGGAGGCCGCGTTTCAGAGCCTGACTGCGTTCCGCGCGGCTGCCCGCCCATCGTGGGGGGCTACCCTGCTACTTCTGCGGCCAGTCCCAACACCACCGGCCCGCAACGCGAACTGCAGCCGCTGCGGGCGAAAAGGACATTTCGCCAAGGTCTGCCTGGCCAGGTCTAAGAACTCGAGCTCACAGACCCGATCCACAGACTCACAGACCCGCAGACCCCGCAAGGTGGCAGCGTGTCTGCCGTCTCCGCCTCCGCATAACATGTGCGACTCATGGGCGTCGCCATCTTGGCCACCCTCCCCCACGCGGCCGGCCACGTGCGATCCATGGGGGCCGCCATCTTCCTCACCGCCCGCCATGCTGGACCAACAGGGGCCGCCATCTTGGCCGCCATCTGCTACGCCGCTCGACGCGTACGACCTACACGGACAGCCATCGCGGGGCCGCCCCAGCACCTCCGATCACGCCGCCGGCTACCCACACCTCAGCGCGGTCACTCTGGACCAGTCGTGACCTAAGCACCTCCGGAACTCCATGATGGGCGTCCGGGTTAACGGGTACGAGACACTTTGCCTCTTCGACTCCGGGAGCACAGAGAGCTTCATTCACCCGGACATGGTAAGACGCTGCTCGCTCCCAATATTCCCGAAGCAACAAACCATCTCCCTCGTCTCTGGGTCGCACTCGGTGCAAATCGAAGGGTGCACTACTGCAACCCTAGCGATACAGGGCGCTGAGTACGCTAATTTTCAACTATATGTGCTCCCAGACCTCTGCGCTCCTCTCCTTTTGGGACTCGACTTCCAGTGCAACCTTTGCAGCCTAACTCTTAAGTTCGGGGGGGGCCCTGCCCCTGCTCACCATATGCAGCCTCGCGACCCTAAAAATCGACCCCCACCGAAACAGGGGGTGAATGTGGTGAATGTATAATTACTGATAATTCAGCAGTGCACTGCGTTATGTTATTAACCCTGTGGGCTCTATCTATGGGCCATTGTGTGGCTTCACCCACAGGGGATATATTGGGGCATGTACGGGCACCGCCCATGGCTCCACCCCTTTATAGGAAGTATAAGAGCTGCCGACCTGCGGGCCGCCTTCAGTGTTGTACCGGCCACAGGCAGGCTCAGTTCTAAGCTGATTAAAACCACGGTTTATTTCTCCACGTGTCTTCGAGTGACTTGATGGTCACATCATAAAGTTCAGTTGAAGCAGGAGTTCTCACAATGAGTTTTGTCTCCTTTCACTTTTTGTATTTCAAGGTTTTGGAGTCCAAATGAACCCAATAATCGTTATAATGTTGAAGACTGTGCAGAACTGCTCGTTTACGGAGAATGGAACGATGCACCATGTAATTTTCATCGATATTGGATCTGTGAAAAGTCAGCATAATAATTGCCGTAATGTTGCTGTGAGTGCAAAGTGAATCTGTGTTAAACTATAGGGCGGAATCTCACACTCTGTGCACAGGGTGCTGGCTGGGGCGAGAAAACAGGCGTGTAGCTCTCCAGCTGCGCAACCGGGTTTTCTCTCCCGATCCTCTGGCACTCTGCACACAGAATATCTGGGGGGCGTGGTTCCCCTTCACTTTGGTGGGGCGGGACTTGATAGAGCCGCCAATGCCGGCTCCACAGAGATCGGCGCACCCATGAAAAAGGGTGTTAAAACATAACTCACTTGCATGGCGGAGGTGGACCGTGACCCCCGACACACAACCAGTCAACTCCCCCCCCCCCCGCCCCCCCCCCCTCCCCCCCCCCCCCCCCCCCCCCCCCCCGCCCACACACACACTCCCCCACATAAACACCAGGGCTACCCCCACACATAGAATCCCCCTGGTGGGGCTCCCCAGAGTTGCCTGACCTCAGCCCAGCCCCCTTGGCACATCCCCTGGCAGTGGCACTGTCGGATCGGCCCATCAAGGAGGGCACTGTCAGGTTGGCACTGCCAGGGGGCAGTGTGTGGCACTACCTGGGAATGCCCCTCTCCCGTCAGGGACTGTACATACCCTTGCTCCCTCGACACCTTCATATTTTTGCAGAAGCTGTTGTAAGATTTGTGGACGTGACGTCACGGCAGTGAGGGTGGGAATTCCTTACCTGGGGAACATATGGCGGGGAAACCCTTTAAGTGCATTTAAATTTATTGAAATGAGGGCCGCGCCTCATTATTTTGTTTCCGAATCTCGCTGCGAAAATGCATTTTATTGGTGGCTCAGGAACTGCAACAATTAATCGTCAGTGGATCAGTCTTGGTTAATTGTGACAAGCTGCTTTTTTTGCTTTGCTTTAGCTCGATATCATAAAAGAAAAGGTTAAACTGAGGAACTGTGTTTATTTCTCATTCTTTGATGAACCCCAGGGGTTAACTCCTTATATTTTGCTTTCGCCTGAACAACCTGGGGTACAAGATGTTTAAAATACTGCCGAAAACTGCAAAATACTCTTGGTTTTTATTGTTTTGAAACAAACCAAAATAAATGTCGTGAAATATTCTGGCCTGGTTAAATCTGCTGTTTATTTTCTCTTCATCTGAGTTACATGATTTGCGTTTCTGAGCCTTATGCCTGTGTGTTGTTTCTTGGTGGTCAGGTAGGATACAATTCGAGCAACCAGGAGGGTACTATGGGATTCTTGCTCCTCCTAGATTTCAATGGTACTAGGCAGTCAATCACTCCGAGCCCCGCTCGCCCAGAATAATTTGGGAAGAATTTTACTCCTCACTTTGTGCAATAAACAATCAATAAAGTTCATTGCAAAGACCCAACGTCACCTCGCCAGCCTGGGATAATAGGGAAGGTGCGCAGACACAAAACCATCAGGCCTGCCCACCATTTTTCATAAACTAATCACAAGTAATTCAGTTTGTGAACAAGGCCATCGACTTGAGATTCGACGTGGCTCCTTCCATTTTTTGTGAGTCTTATGGGGAAAACGTTGCGAGTGAATCACGCCAAGTATTTCCATTTCATCAGGAGGTGGTGCAAGGCCGAATAAAAATGGCAGCAACCAGGGCCACGGCTGAGTTTGGCAGAGGAGATTGCTCATGCTGGCGGGAACACTTGCAAATATTTATCTTTCCTTCATTTCCCTCAGCCTTCCATGAGGGAGAGTGAGCAGAAAGGGTTGCCGTGATCTTTGAGGTCTCCAGTATACCAACTTCAACTCAGTCCCCACGGTCAGAGGGCAGTCTGGAGGAAGCCCCAGGCAGCCGAGGGGGCTGCTGATGTATAAGGACCTGCACAAGAAAGGTAACACGGCACGGTGGCACAGTGGTTAGCACTGCTGCCTCACAGCGCCAGGGACCCGGGTTCAATTCCGGCCTCGGGTGACTGTGCGGAGTCTGCACGTTCTCCCCATGTCAGCGTGGGTTTCCTCCGGGTGCTCCGGTTTCCTCCCATAGTCCAAAGCTCTGCAGGTTAGACGGATTGACCATGCTAAAATTGCCCCTGAGTGTGCAAAGGTTAGGGGTGGTTACGGGGAGAGGGCAGGCGAGTGGGCTAAAGTTAGGTGGTCTTTTGGAGGGTCGGTGCAGACTCGATGGGCCGAATGGCCTCCTTCTGCACTGTAAGGATACGATGATAAACAGCAGCAGGCACTCTGAGTTAGGAGTCAGCACTCTCCTCTCAACAGAGTGCACATGCTAAGGGTTACAGACCGGACAATCTCAAGTGCCTTTGAAGACTCTTAGGGGACAGACACATCACTGTGACATGTTGGCCAGGGAAATGGATTCCAATTCTGATGATGGCCTTGAATTCATTTCCCCTGCATGCTTCCAGATACGAGCCTGAGACCTTTGCAGCATCTTTGCAACCGGCAGCCACATTGCATCAAAGGTGGGGCAGGTGCAATCTTTAGGTGGGCAGCACGGTAGCACAAGTGGATAGCACTGTGGCTTCACAGCGCCAGGGTCCCAGGTTCGATTCCCCGCTGGGTCACTGTGTGTGCGGAGTCTGCACGTTCTCCCCGTGTCTGCGTGGGTTTCCCCCGGGTGCTCCGGTTTCCTCTCACAGTCCAAAGACGTGCAGGTTAGGTGGATTGGCCATGATCAATTGCCCTTAGTGACCAAAAAGGTTAGAGGGGGTTATTGGGTTACGGGGATAGGATGGAAGTGAGGGCTTAAGTGGGTCGGTGCAAACTCGATGGGCCGAATGGCCTCCTTTTGCACTGTATGTTCTGTGTTCTATGTACACCAGCGAATTTAGTCCAAATAACTCTGGTTAAGCCAAGAGAGTCAGAGGCCTTCTGAGCACTGCTGGATTTCCCGACGAGCAGGGGCTCATAGAGTACGCCCCATGTGGCCATCAAAGCACCATCAACACTGCTAAAGTCAGCCTTGTGAGTGTCGATCACGGACCCGGCATATCCTGCGCCATTTCTCACGGGAATCGATGCTGTTCCATGTGGCACCGGTGCTAGCCCCTCACCAGTAGTGGAATCGGTGGAGATGTGCCGCCGATTGTTCCATCGTAAAAGTCCTGTCGGGTGGACGTACCGGTAAGAAATGGGTGTTTATCAAATAGCTGCAGTGATGTCAGTGTGTGGGTGGAGCTGGGCTGTCTGTCTGGCTTTTACTTTCATTTTGAGCTGGCAGCTGCAGTGTGTTTAGTTTAGTTTTCAGAGTTGGAGAGCTGCAGGTGAACCAAGCAGATGTTATAACCTCAGTACACGTGACAATAAACAAATCCGATCCAATCCAATCCAATCTTTCTCTCTACAAGCTAAAGAATGTCTTCGGCTCATTGATGATTTCAAAATAATACCTTTTTCTGTAGAGAATTTAAACCTGCTGTCTTTGTTTAAAAAGGTTTTAACTTATGGATGTTGTTTGGGAAGTTATTTAGGGTTATCTGTAGAGTACAGTATCTGTTTGGGGGGGATGTCAGGGTTGGTAGTTGATAAACTGCTTACTGTGTGTTTATAAAATGTTAACTGGATTCATAGAATAAACATTGTTTTGTTTAAAAATACTTTTAGCTCTCTGTTGCATCACACCTGCAGAGTGGGCCGTGTGCTCCCCATAACCAAAATCTATTAAAGTTGTGGTTCAGGTGAACTCCATGATATACTTTGGGGTTCTCCAAACCCTGGCCCATAATAGTCCACGGATTCTCTGTTGCCACTTTGGGCGGGATTCTCCGATTGCCGACGCCGATATCGCATTCGCCAATTGGCTGGAGAATCCATTTTTACGCCGAAATCTGGGGGGGCCCCATTTTTTGGACGCTCCGCCCCCTCAAAGACGGCGCACTCCTCGTATGCAGCACGATGTTGGGATGGCCTCAGGGCGTCACCTGAGGCACTCATCCCGACGCGTCGGTCGCGTGTCCTCTCAGTTTTTGAGGACTTTGCGTGGTGGCTGCGGACTGTGTCCAGCGTCGCTACAGTCGGGTGGGGGGGGGGGGGGGCCTTCCGCTGGTACGGGGCTTCGGCAGGAGCTGGGGGGTCTGGTGGGGGGATGGTCCAGGGGTGGCACCACCTGCCACAGCCCCAGTCTAGCAGCTATGGCCTTTAGGAAACAGTCAACTTCATATGTAGTGGTGCTACCAAGATATTATTGGCGATGGACAATAAAATCCCCACTCAGGGTATATTCCGCACACTTGCCACACTCAGTGCTCCCTTCAAATGGTGTTTTAGCCTTTGTCGGGATATGAGGGCTTTGCTCGGCCATTTCCGAGGGCATGAAAGAGTCAACCAGTTTGTGTCTGGAGTCACATATCAGCCAGACCGGGGAAGGATGGCAGGTTCCCTTCCCTAAAGAACATCAGTGAACCAAATGGTTTTTTGAGACAATTGACAATGGTTTCATGGTCAGCATTACTAAGGTTAGCTGTTAACTCCAGTTCATTAATAATGGGGGTCAAGGTGGCACAGTGGGTAGCACTGTTGCTTCACAGCGCCAGGGGCCTGGGTTCAATTCCAGCCTCGGGTGACTGCGGAGTTTCCACGTCCTCCCCCTGTCTGCGTGGGTTTCCTCCGGGCGCTCCGGTTTCCTCCCACAGTCCAAAGATGCGCAGGTTAGGTGGATTGGACAGGCTAAAATTGCCCCTTTGTGTCCAGGGATGTGCAGGTTAGGTTACGGGGATAGGGCTGGGGAGTTGGCCCAGGTAGCGTGCTCTTTCAGAGGGCTGGTGCAGACTGATGGGCCGAATGGCCTCCTTCTGCACTGTAGAGATTCTGTGATTTCAAATTCCATTAGCTGCCCTGATAGGATTTGACAACTCCAGGGTCCCAGGTTCGATTCCCGGCTTGGGTCACTGTCTGTGCGGAGTCTGCACATCCTCCCCGTGTCTGCGTGGGTTTCCTCCGGGTGCTCCGGTTTCCTCCCACAGTCCAAAGATGTGCAGGTTAGGTGGATTGGCCATGATAAATTGCCCTTAATGTCCAAAATTGCCCTTAGTGTTGGCTGGGGTTACTGGGTTATTGGGATAGGGTGGAGGTGTTGACCTTGGGTAGGGTGCTCTTTCCAAGAGCCGGTGCAGACTCGATGGGCCGAATGGCCTCCTTCTGCACTGTAAATTCTGTGATAACCCCACGCTCCCAGTGGAATTAGCCTGGATCTCTGATAGCACAACTGCCCTGCGGCCTCCCCTGCTAATGCAATAGTGAGTATAGACTGGGGCAGAAATGGCTGGTATCTACATATAATGAGGTGTTACGGAATACCATTCACAGCGTAACCAGCTGAGATCCACTGCTTCATGAATGTGTTGTCTGCGGGCAGGCCCAGAGGTGGCCCTCAGCCAGAAAGGCCACCTTGAAAAGAGAAGAAGGTTACTGACCTTTCTCCGCTCCCTGCACATAAAGAATAGATTCTCTCCGCTCTGAGTCTGGGAATCTATGGGTCTGAGATCCCTGGGTGAGGGGTGTTTCTGCCTGGACTGATGCACATTCATAGACTTCATGAGAAACACAAAATGTATTTATTCATCAGCCAACCAGCTGCCCCAGTCCCTACCTGGCTTCGACGTGTCTTCTGCCTCTACCCCCTGGGATGGTTACCCGCTCCCAGTCTCAGTTTGTCCCCCATGCCAAGGTGACCCTCTTCCGCTATGTTGCCCTGAAAGCATAAATCACCACAAATCACCACACTGCCCCTGCAGCCAAATGTGATTCCGTCAGAGCTCTTCCTGCTCAGCACTGCTCTCCGATTTACCCTGTGACACACCCTCTGGATCAGGGATTCTCGACTGCGGACCCTGGGCGGCATGTTGGCACAGTGGTTAGCACTGCTGCCTCACAGCGCCAGGGACCCGGGTTCAATTCCGACCTTAGGTCACTGGTGTGGAGTTGCACATTTTCCCTGTGTCTGCGTGGGGTTCCTCCGGATGTTCCGTTTCCTCCAAAGATGTGCAGATTAGGTGGAGTGGCCGTGCTAAATTGCCCCTCAGTGTCCAAAGATTAGGGGTGACGGGGATAGCGAGGGGATGTGGGCCTTGATAGGATGCTCTTTTGGAGGGTTGGTGCAAAGTCGATAGGCAGAATGGCCTCCTTCTGCACTGTAGGGATTTTACGAGCAGCCATTATGACCCAGGAGACGAACTAAAGCTGGTTTGATATCAGTGATAGGACCCAGGCTGTTGCTGCCACCCACTGGCTCTTCCGGGAGCTGCAGCTGTAAAAGTCTCACATTGGGGCATCCTCAACTTCTGGGTCATTCACTTTAACAGACGTTGAAATCCCATCCCATCTAACAAGATCGCTCACCACAAAACACAACATGATAGGTACACCGCCCACGCCGGGAGTTTAGCAGAGATATCTAGCAGAGAGGTTGGCGAGGTTGAGGCTGTTTTCCGTGGAACAGAGAAGGCTGAGGGGTGACGTGATTAAGGTACACAAAACTGTGAGGGGTAGAGATAGATTATCATCGAATTTACAGTGCAGACGGAGGCCATTCGGCCCATCGAGTCTGCACCGGCCCTTGGAAAGAGCACCCTACCCAAGGTCAACACCTCCACCCTATCCCCATAACCCAGTCACCCCACCCAACACTAAGGGCAATTTGGGACACTAAGGGCAATTTATCATGGCCAATCCACCTAACCTGCACATCTTTGGACTGTGGGAGGAGACCGGAGCACCCGGAGGAAACCCACGCACACACGGGGAGGACGTGCAGACTCCGCACAGGCAGTGACCCAAGCCGGGAATCGAACCTGGGACCCTGGAACTGTGAAGCAATTGTGCTCTCCACAATAGAGTAGACAGGAGGAACTTGTTTCCCTTGGCAGAGAGTCCAGAAAACCCAGGGGGTCATAGATTGAAGCGAAGAGGCAGAAGGATGAGAGGGACATAGAGGAACATAGAACATAAGAACATAATAACATAAGAACTAGGAGCAGGAGTCGGCCATCTGGCCCCTCGAGCCTGCTCCGCCATTTCAATGAGATCATGGCTGATCTTTTGTGGACTCAGCTCCACTTTCCGGCCCGAACACCATAACCCTTAATCCCTTTATTCTTCAAAAAACTATCTATCTTCATCTTAAAAACATTTAATGAAGGAGCCTCTACTGCTTCACTGGGCAAGGAATTCCATAGATTCCATAGAGGAGAAACATTTTTACACAGAGGGCGGTGGGTGTCCGGAATTCTCTGCCTGAGTTGGTGGTGGAAGCAGAGACTCTAAACTCTTTTAGTACCAGGATCTGCATCATAAATGCTGGAAGCTACAGGGCTATGGATCGGGGGCAGGAAGGTGGGATTAGAAAGGGCACTTGGGGTGTCTTTGGGCTAGCACGGGCAAGATGGTCTGAATTCAGGGCCTCCTCCTGTGCTGTATCTTTTCAATGGTTCTATCCTCCGCTTGGGATTGATTCTCCCTCCTGGTTACTAGATCATAGTTTGCATTTACCCAGAGTCTTCCCTCGCTCAGATGCGTTCCCTTTATTGGCTGAAATTAACTTTATTGTGGCTCAGGTAAAGGGGAGCCAGAGGGAGCCTTTCTGCTGATACCTCAGAGTTCAGGGGCAAACTTCTCCCGCCACATTTCTGCCCCGACCGGCCGGCGGGAGTCTCCGTAACACCGGCCGGTCAATGGGGTTTCCCATTGTGGGGCAGCCCCACGCCGTCGGGAAACCCCCGGGCGCCGGCAAAACGGAGACTCCCGCCGGCGGAGAATGACGCCCCAGGTCTCCGCACCTTCACAGATTTGCTCCTGAAATGAAACGAAAATCCCTTATTGTCACGAGTAGGCTTCAATGAAGTTACTGTGAAAAGCCCCTAGTCGCCACATTCCGGCACCTGTTCGGGAAGGCTGGTACGAGAATGGTACGGGCAGCAAGTTCCACACGAACAAAACAAAAATAATAAGACATATGTTTAACTGTGTAAATATTTTTGGACGGAAAACATCCCTGTGGTGCATTACAGAATCTCTATGAATCCTCATAACACGGCGGGGGACAGAAACAAATCACTGAGAAGCCCTGTGCAATGATTAAGCTGTGACTGGTGAAGTATACCTGAGCTTGGTGTTTGAAGGAATGAGAACTGTGGGACTGCCAGCTGGTGACTCAGAAGCAGTGGGCGGAATTCTCCTTTTCCACCCATGGCGAGTTTGGCAGTGAGCTGGAGTCGCGGATTCGGCAGGCTCTGTAGGAGTTGGCAACCCACCGGTGTAATAACACGGTAACACAGGGGCAGCAAATTAGCATTGTGGTTAGCAGTCCAGTAGGAGTAGGCCATCTGGCCCCTCGAGCCTGCTCCACCATTCAATGAGATCATGGCTGATCTTTTGTGGACTCAGCTCCACTTTCCGGCCCGAACACCATAACCCTGAATCCCTTTATTCTTCAAAAAACTATCTATCTTTATCTTAAAAAGATTTAATGAAGGAGCCTCTACTGCTTCACTGGGCAAGGAATTCCATAGATCCACAACCCTTTGGGTGGAGATGTTCACCTAAACTCAGTCCTAAATCTACTTCCCTTTATTTTGTGGCTATGCCCCCTAGTTCTGCTTTCACCCGCCAGTGGAAACAACCTGCCCGCATCTATCCTATCTATTCCCTTCATAATCTTATATGTTTCTATAAGATCCCCCCTCATCCTTCTAAATTCCAACGAGTACAGTCCCAGTCTACTCAACCTCTCCTCGTAATCCAACCCCTTCAGCTCTGGGATTAACCTAGTGAATCTCCTCTGCACACCCTCCAGTGCCAGTACGTCCTTTCCCGGGTAAGGAGACCAAAACTAAACAAATACTCCAGGTGTGGCCTCACTAACACCGTATACAATTGCAGCATAACCTCTCTAGTCTTAAACTCCATCCCTCTAGCAATGAAGGACAAAATTCCATTTGCCTTCTTAATCACCTGTTGCACCTGTAAACCAACTTTTTGCAACTCATGCACTAGCACACCCAGGTCTCTCTGCACAGCAGCATGTTTTAATATTTTATCATTTAAATAATAATCTCTTTTGCTGTTATTCCTACCAAAATGGATAATCTCACATTTGTCAACATTGTCTTCCATCTGCCAGACCATACCCCATTCACTTAGCCTATCCAAATCCCTCTGCAGACTTCCAGTATCCTCTGCACTTTTTGCTTTACCACTTATCTTAGTGTCGTCTGCAAACTTGGACACATTGCATTTGGTCCTCAGCTCCAAATCATCTGTGTAAATTGTGAACAGTTGTGGGCCCAACACTGATCCCTGAGGGACACCACTAGCTACTGATTGCCAACCAGAGAAACACCCATTAATCCCCACTCTTTGCTTTCTATTAATTAACCAATCCTCTATCCATGCTACTACTTTCCCCTTAAAGCCATGCATCTTTATCTTATGCAGTAACCTTTTGTGTGGCACCTTGTCAAAGGTTTTCTGGAAATCCAGATATACCACATCCATTGGCTCCCCGTTATCTACCGCACTGTTAATGTCCTCAAAAAATTCCACTAAATTAGTTAGGCACGACCTGCCCTTTATGAACCCATGCTGCGTCTGCCCAATGGGACAGTTTCCATCCAGATGCCTCGCTATTTCTTCCTTGATGATAGGTTCCAGCATCTTCCCTACTACCGAAGTTAAGCTCACTGGCCTATAATTACCCGCTTTCTGCCTACCTCCTTTTTTAAACAGTGGTGTCACGTTTGCTCATTTCCAATCCGCCGCGACCACCCCAGAGTCTAGTGAATTTTGGTAAATTATCACGAGTGCATTTGCAATTTCCCTAGCCATCTCTTTTAGCACTCTGGGATGCATTCCATCAGGTCCAGGAGACTTGTCTACCTTTAGCCCCATTAGCTTGCCCATCACTACCTCCTTGGTGATAACAATCCTCTCAAGGTCCTCACCTGTCATAGCCTCATTTCTATCAGTCACTGGCATGTTATTTGTGTCTTCCACTGTGAAGACCGACCCAAAAAACCTGTTCAGTTCCTCAGCCATTTCCTCATCTCCCATTATTAAATCTCCCCTCTCATCCTCTAAAGTACCAATATTTACCTTAGCCACTCTTTTTTGTTTTATATATTTGTAGAAACTTTAACTATCTGTTTTTATATTAAGTAAGGGGTGGTAGGGACCCACCGAATTTCAAGATTAGGCTCTGGAGGTTACACTGGAAATTCAGGCCGAGTAGCAAGGCAGCGCAGAGGTGGAGAGGACGTAGAGGCGGAAGCCGCTGAATTCTACGCCCTGGACAGTGAGCGTGACTATACAGTACCCTCGGATCGCCACGGAGTGGAACAATGGTAGTGCCCATGTGCCGTGGGGAAGACAAGATGGCGGCGCCTGATGATCTTGGGGTGGACAAGATGGCGGCGCCCACGGGCCGCACGTGGCGGGGGTTGAAAAAGATGGTGACGCCCACTGGCCACGCGTGGTCTGAGGGGGAGAAGAAGGCGGTGCCTACTGGCCGCGCGTGGTCCGAGAAAGGAAGATGGCGACGCCCACTGGCCACGCGTGGTCTGATGGGGAGAAGATGGCGGCGTCCATTGTCCGTACGCGAGGGGGGTCGGGGCAATAGCGGCGACTGAGCTGCGACTGAGCGGGCCTGGCACACCGCAGCGAAGTGCCCCTTCTTGCCGCAGGCCTTGCAAAGGGAGGTGCGGGCCGGGCAGCATTGGCGGGGGTGTTTCTATTGCCCACAGAAGTAACATCGGGGGCCCCCGGGGTTGACTGGCTGGCGCGTGGCACGGGCATATTGGCTGGGTGAGGCTCCCAGTGGGGCAGCCGCCTGCGGAGTCCACGATGTGTAGGAGGGGTGGGCTGCGCGGCTGGGGGTGTAGGCCTGAATATTGCGCGAGGCGACCGTCATCGATAGCGCCAGTTTTTTTGTTGCTGCGAGGTCGAGCGTGGCCCCCTCTAAAAGTCGCTGACGTATGAGGCCTGACAGTCACAGTCTCTGGCCAGGGGAATTAAAGCACGCCAGAAATCTTCTATGGACTCACCAGGGAGTTGACTGCGAGTAGAGGGTACGTGTCTGGCAAAGAGCGTGTTCGTCCGCTGGGCGTAATTCTCTTTCAGTAGCGCCATGGCTTCGTCGTAAATCGGCGCGTCCTGGAGAAGAGGAAAGACGTTGGAGCTCAGCCGCGAGTAGGGTATCTGGATCTTCTGAGCTTCCGGGATTGGGTCTGGTGCAGACCTGATGTAAGCTTCGAAACAGGCTAGCCAGTGTTGAAAGTCCTTTTTGGGGTTGCCTGATTGCGGATCCAGCTGCAGGCGATCCGTCTTGATGCGGAGGTCCATCGTCTGAAAATCTTGGGGTAATAAATTAATGCACGATCAATTGCACAGAGACGAGAGTTGAACACAACTGAGGCTTTATTACTCTAAGATGTGTGGCCTCCTACAGCAGCTGGCGAAATGGCTGCTGGAGCGGGAGCACACATATTTATACTCCGCCTACTGGGCGTAGCCAGCAGTCTGGGAACTACCCCCGTACCTGTAGTACAGGGTCTTCTCACACATCTTCGAATATGTACAACAGTGGTGATTATTACAATCTTATGGTCTGATGGATCTCAGTTCACTTGAGAATTTGAGATGAGTGCAGCAGACACAGCTTCCCTGCCTTCGCGCTCAACACATCTCCTCTGGGGCAGACAAGTTCAGGCCCTCCAGCTCCTTGCCAAACTGGCTTCAACTCTAACGCCCCGAGGTTCAAGCAGGGGTGGGGTTTGAGGTGATGGGGAGTTGGAGGCTGACCAAGACAAGGGCAGCAATGTGGGAGAAGGACTTTGCAAGAGAAGCGGGGAGAGGTGAGAGATTACGGGCAGAGGCACAAGGGGGTGGGTGGGGATGATGAACAATGGAAGGCGGAGGGAAGGCCAACGGGAGGAAAGCTGGAGCACGACAAGGCTGCATTAAACGTTCACAAGCAAGGCGGGTGGGGGAGGGGGGTCAAAGCAATCGCACAACGTTTACTGCAAGGGAAAGCACGAAGACTCCAAATGGGGCGGTTAGAGGTACCCGTGGGGCATGGATACCTCACAGGTGATGGGCTCGGGGGAAGCGAGACCTCTTCTTGACCCTGCTAGCCTTTTCCCTCTGGGTTCCGGACATCCTGCATGGGTCTCGTGAGGTCAGGTGGGTTGGAGAGAGAGCGACATCAGCGCCGGAGCTTACAGATGGCGCCTGGCCCTTTGAACGCGCGAGCTGACGGCGGGCGGATAAATGCTGCTGGCCCACCAGGAGAGCCGGAGGAGAATCACCTGGTCCATGATGAACACCCGCAGAGCTGACAGGCTGCAGCCGCGCTTAAACAATACACACCCCACACACACACACTGCTTGAGGCTGAAGAGATGGGACAGCTTGTGCTGGGGTGCCCATACCGTTGATGGGTCAGCTGGGGGGGTCACCTATATGACCCAGGTTTAAAGCGGGTTGCCAGCAGCATGTGCAGCCGCATGGCTGCCTTGTCGGCTGCAGTACATCCCAGTCCACCCCTGTGGCATTATCATAAATGTCAGAACTGCAAGGGTTAGAATAGCCACTAGATGGAGCTTGAGTTACAAGTCTGTAAGACATTGATGCTAAGCCTTGTGGGGAGAGAAGTGAAGGAGTTAGCTAGAGCACAGACTGAAGTCAAGATAGTGTGAGTAAGAACAGATCATAGTTTATAATAGTGTAGAGTTTAGTTGCAGGTGACTAGATTATATGTTAATTATCAACTGTGTATTTTTTAGGAGTACGTGTCGAACCCAAATTTATAGTGTTCATAAATTTATGGCTTTGTTCAAGTTAAAGCAATTTTGTGGTCTTTGTGAACACGACGCCAGCCATCCTGATTTTAGCAACACCGAAGACCACCGCGACCCTGACCCCACAGCCCAACTCCTGGCCGCCCCCTACTACTCCCCCCAGCCCTGGCAGAAGACCCCGGTCAGCAGCACGGCTGTCGCGAAGTTTGGCAGTGCTGGACACTGTCCGTATGCCCCCTCTCTCTCTCCGCAGCCACCACACCAGGATCACGATTTGTGAGAGCACACGTGGACCGCGCCGTTTGGCCATCGGAGGCAGAGAATCGCGGGCGGGCCTATTAATGATATGCGAACGGTGCTGCAACTATGCGCGCCATGCGTCGCATTCACGCCGTTTGTGAGGAGTCGGAGCACCATGAATCGGTGTCAAACCGGCAACCTGCCGTGATTTCGGCGCCGGGAGCAATTCTCCGCCCGGTCGCACACCCCCATTTCGCCGTCGGCTAACGGAGAATCCCGCCCGGTATTCTTTTTTTATGTTTCCGATTAAGGGTCAGTTTAGCGTGGCCAATCCACCTACCCTGCCCATCTTCGGGTTGTGGGGGTGAGACCCACGCAGACACGGGGAGAACGTGCAAACTCCACACGGACAGTGACCCGGGGCCAGGATCGAACGCAGGTCCTCGGCGCCGTGAGGCAGCAGCGCTAGCCACTGCGCCTCCGTGCCTCCCTAGTAACGGTGTTTAAAAGACTTGATATCGATTTCCAGCTGGACAGGCCCCCCCCCGGTACATGGGACCTTGTACTCCACAAGCCCCACGGGGTGGTCATTAGCGGTCCTCGTGAGGGCTCTCACAGGCTCCAAAATTACACCTGAGGTGGACACAACCGAAACCGCTCTGGACTCCATCTTGGTAAAGGACACGGTGAGCTCACACTTCAGCACCTGCCAGAATTCCTACAAAAATGTCAACGCTAAAACAATCTGTGAAAGGGAGCGACGCCTTAGTGGAACTTACATAAAATGCTGGATTGACCTTCAATATTTGGGTGGCATCAGAGGAAAACCTTCTTGTTTATTATCTTCTGTTCACGCAACCATTTTAATCCCTGAGGGTTACTTTCTGTGCTTTTAACCGCTTCTCCTTTTCTTATTCCATCCCCCACCAAGATAGTTTTTTGACAAAACTCTTACTAATGAATATCAACGACTTCATTTGGATTTGTACTCTATGTGGAAGTTGCCATCGTCCCAGAGGGCCATTGGCTGCTCTCCCCTTTGAGAGAGAGAGAAAACTGAGGGTGATTTAACCGGTGGGTCAGCACCTCGGGCGAGGGGCAAGGTTGAGAAGGCGAGGCCTTCATGAGTGACCTGAGCCGATACAGGACCAGCGTCACGGACCAGCTGACCGCCAACTGAGCTAACCATCATCCCAACTGGCTATGATCTCAGCCTGACCACATCATTTTCACTTCTGCCAAAGCAGAAATAAGCAAAACGAGAGAACAACATGGATACTTTCTCAACAAAAATAAACATAGTTAACAGCCTTACACCAGCTCTGCTGCATACTCAGAGAGAGCATTGCATTGGTGCGTAAGGACAGGCAATGGCACTTTAAAGATTGGTACTAAAGGAACAATCGAGGATGGGACATCTCAGCAGAATGGTAAATATCATTTCAAGGGAGTAAACTGAAGTTTTGTGATGGAAGTCTGATCAAGTGCTCCCGGACAACCTGTCTGGATTGAAGAGGTCCGAGAAACTTTCACTGGGGAACTGCGAATGGGCATGCAAGGTGCCCTTGAGCTGGTCTTTCTTGCTCTGCCTTCGGGTTGTGTCACCCTGGCATAGGGAGCTGGCTTGGCAGGCAACAGCACTGGCTGAGTGTCATTAATGGGAGGATGAATGTTTTCATACACATGGGACCATAGCAGGCTTGTCCTCCATGGAACCATTAGCATTCCCATGGGCATTGCCCCAGCAATCCCAAAAACCTGCGGAAGCACAGACTGCTGGAGTGCTGTGGGATTCCCCTTCGAGGAATGAGATCCACAGACACTTTGGCAGAAATCTGAACCTGTGTGGCAGAGAGCATGGATAGCATGGCAACAGTGTAAGATCCCACTGCAGAATTGACATGTTGGCTGGGTTAATCTCAAATCTTAAATATTCAGAAAAAATTAGTCCAGAGGTAGCCTGTACCTGGAACAAAGTTATTTCCAAGACAGCAAAGCAAACTCACAGACTCTCCCAGTTCCTCTTCCCCTCGGTATTCCAGTTGTTCCCATTTATTGAATATTGAGGTGACCCAACACCCATCAACAGTTGAACAATGAAATTGCTCTTTAATAAAGTAATTGCCATTGAACTTTCACAATGTAATCTTAAGTGTGACCTTGAATTTGTTTTTAATACTTTGGGGAATATGGGTGTGTGTTTATGTGTGAGTGTGTGCGCACACGCGCGTGTGTCCATGATGAATTAAACTGGGGAAGGTTAATAGAGACAGCTTGTCTGTGAGAACAGTGAGATAAAAGATGTTAGGTTCATGGATTTGTAATGATAGGTTATAGTGAGGTTGTATTTACAATTGCAGGAGTGTACCGGCAGGCAGGAAGGTGGCTTAAAGTGTCTCTTCTTCAATGCCAGGAGCATCCGGAATAAGGTGGGTGAACTTGCAGCATGGGTTGGTACCAGGGACTTCGATGTTGTGGCCATTTCGGAGACATGGATAGAGCAGGGACAGAAATGGTTGTTGCAGGTGCCGGGGTTTAGATATTTCAGTAAGCTCAGAGAAGGTGGTAAAAGAGGGGGAGGGACAGTATTACGGTGGCAGAAAGGACGTTTAATGAGGACTCGTCCACTGAGGTAGTAAGGGCTGAGGTTAGAAACAGGAAAGGAGAGGTCACCCTGTCAGGGGTTTTCTATAGGCCTCCAAAAAATTCCAGAGATGTCGAGGAAAGGATTGCAAAGATGATTCTGGATAGAAGTGAAAGCAACAGGGTAGTTGTTATGGGGGACTTTAATTTTCCAAATATTGACTGGAAACGCTATAGTTTGAGTACTTTAGATGGGTCCGTTTTTGTCCAATGTGTGCAGGAGGGTTTCCTGACACAGTATGTAGATAGGCCACCGAGAGGCGAGGCCATATTGGATTTGGTACTGGGTAATGAACCAGGACAGGTGTTAGATTTGGAGGGAGGTGAGCACTTTGGTGATAGTGACCACAATTCGATTACGTTTACCTTAGTGATGGAAAGGGATAGGTATATACCACAGGGCAAGAGTTATATCTGGGGGAAAGGCAATTATGATGCGATGAGGCAAGACTTAGGATGCATCAGATGGAGAGGAATGCTGCAGGGGATGGGCACAATGGAAATGTGGAGCTTGTTCAAGGAACAGCTACTGCGTGTCCTTGATAAGTATGTACCTATCAGGCAGGGAGGAAGTGGTCGTGCACGGGAACCGTGGTTTACTAAAGCAGACAAAACACTTGTCAAGAGGAAGAAGGAGGCTTATGTAAAGATGAGACATGAAGGTTCAGTTAGGGAGCTCGAGAGTTACAAGTTAGTTAGGAAGGACCTAAAGAGAGAGCTAAGAAGAGCCAGGAGGGGACATGAGAAGTCTTTGGCAGGTAGGATCAAGGATAACCCTAAAGCGTTCTATGGATATGTCAGGAATAAAAGAATGACTAGGGTAAGAGTAGGGCCAGTCAAGGACAGTAGCGGGAAGTTGTACGTGGAGTCTGAGGAGATAGGAGAGGTGCTAAATTAATATTTTTTGTCTGTATTCACACAGGAAAAAGACAATGTTGTCGATGAGAATACTGAGATTCAGGCTACTAGACTAAAGGGGCTTGAGGTTCATAAGGAGGAGGTGTTAGCAATTCTGGAAAGTGTGAAAAAAGATAAGTCCCCTGGGCCGGATGGGATTTATCCTAGGATTCTCTGGGAAGCTAGGGAGGAGATTGTTGAGCCTTTGGCTTTGATCTTTAAGTCATCTTTGTCTACAGGAATAGTGCCAGAAGACTGGAGGATAGCAAATGTTGTCCCCTTGTTCAAGAAGGGGAGTAGAGACAACCCCGGTAACTATAGACCAGTGAGCCTTACCTCTGTTGTGGGCAAAATCTTGGAAAGGTTTATAAGAAATAGGATGTATAATCATCTGGAAAGGAATAATTTGATTAGAGATGGTTTTGTGAAGGGTAGGTCATGCCTCACAAACCTTATTGAGTTCTTTGAGAAGGTGACCAAACAGGTGGATGAGGGTAAAACAGTTGATGTGGTGTATATGGATTTCAGTAAAGCTTTTGATAAGGTTCCCCACGGTAGGCTACTGCAGAAAATACGGAGGCATGGGATTCAGGGTAATTTAGAAGTTTGCATCAGAAATTGGATAGCTGGAAGAAGACAAAGGGTGGTGGTTGATGGGAAATGTTCAGACTGGAGTCCAGTTACTAGTGGTGTACCACAAGGATCTGTTTTGGGGCCACTGCTTTTTGTCATTTTTATAAATGACCTGGAGGAGGGCGTAGAAGGATGGGTGAGTAAATTTGCAGATGACACAAAAGCCGGTGGAGTTGTGGATAGTGCGGAAGGATGTTACAAGTTACAGAGAGACATAGATAAGCTGCAGCGCTGGGTTGAGAGGTGGCAAATGGAGTTTAATGCAGAAAAGTGTGAGGTGATTCATTTTGGAAGGAATAACAGGAAGACAGAGTACTGGGCTAATGGTAAGATTCTTGGTAGTGTGGATGAGCAGAGAGATCTCGGTGTCCATGTACATAGATCCCTGAAAGTTGCCACCCAGGTTGAGAGGGTTGTTAAGAAGGCGTACGGTGTGTTAGCTTTTATTGGTAGAGGGATTGAGTTTCGGAGCCATGAGGTCATGTTGCAGCTGTACAAATCTCTGGTGCGGCATCATTTGGAGTGTTGCGTGCAATTCTGGTCGCCGCATTATAGGAAGGATGTGGAAGCATTGGAAAGGGTGCAGAGGAGATTTACCAGAATATTGCCTGGTATGGAGGGAAGATCTTATGAGGGAAGGCTGAGGGACTTGTGAGAAATGAACATTTTGAGTTGTTTTTACATGTATAAACTCTGGTTCACAATTAAGATGTCAACAATGAGGCCTGATGGGAAAATTAACATGTCAAGTTCTGAGTAAGCTATAGTGAGCGAGTTGTTGTAACTAAGTACAAGGCTGACCTTCGGGGAAGAACGGGATGTACAATAACAGAAATTGCTAAGCAAGGGGGAAGATGGCAGGTGCAAGCAGGGGGCCTCATTCTTATCTTTAACTGACGGTCCAAGGATATACCAGGAGCTGACAGAAACCACTATGCAAGGGGGAGGCCAAATAAGGGATCACTGATAAGGGAACTGCCCTTTCTATAGTTTGTGGGATGTATTTCTCACGGATTGTTTCTCACGGATTGTTTCCCACGGATTGTATTTTCATGGATTGTATATAACAAAGTGATGCTGTGTGAATTCTGTGTGTCTGCTATTGCTTACTGGCGGCACCCGCTCTTGCAAGATCGATAATAAATACTTCTTCAGAATTTGACTAAGTGTAAATTATTAAAAGGTGAGCGGTGTTTCTCACAATTGGGGGCTCGTGGCCGGGATAGTTTTCATTGATCGAGGGGGGGGGGCGACTCAACAGGAACCGAGAAGGCGCGTCCCATTATTTAAACCGTCTCGTACTTCATCTTGAGTAGTCACCCACGGTCAACTGAACACGTTCCGCGGGTAGTCATTCTGAAGAAGCAAGTCACGGATTATAGCGGCCGGCACGCCGCGAGGCAACTCTGTGCACGGAGCACGGTAAGAAAAACGACTTTTAAGTATTACCTTGTTGACTTGGGCTTGTATCTAGACATCCGCAAGGGCGGATTGATGATATAAGGACTCTGGAGTTTATATCTAGACATCCGTATAAGTGTATGGGCGGATTGATGATATAAGTACTTTCAGAATTGTGATTGTTTTGACGGACCAGTCATAACTAGACACTTTACTTAGAAATAAGTGAAAGTTGAGTACATTACAATGGGAAGTAAAAACTCAAAACAAGGAGACGGCGCCGATAAGAAAATCCCTCAGAATATCCCACCAGAAAGCCCAGTGGGTCGGATGTTAGTGAATTGGGATTCTGAGAGTTGTACAAAAAATAAGGACAGGAAAACAATGATAACATTTTGTTGCTTCATATGGGTAAAAGAAGCAATCCGTAAACCCTCAGTCTTTTGGCCGAAATACGGTTCGGACGAAGATTGGGTGTGCCAAATTTTGAAGAGGTATGTCAATGATAAAAAACCCTGTTCCGATAAGGAAGTAAGCTTCGCGAGTTGTTGGCTTCCCAGCAGGGACGCCACCCGAATATATCCATTAATCCCACAGGGTGAAGACGTTCCCACCGCCCCTCTTGAACAATGGGACGTCCTAGATAATTTGCCACCCCCTTATAAGAATAAGTCAAACGACGATAACTCGCCAAATGACTAACAAGTGAATAAAGGCAAATCAGAGGAAGTCCGTGAAGAAGAAGGAGAGAGTAAAATGATATTAAGATCCACAAAAGGACAGGGAAAGGAACCAGAAATAACGAAACTGAACCCCCTTCGGGAAGTCCCGATTGGAGATGGAGATGTAGGATTTGTAAATTCTCCTTTAAATTCAGGAGAAGTCAGAGCATTCAAAAAAGAAATGAAAACGTTAATGGAAGACCCCCTAGGACTGGCGGAACAATTCGATCAGTTCTTAGGTCCTAACATGGACCGAATTAATGTCCATTATGAGTGTCCTATTCACAGGGGAAGAAAGGGGTATGATTAGAAGAGCAGGCATGCGAAAGTGGGAGAATAGTCACCCGCCAGGGTTAAATGGACCTCCAGCAGAAGAAAAGTACCCCAATCAAGATCCACACTGGGACCATCAGACGGGGGGCCATAGAGATCAAATGAAAGATCTGAGAAATAGTATAGTTGAAGGCATAAGAGAAACGGTGCCCAAGGCACATAATCTAAATAAAGCATTCGAAATTAGACAGGAAGGGACGGAAACCCCCTCAGCATTCTTAGAGCGACTTCGGGAATCAGTAAGGAAATATTCTGGACTAGACCCTAACGACCCAATAGGACAGGGACTACTGAAGATCCACTTTGTGACCAAATCCTGACCTGACGTACATAGAAAGTTACAGAAAATAGAGGACTGGAATGAGAAATCTCTAGATGAATTACCGAGGGAAGCACAGAAGGTATTTGTGAGACGGGAGGATGTGAAGGAAAAACAGAAACCGAAAATGATGGTTGCAACTGTAAATGAGGTAGTGAGTAAACAGGGACAGGGGGGTACAGGAGAACCAAGAAGAGGGTATCAGGATGTAGGATTCAGAGGAAGAGGACGTGGCAGGGGGAGTCGGGGAAGACGAGGAGGATACAAAAATAGCCAACAGGCGGGTTGTTTTAACTGCGGGAGACGGGGTCACTTCATACGGGACTGCCCGGACAGGGAACAGGAAGACAGAGCTGCTAATGACATGAATTACACAGATACCGAATAGGGAGGTCAGGGGATTCACCGAGAACCCTTGCTAAACGTAGAGGTGGGTCCCCATAGAGAAGATACCGTGTTTCTAGTGGACACCGGAGCGGCAAGATCATCTTTGAATTTCAAACCAAAGGGGGCAGAGGTATCGGACAAAAAGTTCAATGTTTCGGGAGTAAAAGGAGAGTTTCGAAGTCCCCATATTTGAACCCATAATCCTCCGATTACAAAATGAGGAAGTCAGGGAAATACTCTTGTATATACCCGGTCTGAGCTACAACCTATTGGGAAGAGACTTGATTATCAAATTAGGACTGGAGATTGGCGTATAACAAGAACAATTAGTTATCACTATGGCCACTTTAACGGAAGACCAAGAGAAAGAGATAAACCCAGAAGTCTGGGCAACGTCTGAAAACAGAGGTGGACTCAAAATAACTCCTGTTGAAATAACTTTGAGACAGAAAGGGGAGACGGTGTGTGTGAGACAATATCCAATTTCAGCGGAAGGTAGGAAAGGATTAGAACCCGTGATAGACAGATTGATATCAACCAGACTAATCGAACCCTGTATGCCTCCATAATACACCCCAATCTTGCCTGTAAAGAAGTCAGATGGGACTTACCGATTAGTGCAGGATTTGAGGGACATAAATAGAATAGTTCAGGTGCGACATTCGGTCGTCCCTAACCCAGACACTATTTTAAGTAAAGTGCCCAATGAACACAAGTTCTTCAGCGTCGTTGATCTTAAAGACGCATTTTGGGCATGTCCCTTAGCTCCAAATAGTAGGGATCTATTCTCCTTCGAATGGGAAGACCAGAAAACAGGGCGTAAACAACAATACAGATGGACGGGCCTCCCGCAAGGGTGTACTGAATCTCCCAATTTATTCGGACAAGCACTGGAAAAGGTTCTGGAACAATTCCGGGTGACAAAAGGACGTATCCTACTCCAGTATGTAGACGACTTATTGGTCTCTGGAGAAAACCAGGGAGAGGTGGAATGAACCACAAACAAATTGTTAAATTTTCTGGGAGAACAAGGATTGCGGGTATCAAGGAATAAGCTCCAATACGTAGAAAAGGAAGTTAAATACCTAGGGCACCTGATAAGTGCGGGAAAAAGAAGGATTAGTCCCGAGCGAATAGCAGGCATTCTGGCAATCAAAACCCCCAAAATGAAAAGAGAACTCCGAAAATTCCTGGGACTGATCGGCTATTGCAGACTCTGGATAGACATGTACGCTCAGAAAACAAAGGGACTGTATCTAAAGTTACTAAAGGAAGAGCCAGATATCCTCAAATGGACAGACGAGGAGGTTAAACAGGTGGAAGATTTGAAACAGGCACTTATGACGGCTCCCGCCTTGGCCTTACCCTCCTTAGAGAAACCGTTCCACCTATTTGCCACCGCAGATAAAGGAATGGCGTTACGAGTCCTGACACAAAAGTTAGGGGATAAAAGGCAGCCAATTGCCTTCTTGTCCAAGATATTAGACCCTGTGTCCAGAGGGTGGCCAGAATGTGTTCAAGCAATAGCGGCTACGGCCATATTGGTTGAAGAAAGTAGAAAACTGACGTTTGGGGGGTCCTTGGAGGCTAGCACCCCGCACCAAGTCCGCACCATACTTAATCAACGGGCAGGACGATGGTTAACGGACTCTAGAATCCTCAAATATGAGGCCGTATTAATGGAACGAGACGATTTGTGCCTCACAGTGGATTCTACCCTGAACCCAGCCACTTTCCTGTGGAAAGGGACCGGGAACAATGAACAAACAGAGGTGCAACATGAATGCGCAGACATCATAGAATACCAAACTAGGGTTAGACCTGATCTCAGAGACATCCCGCTGCTCGCCGGTAAACGTATATTTATAGACGGGTCGTCCCGGGTCATTCAGGGGAAAAAGCATCATGGGGACGCGGTAGTAGATGGCAGCGAACATAGAGTAATAGAAGCCGACAGGCTACCTAACTCTCGGTCGGCTCAGACCTGTGAATATGCATTAAGCCGGGCTTTGAAAGAACTAGAGGGCAATGATGGAAGCGTCTATACAGATTCAAAATATGCATTTGGAGTAGTACATATATTTGGGAAGATGTGGCAGGAACGAGGATTGATAAACAGTCGAGGAAAAGAACTGGTCCATGAGGAATTGGTAAAGCAAGTCCCAACAAATTTGATGTTCCCCAGGGAAATAGCAGTAGTACATGTGAAGGGACATCAACGAGGAGACTCGTTGGAAATAAGGGGTAATAAATTAGCAGACGAAATGGCAAAGGGAACGGCCCTGAACCCCGAACCCATAACCATGTGTATTATGACCCCAGTCATAAATACTCCCCAGGAGATACCATATTTTACGGAGAAAGAGAAAGAGGAATTAAAACAGTGGGGAGTGGAGGAGGATTCAACGGGAAGATGGCGGATGCCGGATGGCCGGGAAATGCTGAACGAGCCAATAATGAGAGAAATAATGACTAATTTACACTCAGGAAGTCATTGGGGAATTCAGGCTATGTGCGACATAATCCTAAGGAAATATGGGTGTAAGGGAATGTACACTGTCATAAAACAAGTATGCGAGGGATGCACGTCCTCTATCAGAATCAATAAGGGAGCCCTTAGAAAACAGACTATGGGTTGGAGAGAACCAAGCCTGAGACCCTTCCAAAGCATACAGGTGGGTTTCACTGAACTACCACCCATGGGAAGGCTGAAGTACGTGCTAGTCCTGGTAGACCACCTTACGGGTTGGGTGGAAGCTTACCCTGCAACCACCGCCACCGCAGGCGGAGTCTCTAAAATCATTCTGGAGCAAATAATTCCCCGATACGGGTTGGTTGAAAATATAGACTCGGACAGGGGGAGCAATTTTACCTCAAAGGTTTTGCACGAAACCATGAGGAGTTTGGAGTAAATTGGGATTTTAACATTCCTTGGCACCCCCCCCCCCCCCCCCCCCCCCCCCATCGGGACGGGTGGAAAGGATGAATCAAACCCTTAAAAATCATTTGTCAAAAAAATCAGAAACTAGGCTCCCCTGGACAAAATGCTTACCGATAGCCCTTCTAAGAATCCGAACGGCTCCACGAAAAGATTTGGGGTTGTCCCCATACGAAATGTTGTTCGCATTGCCATACCTTGGAACAATGGGAGAATTGCCCATTGCAGAATGTAACGATATCTATGTAAAGAAACATATACTGGCCCTGTCTTCCTCATTATCATTCCTCAGGAGACAAGGACTGCTAGCGCAGACACCTCCCCTTGAATTCGCAGTCCACAAATTTAAACCAGGAGATTGGGTACTGGTGAAATCGTGGCAGGAAACCAGGCTTCAACCCAGTTGGGACGGACCGTTCCTGGTCTTGTTAACCACAGAGACTGCCATACGAACCGCGGAAAAAGGTTGGACTCATTACAGCAGAACGAAGGGACCCGTGAAATCACCACCTGAACAGGAACAATGGCATGTGGAGGCCACTGAGGAACCATTAAAGATAAGGTTGAAAAGACACTGAATCCTGAACTGTTCAATAATATGACGAAACTACAGCTAAAATGGACTATGCAATGTATAATAATATTAATGATGTAGGAGTTCGGAATCGGTCGTATGGCTACATTGACAGTCCCAGGAAGTCGGTACCCTCAGGTAATACGGACTGATCTATGCACCCTCATAGACTGCGAGTCAGCGGGGAAGGGAAAGGAGTTTAGGGTAGATTCTCTTCATTATTACCGAGGGGGGGGGATGATTACGGAGAGGGAGGGTTGGCTGAAAAGGTTGTGCCAATTGCCCAGAGGGGCACCACCGGTCGTATCCATTCACCAGATTAATGGAAATTCCCCCTCAACTTGCAAGGCTGGAACTTGTCACCCCGTATACATCATCGTAAAACACACAGCCTGGATTGGGACAGGCAATAGGGTTTGTTCACTTAGACATGAGATATTCGGGGTAAACATGAGAAATGGCAAGACTGAATGCTGCTTCCATATCTCATTAGACCAGGGAGCAACTCCCACTAATGGAACTAGGAACGACAAGGCGGAGAAAGGACAGGGAGTCAAAATAATTGAAGTAAAAGATTTAGAGCAAGCCTTTGATAGAGACCGGCTATGAGGGACAGAATGCGTGGATTGAGTGGGTGAGGTATTCAGCCCAGACGCTGGAGAAAGACAATTGTTATGCTTGCGCATCAGGTAGACCACGGGCCCATCTGGAGCCCTTTCCACTGGGGTGGACAGACAATAGAGGGAGCATGGAATGCATGATGGCCTTGTACCAAGATGCGACAGCCTGGGGCAACAAGACCTGCACTGCCCTATCTCTGATGTTTCCTCCTGTTAATAAGAAACTATCAGCAAACCCTCCCTCCTTCTTGGTGACCGTGACGCATCATAAATCGTGTATAAGTCGTTCTGATACGGGGCTAAGTAAAGATATGGGAGACCTCAAGACTTGTATTGAGACTAAGAACGTGACCACCCAGGGCAATTACTCATCACTAAAAATACCATGTGCAGATATAGGGTGGTATTCCGGAGGAAAAATCCTAAGACCCACTCTGCCCCCCCCCCCAATGGAAAGGGACATGCACATTAGTTCAGCTAGCCATACCGTTCAGTATAGCCTATGAAAGACAAAAGGAGAAGGGGAGTATAAAAGGGGAATGATCTAAACGGGGCATACCCACCTCATTTGATGACAGAATTTACCTGGACGCCGTAGGCATTCCCAGAGGAGTACCAGATGAGTTCAAAGCCCGAAATCAGATTGCAGCTGGGTTCGAGTCCCTCTTCTGGTGGGTTACGATCAATAAGAATGTGGATTGGATAAACTATATATGCTATAATCAACAGAGGTTCATCAATTATACCAGGGACGCCGTGAAGGGCATAGCGGAACAACTGGACGCAACCAGTAGAATGGCCTGGGAGAATAGATTGGCTCTGGATATGATTTTGGCAGAGAAAGGGGGTGTATGCGTTATGCTTAAGGGACAGTGTTGCACGTTTGTCCCCAACAACACGGCACCCGACGGATCGATTACCCGTGCGCTACAAGGGTTAACCACTCTGGCTGAGGAAATGGCAGACAACTCGGGGGCAGACACATCCATGACTGGGTGGCTTGAATCAATGTTTTGGAAATGGAAAGGGTTAATTGTATCCATCCTCACCTCCATCATCGTGGTGATAGGAGCATTGGTGGCAATAGGCTGTTGCATCATCCCGTGTGTAAGAGACCTGGTGCAGAGGCTCATCGAAACAGCCTTGACCAAGCAGATGCCATTACCCCTGGGTAAAGGAGGCCAGGATACAATTTGCCTACTAGAAAGAGGGAAGACTGAAGGAGAGGACGGCCCCATAGAAAGGGAAGTTGAGAGGATGTTGGACAATTTTGGGATAGTTTAGAAGAGGCTACAAAGTGTAAAAAGCAACAAGAGTAAAAAGAAAAAAAGGGGGATTTGTGAGAAATGAACATTTTGAGTTGTTTTTACATGTATAAACTCTGGTTCACAATTAAGATGTCAACAATGAGGCCTGATGGGAAAATTAACATGTCAAGTTCTGAGTAAGCTATAGTGAGCGAGTTGTTGTAACTGTGTACAAGGCTGACCTTCGGGGAAGAACGGGATGTACAATAACAGAAATTGCTAAGCAAGGGGGAAGATGGCAGGTGCAAGCAGGGGGTCTCATTCCTATCTTTAACTGACGGTCCAAGGATATACCAGGAGCTGACAGAAACCACTATGCAAGGGGGAGGCCAAATAAGGGATCACTGATAAGGGAACTGCCCTTTCTATAGTTTGTGGGATGTATTTCTCACGGATTGTTTCTCACGGATTGTTTCCCACGGATTGTATTTTCATGGATTGTATATAACAAAGTGGTGCTGTGTGAATTCTGTGTGTTTGCTGTTGCTTACTGGCGGCACCCGCTCTTGCAAGATCGATAATAAATACTTCTTCAGAATTTGACTAAGTGTAAATTATGAAAAGGTGAGCGGTGTTTCTCACAGGACTTGAGGCTGTTTTCGTTCGAGAGAAGAAGCTTAAGAGGTGACTTAATTGAGGCATACAAGATGATCAGACGATTAGATAGGGTGGACAGTGAGAGCCTTTTTCCTAGGATGGTGATGTCTCGCACGAGGGGACATAGCTTTAAATTGAGGGGAGATAGATATAAGACAGATGTCAGAGGCAGGGTCTTTACTCAGAGAGTAGTAAGGGCATGGAATGCCCTGCCTGCAACAGTAGTGGACTCGCCAACACTAAGGGCATTCAAATGGTCATTGGATAGACATATGGACGATGAGGGAATAATGTAGGTGGGCTTTAGAGTGGTTTTACAGGTCAGCGCAACATCGAGGGCCGAAGGGCCTGAACTGCGCTGTAATGTTCTATGTTCTAATTAAGTCGGTTGAATTTAAAATTTGCATTATGAGATAAGTCAGGACTTGATTTGGCAAATGTTGAATTTCAAAGGGGGTTCCAAAGTGACAAAGGAACGTTTACAATTACAGTGGTATCATAGGTACACAGGGGAAGGTACATTAAATGTTATTGACCTGAAAATGGAGGTAATAGGGAAGCATGAAAAAGTCTTTTATTCGGAAAAGTTCAGAGTGGAAGTGTTTGAGGAGACCTGTAATAAACATTTATTAATGTGGCAGCAGTTCTTTGCCTTGGGTATTATTATTTTGATAGTTGAAAATCTATCAGGGTGTTGTTGCCAAGAAAGTAGTTTTACTCATGTGTTCAGACCAGGTTTTCTGAAGGGTTGATCACTTATACTGTTTCAACTCTGTACATTTATTTATTTCACATTTAATTACATGTGCTTAAATTTTTTCCGGTTGATTTATTGTTTTTTTTAAAAATCCTAACTGGAAATCTATGCTCATGGGGTCGGTAGCTTTTCCGAATAATTTTTCAAGAAAATAAAAGGTTTATTGTAGTAAGACTGATTTCCCTATGGGATCTGGCTTGCTCAGCAAATACCATCTGCTGTGACCGTAACGGAAGAGGTTGGCAGCTTCCGACTGGACTGCAGTGGAGGCCCAGATGGTGATCACCAGACTCTGCAACACGGATGGGTCTGCAGCTGCAGTCAGAGAGTGTACGTTCCGGTGGGAAAGAGGAGATCCAAAGTCTGCAAGGTGCCTTCTGCCCCGTTGGAGCTGGTCTCCTCCATGCTCCCAGACAGTGACTGGAAGCCTTCTGACCACCTTCACAATGCACCAAACATCTCAATGTGCATGCTGATCAGCACACCTGTAAGACTCCCCATGCCCCTTCCCCTCCCCCATAAAGATCTCACCTGAGACAACTGTAGCGGAACCTCGCCCTCTGCTAATCTGGTACACAAACTATCATTTCCCCCTGCTTAGCTGCAACCCGCCTGTAATCATTGACACACCACATGGCTGACACCATTCCACCCTGTAAATTCTGGGCATTATTAGTACCTGACCTGGTGGTTGTAGCGTCAGATCAAGCAATGGGGCAGAATCCAGAGCACTCCCAGTGACGGAAGTTGGTATGGCCTCTGTCATAACCGGCGCCACAATGTGCGGCACCTTCTCCACCATCTATTTCAGGGGATGAAGGCATGCCTCTGTCCTATCGGTTCAGCTCTGCCCCCTTCTGTGGAGAAGCGTGTCCGCCAAGAGTGAGAAGGCAAAATGTCAGTGGTTGCGTTGCTCGATGTTTGGGTCCTGTGCCTGCCATGGACGAATAGCTGTGTGTCTGAGGAGGCGGTGAGATGCGGTTGGCACACTGGGATCGTAGGAAGGTGCGAGTGAGTGTCTGAATATTAGGCATGAGTCCTTGGTGTCAGAGGTGAATGGAACATAGAACATACGGTGCAGAAGGAGGCCATTCGGCCCATCGAGTCTGCACCAACCCACTTAAGCCCTCACTTCCACCCTACCCCCGTAACCCAGTAGCCCCTCCTTTAGAACCATCTAAAATTATGAAGGAAATAGATAGGGTAGATGCGGGCAGGTTGTTTCCACTGGCGGGTGAAAGCAGAACTAGGGGGCATAGCCTCAAAATAAGGGGAAATTGATTTAGGACTGAGTTTAGGAGGAACTTCTTCACCCAAAGGGTTGTGAATCTATGGAATTCCTTGCCCAGTGAAGCAGTTGAGGCTCCTTCATTAAATGTTTTTAAGATGAAGATAGATAGTTTTTTGAAGAATAAAGGGATTAAGGATTATGGTGTTCAGGCCGGAAAGTGGAGCTGAGTCCACAAAAGATCAGCCATGATCTCATTGAATGGTGGAGCAGGCTCGAGGGGCCAGATGGCCTACTCCTGCTCCTAGTTCTTATGTTCTTATTTGGTGAGGGCAGTTGCTAAATGTTCACTCGCAACTTAAGTCCTGGCACTTGAAAGAATGAGATGGTTCCTTGCAATGCTACAAAGCAGCAACAATTGTTTCCTCGTGAATCCAATTCATGGATAATCTGATACTGGAAGGAACCTTTTGGATCCCACTGAGTTGGGAGGAATAGAGTTTAACAGCAACAGAATAACGATTTATATTTAACATAATACATTGTCCATAGCCCTTCAGACTCAGTCACATTAGGGTATGAGAGCAGGCGAAAGAATGCTTGGTCAACGTGATAGGCTTTAAGGGCTGTCTAAAAAGGAGGGAAGCAAGCGAGCGAGGTGGAGAAGTTTTGTGAAGGAATTCGAAGAGTTGGAGGCCAAGGAAATGAAGGCACTGTTACGAACGTTGCTGTTGTTAGATGTGAGAGTATCCTAAAACCTAGAAGGTAACTTGGAATGCTGGTGAAGGTAATTTGTTTCAATTTGGCAATATTTTGAGGAAGGATATGCAAACCAGTGAGGATCCAGTCATGTTGTCATCATTCAAATAAAAAAATGTTTATTCACATATAAACACAAGAAAATTTACAATAGAAACCAAAGATAAACTTAACTCCAATAATCCCCCCCACACACAAACATACACTCACACAGACACTCACACACACACAGACACTCACACACACTCACACATACACATACACACACACACAGACACTCACACACACACAGACACTCACACACACATACACACACACTAATGCACTCACACACACATGCACTCACACACACTCACACACATACATACACTCACACACACACACACACATACATACACTCACACACACACACACATACACACATACTCACACACAGACACACACACACAGACACTCTCTCACACACACACACACATACACACACATATACTCACACACACACCTACACTCACACACACAGTCACGCACGCACACACACACACGCACACACAAACAGACACACACAGACACTCACACACACAGTCACTCACACACACAGTCACTCACACACACACAGACACTCTCACACACACAGACACTCTCACACACACAAACACACACAGACACTCACACACACACACACATACACTCTCACACACACACACACACACACAGACACTTACACACACACATACACTCACACACACACAGGCACTCACACACACACAGACACACATACACTCACACACACACACACACACACTCATACAAAGACACTCACACGCTCACACACATACGCTCACACACACACACACACACAGACACTCACACACGCACAGACACTCACATACACACACAGACACTCACACACACACACACATACATTCACACACACTCACACACACACAGACACTCACACACACACACACACACTGACACTCACACAGGCACTCACACACAGACACACACACACACAGACACTCACACACACAGACACTCTCACACACACACACACTGTATTCTGGAACAAACCCTATTCAGATTGATCTGCATTCCTGAACTCCAAGATATGCCCCTTGTTCCAAAACAACATCCCATACAATATAAATCTATGAGGTAAACCCAGCAAATAGTTACCACCCATGAATTACCTTTAAGCTTGGCAAATCTTTCTTTGATTCAGTGTAGTTTTTTCTGAGGTTTTCAAATCAGCAACTTCAAGCCTAGAATTCTGCTTTCTGAAAGAGTTCCTCTTTCCAGTGGGCTATGGCTATGGCTTTAGCTGCTTACTAGCTCTTCCTCTCCTCTCCTGTTCCACATGACAGTACAGAGCTACCTGACTACAGGTATGCCATATCACCCTTTTAATCACCTTCTATCTAAATGACTTGCCTTCGATGACAGAATTTTAGCATATAGGTGTGACCTGTGTACTTATGTCCCCACTTTGAACTAAGCTCTTCAGCAGTTTTATCACCTAATATACTATACTCTACTGTTCACACTTCATTTAAGTAAATATCTGTTCACTCGGTTTCCAAGTGTGGCCACCTAAAATGGCATCCATCAGGGATGCGAGGAAAAGTTGTCAAGGGTATGGACAAGCAGGCTGCAGGGCAGATCAAATAAAGCGACAGGAAAAGGCTTTGCAGACTTCAAACAATTTCACAGGTTGATGTGAATAACATGAGTAAAGGGCTATCTCCAGACCACCAACAGGGTCAATAGAACTGTCCCGTTAATCGCAATTGTTTACCAGACACAGCGGCACCTAACTTCCTTATTTGGAAAGCTTACATGCATTCAACAGATTCAGGTATGGCCACTGAGTGCCCACCCCAAAAATGATGTGGCAACCCCTGATTGGACCTGATCAATCAGGCTGATCGAGTCCTGATCAATTGATTGACAAATGACCAGAGACCGCCCATCAAAAGAGTCATGAACGAAATTCAAACAGCAGAAGAGTTACTGCACAGATTCATTCTCTCTCTGGAGCAGCAGTAACTAACAGCGGTGACTTCCACCGGCCGACAAAGGAGACCACCCACACTACCAACAAAAAGGAGACCAGAGCCAGACGAGAACCAGATTCATAACCAACTAACAGAGGACCACAGGTAACAGACCTGTATCTGCCCAGCACTTGCCGGTCACTGCCAAGTTAAGTTAAGAACTTGGAGCTATTAGTGTATAGTGTGACCTGTGATTGGGAGTGTGTGATTGAATAACCATTGCGTGTGCGTGAATAAATATTGTTCTGTTTTATAAACTGAGTCTCCTAGTCATTTTTCCACCGTACACGGGTTAAGAGACGCTGTGATTTAGAAAGGGTAACATTTTGGCACCACCAGATGGGACATGATTAGAAGTAATGATTGTTGCTCCAAAATATCCCACAAACCTAATTAAAAATCAGAAACCACAGGTTTCTTGCAGTGGCAATATTGACACATTTTAGCTTGTTAAGGTGTTTGCTGTTTTTAGATTCCAAAACAGGTGTGTGCTGCTTAATCGGACCCCTCTGACTGCCCTGCATTAGTCCTGATACAAACCTCCTTGCCCCCCCCCGGGATGAAACATTATAAACTGACCATCCTAACATTCGGCCAGTTAAGCAGGTCGCACTTCGACCACTCTTTTAAATTTTAAATAATCTTTATTGTCACAAGTAGGCTTACATTAACACTGCAATGAAGTTACTGTGAAAAGCCGCTAGTCGCCACACTCCGGCGCCTGTTCGGGTACACAGGGGGAGAATTCAGAATTCTCAGCTGGTACGGGAATTGCACCCCTGGCTTTGTTCTGCATCGCAAACCAGGTGCCCAACCCGCTGAGCTAAACCAGCCCTTCTAAGCCTCAACCACAATTTGTTGTGTTTACAGATACAATCAGTGCCTTGTCTCCTTTACTTAATTCAAAGAAAACGGGGGGGGGGGAGGTCACGTTTTGTGACAATATAAATGCAGATATTAAGCATGCGATAACAACAGAAACTATGCTTCTTTTCCTCAGGATTCTACCAGAACCACGTTGAGATGGAACCTTACACCTGCATCGGCCTACTTTTCATTGGATTCACTCCGGACTCAGCACTCAGCACATTCCAAATCAGATGAACCTTTTATATCCAGGTTATTTATGGTTTGCTCCACTTGACGCAGGGGAATGTGAGGATGGTGTATTATGGATACACCCCAATAAAAGTATCATGTTTGGGTGTAATAATCAGAGACTTATTTACAAAAAGCCAAATGGAAGTTCAGTCGAATGCTACCTGAGCGTCACCATAAAAGGGGATTGGTGGGGTTTTTCAAATAATGGGTGTCCCACAATTGGATGTTTAGCTAATAGCTCTGAGAAAGGATTGGAACTTGGCCAGGGGGACATTGATAGAGGGTAATTTTGCCCTATACGAGATCAGGACAGGACTAAATCCAGCACCAGACACACCACACACTGCGACATTACTAACAGCAGATTTTGTATTAATCCAGACATACCGGCTGGGCCGGGCCTTGTACAATTAATTGACATACATAAAAGCCCAACAAAGTCTCTACTTCCTACAGAAGCTAAAGAAATTCGGCATGTCTGCCTCGACTCTTACAAACTTCTACAGATGTGCCATAGAGAGCATCCTATCCGGCTGCATCACAGCCTGGTATGGCAACTGCTCAGTCCAAGATCGCAAGAAACTGCAGAGTGTGGTGAACTCAGTCCAACGTATCACACAAGCTTGCCACCCTCACATTGATTCTGTCTACACCTCCCGCTGCCTCAGGAAGGCAGTCAGCTTTGTCAGAGACCCCTCCCACCCAGGCATTGCCTTCTTCCAGACCCTCCCATCAGGCAGATGGTACAGAAGTCTGAAGACCCGCACATCCAGACACAGGAACAGCTTCTTCCCCACAGCTACTAGACTCCTCAACAACTCCCCCTTGGACTGATATGTTCCCTGTAAGAACACTATTCACGATGCCCTATGCTACTCTTGTTGGCCCTTGTTCCGCACTGTAACCAATCAGTGTTTCGATGTACCATTTGTCAATGTACTCTGTTGATTATTCTTTTTGTCTACTATGTACGCACTGTGTACGTTCCCTCGGCCGTAGAAAAATACTTTTCACTGTACTTCGGTACATGTGACAATAAATCAAATCAAATCCAATCAAATCAATGAGACAGGGTGGATGTAAATGCGACTGATGAGCTCAAGCAGCACCTGGGGGACTATTATGCGGAATACGAAACAAAATTAAAACCCCCGCCAGAAGAACTAAATCAAATTCGGCTGAAATTGGCTACCACCCACAGAACCTTGGCCAAAATAGTCCAACAATGAGACAGGGTGGATGTAAATGCGACTGATGAGCTCAAGCAGCACCTGGGGGACTATTATGCGGAATACGAAACAAAATTAAAACCCCCGCCAGAAGAACTAAATCAAATTCGGCTGAAATTGGCTACCACCCACAGAACCTTGGCCAAAATAGTCCAACAAACCCAGGACATACAAAGGTTCAAATATACAAGTACATCCATTCATTCGACTCATCTCACATTTGGCTATCATCCTGATCCTGTTCACGTTGGTCCACCTCACCACCCTTACAGTCAGATTTTGCCGATGGCAAGCGAAAGCCTCTCAAGGTCAGGATATGAGACCCATGCTTGCAGCACGGGCTCCCCTGATGACACCAACCTCAGACTCTTTGGGACTCTCATTTATTTTGGCACTGTTTGCACCCATCGTACCTGCTGAAATGGCTTTTTATATTTCCATGAAATTATATTTCATTGTAATAAGCTGTTGTAATTTGTACGTTTACCTTTTTTGTTAATGAACCTGTACCTTTGGGTCGCTTATTAGCTGTGTATGTAATGTTATTTGTATTTTGTAAAAGGGTTAAGTTATTGGGCAGTTGAACCAAGCCTTACTTGACTTGACAAGTGACTGGGGATGCTGGGCAGGTGTTGGTCTTGAGTCTGAGATCCACCACGCTTCGCGTTCAGGATCAAGAGGAGGGATATGTGGCCACCTAAAATGGCACCCAATGAGGGATGCTGGGAAAAGTGGTCAACGGTGTGGACAAGCAGGCTGCAGGGCAGATCAAATAAAGCGACAGGAAAAGGCTTTGCAGACTTCAAATGATTTCATCGGTTGATGCGAATAACGTAAGTAAAGGGCTATCTCCCAAAGGATCAATAGAACTGTCCCGTTAATCACAATTGTTTACCAGACACAGTGGCACCTAACTTCCTTATTTGGAAAGCTTACATGCATTCAATACATTCAAGTATGGCCACTGAGTGCCCACCCCAAAAATGATGTGGCAGCCCCTGATTGGACTTGATCAATCAGGCTGATCGAGCCCTGTTCAATTAATTAACAAATGACCAGAGACCGCCCATCAAAAGAGTCATGAACGAAATTCAAACAGCAGAAGAGTTACTGCACAGATTCATTCTCTCTCTGGAGCAGCAGTAACTAACAGCGGTGACTTCCACCGGCCGACAAAGGAGACCACCCACACTACCAACAAAAAGGAGACCAGAGCCAGACGAGAACCAGATTCATAACCAACTAACAGAGGACTACAGATAACAGGCCTGTATCTGCCCAGCACTGCCAAGTTAAGTTAAGAACTTGGAACGATTGGTGTATAGTGTGACCTGTGGTTGGGAGTGTGTGATTGAATAACCATTGCGTGTGCGTGAATAAATATTGTTCTGTTTTATAAACTGAGTCTCCTAGTCATTTTTCCACCGTACACGGGTTAAGAGACGCTGTGCTTTAGAAAGGGCAACATAAGCTAATTCACACGTCAAAACCCCTCCAGACAGCTGCACCCTTATCAATTATTCTTTCATCCCATTCTTCAATCTTTACTTCATCCAAGCTTCCTGACAACTGTCCCCAAAGGTGAAGTGGTTAAATCCAGGGCTGCTCAAGAGGCCTAAATTAGAGCAGCACAGATAACTCAGCGGATTTAGGGCTCGAGGAGATTACAGAAACAGGGAGGGATGAGGTCATGGAGGGGTTTTAAATTAAGGATCAGTACGTTAAGATGGAAGCATTGCTTAACTATGGATGAAATTCTCTAGCTACCCACAGCACGAGGTGGCTTGCTATTTGCCACCAGTGGGATCGTCTGCTCCCGTTTAAGTCTACGGTGTTTTTCATGGTTAGCCTGTCCTGCCATCCTATTACAGATCCCTCTGATATATTTAACTTAGCAGAAGTTATTGACACAGTTGTCAAGAGGACTATGAGCTTTGTTTCAATTGACAGTTTTATGAGCGGTTAGTAGAATTAAAGGCTGGGATTTTCCGCTGTCGTTTTCATCAGGTGGGTTTGGCAACAGGAGCAGAAAATGAAATGAAAAATGAAATGAAATGAAAATCGCTTATTGTCACAAGTAGGCTTCAAATGAAGTTACTGTGAAAAGCCCCTAGTCGCCACATTCCAGCGCCTGTTCGGGGAGGCTGTTATGGGAAATCTCATGAGATGTCCAAATCATGCTTCGTGCCAAAGTAAAATTGACACGATTACCCCTCCCCACCAGTGATGTATTGCTGAACAACGGGAACATAATTCCCATACATTAGCCTACCAGTCTCAGACCTCCACACCTGAACCACTCCCCCAGTTAGATTCTCCACTAATGCTGGCGTCAGGGCACACTGACATGAATTATGAGTGGTCTCCCACACCTGCCCTTGGCAAGCAGATCCATCAGAGAAGTTCATGAGGTTCACAGGGGGAGAGGGCCCTGCCCAGACAATTCCTCCAACCCCTTCCCTCGCACTGCCTCCTGGCCTTGCCTGGGAACTTCCCCTTGGTGCTACCTGTGCATTGCCCCTTGGTACTGCCCACTAGTCCTGCTCTGGGAGAAGTACCAGGGGTCAGTGCCTTGGTCGTGGCAGGTGCGACTCCATTCCAACTTTTGTGTACCAGAGTGATTTTTTAATACGAACTCCCCCCATCTTTAAAGAACTAAGTTGCTGGCAGGACGGCCATCGCGACAACGTGGAACTCCTGCATAACTTCTGTTTTTAACAATATGGCAGAGAATGCCGTATTGAGGCTTCAATGCCACTTTTCCCACTCAGCCACACTCTGCCTCAAAACGGGAAGATTCCGCCCTAGGTTGATTCACCTCTGAGGCCAGCATGGCGTTGGCTTAGATCTGAATCAGAAGCCTGAAAAGCTTTCAACTGAAATGTGTGGCAAAGTGATAGCAGGTCTCAAAGGATTGGATTCAAATCCATGCTCCATTGGTCCAATGAGGAGCTTAGGAATCCACTGAAGTTCTTGGTATTGTTAGGAGAATGAAGGTAGTTTAAGAGATTTATATTTGTATTGTTAAACTTTAGAAAGAAGGTACAGTATCAACTGGGTTTAATTTAATATTTATGTACCTGGAAATGTAACATTTATAGTAAGATTCATGCTGGACATAGGTGTGTGTATGTATGGGGGTGGTTAAGATCCAACTGTGTTTCTATTGTGCTCAGAGAGGGCTACGGTGTGAAGAATAAATAAAATACATGAGCATGTGGGTGTTGCTTAGCAACTGGGGACTTGTAAGGAAGCAAAGCTTTTAAGTTTTAGTTTTAGCTGAATGTGTGGGCAGTTGCAGACAGGACACTAGGGAGTGAACAGCTCTCAACTCAGCCAGGAGAAGCTGGACAGGACAAGGGAGTTGCAAAGATGCAGGTTTCCTATGGAACAAAATACAATCCAGATAAGAAGGGAATTGGGACAGAAAGAACGTTTAACACAACTGAAGTTAAGAGAACCGAGGCCAAGGTATTGTTCAGAAAAAATCAAGGAAGAATAAACAAAATGTTCTGAGTGAAAGAGACAATTGCAGTAATCACATTTAAAGTGGGGCTGCAGACTTCAGAGGTAGATGAAGCGTTTGATATCATTTTAATACAGTCTGGGAATCGAGAGTTAAAGCAGTTTTATAGAATTTACAGTGCAGAAGGAGGCCATTCGGCCCATCGAGTCTGCACCGGCTCTTGGAAAGAGCACCCTACCCAAGGTCAACACCTCCACCCTATCCCCATAACCCAGTAACTCCATCCAACACTAAGGGCAATTTTGGACATTAAGGGCAATTTATCATGGCCAATCCACCTAACCCGCACATCTTTGAACTGTGGGAGGAAACCGGAGCACCCGGAGGAAACCCACGCACGCACGGGGAGGACGTGCAGACTCCGCACAGACTGTGACCCAAGCCAGAATCGAACCTGGGACCCTGGAGCTGTGAAGTAATTGTGCTATCCACAATGCTACCGTGCAGTTGTGAGCAGTTTTCACAACAGTCAACATAAATAAATCCTGAAGGGGCTGGTGTAATATTCTGGACTGGCTTCGCTGTTAAAGGTGGAGTGTTGGTTTGTTTAAAACTATCGTTTGGAAAACCTGGTCTGGATTTTGGAATGCAAAATGTCAAAGGAAAGCATAATTATGAGAGAAGATTTTCAAGTGTGTTTTTGGGAGTGCAGTTTGGAAACGCTCTGAGGAAAAATCTACAAGCATTGAGTGAAGAGTGTATTAGACCACTGCCAAAGTGTCTACTTAAAACAGACTTTGTGTCAATAAGACAATTGTAGCTTAAGAAGTATTTGTAATCATGTTAATCCCAAAACCTGTATGCAATTGTTAAGCAATGGGGGAGTGAATGGTATTGTATTCTATTCCAATTTTCCCATTCTTTATGAATGATTTTTCCTATTTTTAAAACTAACGAGCGACCCTCCACATTTTATTCAAAAATGTAAAAGTTACGGGCGGGATCTTCCACTCTGCCAGCTGCGTTTTCCTGGCCAGTGTGCCCCTCACCGGCAACGGGATTCTCCATTCCCACCCCCTGCCAATGGGATTTCCCATTGTGGCCATGCCAAGCCGCCGGGAAACCCGCGGGCGTGGGTGCGCTGCCGGCGCAACGGAAAATCCCGCCGCCGGAGAATTCAGCCCACGGTGCTTTGAGCCAGGGTTCCAATCTGGGATCTTCCCGTCCAGTTATATCAGCTGGGATTGTAACAGTATTTGCAACTAGGAACCAACTGATAACTGAACATCACCTGAAATAATCCTCTTTCTTGGCACATGCATTGCAAACAGAAGACCACTGTCACTAAGAGGCTCCTAAAGATAGTAAAAATCTGCAAACCCAGAGAGATCCATCGTAAAGTTTTGGGTCTGAGAGTATGTTAAGGACAGGAATATCCTCAACCTCAATCTCGTCACTTCATTGTTATTTAAGGACTTCAACAGAATGAAAAAGGAGAAGTGTGAAATGACTCAGTGTCCATCAGGCACAATTTATAGCTGTGGGTTTTTTCCCAGCGAACCACTGGGCACATGCCAAGAGGGACTTTGTGAAAGAGAAAGTCCCATCTCTCGCATTGCTTTACACATGAGCTCCAGAAACCAGAGCGTTTGCAGCTGATAACATGGAACTAAACAATGATTATGATCAATTCTCCGACTCTGACTGTCATCAACTGGAGGGAGGCCGAGGAAAGCAAGGGAAACTGAAGCCAGGTAGTTAGCTGTGATCCTTACTGTCCGGTTTATTCAGGAATTCCGGTCAGGAAATTCCACTCCTTTGTGTAGAAGGGCTGCTGAACCATGGGACTGAACAATGAGGTGAAGCAGTGGGGTCAGAAATCTACTGCCTCACCATCTCTTTAACTGATGAGGCCCTTGACTCTCAGTGACCTCTACAGGGAGGTTTTTGAAGCGTAGAGGTGCTGCATGAGGAGTGGGGACAGAGGTTGTCATACCTGGCTGTGCGCAGTTATCACCTGAGTGATGTCTGTGTAGTTTGTAACTGTGCATAACTTGCGTCAATTTAGTTACCTGCTGAGTTTTGATCTTTAAACTGCTGAATGTTCTTGAGTTGAAGAAATGTTTTTTTTATTTATAAATTTAGACGACCCAATTATTTTTTCTCCAATTAAGGGCCAATTTAGTGTGGCCAATCCAACTAACCTGCACATCTTTGGGTTGTGGGGGTGAAACCCATTCAGACACGGGGAGAATGTACAAACTCCACACGGACAGTGACCCAGGGTTGGGATTCGAACCCGGGTCCTCACCGCAGCAGTCCCAGTGCTAACCACTGCGCCACGTGCCGCCCTGAAGAAATGTTTTAAGGGCGTTGCTGCCCTTAACAAGGGTTCAGCCTGGAAACCTTACGACCAATCTCTCTGGGTTTCTAGATTTTTACTTTAGGAGTCCGCTAGTGACTATGGTATTCTATTCTCTGGCATCTATTGGGTGCAATATGTGTGCCAAGCAAGAGGGTTATTGAAAATGAAATGAAATGAAATGAAAATGGTTTTTTGTCACAAGTAGGCTTCAAATGAAGTTACTGTGAAAAGCCCCTAGTCGCCACATTCCGGCGCCTGTTCGGGGAGGCTGCTGGTACAGGTTATTTGACGTGGTGATCAGTTCCCACTTTGTTCCAAGTTACAAATACTGTTACAATACTGGTTGATTGTTACGATCCCAGAAACATTTTTTTTTTAAACAATCCAGTGTTTGAAACAACGCTCAGCTCCTGTGGAACCTTCTCAAATGTGAAAACGCTTTGTGTCTCTGACTTTTCCCTTTCATTTTCCAGGACACGGTGTCCAATTAGCATATCTGACCCAAGGAAGATGGTCACCTCTCATCGTCCATATTCTCCTGGTTCTCTCCATCCTGCTGTCTCTAGTGATCCTCTGCACTGCAAGTGTACGGTGTAAGTTTTGTAATCTTTTCAACTGTGGAACTGATGGTGGTGAATTCTGCAATAACAGGCAATAAGGTTAATTTGAGAGGCGCATGTATTAATGTGATTTAACATGGGTGATATTAATTCAGCCATGGACTGGGGCGCAATAAGGAATGGGTGTACCTATACAACATGATCGGGTAGTTCGAAATCCCACATCATGAGTCTAAACTCATGTATCAGGAACTTGGACTGACTGGGTGGATGGTTTCTGTGTCGGTAATGTCTGCGACAGCAATGGCACCAGGATTGCTGGACTGTTTCGGTCTGTCTCAATGGATGTGCTGCCATGTTCTTCCAGATGAACAATCAGTACAAAAGGCAATGCAAGAATGCTTAGCTCTTCAATGAAAACTTCCATTGCAATTTAGGATCCGGCTGAAAGGGCTAGATGGGGTTTCAGTAAAGACCCTCTCCTCATTCTCTCCTCACTCTTTCCTCACACTCTCTTCACACTCTCCTCACTCTCTCAGTCCCTCTCTCTCTCCTTCTCAATCTCTCGCTTTCTCTCCCCCTCTCTCACACTCTCTAACTTTCTCCTCAATCTCTCTCTCGCTCACTCTCTCTTCATTGTCCAAACTCTCTCACTTTCACTATCTCTCCCTCTCTCAATCCCCCCCCACTTTCTCTCTCATTCTCTCCTCACACTTGCCTCACTCTCTCACTCTCCCAATTCTCTCCTCATTCTCTCCTCACTCTCTTCTCACTCTCTCTCGCTCTCTATCACTCTCACATTCTCTCACTGTCTCCTCAGACTCCGATCAATCTGCCTCACACTCTGCTAACTCTTTCGTCACTTCTCGCTCTCCCACAATTTCCTCTCGTCACTTCTCGCTCTCCCACAATTTCCTCAAACTGTCTCGCTCTCACTCTCCTCAATCTCTTGCACTCACTCTCACTATCTCCTCACTCTCCCACTCTTTCCTCAAACTCTCTCACTCTCTCCAGCTCTCTCTCACTCCCACACTCTCACTCCCTCACTGTCTCTCACCAATCTCTCTCACTCTCTTCATTCTCTCCTCAGTCTCTCTCACTCTATTTCTCTCTCTCTCACTCACTCGCACTTTCTCTCAGTCACTCCTCACTCCCTCACATTCTCCTTACTCTCCCCTTCATTTCTCACTCTCTGCTCACACTCAACTCAATCTCTCTCACACTCCCCTAAGCCTCTCCTCACTCTCTTTAACACTCTCCACACGCTCCATCTCTTTTCTCACTTTCTCTCACTCTCTCCTCACCCGCTCCTCACTCTCTCACTCCCACTCTCACATCTCTCCTCTCTCCTCACACTCTCTTCATTCTCTCCTCACTCTCGTTCTCTCTCCTCATTCTTATTCTCTATCACTCTCTTCTTATTCTCTCCACACTCACTTCACTCTCTCACTCTCTCCCATTCCCTCCATTCTCCCCTCATTTTCACCTCACTATCTCCCCAGTCTCTTCTCACTCTCGCTCATTTTTTCTCCCTCTCTCTCACACTCCCTCACTCACACACCTTCTCTCACTCACTCCTCCGTCTTTCATTCACCTCACTTAATCTCATCGCATTCACTCACATCTCTTACTCTCTTCTCACACTCACTCACTCACGTAACCACCAGGGGCTGGTTTAGGACAGGTCTAAATCGCTGGCTTTGAAAGCAGACCAAGGCAGGCCAGCAGCACGGTTCAATTCCCGTACCAGCCTCCCCGAACAGGCGCCGGAATGTGGCGACTAGGGGCTTTTCACAGTAACTTTATTTGAGACCTACTTGTGACATTAAGCGATTTTTCATTTCACTCACTCCTCACTCTCTCCTTTCTCTCTTCTCTCCTCATTCTGTCTCACTCTCTCCTTACTCTCTCTCACTTTTAGTCACTCTGCCACTCTTAGTCACTCACTCCTCGCTCACTTTCCTTAAACTCTCTCATGCTCTCTCACTCTCCTCAATTTCTCTCACTCTCTCTCAGCCTCTCCTCACTTTTTCACTCATCTATCAAACTCTCTCAATCTCTCTCTATTTTATTCTCTTTAATTCTCTTCTCACTCTCTTCCCACTCTCTCACTCTCTCCTCAATCTCTTCTCACTCTCTTCTCATTCCTTCTCACTCTCTCACCCTCTCCTCGCTCTTATTGTCACTATCTCCTCACTCTCTCACTTGCTCCTCACTCTCTCCTCACTCTTTCTCACTCCCTCTCACTCTCTCTCTCACTCCATCTCTCACTCTCTCTCTCCCATCACTCTCCCAACCTTCTCGCTGTCGCATCACTCTCTTTCACTCTCTCCTCACTCTCTCTGTCATTCTCTCCTCACTCTCTCAGTCTCTCCTCACTCTCTCTCACCCTCTCTTCACTCTCTCTCAGTCTCTCCTCACTCTCTCTCACTCTCTCCTCACTCTCTCTCACTCTCTCTTCACTCCCTCTGTCACTCGCTCTTCATGCTCGCTTCACTATATATCACTCTCTCCTCACTCCAGACTCACTTCACCCTCTCCTTCACACTCTCACTCACTCTCTTTCTCACTCTCTCCTCACTCTCATTCTCTCGAACTCTTCCTTACTCCCTGAGCACTCGCTCCACACTTTCACTATCTCCCCAATCTTTACTCTCTGCTCGCATGCACCCTCTCCTCGCACACTCTATACTCCCTACTCACTCTCATTATCTCTAACTCTCTCTCACTCTCTCCTCACTTTCTACACACTCACTTCACTCACCCTCTTCTCATTTTCTCCTCACTCTCATACCCTCCCCACTCTCTGCTGTCTCCTCTCACGCTCACGCTCTACTCAATCCTCACACTCTCTCTCCTCACTCGCTCTCACTCTATCCAATTGATGGGTGGATGATGGGGTGTTTGATGGGGGTATTTGATGTGGGTATTTGATGGGGGTATTTGATGATTTTTTGATGGGGGTGTTTGATGATTTTTTGATGGGGGTTAGTTGATGGGGGTGTTTGATGGGGCTGTTTGATGGAGCTGTTTGATGGGGGTGTTTGATGGGGGTGTTTGATGGGGATGTTTGATGGGGGTGTTTGATGGGGGTATTTGATGGGTGTGTTTGATGGGGGTGTTTGATGGGGCTGTTTGATGGGGTGTTTATTGGGGGTGTTTGATGGGGGTGTTTGATGGGGGTATTTGATGGGGGTATTTGATGGGGGTGTTTGATGGGGGTGTTTGATGGGGGTGTTTGATGGGTGTTTGATGGGGGTGTTTGATGGGGGTGTTTGATGGGGGTGTTTGATGGGGGTATTTGATGGGGGTATTTGATGAGGTGTTTGATGTGGGTGTTTGATGGGGCTGTTTGATGGGGGTATATGATGGGGGTGTTTGATGGGGGTATTTGATGGGGGTGTTTGATGGGGGTGTTTGATGGGGGTGTTTGATGGGGGTATTTGATGGGGGTGTTTGATGTGGGTGTTTGATGGGGCTGTTTGATGGGGGTATATGATGGGGGTGTTTGATGGGGGTGTTTGATGGGGGTGTTTGATGGGGGTGTTTGATGGGGGTGTTTGATGGGGGTATTTGATGGGGGTATTTGATGAGGTGTTTGATGTGGGTGTTTGATGGGGCTGTTTGATGGGGGTATATGATGGGGGTGTTTGATGGGGGTATTTGATGGGGGTGTTTGATGGGGGTGTTTGATGGGGGTGTTTGATGGGGGTATTTGATGGGGGTGTTTGATGTGGGTGTTTGATGGGGCTGTTTGATGGGGGTATATGATGGGGGTGTTTGATGGGGGTGTTTGATGGGGGTGTTTGATGGGGGTGTTTGATGGGGGTATTTGATGGGGGTGTTTGATGGGGGTGATTGATGGGGTGTTTGATGGGTGTTTGATGGGGGTGATTGATGGGGGTGTTTGATGTGAGTGTTTGATGGGTGCTTGATGGGGTGTTTGATGGGGTGTTTGATGGGTGTTTGATGGGGGTGTTTGATGGGGTGTTTGATGGGGGTGTTTGATGGGGGTGATTGATGGGGTGTTTGATGGGTGTTTGATGGGGGTATTTGATGGGGGTGTTTGATGGGGGTGTTTGATGGGGGTGTTTGATGGGGGTGTTTGATATGAGTGTTTGATGGGGGTGTTTGATGGGGGTGTTTGATGGGGGTATTTGAAATGAGTGTTTGATGGGGGTGTTTGATGGGGGTGTTTGATGGGGGTGTTTGATGTGGGTGTTTGATGGGGGTGTTTGATGGGGGTATTTGATGGGGGTGTTTGATGTGGGTGTTTGATGGGTGTTTGATGGGGGTGTTTGATGGGGGTGTTTGATGGGGGTGTTTGATGGGGGTATTTGATGGGGGTATTTGATGAGGTGTTTGATGTGGGTGTTTGATGGGGCTGTTTGATGGGGGTATATGATGGGGGTGTTTGATGGGGGTATTTGATGGGGGTGTTTGATGGGGGTGTTTGATGGGGGTGTTTGATGGGGGTGTTTGATGGGGGTGTTTGATGTGGGTGTTTGATGGGGCTGTTTGATGGGGGTATATGATGGGGGTGTTTGATGGGGGTATTTGATGGGGGTGTTTGATGGGGGTGTTTGATGGGGGTGTTCATGGGGGTATTTGATGGGGGTGTTTGATGGGGGTGATTGATGGGGTGTTTGATGGGTGTTTGATGGGGGTGTTTGATGGGGCTGTTTGATGGGGGTGATTGATGGGGGTGTTTGATGTGAGTGTTTGATGGGTGCTTGATGGGGTGTTTGATGGGGTGTTTGATGGGTGTTTGATGGGGGTGTTTGATGGGGTGTTTGATGGGGGTGTTTGATGGGGGTGATTGATGGGGTGTGTGATGGGTGTTTGATGGGGGTATTTGATGGGGGTGTTTGATGGGGGTGTTTGATGGGGGTGTTTGATGGGGGTGTTGGATGGGGGTGATTGATGGGGGTGTTTGATGGGGGTGATTGATGGGGGTGTTTGATGGGGTGTTTGATGGGGGTATTTGATGGGGGTGTTTGATGGGGGTGTTGGATGGGGGTGTTTGATGGGGGTGTTTAATGGGGTGTTTGATGGGGGTATTTGATGGGGGTATTTGATGGGGGTGTTTGATGGGTGTTTGATGTGGGTGTTTGATGGGGGTGTTTGATGGGGGTGTTTGATGGGGGTGTTTGATGGGGGTGTTTGATGGGGGTGTTTGATGGGGGTGTTTGATGTGGGTGTTTGATGTGGGTGTTTGATGGGGGTGTTTGATGTGGGTGTTGGATGGGGGTGTTTGATGGGGGTGTTTGATGGGGGTGTTTGATGGGGGTGTTTGATGGGGGTGTTTGATGGGTGTTTGATGGGGGTGTTTGATGGGGGTGTTTGATGGGGGTGTTTGATGGGGCTGTTTGATGGGGGTGTTTGATGGGGGTGTTTGATGGGGGTATTTGATATGAGTGTTTGATGGGGGTGTTTGATGGGGTGTTTGATGGGGGTGTTTGATGGGGGTATTTGATGGGGGTGTTTGATATGAGTGTTTGATGGGGGTGTTTGATGGGGGTGTTTGATGGGGGTGTTTGATGGGGGTATTTGATATGAGTGTTTGATGGGGGTGTTTGATGGGGGTGTTTGATGGGGGTGTTTGATGTGGGTGTTTGATGGGGGTGTTTGATGGGGGTATTTGATGGGGGTGTTTGATGTGGGTGTTTGATGGGGGTGTTTGATGTGGGTGTTTGATGGGGGTGTTTGATGTGGGTGTTGGATGGGGGTATTTGATAGGAGTGTTTGATGGGGGTGTTTGATGGGGGTATTTGATGGGGGTGTTTGATGTGGGTGTTTGATGGGGGTGTTTGATGTGGGTGTTTGATGGGGGTGTTTGATGTGGGTGTTGGATGGGGGTGTTTGCTGGGGGTGTTTGATGGGGGTGTTTGATGGGGGTGTTTGATGTGGGTGATTGATGGGGGTGTTTGATGGGGGTGTTGGATGGGGGTGTTTGATGGGGCTGTTTGATGGGGGTATTTGATATGAGTGTTTGATGGGGGTGTTTGATGGGGGTGTTTGATGGGGGTGTTTGATGTGGGTTTTTGATGGGGGTATTTGATGGGGGTGTTTGATGGGGGTGTTTGATGGGGGTGTTTGATGTGGGTGTTGGATGGGGGTGTTTGATGGGGCTGTTTGATGGGGGTATTTGATATGAGTGTTTGATGGGGGTGTTTGATGGGGGTGTTTGATGGGGGTGTTTGATGTGGGTGTTTGATGGGTGTTTGATGGGGTGTTTGATGGGGTGTTTGATGGGTGTTTGATGTGGGTGTTTGATGGGGGTATTTGATGGGGGTGTTTGATGGGGTGTTTGATGGGGGTGTTTGATGGGTGTTTGATATGGGTGTTGGATGGGGGTGTTTGATGGGGGTGTTTGATGGGGCTGTTTGATGGGGGTATTTGATATGAGTGTTTGATGGGGGTGTTTGATGTGGGTGTTGGATGGGGGTGTTTGATGGGGGTGTTTGATGGGGGTGTTTGATGGGGGTATTTGATGGGGGTGTTTGATGTGGGTGTTGGATGGGGGTGTTTGATGGGGGTGTTTGATGGGGGTGTTTGATGGGGGTGTTTGATGGGGGTATTTGATGGGGTGTTTATTGGGGGTGTTTGATGGGGGTATTTGATATGAGTGTTTGATGGGGGTGTTTGATGGGGGTGTTTGATGGGGGTGTTTGATGCGGGTGTTTGATGTGGGTGTTTGATGGGGGCATTTGATGGGGTGTTTATTGGGGGTGTTTGATGGGGGTATTTGATATGAGTGTTTGATGGGGGTGTTTGATGGGGGTGTTTGATGTGGGTGTTGGATGGGGGTGTTTGATGGGGGTGTTTGATGGGGGTGTTTGATGGGGGTGTTTGATATGAGTGTTTGATGGGGGTGTTTGATGGGATGTTTGATGGGGGTGTTTGATGGGGCTGTTTGATGGGGGTATTTGATATGAGTGTTTGATGGGGGTGTTTGATGGGTGTTTGATGGGGGTGTTTGATGGGGGTATTTGATATGAGTGTTTGATGGGGGTGTTTGATGGGGGTGTTTGATGTGGGTGTTGGATGGGGGTGTTTGATGGGGGTGTTTGATGGGGGTGTTTGATGGGGGTGTTTGATATGAGTGTTTGATGGGGGTGTTTGATGGGGGTGTTTGATGGGGTGTTTGATGGGGGTGTTTGATGGGGCTGTTTGATGGGGGTATTTGATATGAGTGTTTGATGGGGGTGTTTGATGGGGGTGTTTGATGGGGCTGTTTGATGGGGGTATTTGATATGAGTGTTTGATGGGGGTGTTTGATGGGGGTGTTTGATGGGGGTGTTTGATGGGGGTGTTTGATGGGGGTGTTTGATGGGGGTGTTTGATGGGGGTGTTTGATGGGGGTGTTTGATGGGGGTGTTTGATGGGGGTGTTTGATGGGTGTTTGATGGGGGTGTTTGATGGGGTGTTTGATGGGGGTGTTTGATGGGGGTATTTGATGGGGGTGTTTGATGGGGTGTTTGATGGGGGTGTTTGATGGGGGTGTTTGATGGGGGTATTTGATATGAGTGTTTGATGGGGGTGTTTGATGGGGGTGTTTGATGGGGGTGTTTGATGGGGGTGTTTGATGGGTGTTTGATGGGGGTGTTTGATGGGGGTATTTGATGGGGGTGTTTGATGGGGGTGTTTGATGGGGGTGTTTGATGGGGTGTTTGATAGGTGTTTGATGGGGGTGTTTGATGGGGTGTTTGATGGGGGTGTTTAATGGGGCTGTTTGATGGGGGTGTTTGATGGGGGTATTTGATGGGGGTGTTTGATGGGGGTGTTTGATGGGGTGTTTAATGGGGGTGTTTGATGGGGGTGTTTGATGGGGGTGTTTGATGGGGGTGTTTGATGTGGGTGTTTGATGGGGGTATTTGATGGGGTGTTTATTGGGGGTGTTTGATGGGGGTATTTGATGGGGGTGTTTGATGGGGGTGTTTGATGGGGGTGTTTGATGGGGGTGTTGGTTGGGGGTGTTTGATGGGGGTGTTTGATGGGGGTGTTTGATGGGGGTGTTTGATGCGGGTGTTTGATGTGGGTGTTTGATGGGGGTATTTGATGGGGTGTTTATTGGGGGTGTTTGATGGGGGTATTTGATATGAGTGTTTGATGGGGGTGTTTGATGTGGGTGTTGGATGGGGGTGTTTGATGGGGGTGTTTGATGGGGGTGTTTGATGGGGGTGTTTGATATGAGTGTTTGATGGGGGTGTTTGATGGGGGTGTTTGATGGGGTGTTTGATGGGGGTGTTTGATGGGGCTGTTTGATGGGGGTATTTGATATGAGTGTTTGATGGGGGTGTTTGATGGGTGTTTGATGGGGGTGTTTGATGGGGGTATTTGATATGAGTGTTTGATGGGGGTGTTTGATGGGGGTGTTTGATGTGGGTGTTGGATGGGGGTGTTTGATGGGGGTGTTTGATGGGGGTGTTTGATGGGGGTGTTTGATATGAGTGTTTGATGGGGGTGTTTGATGGGGGTGTTTGATGGGGTGTTTGATGGGGGTGTTTGATGGGGCTGTTTGATGGGGGTATTTGATATGAGTGTTTGATGGGGGTGTTTGATGGGGGTGTTTGATGGGGCTGTTTGATGGGGGTATTTGATATGAGTGTTTGATGGGGGTGTTTGATGGGGGTGTTTGATGGGGGTGTTTGATGGCGGTGTTTGATGGGGGTGTTTGATGGGGGTGTTTGATGGGGGTGTTTGATGGGGGTGTTTGATGGGTGTTTGATGGGGGTGTTTGATGGGGTGTTTGATGGGGGTGTTTGATGGGGGTATTTGATGGGGGTGTTTGATGGGGTGTTTGATGGGGGTGTTTGATGGGGGTGTTTGATGTGGGTATTTGATATGAGTGTTTGATGGGGGTGTTTGATGGGGGTGTTTGATGGGGGTGTTTGATGGGGGTGTTTGATGGGTGTTTGATGGGGGTGTTTGATGGGGGTATTTGATGGGGGTGTTTGATGGGGGTGTTTGATGGGGGTGTTTGATGGGGTGTTTGATGGGTGTTTGATGGGGGTGTTTGATGGGGTGTTTGATGGGGGTGTTTAATGGGGCTGTTTGATGGGGGTGTTTGATGGGGGTATTTGATGGGGGTGTTTGATGGGGGTGTTTGATGGGGTGTTTGATGGGGGTGTTTGATGGGGGTGTTTGATGGGGGTGTTTGATGTGCGTGTTTGATGGGGGTATTTGATGGGGTGTTTATTGGGGGTGTTTGATGGGGGTATTTGATGGGGGTGTTTGATGGGGGTGTTTGATGGGGGTGTTTGATGGGGGTGTTGGATGGGGGTGTTTGATGGGGGTGTTTGATGGGGGTGTTTGATGTGGGTGTTTGATGGGGGTGTTGGATGGGGGTGTGTGATGGGGGTGTTTGATGGGGGTGTTTGATGGGGTGTTTGATGGGGGTATTTGATGGGTGTGTTTATTGGGGGTGTTTGATGGGAGTATTTGATGGGGGTGTTTAATGAGAATTACCCCTTCTGCTTATTTAGTTCCTCCCTCAAAAATTTCAATTTGTTTTGTGAGACGTGACCCATCCTTTATAAAGTGGTGCTGGCTCATTCAATCAGCTCTAATTTCCACATTTGCGCAGGAACACTTTCCTTAACATATCGATTCAAATAATCTCCCACAACACAAGTGAGAGAAACAGTGTTATTAATGTCTTGGCTTCTCTCAATCACCTCTCATCTCACACATCTCCATACAAAACTGTATCTGCCCCCTGTCTGCCCAATTCACTAACTCTGTCAGTATCTTCCTGAGGTCTTTGACATTCTTCTTCTTCACTCTTTGCAAAATCCCAATGTTTGAGTCATTGTGGGATTCTGATTTCTGTCAATTGCCAACCACCAAAGCCAGGAGTAAAAGTGGATCCAATTCTGATCCGTGGGTAACTACTTCCATACCATCCCCAATCTGGGTGTTTTTCTGGTTGTCGGTCAGTGGCAGTGGTGTGCCTCAGGTATCAATCTTGGGTCCACAATTGTTCACAATTTACATTGGTAATCTGGAGTTGGGGATCAAGTGTAATGTGTCAAAGGTCACAGATGACACTAATATGAGTGGTGGAGCAAAGTGTGCAGAGGACGCAAAGTCTGCAGAGGGATATAGTTTAAGTGAGTGGGCAAGGGTCTGACAAATGGAGTACAATGTTGGTAAATGTGAGGTCATTCATTTTGGTAGGAATAACAGCAAAATGGACTATTATTTAAAGGGTAAAAAATTGCAGTGTGCTGCTGTGCAGAGGGACCTGGGTGTCATTGTGCATGAATCGCAAAAAGTTGGTTTGCAGGTGCAGCAAGTAATTAAGAAGGCAAATAGAATTTTGTCCTTCCTTGCTAGAGGGGTAGAGTTTTAAAGCAGGGAGGTTATGTTGCAGCTGTATAGGGTGCTGGTGAGGCCACGCCTGGATTACTGTGTACAGTTTTGGTCTCCTTCCTTGAGAAAGGATGTACTGGCACTGGAGGGTGTGCAGAGGAGATTCACTAGGTTGATTCCGGAGTTGAGAGGATTGCTTATGAGGAGAGGTTGAGTAGACTGGGACTCTACTCATTGGAATCTAGAAGAATGAGGGGGGATCTTACAGAATCATATAAAATTATGAAGGGAATAGGTAGGATAGATGCGGGCAGGTTGTTTCCACTGGTCGGGGAAAGCAGAACTAGGGGCATAGCCTCAAAATAAGGGGAAGCAGATTTAGGACTGAGTTGAGGAGGAACTTCCTCACCCAAAATGTGGTGATTCTGTGGAATTCCCTGCCCAGTGAAGTCGTTGAGGCTACCTCGCTGAAGGTTTTTAAGGCAAAAGTAGATCGATTTTTGAACAGTAAAGGAAGAATAGGTTACGGTGAGCAGGCGGGTAAGTGGAGCTGAGTCCACAAAAAGATCAGCGATGATCTTATTGAGTGGCGCAGCAGGCTCGAGGGGGCAGCTGGCCGACTCCTGCTCCTAGTTCTTATGGATAACACTCATTGAACCAAATCCTTCGTATCCATCCCAAGAACTGATTTCCTATCCGTTCTGCTCCGGTGGACATTTAGGAAATGGGACAGTTCAGGTGGGTGGGGAGAAGGGAGATTTATTTTGGGTTCAGGACACAAATGTCAGCCTCAACATTTTCTCCCTGCAACTCCCTCCGACGCCGGCGCCAAGAGCGGCGCAAACCACTCCGGCGTCAGGCCGACCAGAAGGTGCGGAATCCTCAGCACTTCTGGGGGCTAGGCCGGCGCCGGAGGTGTTGGCGCCGTGCCAACCAGCGCCGAAGGGCCACCACGAGTTGGTGCATGTGCAGAGCCGCCGACTTGGTTCCGCGCATGCGCAGACGGGCCGGCATGTTTGCTGCGCAGGCGCAGGGGGGTTCTTCTCCGCGCCAGCCATGGCGGAGCCCTACAGAGGCCGGCGCGGAAGGAAATAGTGCCCCCACGCCACAGGCCCGCCCGCAGATCGGTGGGCCCCGATCGCGAGCCAAGCCACCGAGGGGGCCCCACCCAGGGCCGGATCCCCCCTGCCCCCCCCCCCCCCCGAGGACACACCCAGCCGGCCTACAAGCCAGGTCCCGCCGTGATGGACCATGTCCATTTCATGCCGGTGGGACTGGGCAGGAAACGACGGCCGCTCGGCCCATCGGGGCCCGGAGAATTGCCGGGTGGGAGACGCTGCAATGGCCCCTGACCGGCGCGGCATAAACCCCGCCCTGCCCGAACACCAGCGCCAGAGAATACGGCAGCCAGCGTCGGAGCAGCGGGGCGGGATTCGCGCCACCTCCAGGGGATTCTCCGACCCGGCGGGGTGTCAGAGAATCCCGCCCATGGTCTTTCTCCAGGAGGACACAGTGGAGACAAATCAACTCTACACTGATGTGTGAGAGTCAAAACCTTTGTTTCTATTTCAGTTTTACAGCTGTTCACAGAAATGAAGATGTCGAACGCTGAAATTGAGATGAAACTTTCCGAGATGAAGAATAATGGTGAGTGTGAAATCCCAAGCTGACAGATTTATGTGTTTCCAGTTCAGAGACTTCTCCACTTTTCCAGAGAATTGGAACAGTTTGTGATCTTCGTGAGAGTGACTTTTGAGTCTGGAGGTTTTGGTTCTTCCTGAAGATGATTCATGTTATGACACCCTGGGGCTGATTTGCGGTCAATCCCAGTCCCACCTGCCCCAGGGTGCCAACACAAGAGAATTAACCAACAATTCTTTTAAAAATAACCAAAGTCGGTGTCCATTGGCTGCCCAATAATTACAATCACCAGGTTTGTAAGTTTAAACATGATTTCTGTTTATTTATAACAAGGACTATCATGAAATACGCAGCAGATACATTTGGTTAGCTATTAATGAATAACCAACTCCCACTTTAACTTGCCACAATCTGCTACATGCACATACAAGACAGACAAACACAGCAGGGTGGAAAGGGGTGAAATCGCAATTGAAAGGGGAAAAAAAAGTCTTTGTTTCGGATGATGGTTTTAGCACAGCAATCTTGTTATTCGCAGCAAGCTTGCAGATTACATTCTTTGGTTTTAAGCCTGTAATGGTCTTCTCTGTAGATCCATTAATTCAGGTTCTCTGTGGTCTAGTAATGCAGTACTCAGAACTTTCCTGGAGAGAAAGAGGAAACGCTCGCAGCAAAGTTCTGGAGAGAGTTAGCTGGATCATTTTCTCCGTGCTGCCAGAATCAAAACATGAAACCTCAGGACTCTGAAAAGCCTACCAGTGGGATAAGATCCGATCACCGCCTGTTACCGGGCAGAGCACAGCCTTTTGGGCCAATTCATTGGCCACCGGCCAATCAATCAAACCGAGTCCCAACCCGAGCTCTCCCACCGGTACCTAAAAGTTTCCAGTTAAAACCAGAAAGTGCTCTCTCCATAAACTTCTAGAATCTTCTGCTTGAATTAAGGACACAGGCTGCTTTCCTTAGAGAACATACCCATTAATCATTCAGAGATCAAAATAAGCACGGCAAAATAAAAGAAAGGGGAATGAAAGGAATAAACATGAAGGTCCCTTACATGCAACAAAGGAAGATGGTCCTCTTTGGGTGAAAGATTCTGACGTTGAATTTCTGCTTTTGGTAAGAATTTGAAGCTAAAATTACATCAACCCTCCCGTTTTGTGACATCATGCCCCGCAGTACAACAATTTTTTATCCTTTCCCGAGCAATGTATTCAATCCTAAATTCTCCCTGCAGGAGCCTAGCAAGGAAAGTTTGTTGCCCATCCCCAATTTACCTTTGATAATGACAGTGAACCTTCTTGAACTGTTAAAAGGAATATGGGGTTCAATCAGGAATTCCACAGCTTCCAAAGTATTGAGCACAGAAAAACAGGCTCTTCAACCCAACAGCTGAGTGCACACTGTAAGGATCCTCCTTTTAATCCTTGTATGTCCCTTATTTTCCCTTTAATTTCTGTTATTCTCCTAATTCAATACTTGTACCCGGGCAATTAATGGGACCTATGCCTTTAAGATGGACTTCACCTTTAATTTAAAGAAAACCTCCAGCAAGATGTGTGGTTTGGTCTGACATCAGTGATGATGACTCTTGATGGACTTGGATGGCAGCCATTGAGCCGTTTTAAACTTTCCCGGTCTTAGCTGATGTTTGAAGCTGATTGGAGCCAACCATTCTGTAATGTTCTGCAAGGCAAAGAGGGTTTTAATCTTGCTTTCAGTTTTGGTTTGATCAGAAGCTGGACGGCCGAAGTCCTGATCTCTTTCTCTAACCAACGGTTTCTGTCTAAAGATCCAAAGTATCGAACTTTCTCCCTGCACAGCCGGATTCAACTGCAGGAAAATCCAGTCCAGCACCAGCTGCCGGCTGGGTCAATTGTTTACAATATCCTTTTAAGCTCTCATGTGAGGAATTATATTCCTACCTCAGACAAGCTATTCATCATTCTGCTGGAGTTGGACACAAATAGGAATTTGTGAGGCTGTTTTTTGAGTGAAGGACCAGGTTACTAAAAGTGAAGATAACGCCTCAGAGGAAATCCCACAGCCTGGGAGTTCTGACTGAATGCAACTGCCAGAAGATCTTCAGAAGAGGACAGTAAGAGAGCGGAGGGGGGAGTAGTAGATTAACTGACCATGGGCTAAATTGCTGGCTTTGAAAGCAGACCAAGGCAGGCCAGCAGCACGGTTCAATTCCCGTAACAGCCTCCCCGAACAGGCGCCGGAATGTGGCGACTAGGGGCTTTTCACAGTAACTTCATTGAAGCCCACTTGTGACAATAAGCGATTTTCATTTAATTTCATTTAATTTCATTATTCTGTTATAAGTATTTCATGTCTTATCTTAATTTATGTTATAAATAAACAGCTGTTGTGTTTCACTTACAAATCCGGTGGGAATAAGACAACGGAGCAGTCAAGGGTCAAAGATCTCAGGTACTATCGACACATTATTGGTTAACTCACTGGTGTTGGGACTCCGGAGCCTGTAGGGTTGGAATTGACCGCGTATTAGCCCAGGGTGTCGTAACAATACTTACAAATCTCCTTTTCATCTCACCCTATCAACATATCCTTCTATCCATTTCTTCCCAATTATTGTCTAGCTTGCCTTTGAATGTATCGGTGCCTTTCATTGCAACTGTTCCCCGTGGCAGCGAGCTCGGCATTCTAACCATTCTCTTGAGAAAGAAATATCTAACTTGAGCATTGCCGAAAAAAGGAGACAAGTTATCAAAGTCTTTTGCCTTGCACTCATCAGGACAAATGCAAGAATGCCAAATTTCAAAAGAAGCAACAGTATATGTTGCATGAGAAAAAGGATGTTGATTGTTGGAAAGTGGACTCAAGTTGTCAATGAGTTTCCACAGAGAATGCACCAAGGAACAGTTATTCCCCAACCTGTTGTCTAAATTAAAAAGTTAGTAAGTTGCCTCTGAGCCTTTGTTTAATTGAAAAAGCGCAATGACTGGACATGTTCACTTTGTTTTGTTCTGAACCACGCTGATGTTAAATGTGAGGGTATCCAAAAGCCCAGAAGGGTATTGTGGAACACTGGTTCATCTTGGTGTATGTGTTTTCTGGTATAATGCGAGGAACGGTGTACAACCCAGTGATGAACGGTCCAGTCATTGTGTGAACATTTAATACTGAATATTTATTAATTTGAAGGAGAGACAAAAACACACGACAAGAAGGACCGTAATACATTATTACACCAAAGTATACTGATGACTATAGACACAATTTTGCAGGAAAATATCCCTTGGTCCCCAGCTACCTAGGTTTACCTGAACTCTGAGGCATCCCATTTCCCAAGCAACGTCCGATTTAAAGTAACTATGAGCTAATTCCAGCAAACAATTAGCACAACCAGGTTAAGGTGGCCACGTCTGCGAAATAGTCTTCAGGCTCAGCGAAGGCAGAAACTGATTGGTTTTCCTATTCTGATTTTGTGAAGGCTAATGTGCTTGTGTGGAACATTTTATACCCTTTGTATAAATATTGCCAGCGATGGCCCAGTTGTTCAGACTCTTGCCTCTGAATCACGAAGTTTCGGGGTCAGTTCACATTCCAGGGCTTGAGCTCTAAGAGCTGACACTGCGATGCAGTACTGGGGGAATGTTGCACTGTCATAAGTGCTGTCTCTCAGAGGAGACAACTGGCTGAGGTCTCACCTACGTCTTTGAGTGGATGTGAAATACCCCAACGCATTGTTTTGATGAAGAGCAGGGGCGTTTTTCCCAGCGTTCTGGTCAATTTCCTTTACTCGGGATGGCACGGGGGCATAGTGGTTAGCACTGCTGCCTCACGGCGCCGAGGTCGTGGGTTCAATCCTGGCCCTGGGTCACTGTTCGTGTAGAGTTTGCATATTCTGCATTTATGTTTACGTGGGTCTCACCTCCACAACCCAGGGTAGGTGGATTGGCCAGGCTAAATTGCCCCTGAATCAGAAAAAAAGAATTGGGTACTCTAAATTTCAAAAAGTAAAAGTATTTTTCTCAATCAAGCTAGCAAATAATTATTGTGCTATGTGGAAATTAATCGCTGCCTTTCCCATGTTACAACTTTGCGAGTACTTAGTTGGCAGCGAAGTGTTTAAAGAGATGGTTCTGAAAAGTATAGAGCTTTTCCTTCATGTGTTAAGCTGAAACATTTAATTTTCCAAATAACTCTGGAGCATTGCTGATCATTTCTTGGAGATAAACTGTGCCACGGGGTCTAAAGGACCGTTGTTCTTTCAGTTACAGAAATACCAGAGAAGGTAAACAACGCACTCGCTGAGCTGAGGTCTGAGGTTTCACAGCTCAGAGAGAGTAAGTTTAATAACCATCATTAACTTTGAATTTTCACACTGGAAACGGTCAGAGTTGTGACTCCCTGAGTGGATTGATAACACCGTACAGCTGTTCACTGCCAGCTCTAGATACTGAATACATTTGTACCTGGTGTGAACAGTTCAGCAAATAATCTCCATCTTCTCTCGCTGCACCTTCCCATCACCCCTCCCTCCTCTACCAATCCTTCAAAGTGGCCCCAACTGGCTACCTGTCACTGTAAGGTTCTGCCCATTCTAGATCCCCCCTGAAGGGCACATTCTGTCTGTGACATATAGATTTATAGAATGCTTACAGTATAAAAGGAAACCCTTCAGCACATTGTGTCCATATCAGCTCTCTGTAAGGCATTAGTCCCACCCCCTTTCTCCTGACCTGCAATTTTTTCCTCTGTGCTATGAATACACTGGGGGAATTTCAGACAAGATAAATAAACACCTTTTACGGTGTAATTAAAATAATTGGAGGCCATTCAGCCCCTCATTTGCCTGTGAGAGAGCTGTTTCCCTTCCCTTTGTCTTTTCCTTGTGCCTCTCCCCATTTTCTTTTTGAAATGCCTAACCAAGTCCCTTTGGAAAGCTGATCTCGAATTTGTTTCCGTCAGTATTCCTGGTTGTGGATTCTAAAGAATTCCTAACCTGTCCCTTCATGATGTTGATGTTCATCTTCAATCAATTGGGCGGCCCGGCAGCACAGTGGTTAGCACGGCTGCCTCACAGCGCCAGGGACCCGGGTTCAATTCCAGCCTCGGGTGACTGTCTGTGTGGAGTTTGCACGTTCTCCCCGTGTCTGCGTGGGTTTCCCCCGGCTTCCTCCCTCGGTGCAGACCCGACAAGCCGAATGGCCTCCGTCTGCATTGTGCGGATTTTGTGATGTCCTGTCGTTGAGAACTCACCACCCACTGGGATATATTAAAATGTATATATATATGTGTATATTCTGGATTTCTCCAGTAAAATTCTCTCTCAATTCAAAAGCAAAAGTGATCTCTTTCTGCCAACAGTGCAACATGGTCTAAAGTGCTCTTCCCTCTTTCAGTCGCAGGAATCCCTGAGAAGTTAATAAGATTTCTCTTTGAAAAGCCGGGTGGAGTTCCATGGCTGATGAAGAGTAAGTGTAATAATCATCAGCGAGATGTTTAATCACCAATTGTTCACATCGGATGGACCAGGTGGATCGATGCGACTGAACAACAAATAAACACTAACTTTGGGGATCAATAATAGATCTCCCCGTGGGGCTCATGGACCACATGTTTCCCTGGTAACGGGCAGAGGCCTACCCAACCCAGCCCTGTAAATGCCGGCCCTAGGTGAGCAGCTCTGGTAGCTCCGGGCTGGGGCTGTATTGGCGTGCGCTCCAGGAGTGACTTTTCAATTGAATTATTAATAAACAGAGTTAACCTTCCAGACCCGGTCTCCTGGATTATTACAGTGAGACTGACAAAGGCCTGGATCAGGGTCGATGGGCTGACCTGGGGACAGGAGTAATGTTGTTGCCCCAGGTATTGTAGTCAGAGCGTTTTACAGCACAGAAAGAGGACCTTCGGCCCATCGAGTCTATGCCAGTCAGCTAACACCTACCTATTCTAATCCCAGTTTCCAGCACTTGGTCCGTAGCCCTGTCTGCTTTGGCCTTTCAAATGCTCATCTAAATACTTAAATGCTGTGAGGGTTCCGGCCTCTTCCACCCTATTGGCAGCGAGTTCTAGATTCCCACCACCCTCTGGGTGAAAAAGGTCTTTCCTCACACCCCCTCTAAATCTCCTGCCCCTTAACTTAAATTTAGGCACCCCCCCCCAACCCCGTTTATTGATCCCTCTGCAAAGGAGAACAGTTTCTTGCTATCCGCTCTATCTATGTCTATAATTCTGTCCACGCCAGTCAGGCCCCCCCTCAGCCTTCCTCTGGTCTGAGGAGAACAGCCCGGCCTAACCAGCCTCTCACCAGGAGCGAGAGCAGGAAGTCCTATTTGGCCCACAGAGATTACTGGAAATCTGGAACAGTCTCATCCTCCGGCAGTGTAAATGAGAGCTTTGACCAGCATCGACATCACAGCAAGCCCGCTGCGAGAGATAGGGCCATCCACTTCCACAGGGCTTCTGGCTTCCCGCAAGGTCCAAGATACAGTTGATGGCCCAGTGGCCCAGTGGCGGTTTGCCAGCTCCCACAGGACGTCCCCTCAAATACAATTCCAAAGTACTCATTTGGCTGCGAATCTCTTTGGGTTGCAAAACGTGCCGTCATGTACGTGCCCGATCTTTCTTTCAACAGGGAGATTTTCAGGTTGTGATTGACGTCACGTCAACGATCAATGTGCTGAATGTTGTTTGGTGAGATTGTGGCTTGGTTTGAGGCCTAACCTCACCGATATCCTGGAGTGGGATTTAACCTCACAGCGCCCTGATTCAGGGGCAAGGGTGCAAGGACCAAGAGAGCCACAGATGATACTATTGTACTGACCCTGTCACCTCACGGCCATTATCCATTCCTGACATAATACCCTGACTGATGACTCTCTGGGCGGGATTCTCTGACCCCCCTGCCGGGTCGGAGAATCGCCGGGGACGGCGTGAATCCCGACCCCGCCTGCTGCCGTATTCTCCGGTGCCAGGGTTTTGGCAGGGGCGGGATTCACGCTGCGCCGGTCGGCGCAGCCCCACCGCCGGTTCCCCAGCCTGCGATGGGCCGAGTGCCCGCCCGTTTTCAGCGGGTCCCGCCGGCATAAATCACAATATGTCCTTACCGCCGGGACCTGGCTCCACGGGCGGCCTGCAGAATCCTCGGGGGGGCGAGGGGGTGACTGAGTGTGGCGGCTGAGACTGCACGTGGCCTGTGCTGTCGGTAACTCGGCCATCGGGGGCAGGCTTGCCAATGCCGTGCCAACGCTGTTGCAACCCGATGATGCCATTCGGAGGGGGTGGATCATGGCTGACCTATTTCAGTGCTGGAGTCGATTCTCTGCCCGATCGCCGATTACGATATCGCCGCCGGACAATGGAGAATTGCGGCCAATGTGATTGTCAGCAGTGAGTCTGTCTTTTTTGTGTTGTTGGATAGATATTGGCCAGGGGTCCTGGCTCTCTAACCCCTCCTGTCTCATCCCGAATCAGCAGCTAGCATTTCCTGCTGCCTCGATTCTGTCAACAAGTCTCTGGACCTGAACCCACAATCTTCTGATTCGGTCGAGAGAACGCCCCAGCGATCCGGCGCCTGCACCTGGGCAGTGCCATCTCGCGACGGTGTGCGCCACCTTCATCAGGTGCGGTATATTTGAGGGGTGGTGACTATTGAATAGGTGTGGTCCCTTTAACCGATGTGACATCCAACAGCTGGAGGATTCTTAAATCTGTCGGTCGTACCTGTAAACATGGCCTGGTGCGCGAGAGAGCCGGGAAATAAGGAGATGTGTGAGCTGCTGTCGTCCATGCAACTCACAACATTTATTTGAATAACTTTACAGATACTCTGCAATGCCCCATGCAATGGATCCCCTTCAAGGAAAAGCTTTACTACTTTGCATCGCATAAAGCAACTTGGCAAGAATCTGAGGAATTCTGCCAATTAATGGATGCCAATCTTGTTGTCATTAACAGTTCTGAAGAGCAGGTATGAACCATCTGGTGATTATGTTCACAGGGCTCTCAAAGGTCAGTCTCATTTGCAGCCGATCGTTGGGCCGTGACTCCGGATAGGGGCTAGAATTGCCGAGACCTTTCACTCTAACGATGACACATCAATGGGGCGCTCACCGTTTCAATGGGGGTGAATCCAGCCAATAACAGCTTCTCTGAAATATGCACCAGGTGCATAATTTTCCTCTCCCCAGTTGTCACATTTACCCGAGCAAAGATCGAAAGAATGTCAGTGGAGAAACTTACTAAAAGTGGAGTCGGTGAGCCACGGCAGCGGCCTTGCGCCTGCGTTCGTCTGAGAGCGCAAATGGCGGCGTGAGCGTGAAATATCGCGGCCTGTCAGAAAACATGACCCATGAGGCTCCCGCCCAGGAAGATCAGTAACCTCATTTTAATAAAGTAACATATTACTGAAGGGCAATCCTGACGAATCACGCCTCCCCCGAAATTACAAACTCCCGGCCAGGCTGACAATTGCTTTTGCAAAAGGTGGACCAGGGACAAGGAATCCATTGGTGGCGCAGAGCCCCGGGGATAGGGGGGTGGGCAGTGGGACTTACACAAGGGGTACCCTGACAAGGAAAGGAAAATTTCTCCCGATGTATAACCGAGGCACAGGTCAAGGCCGTATTGAAGCAAAAACAATAGAACCAGGATCCTTCACCTTCAGAGAATTCCTCAGGGTCAGGAGTAAGGTGGCTTCACAGTGGGCGTAGAGATTGACAGAAAATCATAGAATTGGGCCCATCGAGTCTGCACCGACCCTCTGATCGAGCACCTATCAGGGCCCACGGCTCCGCCCTATCCCTCTAACCCTACCTAACAATTGGACACTAAGGGGCGATTTATCACGGCCATCCCACCTAACCTGCACATCTTTGGGCTGTGGGAGGAAACCGGAGCACCCGGAGCAGACACGGGGAGAAGGTACAAACTCTACACAGTCACCCGAGGTCGGAATCGAACCCGGGAACCTGGAGCTGTGGGGCAGCAGTGCTAACCACTGTGCAGCTGTGCTGCCCCAATCACTCCAGGATTTGTGGGGGTTGGTCAGAATGTACTCTCAAGGCACTCAAACTCTGGGAATGAGGTTACATTCTCTGCATTATGTCTAATTTAAATGGAAAACCGAAACAGGGACTGCTTTGAATTCCGAATACACTTATGTGTGAATGATAAGTGGAGTTATAGTTGCTGGACTAACAAACCTTTGCTGCAACAGTGAACATTCAGAAATCAATTATCATGGATCTACACTGTTATTTACCTGTCAGGTGTACATAAAATGGAATATACACGATGATCATTGGATTGGACTGAATGACATTGCAGAAGAACGGAAATGGGACTGGGTGGATGGTACAGATTATGCTTCAAATGTCAAGTGAGTTATTGGTCGCACAGTAAAGTCATTTTCATTTTCACTGCCTGGCAAGGGGGTAATTTAACAGAATGCATCGGCATCACATTAAACCAGGCACTGCTGTTATCTACCCTCACCTCTCTTCATACCCACATGGCTTCACGGTCAGCATGAATCCTCTTCTCCATTAATATCTGTAAAACTCTGTGACTCTAAATTAACTTATACAGAAAGTGCAATGAGCGTTGACAATTTCTCCAGCAACTATTTTCCCCACACACAGCGCAACTATTTCACTCACACACACATTCACTCACACACGCATTCACTCACACACTCATATTCACTCACACAAACACATTCACTCACACACACATTCACTCACACACTCATTCACTCACACACTCACACACACATTCACTCACACACTCATTCACTCACACACACATTCACTCACACACGCATTCACTCACACACTCATATTCACTCACACAAACACATTCACTCACACACACATTCACTCACACACTCATTCACTCACACACTCACACACACATTCACTCACACACTCATTCACTCACACACACATTCACTCACACACGCATTCACTCACACACTCATATTCACTCACACAAACACATTCACTCACACACACATTCACTCACACACTCATTCACTCACACACTCACACACACATTCACTCACACACTCATTCACTCACACACACATTCACTCACACACGCATTCACTCACACACTCATATTCACTCACACAAACACATTCACTCACACACACATTCACTCACACACTCATTCACTCACACACATTCACTCACACACTCATTCACTCACACACTCATTCACTCACACACGCATTCACTCACACACTCATATTCACTCACACACACACATTCACTCACACACGCATTCACTCACACACTCATATTCACTCACAAAAACACATTCACTCACACACTCATTCACTCACACACTCATTCACTCACACACGCATTCACTCACACACTCATATTCACTCACACACACACATTCACTCACACACGCATTCACTCACACACTCATATTCACTCACAAAAACACATTCACTCACACACTCATTCACTCACACACATTCACTCACACACTCATTCACACACACACTCATTCACTCACACACGCATTCACTCACACACTCATATTCACTCACAAAAACACATTCACTCACACACACATTCACTCACACACTCATTCACTCACACACATTCACTCACACACTCATTCACTCACACACTCATTCACTCACACACGCATTCACTCACACACTCATATTCACTCACACAAACACATTCACTTACACACACATTCACTCACACACACATTCACTCACACTCATTCACTCACACACTCATTCACTCACACACTCATTCACACACTCATTCACTCACACACTCATTCACTCACACATACACATTCACTCACACACTCATTCACTCACACACTCATTCACTCACACACACATTCACTCACACACATTCACTCACACACACATTCACTCACACACTCACACACTCATTCACTCACACACACATTCACTCACACACATTCACTCACACACTCATTCACTCACACACTCATTCACTCACACTCATTCACTCACACACACACATTCACTCACACACTCATTCACTCACACAATCACACACACATTCATTCAGACACACATTCACTCACACACACATTCACTCACACATTCATTCACTCACACTAATTCACTCACACACTCATTCACTCACACACTCATTCACTCACACACATTCATTCACACACTCATTCACTCACACACTCATTCACTCACACACTCATTCACTCACACACATTCATTCACACTCATTCACTCACACACACATTCCTCACATACACATTCACTCACACACACATTCACTCACACGCATTCACTCACACACATTCATTCACACACACTCACACTCATTCACTCACACACATTCACTCACACACATTCACTCACACAAATTCACTCACACGCTCATTCACTCGCACACTCATTCACTCAAACTCTTCACTCACACTCATTCACTCATATTTTCACTCACTCACTCTGACTCACTCACGCTCATTCACTCACACACATTCACTCATACACATTCAATCACACACTTTCACTCACACACATTCACTCACACACATTCACTCACACACATTCACTCACACACTCATTCATTCTCACACACATTCACTCACACTCATTCACTCACACACGCATTCACTCACACACTCATTCACTCACACACATTCATTCACACACTCATTCATTCACACACTCATTCACTCACACACTCATTCACTCACACACTCATTCACTCACACACATTCACTCACACACTCATTAACTCACACACACATTCACTCACACACACATTCACTCACACACTCATTCACTCACACACATTCATTCACACACGCATTCACTCACACACTCATTCACTCACACACACTCACACTCATTCACTCACACACACATTCACTCAAACACACATTCACTCACACGCATTCACTCACACACATTCATTCACACACACTCACACTCGTTCACTCACACACATTCACTCACACAAATTCACTCACACAAATTCACTCACACGCTCATTCACTCGCACACTCATTCACTCAAACTCTTCACTCACACTCATTCACTCACATTTTCACTCACTCACTCTGACTTACTCACGCTCATTCACTCACACGCATTCACTCATACACATTCAATCACACACTTTCACTCACACACATTCACTCACACACATTCACTCACACACATTCACTCACACACTCATTCATTCACACACACATTCACTCACACTCATTCACTCACACACGCATTCACTCACACACTCATTCACTCACACACATTCATTCACCCACTCATTCACTCACACACTCATTCACTCACACACTCATTCACTCACACACATTCATTCACACACTCATTCACTCACACACATTCACTCACACACTCATTCATTCACACACTCATTCACTCACACACTCATTCACTCACACACACATTCACTCACACACACATTCACTCACACACTCATTCACTCACACACATTCATTCACACACGCATTCACTCACACACTCATTCACTCACACACACTCACACTCATTCACTCACACACAGAGTGGCGAATGTCGTGCCCCTGTTCAAAAAAGGGACTAGGGATAACCCTGGGAATTACAGACCAGTTAGTCTTACTTCGGTGGTAGGCAAAGTAATGGAAAGGGTACTGAAGGATAGGATTTCTGAGCATCTGGAAAGACACTGCTTGATTAGGGATAGTCAGCACGGATTTGCCTTACAAATCTTATTGAATTCTTTGAGGAGGTGACCAAGCATGTGGATGAAGGTAAAGCAGTGGATGTTGTGTACATGGATTTTAGTAAGGCATTTGATGAAGTTCCCCATGGTAGGCTTATGCAGAAAGTAAGGAGGCATGGGATAGTGGGAAATTTGGCCAGTTGGATAACGAACTGGCTAACCGATAGAAGTCAGAGAGTGGTGGTGGATGGCAAATATTCAGCCTGGAGCCCAGTTACCAGTGGCGTACCGCAGGGATCAGTTCTGGGTCCTCTGCTGTTTGTGATTTTCATTAATGACTTGGATGAGGGAGTTGAAGGGTGGGTCAGTAAATTTGCAGACGATACGAAGATTGGTGGAGTTGTGGATGGTAAGGAGGGCTGTTGTCGACTGCAAAGAGACATAGATAGGATGCAGAGCTGGGCTGAGAAGTGGCAAATGGAGTTGAACCCTGAAAAGTGTGAGGTTGTCCATTTTGGAAGGACAAATATGAATGCGGAATACAGGGTTAACGGCAGAGTTCTTGGCAATGTGGAGGAGCAGAGAGATCTTGGACTCTGTGTTCATACATCTTTGAAAGTTGCCACTCAAGTGGATAGAGCTGTGAAGAAGGCCTATGGTGTGCTCGCGTTCATTAACAGAGGGATTGAATTTAAGAGCCGTGAGGTGATGATGCAGCTGTACAAAACTTTGGTAAGGCCACATTTGGAGTATTGTGTACAGTTTTGGTCGCCTCATTTTAGGAAGGATGTGGAAGCTTTGGAAAAGGTGCAAAGAAGATTTACCAGGATGTTGCCTGGAATGGAGAGTAGGTCTTATGAGGAAAGGTTGAGGGTGCTAGGCCTTTTCTCATTAGAGCGGAGAAGGATGAGGGGCGACTTGATAGAGGTTTATTAGATGATCAGGGGAATAGATAGAGTAGACAGTCAGAGACTTTTTCCCCGTGTGGAACACACCATTACAAGGGGACATAAATTTAAGGTGAAAGGTGGAAGATATAGGAGGGATATCAGAGGTAGGTTCTTTACCCAGAGAGTAGTGGGGGCATGGAATGCACTGCCTGTGGAAGTAGTTGAGTCGGAAACATTAGGGACCTTCAAGCAGCTGTTGGATAGGTACATGGATTACGGTTAAATGATATAGTGTAGATTTATTTGTTCTCAAGGGCAGCACGGTAGCATTGTGGATAGCACAATTACTTCACAGCTCCAGGGTCCCAGGTTCGATTCCGGCTTGGGTCACTGTCTGTGCGGAGTCTGCACGTCCTCCTCGTGTGTGCGTGGGTTTCCTCCGGGTGCACCGGTTTCCTCCCACAGTCCAAAGATGTGCGGGTTAGGTGAATTGGCCAATGATAAATTGCCCTTAATGTCCAAATTGCCCTTGGTGTTGGGTGGAGGTGTTGAGTTTGGGTAGGGTGCTCTTTCCAAGAGCCGGTGCAGACTCAAAGGGCCAAATGGCCTCCTTCTGCACTGTAACTTCAATGATAATCCATGATTAATCTAGGACAAAGGTTCGGCACAACATGGTGGGCCGAAGGGCCTGTTCTGTGCTGTATTTTCTATGTTCTATGTTCATTCACTCACACACATTCACTCACACACTCATTCATTCACACTCATTCACTCACACACTCATTCACTCACAATCAGTCACTCACACACTCATTCACTCACACACACATTCACTCACATGCACATTCACTCACACACACATTCACTCACACGCGCATTCACTCACACACACATTCACTCACAAACTCATTCATTCACACACACATTCACTCACACACATTCACTCACACACATTCACTCACACTCAGTCACTCGCACACTCATTCACTCGCACAAATTCACTCACACTCAGTCACTCACACACTCATTCACTCACAATCAGTCATTCACACACTCATTCACTCACACTCATTCACTCACACGCACATTCACTCACACAAATTCACTCACACTCAGTCACTCACACACTCATTCACTCGCACACTCATTCACTCAAAGTCTTCACTCACACTCATTCACTCACACTTTCACTCACTCACTCTGACTCACTCACACACACACACATTCACTCACACTTATTCACTCATACACATTCAATCACACACTTTCACTCACACACATTCACTCGTACACTCATTCACTCATGCACACATTCACTCAGACACATTCACTCACACATTCATTCACTTACACTCATGCACTCACACACTCATTCACTCACACACTCATTCACTCACACTCATTCACTCACACACATTTAATCACACACACATTCACTGACACACTCGTTGACTTGCACACTCATTCACTCACACTCATTCACTCACACATATTCACTCACACACATTTACTCACACACTCATTCACTCACACACTAATTCACTCACACACTAATTCACTCAAACTTAGTCGCTCACACACTCATTCACTCACAATCATTCACACGCACTCACACTCATTCACTCACAAATTCACTCACACTCATTCACTCACACTCATTCACTCACACACACATTCATTCACTATGACTCACTCACACACTCAGTCACTCACTCACTCATACTCATTCACTCACACATCCACTCACACACTCAGTTACTCACACACACAGTCACTCACACACTCACTCAGACTCATTCACTCACACACTCACTCACACATTCATTCACTCACTCATTCACTCACACTCATTCACTCACACTCATACACTCACTCACACACTCATTCACTCACATTCATTCAATCACACATATTCAATCACACACTCATTGACTCACACACACATTCACACACACACACATTCACTCACACACACATTCACTCACACACATTCAATCACACACTCATTCACTCACACACATTCACTCACACACATTCACTCACACACTCATTCATTCACACACACATTCACTCACACTCATTCACTCACACACGCATTCACTCACACACTCATTCACTCACGCACATTCATTCACACACTCATTCATTCACACACTCATTCACTCACACCCTCATTCACTCACATTCATTCAATCATACACATTCAATCACACACTCATTCACTCACACACACATTCACTCACACACACATTCAATCACACACTCATTCACTCACACACACATTCACTCACACACTCATTCACTCACACACACATTCACTCACACACACATTCAATCACACACTCATTCACTCACACACACATTCACTCACACACACATTCACTCACACACATTCACTCACAGACTCATTCACTCACGCTCATTCACTCATTCACTCACACTCATTCACTCACACTCATTCACTCACACTCATTCAGTCACACACTCATTCATTCACTATGACTCACTCACACACTCAGTCACTCACACACTCACTCACTCATACTCATTCACTCACACATCCACTCACACACTCAGTTACTCACACACACAGTCACTCACACACTCACTCAGACTCATTCACTCACACACTCACTGACACATTCATTCACTCACACATTCATTCACTCACACTCATTTACTCACACTCATTCACTCACACTCATTCACTCACACTCATACACTCACTCACTCACACACTCATTCACTCACAATCATTCAATCACACACATTCAATCACACACTCATTCACTCACACACACATTCACTCACACACACATTCACTCACACACATTCAATCACACACTCATTCACTCACACACATTCACTCACAGACTCATTCACTCACGCTCATTCACTCGCACTCATTCACTCGCACTCATTCACTCGCACACTCATTCACTCACACTCACTCACTCACACTCATTCACTCACACACACATTCACTCACACATTCATTCACTCACACTCACTCACTCGCTCACACACTCGCTCACACATTCATTCACGTACACACTCATTCTTTCACACACATTCACACACACTCATTCACTCACATGCACATTCATTCACACTCATTCACTCACACACAAATTCACTCACACATTCATTCACTCACTCTCACTCACTCGCTCACACACTCGCTCACACATTCATTCACGTACACACTCATTCTTTCACACACATTCACACACACATTCACTGACACTCAGTCACTCACACACTCATTCACTCGCACACACATTCACTCAAACTCTTCACTCACACTCATTCACACACACATTCACTCACACTCAGTCACTCACACACTCATTCACTCGCACACACATTCACTCAAACTCTTCACTCACACTCATTCACTCACACTTTCACTCACTCACAGACTCACTCACACACTCATTCACTCACACTCATTCACTCATACACATTCAATCACACACTTTCACTCACACATTCACTCGCACTCTCATTCACTCATGCACACATTCACTCACACACTCATTCACTCACACATTCATTCACTTACACTCATGCACTCACACACTCATTCACTCACACACACATTCACTCACATTCATTCACTCACATTCATTCACTCACACTCAGTCACTCACACACTCATTCACTCACACATTCACTCACACACATATTCACTCGCACATACATTCACTTTCACACTCATTCACTCACACACTCACTAATTCACTCACACACTCACTCACATTCACTCACACACTCACTCACACTCATTCACTCAAACATTCATTCACTCAATCTGACTCACTCACACACTCAGTCACTCACACACTCACTCACACACTCAGTCACTCACACACTCACTCATTCACTTACACTCAGTCACTCACACAATCACTCATGTTCACTCACTCTGACTCATTCACTGACACATTCACTCTCACATGCAGTTACTCACACACTCAGTCACTCACACACTCACTCACACTCATTCACTCACACATTCAATCACACATTCACTCATACACACATTCATTCACTCACAATCAGTCACTCACACACATTCACTCACTCATTCACTCACACATTTACCCACACTCACATTCACTCACACATTCATTCACTCACGCTCATTCACTCACACTAATTCACTCACACTCATTCACTCACACACACATTTACTCACACACTCACACACTAATTCACTCACACATTCATTCACTCACTTAGTCACACACACACTCACTCACACACTCATTCACTCACACACACTCACTCACTTACACTCATTCACTCACACACTCATTCACTCACTCTGACTCACTCACACACTCAGTTACTCACACACACAGTCACTCACACACTCACTAAGACTCATTCACTCACACACTCATTCACTCACACACACATTCACTCATACTTAGTCACTCACACACTGACTCACTCACACACTCATTCTCTCACACACACATTCACTCACACACTCATTCTCTCACACATATTCACTCACACACACATTTACTCACACACTCACTCACTCACACATTCATTCACTCACTCACACACTCATTCACTCACACTCTCACTCACTCACACACATTCACTCACACATTCATTCACTCACACTCACTCACACACTCATTCACTCACACTCATTCACTCACACACATTCACTCACACATTCATTCACTCACACACTCAAAACAACAAAGAACAAAGAAATGTACAGCACAGGAACAGGCCCTTCGGCCCTCCAAGCCCGTGCCGACCATGCTGCCCGACGAAACAACAATCTTCTACACTTCCTGGGTCCGTATCCCTCTATTCCCATCCTATTCATGTATTTGTCAAGATGCCCCTTAAATGTCACTATCGTCCCTGCTTCCACCACCTCCTCCGGTAGCGAGTTCCAGGCACCCACTACCCTCTGCGTAAAAAACTTGCCTCGTACATCTACTCTAAACCTTGCCCCTCTCACCTTAAACCTATGCCCCCTAGTAACTTACCCCTCTACCCTGGGGAAAAGCCTCTGACTATCCACTCTGTCTATGCCCCTCATAATTTTGTGGACCTCTATCAGGTCTCCCCTCAACCTCCTTCGTTCCAGTGAAAACAAACCGAGTTTATTCAACCGCTCCTCATAGCTAATGCCCTCCATACCAGGCAACATTCTGGTAAATCTCTTCTGCACCCTCTCTAAAGCCTCCACATCCTTCTGGTAGTGTGGCGACCAGAATTGAACACTATACTCCCAAGTGTGGCCTAACTAAGGTTCTATACAGCTGCAACATGACTTGCCAATTCTTATACTCAATGCCCCGGCCAATGAAGGCAAGCATGCCGTATGCCTTCTTGACTACCTTCTCCACCTGTGTTGCACCTTTCAATGACCTGTGGACCTGTACTCCTAGATCTCTTTGACTTTCAATACGCTTGAGGGTTCTACCATTCACTGTCTATTCCCGACCTGCATTAGACCTTCCAAAATGCATTACCTCACATTTGTCCGGATTAAACTCCATCTGCCATCTCTCCGCCCAAGTCTCCAAACAATCTAAATCCTGCTGTATCCTCTGTCAGTCCTCATCGCTATCCGCAATTCCACCAACCTTTGTGTCGTCTGCAAACTTACTAATCAGACCAGTTACATTTTCCTCCAAATCATTTATATATACTACAAAGGTCCCAGCACTGATCCCTGTGGAACACCACTGGTCACAGCCCTCCAATTAGAAAAGCATCCTTCCATTGCTACTCTCTGCCTTCTATGACCTAGCCAGTTCTGTATCCAGCTTGCCAGCTCACCCCTGATCCCGTGTGACTTCACCTTTTGTACTAGTCTACCATGAGGGACCTTGTCAAAGGCCTTACTGAAGTCCATATAGACAACATCACTGCCCTACCTGCATCAATCATCTTAGTGACCTCCTCAAAAAACTTTATCAAGTTAGCGAGGCACGACCTCCCCTTCACAAAACCATGTTGCCTCTCACTAATACGTCCATTTGTTTCCAAATGGGAGTAGATCCTGTCTCGAAGAATTCTCTCCAGTAATTTCCCTACCACTGAAGTAAGGCTCACCGGCCTATAGTTCCCTGGATTATCCTTGCTATCCTTCTTAAACAGAGGAACAACATTGGCTATTCTCCAGTCCTCTGGGACATCCCCTGAAGACAGTGAGGATCCAAAGATTTCTGTCAAGGCCTCAGCAATTTCCTCTCCAGCCTCCTTCAGTATTTTGGGGTAGATCCCATCAGGCCCTGGGGCTTATCTACCTTAATATTTTTTAAGACACCCAACACCTCGTCTTTTTGGATCTCAATGTGACCCAGGCTATCTACACACCCTTCTCCAGACTCAACATCTACCAATTTCTTCTCTTTGGTGAATACTGATGCAAAGTATTCATTTAGTACCTCGCCCATTTCCTCTGGCTCCACACATAGATTCCCTTGCCTATCCTTCAGTGGGCCAACCCTTTCCCTGGCTACCCTCTTGCATTTTATGTACGTGTAAAAAGCATTGGGATTTTCCTTAACCCTATTTGCCAATGATGTTTCGCGACCCCTTCTAGCCCTCCTGACTCCTTGCTTAAGTTCCTTCCTACTTTCCTTATATTCCACGCAGGCTTCGTCTGTTCCCAGCCTTTTAGCCCTGACAAATGCCTCCTTTTTCTTTTTGACTAGGCCTACAATATCTCTCGTTATCCAAGGTTCCCGAAAATTGCCGTATTTATCCTTCTTCCTCACAGGAACATGCCGGTCCTGAATTCCTTTCAACTGACACTTGAAAGCCTCCCACATGTCAGATGTTGATTTGCCCTCAAACATCCGCCCCCAATCTATGTTCTTCAGTTCCCGCCTAATATTGTTATAATTAGCCTTCCCCCAATTTAGCACATTCATCCTAGGACCACTCTTATCCTTGTCCACCAGTACTTTAAAACTTACTGAATTGTGGTCACTGTTACCGAAATGTTCCCCTACTGAAACATCTACCACCTGGCCGGGCTCATTCCCCAATACCAGGTCCAGTACCGCCCCTTCCCTAGTTGGACTGTCTACATATTGTTTTAAGAAGCCCTCCTGGATGCTCCTTACAAACTCCGCCCCGTCTAAGCCCCTGGCACTAAGTGAGTCCCAGTCAATATTGGGGAAGTTGAAGCCTCCCATCACTACAACCCTGTTGTTGTTACTCTTTTCCAAAATCTGTCTACCTATCTGCTACTCTATCTCCCGCTGGCTGTTGGGAGGCCTGTAGTAAACCCCCAACATTGTGACTGCACCCTTCTTATTCCTGATCTCTACCTATATAGCCTCACTGCCCTCTGAGGTGTCCTCCCGCAGTACAGCTGTGATATTCTCCCGAACCAGTAGCGCAACTCCGCCTCCCCTTTAACATCCCCCTCTATCCCGCCTGAAACATCTAAATCCTGGAGTGTTTAGCTGCCAATCCTGCCCTTCCCTCAACCAGGTCTCTGTAATGGCAACAACATCATAGTTCCAAGTACTAATCAAAGCTCTAAGTTCATCTGCCTTACCCGTAATACTTCTTGCATTAAAACATATGCACTTCAGGCCACCAGACCCGCTGTGTTCAGCAACTTCTCCCTGTCTGCTCTGCCTCAGAGCCCCACTGTCCCTATTCCCTAGTTCTCCCTCAATGCTCTCACCTTCTGACCTATTGGTCCCATGCCCACCCCCCTGCCATACTAGTTTAAACCCTCCCGTGTGACACTAGCAAACCTCGCGGCCAGGATATTTATGCCTCTCCGGTTTAGATGCAACCCGTCCTTCTTATATAGGTCACACCTGCCCCGGAAGAGCTCCCAGTGGTCCAGATAACGGAAACCCTCCCTCCTACACCAGCTGTTTAGCCACGTATTTAGCTGCTCTATCTTCCTATTTCTAGCCTCACTGGCACGTGGCACAGGGAGTAATCCCGAGATTACAACCCGAGAGGTCCTGTCTTTTAACTTTTTGCCTAGCTCCCTGAACTCCTGCTGCAGGACCTCATGCCCCTTCCTGCCTATGTCATTAGTACCAATATGTACAACGACCTCTGCCTGTTTGCCCTCCCCCTTCAGGATGCCCTCTACCCGTTCGGAGACATCCTGGACCCTGGCACCAGGGAGGCAACATACCATCCTGGAGTCTCTTTCACGTCCACAGAAGTGCCTATCTGTGCCCCTGACTATAGAGTCCCCTATTACTATTGCTCTTCTGCGCTTTGACCCTCCCTTCTGAACATCAGAGCCAGCCGTGGTGCCACTGCTCTGGCTGCTGCTGTTTTCCCCTGATAGGCTATCCCCCCCGACAGTATCCAAAGGGGTATACCTGTTCGAGAGGGGGACAACCACAGGGGATTCCTGCACTGACTGCCTGCCCTTTCTGCTGGTCACCCATTTCCCTGCCTGCACCTTGGGTGTGACCATATTTACATAACTGTGATCTATGACGCTTTCCGCCACCTGCATGCTCCTAAGTGCATCCAATTGCTGCTCCAACCGAACCATGCGGTCTGTGAGGAGCTCCAGTTGGTGCACTTTCTGCAGATGAAGCCATCCGGGACTCTGGAAGCCTCCCGGACCTGCCACATCTCACAGTCAGAGCACAGCACCCCTCTAACTGACATTGCGTCAATTAATTAAAATTTAAAAAAAAAAAATTTTTTTTATAATTATATTCTTTTTTTAATTTCAAAGTTACTGCTAACTATCTGTTTCCTAGCACTAGATTTCTAATAGAAATGCGAAAGCTAAATATAGTACTCTCCGATCTCTGGTTTAGATACCCCTCTAAATTATAATTAAGTAATTATGTTTAATTAGTTACCAATGCTTAATTTTTTTAATTAAGTGTAGATTCCCAACCAGCCACTCAGGCCACAGCTTTTCTGTGATGTCACTTCAGTTTCCCCCGACACACACAATTTGAAAAAGGTATAAAAGTAAAAATGAGTAAAAATCACTTACTTACCTTCTTACCTTCTGAGTGTCTTTGATGTTCTCAGGTTCTCTCCCTGACAGAGACTGCTCCTCCACCTCCGAACCTTGACCTGCACAATGCTAATAATATAATATAATAATAATATAATATGGCACTTACCTCACACCAATGGGTCTTATTATTAGGTTAGAGGAGGAGGGCGGGTGGGAGACATTACACGTGTAGTGTCTCGGGTTTCCTCTCCACCAGAATTTATTGGTTGGGGGGGGTCTTCCCAGAAGTCCGCGGGTCGAAAAAAATAAAACAGAAAAGAAGTGTTTTTTTTTAAAAGGATACACTTACCTCCCAGAAATCACTTGCCCACCGCTCCCGCTGAAATCGACTGGCCTTTCACTCACATTCATTCACTCACATTCATTCACTCACACTCAGTCACTCACACACTCATTCACTCACACATTCACTGACACATTCACTGACACATTCACTCACACTCATTCACTCACACTCATTCACTTACACACTCATTCACTCACACACACATTCACTCACACACTCATTCACTCACACATTCATTCACTTACACTCATGCACTCACACACTCATTCACTCACACACTCATTCACTCACATTCATTCACTCACATTCATTCACTCACACTCAGTCACTCACACACTCATTCACTCACACATTCACTCACACACACATTCAATCGCACATACATTCACTTTCACACTCATTCACTCACACATTCACTAATTCACTCACACACTCACTCACATTCACTCACACACACTCACACTCATTCACTCAAACATTCATTCACTCAATCTGACTCACTCACACACTCAGTCACTCACACACTCACTCACACATTCACTCACACTCAGTCACTCACACAATCACTCATGTTCACTCACTCTGACTCATTCACTGACACATTCACTCACACATGCAGTTCCTCACACACTCAGTCACTCACACACTCACTCACACTCATTCACTCACACATTCAATCACACATTCACTCAAACACATTCATTCTCTCACAATCAGTCACTCACACACATTCACTCACTTATTCACTCACACATTTACCCACACTCACATTCACTCACACATTCATTCACTCACGCTCATTCACTCACACTAATTCACTCACACTCATTCACTCACACACACATTTACTCACACACTCATACACTCACACACTCATTCACTCAGACATTCATTCACTCATACATAGTCACACACACACTCACTCACACACTCATTCACTCACACACACTCACTCACTTACACTCATTCACTCACACACTCATTCACTCACTCTGACTCACTCACACACTCAGTCACTCACACACTCACACTCATTCACTCACACATCCACTCACACACTCAGTTACTCACACACACAGTCACTCACACACTCACTAAGACTCATTCACTCACACACTCATTCACTCACACACACATTCACTCATACTTAGTCACTCACACACTGACTCACTCACTCACACACTCATTCTCTCACACACACATTCACTCACACACTCATTCCCTCACACATATTCACTCACACACACATTTACTCACACACTCACTCACTCACACATTAATTCACTCACTCACACACTCATTCACTCACACTCTCACTCACTCACACACATTCACTCACACATTCATTCACTCACACTCACTCACACACTCATTCACTCACACTCATTCACTCACACACATTCACTCACACATTCATTCACTCACACTCACTCACACACTCAAAACAACAAAGAACAAAGAAATGTACAGCACAGGAACAGGCCCTTCGGCCCTCCAAGCCCGTGCCGACCATGCTGCCCGACTAAACTCCAATCTTCTACACTTCCTGGGTCCGCATCCCTCTATTCCCATCCTATTCATGTATTTGTCAAGATGCCCCTTAAATGTCACTATCGTCCCTGCTTCCACCACCTCCTCCGGTAGCGAGTTCCAGGCACCCACTACCCTCTGCGTAAAAAACTTGCCTCGTACATCTACTTTAAACCTTGCCCCTCTCACCTTAAACCTATGCCCCCTAGTAATTGACCCCTCTACCCTGGGGAAAAGCCTCTGACTATCCACTCTGTCTATGCGCCTCATAATTTTGTGGACCTCTATCAGGTCTCCCCTCAACCTCCTTTGTTCCAGTTAGAACAAACCGAGCTTATTCAACCGCTCCTCATAGCTAATGCCCTCCATACCAGGCAACATTTTGGTAAATCTCTTCTGCACCCTCTCTAAAGCCTCCACATCCTTCTGGTAGTGTGGCGACCAGAATTGAACACTATACCCCAAGTGTGGCCTAACTAAGGTTCTATACAGCTGCAACATGACTTGCCAATTCTTATACTCAATGCCCCGGCCAATGAAGGCAAGCATGCCGTATGCCTTCTTGACTACCTTCTCCACCTGTGTTGCACCTTTCAATGACCTGTGGACCTGTACTCCTAGATCTCTTTGACTTTCAATACTCTTGAGGGTTCTACCATTCACTGTATATTCCCGACCTGCATTAGACCTTCCAAAATGCATTACCTCACATTTGTCCGGATTAAACTCCATCTGGCATCTCTCCGCCCAAGTCTCCAAACAATCTAAATCCTGCTGTATCCTCTGTCAGTCCTCATCGCTATCCGCAATTCCACCAACCTTTGTGTCGTCTGCAAACTTACTAATCAGACCAGTTACATTTTCCTCCAAATCATTTATATATACTACAAAGAGCAAAGGTCCCAGCACTGATCCCTGTGGAACACCACTGGTCACAGCCCTCCAATTAGAAAAGCATCCTTCCATTGCTACTCTCTGCCTTCTATGACCTAGCCAGTTCTGTATCCAGCTTGCCAGCTCACCCCTGATCCCGTGTGACTTCACCTTTTGTACTAGTCTACCATGAGGGACCTTGTCAAAGGCCTTACTGAAGTCCATATAGACAACATCACTGCCCTACCTGCATCAAGCATCTTAATGACCTCCTCGAAAAACTTTATCAAGTTAGCGAGACACGACCTCCCCTTCACAAAACCATGTTGTCTCTCACTAATATGTCCATTTGCTTCCAAATGGGAGTAGATCCTGTCTCGAAGAATTCTCTCCAGTAATTTCCCTACCACTGAAGTAAGGCTCACCGGCCTGTAGTTCCCGGGATTATCCTTGCTATCCTTCTTAAACAGAGGAACAACATTGGCTATTCTCCAGTCCTCCGGGACATCACCTGAAGACAGTGAGGATCCAAAGATTTCTGTCAAGGCCTCAGCAATTTCCTCTCCAGCCTCCTTCAGTATTCTGGGGTAGATCCCATCAGGCCCTGGGGACTTATCTACCTTAATATTTTTTAAGACACCCAACACCTCGTCTTTTTGGATCTCAATGTGACCCAGGCTATCTACACACCCTTCTCCAGACTCAACATCTACCAATTTCTTCTCTTTGGTGAATACTGATGCAAAGTATTCATTTAGTACCTCGCCCATTTCCTCTGGCTCCACACATAGATTCCCTTGCCTATCCTTCAGTGGGCCAACCCTTTCCCTGGCTACCCTCTTGCTTTTTATGTACGTGTAAAAAGCCTTGGGATTTTCCTTAACCCTATTTGCCAATGACGTTTCGTGACCCCTTCTAGCCCTCCTGACTCCTTGCTTAAGTTCCTTCCTACTTTCCTTATATTCCACGCAGGCTTCGTCTGTTCCCAGCCTTTTAGCCCTGACAAATGCCTCCTTTTTCTTTTTGACGAGGCCTACAATATCTCTCGTTATCCAAGGTTCCCGAAAATTGCCGTATTTATCCTTCTTCCTCACAGGAACATGCCGGTCCTGAATTACTTTCAACTGACACTTGAAAGCCACATGTCAGATGTTGATTTGCCCTCAAACATCCGCCCCCAATCTATGTTCTTCAGTTCCCGCCTAATATTGTTATAATTAGCCTTCCCCCAATTTAGCACATTCATCCTAGGACCACTCTTATCCTTGTCCACCAGTACTTTAAAACTTACCGAACTTTGGTCACTGTTACCAAAATGCTCCCCTACTGAAACATCTACCACCTGGCCGGGCTCATTCCCCAATACCAGGTCCAGTACCGCCTCTTCCCTAGTTGGACTGTCTACATATTGTTTTAAGAAGCCCTCCTGGATGCTCCTTACAAACTCCACCCCGTCTAAGCCCCTGGCACTAAGTGAGTCCCAGTCAATATTGGGGAAGTTGAAGTCTCCCATCACCACAACCCTGTTGTTTTTACTCTTTTCCAAAATCTGTCTACCTATCTGCTCCTCTATCTCCTGTTGGCTGTTGGGAGGCCTGTAGTAAACCCCCAACATTGTGACTGCACCCTTCTTATTCCTGATCTCTACCTATATAGCCTCACTGCCCTCTGAGGTGTCCTCCCGCAGTACAGCTGTGATATTCTCCCGAACCAGTAGCGCAACTCCGCCTCCCCTTTAACATCCCCCTCTATCCCGCCTGAAACATCTAAATCCTGGAATGTTTAGCTGCCAATCCTGCCCTTCCCTCAACCAGGTCTCTGTAATGGCAACAACATCATAGTTCCAAGTACTAATCAAAGCTCTAAGTTCATCTGCCTTACCCGTAATACTTCTTGCATTAAAACATATGCACTTCAGGCCACCAGACCCGCTGTGTTCAGCAACTCCTCCCTGTCTGCTCTGCCTCAGAGCCCCACTGTCCCTATTCCCTAGTTCTCCCTCAATGCTCTCACCTTCTGACCTATTGGTCCCATGCCCACCCCCCTGCCATACTAGTTTAAACCCTCCCGTGTGACACTAGCAAACCTCGCGGCCAGGATATTTATGCCTCTCCGGTTTAGATGCAACCCGTCCTTCTTATATAGGTCACACCTGCCCCGGAAGAGCTCCCAGTTGTCCAGATAACGGAAACCCTCCCTCCTACACCAGCTGTTTAGCCACGTATTTAGCTGCTCTATCTTCCTATTTCTAGCCTCACTGGCACGTGGCACGGAGTAATCCCGAGATTACAACCCGAGAGGTCCTGTCTTTTAACTTTCTGCCTAGCTCCCTGAACTCCTGCTGCAGGACCTCATGCCCCTTCCTGCCTATGTCGTTAGTACCAATATGTACAACGACCTCTGCCTGTTTGCCCTCCCCCTTCAGGATGCCCTCTACCCGTTCGGAGACATCCTGGACCCTGGCACCAGGGAGGCAACATACCATCTCTTTCACGTCCACAGAAGCGCCTATCTGTGCCCCTGACTATAGAGTCCCCTATGACTATTGCTCTTCTGCGCTTTGACCCTCCCTTCTGAACATCAGAGCCAGCCGTGGTGCCACTGCTCTGGCTGCTGCTGTTTTCCCCTGATATGCTATCCCCCCCGACAGTATCCAAAGGGGTATACCTGTTCGAGAGGGGGACAACCACAGGGGATTCCTGCACTGACTGCCTGCCCTTTCTGGTGGTCACCCATTTCCCTGCCTGCACCTTGGGTGTGACCATATTGACATAACTGCGATCTATGACGCTTTCCGCCACCTGCATGCTCCTAAGTGCATCCAATTGCTGCTCCAACCGAACCATGCGGTCTGTGAGGAGCTCCAGTTGGGTGTACATTCTGCAGATGAAGCCATCCGGGACTCTGGACGCCTCCTGGACCTGCCACATCTCACAGTCAGAGCACTGCACCCCTCTAACTGACATTGCGTCAATTTATTAAAATTAACATTTTTTTTAAAAATATATATTCTTTTTTTAATTTCAAAGTTACTGTTAACTATCTGTTTCCTAGCACTAGATTTCTAATAGAAATGCGAAAGCTAAATATAGTACTCTCCGATCTCTGGTTTAGATACCCCTCTAAATTATAATTAAGTAATTATGTTTAATTAGTTACCAATGCTTAATTTTTTTAATTAAGTGTAGATTCCCAACCAGCCACTCAGGCCACAGCTTTTCTGTGATGTCACTTCAGGTCCCCCGACACACAAAATTTGAAAAGGGTATAAAAGTAAAAATGAGTAAAAATCACTTACTTACCTTCTGAGTGTCTTAGATGTTCTCAGGTTCTCTCCCTGACAGAGACTGCTCCTCCACCTCCGAACCTTGACCTGCACAATGCTAATAATATAATATACTAATAATATAATATGGCACTTACCTCACACCAATGGGTCTTATTATTAGGTTAGAGGAGGAGGACGGGTGGGAGACACTTCACGTGTAGTGTCTCGGGTTTCCTCTCCACCAGAATTTATTGGTTGGGGGGGGTCTTCCCAAAAGTCCGCGGGTCGAAAAAAATAAAACAGAAAAGAAGTGTTTTTTTTAAAAGGATACACTTACCTCCCAGAAATCACTTGCCCACCGCTCCTGCTGAAATCGACTGAAATTCACTCACACACACATTCACTCACACACTCAATCACTCACACTCATTCACTCACACTCATTCACTCACACACTCAGTTACTCACACACTCGCTCACTCACACTCATTCACTCATACATTCACTCACACACTCATTCACTCACACACTCATTCACTCACACACTCTGTCACTCACTCACACTCATTCACACACTCATTCACTCACACAGACATTCACTCACACAGACATTCACTCACACTCAGTCACTCACACACTCACTCACACACATTGGGTCACACACTCATTCACTTACACACTCATTCACTCACACACATTTACTCACACACACATTTACTCACACACATTGACTCACACATTCACTCACGCACTAATTCACTCACATTCATTCACTCATACTTAGTCACTCACACACTCATACATGCATTCACTCACACTCATTCACTCACACACAGTCACCCACTCACACTCATTCACTCACACACTCATTCAATCACTCTGACTCTCTCACACACTCAGTCACTCACACACTCACTCACTCACCCTCATTCACTCATATTCACTCACACACTCAGTTACTCACACACGCAGTCACTCACACACGCAGTCACACACATTCACTCACACATTCACTCACACTCATTCACTCACACACACATTCACTCACACACACATTAACTCACCTCACACTAACTCACTCACACTCATTCACTCACACATTCACTCACACTCATTCACTCACACACATTCATCACAGACTCATTCACTCACTCATTCACTCAAACTCAGTCTCTCACACTCACCCAATCACTCACATTCACTCACACTCTCATTCTCTCACACTCATTCACTCACACACAGTCACTCACACACTCACACACACATTCACTCACACACACATTCACTCACACACTCATTCACACACACATTCAATCACACACTCACTCACTCACACTCATTCACTCACACTCAGTCACTCACACAATCACTCACACTCACTCTCACTCATTCACTAACACATACACTCACACATAGTTACTCACACACTCAGTCACTCACACACTCACTCACACTCATTCACTCACACATTGACTCACACATTCACTCACACACTCATTCACTCACACACTCATTCAATCACTCTGACTCTCTCACACACTCAGTCACTCACACACTCACTCACTCACCCTCATTCACTCATACATTCACTCACACACTCAGTTACTCACACACGCAGTCACTCACACACGCAGTCACACACATTCACTCACACATTCACTCACACATTCACTCACACTCATTCACTCACACACACATTCACTCACACACACATTCACTCACCTCACACTAACTTACTCACACTCATTCACTCACACATTCACTCACACTCATTCACTCACACACATTCATTGCAGACTCATTCACTCGCTCATTCACTCACACTCAGTCTCTCACACTCACCCAATCACTCACATTCACTCACACTCTCATTCTCTCACACTTATTCACTCACACACAGTCACTCACACACTCACACACACATTCACTCACACACTCATTCACACACACATTCACTCACTCACACACTCACTCTCACTCATTCACTCACACTCAGTCACTCACACAATCACTCACACTCACTCTCACTCATTCACTCCACCCCACTCCCCCCCCACTCCCCCCCCACTCCCCACTCCCCCCACTCCCCACTCCCCCTCCCCTCCCCCACTCCCCCCTCCCCCCCCCCTCCCCCCTCCCCCCACTCCCCCCTCCCCCTTCCCCCTCCCCCCCACTCCCCCCTCCCCCCCACACCCCCTCCCCCCCCACTCCCCCCTCCCCCCCCTCCTCCTCCCCCCACTCCCCCCTCCCCCCCACTCCCCCCTCCCCCCTACTCCCCCTCCCCCCCCACTCCCCCCTCCCCCCCCACTCCCCCCCCTCCCCCCTCCCCCCCCCAGTCCCCCTCCCCCCCACTCCCCCCTCCCCCCCACTCCCCCCTCCCCCCCCACTCCCCGCCTCCCCCCCACTCCCCCCTCCCCCCCACTCCCCCCTCCCCCCACTCCCCACTCCCCACTCCCCCCTCCCCCCCACTCCCACTCTCCCCCCCACTCCCACTCTCCCCCCCCCACTCCCACTCTCCCCCCCTCTCCCCACTATCCCCCCCACTCCGCACTCTCCCCCCCCACTCCCCCCCCACTCCCCACTCTCCCCCCCACTCTCCCCCCCACTCCCCACTCTCCCCGCCCACTCCCCACTCTCCCCCCCCCCACTCCCCACTCTCCCCCCCCACACTCCCCCCCTCCGCCCCCACTCCCCCCCTCCGCCCCCACTCCCTCCCCCCCTCCCCCCCACTCCCCCCCTCCCCCCACTCCCCCCCTCAACCCCCACTCCCCCCCCACTCCCCCCCTCCCCCTACTCCCCCTCCCCCCCGCCCCCCCCACTCCCCCCACTCCCCCTCCCCCCCGCCCCCCACTCCCCCCTCCCCCCCACTCCCCCCCACTCCCCCCCCTCCTCCCCCTCCCCACTCTCCCCCCCTCCCCCCCTCCCCCCTCCCCCCCTCTCCCCCTCACCCCCCCACTCTCCCCCCCTCCCCCCCCTTCCCTCCCCCCTCCCCCCTCCCCCCTCTCCCCCCTCCCCCCCCCACTCCCCCCTCCCCCCACTCCCCCTCCCCCCCGCCCCCCCACTTCCCCCACTCCCCTCCCCCCCGCCCCCCCCACTCCCCCCTCCCCCCACTCCCCCCCACTCGTCCCCCTCCCCCCTCCCCACTCTCCCCCCTCCCCCCTCCCCCTCCCCCCTCCCCCCTCCCCCCCTCTCCCCCTCACCCCCCCACTCTCCCCCCCTTCCCTCCCCCCCTCCCCCTCTCCCCCCTCCCCCCTCCCCCTCCCCCTCCCTCCCCCCTCCCCCCACTCCCCCCCGCTCCCCTCTCCCCCCGCTCCCCCACTCCCCCCCACTCCCCCATACACTCACACATAGTTACTCACACACTCAGTCACTCACACACTCACTCACAGTGATTCACGCACACACTCATTCACTCATACACACATTCACACACACTCATTCACTCACACATTCATTCACTCACACATTCATGCACTCACACTCATTCACTGACACTCATTCACTCACACTCATTCATTCACACACATTTACTCACACGCATTCACTCACTCTCATTCATTCACACACATTTACTCACACACACTCACTCACTCACACTCATTCACTCACACACTCGCTCACTCACACTCATTCACTCACACACTCACTCACACATGCACTGACACATTCACTGACACATTCACTCACACTTATTCACTCACACTCATTCACTCATGCACACATTTACTCACATACACATTTACCCACACACATTGACTCACACATTCACTCACGCACTAATTCACTCACATTCATTCACTCATAGTTAGTCACTCACACACTCACACATGCATTCACTTACACTCATTCACTCACACACACACTCCCACTCACACTCATTCACTCACACACTCATTCAATCACTCTGACTCTCTCACACACTCAGTTACTTACATACGCAGTCACTCACACACGCAGTCACACACATTCACTCACACATTCACTCACACATTCACTCACACTCATTCACTAACACACACATTCACTCACACACACATTCACTCACCTCACACTAACTCACTCACACTCATTCACTCACACATTCACTCACACTCATTCACTCACACACATTCATCACAGACTCATTCACTCACTCATTCACTCACACTCAGTCTCTCACACTCACCCAATCACTCACATTCACTCACACTCTCATTCTCTCACACTCATTCACTCACACACAGTCACTCACACACTCACACACACGTTCACTCACACACACACATTCACTCATTCACACACACATTCACTCACACACTCAGTTACTCACACACGCAGTCACTCACACACGCAGTCACAGACTCATTCACTCACTCATTCACTCACACTCAGTCTCTCACACTCACCCAATCTCTCACATTCACTCACACTCTCATTCTCTCACACGTATTCACTCACACACGGTCACTCACACACTCACTCACGCACACATTCATTCACACACTCATTCACTCACTCACACACTCACTCACACTCATTCACTCACACTCAGTCACTCACACAATAACTCACACTCACTCTCACTCATTCACTAACACATACACTTACACATAGTTACTCACACACTCAGTCACTCACACACTCACTCACACTCATTCACTCACACACTCATTCACTCATACACACACACTCATTCACTCACACATTCATGCACTCACGTTTATTCACTCACACTCATTCACTCACACTCATTTACTCACAATCATTACTCACACACATTCACTCACACACCAAGTCACTCACAGTCACACACACGCATTCACTCACACTCATTCACTCACACACACTCACTCGCTCACACTCATTCAGTCACACACTCGCTCACTCACATTCATTCACTCACACACTCGCTCACTCACACTTATTCACTCATACATTCACTCACACTCAGTTACTCACACACGCAGTCACTCACACACTCACTCACACAAACACTCACACAAACACTCACACATTCACTCACACATTCACTGACACATTCACTCACACTCATTCACTCACACTCATTCACTCACACTCATTCACTCACACTCATTCATCACACACTCATTCACTAAAACATTCACTCACCTCACACTCATTCACTCACACATTCACTCACATTCACTCACACATTCGCTGACACTCATTCATCACACACTCATTCACTCACACTCAGCCACTCACACTCAGTCACTCACACTCAGTCACTCACACACTCATTCACACACACACAGTCACTCACACACACATTCACTCACACTCACTCACACTCTCATACTTTCATTCACTCACACACTCATACATTCATTCACTCACTCATTCACTCACACACACAATCACTCACACACTCATTCACTCCCACACTCACTCACTCACACATTCACTCACACACACATTCACTTACACACTCATTCTCACGCGCTCACTAATTCACTCACACTCACTCACACTCACTCACACTCATTCGCTCACACATTAATTCACTCACTCTGACTCGCTCACACACTCAGTCACTCACACACTCACTCACACTCATTCACTCACACTCAGTCACTCACACAATCACTCACACTCACTCACTCATTCACTGACACATTCACTCACACATACAGTTACTCACACACTCAGTCACTCACACCCTCACTCACACTCATTCACTCACACACAGTCACTCACACACTCACACTCACTTTCACTCACACACACATTCACTCGCACACTCAATCACACACACATTCACTCACACTCACTCACTCACACACTCATTCACACACTCATTCACACACACATTCACTCACACACTCACTCACTCACACTCATTCACTAACACATTCATTCACTCACTCTGACTCACTCACACGCTCAGTCACTCACACTCATTCACTCACACTCAGTCACTCACACAATCACTCACACTCACTCTCTCTCACACAATCACTAACACATACACTCACACATAGTTACTCACACACTCAGTCACTCACACACTCACTCACACTCATTCACTCACACATTCACTCACACACTCATTCACTCATACACACCTTCACACACACTCAGTCACTTACACATTCATGCACTCACACATTCATGCACTCACACTCATTCATTCACACTCATTCACTCACACTCATTCATTCACACACATTCACTCACACACATTCACTCACACACCAATTCATTCACACTCATTCACTCACACACTCGCTCACCCACACTCATTCACTCACACACTCGCTCACTCACACTCATTCACTCATACATTCACTCACACTCAGTTACTCACACACGCAGTCACTCACACACTCACTCACACATTCACTGACACATTCACTCACACATTCACTCATACACATTCACTCACACACACATTCATCACACACTCATTCACCCACACATTCACTTACCTCACACTCATTCACTCACACATTCACTCACACTCATTCACTCACACACATTCATCACACACTCATTCACTCACTCATTCACACACAGTCAGTCACTCACACTCAGTCACTCACACTCTCCCAATCACACACATTCACTCACACTCTCAATCTCTCACACACTCATTCACTCACACACAGTCACTCAAACACACATTCACTCACACTCACTCACAAACTCATACATTCATTCACTCACACACTCATACATTCATTCACTCACACTCATTCACTCACACACATTCACTCACACACTCATTCACTCACACACTCATTCACTCGTACACACATTCACTCACACACTCATACATTCACTCACACTTATTCACTCTCACTCACTCATCACACACTCATTCACTCACACACATTCACTCACACATTCACTCACACATTCATTCACTCACTCACACACTCACTCATCCACTCACACACTCGTTCACTCACACACACATTCACTCATACTCATTCACTCACACATTTACCCACACTCACATTCACTCACACATTCATTCACTCGCACATTCATTCACTCGTACATTCACTCACACACTTATTCACTGCACCCTTATTCACGCACGCATTCATTCACTCACACACACATTCACTCACACTCATTCACTCGCACTCAGTCACTCACACAATCACTCATATTCACTCACACTCATCCACTCACACTCAGTTACTCACACACTCATTCACTCACACTCATTCACTCACACACACTCACTCACACACACTCACTCACTCACACTCATTCACTCATACACCCATTCACTCACTCTGACTCACTCACATGCTCAGTAACTCACACAGTCACTCACTCACACACTCACTCACACTCATTCACTCACAAATTCACTCACACACTCATTTAGTCGCACACAGATTCACTCACACACTCATTCACTCACACACTCAGTCACTCACTCACTCACACTCATTCACTCACACATTCACTCACACACTCAGTTACTCACACACGCAGTCCCTCACACGCTCACTCACGGTCATTCACTCACACATTCACTCACACACTCATTCACTCATACATTCATTCACTCACTCATTCATTCACTCACACTCAGTCACTCACACACTCATTCACACACACACTCATTCACACACACATTCACTCACACACTCTCTCACTCACACTCATTCACTCACACATTCATTCACTCACTCTGTCTGACTCACACGCTCAGTCACCCACACACTCACTCATACTCATTCAATCACACTCAGTCACTCACACTATCACTCACACACTGATTCACTCACTCACACACTCACTCATTCACTCACACACTCGTTCACTCACACACACATTCACTCACTCATTCACTCACACATTTGCCCACACTCACATTCACTCACACATTCATTCACTCGCACATTCACTCACACACTTATTCACTGCACACTTATTCACTCACACATTCATTCACTCACACACACATTCACTCACACTCATTCACTCACACTCATTCACTCACACAATCACTCATACTCACTCACTCATACTCATTCACTCACACTCAGTTACTCACACACTCAGACACTCTCTGATTCACTCACACATTCACTCACACATTCATTCACTCACTCACACATTCATTCACTCACACTCATTCACCCACACACATTCCCTCACACAATCATTCACTCACACTCATTCACTCATGCACACATTCACTCACACAGTCACTCACACTCATTTACTCACATTCATTCACTCACTCCGACTCACACACACTCAGTCACTCACACACTCACTCAGTCACACTCATTCACTCACACTCAGTCACTCACATAATCCCTCACACACACTCACTCACACTCATTCACTCACACATTCACTCACACACTCATTCACTCACACGCATTCACTCACACACACTCACTCACACACACTCACTCGCTCACACTCATTCACTCACACACCCATTCACTCACTCTGACTCACTCACACACTCAGTAACTCACACACTCACTCACTCACACACTCACTCACACTCATTCACTCACCAATTTGACTCACACACTCATTTAGTCGCACACACATTCACTCACACACTCATTCACTCACACACTCAGTCACACACTCATTCAATCACACACACATTCACTCACACATTCATTGACTCACACATTTATTCACTCACACATTCATTCACTCACACTCAGTCACTCACACACGCACACACATTGGCTCACACTTATTCACTTACACACTCATTCATTCACACACATTCACTCACACACTCATTCACTCTCACTCACTCACACACTCATTCACTCACACATCCATGCACTCACACTCATTCACTCACACTCATTCACTCACATTCATTCACTCACACACATTCAATCACACACTCATTCACTCACACACACATTCACTCACACACACATTCAATCACACACTAATTCACTCACACATTCATTCACTCATACTTAGTCACACACTTATGCACACACTCATCCTCTAACACTCATTCACTCACACACTCATTCACTCACACACTCATTCACTCACACACTAATTCACTCACACACATTCACTCACACACTAATTCACTCACATTCATTCACTCACACACACTCACACACTCATTCACTCACACATCCATGCACTCACACTCATTCACTCACACTCATTCACTAACACTCATTCACTTACACACATTCACTCACACACATTCACTCACACACTCACTCACTCACACACATTCACTCACACACTCATTCACTCACTCTGACTCACTCACACACTAGGTCACACTCACTCACTCACACTCATTCACTCATTCATTCACTCACACACGCAGTCACTCACACACTCACTCACACTCATTCACTCACACATTCACTCGCACACTCATTCACTCACACACTCAGTTACTCACACACGCAGTCACTCACACACACTCATTCACTCACACATTCACTCGCACACTCAGTCACTCACACACACAGTCACTCACACGCATTCACTAACACATTCACTCACATACTCATTCACACACACACATTCACTCAAACACTCATTCACTCTCACTCACTCATTCACTCACACATTCATGCACTCCCATTCATTCACTCACACGAATTGACTCACACTCATTCACTCACACTCATTCACTCACACACACATTTACTCACACTCATTCACTCACACACACATTCACTCACGCACTAATTCACTCACATTCATTCACTCATACTTAGTCACTCACACACTCACACACGCATTCACTCACACTCATTCACTCACACACACTCACTCACACTCATTCACTCACACACTCATTCAATCACTCTGACTCACTCACACACTCAGTCACTCACACACTCACTCACACTCATACATTCACTCACACATTCAGTTACTCACACACGTAGTCACTCACACACTCACTCACACTTATTCACTCACACATTCACTCACACATTCACTCACTCATTCACTCACTCACTCATTCACTCACTCACTCATTCACTCACACTCAGTCACTCACACACTCACTCACACTCAGTCACTCACACACTCACTCACACTTATTCACTCACACATTCACTCACACATTCACTCACTCATTCACTCGCACACTCATTCACTCGCACACTCATTCACACTCACACTCATTCACTCAGACAGTGCGAGGCTTGGGGACATTTGAACATTTACCAGAATGTGACAGCCATTACAATAAGATTCAGTGGGTTGGTGCTGATTGTCTCTGCTCCTCCCTGCGAGGATTCCCGCTCTGAGGGGGTCCTTCAGGATTGTCCACGCGAAGACTGAGAGCCCGTTCATTCTGTGCCGATCAATGGGCCTCATCACAGTCAGACCAATCAGTTCCTGCTCCCTTTTAAAGTTTTGGACCAAATATCTGCCCATTTGGCAGGTCCTTGAGTAGTGGGGGGTGGGAGAGGGTGGGAGGGGGGGGGGGTGGTAGAAGGCTCCTTAGACTGGGGTCAGTGCACAAAATGACAGAGACACAGAAACATTCAAGGCGGTGTGCTGAATCACCAGTGGACTGTTACAGAGGTTACAACAGTTTAGAATGGAAACTTGTGGCAATGTGTACATTAGGAAGGGTCTTTTTACTGAGTTTAGAGTACAACAGGCCATTCATTCTGTTCTATTCCTTTTCCTCATTCAGGTTTTGGCACACAAGCCAGCCCAGTGGTCACCCCGTTGCTGAAGAGGACTGCGTGGCGACTTCTGGCCAGGGGGAGTGGCATGATTGGCCATGTGACTCGCTATATTCCGCCATCTGTGAGAAAGCAGCATAATGATGGCTTCCTAAACGTCTTAGTGAGTGGAAAGGGAATCAATTTTCAAATGTTCCATTCAGGTTCATTGGCAATGGAGCTTTAATTGGTGTATATTTGGTGTGTGTGTGCATGGTGTGTGTGTGTGTGTGCATGGTGTGTGTGTGCATGGTGTGTGTGTGCATGGTGTGTGTGTGCATGGTGTGTGTGTGTACGGTGGGTGTGTGCATGGTGTGTGTGTGCATGGTGTGTGTGTGGGTGTATGGTGGGTGTGTGTACGGTGTGTGTGTGCATGGTGTGTGTGTACGGTGGGTGTGCGCATGGTGGGTGTGTGTATGGTGTGTGTGTGTGTGTACGGTGAGTGTGTATGGTGTGTGTGTGTGTGTACGGTGTGTGTGTGTATGGTGTGTGTATGTGTACGGTGTGTGTATATGGTGTGTGTGTGTGCATGGTGGGTGTGTGTGTGCATGGTGTGTGTGTGCATGGTGGGTGTGTGTATGGTGTGCGTGCATGGTGTGTGTGTATGGAGTGTGTGTGCATGGCGTGTGTATGGTGTGTGTGTGTATGATGAGTCTGTGTGTACGGTGGGTGTGTGTATGGTGTGTGTGTATGGTGTGTGTGTATGGTGTGTGTGTATGGTGTGTGTGTATCGAGTGTGTGTGCATGGTGTGTGTGTACGGTGTGTGTGTACGGTGTGTGTGTATGGTGTGTGTGTGTGCATGGTGGGTGTGTGTGTGCATGGTGTGTGTGTGCATGGTGGGTGGGTGTATGGTGTGCGTGCACGGTGTGTGTGTATGGAGTGTGTGTGCATGGCGTGTGTATGGTGTGTGTGTGTATGATGTGTCTGTGTGTACGGTGTGTGTGTACGGTGAGTGTGTATGGTGTGTGTGTACGGTGTGTGTGTGTATGGTGCGTGTATGTGTATGGTGTGTGTGTGTGCATGGTGGGTGTGTGTGTGCATGGTGTGTGTGTGCATGGTGGGTGTGTGTATGGAGTGCGTGCATGGTGTGTATGGGTGTGTGCATGGCGTGTGTATGGTGGGTTTGTGTATGATGAGTCTGTGTGTACGGTGTGTGTATGGTGGCTGTGTGCATGGTGGGCAGGTGTATAGGGTGTGTATGGTGGGACGGTGTGTGTGTATGGTAAATGTGTGTGTATAGTGGGTATGTGTATGGTGGGTGTATGTATGGTGGGATGGTGTGGGTATATGGTGTGTTTGTATGGTGTGCGTATGTATGGTGGGTGTATGTATGGTGGGTGGGTGTATGGTGGGTGTGTTTATGGTGTGTGTGTGTGTATGGTGGGTGTGTATATGATGGGTGTGTGTATGGTGGGTGTGTTTATGGTGGGTGTGTATATGATGGGTGTGTATATGATGGGTGTGTGTGTGGTGGGTGTGTGTATGGTGGGTGTGTTTATGGTGGGTGTGTATGTGATGGGTGTGTGTATGGCAGGTGTGTATATGGTGGGTGTGTTTATGGTGGGTGTGTTTATGGTGGGTGTGTGTATGGTGGGTGTTTGTATGGTGAGTGTGTGTATGGTGGGTGTGTGTGTATGGTGGGTGTGTGTATGGCGGGTGTGTGTATGGTGGGTGTGTGTGTATGGTGTGTATGATGGGTGTGTGTTTATGGTGGGTGTGTGTATGATGGGTGTGTGTATGATGGGTGTGTGTATGGTGGGTGTGTGTATGGTGTGTGTATGATGGGTATGTGTGTATGGTGTGTATGATGGGTGTGTGTATGATGGGTGTGTGTATGATGGGTGTGTGTATGGTGGGTGTGTGTGTATGGTGTGTGTATGATGGGTGTGTGTGTATGGTGTGTGTATGATGGGTGTGTGTGTATGGTGGGTGAGTGTATGATGGGTGTGTGTATGGTGTGTGTGTGTATGGTGGGTGTGTATGGTGGGTATGTGTATGATGGGTGTGTGTATGATGGGTGTGTGAATGGTGTGTGTGTTTATGGTGGGTGGGTGTATGATGGGTGTGTTTCTGGTGTGTGTATGATGGGTGTGTGTATGGTGGGTGTGTTTATGGTGGGTGTGTATATGATGGGTGTGTGTATGGTGCGTGTATGATGGGTGTGTGTATGGTGGGTGTATGATGGGTGTGTGTATGGTGGGTGTATGTATGGTGGGTGTGTATATGATGGGTGTGTGTATGGTGGGTGTGTGTATGGTGGATGTGTTTATGGTGGGTATGTATATGATGGGTGTGTGTATGGTGTGTGTGTGTATGGTGTGTGTGTGTATGGTGGGTGTGTGTATGATGGGTGTGTGTATGGTGGGTGTGTGTATGGTGGGTGTGTGTATGGTGGGTGTGTGTATGGTGGGTGTGTTTATGGTGGGTGTGTTTATGGTGGGTGTGTGTATGGTGGGTGTGTGTATGGTGAGTGTGTGTATGGTGGGTGTGTTTATGGTGGGTGTGTGTATGGTGGGTGTGTGTATGGTGGGTGTGTGTATGGTGGGTGTGTGTATGGTGGGTGTGTGTATGGTGGGTGTTTTTATGGTGGGTGTGTTTATGGTGTGTGTGTGTATGGTGGGTGTGTGTATGGTGGGTGTTTTTATGGTGGGTGTGTTTATGGTGTGTGTGTGTATGGTGGGTGTGTGTATGGTGGGTGTGTGTATGGTGGGTGTGTGTATGGTGGGTGTGTGTATGGGAGGTGTGTGTATGGTGGGTGTGTGTATGGTGGGTGTGTGTATGGTGGGTGTGTGTATGGTGGGTGTGTGTATGGTGGGTGTGTGTATGGTGGGTGTGTGAATGGTGGATGTGTGTATGGCGGGTGTGTGTATGGCGGGTGTGTGTATGGCGGGTGTGTGTATGGTGGGTGTGTGTATGGTGGGTGTGTGTATGGTGGGTGTGTGTATGGTGGGTGTGTGTATGGTGGGTGTGTGTATGGTGGGTGTGTGTATGGTGGGTGTGTGTATGGTGGGTGTGTGTATGGTGGGTGTGTGTATGGTGGGTGTGTGTATGGTGGGTGTGTGTATGGTGGGTGTGTGTATGGTGGGTGTGTGTATGGTGGGTGTGTGTATGGTGGGTGTGTGTATGGTGGGTGTGTGTATGGTGGGTGTGTGTATGGTGGGTGTGTGTATGGTGGTGCAACCAGTAGCTTGTCCAATTTTAAGAAGTTTCATCTGAAATTTCATAATATGGTGTCTCCACCCTAAATATGACACCGCACTCAACCAGCTGGTCTTTGCAAAACCCAAAGCCAAATGTCTATTGTTCGGTGTGATTCCGTGATTGGGCAGCATTTGTTGAACAATCCTGATTGTGCTAGTTGCTGCACTAACAATTTAATATAATCAGTTGAGTTTGTAACAAGGCTCATTTACACTTGCTAGTAGTGACTTACAATTAGACGCAAGGTCATGATCCAGGAATGATCCAGGAGTTTGGGCAGCCTGTAGTTCACAGTTGCTTTCTCGTCGTACAAAGTCACAGCCAATCAGAGGTGACTTGCCAACTAATGAGCTTGCTGTAGTGTAAATTGGGATTGTTTGAAATTTGGTTTTCTTGCGTTCGCTCTGATGAGTTCAATACAAGAAGTTTGAGCAACATTCCTCTCTTTTCAGCAATATTCAAGTTCTGTATAACCACACATCTGTTAATGTCTTGTAATGAAATCTGCTTTAATCCTGTTTCTGGCATCCTTATTTCTGAATAAACATGATTTGTAATTCTGAGTTGCGTGGTTTGTCACTGTGTTCCTCAGCAGTCAAGGAGACATGAGGGTACAAAAGGGATTTACAAAAGGGAAATTATGTTTGACAAATCTACTAGAATTCTTTGAAGATGTAACTGGAAGAGTTGACCGGGGAGAACCGGTGGATGTGATTTATTTAGATTTTCAGAAGTCTTTCAACAAGGTCTCACCAAGCAGATTAATATGTAAAGTAAAGTTAGCAAATAGGATTACGGGTAATGTCTTGCGATGAGCAGAAAGCTGGTTAGCAGGAAGCAAAAAGTTGGAATAAATGGGTCTTTCTCTGATTGGCAGGCAGTGACTATTGAGGTACCACAGAGATCTGTGCTAGGACCCCAACTGGTCACATTGTAATGATTTGGACGAGGGAACGAAATGTATTATCTCCAAATAGGCAGGTGACACAAAGCTGGGTGGGAGGGTGAGCTGTGAGGAGGATACAGAGATGCTTCAGCAGGATTTGGACAGGCTGAGTGAGTGGGCAAATGCATGGCAGATGCAGTATAATGGCGATAAATGTGAGGTTATCCGCTTCGGTAGCAAAAATAAGGGGGCAGATTATTATTTGAATGGGTGTAAATTGAGAGAGGCGGATAGTCAGCGAGACCTTGATGTCCTTGTGCACCAGTCGCTGAAAGTAAGCGCGCAGGTACAGCCGGCAGTAAAGAAGGCAAATGGTGCCTTGGCCTTCATAGCGAGAGCATTTGAGTATAGGAATTGAGATGTTTTTTTCATAAATTTAGAGGAGCCAATTATTTTTTTCCAATTAAGGGGCAATTTAGCGCGGTCAATCCACCCACCCTGCACATCTTTGGGTTGTGGGGGCGAAACCCACGCAAACACGGGGAGTACGTGCAAACTCCACATGGACAGTGACCCAGAGCCGGGATCGAACCCGGGACCTCGGCGCCGTGAGGCAGCAGTGCTAACCACTGCACCACCATGCATGCCTGGAATTGAGATCTTTTACTGCAGTTGTATAGGGCATTGGTGAGGAGTATTGTGAGCAGTTGTGGTGTCCTTATCTGAGGAAGGATGTTCTTGCTATGAGGGAGGGCATCAAAGGTTACCAGGCGGATTCCTGGGGTGGCGGGACTGTCATTTGAGTTGAGACGAAGTGGGTTAGGATTATATTCATTGGAGTTTAGAAGAGTGAGAGGGGATCTCATAGAAACTGACAAACTTCTAACAGGATTAGACAGGGTAGATTCAGAAAGAATGTTCCCGATGGTGGGGGAGTCCAGAACTAGGGGTCATCGTTTGAGGGTAAACCTTTTAGGACTCAGGTGAGGAGAAATTTCTTCACCCAGAGAGCGGGGAATCTGTGGAATTCACTCCCACAGAAAGCAGTTGAGGTCAAAACGTTGTGTAATTTCGAGAAGGAATTAGATATAGCTCCTGGAACTTAAGGAATCAAGGGATATGGGGGAAGGCGGGATCAGGGCATTGAACTTGATGATCAGCCATGATCATAATGAATGACGGAGCAGGCTCGAAGGGCCGAATGGCCTCCTCCTGCTTCTATTTTCTATGGAGGGTACTGCAGAATAATTAGAGGTGGGTGCATTTGAATCTCACTCCACTGCTCGAGCGCAAAAGTGAAAGATGATATTTCAGTGCATCACCGACACTTGTTCGGGTACACGGAGGGAGAATTCAGAATGTCCAATTCACCTAACAGCGCGTCTTTCGGGAGTTGTGGGAGGAAACCGGAGCACCCGGAGCAAACCCACGCAGACACGGGGAGAACGTGCAGACTCCGCACAGACAGTGACCCAAGCCGGGAATTGAACCTGGGACTCTGGCGCTGTGAAGCAACAGTGCTAACCACTGTGTTACCATGCCGCCTCCGGTAAGGGTTAAAGCCCTCGGTTAGTGTGTGTATGAAAGCATCAGGGACCCATCCCAACTCAGCCCGCCCCCCATTATTTTCCCAACCCACTTCTCTCCTTTCCAGCCCATCTCCAACACAGGCTGGGAAAATTCCAGCTGGGAATAGTCAGCAGGAGACTCCGGACGCCACTGTATCAAGTCCTCTTGTCCCTTTAATGATCTGCTCTCGCAGCCTGCGGCCTCCCTCAGTCAATGAGCAGCCTTTCATTTCCAAGGACTCTGGTTAAAATAATCCTTCCTTTGATGGGGGTTTCTTTTCAGCTCTGGAACCTGACCTGGAGTTTGTGATCAGCAAAGCGTCTGTATCTCTCTCAGTTTCCACTGCGAGGCCTTTACTGCTCATTTACAGATTAGCAAAGGTCTACAGTTTCCATTAGAACTCCTGTATCTAATGTTCGACAAGCTTAACATTGCTTACGTAATATCCAGCGCATTGATTTTATAACCACTCGACAACCACTTGACGCGCAGTGAAGTGATTGATTTTCCGACAAATCTCAATCTTTATATTTCAAAGTGACATGTTTATAATGCTTCCCAGCTATCAATTGGCTCTGTTTTCAGTGATGTTTAAACACCGATCAGTAGTTTTAACCCCTAAATAAAAACAAAATACTGCAGGTGCTGGAAATCTGAAATAAAAAGACAGAAAATGCTGGACAAACTCAGCAGGTCTGGCAGCATCTGTGGAGAGAGAAACAGAATTAACGTTTCGAGTCCAATGTGGCCCTCCTGCAGAATTCCGTCCCCCTCTCCCTCTGACTGTGGAATCGATGTGAAGGGTTACTAATCTATCATTACTCTTAAGATAGTGAGATTCTGAGAAATTTATTTGCAGAGAGTTCTTGGAGCAAAGAATGCTGTTTCGCGAGGAGGTCAAGAGGCCCCTGCAGCTTATGGGTGGGACAGACTGTGACATGGATGGCGCACTGCCCAAAATCCTTCAAACAATGTAGCTCTAGCTGCAGATTGGTAAATGCTTAATCGGGCATGTGTTTAAGAATTGGGGAAAATTAAGGTTAAAAAATTAAATTGGGATCAAGCAAATTGAAACAGGGAGTTGATCGGTGTGTCGGTCTGAAGAGATTTTAAGATGTGAATTAGCATATCAGTGAGAAAAACAGGTGTTTACCTAGGAGACTAGAGGTAAACAATGGGGTGAGAAGAAGTAACTTCAAAGTGGAGAGGTAGGAAATTGGCATACATGTGCTAAAAGCCGACTCCACCAGGTGGATAACATCAAAGGTAAAAGAATGATACATTCAAAGCACAATGACTGGGAAAGGGACACAGCTGCCATCGCGGACACACCCAGCTGCAGAAACAGCCTCCCGATTAGAAGTAGCAGCTTTTGCCTTTGCTGAAACGGAAGATGGTTTTCCCAAACTTGGCAAATAACCTGTGCGTGGTAACTATTTGCTGGTTATAGCTCATAGAGTTAGAAAATATTGGATGATAGTTAAGGACAAAGGGGCATCTCAGAGTTCAGGGAATGGAAGTATTTGGGACCAAGGGGTAAAGTGATGTAATATTGTGGGTGTATAGCCATCAGTGTAATTATGTGTTCTGATGTGTTATAGTACATCTTGTTGGGTGTTTTTTTTTAAAGTTAAGAAATATTCTTTATTAATTGTTCACACAATGAATGGCCAAATTGAAAATATACATCGCTCAGAACCTGTGTCCCAAGTAACCCTTTTGAGATTTGGAGGGCGGGATTCTCCGCCGGCGGGACTCTCCATTATGCCGGTGCCCGGGGGAATCCCGCCGGCGGGTCGGGGCAGAAATGTGGTACGGCGGGGCGGAGAATCCGGCCCGGGATGTCCTCGCGTTTAATATCAGCGGGATTCTTAACACGAGACAATCAATGATAACTGTCATGTGAGAGTACCTTTAAGAAATGGGTGTTTAAGAAATGTACCTTTAAGAAATGGGTGTTCATCAGTGATGTCAGAGTGTGGGTGGAGCTGGGCTGTCTGTCAGCTTTTTTAATGTTGTTTTAGGCTGTTTGCTGCAGTTTAGTTTAGTTTTCAGTGTTGGAGCTGAAGCCAGACAGAGCAGGTGTACTGTTGATCTCTCTGCCATGAAAAACCTATCTCTTGATCATTTGGTGAATTCAGAATTATAAATGTTTTCAGTGGTGACTTTAACCTGATGTGCTTCTATTAAGGTTTTGTTTTTAAGTCGCATGGATGTTAAAAGGAAAGCTTAAAGGATTACTTAGTGTTGTAGTCTTTGGGGGTTGTATTTGAATTAATGGTTGCTAAGATGTTCACTGTATGTTTTAAAAATGTTAACTTGAGTTCATAGAATAAACATTGTTTTGCTTTTCCATTTCTGATGTACCACACCTTTAGAGTGGGCCGTGTGCTACCCATACCACAATCTAATAAAAGTTGTGCGTCAGGTGAACTCCATGATACACTTTGGGGTTCTCTAAACCCTGGCCCATAACATAACAAGCAATAAAAATTGGGAAAATTGTTAAAAGTGAATCACATCGATAATTTATGAAAGCTTGTGAGGGTGCTCAGAAATAGCAAATTCGGTCAATGTGATGCTGATAGATTCTGAGAGGGTCTTTGGTAAGATATCACCCAGCCGACTTGTGACAAATTTCACTCACATAAAAGGCAAGAGGAAATGAGGCAACAGGGTTAGAATCTGAAAGAAATGATTTCCCGACTGATCCTTAAAAGAAACAGACACAGGTTTAAAGTGGGGGTGAGGTGCTGGATCAATCAACCCTCTCTCTGGCAGTGCCATGAATCAAAGAGGAACCCCTACTCGATCAGCTTGGACAGGTACCAGGAAACACACACTGCCAGCTATAACTCTATTTTGTTGGGTATTACAATCTTAAAAATCATTCACACAGCATATGCCTCAGACTCACGGCTGAGCTCTAGGTATTACCCGCACCAGTGAAGGGGGCAGGCCAGGCTATGATCATCAGCGTGAACAAAGAACAAAGAACAAAGAAATGTACAGCACAGGAACAGGCCCTTTGGCCCTCCAAGCCCGTGCCGACCATGCTGCCCGACTAAACTACAATCTTCTACACTTCCTGGGTCCTTCTCCCTCTATTCCCATCCTATTCATGTATTTGTCAAGATGCCCCTTAAATGTCACTATCGTCCCTGCTTCCACCACCTCCTCCGGTAGCGGGTTCCAGGCACCCACTACCCTCTGCGTAAAAAACCTGCCTCGTACATCCACTCTAAACCTTGCCCCTCGCACCTTAAACCTATGCCCCCTAGTAATTGACCCCTCTACCCTGGGGAAAAGCCTCTGACTATCTACTCTGTCTGTGCCCCTCATAATTTTGTAGACCTCTATCAGGTCGCCCTCAACCTCCGTCGTTCCAGTTAGAACAAACCGAGTTTATTCAACCACAAACCGAGTTTATTCAACCAATATCTTCTTCTCTGAGCTCCGAGCTCAGGCCACCACCCTCTGCAATGGTTGTTCCTGGGGCTCCCAGGTTGTCACTGATAATGTGTTCTGATGTTCCTTCGGCTAACGCTGAGTCATGATACACACCCACACCCGGCCTGTGTTCTATTGTCCCATCAAGACTTAAACTCATTCGTAGAAATAAACAGGATACTTCTGTTCAGCCAGGGTGAATCAATCCAGATCCATTGTCTGCTGAAACACTCCGGTCTGACCAGCTATTAGCCCATTATGAGTCTGATGGCCTCTTTGTTCATTGTTTGCCCTGCTGCCGTCTCGAGGTTACATATTCATATCATGGCCTTTTGTCCTTTTGTGTAAATGTGATAACAACTGTTAGTGGATGGTCACAATGTTCCCTATAGCGATAGTGAGTTTCTGTATTGACGTGAGTGCTCTGGCAGGCAGCCAATGCCGATTCCAGCCAGGGACTCATTTGGCAGCTTTTTTTTTTGGTCTTTTCCCCTCTTGTGAGCCTGTCCCCAGCACAGCAGAATCCTTGCCACACAGTACAGCCCTTCCTTAGCCTTCAAGCCTTGGGCTGGGAACTAGCCTATATCTTCTGGGCCTGAGGGAGAGATGTGTCTCGGAGCTCAAGAGGGAGGGACGCTACCAACTGTGCCACAAGACCGGCCCCATCATTCAATCCATCAACATGGGATTCTGCATTTACGTTGGAAAAAGGTGAGCGAGAATCAGTCAGCTGTTTGCATTCAAAGCAAACGAGGAACTAACGGCCGGGTTTTTCCGGACCATCCTGCTGGTGGGATATTCCAGTCCCACCAATGGTGGGGTCCCCAGCGGTGGGGTGGATATGCTACACAAATAACTGTAAGCATCAGTGGGACAGAAAAGTGCCCCCCTCCCCCCCCTCCCTCCACTGTTCCTCACACCCCCTCCTCCTCACACCCCCCCCCCCCCACCCCGCATCTGTCACCGGCAAACTAGCCAGTCTAACTAGAAATCTGAATCCACCGGCAGCACCGCGGGGAGAGTCTCCAACATTCGTGACATGCCCATATTTCCAGTAGAGTTGCAACATGAACATCTACAATCGAGCTAAGGGCTAGCGTGTTATCCATCGTCTACTCTTGCTGCCAATTGACAAGACTGTGCTGGACATGACAGCAAAGACTGAGCAGATAAAGGAGCTGAATATTATTAAATGGAGAGAGATTGCAGAAAACCGCAGCGTGGAGGGGCTTGGGGGTCCTCGTGCATTAGCCAAAAAAAGCTCGCATGCAGCTCCAGCAGGTAATTGGGAGGGCAAATGAAATGCTGGTCTTTATTGCAAAGGGAATGGAGTGTAAACATAGGGAAGTCTTGCCAAAACTATACAGAGCAATAGAACAAAGAACAAGACAGCACAGGAACAGGCCCTTCTGCCCTCCAAGCCTGTACCGGTCATGATACCAACCTTTGCCAAAACCCTCAGCACTTCCTTGTGCCGTATCCGTCTATACCCGTCCGATCCATGTGTTTGTCAAGATGCCTTTTGAACGCCGTTAATGTATCTGCTTCCACAACCTCCCCTGGCAACGCGTTCCAGGCACTCACCACCCTCTGTGTAAAAAACCTGCCCTGCAATCTCCTCTAAACTTTGCCCCACTGACCTTAAACCTGTGACTCCCGGTGACTGACCGCTCCACCCTGGGAAAGAGTGCCTGCCCACCCACTCTATCCATGCCCCTCATAATCTTGTAGACCTCTATCAGGTCACCCCTTAAACTCTGTCTTTCTAATGAAAACAGTCTGAGTCTATTCAGCCTCTCCACACAGCTAACACCCTCCAGACCAGGAAACATCCTGGTAAACCTTCTCTGCACCCTCTCCAAAGCCTCCACGTCCTTCTGGTAGTGTGGCGACCAGAATTGTGCGCAGGAATTGTACGTAATAGTTAGACCACACCTGGAATGTTGTGAACAGTTTTCCTTATCTCAAGAAAGATAGACCGGCATTGGAGGCATAAGAACATAAGAACATAAGAACTAGGAGCAGGAGTAGGCCATCTGGCCCCTCGAGCCTGCTCCGCCATTCAATGAGATCATGGCTGATCTTTTGTGGACTCAGCTCCACTTTCCGGCCCGAACACCATAACCCTTAATCCCTTTATTCTTCAAAAAACTATCTATCTTTATCTTAAAAACATTTAATGAAGGAGCCTCTACTGCTTCACTGGGCAAGGAATTCCATAGATTCACAACCCTTTGGGAGAAGAAGTTCCTCCTAAACTCAGTCCTAAATCTACTACCCCTTATTTTGAGGCTATGCCCCCTAGTTCTGCTTTCCCCGACCAGTGGAAACAACCTGCCCGCATCTATCCTATCTATTCCCTTCATAATCTGTTGCCTGGTATGGAGGGAAAATCTTATGAGGAAAGGCTGATGGACTTGAGGTTGTTTTCGTTGGAGAGAAGAAGGTTAAGAGGAGACTTAATAGAGGCATACAAAATGATCAGGGGGTAAGATAGGGTGGACAGTGAGAGCCTTCTCCCGCGGATGGAAATGGCTGGCACGAGGGGACATAGCTTTAAACTGAGGGGTAATAGATATAGGACAGAGGTCAGAGGTAGGTTCTTTACGCAAAGAGTGGTGAGGCCGTGGAATGCCCTACCAGCAACAGTAGTGAACTCGCCAACATTGAGGGCATTTAAAGGTTTATTGGATAAGCATATGGATGATAATGGCATAGTGTAGGTTAGATGGCTTTTGTTTTGGTGCAACATCGTGGGCCGAAGGGCCTGTACTGCGCTGTATCGTTCTATGTTCTATGTTCTATTATATGTTTCTATAAGATCCCCCCTCATCCTTCTAAATTCCAACGAGTACAGTCCCAGTCTACTCAACCTCTCCTCGTAATCCAACCCCTTCAGCTCTGGGATTAACCTAGTGAATCTCCTCTGCACACCCTCCAGCGCCAGTACGTCCTTTCTCAAGTAAGAAGAACAAAACTGAACACAATACTCCAGGTGTGGCCTCACTAACACCTTATACAATTGCAGCAGAACCTCCCTAGTCTTAAACTCCATCCCTCTAGCAATGAAGGACAAAATTCCATTTGCCTTCTTAATCACCTGTTGCACCTGAAAACCAACTTTTTGCGACTCATGCACTAGCACACCCAGGTCTCTCTGCACAGCAGCATGTTTTAATATTTTATAATTTAAATAATAATCCCTTTTGCTGTTATTCCTATCAAAATGGATAACCTCACATTTGTCAACATTGTATTCCATCTGCCAGACCCTAGCCCATTCACTTAGCCTATCCAAATCCCTCTGCAGACTTCCAGTATCCTCTGCACTTTTTGCTTTACCACTTATCTTAGTGTCGTCTGCAAACTTGGACACATTGCCCTTGGTCCCCAACTCCAAATCATCCATGTAAATTGTGAACGGTTGTGGGCCCAACACTGATCCCTGAGGGACACCACTAGCTACTGATTGCCAACCAGAGAAACACCCATTAATCCCCACTCTTTGCTTTCTATTAATTAACCAATCCTCTCTCCATGCTACTACTTTCCCCTTAATGCCATGCATCTTTATCTTATGCAACAACCTTTTGTGTGGCACCTTGTCAAAAGCTTTCTGGAAATCCAGATATACCACATCCATTGGCTCCCCGTTATCTACCGCACTGCTAATGTCCTCAGAAAATTCCACTAAATTAGTTAGGCACGACCTGCCCTTTATGAACCCATGCTGTGTCTGTCCAATGGGACAATTTCCATCCAGATGCCTCGCTATTTCTTCCTTGATGATAGATTCCAGCATCTTCCCTGCTACCGAAGTTAAGCTCACTGGTCTATAATTACCCGCTTTCTGCCTACCTCCTTTTTTAAACAGTGGTGTCACGTTTGCTAATTTCCAATCCGCCGGGACCACCCCAGAGTCTAGTGAATTTTGGTAAATTATCACTAGTGCATTTGCAATTTCCCTAGCCATCTCTTTTAGCACTCTGGGATGCATTCCATCAGGTCCAGGAGACTTGTCTACCTTTAGCCCCATTAGCTTGCCCATCACTACCTCCTTGGTGATAACAATCCTCTCAAGGTCCTCACCTGTCACAGCCTCATTTCCATCAGTCCAGAGTCCAGTGAAAGGTTGACTAGGCTGATCCCGGATATGGGGGGGTTTTCTAATGAGAGGTTGAGTAGGCCGGGCTGTACTCATTGGAGTTTAGAATGAGAGAGGCGACCTTATTGAGACATATCGGACTCTCAGGGGGTTTGACAGGATCGATGCTGAGAGGTTGTTTCCCCTTGTGGGAGAGTCTAGGAAGGGCAGAGGGCAGAATCTCAGAGAAAGGGAGTCGCCCATTTCAGACAGAGATGAGGAGGAATTTCTTCTCCCAGAGGGGAGTGAATCTGTGGAATTCTTTACCGCAGAGAGCTGTAGAGGCTGGGCCGTTAAGTCTGTTCAAGGCTGAGAGAGACCAGCCTCCCGTACCAGCCTCCCCGAACAGGTGCCGGAATGTGGCGACTAGGGGTTTTTCACAGTAACTTCATTGAAGCCTACTCGTGGCAATAAGCGATTCTCATTTCATTTTCAGATTTTTAATCAGTGAGGGAATCGAGGTTTATGGGAATAAGGCGGGAAAGTGGAATATCTCATCAGATCAGTCATGATCTCACAATAGCAGAGCAGCCTCGATAGGCCAAAAGGCCTCATTCTGCTCCTCCATCTCATGGCCTTCTGCTCAATTTATGTCACGGCATCGCTGAAACCCATCCTTCTGGCCCTAAGGTCATTTTTACGTCAGCTCCACCCTTTATTAAAAGTTAAAAGGGACATCTTGGGACAATTTAATTGAGCCCCCACCACCATCCTCGAGACCCAGCAAAACCCCGAGCTGTCCACCTTTCCAGTGTGGATTGTGTCCACTCTCAGGGGATGTGCTCTGAGATCCTTCAGTCCCAAGCCCAGGCTCAGAGCTTATCCGTATTTTGACTTCAATTAGCTTCCCTTGCACGTCCCCCTGCACCCCTTGCCCCCACCCTAACACTGTGACCTCACAACAATCTATGGAATGCAGCGATATCCAATTCACCACCTAGTGTGTTTCTCTGGATTTTCTATTCCATTTAAGTCAAGTGATGGGAATGTCGGACGGGATGTCTAACGAACCTCCCGTTCCACAAAGTTGTCCAAAGCTAAAATTTCCCAGATTCAGAAACGATTACCTGGATCGGTGGAATGGGATCCTTCCTCATCCCAGCACCAACCCACTGGATCATCGGCCGGACTCAAGCACAATCTCCTGAGGAAAGATTTTGCAGCGTTCCCACTTCCCCGGCCAGGATATCAACGTCCCGAGTCTCTGGTCTCAGCTCACTGGACACATTTGCCAAGATTGCAGTGCACGATCCTGCAGTGTTGTAACGCACTGACACCGTGGGAAATGCACGGGAAGATTGAGCTTCCGATAGGCAATGCTCCTGCTCCCTGGGACCCTCCAAAAAATCTCTGACTCTGAGTTAGGGTTTGGACAGCCCTGAGGGAGAACAAAGAACAAAGAACAGTACAGCACAGGAACAGGCCCTTCGGCCCTCCAAGCCTGTCCCGACCATGTGGCTCGTCTAACCTAAAACCTTCTACACTTCCGGGGTCCGTATTCCTCTATTCCCATCCTATTTGTGTTTGTCAAGTAAGAAGTCTTACAACACCAGGTTAAAGTCCAACAGGTTTGTTTCGAATCACTAGCTTTCGGAGCGCTGCTCCTTCCTCAGGTGAATGAAGAGGTCTGTTCCAGAAACACATATATAGACAGATTCAAAGATGCCAAACAATGCTTGGAATACGAGCATTTGCAGGTGATTAAATCTTTACAGATCCAGAGATGGGGTAACCCCAGGTTAAAGAAGTGTGAATTGTCTCAAGTCCCGAAGCGTGGTACATTGGCGAGACCATGCAGACGCTGCGACAACGGATGAACGGACATCGCGCGACAATCGCCAGGCAGGAATGTTCCCTTCCAGTCGGGGAACACTTCAGCAGTCAAGGGCATTCAGCCTCTGATCTCCGGGTAAGCGTTCTCCAAGGCGGCGTTCAGGACGCGCGACAACGCAGAATCGCCGAGCAGAAACTTATAGCCAAGTTTCGCACACATGAGTGCGGCCTCAACCGGGACCTGGGATTCATGTCGCATTACATTCATCCCCCACCATCTGGCCTGTGAAATCCTACCAACTGTCCTGGCTTGAGACAGTGGGACGCACACACGGGGAGGATGTGCAGACTCCGCCCAGACAGTGTCCCAAGCCGGAATCGAACCTGGGACCCTGGTGCTGTGAAGCAATTGTGCTATCCACAATGCTACCGTGCTGCCCGTGCATGTAGCATGTGGAAGGCATTGCCTAGCATCCCAATCAGACCATGATGCCTGGACACTGTGTGGGGGCCAATACCACACACGCAGCAGCCAACATCCGAACACCCAGGGGATGGGACACAGCTCCGGGACATGTCCACGGCCGGATGGTGGGTTAGTGCCATGGGGGAGGAGGCCAGAGCCCGGTCTGGTTGACGCTGTGAGCGGGTGTCCGGGGTACAGGGCCTGGAGCCTGGTGAGGGGGGCCCGCTGTGGCAGGGCGTATGTGGGCAGGGCGTTCCGGGTGGGGGGATCAGTGGGGGAATGGAGGGTCCCGGGGTGGGAGCCACCTCTGTCTGTCAGTCTAAAACCCTCTCCCAATTCCTTACAGATAGGCAGGAAACGTCTGCAGGTGCTCGAGGCAGCAGCCCATGAGCTGGACCCCACCCCAGACCGACGAATCGGCCGCCCATCAGGCTGGGTAGGGTCCCCGAGGGGGAATCCCGCGACAGACCAGAGTGTACATACGTCGCTGGTCATTCGAACAAATGACGGACAGCATCATGAGGCTCCGCCTCTACAAGGACACGGTGCAGCACCTGTGCCATATCCTCATGGACTTGGCACCAGGTGGAGGAGGACACACGCTCCCAGTGGCCGTCAAGAGTCCTGCAGCCTTGACCCTTTACGGGATCATTCCAGGGCTCGAGTGGGGGCCTGTGAGGTACATCACAGGCCACAGTCCACAGGTGCATCCGGCAAGTCACGAATGCCCAGTTTTCCCAGGCAGAATACTGCATCGTTTTTGACATGGACCAGGCTCAGCAAGGTGCCAGGGTTGCACGTTTCTCCACCATCGCCAGGATGCCCCAGACCCAGGGCATCATAGATTCCACGCATGTCGCACTGCTCTCACCAGGTCATCTGGGGGACCCTATGTTAACAGAAAGGGGTTCCAGGTGAAGATAGTGCACGTGTGTGCCCGCTTCCCGGGACTGTGCACGACATCCTGGGGCAATCGGTCATCACTGTTCTCTTCAAGGATGGACGGCTGGCTCTTGAGGAAGAAAGGATATCCACTGAGGATCTGGCTAATGACACCAGTATGGAGGTCGGAGACTGAAGTGGAGACGCGGTACAACGAGACCCATGCAGCCACCCGCGCTGTCACTGAGCGGTGCATCGGACTGCCCCCTGACCATCCGACGAACCCCTGACTCCCTGTTCCATCAAGGTCCCCTAACTATATCCCCGGAACACTCACTACCCCCCTGATCCCTCACCCCCAAACCCATTTCCTCCCCCCAACTACCCCCTGACTGACCCCTGACCCCTGGCTCCCCCCAATCTGACCTGACACCCCCCCCCCCCACCACCACACTCGACTGGACCTAACCAGTTCCAACCTGTCATCCGCTCCCAAGCCAACCTGCACCAACATACCCGCCACCCTACTGAACTCCTATCCTAACCATCTCCCCCTGCCCCCCCCCCACCCCCACCCACCGAACAGTTATGCTACCCTACACACGAGCACACTCACCCATTTCCCCATTCACTCACACACTAAAAGCGGTGTAAATGTCCCGAAGCTCTCCAGTGTGTTAATGGACTTTTACCACAAGACTTCAGCCGGTGCTTTGAAAGGGGGGGGCACGGCTTATTCTACCCCCGCCCCCGGAGATTGGGCACCAAGGGGAGGCGGTACGATGGGCAGCACGGTAGCACAGTGGTTAGTGCAGTTGCTTCACAGCTCCAGAGTCCCAGGTTCGATTCCCGGCTTGGGTCACTGTCTGTGCGGAGTCTGCACATCCTCCCCGTGTCTGCGTGGGTTTCCCCCGGGTGCTCCGGTTTCCTCCCACAGTCCAAAGATGTGCAGGTTAGGTGGATTGGCCATGCTAAAATGCCCTTTAGTGTCCAAAAAGGTTGGATGGGGTTAGGTAGGGTTGGCTTGGGTAGGGTGCTCTTCCCAAGGGCCGAATGGCTTCCTTCTGCACTGTAAATTCTATGATTCTATAATTCTGAGACCACTCTACATTTCTGAAGAAGCCGGCGTGCGAATTCCCAGCCAGAAATGTGGAGCAGAGTCTGGCGTGGAAAAGGAGGAGCGGATGAAATTCCAAGAGAGACTGCAGTTCCTCGAAGATTCAGGCCACTGCAAGTATCAATTTAACTTTACCTCCTCCATTATTCAATCTGATTAGTTGCAGCCCATAAGGGATCACATTCCCACAGTGTCAGTCACTCAAAAAACGTTCCACAGAGGATTTCATCCACACCTTTCCCCATTTCATCCAGGTCTTCATTGAGGCACTGAACTCTTCTTCCAGTGATCTTACCAGCTCAGAATGGTTGGTTAAGTCATGGTGTCTTCGAGCTGCCCTGGCATATCGTACACACTCCCTGTTAAACAGTCACTAACCTGAAGCTGAGCTTCTACACAGGACCATTGAGTGGAAGGAGGTGAAACATCTGGACACACTGCAGGTAAATTCCAGCTGCAGTCGCCATGGCGACAAATCTAAAATCGGAGGGTGTGAGGAGGCGAAAGAGAAAGGGAGTGTGAGAGGAATAGAGTGTGCAAAGTGAGTGGTGAGAGATATGGAGCATGGCATGTGGGCGCGGCATGTACAAGGTCAGAGCGAGAGAGGAGAGGGAGGGAGCGTGTGAGGACACTGTGGAAAATAGGAGATTGTGTGTGGAGAATGGAGGTTGGCGAGAGAGAGAAGGTGTGAGAGGGAGAGATCGAGAGGGACAGTTCAGAAAGGTGGAGTGTTCAAAATGAAAGAAGGAGGATGGGCGAGGGACAGAGTTAGGAAAGAGAGCGAGAGAGGAGAGATGGAGTGTGTAAAGACAGAGCGAGAGAGGATAGGTGGAGTGTGTAAAGAGATGGAGGAGAGGTGCAGTGTGTAAAGAGAGAGAGAGGAGAGGTGAAGTGTGTACAGAGTGAGGAGAGATGGAGTGTGTAAAGAGAGAGGAGAGATGGAGTGTAAAGAGCAAGGAGAGATGGAGTGTGTAGCGAGAGAGGAGAGGTGGAGTGTGTAAAGAGAGAGAAAGGAGAGACGGAGTGTGTAAATAGAGAGAGGGGAGGAGAGATGGAGTGTGTAAAGAGAGAGAAGAGGAGAGATGGAGTGTGTAAAGAGAGAGAAGGAGGAGAGGTGGAGTGTGTAAAGAGAAAGAGAGGAGAGATGGAGTGTTTAAAGAGAGAGGGAGGAGAGATGGAGTGTGTGAAGAGAGAGGGAGGAGAGATGGAATGTGTAAAGAGATAGAGAGATGGAGTGTGTAAAGAGACATGAAGGAGAGTTGGAATGTGTAAATAAAGAAGGAGGAAAGTTGGAGTGTGTAAACAGAGAGAGAGAAGAGATAGAGTGAGTAAATAGAGAGGAGGAGAGATGGAGTAGATAAAGATGGAGGATGGAGAGGTGGAGTGTGTGACGAAATAGAGGAGAGATGGAGCATGTAAAGAGAGAGAGAGGAGAGATGGAGTGTGTAATGAGAGATGGAGCGTGTAAGAGAGGGAGGAGATATGGAGTGTGTAATGAGAAATGGAGTGTGTAACGAGAGAGGGAGGAGAGATGGAGTGTAAAGAGAGATAGGCGTAAAGAGAGAGAGGAGAGATATTGGGTAAAGAGTGAAGGAGGAGAGATGGTGTGTAAAGAGAGAGGGAAGAGAGATGGAGTGCATGAAGAGAGAGAGAGGAGACATGGAGTGTGTAAAAGAGGGAGAGGCGGGGTGGGGGGGGGGGGCTGTAACACCAGAACCCATTGGAATGTCCAGGTCACTGTGTTTCTTCATATGGACAGTATCTGTCCACAAGGCAGCATTTCAAAATGTACATTAAGCCCCAGAGTCAGAGGAAAGTGGGATCTCACTTACTGAGTGGATAGAACGCATTCACTTGTTGGCAATGACAAGTTGTGTTTTTCTGTCCTATCACCAAAGACTGATCTCTCAACACTGTAGAAGGTTCAGATATAAAGGTCATCTTGCGGTGAAACATGGATATGGAAAGAGTTGGTTCATGCTCTGGGGAGAGATTCAGGGACAGTTCCGCACCCTGACATAGATATACCTCAGTCCGCAGTTCCCCTCTTTGGGGCTGGTTTAGCACAGGGCTAAAGAGCTGGCTTTGAAAGCAGACCAAGGCTGGCCAGCAGCACGGTTCAATTCCCGTACCAGCCTCCCCGAACAGGCGCCGGAATGTGGCGACTAGGGGCTTTTCACAGTAACTTCATTTGAAGCCTGCTTGTGACAATAAGCGATTTTCATTTCATTCACTCTGTCTCTCTCTCCTGGATATTTCAGCCATTTTGTACTTTTATTTCCCACATCTTATTTTGCTTTATTTAAATGTGTTTTCTGGTGTTTTTGAAGCTGGGCAGAGATGGTGTCAATGATTCTGTGGAAACAGGTTAAGTTGCTGTGCATTTTCCTCATGTTGTCTATCTGTTTGTCATCGACACCACAGTGTCAGACCTACAAAGGCCGTTCAGTTTATAGAATCATAGAATCCCTACAGTACAGAAGGAGGCCACTCGGCCCGCTGCATCTGCACCGGCCGTTGGAAAGTGCACCCTACCCAACTCCACTTCCCCGCAACCCCACCTAACCTTTGGACACTAAGAGATAATTCAGTGGGACAGCCCACCTGCACATCTTTGGACTGTGGGAGGAAACCGGAGCACCCGGAGGAAACTCACGCAGACACGGGGAGAACGTGCAGACTCCACACAGACAGTCACCCGAGGTCGGAATCGAACCCAGGTCCTTGGCACAGTGAGACAGCCATGCTAACCATTGTGCCAACTGAGCTTGAACCGAATCTCAGGAGCGGGCCCAGGCACCGCGAGCTGAGGTTTTGCGCAGGGATACCCCCGGCCTGAGTTCAAATGCTACCAGAGGCCCGAATCCGGATGTCATCGTCACAAACCCAGCCTCTGCCATTTTTGCCACGAAAGAATGTGTGCGAGTTATAAATTGTACATCCGTGGTTCATGGAGGTAGCTGTCCACAGAGTGCAGGTCAGACCTGGAAGGAGCAGGTTTAAACCTTGTGGATTTGATTGAATAGCCCGGGCACCCTATTGAAAGACATGATACCCCTTTGTATATTGTCCTGGGCATCTTTGGGAATGATAATGTGATAAGGTTCCCTTTGGGAGAGTTCATATACTCTTTGGGACTTCTAAAAGTAGACCTGATTGTGCATAAAACGTACATATACTAATTGGAATTGTCAAAGCTGTCAAACAACAGTCAAAGCTCATTGGAACTGTCAGAACTGTCAAAAAAAACAGTCAAATCTCATTGGAACTATCAACGCTGTCGAGGGATTTAACTCTGTTGGGTTTGAAATTTTTTAAAATGTGGAGTTTTAAAAACAATCAGTGTTTGATACTTCACTCTATTGACAGAAGCCTGAGCATCATCATTACAGGATTTGTGCTGCATGACTGATTTTACGAGACAACATTATCACAGTGGGTGCCGGTTCAGTGATTATCCAACTGGTGTTTGTTTCCATTAGATAATAGTTGAAGGAATTTTGATATATTGAATGGCTTTTAATCGATAGGAGTGTTTTTGAAAAAATACTGATGTTATTATAGACACATTGATTTATTTTATGTCAACGTGAGGCTTGCGCAGGGTGGATACTAGGTGGGTTGGCATGGAGATGGTAAGGGAAAGGGATGGTGGGTGGAGGGTATGGTTTGCCTTGGCACTGAGTTGGCATAGGGTCAATAAAGGACCATGGAGATGAACAGAGGCATGGGTAAGCAGTTCATAGAATCATAGAATTTACAGTGCTGAAGGAGGCCATTCGGCCCATCTTGTCTGCACCGGCTCTTGGAAAGAGCACCCCACCGAAGCCCACACCTCCACCCTAACCCCATAACCCAGCAATCCCACCCCACCTTTTTTGGACACTGCGGGCAATTTATCATAGTCAATCCACCTAACCTGCACATCTTTGGACTGTGCGAGGAAACCGGAGCACCCGGAGGAAACCCACGCACACACAGGGAGGACGTGCAGACTCCGCACAGACAGTGACCCCAGCCGGGAATCGAACCTGGGACCCTGGCGCAGTGAAGCAGCAGTGCTGCCACTGTGCTACCATGCCGCCTACAGTAAGGATTAAAACCCTGGGTTAGTGTGTGTTTGAAAACATCAGGAAGCCAGCCAAAACAGCCTGCCCCCATTATTTTCCCAACCCACTTCTCTCCTTTCCAGCCCATCATCAACACAGGCTGGGAAAATTCCAGCTGGGAATAGGCAGCAGGAGACTCCGGACAGCGCTGTATCAAGTCCTCTTGTCCCTTTAATGATCTGCTCTCGCAGCCTGCGGCCTGCCTCAGTCAATGAGCAGCCTTTCATTTCCAAGGACTCTGGTTAAAATAATCCTTCCTTTGATGGGGGTTTCTTTTCAGCTCTGGAACCTGACCTGGAGTTTGTGATAAGCATAGCGTCTGTATCTCTCTCAGTTTCAGGGACTAGGGATAACCCTGGGAATTACAGGCCAGTAAGTCTTACTTCGGTGGTAGGCAAAGTAATGGAAAGGGTACTGAAGGATAGGATTTCTGAGCATCTGGAAAGACACTGCTTGATTAGGGATAGTCAGCACGGATTTGTGAGGGGTAGGTCTTGCCTTACAAGTCTTATTGAATTCTTTGCGGAGGTGACCAAGCATGTGGATGAAGGTAAAGCAGTGGATGTAGTGTACATGGATTTTAGTAAGGCATTTGATAAGGTTCCCCATGGTAGGCTTATGCAGAAAGTAAGGAGGCATGGGATAGTGGGAAATTTGGCCAGTTGGATAACGAACTGGCTAACCGATAGAAGTCAGAGAGTGGTGGTGGATGGCAAATATTCAGCGTGGATCCCAGTTACCAGTGGCGTACCGCAGGGATCAGTTCTGGGTCCTCTGCTGTTTGTGATTTTCATTAATGACTTGGATGAGGGAGTCGAAGGGTGGGTCAGTAAATTTGCAGACGATACGAAGATTGGTGGAGTTGTGGATAGTAAGGAGGGCTGTTGTCGGCTGCAAAGAGACATAGATAGGATGCAGAGCTGGGCTGAGAAGTGGCAGATGGAGTTTAACCCTGAAAAGTGTGAGGTTGTCCATTTCGGAAGGACAAATATGAATGTGGAATACAGGGTTAACGGTAGAGTTTTTGGCAATGTGGAGGAGCAGATGTCGTTCTATGTTCTATGTTCTATATGAGGGGCCATGAGGGGGTTGTTGGGGGATGTGAGGTGACAGGAGAGATATGGGGAGTGAGCGGATACGAATTTCAACAAAATGTCAAAGCACAGAGGCCGGTCTCCCGCCCAGCTAACCTCCACACCTGGCAGCCTCCACATTCCGGGGATAGAACATAGAACATAGAACAATACAGCGCAGTACAGGCCCTTCGGCCCACAATGTTGCACCAAAACAAAAGCCATCTAACCTACACTATGCCATTATCATCCATATGTTTATCCAATAAACTTTTAAATGCCCTCAATGTTGGCGAGTTCACTACTGTAGCAGGTAGGGCATTCCACAGCCTCACTACTCTTTGCATAAAGAACCTACCTCTGACCTGTGTCCTATATCTATTACCCCTCAGTTTAAGGCTATGTCCCCTCGTGCCAGCCATTTCCATCCACGGGAGAAGGCTCTCACTGTCCACCCTATCTAACCCCCTGATCATTTTGTATGCCTCTATTAAGTCTCCTCTTAACCTTCTTCTCTCCAACGAAAACAACCTCAAGTCCATCAGCCTTTCCTCATAAGATTTTCCCTCCAAACCAGACAACATCCTGGTAAACCTCCTCTGCACCCGCTCCAAAGCCTCCACGTCCTTCCTATAATGCGGTGACCAGAACTGTACGCAATACTCCAAATGCGGCCGTACCAGAGTTTTGTACAGCTGCAACATGACCTCCTGACTCCAGAACTCAATCCCTCTACCAATAAAGGCCAACACTCCATAGGCCTTCTTCACAACCCCATCAACCTGGGTGGCAACTTTCAGGGATCTATGTACATGGACACCTAGATCCCTCTGCTCATCCACACTTCCAAGAACTTTACCATTAGCCAAATATTCCGCATTCCTGTTATTCCTTCCAAAGTGAATCACCTCACACTTCTCTACATTAAACTCCATTTGCCACCTCTCAGCCCAGCTCTGCAGCTTATCTATGTCCCTCTGAAACCTGCTACATCCTTCCACACTGTCGACAACACCACCGACTTTAGTGTCGTCTGCAAATTTACTCACCCACCCTTCTGCGCCTTCCTCTAGGTCATTGATAAAAATGACAAACAGCAACGACTCCAGAACAGATCCTTGTGGTACTCCACTTGTGACTGAACTCCATTCTGAACATTTCCCATCAACCACCACCCTCTGTCTTCTTTCAGCTAGCCAATTTCTGATCCACATCTCTAAATCACCCTCAATCCCCAGCCTCCGTATTTTCTGCAATAGCCTACCGTGGGGAACCTTATCAAACACTTTACTGAAATCCATATACACCACATCAACTGCTCTACCCTCATCTACCTGTTCAGTCACCTTCTCAAAGAACTCGATAAGGTTTGTGAGGCATGACCTACCCTTCACAAAGCCATGCTGACTATCCCTGATCATATTATTCCTATCTAGATGATTATAAATCTTGTCTCTTATAATCCCCTCCAAGACTTTACCCACTACAGACGTGAGGCTCACCGGTCTATAGTTGACGGGGTTGTCTCTGCTCCCCTTTTTGAACAAAGGGACCACATTTGCTATCCTCCAGTCCTCTGGCACTATTCCTGTAGCCAATGATGACATAAAAATCAAAGCCAAAGGTCCAGCTATCTCTTCCCTGGCCTCCCAGAGAATCCTAGGATAGATCCCATCAGGCCCCGGGGACTTATCTATTTTCAGCCTGTCCAGAATTGCCAACACCTCTTCCCTAATTACCTCAATGCCATCTATTCTAATAGCCTGGGTCTCAGCATTCTCCTCCACAACATTATCTTTTTCCTGAGTGAATACTGACGAAAAATATTCACTTAGTATCTCGTCTATCTCTTCAGACTCCACACACAACTTCCCATCCCTGTCCTTGACTGGCCCTACTCTTACCTGAGTCATTCGCTTATTCCTGACATACCTATAGAAAGCTTTTGGGTTTTCCTTGATCCTACCTGCCAAATACTTCTCATGTCCCCTCCTTGCTCGTCTTAGCTCTCTCTTTAGATCCTTCCTCGCTACCTTGTAACTATCCATCGCCCCAACTGAAACTTCATACCTCATCTTCACATAGGCCTCCTTCTTCCTCTTTACAAGAGATTCCACTTCTTTGGTAAACCACGGTTCCCTCGCTCTACGCCTTCCTCCCTGCCTGACCGGTACGTACTTATCAAGAACACGCAGTAGCTGATCCTTGAACAAGCTCCACTTATCCAGTGTGCCCAACACTTGCAGCCTACTTCTCCAACCTATCCCCCCCAAGTCACGTCTAATGGCATCATAATTTCCCTTCCCCCAGCGATAACTCTTGCCCTGCGGTGTATACTTATCCCTTTCCATCACTAACGTAAACGTCACCGAATTGTGGTCACTGTCCCCAAAGTGCTCTCCTACCTCCAAATCCAACACCTGGCCTGGTTCATTACCCAAAACCAAATCCAACGTGGCCTCGCCTCTTGTTGGCCTGTCAACATATTGTGTCAGGAAACCCTCCTGCACACACTGTACAAAAAACGACCCATCTAATGTACTCGAACTATATCTTTTCAAGTCAATATTTGGAAAGTTAAAGTCTCCCATAATAACTACCCTGTTACTTTCGCTCTTATCCAGGATCATCCTCGCCATCCTTTCCTCTACATCCCTAGAACTATTTGGAGGCCTATAGAAAACTCCCAACAGGGTGACCTCTCCTTTCCTGTTTCTAACCTCAGCCCATACTACCTCGGAAGAAGAGTCCCCACCTAGCATCCTCTCCGCCACCGTAATACTGTTTTTGACTAGCAGCGCCACACCTCCCCCTCTTTTGCCTCCTTCTCTGAGCTTACCAAAACACCTAAACCCCGGAACCTGCAACATCCATTCCTGTCCCTGCTCTGTCCATGTCTCCGAAATGGCCACAACATCGAAGTCCCAGGATGGGGAGTGGTGGGTGGGCAACAGGCCTGACGTCTATTCAAGACACCCCTTGGAATGACGATCCCATCTTCCGGGTCTGTGTGGAGTTTGCACGTTCTCTCCGTGTATCGCGTGGGTTTCCTCCGGGTGCTCCGGTTTCCCCTCACAGTCCAAAGATGTGCAGGTTAGATGGCCATGCTAAAATTGACCCTCAGTGTCCAAAGGGTAGGTGGGGCTATGGGGATGTGGGCGTGGGCACGGTGCTCCTTTGGAGGGTCAGTGCAGTGTCGATGGGCCGAATGGCCTCCTTCTGTACTGTAGGGATTCTATTGGTCCCTTCTTCCCAGGTCAGGTTCCTGGACCTGGGAACTGTCCCGGTTCTGTGCACCCAACACGGGAGCGGAAATCACGGAATTGAGAGCAAGAAAACATGGTAACCCTCCTAAAAATATAACAGGCCCGTTGCTCCGGTGGAGAATCCTGATCGGATTTGTTCCGCAATCATCTGTTTGAGACGAGATCTGTCTCCTCAGCCTCTTCACTCCTCGATGGGCTCCAAGCACAATGGAAAGTGTAGGCCAAGGCATCATGTGGGAGTAGGGTTGGTGCCACGAATGGAAAATAGGTCATGGCTAGAAATCTAAAGGCCCCCTTACCCTCCCAATCTGTCTATTTTTGCTATTGTAAGCTGTGATTGATGTCGATGAGCGCACAGACCCTACCCCCTCCCCCAGCTGAATCTGCTGCAGTTTTTGGCCATGCCCGCTCAGTGGCCAGCCTCGTCTTCCACCCCTGTCGCTACAGCTGCCCTGAAGCCCTCAAAACGTCTCCTCTGTGGTGCCCCGAAGTCCCACACAATTGGCTCTTTCGCAAGCCCAGTCGTTTGTCAATTGGCGATTTCAAAATGGAGGGCCGGCGGGCGGGCGGGCCCTCGGGCCTGCAAAACGAGAAAGGTGACGAGGCCGAGGAAACTGTCAGGTGCTTGAAGCGACTCTCACACCCTCTCTTTCGAAAGGCAGCGAAGATGGAGCTCGACATCGTCGGTGACAGTGTTCAGAACGCCCGCTCTGGAGAGCCAACAACGGACGAGAAGGAAAGCAGTGACAGCAAGCCAGGTACACAGCTACAGACAGGCCCCTGAAACTGGATCCCAGGCCGCTCAAAGCCCGTCGCTAAATAATTGACACCAGAATGTAAATCTGCAGCTCAATTAACAACAGGAAAGAGGTCATTTTCCTAATTGGTCAGAGAATAGTTTGGTCTGAAGTTGCCTCATGTTTGTTTTAACCAAAGCAGTTAAATATTGAAACAAATTAGTGAGGTCAGAAAGTAGACCCTGCCCGTCAGCCCGCTGCATCTGCTCCACCCTCCACAGCCCCAACATTCTCCTATCACACCCCACCCTGGGGCCATCCCCAGTGTTAATAACACAGGGAAATAAAGAGCCGGGGATCAGGAATAGGCCTCTTGCCCAACTCCACCCACCCTCCGGCCATCGTGTTCACTGAGGGTGTTATTAATACACACGGGGAATCATGTATTGGGGTCAGAAAGTCCTGTGGATGCAGAGTGTTAGCAGAGTGGTGGCTTTTGCAAGAGACTAGAGACTGGATTCTCTGATTTTGAGGCTATGTCCGGAGGAAGTGTCTGGTTTTAGGACGACCGGTAAGGGGCTAGCAGGCACGCCACATAAAACACACGGCCTTCACGATATAAACGCCTGGAGAATTGCGGGGTCCATAAACGCTCGTGCACCCGGCCTCGACCTGCAGCGGTCGCGCCGCACAACATGTTTTCGGCCTTGCGCGGGCCCGACCTGCCAGTTAGTGTCCCCCGGACACCCCCTCGCCAGCCCCGAGCCACCCCACTCCAGCCCCCCAGCCCTTGCCGAACCCCCACCCCCCTCGCCGCTCCGCCCAGCAGCATGGCTCGCCCCCCTGACTGGGGGGGGGGGGGGGGAGCTGGACACAGTCCGCAGCCAACACGCCTGATACACGCACTCAGAGCAGGCATGAACCGCGGCGTTGCGAACTCGGCCAATCAGGGGGCAGAACGTCAGGCGGAGGGTTTTCAGGTAACGTCCTGAGGCCGTTCCAACAGCGTGCCGCGTACTCCTCGATGACGCCGTTTCAGAGGGGGCGGAGCATCTGAAAACAGGCACCGCCCCCGATTCGGGCGTAAACAGGGATTGTCGGCCCGATAGCCGATTACGATATCGGCGTCGGGGGAATAAAGTCCCGACCCAGAGTTTTATTTTGTCTCCGCGTTGCTAATTTTCACTCACATTTTGCAGCACCTGCTGACCAAGCCCCAGGAAAACGGCAGCCTCTGATTGGCCACCTTCTCCCGGCTCTCTCCATCCTGGTCTCATCGGCAATTCTCACCGCTGGAAGCGTACTCTGTAAGTTTTGCAGCAGTCCCTGTTCGGGGGAGGGGGAGGCGGGCAGTTGGAACTTTATCCTCCAGCCTTCCGTTCAGACATTTCTTGCAGGAGGGCGCGAGCAGGGGAAGGGGCAGTGAGGGCCGAGAAAGTTCAGGGGCTTGAGTGAACAACGGATCCCAACAGACGGTCCCATTAACCAATCAGCTGTCAGGATTGAGTGACTCAGAGGGTGAGCGAATCAGAATCAAATCAGGAGGATGGGGGGTTAAGAGAGAGACAAATGGTGACAAGAGGGGAAAGTAATAAAACCAGGCACATTTCGGGCGGAATTCAAACAAAAACATTTCTATGTGTTATTTTGCCGACTTTGACGGAGTGTTACCCCAGGATCGTTGGGCGAGATCCATGCCGTTGTTCATCTACACTTCATTCAATGGAAATTAAACAGAGTCCTGTTTTGGGTGTGTTTAGCAAGGTGGTTCCCAGCGCTTGTAGAACTGAGAATGACCCCGCTAATTTAACCGGACCCTGCTGCATTTTTGGGCCTCGGTGAGGGTACCCTGCCGAGCCCGCACTTAGTCCCATTTCCTGTAGTAATGAGCTCAGCTCGCCAGCGCAGGAAAAGATCAGGGCGCCATTTTTAAATGCCATGCCGATCTCCACCACCCCCCTCCGGACCCCCCCCCCCAACACACCAACCTATCAATCAGGGGTCCCCGAGCCACCTGGCCACCTTGGCACAGTTATCCTGGCACCCTGTTAGTGTCCCTGCCAGCTTGGCAGTGCCACCCGGGCACTCTGGCACAGCCAATATGACACCCGGGTGACAGCGCCAGGGTCCCCAGATTGCACTGCCCAGGTGCCAGGCTGGCAGTGTGGCCACTGTGCCCGGGTGGCATCGGGTGTGCCAGGTACCACTCTGTCCAGACTCCAACCACCGACCCACCCCCTCAATTTCCGTTACACCTGGTCCATGTTTGTTGAACCCAGTGCTTAATGGTCCCGGCGTGAATTTATTTAAGTGAATTTAACTGAACACTTAAATATGCAAAGCTTGGAGGCCCATTGAGGGCGGGATCAAGATCTCGAGGTGTAACGAACGGCGTAAATCTCACAAGATTCAACGGCCTCATCACGCCACCAGGTCAGGCACGGCAAGGGCGTTAAACCGTGCCCAAAGCGTGGGTGAATTGCAATGGGAGTCGCTTTAGAGCTATGGTATTATCATAAATGTAAGAACTGCAAGGGTTAATGAAATGTCTAGAATAGCCACTAGAGGGAGCTACAGTTACAATTATATGAGGCATTGATGCAAAGCCTTGTGGGAGGCAGTAGTGCAGGAGATTGCTACAGACAGGAGTAAAGGTAGTGTGAGTAAGAGCAGATCATAGTTTATAAAAGTATAAAGATTAGTTGTAGATGAGTGTAGTTTAAACGTTAATAATCAACTGTGTATTATTTAGGAGCCCGTGTCAAATCCGAATTAGTAGCGTTAATAAATTTATAGCTTTGTTCAAGTTCAAGCTATTTTATGGTCTTTGTGAACACTCCAGCAACCATCCTGAATTTAGCATCACAAAGAACACCGCCGGAACGCCCAGCGGGATTTTCACCGGTTTTCCCGCCCAAAATGACATTTAGTCACTGTTTCAGGAGAATCGCCCCTTTGGTTCTGAAATTACCGAGAAAGTCGCCCAGCAGTGTCAAACCGCTGCAGAAAAGTCAAAAGGGAATAAAACCAGACAGATCATCGAGTGAGACCGTGAAACCGGGCCCAGTAATCCCACCAATCCTCCTCACCAACATCTGGGGCCTTAGACCAAAACTGGGAGAGCTGCCTCACAGACCAGTCGAGCATCAGCCTCGCGCAGTCATACTCGCTGAATTATACATCACAGGCAATGTCCCAGGCACCCGTTCTTGGGTCTTTCCTGCCGTCAGGACAGACTCGCCCAAGATGGTGGCACGGCAGTTTACAGTCAGGAGGGAGTTGTCAATGTTGAGTCTGAATTCCATGGAGTCTCGCAGCATCAGGGTAAACATGGGCAAGGAAACATCACCACATATCAACTTCAATTCCCATCGTTAAGAGGGGCGTAGTAGCATCGCTGCTGGACACGTCCTGAGAAAATGTCTACCAGAGTGGGCCTGAGGCAGGTGCTGAGGGATTGATGAGGAAAATAACAAGAGGTAAAAATCTGCCAGGCCTCAGCAACACCAATCTGCCTGTCCATGACAGTTTTGTTTGGAGTCCCTGTGGAGACAAAGGCCGCGATTTAACAGCCTCGTCGAGCCCGATGTTGAATCTCCTGAGAGGCTTATTGCGAGGCTTGTGATTCTCGCTAAATCTCGCGAGGTTGAACCGAACCTTGCTGGGCGTCGCAATCTGGATCTCGCCCTCACCATGACTAGGGGGCATGAAGGGTGTGGGGGCGTGGGGGGAGGGGGGTGAAGGGTGGGTATGAAGGGGCATCAAAAGTTGGGAGGGTGAAAAGTGGGGGTCATCAAAAGGGGGGCCCCCCTCAGTGACCCCCATAGCAGGGTGCCCTCACTTGGGGGGGGTGGGGGTTATTTTCCAGCGGCGCAGGGGTAACATTGTCCGTGGGTGCGGTGTGGGGGACCCTCAAGCACCCTTTGCGATTGGCGGCCCCTTTCAAATTGACGCCCGATCTCTGAGGAGCCGGCCTCACCGGCGAGTTCAGCTTCCCACTGCTGAAAACAATTCGCCATGGGCGGGACCCAGATTTATGCTGAATCGAAGAGCCACCCAGCATCTACCGTCCTCACTGAGGGGACCCCAACTGGACGCCATTCAGTACTGGTCCCCGTAAACCCGAACCAGCAGAACAGCACTTGGGGGGGGTGGGGGGGGTATCCCAGGTGTTCGGAGGCCCCCGGGTGGTCGGCCTCTGGGCAGGGTGGCACCCCGGCAATGCTGGTGCCACCTGGGCACACCAGTCTTCTCCTCCATCTTCCCCAGTAGATTGGCGATGAAACCAAAAGAGAAAATGCTGGAAAATCTCAGCAGGTCTGGCAGCGTCCGCAGGGAGAGAATAGAGCTGACGTTTCGAGTCCAGGTGACCCTTTGTCAAAGCTACAAGGCAGAGAAAGTGGGAGATATTCATACTGGAGGGTGAGGGAATGAAAGATGAGTCATAGCCACAGAAACCAAGGGAACAGAGTGCTTATGGCAGTCCCCAGAGAGAACATAAGGTGTGAAAGGCCAAACAGCAGAGAAATTAAAATCAGAGCGTAAACTGTGACAGATGTAGATGTGGGGGGAGGGGGGGAAATGAGAAAAAGGGAGAAAGAACGGGGAAGCAAATGGGAAAAGGTAGGGAGAGGGGGATAAGATAGGGGGAAAGAGTGTGGGAAAATATATATAGATAAGAAAGAAATAAAAGCTAAAAGACAGTTAAAATGAAATGGGATGAAAACAAAGGGGTCGAGGTGGGGTAGAGCTAATCATCTGAAGTTGTTGAATTCGATGTTCAGGCCGGAAGGCTGTCGCGTGCCTAACCGGAAGGTGAAATGTTGTTCCTCCACTTTGCATTGAGTTTCACTGGAACATTGCAGCAGACCAAGGACAGACATGTGGGCATGGGTGCAGAGCCTTGTGTTCAAATGGCAAGCAACAGGAAGGTCAGGGTCCTGAATGCGCACAGACCGAAGGTGCTCAGCAAAGCGATCACCCAGTCTCTCCGATATAGAGACCACATTGGGAGCAGCGAATGTAATAGACCAGATTGAAAGAGATGCAAGTAAAACTCTGCTTAACCTGGAGTGAGCGTTTTGGGCCTGAGATATTAAGCATGGAAGAGGTAACGGAAGAGGTAAACCTTCTGCCGTTGTATGGGAAGGTGCCATGGGTGATGGGAGAAGTGTTGGGTATGGTGGAGCAGTGGACTAGATTATCTCAGAGGGAACAGTCTCTGCGGAATGCTGACAGAGGGAGAGAAGGGAAGATGTGTTTGGTGGTGGCATCACACTGGAGTTGGCGAAAGTGGCGGAGGATTATGCTTTGCATACGGAGGCTGGTGGGGTGAAATGTGAGAACGAGGGGGACTCTACCCTTGTTCTGGGAGGGAGGGGAGAGGGCGAGGGTAGTGCGCGGGAGGTGGACCGCACACTGTTGAGGGCCCTGTCAACAACTGTAGCTGGGAAATCACGGTTGAGGAAGAAGGAACACAAAGCACCACTTGGAAAGTGGCATCATCGGAACAAATGCGACGGAGGTGAAGGAGCTGAGAGAAAGGGATGGAGTCCTTACAGGGTGTAGGGTGCGAAGAGCTGTAGTCCAAATAGCTGTGGGAGTCAGTGGGCTTGTAATGGATGTTAGTAGATAGTCTGTTGCCGGAAATGGAGACAGAAAGATCAAGGAAGGGAAGTGTCTGAGATGGACCAGGTGAAAGTGGAGGGGTGGAAACTGGAAGCGAAGTTGATGAATTTTCCCAGGTCCAGATGAGAGCATGAAGCAGCACCAAAATAGTCATCAATGTATCGGTAAAGGACTTGTGGGAGGGGACCTTGGTAGGCCTGCAACAAGGAACATTCCACATACCCCATAAAAAGGCTAGTGTAGCTAGGGCCCATGCGGGTACCCATTGCTACACCTTTGATTTGGAGAAAGTGGGATGAGTTGAAGGAAACGTTGTTGAGAGATAGAACGAGTTCAGCCAGGTGGAGGAGAGTGGTGGTGGATGGGAATTGTCCGGGCCTCTTTTCGAGAAAGAAGCGAAGAGCTCTCAGGCCACCCTGGTGTGGGATGGAGGTGTCGAGGGATTGCACATCCATGGTGAATAGGAGGCGGTTCGGGCCCGCGGACTGGAAGCTGGCAATATGACGAGGGCATCAGAGGAATCCCGGATGTAGGTGGGGAGGGAATGGACCAGAGGAGCGAGGACGGGGTCAAGATAAGAGGAAATAGGGCAGCACGGTGGCGCAGTGGTTAGCACTGCAGTCTCACGGCGCCGAGGTCCCAGGTTCGATCCCGGCTCTGGGTCACTGTCCGTGTGGAGTTTGCACATTCTCCCCGTGTCTGCGTGGGTTTCACCCCCACAACCCAAAGATGTGCAGGGTAGGTGGATTGGCCACGCTAAATTGCCCCTTAATTGGAAAAAAAAATAATTGGGTACTCTAAATTTAAAAAAAAAGATAAGAAGAAATAAGTTTGGTGGGGCAGAAGCAGGCTGGCACAGTGGGCCTGCCGGGACAGTCCTTTGTGTGGATTTTGGGAAGTGGGTAAAAGCGGGCGGTCCGGGGTTGGGAGACTATGAGGTTGGAAGCCGGATGGGGAAGGCATCCGGAGGAAATGAGGTCGCTAACGGTGTTGGAGATAATGGCTTGATGTTCAGGGGTCTGGTCATGATCCAGGGGGAGGTAAGAGGAAGTATCTGAGAGTTGGCGCTCAGCCTCTGCGAGGTAGAGGTCAGTGCGCCAGACGACAACAGCTCCCCCTTTGTCGGCAGGTTTGATGACAAAGTCGGGGTTAGACCTGACGGAGTGAAGAGCAGTTCGGAAGGAGAGAGGTTGGAATGGGTGAGGGGGGCAGAAAAACTAAGACGGCCAATGTCCCGTCGACAGTTCTCAATGAAAAGATCGAGGACAGGTAAATGTCCCTGCGGGGGCGTCCACTTGGAGGCAAAATGTTGGAGGCACATGAAAGGTGCAGTGGAACGGGGGGGAGGACTCTTGCCCAAGGAAGTGGGCACGGAGATAAAGGCGGCGAAAGAAGAGTTCAACATCATGTTGAGCCCGGAATTCATTGAGGTGGGGACGTAAGGGTACAAAGCTGAGTCCTTTGCTGAGAACAGCACGCTCAGCCTCTGAGAGGGGAAGGTCGGAGGATATGGTGAACACGGGGCAAGGGCTGGGACTAGAAGAAATGGGGTACAAGGGATTGAGACTGGTGGAGGGCCTGGGATGGACAGTGGTGTTGATGAGTTGTTGAAGCTTGCGTTCCTCAACATCTGCAAGGAACAGGAAAGGATTCTTGTTAGAATGGTGTCGAATGATGAGAAGGATGAAATGAAACTGGGGGCAGGGACAGCTTTGAGAGAGAGTAAGATGATGCTGCTGGAGAGAGATGTCGAGTGTCTTCATGTGGCGGCGCATGGCACTGAGTGGGGCTTTCAGGATGCGACGAGAGCAGCAGTGGGAAGAATGTTGTATATCCTGGAGGTACCTGTAATCCTGGAGGTTACATGCAGGGTGAAATTTAAGTTGAAATCCCCGTGGGGTAAGTCAGAGATGAAGACAGTCACTGAGGAAGGAAATATGCCTGTGGAATTGAGTCTTGGTAAATACCTTATCCAACACTCAGAGAGAAATGGAAAGCAGTGAAGTTGGATAGTGGGGGAAGGACATACAGAAATCCATGTCGGAGAGAAGAGCAGTACTCCTTCAGGGTAGGCATTCCTGGAAGAGAGGTGGCAGTGAGTTAAACACCGAATAAAAGCAAATTACAGCGGATGCAGGAATCTGAAACCAAAGAGAAAATGCTGGAAAATCTCAACAGGTCTGACAGCCTCTGTAAGGAGAGAAAAGAGCCAACGTTTCGAGTCCAGATGACCCTTTGTCAAAGCAAAAAGGCAGAGAGTGTGGGAGATATTTATGCTGTAGGGTGAGGGAATGAAAGAGTTATAGCCACATAAACCAATGGAACAGAGTACCAGCTGGGAGGAGGTTAAACCGGGGTCAAAGATGTTACTCTGGCATGGGTTCTGAAACCTTTCTATTTTTTCCATTTCAGTCTCGCAGATGTTCCAGGAAATGAGGAACTCACAAATGGAACTTTCCCAGATCAAGGGTAGCAGTAAGTATTGAAGCCAATCAGAAAGATCTCTGTCACTCCATTTCAAAGGGTTGTCATTACTCAGAAGGTCTGACAGTCAAACCTGTGACCATCAGCTTCTCAAATGTCCCTGGTGCAATGTCGCATCATCGAATCATAGACGTTTACGGCACATTGAGAGAAGGACATTCAGCCCGATATGGAGCCAAAGGCTAATCCCATTTTCCAGCTCCTCGTCCATAATCTCCTTGGATACGGCATTTCTAATGAGCGTCAAAGTACTTTTTAAAATATATTATTCGGATTTCTGCCTGTACCACTCTCTGGGTGACAGAATCTCCCCTTGTATCCCTCCAAAACTCTTACCTCCTACTCTACATTCATGCCCCCTGGTTATGGAGCCTCAGCCGAGAGGACCTCTCTCACCACTCTGTTCAGAACTAAAGTCCAGTTTCCAACGACCACCTCCTCAGACATAGAAATATCCACAGAAAATAGAAGCAGGAGGAGTCCATTCGGCCCTTCGAGCCTGCTCCATCATTCATTATGATCATCAAGTTCAATACCCTGATCCCGCCTCCCCCCCCCCCAGCGCTTGATCCTTTTGCCCCAAGAGCTATATCTAATTCCTTCTTGAAATTACTCAACGTTTTGGCCTCAACTACTTTCTGTGGTAGCGAATTCCACAGATTCCCCGTTCTCTGGGTGAAGAAATTTCTCCTCACCTCAGTCCTCAAACGATGACCCCTAGTTCTGGACTCCCCCAGCATCGGGAACATTCTTTCTGAATCTACCCTGTCAAATCCTGTTAGAATTTTGTAAGTTTCTATGAGATCCCCTCTCACTCTTCTAAACTCCAATGAATATAATCCTAACCCACTTAGTCTCTCCTCATATGACAGTCCCGCCATCCCAGGAATCAGCTTGGTGAACCTTCGCTGCACTTCCTCCACAGCAAGAACATCCTTCCTCAGATAAGGACACCAGAACTGCCCACAATACTCCAGGTGTGGCCTCACCATTGCCCTGTACAATTGCAGTAAAACAACCATCGTCCCTTAACAACACTTTTTGGGTGGCATAAGGTGATCCTTTCACTCGCTGTTGGTCGATTACAACGTTGGCCGTTAATCTTGTCGTCGAATACCGTAGGTCCGAACAGCAGGCGAACGCAGGCGCTTTGTCTAGACAGCCGGTGCAAGATCAGCAAGTCCAAAAAGATAAGCACGAATCTGATGAACACGTCAGCAACATTTTCTCTCCGTCTCATGTGGAAAATGCTCCTGCAACGTCTCCTCAGGTGCGAAGATTTACCTGGACAGATCCGGTGATGGGGAAGCTGTTGAGCTTCAAAAGGACACTCTAACACAAGAGCAAAGAATCCAGACCTTAAACCCTATCTTACCAGGCATCTTGGGTTGACCATATGGAGTATTGTTGTGGGGTATTAGAGTAATCATTCCGCCATGTCTACGACGTAGAATCCTGCAGCAGCTGCACGTGTTAATCCCCAAATTTCTTTCTCTGTCAGTCTGGCCTCAATAAAAGTTGAGACGGATTCGCACGTAAACAGAAGTTATTTATTTAGCTTGCAAGCTTGAATCATCTTACAGAAATGTAACAGGACATCCTGCCTCTTACACTCCAGAAAACGACTGAACTAACAGACAAAGGGATCTCTGCAAAATCAGTTCAAATGGTATCAAGTTTCACATACTCGACGGACATAGGTCAGCCTATGTCCCTCCTGACCTGTTCGATCTATTCTGATTGGCTCACTTCCAATCCCTTTCTCTGGCCCCTATCAATGCAGTCTCACTCTCATAGACACACCTCTTCCTGCTTTTTCCATGCGGTCTCAAATTCCTTTGTCCCTAACTGCAAGAATCAAAGTGGCTTATTTCTACATTACATTAACTAGTAACTCTAAAGTAACTATTTTATATCACATTCGTCATTCCCTCCTTTTATCATTCCATGATAACCGAACTATCCAATCTATAGCTACGGTTCCTCATCTAAAAAGATCCGTCGCTGCATTTCCAATTCCTGTCTTAGCCCCCCTTCATCTGCTTCACCCTCATGGATTTTAACAGTTAAATTTTTTTTCTCGGTGATTGGGGCGGTGATCTGATCTAGTGCACCCCGCATTCTACCCATCACACATTTAAGGATGGCCAGGCCCACAAAGATGCAGCCGATAGCTACCACTAGATACATGGCCATATTTATCAACCAGTCCTTCCATCCTCCAGATCCCCAGTTACCCCAAGAGTCAGGATCCTGCATCCCGTCCAAGTGATCCCGTATGCGATCCATAAATTTAGTAATGTTAGCGGTCAAGTCCTGAACACCCATGATCCACTAGCCCTGTACTATGGCGCATACCCCACCCTCACGGGCCAGAAGATAGTCAAGAGCATACCGGTTCTGCATTGCAAACAACCGTAGCTGAGACAACTCCTTGGTTATTGCCCCGAGGGCTCCCAAGGTTTCATTTCCCAAGATGGTAAGGCCGCAAATAAAATAATTCCGATCACTAACAGCCAAGGAACCCCCCACACCTCCCAGTGTCAATACGCTCAGAATGCCCCACCCGGCTGAGTGGCCCCGGTTGGGTGCAAGAACCTGAGGTTTTTTCCAGTTCTCGCAAAATTCAGCAGAGACTGCCCGGCGTGCTAACTGATTATGCAGGTTCCACGCCGAAGGGCAGGGGACTGTGGTAGGGACTAGAGTCCCTATAGCAATTCGGCGGGGAAATGGGGGTGACAAAACGTTGGTCGCCGTACCATTAAATAAAAAGTAGTATCCTTGTTCCGTGTGGAGACTAGCATCACAATCAGCATATCGGTTGCGTAAGGACCTCCCAGTAGCCCAGTTTATCCAATTTTGAAATGCCCATTCGGGCCGCCCAGCAATGCAGAAAGCCCTATTCCCAACAGTGATATGAGAGACATTCGCCCAGCCACAAAGGAGCTGGAGGCCAGCGTTCAATGGAACGCAAGTGATGCTATAACAAACGCATTGGCCAGACGCCTGGGTGATATGGCACCTCCTGTCCGTACAGGTGGGAAACAGACATGTTATATTTGTGTCCACCTCTACCAGCAAACAGCCGTACCCTTCACTGCTGAAGCAATTCTCGTACGACCGGGAATCCCTATTGGGAGTGAAGTGGCTAGGTATGTACGCCCTCCACCGTCGCAGCCTATCATACTGTGAATGGGAATTATCCCGAGGGAGGGGAAGGCAAATAGCCGGTGGTGCTGAATCCGGATCGTAAGGAAGAGTGACTTGCTCGGGCAATGGCTCGGAACGCTGACAATGAACCACCGTTTGGGGAGTGCCCCAAAGCGGTGAAACAGAAAATAACCTAGACACCGCTGCGGGGTTTGGGTAGCAGACAACCCGTCCCTGGCCATACAGACGGTGGTAAATCTGGTAGAAGAGATTCATACTACCCGGGTTTTCCTCAGTTTGGCCTTTAATTAACTTAAGTGCATCTCCCGGTAACCTACGTTCTAGCTGTACTTCCCTTCTCACACGCCCCGTCCTCTCTCTAGTCCCTTTCTCTTTCTCATGGTCTCTTCCTACACTCTTCTGACAGCCTGATGTTACCTTTATTGTACCACTTTTAACACATCCAAAATCAAATTTACATGTATTCCAAAAACAAGGCAATGTCCATATAATGTTCCCTTCCCATCGCCGGGACCGGTGCAGCTGCTTCATGACTCCCGCATTCTCCTTAACTTTGATGACCTTCCATGAGTCGATACCATGTCCTCGTATATGGGGGCAGTGAAGAACATCACCTTTGCATAGGTGATGTATCCTTGTAGATTGGTTGGGGCTACACAGATACATAATATTCCCCTTTTCCATGTCCATCGCCAATAACACGCCAAGCGAAGTGAGGCCAAATATCAGACAGACGATGCGTAGCCACTCCATCATGCTCCACACCTGTAAAATAGCACTGGAGAAGGGAGGCAGGTTAGTATCCGACCTTTTACAGAAGTGGAGATGGACTCAATTTTTTTAGTTTTGAGGGTCTGATTGTGTCTCTCAACCACCCCGGCTGCCTGCGGTCTGTAAGCACAGTGTAACTGCTGGCGTATGCCCAACTGGGAGCAAAACTCCTTGTTAATTTGTCCAATAAAATGAGGCCCATTATCAGAACTTAACTGAGCTGGTATACCGTACCGGGGAATGATTTCCCTCATCAAGACTTTAACCACAGTAGCAGCTTTACTATAGATAGTCGGATACGCCTCAACCCATCTGCTGAACACATCCACAATGACCAAAACATATTTGTAACATTGACACCTTTCCAACTCAATGTAATCCATTTGGAGCGTCTCAAAGGGACCACTGGGCAACGGGGTTTGCCCCTTCCCACAAGGGATACCTTTTCCGGTGTTATATTGCTGACAAATCAAACACCGATTACTGATACTTTGGGCCAACCCCTGCATTTTAGGGTGCCACCAAGTGTCCAGCAACAAATCACTAGTCCCTCGAGCCCCACAATGAGTTGCAAAGTGTACACATTCGATGACCCATAAAGCCAGTACATCAGACATACAAGTCTGATGTGCAGGCGTGGTCCATAAAGAGGAAACAGAATCATATGTACAACCTAACCGTTTCCACATTTGTTTATCACTCTCAGGAGCGTCCTCCTGTAACCTTATGACGTCTGGCATTGGCTTGTCAGAAGCAGACACATTCATAGTAGATCGTTTAGTCTGACTTAACATTTTAGGCACCATCACTTGCTGAATTTGTGCGGCTGTGCGCGCTGCACAATCTGCTCGTTCATTACCAACGTCAACTGGGGTTGTACCATTCGTGTGGGCAGCGCATTTAATAACGGAAATCTGCACTGGCAGAAGGAGGGCCTGCAGTAGGTCATTAACTAAACCCCGGTGGGATATTTGACCACACATAATCATGTCAGGTTGTTCTGACGAAATGTCACTCAAATCGCCCCTTATTGTGGTAGTTTCCTGAATCAAGGCTAAACAGTCGTGGCCAGGTGCGTCTTCATGGACAGGGGGACCACTAAGAAAACAGGCTGGATTGATAGTGGTACAGTATTTAAATGTCAGACGTGGATTGTTCAAAAGGTATATCTCATACCTATTCTGACGAGCTGCGGTAAGATGCTGACCATTCGCCCCATATCCCTGGCATGGTACTGGTCATGGACCTGACGTGTAATATGAGGGCTTACCGAAGCTGACTGTGGCCATAAATGTGGTGATATTGTAACAAAATCGGCTGTACCTTCTTTTCCCGTGACTGTGGCTGTAACCTTGACTGGCCATTCGGTCTCAAGTAATGGCCGGTATTTGTCCTCCAACTCCCTGTTTCGTCCAGTTCTGTCATAGGCCAGGGTAACGTGATGCAGTGATAGTGGCTGTTCAATGTCTAACGTCCACCACTGGGGGGTGATAGAAATATAGCACTGTTGTCTCATCCTCCTCTTCGCTGATCCACCCACCCAAAGTCACTATATTGGAGCTCCTGCTGGTAAACTACCATTTCTGCCGCTTGTTGGGATCGCAGATCATCCTTTTTCATTACATACTCAGTCTTAACCTTTGTAACTGAGCCTCCTTCTTGGCCTACACCCTCCTTCCAGTAAAATCTGACTGCCCTTGCCATCTGGGAAGGGTCGTTCTCTGTCCAATTCATGTTATTACATTTCACAGCAGTAACCACAGAAGGTGGTAGGCAATGCATTAACATAGCACAGTATTGAGGGGAATTCTGACCAGTTTGATACAGCAAATCGCCTGACTGCCCCCGGTAGATTTCATTAAAACGCCCCAGACATTCCTATGGCTCGTCAATCTTCCTAGGTTTTAGGTCTAAGATAACAGAAAGATTTATGGGCCTTTGAAATGTGCTATTCAACGCATTCAAGATCTGTGTCCTTCTTTTCTCTATTTGCTCTCTTTTTTTTTTAAAACTTAAAAATGTTTGAAAATTCAAATTGAATTACTGCAACTTGCAAGCTTAGCTCTGATCTCAACTCAGAACTAAATTTACAATTTGCTTAACACAAACTTGTATAACATTTACAACTTAATTATTTCTTTATCTTAACAATTTTTCTTTTAACAAGTTTTTTTTTCTGTTACATACACATAAGTATTAGCAAAATCAACTATCATAAGTATTAGCAAAATCAATTATCATCTCCAGATTGACACTTTTTAAAATGGTGTTCATGATCTTCTTTAAGTTTCTATTAATCTCCAGATAAAATGAGATAAACCTTATTTCAAGTAAGTAAAATTTAAGATTCTGGCAATTTCAATCAATTGCTTTCGAAAATAATAACTTTTATCAAAGAGGTGGAGAAACCCACTGGTTTCCTTTAATTAATTCAAAACGTAACTTTGCTGGTGTTCACTGACTCAAAGGAAAGGTATCCGATTACACTGCAGACTGGTGCTGTTATCTCAAGGCCTGAGTGAGAAGCACTGTCTGTTTTCAACTCCGCCTGCTGCTGTTAACCCTTTGAGAGACTTCTGCTTCAACCTCACAATCTCAACTAGACCTCGGAACTTTACAGTCCAAGGAGACAATTTTAGCTTAATCAACTATATATTTAAAACACTCACACATAGAGTTGAACCATCTTCAGATTTAAAAACAGTTATACTGGACTGAACCCCCATCTATTGAAGTCCCATCAGCCCCTGAACCCATATAATAGACTGAACCTTTATTATTTAAAGTCCCATCAGCCTCTGAACCCTGATAATAGACTGAACCTTTATTATTTAAGTCACATCAGCCTCTGAACCCTGATAATAGACTGAACCTTTATTATTTAAAGTCCCATCAGCCTCTGAACCCCGATAATAGACTGAACCTTCATTATTTAAAGTCCCATCAGCCCAAAACCCTAACCCAAGCCGAAACAACAATATGAAATCCCATCAATTAAAGTGCTAATCCCCAGACTGACCTGTGATTTCGTCGAGGCGGTCTTTCTGTGCCAACCGCGAGTGACCAGACTAATCAGACGATAAGAAGAGGGGAACAATCAATGCTGGTCGTTTTCCATTTCTACATTGAGGGCCCTTTGTTCCCGTCCTCCTGTTCATAATCAGTCTAATTCTGATTTCGCAGTTGGATCAGGATCGCCCAGAGAAATCCCGGTTTTCGGCACCAAATGTTAATCCCCAAATTTCTTTCTCTGTCAGTCTGGCCTCAATAAAAGTTGAGACGGATTCGCACGTAAACAGAAGTTATTTATTTAGCTTGCAAGCTTGAATCATCTTACAGAAATGTAACAGGACATCCTGCCTCTTACACTCCAGAAAACGACTGAACTAACAGACAAAGGGATCTCTGCAAAATCAGTTCAAATGGTATCAAGTTTCACATACTCGACGGACATAGGTCAGCCTATGTCCATCCTGACCTGTTCGATCTATTCTGATTGGCTCACTTCCAATCCCTTTCTCTGGCCCCTATCAATGCAGTCTCACTCTCATAGACACACCTCTTCCTGCTTTTTCCATGCGGTCTCAAATTCCTTTGTCCCTAACTGCAAGAATCAAAGTGGCTTATTTCTACATTACATTAACTAGTAACTCTAAAGTAACTATTTTATATCACATTCGTCACACGAGGGTCATCCCAGTGTAGCTAGAATGAAGGAGTTTGAAGGAAACTACATCTGGTGGCCTAGGTTGGATGTCCAAATAGAGGTAAAGTTGGGGTTATGCCAATCCTGTGCTGCGTTGAGAAATCATAGAATTTACAGTGCAGAAGGTGGCCATTCGGCCCATCGAGTCTGCACCGGCCCTTGGAAAGAGCACCTTATCTAAGCCATACCTTACCTCCATCCCCCATCCCCATAACCCCACCTAACCTTTCTCGAACACTAAGGGCAATTTAGCATGGCCAATCCACCTAACCTGCACATCTTTGGACTGTGGGAGGAAACCGGAGCGCCCGGAGGAAACCCACGCAGACACGGGGAGAACGTGCAAACTCCTCACAGACAGTCACCCCAAGCCGGGAATCGAACCCAGGGCTGTGAAGCAGCTGTGCCAACCACTGTGCTACAGTGCCACTATAAGCTTTGCAGCCATGGGAAGGACTGACCAGGCCACTGCGAAGACTCCATGTCGATTTTGCGGGACCAGTCCAGGACACATGTTTTTGATCATGGTTGACGCGCATTCAAAGTGGCTGGAATTGCCGTCCTGAAATTGACAACTATGGAACAGACCATAGAGAGGTTCAACGGGGTATTTGCAAGATTCGGGGGACCTGAACAACTCATGAGCAATAACGGTACGCAGTTCACATCAGCCGAGTCCGAGGACTGCCACAACGAGTGTGGCACCCGTCATATCAAACCTGCTCCCTACCATCCAGCTACCAGCTACCAACCCAGCTACCAATGGCTGAGCTGGAAATGTTGTACAATCAAGTCAAGCCTGCAGTGAAAGTTTCTAAGGATGAAGGCTCTCTACCTAAATGTGTCAATATATTTCTGATGACATATCGAGACACTGCATTCAACAACATAAAGCTCACCAGATCTGTACAAAAGGAAACTACGCACACAGATCATCCTTCTCGCTCCCCCTTCAGCCTCAGAGATAGTCAGGCAACAACATCAGGTGCAAGTGGCTAGAAGGGCAAACATTCCCAAACCGGAGTCTTTGGCCGTGGCGAACGTGTTCTTGGAACAAACTACACCTCAGGCGAAAAATGGCTTCCGCCAATTGCATTGGGCGAAACGGGTCCAATTTCATCACCTGTGCAATCTGACGATGAACGAATTTGGCGTTGGCAGGCTGACCAATTATTGCCTTCATGCAGTGAGAGTAGAGAATCTGTACCAAAGGTTAACACCGCAGTAAGGTAACACCACAGAGTGTATGGAGAGTGACAGACCCAACTTGAAGACTACAACTGCTGAAACTATGGAATCTGTTACGACAGAATCACCCACACAACCAGTGACACTTCCTGAGTTGGTTTCGGCAGATGTAACACCAAGCAGTGCACAGAAAAACACTCCTCGTACCCCTCAGAGCCAAGTTTGTCGTGCCCTGTCAAAACTAGACAGACGTCCACCCAAGACACTGCCTCACTAATGCACACGTATCTGTAACATAATAATGTTAGTTATGGCATGGTGTGTTGGATCTGTGTTAAAGTGTTTGATGAAGTAAAAGTGCCGAGGAGACTAACGGAGTAAAGAGGGAGGGGTGATATGTATCAGAGAGCCACCATTGGCTGGTGTAATGTCACGTGTTGCTCAATGATGTCATCGCAGCCTTTCATGGGCTTTTGTGGAGTCACCATTGTCCCTGTTTGAGCAGAAACTTGTAAATAAACCCCTTGCTCTGTGTTATAGAAACACATCGTGGGCCACCTCTGATTCGTTCTCTTTGCGGCTACAACAAAGAATATGTTGTTTAGTTCCCATTTTTCCCTCTTCTTATTTCCTTTCATTTGCTTTTAGAATGCAGCTATTCGAGATCCTGCCATTCACACCTCATCTGGGCATATGGGCCGGGATTCTCCAAAATCCCGGCTAAGTGTTGCCGCCGGCGTAAACACTGGAGTGTTTCACGCCGACATCAATGGGTCTCGTGGCCCAGCGATTCAGTGGCCCACAGGGGGCCAGCATGGCGCTGGAGGGCTCCACACAGCTCCAGCGCCCTGCATTGCCAGCGCGGGTCCGTTTCTGCTCCGGCGCCGTGCAACATGGCGTAGCAACACAGCGGGCCCGCATGGAAGAAGGTAGGCCCCACCCCCGGATCGCGAGCGCCTGCCAATCGGTAGCCTCTAATCGTAGGCCTGGCTGTCGTGGAGGCCCACCCCCGGAGTCTGATTCCCCGCCCCCCCCCCCACCACGATGGCCACCGCGGCCGCGGGTCCAAGCGCCCGCCAGGTGGTACCATATGTGAACCACGCCAGCGGAACTCGGTGAGAACTCGGCCGATCGACCCCGGGGAATCACCGCGAGGGCCTCTATGAATGGCCCCCGAGCGGCGCCGCGTCGACCGCACGCGCCTGCGACTGGATCCGGTCGCCGGAGAATCGCGTCCTGGCGTCGGAGCGGCGTGGCGGGAATTTCCGGCCATGGTTTGTCTGTTTACTTGTCCCATTCCCACGCCCTTTGGCTTCACACCAACAAAACACTGCGGCATACACAGTACCCGCTGGTAACCGGAGATATTAATTCCTAGACAAGTAATGGAGGACGTCGCTAGGGAGAGTGCACAAGCTTTGCTCCTTCTCAGGTAAGACACCGTACTGAAGCCTCATTGGCTGATCCTGGTAGTTTGGGTGGATGGGGAAGAGCTTGGGAGAAGATCAGGAAATTCCCCTGGTGTCCCGGTCAACATTCCTCCCTTAACCAACCCTGCAAAGCAGAGTAATTGAATATTCATTTCAATCATTCTTGTATTCATCTCCATAGTGAAACTGGCAGACTCTGAAATGCCCGTGGTGGGGGAGGGTGGGGGGGGGGAAGGGGTTTCACTGGAATCATCCCATTTCTTCAGTTGGAAACCTGCCATTTTTCCACATCTCCCAGCTGCCCTATCAGGGGCAGGTCATGACCAGGAGGAAGTAGCAGAGAACCGTGACTCCCAAGGAGGAGGTCTTATTCTCCAAGGAGCGGCGATGGAGATTGGCAGACTGAGTGAGCTGGGGCCAGCGAAGTTCCAGGCCCAATACAGGGAGGTTATTTTTCACATGTTTAGGTATCTCATCATTTGAACTGAAAATGAAATGAAAATCGCTCATTGTCACAAGTAGGCTTCAATTAAGTTACTCTGAAAAGCCCCTAGTCACCACATTCCGGCACCTGTTCAAGGAGGCTGGTACTGGAATTGAACCGTGCTGCTGGCCTGCCTTGGTCTGCTTTCAAAGCCAGCGATTTAGCCCAGTGTGCTAAACCTGCCCCAATTTACCAAGAGGACATGGGTGGGAATGGGACCCAAGCAATTTCCCACCTCTTCCCAAATGGTGTTGCCTGGGAAGGAACATTCAAGTTATGAAGAGAGGTTGGATAGGCTGGGGTTCTTTTCGCTGGAGCAGAGAAGACTGAGGGACGACCTGATTGAGGTGCACAAGATTCTGAGGGGCACGGACGGGGTGGAAAGGGAGCAGCTGTTCCCTTTAGTTGAAGGGTCGGTTACGAGGGGGACACAAGTTCAAGGTTAGAGGCAGGAGGCTTAGGGGAATTTGAGGAAAAGCTTTTTTACCCAGACGGTGAGGGTCTGGAACGAGCTGCCTGGGAGGGTGGTAGAGGCGGTTTGCCTCACATCCTTTAAAAAGCACCTGGGTGAGCACCTGGCACATCACAACATTCAAGGCTTTGGGCCAAGTGCTGGCAAATGGGATTAGGGAGATAGGCCTGATGTTTTTCCTGCGTCGGTGCAGGCTCGATGGGCCGAAGGGCCTCATAGCACTGTATTATTCTGTGATCCTGTGTTGTGGAGCAAGGGGAGGAGGCAGGTTCCAGAGATGCCCCTCGACAATGCCAATCATCTGTCGGACAGCACTGGCTTCAGTCAGGGTGGGGGTGCCAACGGGAGCCAAGGTGGCAAGATTAGCTGTGGCAAGTTTCCTGTTGCACCAACCAGGAGGCTGTGACAAGGTGCGAGCCCATGATGGTTGATTCACTCTTTCTTCTTCCCGTTCTAGTGGCCCAGATGTTTACTGAAATAAGAAACTCAAAGTCCGACTTCAAAATGGATCGTTCACAGATGAAAAACAAAAGTAAGTTCCGGGTCTCAAAACAAATGCTTCCCCTAAAATTAAGCCGGAATGTTAACACCTAATTTTCCATTAACATTTATTTTATTGATAAAGCCTCACAATTTCCTTTCATACTCTCTGATGACATTTCTTCCTGATTAACCCTTTGTTTCCTTCGTATATTTTCTGAAGGGCGGTGGTGTAGCTTTGTTGTTTAAGGATGGCATCCAGGCAATAGTAAGGAATGATATTGGTGCTATGGAGGACAAGGTTGAATCAATTTGGGTGGAAATCAGGAATAGTAAGGCGAAAAGGTCACTGATAGGAGTAGTCTATAGGCCACCAAATAGTAACAGGATGGTAGGGCAGGCAATAAGCAAAGAAATAACGGATGCATGTAGAAATGGTACAGCAGTTATCATGGGGGTTTTTAATCTACATGTCGATTGGTTTAACCAGGTAGGTCAAGGCAGCCTTGAGGAGGAGTTTATAGAATGTGCCCGGGATAATTTCCTGGAACAGTATGTAATGGAACCTACAAGGGAACAAGCGGTCCTAGATCTGGTCCTGTGTAATGAGGCAGGATTGATTAATGATCTCATAGTTCGGGATCCTCTTGGAAGGAGTGACCACAATATCCTTCTTAGATAGGCTTAGATAGGGTGGATGTAGGGAAGTTATTTCCATTAGCAGGGGAGACTAGGACCCGGAGGCACAGCCTTAGAATAAAAGGGAGTCACTTTAAAACAGAGATGAGGAGAAATTTCTTCAGCCAGAGAGTGGTGGGTCTGTGGAATTCATTGCCACAGAGGGCGGTGGAGGCCGGGACGTTGAGTGTCTTTAAGACAGAAGTTGATAAATTCTTGATTTCTCGAGGAATTAAGGGCTATGGAGAGAGAGCGGGTAAATGGAGTTGAAATCAGCCATGATTGAATGGTGGAGTGGACTCGATGGGCCGAATGGCCTTACTTCCGCTCCTATGTCTTATGGTCTTATGGAATTTAAAATACAGTTGGAGGATGACAAGGTAAAATCAAACACTAGTGTTTTGTGCTTAAACAAAGGCGATTACAATGGGATGAGAGAAGAACTAGCTAAGGTAGACTGGGAGCAAAGACTTCATGGTGAAGCAGTTGAGGAACAGTGGAGAACCTTCCGAGCGATCTTTCACAGTGTTCAGAAAAGGTTCATACCGACAAAAAATAAAGACGGTAGAAAGGGGAAAAATCGACCGTGGATATCTAAGGAGGTGAGGGAGAGTATCAAATTGAAGGAAAAAACATACAAAGTGGCAAAAATTTGTGGGAGACTAGAGGACTGGGAAGTCTTTAGGGGACAACAGAAAGCTACTAAAAAAGCCATAAAGAAGAGTAAGGTAGACTATGAAAGTAAACTGGCTCAGAACATAAAAGCAGATAGTAAAAGCTTCTACAACTATATAAGACAAAAAAGAGTGGCTAAGGTAAATATTGGTCCTTTGGAAGATGAGAAGGGAGATTTAATAATAGGAGACGGGGAAATGGCTGAGGAGCTGAACAGGTTTTTTGGGTCAGTCTTCATAGTGGAGGACACAAATAACATGCCAGTGACTGATGGAAATAAAGATATGATAGGTGAGGACCTTGAGATGATTGTAATCACTAAGGAGGCAGTATTGGGCAAGCTAATGGGGCTAAAGGTAGACAAGTCTCCTGGCCCTGATGGGATGCATCCCAGAGTGTTAAAAGAGATGGCTAGGGAAATTGTAAACGCACTCGTGATAATTTATCAAAATTCACTAGACTCTGGGGTGGTCCCAGAGGATTGGAAAGTAGCAAACGTGACACCACTGTTTAAAAAAGGTCGGCAGAAAGCGGGTAATTATAGGCCGGTAAGCTTACCTTCGGTTGTAAAAATGCTGGAATCTATCATTAAGGAGGAAATAGCGGGGCACCTGGAGGGAAATTGTCCCATTGGGCAGACGCAGCATGGGTTCACAAAGGGTAGGTCGTGTCTGACTAATTAGGTAGAATTTTTTGAGGATGTTACCAGTGCAGTAGATAACGGGGAGCCAATGGATGTGGTATATCTGGATTTCCAGAAAGCTTTTGACAAGGTGCCACACAAAAGGTTGCTGCATAAACTAAAGATGCATGGCATTGAGGGTAAAGTGGTAGCATGGGTAGAGGATTGGTTAACTAACAGAAAGCAGAGAGTGGGGATAAATGGGTGTTTCTCTGGTTGGCAACCTGTAACTAGTGGGGTCCCTCAAGGATCAGTGTTGGGCCCGCAGTTGTTCACAATTTACATAGACGATTTGGAGTTGGGGACCAAGTGCAATGTGGCAAAGTTTGCAGACGACACTAAGATGAGTGGTAAAGCAAAAAATGCAGAGGATACCGGAAGTCTGCAGAAGGATTTGGATAGGTTAGGTGAATGGGCTAGAGTCTGGCAGATGGAATTCAATGTTGCCAAGTGTGAGGCTATCCATTTTGGGAGGAATAACAGCAGAATGGATTATTATTTAAATGGTAAGATGTTAAAACATGCTGCTGTGCAGAGGGACCTGGGTGTGCTGGTGCGCGAGTCGCAAAAGGTTGGTGTGCAGGGGCAACAGGTGATTAAGAAGGCTAATCGAGTTTTGTCTTTCACTGCTAGAGGGATGGAGTTCAAGACTAGGGAGGTTATGCTGCAATTGTATAGGGTGTTGGTGAGGCCGCATCTGGAGTATTGTGTTCAGTTTTGGTCTCCTTACCTGAGAAAGGACATATTGGCACTGGAGGGAGTGCAGAGGAGATTCACTAGGTTGATCCCAGAGTTGAGGGGATTAGATTATGACAAGAGGTTGAGTAGACTTGGACTGTACTCATTGGAGTTTAGAAGGATGCGGGGGGATCTTATTGAAACATATAAAATTATGAAGGGAATAGATAGGATAGATGCGGGCAGGTTGTTTCCACTGGTCGGGGAAAGCAGAACTAGGGGGCATAGCCTCAAAATAAGGGGAAGTAGATTTAGGACGGAGTGTAGGAGGAACTTCTTCACCCAAAGGGTTGTGAATCTCTGGAATTCCTTGCCCAGTGAAGCAGTTGAGGCTCCTTCTTTAAACGTTTTTAAGAAAAAGATAGATGCCTTTCTAAAGAATAAAGGGATTCGGGGGATATGGTGTACGGGCCGGAGAGTGGAGCTGAGTCCACAAAGATCAGCCATGATCTCATTAAATGGCGGAGCAGGCTCGAGGGGCCAGATGGCCCACTCCTGTTCCTAGTTCTTATGTTCTTATGAATTCTTTCATGTGTATGATTCCCAATTGAGTGTCTGTTCAGTTTTAACACATCTGTGGAGTTCTAGTCCCACATTCTTTCACCTTGTTCCAGCATCTTTATCACTCCTTAACTTATTCTGATTTACTGAACAAGCCGATGTGACGGTCTTCAATTCTCAACCATCCTCTGGTCGATTGCCTGCTTCCTCCAAATGTAAAAACCAGTCAGTTCTCTCCAAACAAAATGCGACATTAGCCTGCATTTTCTCTTTTTTGTTACTTATTTGCCTCACTTCACCTCCCAGATAAGACCATGCCCCTATCCAGATGTTAGGATCCCCTTAGAGACCAATGATATTTTGAAAAAGGATTTGCATTCCCAGACCGACTCAAAAGGATCGCACAAGATTTTAAGACTTTTACTGTAACAAACACACCAAAACTATCATCAACTAAACATTATGTGTTAGGCAGCTGATAAACAAATCTACAGAAACGGTGTTTACTCTTAACTTCTTAACATGACAGAAAACCCAACCCCCTTGAAATAGTACTCTCAACAGAAATGTGGGGGAGGATTCACTGTTCCCTGCCGCTAAGATCACGAATTCCAATCAGGTGGAGAATCATACGTCGGCCCAAAAATGGGATCAGGTCCGGGCAGCAAACATGTCCCCAGTCTCTGGTCCCACCTCACCGGCCATAGCAGGATTCCTGCCTTGCCCCAGGATCAACCCCACACCCACAGCCTGAGCCCACCCAGCCCCAGAATCCTTGTTGGACCCTCCCTCTGCAGCCTGTCCGCCGCAGGGGGGGGCGGGGTCACATGAGGAATGGGCTAACCTCCTTGACCCCCCTCAGTGTCCAGCGTGCCAGGCCAGGGTGTCTGCCGGGCTGTCAGTGCCATAGTACCAGGGGGAAATGCGCTGTTGGGAATGACAGGGGGCGGGGCCTGAAGCGAGGGTCTGGGAGGAGTGAAGGAGCCGGGTTGGGGGAGACGATGCCCCTTCTTGGTACGGGATTGGGGGTCTCCCATTTGCCAGCGGGGGGAGTCAACAATTGCATTTTGGGGCAGGGCTGTCTCTGGATTCTGGGATTGGGACGCACGTTCAAAATGGCAGCCCGTGACCAGTACTTGCAGGGATACCGGCATTTTCTCATCTATGCATAATTTATCATAGCAAAGGTTTGTGAACCTCATGTCGGCGATAATTCTAACGCCAGGAGGACACAGTCCCAATTCTCCACTGGGAGGAGTTAGTCTCTGTTTTTAAAGTGTCGATTTCCTTCAAATTCCACAGGCTCTATTCTCACTGTTATTCTGGGGCTAGTCTTCTTGAATCATTTTTCAAGTACCTTCGCACAATCTTCCTGAGTACAATCAGATTGATTCCAGAGGCAAGGCACTGTCTGGTGGCTTCCTGATCTTTAAATATCGACAAGGTCCATTGCCTCAAATGGGGAATCCCTTCTCACCAGCTTCCTACTCTCACGGCATTTACTTCCTTATTTTCACACAGAACAATGTCTCCCTCTCTCGCTCTCTCTCTCTCTGAGGATCTCTGAGTCTGTGAGTCTTCAAGGAGCAAGTATAGTTATCTGTGCCTTTGTGATCTGCTGTTAAAATAGGCTCAGGTTGACTTGCTCCTTGGAGACTTGGGTTTCAATACGACCTGACCTGGGGTCCTACCCCTTGGCAACAAGATCACATGGATTTGTCTCCGGACAGACTTAGCAAGAGGTCACACCCCCTCCACTCCTCACTAATCAATTTTACCTTGAATTAAAGGAGACAGTTTAAGACATAACCAGCAATCAAAACACAGCCTGAACTAGGAAACAGTCCTGGATAAAATCTAATAGTGTTCCTCACTTTGACCAATGTAATATCTGCATTCCAGTCTATCTTGTTGCTGCCCTACCTTGTTCTTCTGAGGTCTCTCTCCGAACCCCCTGCTCATCTCCCACCCCCCCATCTAGAATCTCTACAGTGCAGAAGGTGGCCATTTGGCCCATCGAGTCTATACCGACCTTTGGAAAGAATACTCCACCCCTCCGTATCCCCATAACCCAGCAAGCCCACATAACCTTTTGGACACTACAGGGCAATTTAGCATGGCCAATCCTCCTTGCCCACAAATCTTTGGACTGTGGGAGGAAACCGGAGCACCCGGAGGAAACCCACGCCGATACAGGGAGAATGTGCAAAACTTCTCACAGATAGTCACCTGAGACCAGAATTGAACCCGGGTCCCTGGCACAGGGAGGCAGACGTGCTAACCACTGTGACAGCGTGCCGTCCCTCATCTCATCTACAATGGTCAAAGGCTCATTATGGAAATCATCAATTGTAACCATTTCCTTTCTTATTTCTAATTTCTCACCCACCCCAGGATATCCTTACATTTGAACACTAATATTCTTCCACTAACTGCCCCTCCACCCCCGCACCCCCGCCCTGGTCAGCATATGTGTGTGAATTAGGCAATGGCCAGTGATGCAACATTGGGTTTGAGCCCAGGGCAGTGCAAGGTCCTGTCACGGCCTCTCAACCTGCCCGTGGAAGACGCAATACCGAAAATCACTCCAATGTATTACACCCCAGGCACCGCCCGCTATCCACCTTCCATCTGAGTACCTCAGAACCTGTTTATATTCACAGTTTTATACCCATTCTGAACTCAGTTGGAATCCCTCCATTGTTAAATCTGCCTTCTGGATTATTTCCTCCACCCAGCCCTTTCTTTTCACCTGAAAAACACTCAACTATTTACCGAGCCACATTCTAAGGTTGCAGGCTGTCCCTTCACCTGACAGGCTGTACCCCAGGATAGGATAGAGGAAAGAACTGTTCCTCTTCACCCACAGCACGTGTTACTTCCTCAACATCTATTGGCATCCTTTGAGGAAGTAACACGTGCTGTGGGTGAAGAGGAACCTGTGGATGTCATAGAGTCATAGAATTTACAGTGCGGAAGGAGGCCATTTGGCCCATCGAGTCTGCACCGGCTCTTGGTAAACCCACACCTCCACCCTATCCCCATAACCCAGCAACCCCATCTAACCTAAGGGCAATTTATCATGGCCAATCCACCTAACCTGCACATCTTTGGACTGTGTGAGGAAACCGGAGCACCCGGAGGAAACCCACGCAGACACGGGGGAGAACGTGCAGACTCCGCACAGACAGTGACCCAAACCGGGAATCGAACCTGGGACCCTGGCGTTGTGAAGCAATAGTGCTAACCACTGTGCTACTGTGCTGCCCTGTATTGTACTTAGATTTCCAGAAGGCATCTAATAAAGTGCCACATGAAAGGTTACTCTGGTAAATTAAATATTCATGGTATGGAAGCAATATATTGGCATGGGTTGAAGTTTGGCTGACTAACAAGAAGCAGAGAGCAAGTATTCTTACGACTCTCTTGGCTAGTGCGCGGTCAATTCCAGCTGCACTTGACCCTGAATCGCAACACAATTGAATTAACAATTAAGTTTTAGAAAATACCGAAGTCTCGGGTCTTTGGCAGCCCAATAAATACAGTCACTAGGTTTGTAATTTTACATACAATTATTTTTTTATTAATAACAATAACCATGAGAAAATAGGCAGAAAGTACAACTGGTTAACTATTATCTAATTCCTCAACCATCCTCTTTAACTCACCCCCACCCTCTACACACGCACACAAGACAGACAAACGCAGAGGGGAAGGAGGGGTGTGAAGAAAAATAAAAAAGGACAAAAGTCTCTGTTTCAGCTGGAAGTCTTTCAGTCCATCTTTCTTCAGTCTAGGCCTTCAGTTGGAGCTTTTTTTGTTTCTAGATTGTGATAGTTTTCACCGAGGTTTCAAGAACGTCTCTGCAGCATCATGTGGAAAAATACGAAGTTGTCCATTTTGTCAGGAAGAATAAAAAAGAAGCTTTTTATCTAAATCCAGAGATTGCAAGAGCTCTGAGACGCAGAGGGATCTGGGTGTCTGAGTGGATGAATCACAAAAGGTTAATATGCAGGTACAGCAAATAATTAGGAAAGTGACTAGAATGTTATCAATTATTGTCAAGGGAATAGATGACAGAAATGATTCAGTTATGCAGAGCACTAGTAAGACCACATCTGGGGTTTTGCGAATGGTTTTGGTCATCTAAGGAAAGGTGTTAATGCTTTGGAAGCAGTTCAGAGAAGGTTTACCAGACTAATCCCAGGAATGGGTGGGTTGTCTGATGAAGAAAGGTTGGGTTTGTATCCACTGGAGTTGAGAAGAGTAAGAGGCAACTTGATTGAAACCTTTAAGATGCTGAGGGGTATCGACAGGGTGGATGTGGAGAGGATGTTTCCTCTTGTGGGAGAATCCAGAACTCGGGTCAGTGTTTAACAATAAGGGGTTGTCTGTTTAAGACGGAGATGAGGAGAATGTTTTCTCTCGGGGAGGGGGTGAGTCTCGGGAACTCTCCCTCAAAGGGCAATGGAGGCAGAATCTTTGAATATTTTTAAGGCAGGGCGAGAGAGATTCTTGACTGATGAGAGTGTGAAAGATTATTGGGGGTTGGCAGGGTGCAGGTTCGAAGTTACCATAAGGTCAGTCATGATCTTATTAAATGGTGGTGCAGGCTCGAGGAGACGGATGGCCTCCTCCTTGTCCTTATGTTTGAATGTGATGAACCTTTTTTTCCATTGCAGTTACACAGATGTTCAGCGAAATAAGCAGTTCCCAGACTGGCTTCAAGAGTGAGCTCTCCGAGATGAAGAACAACAGTAAGTGTGAGAATGCAGTCAGATAGCGTTTGTGTCTGGGAGGCAGGGTGGCAGAGTGGTTAGCACTGCTGCCTCACGGCGCCCAGGACTTGGGTTCAATCCCTGTCCTGCGTCACTGTCCGTGTGGAGTTTGCACATTCTCCCCGTGTCTGCGTGGGTCTCACCCCCACAACCCAAAGATGTGCAAGGTAGGTGGACTGGCCACGCTAAATTGCCCCCTAATTGAAAAAAAAAGAAATTGGACACTCTAAATTTATTCTCAAAAAGATAGCGTTTGCGCTGCTGACAAAATCCCTGCCCCTTCGCTCCTGCCCAGGGATGGACAACATGAGATACTTTAATGTTCTTTCCACGCTGAGGATCATCAGATATCCCGTCATCTCCTCCAGGCAGCAAGGTGCCTGAAGCATTAACGATGCTATTGAGAAGTATCAATATCAGGCAGATGTGGACAGGATGTTTCCTCTTGTGGGAGAACCTAGAACTCGGGTCAGTGTTTAACAATAAGTGCCACTTGATAGCACTGTCGATTATCCCTTCCAGCATTTTGCTGATGATCGAAAGGAGACTAATGTGGGAGGATCATTGGCCAGGTTGGATTTGTCCTGCTTTTTATAGACAGGACATACCTGGGCAATTTTCCACATTGCCGGATAGATGCCAGTGTTGTAGCTGTACCGGAACGGCTTGGCTAGGGGGTGAGGCAAGTCCTGGAGCACAAGTCTTCAGTACTATTGCCGGGATATTTTCAGAGCCCACACCTCTGCAGTATCCAGTGCCTTCAGCCGTTTTTTGATGTCACATGGAGTGAACCGAGTTGGTTGAAGACTGACTGGTGATTCTGGGGACCTTCTGTATGTAGTGACTGGAGAAGATTGAACTCCAACTATTTAAGCCTCGAGAGTAGCAGAACTTTTAAAATGCAAATGTTCTGTTAGCATTTTGCCCATGTTGAGCACTGGGAGTGTTTGTTGGGATAGGTGCAGACACCGTATTATGATGGACGGTGTGTGGGGGATTTCCCAATGTGTGTTCCCAATGGGTGAGTGTAATAATCCTGGCGAGACCCACGGGGGTGATCAAATTGATTTCCCCTTGGGGCTTCTAGAATAAGAGGTCCCGCACTGAGGGGCAATGCCCAGCTCCTGGGGCTCGTGAATCTTGTACTGAAAAGCTGGCCCGGATTGGGACTGGCCAGATCTGTCGTCCTGGTTGGGACTTGCGTTGTATGCTGCATTGTGGCCTTTACCAAAACAAACCTTCTCGGGACTCCTGAAGATATTATAAGATTGTCAGAGGATACAGCAGGATATAGATCGGTTGGAGATTTGGGCGGAGAGATGGCAGACGGAGTTTAATCCGGACAAATGTGAGGTAATGCATTTTGGAAAGTTCAATGCAGGTGGGACACATACAGTAAATGGCAGCACCCTGAAGAGTATTGACAGGTAGAGGGACCTGGGCGTACAGGTCCACAGCTCACTGAAAGGGGCAACACAGGTGGAGAAGGTAGTCAAGAAGGCATACGGCATGCTTGCCTTCATTGGCCGGGGCATTGAGCTTAAAAATTGGCAAGTATGCTGCAGCTGTTTAGAACCTTAGTTAGGCCACACTTGGAATATTGCGCACAATTCTGGTCGCCACTCTACATGAAGGATGTGGAGGCTTTAGAGAGGGGGCAGAGGATGCGAGTGCAATTTCCTGGCTGACACACCCCAGAGCTGTACCCGTGGGGGTGGGATTCTGTGATCCTGAGGCTAAGTGTTGACGCCGTCGTAAACGCCGTCGCGTTTCTCGACAGCGTCCACATGCCTCGGTGCAGAAATTCTGACCCCGACAGGGGGCCAGCATGGCACTGGAGTGACCCACGCCGCTCCAGTTGCCGATCCCCGGCTTCAAACAGGCGCCGCGGGTCTGTGCATGCGCAGTGGCTCCCTTCTCCGCGCCGGCCCCGACGCGGAACAAAGGAGGCCGCCAGCCCGAGGGGCTGGCCCAACGATCGGTAGGCCCTGATCGAGGGCCAGGCCACAGCGGAGGCCCACCCCGGGGTCGGATCCCCGACCCCCCCCCCCCCCCCACAGGCCGCCCCCCAACCCCTCCACGCCGAAAGTCCGGCCGGTTAAGAGCAGGTGTGGACGGCGCCAGTGGGACTCGGCTTGTTTAGCATGGCCGCTCGGCCCATCCTGGACCGAGAATCGCTGGGGGGGGGGGGGGGGGCCGTAGAGCGGCCCCCGACCAGCGCCTCGCCGACCACGCACGTGAATGGCGCTGGTTCTCCGCTCTACGGAGAATCGGCGGACCAGCGTCGGGGCGGCGTGGCGCGATTCGCACCATTCCCCGAGATTCTCTGGCCTGGCCCCGTGGGTGAGAGAATCCCGCCCATGGTCTTGGAGGCATCAATCTTCATGCGTGACGCTAAACGTGCTCAGGCCAACATGGGCTGTCCTTTGGTGTGATTTGAAGAGGAGCAGGCGAGCTCTCCGGATAACCCGACCAATGTTTACCCCTCAAAAAACATTGCCAAAACATTGCAGATGAACTGCTCGTTCATCCGGCTGCGGGATCCTGCTCTGCACATACTGCCGGCCATGTCTGCCTACATTGCAGCAATAACTGCACCTCATTGGGTGTGACGCACTCGGTGTTGCTCTGAGGATGTGAGAGATGTTACACCAATGTAAATTCTTCCTTCCTAATGTTTTATTCCCATTTCAGTTGCCCTGAGCTTTGGCGATTTGAGGGATTCCCAGGCTAACTGCAAGCTGGAGCTTCTGCAGATGAGGCAAGACGGTAAGTGTTGGGGCTGGCGGGGGAGGGGCGGTGAGGGAACGCAGGACCGAATTGTTCCAGGGATAACCACACAGCATGCGCCAGCTTTCACCTTTGAACCCTGACGTTTATTGGTTCACCTCCCACTCCTGAGACAAAAATGGAAGTTCTTACTCCAATGCAGTACTGAGGGAGAGCTGTCCTGTCAACTCTTTCAGGTGAGGCTGTACAGCAAGGCCTGACTAGCCCTTTCAGGTCAATATAAAAGGTCCGAAGGGTCCATGTAAGAATCTACAATTGAAGGAATCTTAACTCCTGGCTAGCTTGCCAATTGTTAAGAATCTTTAATTGATAGGATCTTAACTTGCCGAACTACGCCAAGTTTGGGGGAAGCTGAGTTGATGAATCAAAGTCCTGGCGCAATACGACAAGTTGTAAGATTTGTAATATTTCTGGACTATGCCAAGTTGTTCGATTCCTAGTATTATTCGACTGCGTAAAGTTGAAGGAATTTATATTATTTCTGCTATTCGGTTACCAGTAGCACTTTGCGAATACTGGGACTCAGCAGAAACTTCAGTTAAAACTTCTCAGGTGCCAAAAAGAATTGTTTTATTTGTCGTCGCTTGATTACAATTTGAAAGTCATAAAAAGGCAATTCGTAGACAATTCGAAGCTTTCAGAGAATGACAGGCATTATCTTCTTTGCTTAGGCAGACAGCTCGAAAGTAACTTTTAAACGGTCAAAGTCTGGCAATGAAACATGAAGAGAGAGAGAAAGCTAATCTTCAGCTAAACTCAAACTCAAAGTCAAAAGTGCATTACATCACTGACACAGACTGACAGAACCCCCAAAAGACATCTCAAAAGACAAAAACCTTAACAGACAGACTAAGAGAATTAAAGACAGCAATTAAGGACAGACAACACCAAAGACAACACCCCAAAGACAACACCAACTAACAGAAAGACAACACTAAAATGGCGGGCGGAAACTTTTCAGTTATACACTTTCATATCTGTCTTAAGTCATCTAATCACACCCCAATATAATCCTAATTGGTTTGGGTTAAACTCAAACACATTTAATTTGATGGCAAGCCGTCCATCTTCAATGTGCAACATCGGCTTTTTAATTGTTTCATGTCTACATGTTATGGAATGTGATATTCTGCTAATCTTTACCAGCAATAGACTGGTTTTAAGCGAGCTTAGCTGTTATCTGCATTGTGGACAATGGTGCCTTCATGTTGCTATGGTATTCAGTCCTTGTCCTTGACAATTAGCACAAGCAGTGTCAAATTGTCTTGCAACTGTGCTGTTATAATCTATGATGGAATTTTATGCTGTTTCATGTATCATGTTGAAGTCCTGAATTTATGTGTGCTAAAATTCTCATTTTTAAAATGAGTATTTAAACAGCTATCTTTTACCTATACTAGTTGTATTCGAAATACCTGGCTTCCACAGTCCACTTTGAAGAAGAGCAGGGGAGTTAGCGCCCCGTATTCTGGCCAGTATTTATCTCGCAGAAGCAAAGATTATTAGGTCATTACCACATTGCTGGTTGTGGGAGCTTGATGTGCACAAAATGGCTGCTATCTTTCCCATATTACAACAGTGACAACACCACAAAAGTATTTAATTGGCTGCAAAGGGCATTGTGGTAGTGGAGAGAAATTAATAAAAGAAAAATCATAGTCAGTCAGGCAGCATCGGTGAGAGAGAGTTTCTGGGGTTGGCCTTTCCGATCTATGATGTCACAGACGATAACGTATCAGGAAGAAGAGATCCTGGGAAAAGGGGAAATAAAGAATGGTCAGCAATTGGATGGAAAACCAGGAGGTGATGAAGTGGCAGAAGTGGTAATGATGTGAGCGCAGAGATGTCAATAATGGGAGCAACGAGAGAATTAAAGGACGTATTCAAGGCCTTGAGGAAGAGTGAACGTCTCCAACATAAATGGCCTGGGGGTATGGTAATATCCCGAGCTAGTGTCCCGAGGCCAAGGCTCACGCTCTGGGGACATGGGTTCAAATCCCACTACGGCAGCTGGTGGAATTCAAATTCAATTAATCTTGGGCCCTGGGTCAAACATATTTTTGAGGTTTATTTTATAAAGCCCATCAAAAATATAATTTCAGCATCATGCACTTTACAACCAGGCCTTTGTCAGACAGCTAAAGACGTGATTGTTCACATTATGCAATCAACTCCCCTTTTTGAAACTTTCCTAAGCACTATATGGACAGCAACATCCAAAAGACTTGAACCTCGCAAGCACCACAAACAACAGTCCTATGTACAGAACAGAATATCTTGAACTAACAATGTTCTCTCGGCGCATGACTCCTAGTTTCACTTCCAAGTTTAAAGGTGGCAAAATGTTCCAGTAAATTAGCACCAACCTATTCACCTGCAAAAAGCGTTGTTTTTCTATCGACACAAAGTGAACTTTGTTAACACAAAAATTACACTTTGCAAAGAGTGATCAATACTTTCTAATTTTAAACTGAAACTAACCACGCTTACAAAATGCTCAGCATAGAGTACTTCAAGTGCTGGAAATGTGAAATACAAGCAGAAAAAGCTGGAAACACTCAACAAGCCAGAATGCATCTGTGGAGAGAGAAATGAAGGGCCACTGATCTCTGTTCCCTTCTCCGCAGTTGATGCCAGATGCGCTGAGTATTTTCTACACTACCTGGGGGAAATTCTCCGTTATCAGCGGAAAGTCCGCCGATCGGCGCAAATCCCACTTGCATCACGTCATAAAAATGGGACGATAGTCTCCGGCCCGAAATGGGCGAGCAGCAACGTAACGGGATCCGCGCTTGCGCAGTGGTTCACGCCGTGCAGCGTCATACGCGCTGCACGGCGTGACGGCTCATAAGGCCGCGCAGCTCCCCCCCAAACGACCGGAACACCCGACCGCAACACCCGACTGGATGGCTGGCCGTCGCTCAGCCCCGAGGTTCGAGTCACGCGATGTGGAGGCGCTCCTGGACGCGGTGGAGCAGAGGAGGGACGCCCTGTATCCCGGGCACGGCCGCAGAGTTGCCCCACGCCACAGCCGGCGTCTGTGGAGGGAAGTGGCAGAGGCCGTCACCGCTGTGGCCCTGACACCACGGACAGGCACCCAGTGCCACAAGAAGGTGAACAACCTCGTCAGAGCAGGCAGGGTGAGCCTCCCCATATCCCCCCTCCCCATATCCCCCCTCCCCCAAATCCCCCATATCCCCCCTCCCCCATATCCCCCCCTCCCCCATATCCCCCCTCCCCCATATCCCCCCTCCCCCATATCCCCCCTCCCCCATATCCCCCCTCCCCCATATCCCCCCCATATCCCCCCTCCCCCATATCCCCCCTCCCCCATATCCCCCCTCCCCCATATCCCCCCTCCCCATATCCCCCCTCCCCCATATCCCCCTCCCCCATATCCCCCCTCCTCCATATCCCCCATCACCCATATCCCCCCTCACCCATATCCCCCATATCCCCCCTCCCCCATATCCCCCCTCCCCCATATCCCCCCTCCCCCATAACCCCCCTCCCCCATATCCCCCATATCCCCCCTCCCCCATATCCCCCATATCCCCCTCCCCCATATCCCCCCTCCCCCATATCCCCCCTCCCCCATATCCCCATATCCCCCATATCCCCAAGTGAATCCAGCCCTAACCTTAACCTCTGCAATGCACGCGCAACCGATGGCGTGCATTCATATACCTGCCTAACACTGTTGCCTTTTACCCCTGCCACCCCCCCCACAGGAGAAGCGCGCACACAACAATAGGGAGCATGTGAGGACTGGAGGAGGGCCCGCTGATGAGAGACCACTGACCGTACACGAGGAAAGGGCCCTGGAACTGGCTGGCGGACCTGAGGACCGGGAGGTTGCTGATGCAGAGGTTGGGGGCCCACCAGCGAGTGAGCCACTGACAGCCCGTCCCCATATCCCCCCTCCCCTATATCCCCCTCCCCCGTATCACCTGATCACTGCCTGATGTCTAACCATGCATGCTTCATTGTGTATCGCAGGACCAAACGTCCAGGCACCCATCCCCGCAGATGCACACCGCCCGCAGGATGCCCCTCGGAGACCACAGGAGACGGAGAGACCCGGACCCTCCAGCATGCAACGCCCGCAGGATGCCCCTCGGAGACCACGGCAGACGGAGAGACCCGGACCCTCCAGCATGCGACGCCCACAGGATGCCCCTCGGAGACCACGGGAGACGGAGAGACCCGGACCCTCCAGCATGCGACGCCCGCAGGATGCCCCTCGGAGACCACGGGAGACGGAGAGACCCGGACCCTCCAGCATGCGACGCCCGCAGGATGCCCCTCGGAGACCACGGGAGACGGAGAGACCCGGACCCTCCAGCATGCGACACCCGCAGGATGCCCCTCGCACACCACGGGAGACGGAGAGACCCGGACCCTCCAGCATGCGACGCCCGCAGGATGCCCCTCGCACACCACGGGAGACGGAGAGACCTGGAGCAACAGGGAGACGACACCCCCGTCACGTGCGGGAGCGACCACCCAGCGATGAGGGGGGCAGCCACAGGCCCCCGTCACATCCGAGCCAGGACACCACTACCCAGGACACCACTACCCAGGACACCACTACCCAGGACACCACGACCCAGGACACCACTATCCAGGACACCCCTACCCAGGACAGCACTACCCAGGACACCCCTACCCGGGACAGCACTACCCGGGACAGCACTACCCGGGACAGCACTACCCAGGACACCCCTACCTGGGAAGATGAAATACCGGACAGTGACTCAGAGTGAATGGGTGGAGACGAACCCCCACCCCAAAGTGCCATGGAGTCAGAGTGGGACGAAGAGCACGACACAACGCCACTGCTGTCACCAACACCCTCCACCATCGCAGAAACACTCACCACGGTTGGGCACTTTAATGATGAGGCGTCTGGTACACTCACTGGTGCGCACAACACAGCTGTCCCGGTACAGCAGGTGGAGGTAGGAGCAGCAGAGGAGCCGGGCGGTCGGAGGGCAGCCCAGCCCAAGCGAACATCTGCCGCCCAGATGGATCCCGGGTTCCTGCAGTTACCACACCCACACATAGATCCGATGCAACCACCGACCCGGAGACGAGCGAAGAGGGTGACGGGCGGCTTGCGGCGGTTGCGGTCGCAGGTGGAGGAGTCCACCCGCGTCCAGGAGCTGGGAGTGGTCCCGGTCATGCGTGCCACCCAGGCTGACACCGCACGGGTGGCGTCCGCGGTAGAGGCAATGGTTGCAACGGTGTCAGACATGGGGAACGGTTTGCGAGGCCTGGGGCCTTCCGTGCAGGCGGCGTCTGTGGGCCAGGAAATGGCTGCCCTCTCACAGGAGGCCATGAGCCAGTGCCAGCGCCAGATGGCAGAGGCGCTCAACGCCATAGCCCAGTCTCAGCAGGCCATGGCCCAGTCTCTGCAGGCCATGGCCCAGTCTCTGCAGGCCATGGCCCAGTCTCAGCAGGCCATCGCTGAGGGCATCGGCGCCAGTGGCCATGTGTGAGCCGGCGTCGCACTGTCACAGACAGGGTTTGCCAACACCCTGGGCTCCATGGCTGCAAACCTGCAGACCCCTGTCGATACCAGCACGGGCCTCCAGGACTGGCAGTGCCAGATGTCGGGGAGGTGTCGGATGGCCAGTCCGTTCGCATCCCCCACCCATGTAGAGGCCTGGGGGCCATCGGGCACCCCGAGGGAGGAGGAGGTGGTGTGGTCCGTCCCGGCTCCCTCTGTAGGGGAGGTCCCGGTACACCGCGACACCTCAGACTCCCCCCCTTCCGTCCCAGGTGCATCGGGTGGGCAACGGGCAGGACAGGCTGGCAGCTCGCCATCCCAGTCGCCCGGGCCGCAGCCTGGCCCATCTAGGCCAGGACGCCCCAGGAAACGGCCGCCAAAGTGATCCAGTGTCAGAGGGCAGGAATCACAGGAGTCCACCTCCAGTTCTGCTGTACCGTCTTGGGAACCACGTAGACGTAGTCAAAGGGCCCGTAAGGCCAAACAATTAGACACTGAGTAAGTTGGCACGGGTGCAGGGCACAGATGAGTTTTAGGGGCTAGGGCACGTGCATGAACTCCTTTGGTTATTAAAGTCAATGTTACACCTACCGAAGCTGCCTTTGTGCTCTGTCCAAAGTGTGCGGGCGTGTCATGTACATTGAGCGCAAGTGTGTGTGTGAGGGGTGGTCTTACCTCAGCCCCAGGTGAGTCTGCCCCCTTCCCCCTGGGCCGCCATCAACATCCCCCGGGCAGAGGACGGGACCGTGCGCTGCAGTGTCACAGCCGCATGCAGGGATGGTCCGGGTGGATGGTGGTACTGTGGCCATGGGTCAGACATAGTCCAACGATGTAGAGCCAGGAGCTCATCGGAGGCGGGTTGTCATCATCCTCCATGGCCTGTGATAGACACGCGTCCACCCGCAACTGTGTGAGCCCGGCCCGTTGTGCCGAAGGTGGATCGGCAATGGGGGGGGGGGGCGGGTGGTGTGCATGCGGGTGGGGTGGGTGGGGTTGGGGAGGGGGGTGAGGGTGCTGGGTGGGTGGATGGGTGGGGGGTGTGGGTGGTCGGCTGTTGCCATGGTGTGCGGTCTGTGGCCATACTACCCGATTCCCACGCCCATCTAGTCAGTGAAGCGGGCGTCTATCAGTCTGTCCCGTGCCCGCTGGGCCAGCCGGTAACGGTGGACAGCCACCCGCCTGTGTCTACCCCGTCTGCCCTGACCATTGCCCCCATCCCCCTCATCTGGGGAGGACTGTGCCTCTTCCTGCTGCTCCTCCACTCCGCCCTCCTCTGCCTGCGGCACATCGCCCCTCTGCTGGGCTATGTTGTGCAGGACGCAGCACACCACAATGATGCGGCCGACCCTATCTGACCGATACTGAAGGGCGCCCACAGAGAGGTCCAGGCACCTGAAACGCATCTTCAGCATGCCAAAGCACCTCTCGATCACTCCCCTTGTCGCTACATGGGCATCATTGTAGCGGTTCTCCGCCTCATTGCGTGGCCTCCGTATAGGCGTCATCAGCCACGATCGCAATGGGTAGCCCCTGTCGCCCAGCAACCAGCCCCTCAGCCGGGGATGGCGTCCCTCGTACATGCCGGGGATGGATGACCGCGACAACACAAATTAGTCGTGTACACTGCCTGGGTGACGGGCGCAGACGTGCAGGATCATCGATCGCAGACCACCTGTACGTTCATCGAATCGGTCCCCTTCCTATTAGTGAACACGGCCCTGTTATCTGCAGGTGGCCGCACGGCGACGTGCATCCCATCGATCGCGCCCTGGACCATGGGGAACCTGGCCACGGCAGAGAAGCCCACGGCCCGGGCATCTTGGCTGGCCCGGTCCACGGGGAAGCGGATGTAGCGGTGCGCCATGGCATAATGGGCATCTGTCACTGCCCGGATGCACCGGTGCACCGATGTCTGCGATATGCCGGACAGGTCCCCACTCGGTGCCTGGAATGACCCCGTTGCATAAAGGTTCAGGGCCACCGTAACCTTGACGGACACGGGGAGAGGGTGTCCCCCGCCAGTGCCACGCGGTGACAGGTGTGCCAGCAGGTGGCAGATGTGTGCCACGGTTTCCCGGCTCATCCGGAGTCTCCTCCTGCATTCCCGGTCCGTGAGGTCCTGGTATGACTGGCGGGGCCGGTACACACGGGGCGCCCTCGGGTGCCTCCGTTGCCGTGGGGCCGCGACGTCCTCCTCCCCCTCCTCGTCCTGTCGGTCAGGTGTCCCTCCAGCCTGGGCGGCTGCCGCCTGCCCCTCTGCGGCAGCCTGCTTCGCCTCTCTGGCACGCTCCTCCTCCTCCTCCTCTTCATCCAGGGCAACATAGACATGAGCGGCTGCCACCACGGCGGCCAACATCGCTGGATGATCTGAAAACATGACGGCCTGGTGGGGGGGAGGGGAACGACGACATGTCATCATTGCCCATATCCCCTCCTCCCCCCAGCCAGGTGGCATGGACCGCATGGGTCCAACTGTTGGAGGCTGGCACCTGGCCAGGTGGACCAACTCATTTGCCCTCCCATCACCCTCCTCGGCACGGACCCCCTCACCAACCTCCACCCCAGCACGGACCCCCTCCCCAACCTCCACCCCAGCACGGACCCCCCCCAACCTCCACCCCAGCACGGACCCCCTCCAACCCCCAACCTGCACCCCAGCACGGACCCCCTCCAACCCCCAACCTCCACCCCAGCACGGACCCACCCCCCAACCTCCACCCCAGCACGGACCCCCCCCCAACCTCCACCCCGGCACGGAACCCCCCCCCAACCTCCACCCCAGCACGGACCCCCCCCCCCCCAACCTCCACCCCGGCACGGACCCCCCCCCAACCTCCACCCCGGCACGGACCCCCTCCCCAACCTCCACCCCAGCACGGACCCCCCCAACCTCCACCCCAGCACGGACCCCCTCCAACCCCCAACCTCCACCCCAGCACGGACCCCCCCCCCAACCTCCACCCCGGCACGGACCCCCTCCCCAACCTCCACCCCAGCACGGAACCCCCCCCAACCTCCACCCCAGCACGGACCCCCCCCCCAACCTCCACCCCGGCACGGACCCCCTCCAACCCCCAACCTCCACCCCAGCACGGACCCCCTCCCGGCACTCCCCCGGAGCCCAGCCTACTCTAACCACCCACCCCCCCCGCCGCACACACACACACACACAAGCCGAGACACACCTTTCCTCACGCAATCAGTCTGCGGCAACGCCATTTCCTGCCCAGAGCCAACCCCCCAGGCCGTCACTCACCTCCTCGCTGGTCGGCGTGAGCCTGGAGCACCGGGTCACGCCGATGAAAAGGAGGTTTGATTGACGTCGACGTGAACGGTCATCACGTCGACGGGACTTCGGCCCATCCGGAAGGTAGAATATCGGCAGGCCGAAAATCGGCTGCCTTGCGCAGACCCGTGACATTCTCCACGGGGATGGGGGGTCCGTGCCGGGGAGGAGGTTGGGTGGGGTCCGTGCCGGGGAGGAGGTTGGGGGGGGGGTCCGTGCCGGGGAGGAGGTTGGGGGGGGTCCGTGCCGGGGAGGGTGATGGGGGGTCCGTGCCGGGGAGGAGGTTGGGGGGTTCCGTGCCGGGGAGGGGGATGGGGGGTCCGTACCGGGGAGGAGGTTGGGGTCCGTGCCGGGGAGGAGGTTGTGGGGGGTCCGTGCCGGGGAAGGGGATGGGGGGTCCGTGCCGGGGAGGAGATTGGGTGGGGTCCGTGCCGGGGAGGAGGTTGGGGGGGGTCCGTGCCGGGGAGGAGGTTGGGGGGGGTCCGTGCCGGGGAGGAGGTTGGGGGGGGTCCATGCCGGGGAGGGGGATGGGGGGTCCGTGCCGGGGAGGAGTTTGGGGTCTGTGCCGGGGAGGAGGTTGGGGGGGGTCCGTGCGGGGGAGGAGGTTGGTGGGTGTCCGTGCCGGGGAGGAGGTTGGGGTCCGTGCCGGGGAAGAGGTTGGGGCCGCTGCCGTCGGAGAATGGCACGGGTCTGCGCAAGGCAGCCGATCAGCGTGTAGGTGAGTGACAGCCTGGGTGGTTGGCTCTGGGCAGGCGATGCGTGGCCGCAGTCTGAATGTGTGAGGAGAGGTGTGTCTCGGGTTGTGTGTGTGTGAGTGCGGCGGGGGGGGTGGTTAGAATGGGCGGGGCTCCGGGGGAGTGCCAGGAGGGAGGTCCGTGCCGGGGAGGAGGTTGGGGGGGTTCCGTGCCGGGGAGGAGGTTGGGGGGGGTCCGTGCCGGGGAGGGGGATGGGGGGGTCCGTGCCGGGGAGGAGGTTGGGGGGGTCCATGCCGGGAGGGGGATGGGGGTCCGTGCCGGGGAGGAGGTTGGGGTCCGTGCCGGGGAGGAGGTTGGGGGGGGGTCCGTGCGGGGGAGGAGGTTGGTGGGTGTCCGTGCCGGGGAGGAGGTTGGGGTCCGTGCCGGGGAGGAGGTTGGGGGGGGGGTCCGTGCGGGGGAGGAGGTTGGTGGGTGTCCGTGCCGGGGAGGAGGTTGGGGTCCGTGCCGGGGAAGAGGTTGGGGTCCGTGCCGGGGAGGAGGTTGGGGGGGGTCCGTGCCGGGGAGGGGGATGGGGGGTCCGTGCCGGGGAGGAGGTTGGGGTCCATGCCGGGGAGGAGGTTGTGGGGGTCCGTGCCGGGGAGGAGGTTGGGGGGGTCCATGCCGGGGAGGAGGTTGGGGTGTCCGTGCCGGGGAGGATGTTGGGGGGGGGGGCCGTGCCGGGGAGGGGATGGGGGGGTCCGTGCCGGGGAGGAGGATGGGGGGGGGTCCGTGCCGGGGAGGAGGTTGGCGGGGGTCCGTGCCGGGGAGGAGGTTGGGGTCCGTGCCGGGGAGGAGGTTGGGGGGGATCCGTGCTGGGGAGGGGGATGGGGGGGTCCCTGCCAGGAGGGGGATGCGAGGGCAAGTGAGTTGGTCCACCTGGCAGGTGCCAGCCTCCAACAGTTGGACCCATGCGGTCCATGCCACCTGGCTGGGGGGAGGAGGGGATATGGGCAATGATGACATGTCGTCGTTCCCCTCCCCTCCACCAGGCCGTCATGTTTTCCGATCATCCAGCGATGTTGGCCGCCGTAGCGGCAGCCGCTAATGTCCCTGTTGCCCTGGATGAGGAGGAGGAGGAGGAGGAGCGTGCCAGAGAGGCGAAGCAGACTGCCGCAGAGGGACAGGCCAGGCTGGAGGGACACCTGACCGACAGGACGAGGAGGGGGAGGAGGACGTCGCGGCCCCACGGCAACGGAGGCACCCGAGGGCGCCCCGTGTGTACCGGCCCCGGCAGTCATACCAGGACCTCACGGACCGGGAATGCAGGAGGAGACTCCGGATGAGCCGGGAAACCGTGGCACACATCTGCCACCTGCTGGCACACCTGTCACTGCGTGGCACTGGCGGGGGACACCCTCTCCCCGTGTCCGTCAAGGTTACGGTGGCCCTGAACTTTTATGCAACGGGGTCATTCCAGGCACCGAGTGGGGACCTGTCCGGCATATCGCAGACATCGGTGCATCCGGGCAGTGACAGATGCCCTATATGCCATGGCGCACCGCTACATCCGCTTCCCTGTGGACCGGGCCAGCCAAGATGCCCGGGCCATGGGCTTCTCTGCCGTGGCCGGGTTCCCCATGGTCCAGGGCGCGATTGATGGGATGCACGTCGCCGTGCGGCCACCTGCAGATAACAGGGCCGTGTTCACCAATAGGAAGGGGACCTATTCGATGAACATACAGGTGGTCTGCGACCACCGCATGATGATCCTGCACGTCTGCGCCCGTTACCCAGGCAGTGTACACGACTCATACGTGTTGTCGCGGTCATCCATCCCCGGCATGTACGAGGGACGCCATCCCCGGCTGAGGGGCTGGTTGCTGGGCGACAGGGGCTACCCATTGCGATCGTGGCTGATGACGCCTATACGGAGGCCACGCAATGAGGCGGAGAACCGCTACAATGATGCCCATGTAGTGACAAGGGGAGTGATCGAGAGGTGCTTTGGCGACACCATCGACTCGTTGGAGGAGAGGTCGAGAGGGGGAGGTGGCCAGGGTCATACCATAGACTCTGGGGAGGAGAGGTCGATCGGGGAGGGGGCCAGGGTCATACCATCGACTCGAAGGAGGAGAGGATGAGAGGGGAAAGGGCCTGGGACCACAGACAGCATCATTGAATGAGGAGATGTTGGGAAGCCTGGGGCTTTGTGGGGCTAATCTAAACTTAGCGTCACTGGGTGCTTTACCTCATGGCTCAGCTGGAAAAGAGTGAAGAAAGACCCGATGAGGCCCAAACAGAACAGTCCATGGGGTGAGCGAGCGAGGATGAACTGGGGAAGCTGGTGTGTCCTCTCCAGCCAATGATTGCTGTCGTTGAGAAGTGGCCTGTCAATGGCGATGGTCCACCTACCAGATTTGCTGCTTTGGACACTGGCCACTTCGATTGACAGGCCACTCAGCCAATGATCCCTGCCAGCTCTGGAGCCAGGGCCCTGGCACCTTGTGAACCCCCTTCTTCCCGGTCCAGACTGATATCCAATATTGGACATCCTGAGATGAGGGACAAGGAATTAAATTGATGAAGAAATCAGGAAATGGAATAATAATCGATGGTTGTTAAAGAAAAAAACATCTGATCCCCTTTGAAAAGGAAATCTGTTGGCCTTATCCTCCCTGGCGTCTACATCTGACTCAACCCCCAGCAATGTGATTTACTGCTGGCAAGTTACTCAGTTCAAGGCCAATTTTGGATGTGAACAAAATGCTGCCCTTGCCCGTGACACCCACACCACAAGAATAAATCTTCTAAAAATCTCTATCGAGGAAGCTGAGGTCAGGTCAGTGCATCTGACATAGAAACTAGGCGCAGGCGAGACCATTCGGCCCTTCGAGCCTCCTGTGCCATTCAATCTGATCATGGCCGATCTTCGATCTCTGCCATATCCCTGCTTTCTCCCCATACTCCGTCTCGCCATTAAAATCTAAAACCTTATCCATCTCTTTCTCGAATACATTCAGTGACTCGGCCTCCACAGCCTCCTGTGGTAGAGAATTCCACTTCTTCACTACCCTCTCAGTGAAGAAATGTTTCCTCCTCTCAGTCCCACATATACATTAATATCCCGTATTCCTGAGACTGTGTCCCCTGGGTCTAGATTCCCCAACCAGGGAAAACATCCTCTCTGCATCCAGGCTGTCCGGCCCTGTTAGAATGTTATACGTTTCAATCAGATCACCTCCCATCCTTCTAAACTCTAGTGAATATATGCCCAGTCGAACCAATCTCTCCTCATCGGACAGTCCCACCAATTCCAGTATCAGTCTAGTGAACCTACGCTGCACTCCCTCTGTGGCAAGTATATCCTTTCTGAAGTAGGAAGACCAAAACTGCATGCGATACTCCAAATGCAATACTCACCAAAGGCCTCTAAAACTGCAATAAGACATCTCTGCTGCTGAACTCAAATCCTTTTTCAATGAAGGTCAACGTAGCATTCTCGCCCCTATCATTCACATGGTCAATAACCCTAATTTCCCAGTTCAGTGCACCAGTGACCACTACCTGAGGCTTAACCATAGCCGAGTTCTTGTTGGAGACACCACGGGGCGGGATTCTCCAGCCCCCCGCCGGGACAGAGAATCGCCGAATTCTCCGGTGCCGGAGATTTGGCGGGGGCAGGAATCCGCGGACGGGCCTGTGCCGTGGGGGCACTCTATTCTTCCGCACCGGCGGTTGCAGCGGTCCACCATGGCCGGTGCGGAGACGAAGCCCTCTGCGCAGGCGTTGGGATGACACCAGCACACGCTGGCGCTCCCGCGCATGCGCCAACTCGCGCCGGCCGGCGGAGGCCCTTCGCCGCCGGTTGGCGTGGCGTCAAGCCCCGTCCCCACCGGCCGGCGTGGCGCAAACCACTCCGGGGCGGGCCTAGCCCCTGAAGGTACGGAGGATTCCGCACCTTCGGGGCGGCCCAACGGCGGAGTGGTTCCCGCCACTCCTTCCCGCCGGAGATGCCCACCCCGCCGATTGCCACAGAATCCCGCTCCACGTGTCCATGCTGCCCACATGGGTGGGATCTATCTGAATGGGAGCAGAGTGCCAGAGTGCGCGATTAGCCGGGTGTTTCCCAGCACTCAGAACACCGAGAAACACCACCCCATCGAATGGCCATTCAGGTCGATCGAGGGCCTCAGCGGGCAACGCGGGGCTCGGCCACACTTAGTCCCGTTTCTGCACTGAGAAACTCCCCTCGCTGGAACCCCTCAATGCAGGAAGAGATCGGGACATCATCTTTAAATGGCATCCCATTGCTTGACATCCTCCTCCTCCTGCGTGACCCCCCAAACCGCCTCTCCGCCCCCCCCCCCCCTCCCCCTCCCCAAGCCCCATATCACCTATAACGGGGTCCTCAGCCCCCATGACCTGCACAGGGCACCTCCGGGTCAACTCTCCATCGCACAAAAAATGCCAGCTTGGCACCTTGTCAGCCTAGCACTCTGGCCGTGCCCCTGCCAGCTGGCAGTGCCACTTTGGCTGTGCCAGGCTAGCACCCAGGTAGCACCACCAGGATGCCCACCTGGCAGTGCCAGGATGCCCAGGTGGTACTACTGGTGCCAGAGTGCCACTTTGCCCAAAGGGCATGCACCTGGTGGCCTCCGATCCCCTGGGAATCCCCCAGGAGTGCCGTTCCAATTGGTCCTAGTTTGTGGAGACCAGTACTGAACGGTGCTCGCTTGAGGACTCCAAGGCGAGGGGGTTAGATCCCACACCTTGGCTGGATCTCGGGAACACATACCAAAGTGAGACTATCCGTCTCACTCCAACATGCAGATCTGCCAGGAGCTAATCCCGCCCACGATGGGCAGGATTCACATTGCGGCGTTTCTCGAGATCGCAATGGATCTCCCGGCAGATACCGGAAGAGGGATCTCCCGACATCTACTGACCACGCCGGGCTTCTTTCTGGGCGAGACGCGCCCGGTACACCGCGGCCTCAGTCCGGGAAATCACAGGCGGGATTCTCCTGCCTCCCAGCCACGTGCCCCCGGTGGCCGGAGGAATAGCCACCCCGCGTTGACGGGAAACCCACGGGCGGGGGTGTGCTGCCAATGGCACCAGACAAACCCACTGGCGAATTCTGGCCAACATTACTACATAAAATGTAGAACTGCACCAACAAATAAACTAGGGTCAAAATCTGACCAGATTTCACAATGTTGAATGTAAATGACCTCAGACCTACAACTCAATGCAAACTCACTCTAACGTCGGATAGGAAACTTCCCCAAATAGCATAGTGAAGTGTCGAGTATCCATCCTGGGCTACGGTTTAACTCTTTCCCTCCGTTCCAGTGATGAAGAGGTGCAGTGAAATAAGTGCCTCACAGGCTGATATCAAGACCAACCTGTCACAGTTGGATAGTAAGGGTGAGTACGTCCTGAATTATCTATTCCTTCGACTCAAACTATCCCCTGTCTATCAAAAGGTCCCAGTGATGTGAAGATCTTGTAAATTTGCGGCATAAATGTGCAATTCGGGCTGGAATCACGGCGAGAAGGTGGTGGAGTTTGGGACGTGGGCGGGTTATGGATGTAAGTCACCGATTCCGCGATCATTTTTCGACAGAACCCCCTCAACCAAATATATCTCTGCCCAGTTTACAGGCCTCATTCCCGCAGTCATTATAATGGGTGTCCAACAGCGGCACTGGTTTCAAGATCCCCCACGTAGCCCGGGAGGGTTCTCAGGTGCATGGCTGGCTGGAGTGAATCAGGTCGAGCAGGAGGGACTGAAGGAAACCCACGCAGACACGGAGAGAATGTGCAAACAGTGACCCAAGGCCGGAATTGAACCCGGGTCCCTGGCCGTGTCCATCGTGCCTCTCTGCCTGGGCAATTCAGCTACACCCCCTGCCCCTCCTTTTCCCCACAGCCCTGTGATGTACCATCAATTACCTCCAGCGCAGGAGAGCACACCCTTTTATACGCCACCTGTTGGGCGGAGCCAAAAGGCAGGAATTTACCATTGTACCTCTAATATACGGGCAGTGCCATAATACATATAATATACCACCAGTGGTGTTCACCACACCCTGCAAACTATTTCTGTTCAGACAATGACCCGGATCCCTGTGACTAACACGGCTTCCACCACACACTCAGGCAGTGCTCTCTCTCACTGTTCAAAAAGAACCTTTCTTCCCCATGTCACCATTGATTGTTTCGGCAGTCCCGTTTTATGCTGGCGTCCTCGGGTTCTCGACCCTTCAGCCAATGGAAACAACGGTGGGGAGGGCCGAAAAATCCCACCTCATGCCCAAGATCCTACGTTCTGTTTGAAACATTCCCTTATCAGCAGCAACCATTTGTCCACATGCAACACAGCTCTCTGCTCCGGCACCAGCGTGATTGTACATTGTATCCCCCCCCCTCCTTCCTATCAACTCATTCACATTGTTCTTCGTTAACTTAATCTGCCACGTGGCAGCCAGTCACCTAAGTCATGGGAATAGAAGTAGGCCATTCGGCCCATCGAGTCTGCTCTGCCATTCAATGAGATTGTGACTGATCTGCCAACTCCACTTTTCCGCCTTTTTCTCTTATTGATTTAAGTTATGAAGAGAGTTTCAAAGAACAAAGAACAAAGAAATGTACAGCACAGGAACAGGCCCTTCGGCCCTCCAAGCCTGCGCCGACCATGCTGCCCGACTAAACTACAATCTTCTACACTTCCTGGGTCCGTATCCCTCTATTCCCATCCTATTCATGTATTTGTCAAGATGCCCCTTAAATGTCACTATCGTCCCTGCTTCCACCACCTCCTCCGGTAGCGAGTTCCAGGCACCCACTACCCTCTGTGTAAGAAACTTGCCTCGTACATCTACTCTAAACCTTGCCCCTCTCACCTTAAACCTATGCCCCCTAGTAATTGACCCCTTTACCCTGGGGAAAAGCCTCTGACTATCCACTCTATCTATGCCCCTCATAATTTTGTAGACCTCTATCAGGTCTCCCCTCAACCTCCTTCGTTCCAGTGAGAACAAACCAAGTTTATTCAACCGCTCCTCATAGCTAATGCCCTCCATACCAGGCAACATTCTGGTAAATCTCTTCTGCACCCTCTCTAAAGCCTCCACATCCTTCTGGTAGTGTGGCGACCAGAATTGAACACTATACTCCAAGTGTGGCCTAACTAAGGATCTATACAGCTGCAACATGACTTGCCAATTCTTATACTCAATGCCCCGGCCAATGAAGGTAAGCATGCCGTATGCCTTCTTGACTACGTTCTCCACCTGTGTTGCCCCTTTCAATGACCTGTGGACCTGTACTCCTAGATCTCTTTGACTTTCAATACTCTTGAGGGTTCTACCATTCACTGTATATTCCCTACCTGCATTAGACCTTCCAAAATGCATTACCTCACATTTGTCCGGATTAAACTCCATCTGCCATCTCTCCGGCCAAGTCTCCAAACAATCTAAATCCTGCTGTATCCCTCTGACAGTCCTCATCACTATCTGCAATTCCACCAACCTTTGTGTCGTCTGCAAACTTACTAATCAGACCAGTTACATTTTCCTCCAAATCATTTATATATACTACAAAGAGCAAAGGTCCCAGCACTGATCCCTGTGGAACACCACTGGTCACAGCCCTCCAATTAGAAAAGCATCCTTCCATTGCTACTCTCTGCCTTCTGTGACCTAGCCAGTTCTGTATCCACCTTGCCAGCTCACCCCTGATCCCGTGTGACTTCACCTTTTGTACTAGTCTACCATGAGGGACCTTGTCAAAGACAACATCCACTGCCCTACCTGCATCAATCATCTTAGTGACCGCCTCGAAAAACTCTATCAAGTTAGTGAGACACGACCTCCCCTTCACAAAACCATGCTGCCTCTCACTAATATGTCCATTTGCTTCCAAATGGGAGTAGATCCTGTCTCGAAGAATTCTCTCCAGTAATTTCCCTACCACTGAAGTAAGGCTCACCGGCCTGTAGTTCCCGGGATTATCCTTGCTACCCTTCTTAAACAGAGGAACAGCATTAGCTATTCTCCAGTTCTCCGGGACATCCCCTGAAGACAGTGAGGATCCAAAGATTTCTGTCAAGGCCTCAGCAATTTCCTCTCCAGCCTCCTTCAGTATTCTGGGGTAGATCCCATCAGGCCCTGGGGACTTATCTACCTTAATATTTTTTAAGACACCCAACACCTCGTCTTTTTGGATCTCAATGTGACCCAGGCTATCTACACACCCTTCTCCAGACTCAACATCTACCAATTTCTTCTCTTTGGTGAATACTGATGCAAAGTATTCATTTAGTACCTCGCCCATTTCCTCTGGCTCCACACATAGATTCCCTTGCCTATCCTTCAGTGGGCCAACCCTTTCCCTGGCTACCCTCTTGCTTTTTATGTACGTGTAAAAAGCCTTGGGATTTTCCTTAACCCTATTTGCCAATGACTTTTCGTGACCCCTTCTAGCCCTCCTGACTCCTTGCTTAAGTTCCTTCCTACTTTCCTTATATTCCACGCAGGCTTCGTCTGTTCCCAGCCTTTTAGCCCTGACAAATGCCTCCTTTTTCTTTTTGACGAGGCCTACAATATCACTCGTTATCCAAGGTTCCCGAAAATTGCCGTATTTATCCTTCTTCCTCACAGGAAAATGCCGGTCCTGAATTCCTTGAAAGCCTCCCACATGTCAGATGTTGATTTGCCCTCAAACATCCGCCCCCAATCTATGTTCTTCAGTTCCCGCCTAATATTGTTATAATTAGCCTTCCCCCAATTTAGCACATTCATCCTAGGACCACTCTTATCCTTGTCCACCAGTACTTTAAAACTTACTGAATTGTGGTCACTGTTACCGAAATGCTCCCCTACTGAAACATCTACCACCTGGCCGGGCTCATTCCCCAATACCAGGTCCAGTACCGCCCCTTCCCTAGTTGGACTGTCTACATATTGTTTTAAGAAGCCCTCCTGGATGCTCCTTACAAACTCCGCCCCGTCTAAGCCCCTGGCACTAAGTGAGTCCCAGTCAATATTGGGGAAGTTGAAGTCTCCCATCACCACAACCCTGTTGTTTTTACTCTTTTCCAAAATCTGTCTACCTATCTGCTCCTCTATCTCCCGCTGGCTGTTGGGAGGCCTGCAGTAAACCCCCAACATTGTGACTGCACCCTTCTTATTCCTGATCTCTACCCATATAGCCTCACTGAGGTGTCCTCCCGCAGTACAGCTGTGATATTCTCCCGAACCAGTAGTGCAACTCCTCCTCCCCTTTTACATCCCCCTCTATCCCGCCTGAAACATCTAAATCCTGGAATGTTTAGCTGCCAATCCTGCCCTTCCCTCAACCAGGTCTCTGTAATGGCAACAACATCATAGTTCCAAGTACTAATCCAAGCTCTAAGTTCATCTGCCTTACCCGTAATACTCCTTGCATTAAAACATATGCACTTCAGGCCACCAGACCCGCTGTGTTCAGCAACTTCTCCCTGTCTGCTCTGCCTCAGAGCCACACTGTCCCTATTCCCTAGTTCTCCCTCAATGCTCTCACCTTCTGACCTATTGCTCCCGTGCCCACCCCCCTGCTATACTAGTTTTCGATAGGCTGGGGTTGTTTTCGCTGGAGGAGAGAAGACTGAGGGGCGACTTGATCGAGGTGGACAAGATTCCGAGGGGCGTGGACAGGGTGGATAGGGAGCAGCTGTTCCCCTTCGTTGACGGGTCAGTTACGAGGGGGACATAAGTTCAAGGTCAGATGCAGAAAGTTTAAGGAGGATTTGAGGAAAACCTTTTTTACCCAGAGGGTGGGGACGGTCTGGAACGCACTGCCAGCGAGATCTTCCATTCCATGTGGTGTGGGTACACCCACTGTGCTGTCAGGGAGGGACATTCAGGATTTTGACCCAGCGACAGTGAAGGAACAGCGATCTATTTCCAAGTCAGGATGGTGAGCGACTTGGAGGGGAGCCTCCAGGCAGGACGGGAAAGGTTAATTAAAACTCTCCAATTTTCAAGACTGAGATTGTTGGTGGATCAGGGTATCGAAAGGAAATGGGGTACAGACCGGACCTGACATAAAAGAACGGCGATTCTCAAGGGGCTGAATAGCCTCCTCTACATACAATGAGTGAACAATGATGAGAAATCTCTGGATGTTGCCAATGTAAATGATGTTAGGCTACGGATGCCACCTCAAGGTCTAAAGCTCACCCCAAATTCCAGTTGCAGGAACGTCGGAGGAAACGAGGAGCTCACTCACTGAACTGAGCACTGACCTCTCACAGCTGAAGAACAGTAAGTGTTAACATTCCTCAGGCAAATCCCCCCCCAACAGCTCTTTGTATTTGGATGGGAGAAAACTAACTGCAGAATATCTGATGCTTTTCCGAAGTAACGAACCAAAGCCACCACTGAGAGTTAACAAGGCAGCAATACGTCTCCTGCCATTGCCTCCAGGAGATGGTGGAAGAGGTCCCGGGAGGGAGAGACAACTCGACAGTGATGGAAACAGATTTGTGGTACGCTGTGGAGAAGGATACAGTTATCATTGCCAATCCTCCAGCAATTCCTGGAGACTTTCCCTGGGGAATACACATAAAATTCACAGAAAATCCATAGACTTCCTCTCGTGCAGAAGGAGGCCATTTGGTCCATCAACTCTACACTGACCCTCCGACAGAGCATCCTACCTAGGCCCACTCCCCTGCCACATCCCTGTAACCCCCCCCCCGCCCCCCCAACCTGCACGTCTTTCGGGACTTGTGGGAGGAAACCAGAGCACCTGAAGGAAACCCGCGCAGACACGGGGAGAACGTGCAGACTAAACACAGGCAGTCACCTGAGGTCAGAATCGAACCTGGGTCCCTGGCGCTGTGAGGCAGCTGTGCTAGCCACTGAGCCACCGTGGCGCTCCAAGCCCTGACAGAAATCACAGGAATCGTCAAAAGAGCCCACCCGCGTGACCTGAGATTCCCGCCCACGGGTCAACTGACCTCTGAATGGTCTGTCAAATCTACCACCAGGCCCGCGGCGATTCCTGCGATTGGAATATTTACCCCCCCCCCCCCCGCCGCCATCATTGGGTCCTCTTCGGAAATCACTTGAGTCTGTTAGCGAAATGTTAAGATGGGAGAAGAGCCTGTGTGACTGGACAGGGAATCCTGCCGCTGGAAGTCATGTGTTTGAACCTCATTGTAAAACAGACGTATCCGCAGCCCATTGTACACCCCCCTCCCCCCCGCCCCTCCCCTGCAGTAACATGGAGACACAATGGGTGACCGGACCATCTCACACTGTGGGCCAGACTCACGGAGAATTCCGGAAATACTCAGCAGGTCAGAGAGCCCAACCGCGAGAGAGCGAGAAACAGAGTTAACATTTCATCCCGAGAAATAGAAACTCTTGTTTTTCTCTCCACGGACGCTGCCAGGCTTGCTGAGTGTTTCCAGAAAGTTCTGTCTTCACTGCAGATTTCCAGCGCCTGCAGTAATTTGCTGTCGTGCCCCGAGCCTGTTGTTGGGGCTGAAGCTGGAGTGACTCTCCGTCTACTCTCCGCCTCCAGGCGCTGATCCATCCTGTAATACAGCCCAGATTCAGTCCATGAACATCAAGCCATTCTGCAACAGGCTCATATACCACACCGAACCTGTCTGGGGCCCTGTGACTGAGCCCAGTTCCCCATTCCCTGCATCAGTATTTAACTCACTATCTCTCAAAAAATGGGGGCAAACTTGACCCGTGACCCATATCGCAAAATGCCCCTGCGTGATTTGAAGATAATATTGAAGCTGGGTTCAAACTGATCCTGACCGACTCTGGGACCCACAGTATAACGGCCCCCTCTGCTGACAAACCAAGAGTGAGCCACAGGGAGGCCTGTGATGAAAATCAGGCGCATTGATCATCAAAGTTCTCTGGAGACATGAATTGCGCGAAGGAGCGTTTGGTAAGGAGCTCTTGTGGGGTGGGCACGCCTGCTCTATGTCAGGATCTCCGGGTTCGAGTCCCACCCCAGGATTGGATGGCCGAGGAAGGTGCGCCCATAATGTGGCCAATCAGGTTGAGTGTCGACCTGTAAATTCCTTCCCATGAGCCAGTGGCAGGCGGCAAGTGCAGGGGAGGGAGTACTGGACGGCATTGGGCTGGAAAGGAATTGGAGTCTCTTTTGTAGTTTCGCAACCCCTATTTACAAATGCATGTTACCACGGCAACTGGGACTCTTTGGGTGGTGGGGTACAGTTGGCTGGATGGCCTGTGTGGATCAGATTGGTCCCCATGTGGTTTGATTCCTGTTCTGGGTGGGGTCCTACGCGTGGGGTGGAGGCCGCAACGTGTGGGCCGGACAAGCCTTCGGGCAGAGAACTGAATATGGAGCTCATTGGGTGTTGGCAAACCCAACTGTTCTGCAAACCCCTCCACAATCCGTTGAGATACTTGGGCAAATCTCTCGGGAGATGTGAGCTGATTCTTGCCTTTCATTTCAGTTACACAGATGCTCACTGAAGTGAGGAACTCGCAGGATGATGTCAAGGTGGAACTGTCACAGATAAAAGCTAACAGTGAGTAGTAACAGAGTCGGAGAGGCCTTGGGCTAGCTCCTGACACCATCCACAATCAGAGGTTGACATTCAGGATGGCCACAGGCTGCTGTTCAACCTAGGCCAAGGTGTAGAGGGGGAAGAAGCTCCTGGAAATGGTTCTGGTCACAGAGTGGACTTCCGGCCTACTCCATGACACGCCCCTGACCCCTTCTCAATCCCACGTATAATCGAACCATTTCAACACAGCCACAGTCTATGATCCAGGAATTCCACCAATTCCAGTGATATTTTCCCAGAGTGGAAATGGAGTGGAAAAGCATCGACTGCACCCGTTTCCAGTTTACTAGGAAGCAACCAACAAGAGAACAGGGTCCTGCCTCAAAACTCTCCCCACCCACCCCACCTCAGGGGCTCAGGGTGAGAAATGACAGGGTTCTGATCTCACTGCACAATCTTACAGCCCGGACAGAATGAGCATCTCTCTCACTCGTGTTTCTCAGTGAATGTACCAACATACAAACTAAAAGGATGGCTTGACAATTCACATTCTTGTTGTCTAATCCCTTCATGGCCATATCTCTGTCAACTCCTCCAGTTCTACACTCCTCTGTATCTCTGTAACGTCCTCCAGTTCTACACTCCTCTGTATCTCTGTGAACTCCTCCAGCTCTGCACTCCTCTGTATCTCTGTAACCTCCTCCAGTTCTACACTCCTCTGTATCTCTGTAACGTCCTCCAGTTCTACACTCCTCTGTATGTCTGTAACCTCCTCCAGCTCTACACTCTTCTGTATCTCTGTAACCTCCTCCAGTTCTACACTCCTCTATATCTCTGTGAACTCCTCCAGTTCTACACTCCTCTGTATCTCTGTAACCACCTCCAGTTCTACACTCCTCTGTATCTCTGTGAACTCCTCCAGTTCTACACTCCTCTGTATCTCTGTAACCACCTCCAGTTCTACACTCCTCTGTATCTCTGAGAACTCCTCCAGTTCTACACTCCTCTGTATCTCTGTAACCACCTCCAGTTCTACACTCCTCTGTATCTCTGTAACCTCCTCCAGTTCTACACTCCTCTGTATCTCTGTAACCTCCTCCAGCTCTGCACTCCTCTGTATCTCTGTGAACTCCTCCAGCTCTGCACTCCTCTGTATCTCTGTAACCTCCTCCAGCTCTACACTCCTCTGTATCTCTGTAACCTCCTCCAGTTCTACACTCCTCTGTATCTCTGTGAACTCCTCCAGTTCTACACTCCTCTGTATCTCTGTAACCACCTCCAGTTCTACACTCCTCTGTATCTCTGAGAACTCCTCCAGTTCTACACTCCTCTGTATCTCTGTAACCTCCTCCAGTTCTACACTCCTCTATTCTCTGTCAACTCCTCCAGCTCTACACTCCTCTGTATCTCTGTGAACTCCTCCAGTTCTACACTCCTCTGTATCTCTGTAACCTCCTCCAGTTCTACACTCCTCTATATCTCTGTGAACTCCTCCAGTTCTACACTCCTCTGTATCTCTGTAACCACCTCCAGTTCTACACTCCTCTGTATCTCTGTAACCTCCTCCAGTTCTACACTCCTCTGTATCTCTGTAACCTCCTCCAGCTCTGCACTCCTCTGTATCTCTGTGAACTCCTCCAGCTCTGCACTCCTCTGTATCTCTGTAACCTCCTCCAGCTCTACACTCCTCTGTATCTCTGTAACCTCCTCCAGTTCTACACTCCTCTGTATCTCTGAAAATGAAAATGAAAATGGCTTATTGTCACAAGTAGGCTTCAAATGGATTTACTGTGAAAAGCCCCTAGTCGCCACATTCCAGCGCCTGTTCGGGGAGGCTGGTACGGGAATCGAAACGTGCTGTTGGCCTTCCTTGGTCTGCTTTAAAAGCCAGCGATTAACCCAGTGTGCTAAACTAGCCCCTACACGCCTCTGTATCTCTGTAACCTCCTCCAGTTCTACACACCTCTGTATCTCTGTAACCTCCTCCAGCTCTACACTCCTCTGTATCTCTGTAACCGCCTCCAGCTCTACACTCCTCTGTATCTCTGTGAACTCCTCCAGTTCTACACTCCTCTGTATCTCTGTAACCTCCTCCAGCTCTACACTCCTCTGTATCTCTGTAACCTCCTCCAGCTCTACACTCCTCTGTATCTCTGTGAACTCCTCCAGCTCTACACTCCTCTGTATGTCTGTAACCTCCTCCAGTTCTACACTCCTCTGTATCTCTGTAACCGCCTCCAGCTCTACACTCCTCTGTATCTCTGTAACCTCCTCCAGCTCTGCTCTCCTCTGTATCTCTGTAGCTCCTCCAGCTCTGCTCTCCTCTGTCTCTCTGTAACCGCCTCCAGCTCTACACTCCTCTGTATGTCTGTAACCTCCTCCAGTTCTACACTCCTCTGTATCTCTGTAACCGCCTCCAGCTCTACACTCCTCTGTATCTCTGTAACCTCCTCCAGCTCTACACTCCTCTGTATGTCTGTAACCTCCTCCAGTTCTACACTCCTCTGTATCTCTGTAACCGCCTCCAGCTCTACACTCCTCTGTATCTCTGTAACCTCCTCCAGTTCTACACTCCTCTGTATGTCTGTAACCTCCTCCAGTTCTACACTCCTCTGTATCTCTGTAACCTCCTCCAGCTCTGCACTCCTCTGTATGTCTGTAACCTCCTCCCGTTCTACACTCCTCTGTATCTCTGTGAACTCCTCCAGCTCTACACTCCTCTGTATGTCTGTAACCTCCTCCAGTTCTACACTCCTCTGTATCTCTGTGAACTCCTCCAGCTCTACACTCCTCTGTATCTCTGTGAACTCCTCCAGCTCCACACTCCTCTGTATCTCTGTAACCTCCTCCAGTTCTACACTCCTCTGTATCTCTGTAACCTCCTCCAGCTCTGCACTCCTCTGTATCTCTGTAACCTCCTCCAGTTCTACACTCCTCTGTATCTCTGTAACCTCCTCCAGTTCTACACTCCTCTGTATCTCTGAAAATGAAAATGAAAATGGCTTATTGTCACAAGTAGGCTTCAAATGGATTTACTGTGAAAAGCCCCTAGTCGCCACATTCCGGCGCCTGTTCGGGGAGGCTGTTACGGGAATCGAAACGTGCTGTTGGCCTTCCTTGGTCTGCTTTAAAAGCCAGCGATTAACCCAGTGTGCTAAACTAGCCCCTACACGCCTCTGTATCTCTGTAACCTCCTCCAGTTCTACACACCTCTGTATCTCTGTAACCGCCTCCAGCCCTACACTTCTCTGTATCTCTGGAACCGCCTCCAGCTCTACACTCCTCTGTATCTCTGTAACCTCCTCCAGCCCTACACTCCTCTGTATCTCTGTGAACTCCTCCAGTTCTACACTCCTCTGTATGTCTGTAACCTCCTCCAGTTCTACACTCCTCTGTATCTCTGTGAAATCCTCCAGTTCTACACTCCTCTGTATCTCTGTAACCACCTCCAGTTCTACACTCCTCTGTATCTCTGTAACCTCCTCCAGTTCTACACTCCTCTGTATCTCTGTAACCTCCTCCAGCTCTGCACTCCTCTGTATCTCTGTGAACTCCTCCAGCTCTGCACTCCTCTGTATCTCTGTAACCTCCTCCAGCTCTACACTCCTCTGTATCTCTGTAACCTCCTCCAGTTCTACACTCCTCTGTATCTCTGAAAATGAAAATGAAAATGGCTTATTGTCACAAGTAGGCTTCAAATGGATTTACTGTGAAAAGCCCCTAGTCGCCACATTCCAGCGCCTGTTCGGGGAGGCTGGTACGGGAATCGAAACGTGCTGTTGGCCTTCCTTGGTCTGCTTTAAAAGCCAGCGATTAACCCAGTGTGCTAAACTAGCCCCTACACGCCTCTGTATCTCTGTAACCTCCTCCAGTTCTACACACCTCTGTATCTCTGTAACCTCCTCCAGCTCTACACTCCTCTGTATCTCTGTAACCGCCTCCAGCTCTACACTCCTCTGTATCTCTGTGAACTCCTCCAGTTCTACACTCCTCTGTATCTCTGTAACCTCCTCCAGCTCTACACTCCTCTGTATCTCTGTAACCTCCTCCAGCTCTACACTCCTCTGTATCTCTGTGAACTCCTCCAGCTCTACACTCCTCTGTATGTCTGTAACCTCCTCCAGTTCTACACTCCTCTGTATCTCTGTAACCGCCTCCAGCTCTACACTCCTCTGTATCTCTGTAACCTCCTCCAGCTCTGCTCTCCTCTGTATCTCTGTAGCTCCTCCAGCTCTGCTCTCCTCTGTCTCTCTGTAACCGCCTCCAGCTCTACACTCCTCTGTATGTCTGTAACCTCCTCCAGTTCTACACTCCTCTGTATCTCTGTAACCGCCTCCAGCTCTACACTCCTCTGTATCTCTGTAACCTCCTCCAGCTCTACACTCCTCTGTATGTCTGTAACCTCCTCCAGTTCTACACTCCTCTGTATCTCTGTAACCGCCTCCAGCTCTACACTCCTCTGTATCTCTGTAACCTCCTCCAGTTCTACACTCCTCTGTATGTCTGTAACCTCCTCCAGTTCTACACTCCTCTGTATCTCTGTAACCTCCTCCAGCTCTGCACTCCTCTGTATGTCTGTAACCTCCTCCAGTTCTACACTCCTCTGTATCTCTGTGAACTCCTCCAGCTCTACACTCCTCTGTATGTCTGTAACCTCCTCCAGTTCTACACTCCTCTGTATCTCTGTGAACTCCTCCAGCTCTACACTCCTCTGTATCTCTGTGAACTCCTCCAGCTCTACACTCCTCTGTATCTCTGTAACCTCCTCCAGTTCTACACTCCTCTGTATCTCTGTAACCTCCTCCAGCTCTGCACTCCTCTGTATCTCTGTAACCTCCTCCAGTTCTACACTCCTCTGTATCTCTGTAACCTCCTCCAGTTCTACACTCCTCTGTATCTCTGAAAATGAAAATGAAAATGGCTTATTGTCACAAGTAGGCTTCAAATGGATTTACTGTGAAAAGCCCCTAGTCGCCACATTCCGGCGCCTGTTCGGGGAGGCTGTTACGGGAATCGAAACGTGCTGTTGGCCTTCCTTGGTCTGCTTTAAAAGCCAGCGATTAACCCAGTGTGCTAAACTAGCCCCTACACGCCTCTGTATCTCTGTAACCTCCTCCAGTTCTACACACCTCTGTATCTCTGTAACCGCCTCCAGCCCTACACTTCTCTGTATCTCTGGAACCGCCTCCAGCTCTACACTCCTCTGTATCTCTGTAACCTCCTCCAGCCCTACACTCCTCTGTATCTCTGTGAACTCCTCCAGTTCTACACTCCTCTGTATGTCTGTAACCTCCTCCAGTTCTACACTCCTCTGTATCTCTGTGAAATCCTCCAGTTCTGCACTCCTCTGTATGTCTGTAACCTCCTCCAGTTCTACACTCCTCTGTATCTCTGTAACCTCCTCCAGCTCTACACTCCGCTGTATCTCTGTGAACTCCTCCAGTTCTACACTCCTCTGTATGTCTGTAACCTCCTCCAGTTCTACACTCCTCTGTATCTCTGTGAAATCCTCCAGTTCTGCACTCCTCTGTATCTCTGTAACCTCCTCCAGTTCTACACTCTTCTGTATCTCTGTAACCTCCTCCAGCTCTACACTCCTCTGTATCTCTGTAACCTCCTCCAGCTCTACACTCCTCTGTATGTCTGTAACCGCCTCCAGCTCTACACTCCTCTGTATCTCTGTGAACTCCTCCAGTTCTACACTCCTCTGTATGTCTGTAACCTCCTCCAGTTCTACACTCCTCTGTATCTCTGTCAACTCCTCCAGCCCTACACTCCTCTGTATCTCTGTAACCTCCTCCAGTTCTACACTCCTCTGTATCTCTGTCAACTCCTCCAGCCCTACACGCCTCTGTATCTCTGTAACCTCCTCCAGTTCTACACTCCTCTGTATCTCTGTAAGCTCCTCCAGCTCTGCTCTCCTCCGTATCTCTGTGAACTCCTCCAGTTCTACACTCTTCTGTATCTCTGTAACCTCCTCCAGCTCTACACTCCTCTGTATCTCTGTGAACTCCTCCAGCTCTGCACTCCTCTGTATCTCTGTAACCTCCTCCAGCTCTGCTCTCCTCTGTCTCTCTGTAACCTCCTCCAGTTCTACACTCCTCTGTATCTCTGTAACGTCCTCCAGTTCTACACTCCTCTGTATCTCTGTGAACTCCTCCAGCTCTGCACTCCTCTGTATCTCTGTAACCTCCTCCAGTTCTACACTCCTCTGTATCTCTGTAACGTCCTCCAGTTCTACACTCCTCTGTATGTCTGTAACCTCCTCCAGCTCTACACTCTTCTGTATCTCTGTAACCTCCTCCAGTTCTACACTCCTCTATATCTCTGTGAACTCCTCCAGTTCTACACTCCTCTGTATCTCTGTAACCACCTCCAGTTCTACACTCCTCTGTATCTCTGTGAACACCTCCAGTTCTACACTCCTCTGTATCTCTGTAACCACCTCCAGTTCTACACTCCTCTGTATCTCTGAGAACTCCTCCAGTTCTACACTCCTCTGTATCTCTGTAACCACCTCCAGTTCTACACTCCTCTGTATCTCTGTAACCTCCTCCAGTTCTACACTCCTCTGTATCTCTGTAACCTCCTCCAGCTCTGCACTCCTCTGTATCTCTGTGAACTCCTCCAGCTCTGCACTCCTCTGTATCTCTGTAACCTCCTCCAGCTCTACACTCCTCTGTATCTCTGTAACCTCCTCCAGTTCTACACTCCTCTGTATCTCTGTGAACTCCTCCAGTTCTACACTCCTCTGTATCTCTGTAACCACCTCCAGTTCTACACTCCTCTGTATCTCTGAGAACTCCTCCAGTTCTACACTCCTCTGTATCTCTGTAACCTCCTCCAGTTCTACACTCCTCTATTCTCTGTCAACTCCTCCAGCTCTACACTCCTCTGTATCTCTGTGAACTCCTCCAGTTCTACACTCCTCTGTATCTCTGTAACCTCCTCCAGTTCTACACTCCTCTATATCTCTGTGAACTCCTCCAGTTCTACACTCCTCTGTATCTCTGTAACCACCTCCAGTTCTACACTCCTCTGTATCTCTGTAACCTCCTCCAGTTCTACACTCCTCTGTATCTCTGTAACCTCCTCCAGCTCTGCACTCCTCTGTATCTCTGTGAACTCCTCCAGCTCTGCACTCCTCTGTATCTCTGTAACCTCCTCCAGCTCTACACTCCTCTGTATCTCTGTAACCTCCTCCAGTTCTACACTCCTCTGTATCTCTGAAAATGAAAATGAAAATGGCTTATTGTCACAAGTAGGCTTCAAATGGATTTACTGTGAAAAGCCCCTAGTCGCCACATTCCAGCGCCTGTTCGGGGAGGCTGGTACGGGAATCGAAACGTGCTGTTGGCCTTCCTTGGTCTGCTTTAAAAGCCAGCGATTAACCCAGTGTGCTAAACTAGCCCCTACACGCCTCTGTATCTCTGTAACCTCCTCCAGTTCTACACACCTCTGTATCTCTGTAACCTCCTCCAGCTCTACACTCCTCTGTATCTCTGTAACCGCCTCCAGCTCTACACTCCTCTGTATCTCTGTGAACTCCTCCAGTTCTACACTCCTCTGTATCTCTGTAACCTCCTCCAGCTCTACACTCCTCTGTATCTCTGTAACCTCCTCCAGCTCTACACTCCTCTGTATCTCTGTGAACTCCTCCAGCTCTACACTCCTCTGTATGTCTGTAACCTCCTCCAGTTCTACACTCCTCTGTATCTCTGTAACCGCCTCCAGCTCTACACTCCTCTGTATCTCTGTAACCTCCTCCAGCTCTGCTCTCCTCTGTATCTCTGTAGCTCCTCCAGCTCTGCTCTCCTCTGTCTCTCTGTAACCGCCTCCAGCTCTACACTCCTCTGTATGTCTGTAACCTCCTCCAGTTCTACACTCCTCTGTATCTCTGTAACCGCCTCCAGCTCTACACTCCTCTGTATCTCTGTAACCTCCTCCAGCTCTACACTCCTCTGTATGTCTGTAACCTCCTCCAGTTCTACACTCCTCTGTATCTCTGTAACCGCCTCCAGCTCTACACTCCTCTGTATCTCTGTAACCTCCTCCAGTTCTACACTCCTCTGTATGTCTGTAACCTCCTCCAGTTCTACACTCCTCTGTATCTCTGTAACCTCCTCCAGCTCTGCACTCCTCTGTATGTCTGTAACCTCCTCCAGTTCTACACTCCTCTGTATCTCTGTGAACTCCTCCAGCTCTACACTCCTCTGTATGTCTGTAACCTCCTCCAGTTCTACACTCCTCTGTATCTCTGTGAACTCCTCCAGCTCTACACTCCTCTGTATCTCTGTGAACTCCTCCAGCTCTACACTCCTCTGTATCTCTGTAACCTCCTCCAGTTCTACACTCCTCTGTATCTCTGTAACCTCCTCCAGCTCTGCACTCCTCTGTATCTCTGTAACCTCCTCCAGTTCTACACTCCTCTGTATCTCTGTAACCTCCTCCAGTTCTACACTCCTCTGTATCTCTGAAAATGAAAATGAAAATGGCTTATTGTCACAAGTAGGCTTCAAATGGATTTACTGTGAAAAGCCCCTAGTCGCCACATTCCGGCGCCTGTTCGGGGAGGCTGTTACGGGAATCGAAACGTGCTGTTGGCCTTCCTTGGTCTGCTTTAAAAGCCAGCGATTAACCCAGTGTGCTAAACTAGCCCCTACACGCCTCTGTATCTCTGTAACCTCCTCCAGCTCTACACACCTCTGTATCTCTGTAACCGCCTCCAGCCCTACACTCCTCTGTATCTCTGTGAACTCCTCCAGTTCTACACTCCTCTGTATGTCTGTAACCTCCTCCAGTTCTACACTCCTCTGTATCTCTGTGAAATCCTCCAGTTCTGCACTCCTCTGTATGTCTGTAACCTCCTCCAGTTCTACACTCCTCTGTATCTCTGTAACCTCCTCCAGATCTACACTCCTCTGTATCTCTGTGAACTCCTCCAGTTCTACACTCCTCTGTATGTCTGTAACCTCCTCCAGTTCTACACTCCTCTGTATCTCTGTGAAATCCTCCAGTTCTGCACTCCTCTGTATCTCTGTAACCTCCTCCAGTTCTACACTCTTCTGTATCTCTGTAACCTCCTCCAGCTCTACACTCCTCTGTATCTCTGTAACCTCCTCCAGCTCTACACTCCTCTGTATGTCTGTAACCGCCTCCAGCTCTACACTCCTCTGTATCTCTGTGAACTCCTCCAGTTCTACACTCCTCTGTATGTCTGTAACCTCCTCCAGTTCTACACTCCTCTGTATCTCTGTCAACTCCTCCAGCTCTACACTCCTCTGTATGTCTGTAACCGCCTCCAGCTCTACACTCCTCTGTATCTCTGTGAACTCCTCCAGTTCTACACTCCTCTGTATCTCTGTAACCTCCTCCAGTTCTACACTCCTCTGTATCTCTGTCAACTCCTCCAGCCCTACACGCCTCTGTATCTCTGTAACCTCCTCCAGTTCTACACTCCTCTGTATCTCTGTAAGCTCCTCCAGCTCTGCTCTCCTCCGTATCTCTGTGAACTCCTCCAGTTCTACACTCTTCTGTATCTCTGTAACCTCCTCCAGCTCTACACTCCTCTGTATCTCTGTGAACTCCTCCAGCTCTGCACTCCTCTGTATCTCTGTAACCTCCTCCAGCTCTGCTCTCCTCTGTCTCTCTGTAACCTCCTCCAGTTCTACACTCCTCTGTATCTCTGTGAACTCCTCCAGCTCTGCACTCCTCTGTATCTCTGAAAATGAAAATGAAAATGGCTTATTGTCACAAGTAGGCTTCAAATGGATTTACTGTGAAAAGCCCCTAGTCGCCACATTCCGGCGCCTGTTCGGGGAGGCTGGTACGGGAATCGAAACGTGCTGTTGGCCTTCCTTGGTCTGCTTTAAAAGCCAGCGATTAACCCAGTGTGCTAAACTAGCCCCTACACGCCTCTGTATCTCTGTAACCTCCTCCAGCCCTACACTCCTCTGTATCTCTGTAACCTCCTCCAGTTCTACACTTCTCTGTATCTCTGTAACCGCCTCCAGCTCTGCACTCCTCTGTATCTCTGTAACCTCCTCCAGCCCTACACTCCTCTGTATCTCTGTGAACTCCTCCAGTTCTACACTCCTCTGTATCTCTGTGAACTCCTCCAGTTCTACACTCCTCTGTATCTCTGTGAAATCCTCCAGCTCTGCACTCCTCTGTATCTCTGTGAAATCCTCCAGTTCTACACTCCTCTGTATCTCTGTGAAATCCTCCAGCTCTGCTCTCCTCTGTCTCTCTGTAACCTCCTCCAGTTCTACACTCCTCTGTATCTCTGTGAAATCCTCCAGCTCTGCACTCCTCTGTATCTCTGTGAACTCCTCCAGTTCTACACTCCTCTGTATCTCTGTGAACTCCTCCAGTTCTACACTCCTCTGTATCTCTGTGAAATCCTCCAGCTCTACACTCCTCTGTGTCTCTGTGAACTCCTCCAGTTCTACACTCCTCTGTATCTCTGTGAAATCCTCCAGCTCTGCACTCCTCTGTATCTCTGAAACATCCTCCCGCTCTACACTCCTCTGTATCTCTGTAACCTCCTCCAGTTCTACACTCCTCTGTATCTCTGTGAAATCCTACAGCTCTACACTCCTCTGTATCTCTGTAACCTCCTCCAGCTCTACACCCCTCTGTATCTCTGTGAACTCCTCCAGCTCTACACTCCTCTGTATCTCTGTAACCTCCTCCAGTTCTACACTCCTCTGTATCTCTGTAACCTCCTTCAGCTCTACACTCCTCTGTATCTCTGTGAACTCCTCCACATCTGCACTCCTCTGTATCTCTGTAACCTCCTCCAGCTCTACACCCCTCTGTATCTCTGTGAACTCCTCCAGTTCTACACTCCTCTGTATCTCTGTGAACTCCTCCAGTTCTACACTCTTCTGTATCTCTGTAACCTCCTTCAGCTCTGCACTCCTCTGTATCTCTGTGAACTCCTCCACATCTGCACTCCTCTGTATCTCTGTAACCTCCTCCAGCTCTACACTCCTCTGTCTCTCTGTAACCTCCTCCAGCTCTACACTTCTCCGTATCTCTGTGAACTCCTCCAGCTCTGCACTCCTCTGTATCTCTGTAACCTCCTCCTGTTCTACACTCCTCTGTATCTCTGTAGCTCCTCCAGCCCTAACAACCCTCCCAATTTCTGTAACCTCACTATCTCTGTATCCTCCTTCAGCCGTTACAACCCTCCCCATCTCTGTTACTTCCCCAACCCCTACAACCCTTCCTATCTCTGTAACATCCTATGTCATGATATGCAAACATGCAAGCAATGAACATTCAGAATAGGACACAACCAATTGGCAGTCAGGACACTCAGAGGGGGCATCACCACAAGGGGGCATGACATAAACACTATAAACGGGACGAGGCACTCACACCCTGCCTCTTTCCACAGACAGACATCCAGAGAGTTAGACAGGGTTGATCAGCAGCAACACACCCCAGCACGTGGCTTAGAGCAGGCTGGTACAGTTAGGCTGAGTTACTGCAGTCAGATTAGCAGAGAGTCGATCTCATTTGAGAACTGTGTTAATAGTTCAATAAACACGTTGAACTCATTTCAGTGTCTGGAGCATCCTTTAATTAAGCCTGTGTTATCCGAAGCAGCATAACACAACATGATACCAGGAGTGACTGTCCAATCTATTTAGTTTAACTCAGCAAGATCCGTGACAACCAGCTACTGAATACAGGCACAATGGACAAGATTCAGGCTCCTCAACAGCTCAGGACCTCCGGCAATCTTAGTGCGAACTGCCGATCATTCAAGCAGAAATTTCAACTATACATGGATGCATCCGACCTCAATGGTGCGACCGATGCTGGGAAGATAGCTCTTCTACTCACCACTGCAGGTGACCATGCGATAGAGATCTTCAACTCCTTTCACTTTTCCAAAGGGCAGGACAAAACAAAGTATCACACCATCCTGGACATATTCGACAGCCACTGCGAGGTGGACACCGTGGAAATCTTCGAGCGCTACATCTTCAAAATGAATGAAAATCGCTTATTGTCACAAGTAGGCCAGTATTCCGGCGCCTGTTCGGGGAGGCTGTTACGGGAATTGAACCGTGCTGCTGGCCTGCCTTGGTCTGCTTTCAAAGCCAGCGATTTAGCCCTGTGCTAAACAGCCCCTCAAGCAGAGGATGCAAGGTAAAGACAAATCCTTCAACTCCTATCTAACTAACTGTAGACTGCTAGCGCAATCCTGCAACTTCGGTGATATCACTGACTCCATGATCAGAGACCAAATCGTTTTTGGAGTCCACTCTGATCCTCTGCGAGAGCAATTGTTGAAAATCAAGCACATGACCCTGCCTGTCGCGATTGAAACGTGTACTGTGCTTGAGAATCTAAAAATCACTATTCACAGTACAAACGGCAGAAAGTGAAAAACAAGCCTCCCAGGAGGTCGAGGGAGTTCAGGCCATCTCCCGGATGCAGCGCCTCCACATTGACGAAAGCGGCCATTTCGCGCGCTCTTCCCGGGGCCCGACGCATGCGTAATGCGATCAGGAACACGAAGCTGCCGAACTGCGCAGGTGCAGACGTCCAAGAACCGCACCGCGCATGCGCAACGACGCACTGAGCGTCATGACGCCGACGTCATGCCGTGTGCGAACTGTGGCACCGCCCATTTTTAAAAAACTGCCCTGCGAGGGGCAAACGCTGTTGAAACTGTGGGAAACCAAACCACTGTGCAGCCCTGTGCAGATCCGCACCACCAGTCAGGAGCCAGCGCTCCCAATTCCGACAGCGGCGTACCAGAAGTGTGCAACACCGAATGCCTGACTCTGATCCAGGCAGTGCGAGGGATCCAGGTGATGAATACCTGGACAACACTTCCCGAGTGGGCATTAAGGGGCTGGTTTAGCACACAGTTAAATCACTGGCTTTGAAAGCAGACCAAGGCAGGCCAGCAGCACAGTTCAATTCCCGTACCAGACTCCCCGAACAGGCGCCGGAATGTGGCGACTAGGGGCTTTTCACAGTAACTTAATTCTAGCCTACTTGTGACAATAAGCGATTTTCATTTTTTCATTACGAAGTGCGAATACGCCACTTCAGACACATCCCGAGTCCAATCAATCCTGCCCGTGGATTCCGAGGACGAATGGCATGCAGTGATGAAGGTCAACCACTGCCCCATCCAGTTCAAACTGGACAGAGGAGCCTCCGCCAACCTGATTTCGCAGGTGGACTTCAAGAGAATCAAGAAGCCCCCACAATCCTTCCAGCTGCCTGCAAACTCCTGGACTACAATGGAGACGCAATCAAGGCTCTGGGGTTCTGCCATCTGCAGGTGTCCAACGATACACACAAGCAAGCTTACGCTTCGAGATTGTTAAACCAGACAGGGCGTCCCTGCTAGGTGCGCACGCTTGCAAGCAACTGAACCTCATTCAAAGGGTCTACACCACGAGGCGTCCCATTCGGATCTTCAGGCCAGCACGACGACTTCCTAACCCAGTACCCAGATGTATTTAGCGGGATGGTCACGCTGCCGTACGAGTACAAGATTCTACTGCGGCCTGATGCCAAGCCAGTGGTCCACGCACCACGACGTGTCCCTGCTCCACTGAGAGAGCGCCTGAAGGCAGGGCTCACGAGTCTATAACAAAAAGGCATCATCTCCAAGGTCACTGAACCAACCGGCTGGGTCAGCTCGATGTTGTGCGTAAAGAAGCCTTCGGGGGACCTACGCACCTGCATTGACCCCAAGGATCTTAACAAAAACATTATGCGGGAACATTACCCCATCCCGAAGAGGGAAGTAATCACGAGTGAGCTGGCACACACGCGCTTCTTCACAAAATTGGACACATTCCAAGGATTTTGGCAAATCCAACTTGAAGAATCCAGCAGAAGTCTCTGCGCCTTCAACACGCCTTTTGGCAGATTCAGCTACAACTGAATGCCATTTAGCATCACCTCGGCATCAGAGATTTTCCATCGCATCATGGAACAGATGATGGAGGGAATAGAAGGGGTTCGTGTCTACATTGACAATATCATAATCTGGTCCACAACCCCAGAGGAACATGTGTCGCGACTCAAGAAAGTATTCCGACGCATACATGAACATGGCCTCAAGCTAAACAGGTCCAAGTGCTGTTTTGGGACATCCACGCTGAAGTTCCTGGGTGATCAGAGTTCGCAACACGGTGTGCGCCCGGACACAGACAAAATTAAAGCCACCGAGGCAATGAAAGGCCCCGAGGACAAGAAGGCAGTATTGCGCTTCCTGGGAATGGTCAATTTCCTTGGCAAGTTCATCCCGAATTTGGCCACACACACCATGGCCCTACGCAACCTGGTGAAAAAATCAACCGCCTTTGAGTGGAAGGAGCAGCACCGAACAGAGTGGCTGGAGCTGAAAGCCAAGCTCACCACTGCACCCGTCCTTGCATTCTTTGACCCAGACCGAGAGACCAAGATATCCACAGATGCGAGTCAGGATGGCATTGGAGTGGTGTTGCTTCAAAGAGATGACACGTCATCCTGGGTACCAGTAGCATACGCGTCACGGGCAATGACACCCACTGAGACCAGATATACGCAGATTGAGAAGGAGTGTTTAAGTCTTCTCACCGGCATCCTCAAATTTCATGATTATGTCTACGGCTTGCCAACATTTACTGTTGTTACGGATCACAGGCCTCTGGTCCACATCATCCAAAAGGACCTGAACGACATGACGCCCGTTTGCAGAGAATTCTGCTCAAACTCCGGAGGTATGATTTCAATTTGGTGTACACACCTGGCAAGGAGCTCATCATCGCATTGTCCCGCTCCGTCAACTCACCCAGTGACCCACTGGAGATCATCCATCACATTGAATTGCAGGTACAGCTGTGTGCAAGCACTCTCCCGGCAACAGATAAGAAGATCGTTCTCATCCGAGACGGCCAAAGACCCCCTGTTCAGCGAGTCATCCACAACCTCAGCAATGGCTGGCAGAAAGGGCAATGCCCTCAATTCTACAACGTCAAGGATGACCTGATGCTGATCAAGCTGGACGGGATAGACACCCCGCTACGTCTCCAGAGCATGGTGCTGCGGCAGATTCATGAGGGACACCTGGGCGTAGAAAAGTGCAGACGCAGGGCCCGGCAAGCTGCCCACTGGCCCGGCATCAACCAGGACATCACGGACATGGTCCTGAACTGCGAAACCTGTCAGAGGTTCCAACTAGTGCAGAGCAAGGAGATGCCCCAACCACATGACCTAGAGACCACTCCATGGTCCACGGTTGGCATTGACCTATTCCACACAAATGGTCGCGACTATACTTTAATCATCGATTACTTTTCGAACTATCCTGAGGTGCTGAAGCTGCCAGACCTCACCTCACGGACCGTCACCAAAGCGGTAAAGAGACATTCTCACGGCATGGCATCCCGAACACCATCATGAGCGACAATGGCCCGTGCTTCCGCTGGCGAGAATGGTCCACGTTTGCCAAGAGCTACAATTTCAGGCATGTCACCTCCAGTCCGCACTACCCGCAGTCCAATGGCAAAGTCGAGAAAGGGGTGCCCATCGTTAAGCAGCTCGTCCGCAAGGCCTCGGACTCCGCTTCCGACATACACCTTGCGTACTTGTGTACCGGGCGACTCCCTTGTCCACTGGCATGTTGCCAGCTCAATTGCTGATGAACAGGGACCTGCGGACGACGCTTCCAGCCATACACCTGCCCAACTTGGATCACCTCCCGGTGCTGCAGAAGATGCAGCAGCTTCGCGACAGCCAGAAGCAGGGCTATGACGCACACGCCACCGATCTGGACACGCTATCCCCGGCAGACACGGTCAGGATCAAGATACCGGATGGTGGGTGGTCTGCTCCGGCTGTCGTTGTTCGACAGGCCGCGCCCAGATCCTATGTCATACGTACGGCTGATGGCTCCATTGTGCGAAGGAATCGAAGGGCACTGCGAAAAGTTGCTTGCCCACAACCACTTTCCCCTCCATTTCCACATGTCGAATTGCCACCTGCAGATGCCTCGAACCACGAGGCCACCAGTCGTGCCTCCCACTCACCTGTCAAGATACCGTCATCCCCTCCACCACCTCTCCGGCGGTCGACGAGGATCAGACGCAAGCCTCAGAGACTGGACTTATGAGCATTTGTTTTGTTTGTTCTGTTCTGTATTCCTCAGTCAGTCCCATTAGACAGACACACTCACATGTATATACATCTAAAAAATAAAAAGGGGGGGGAGATCTCATGATATGCAAACATGCAACCAATGAACACTCAGAATAGGACACGACCAATGGGCAGTCAGGACACTCAGAGGCGGCATCACCACAAGGGGGCATGACATAAACACTATAAAAGGGTTGAGGCACTCACACCCTGCCTCTTTCCACAGACAGACATCTAGAGAGTTACACAGGGTTGATCAGCAGCGTCACACCCCAGCACGTGGCTTAGAGCAAGCTGGCACAGTTAGACTGAGTTACTACAGTTAGATTAGCAGAGAGTCAAACTCATTTGAGAACTGTGTTAATAGTTCAATAAACACGTTGCACTCATTTCAGAGTCCGGAGCATCCTTTAGTTAAGACTGCATCAAGTAGCAGCCTGTGTTATCCGAAGCAGCATAACACAACATCCTCCAGCCCCTACAACCCTTCCTATCTCTGTTACATCCTCCAGACATATAGCCCTCCAAGATATGCCCAGCTCCCTTATGCAACCCCACACACACAAATAGCTGTGCTGTGCCCCTACAATCTACATGCACCCACTGTGATGCCCCCACCGGGGGTTCTGGGAAGAGAGTATTGTAGCATCGTGGTTATGATCTTGATTGATTAATAATCGAGAGACTGTGAGTTCAAACTCCGCTTAGGCAGTCAGAGCATCTCAATTCATTTCCAATAAAAAAGCTAAACTCAGTGTCAGTGAATGTATCTAATTGTCCTTCAGGAAAGGAAGCTCGATGTCTTTACCCAGCCTGGCGTGCATGTGACCCCAGTTAAAATCTATGTGGGTGAACCAATCAAGGGTATGTCTATTTCTCAGGGATTGACATTAAATGCGGTCTGGCCAGAAAGTACTCATCCTTAGAATAAATACACCTTCAATCTGAGTTGTTATCAGTGCAAGATTGTTCCTGTTATTGACAATTATCCTTGGGTAGATCCATTTTAATTAAAAAGTAATAAGCAGTTTTCCTCGCTAGTTTCTTGATACTCCACTTGACAAGGCAGCCCTGCAGTGCATACCCCTGGAGGATAGACTGGGAGGAGGGGATACACCACCAGGAGCCCCAAACACAAGGGTAGAACCTGCTCAGGTATTTTAGAACTATAACGGACGTCGGGCTCCCAGCCAAGCATACATAATGAGGCTTGGCTCACAGCCCAGGCATCCATGACTCTTGTTGAAACAGCTGCACCCCAGAGAAAAAAATGCTTGATTGCCAGCTCAGGCTCTCTGATCTCTGCGGTTAATTTCACAATGTTTGTTTACACAAGATTAAGTGGGTTTAACGCTTTATTTTTGTTACTGACGGGCAGCACGGTGGCGCAGTGGTTAGCATTGCTGCCTCGCGGCGCTGAGGTCCCTGGTTCGATCCCGGCTCTGGATCACTGTCCATGTGGAGTTTGTGTCTGCGTGGGTTTTGCCCCCACAACAGTCCAAAGATGTGCCGGTTAGGTGGATTGGCCATGCTAAATTGCCCCTTAATTGGAAAAAATTAATTGGGTACTATAAATTTATGGGAAAAAAACAATTTTTGTTGTTGATGCTTTAAAGTATCTGGATGATTGACACTTTTATTGCCTTGTCATGGAATGACTTTTTTAACACAGTGGAAAGTTATGAATAAATACTTTTTTAATTGTTTTTTTTATACATCCTACTGTCAGTATAGGGTTCATTGGTCTACACAGTGTACAGTGGGTTAATGGACATTGAAGTACCATAGCTTGGCAGAAGAGTCATGCATGGAATGTGGACAGAGGGGATAGCTTGGCATTTGAGTTTGAGGATCCATGGGGGGTGGGGGGGTGGATGGAGGGGAAGACCTTGGCATTGGGGACACAAGGGCCATTGGGTGGATGGAGGGTCATAACCTGGCATGTGGGCATGAGGAAGACCCTATCAGGGAGTCTGGTGTTCACAACACCTATGGGGTGGGCCATGTACCAAGACACATGAACTAAGAGAATCAGCCATTTGTCCCAGTCATTTCATCCAATTTTAGATCCTCTAGCCTCAGCTCCCACCATCACCTATTGCCAATGCCTCCTCCCATGCTAATGTAATGCCAATCCATGCCAACCCAAACCCCCATATACACCATTGCACCATAACCCTCCATGCCAACCTAATGCCAATCCAGGACCTTTACCAAACCTCATCATCGCTTATAGCCTCCATGCCAAATGATGCCCACCCATGCTAACTCATGCCAATCCAACCACAACTTTCATCCTTACACCCCCCCATGCTAACTCATGCATAATCCAGTATGGGCAGGCCTCAGGAGTTATGTTAAGATGAAATAAAATAAGGTTCAAAATATCTATCTCAGCCTTCACTATATTAAAAAGACAACAATATTTATGAAAGTCCCTTCAAAACTTTTTTAATCACGTCAAGTGCTTAATCCCTTAAGGAAACAAAGTTCTATTCATAACTCCACATCACTGACAGCTAATCCTTTAATAATCTCTTTGAGCTGTCAGTCAAACTATGACATTATAGCCCTATATGCTGACTCAAGCATCCTTTTTTATTTTTAAAAGGTTGGAAAATTTAATTATCTTCACATTATATCTGATCTGCCATTCAGGAATGTTTCTACTCCAGAAATTCTACTCCAGATATTCGTGACTCAAGGGGTTAAGACCTTTGCTCTTTGAAAATGGGATCAGCTTTCACTCAGTACTGAGTTCAATGGCCCTTCTGAGTTTGGGATTCCCTCATGCATGGGCAAAAATGGGATTTGACGGAAGCGGAGGCAGGACATCCACGTCCAGGCCACATCCACAATTGTGGATGCTCCGGGTAGTCTCCATGGCTCCATGGAATTCTGGCCAATCCTTATATAACTGGACCTCCTCTCTCCTCACTCCATGAACATGGCCATCAGAACAGATATGCCCTCTCTTTCTCCACTACACATTGGGAGTTCCTACCTCGATCAGAGGGGCCGCCGATTTCTCAGGGTAGGAGGGTCTTTTTTTTGGCCCTACCGTTCAGGGTCGCCTTCCCGCCAGCCTCAATTGTACGGAGAGCCCCGGCTTGCCGCTGACTGGCCTGGCCCTTCGAAAATCTGGGTGGGCTTGTCTGGAATATGCCATGCAGGAATGGGACCTAGAATTCAACTGGGGGGTTGGTACCCAATTTTGACACAATCTCTCCTAATACGTCAACCCCACCATCCAGGGATCAACCTGGCTAAACCTTCGCTAAACTCCCTCTGTAACAAGATCTCCCTCAGATAAGGAGATCAAAACTGCGCTCAGCATTCCAGCTTTGGCCTCACCAAGGTGCTGTATAATTGGAATAATAATAATTACAATAATCTTTATTACTGTCACAAGTAGGCACACATTAACACCGCAATGAAGTTACAGTGAAAATCCCCTCGTCGCCACACTGCAGTATGTGTTTGGGTGCACTGAGGGAGAATTCAGAATGTCCAATTCACCTAACAAGACACCTAGCAAGACATCCCTGCTCCTGTACTCGAATCCTCCGGCAATCAAGGCCAACATACCATTTGCCGCCTTTCCTGCCTGTTGTATCCCCATGCTTACCATCAGTGATTGGTGTACGGAGACACCCAGGTCTCGTTGCACAGTCCCCTCTCTCAATTTATAGCCATTCAGATAATAATCTTTGGACTTAGTATCCTACTAATACTGATTTCCTTCAGTTCCTCTCTCTCCTTAAACCTACATAATATATATATTAGCCTTTGAACCAGTCGAGTTGATGAAATGAATAATAATCCTCTTTTAAAGATGAAATAATTTAATGAATAATATAAATAATATTTGCCTAAATAATACTCAACTAGTAAAAGAAATAAAATACAGTAAAGATAACTAATGTAATAATGAAATAACTTCTAACTTCTCTCTCTCTCTAGCTAGTCTATGTCTTGTCTGTTCACTCTACTGAAGCACGCTGTGAGAAAGAGCGGGAAAGTCATTTTTATACCATCTGATAGTGAGACATCTAGTGTTGAATTGATTGTACTACAGTTACATACATTGATCATGCATATTGATATACAGAGACATTCCCAACATTCCTGGTATCTTATTTGTGTCCTCAGTTGTGAAGACAGAACTAAAGTATGTATTTAGTTGCTCAGCCATTTCTTTATCCGCCATTATAAATTCCCCTGTTGCTGATCGTTCGGGACCTACATTTGTCTTCACCAATCTGTTTCTCTTCACACACCTATAGAAAATCTTACAGTCAGATTTTATGTTCCCCACAAGCTTCCTCTCATACTCTATTTCCCCCTTCTTAATCAATCCCTTTGTTCTCCTTTGCTGAATTCTAAACTGCTCCCAATCCTCAAACCTGTTATTTTTTCTTGGCCAATTTGCATGCCTCTTTCCTTGCACTCATACTCTCTCTAGTTTCCCTTGTAAGCTATGCATTGGTCACCTTTCCCGTTTTACTTTTGCGCCAGCCAGGAATGAACAATTGCAGTTCCCCCATGCGTTCTGTGAATGTTTGTCTTTGCCTATCCACCGTCATCCCTTTAAGTAACATTCCCCAATCAATCATAGCCAACTCGCGCCTCAAATCATCTTTCATTTAGATTCGGGACCCTGGTCTTAGAATCAATTACGTCACTCTCCACCTTGATGAAGAATTCTACCATATTACGGGCATTCGTCCCCAAGGGGCCTGGCACAACTCGATTTCCTTTCTCATTACACAGTGAGATAGATAATGCTGGGAAGAAATGCAGCGTGATACATTGTGAATTGTGAACTAAATTTTATTGCAGTGACACAGATGTTTAGTGTGACAAGGAATTCCCAGGATGATGTTAAACTGGAGCTTTCCCAAATGACGGCTAACAGTAAGTGTCTGTCAGAATGTCTTCAAGTCTGCAACACACATTATCCCTGTCAAAATGAAATCATATTAAAGCAATGGCCTTGATACTTGTCGGGAGATTAAAACACAGAACCCAAAAAAGTCAAGGATGCCGAGGTCCCTCTGAAGTTAACACGGGACCTCATCACTATTGATTAGTTTTAATGATGATGAAAGCTGACCCATGACTACTCATACACGCAAACATGCATAGGAAATAGAAGCAGGACGAGGCCATTCGGCCCTTCGAGCCTGCTTCGCAATTCATTGTGATCTTGGCTGAACATCATATTTAATACCCTGATCCCACCTTCCCCCCATATCCCATCAACCATTTAGCCCCAAGAGCTGTATCTAATGCCTACCTGAAATCACTCAACCTTTCGGCGCAACTACTTCCTGTGGGAGTGAATTCCACAGATTCCCCGCTCTCTGGGTGAAGACATTTCCCCTCACCTCAGTCCCAGAAGGTTTACCCCTGACCCTCAAACTATGACCCCTAGTTCTGGACCCCCCCCATCATCGGGAACATTCTTTCTGAATCTACCCTGTCAAATCCTGTTAGAATTTTGTCAGTTTCTATCAGATCCCCTCTCACTCTTCGAAACTCCAATGAATATAATCCTAACCCACTTAGTCTCTCCTCGTATGACAGTCCCGCTATCCCAGGAATAAGCCTGGTAAACCCTCGCTGTGCTCCCTCCACAGCAAGAACATCCTTCCTCAGATAAGGACACCAAAACTGCACACAATACTCCAGGTGTGGCCTCACCAATGCCCGATACAATTGCAGTAAAACATCCCCATTCTATACTCAAATCATCTCGCTATGAAGGCCAACATCCCATTTGCCTCCTTTGCTGCCTGCTGTACCTGCGCGCTTACTTTCATGTCTTGCTGAGTATTCCCGTGCGGGATTCTCCCGCAGTCGGCGGGCGACCGTACCGGCGCCAAAGAATGGCGTGAACCACTCCGGCATCGGGCCGCCCGGAAGGTGTGGAATCCTCCGCAATGGTCCTGGCCGGCGCTGGAGTGGTTGGCGCCATGCCAACCGGCGCCGAAGGACCTCTGGCGGCCGTCACGAGTTGGCGCATGTGCAGAACCGCTGGTGTTATTCCTGTGCATGCGCTGGGGGTTTCTTCTCTGCGCCGGCCATCGCGGAGCCTTACACAGGCCGGCGCAGCGGGAAAGAGTGCCCCCACGGCACAGGCCCGCCCGCAGATCGGTGGGCCCCGATCGCGGGCCAGGCCACCGTGGGGGCCCCCCCGGGGCCGTAAACCCACCCCCCCCCCCCCCCCGAGGTCTCCGCAAGCCGCCCTCAAAGCCAGATCCCGCCGGTATGGACCTTGTCTAATCCACGCCGGCGGGACTGGCCGATAACGGGCAGCCGCTCGGCCCATCAGGGCCCAGAGGGGGTGCCACTGCCAACGGCCCTCGACCGGCGCGGCGTGATCCCCGCCCCCGCCCAAAAACCGGCGCCGGAGAATTCGGCAGATGGTGTCGGAGAGGCGGGGCGGGATTCACACCGCACCCCCCCGGCGATTCTCCGACCCGGCGTGGGGTGCGAGAATCCCGCCCGTGGCGTCTCTCAATTTGCAGCCATTCAAATAATAACCTGCCTTCCTATTTTTGGTAACAAAGTGGATAACCTCACATTTATCCCCATTATATTGTATCAGTACCCACTCACTCAGCCTGTCCAAATCCCGCTGAAGCATCTCTGCATCCTCCTCACAGCTCACCCTCCCACCCAACTTTGTAATCTGCAAATTTGGAGATAATGGGCGGGATTCTCCGACCCCCCGGGGGCTGGCATGAATCCCGCCCCCGCTGGTTGCCGAATTCTCCGGCACCGGAGTTTCGGCGAGGGCGGGAATCGGCCGCGCCGGTTGGCGGGCCCCCACCGGCGATTCTCCGGCCCGGATGGGTCGAAGTCCCGCTGCTGGAATGCCTGTCCCACCGGCGTGGATTAAACCACCTCTCTTACCGGCGGGACAAGGCGGCGCGGGCGGGCTCCGGGGTCCTGGGGGGGACGATCTGGCCCCAGGGGGGGTGCCCCCACGGTGGCCTGGCCCGCGATTGGGGCCCACCGATCTGCGGGCAGGCCTGTGCCGTGGGGGCACTCTTTTCCTTCCGCCTTCGCCACGGTCTCCACCATGGCGGAGGCGGAAGAGACCCCCTCCACTGCGCATGTGCGGGGATGCCGTGAGCGGCCGCTGACGCTCCCGCGCATGCGCCGCCCGGCAATGTCATTTCCGCGCCAGCTGGTGGGGCACCAAAGGCCTTTCCCGCCAGCTGGCGGGGCGGAAATCAGTCCGACGCGGGCCTAGCCCCTCAAGGTGAGGGCTCAGCCTCTCAAGATGCGGAGAATTCCACACCTTTGGGGCGGCGCGATGCTGGACTGATTTGCGCCGTTTTTAGCGCCAGTCGGTGGACATCGCGCCGATTGCGGAGAATCCCGCCCCAGGTGTCAGACCAGGGTTTGCACATGGGAGGCAATGGCTGTGAGTGAGAGACAGACAGACAGGCAGGCAGAGACACAGAGAGAGACACACACATACAGACACAGAGAGAGACACAGAGAGAGAGAGAGAGAGCGACACACACACACATACACACACACACACAGAGAGACACAGAAAGACAGAGGCACTCAGAGAGACAGAGAGAGAGAGAAAGAGAGACAGACAGACAGACAAACAGAGAGCGAGAGAGACAGACACACACATACAGAGATAGAGATAGAGAGAGAGAGAGAGACACACACAGAGAGAGACAGAGACAGACACACACATACAGAGATAGAGATAGAGAGCGAGAGAGAGAGAGACACAGAGAGAGACAGAGACAGACACACACATACAGAGATAGAGATAGAGAGAGAGAGAGAGAGAGAGAGAGACACAGAGAGAGACAGAGACAGACACACACAGACAGGGATAGAGATAGAGAGAGAGAGAGACACAGAGAGAGACAGAGACAGCGACAGAGAGACAGAGAGAGAGAGAAAGACGCAGAGAGGCAGAGAGAGAGACACACACACACACAGACACAGTCAGAAATAGAGAGAGGGACAGAGACAGAGTCACAGAAAGAAAGAGACACAGAGACAGACAGAGAGAGAGACAGGGATACAGAGAGACAAAGAGACAGAGATTCACACGCACAGAAACAGAGACACAGAGAGACAGAGAGAGAGACAGAGATACAGACAGAGAGGCAGAGATAGAGAGAGAGGCACAGAAAGACAGAGAGAGAGAGACATGGACACAGAGAGACAGCGACACAGACAGGCAGAGAGAAAGATACAGAGAGACAGAGACACAGAGAGAGAGAGACAGAGATACAGAGAGACAAAGAGACAGAGAGAGAGACACACACACAGAGACAGAGAAACAGAGAGAGAGACATGGACACAGAGCGATGGACACAGAGAGACAGAGACACAGACAGGCAGAGAGAAAGACACAGAGAGACAGAGAAACAGAGAGAGACAGAGATACAGAGAGACAAAGAGACAGAGAGAGACACACACACACACACACAGACAGAGACACAGAAAGACAGAGAGAGAGACAGAGATACAGAGAGACAGAGACAGAGAGACAGAGACAGAGAGACACAAAGACACAGAGAGTCAGAGAGATAAAGACACAGAAAGATAGAGAAAGACACAGAGAGACAGAGGCAGAGAGACAGAGAGAGAGAAACAGAGAGGCACAGAGAGAGAGACACACAGAGACAGAGAGGCAGAGACCTGGGGTGGAGGAGAATTGGCCATGATGACGTGTGGAGGTGGGAGGGGTTGGGGTAGGGTGGGAGAGATGCTGGGCCCAGTTTGGGAGTGGAGGGGTGGAAGTGGCAGTGATCACGAGGGGGTGGGGGGTGAGAAGGTGACCATCAATTGTTAATTGAAGGTTCCCAAAAGGCAGAGGTGAAAGCAAATGTTTCCTCGACACTCTGGGGAAGAGATCCTCTACCACCCATAAGGAGTGCTGGAAAATATCCATTAAACCTCAGTGGTGGGAGAATGTTTCGAAAATATAACGCTGGACAAAATTGATAGTCGCTTGAACAAGTGTCACTTCATTAAGGAAAGCAAGTATTGTAGAAAGATTAAATCGAGTTGCCATGTCTACAAAACGTGGAATGAAAATATTTCTGTCCTTGTCCCCTGCCATTAGCTCCATGGAAACTCTCTCCTTAACGTCAGGAATCAATGGGAGGCTTACAATAGGATGTAGTCATGTCTAATACTTTTTACAAACTTCAAACTTATCACTAATGGCCAGCACGGCAGCACAGTGGTTAGCACTGTCGCTTCTCAGCACCAGGGTCCCAGGTTCGATTCCCAGCTTGGGGCACTGTCTGTGCGGAGTCTGCACGTTCTCCCCATGTCTGCGTGGGTTTCCTCCGGGTGCTCCGGTTTCCTCCCACAAGTCCCGAAAGACGTGCTGTTAGGTGAATTGGACATTCTGAATTCTCCCTCGGTGTACCCGAACAGGCGCCGGAATGTGGCGACGAGGGGCTTTTCACAGTAACTTCATTGCAGTTTTAATGTAAGCCCACTTGTGACACTAATAAAGATTATTATTAGTAATAATCTCTTCCATTAGCCTCATAAAGACTTCGTCAACCACACTGGCATCTTTTAAAAGGGGTTTTGACCTCTGGAAAGTGAGGGAATTGTCCCTATAATTTCAAGACAAGTTTGTTTTACACTCTGATTCTTATTATTTGAGACCAATAGCACTTGTCTAACCCACTAATGAACAACATCAGTTTTCTTTCAGGGGTTACAATAACATGAACCACAGAAACCAGAGAATTCCTACAGCACAGACAGAAGGAGACCATACGGCCCATTGTGTCCGCACTGACTATCTGGAAGAGAATCCGACTGAGGCCCACTCCGCCACCCTATCCCCGTAACCTCACCAAACCTGCGCATATTTGGGACACTACGGGCAATTTATCATGGCCACTTAAACGAACTGGCACATGTTTGGACTGTGGGAGGAAACCGGAGTTCCCGGAGGAAACTCACGCAGACACCGGGAGAACATGTAAACTCCACACAGACAGTCACCCAAGGCTGGAATCGAACTCCTGGTGCTGTGAGGCAGCAGTGCTAACCACTGTGAGGTAGCAGTGCCAACCACTGTGCCATCCCATGTCAATTTTCATCTGTGCCTTTTTCATAGGATGTTTACTCAACAATCTAGGTATCTCAGTGGAGGATTTATAAGGTGGCTTACTCCAGCTATCTTAACTGGAATTAAATATCTCTTTTGTGACTATAATGGTTTGCTGCGTGACATGAAGATGCATGTCCATTAAGCAACCATGAATCAAAATGATTAGGGCAAAAAAAAATTTAATGGAATAAACAGGAAGGCCCTTTGAATTGGGATTGTGTTGGAGTGGGATTAGGTTGGGATGGATTGGAGTTGGTTTAGGAATAGAACAAAGAAGAACAAAGAAAAATACAGCAAAGAACAGGCCTTTCGGCCCTCCCAGCCTGCTCCGATCCAGATCCTCTATCTAAAACTGTCACCTATTTTCTAAGGATCTGTATCCCTCTACTCCCCGCCCATTCATGTATCTGTCTAGATACATCTTAAATGATGCTATCGTGCCCGCCTCTACCACCTTCGCCGGCAATGCGAACCAGGCACCCACCACCCTCTGCGTAAAGAACTTTCCACGCATATCTCCCTTAAACCTTTCCCCTCGCACCTTGAACTGGTGACCCCTAGTAATTGACACCCCCACTCTTGGAAAAAGCTTCGTGCTAGCCACCCTGTCCATACCTCTCATGATTTTGTAGACCTCAATGAGGTCCCCCCACAACCTCCGTCTTTCTAATGAAAATAATCCTAATTTACTCAGCCTCTCTTCATAGCTAGCACCCTCCATACCAGGCAACATCCTGGTGAACCTCCTCTGCACCGTCTCTAAAGCATCCACATCCTTCTGGTAATGTGGCGGCCAGAACTGCACGCAGTATTCCAAATGTGGCCTAACCAAAGTCCTATACAACTGTAACATGACCTGCCGACTCTTGTACTCAATACCCCTTCCGATGAAGGAAAGCATGCTGTATGCCTTCTTGACCACTATCGACCTGCGTTGCCACCTCCAGGGTACAATGGACCTGAACACCCTGATCTCTCTGTACATCAGTTTTCCCCAGGGCTTTTTCATTTACCTCTTGAATTGAATCTTGAACGGATTGGGTTGAGATTTAGATTGGAGTTAGGTTGCAATTGGGATTGAGTTGGGATTGGGGATGAGTTGGAATAGATTCAGATTGTATTGGGGTTGGATTGGGATTGGAATTAATTTGTAATGGGTTGGAGTTGGATCTGTATTGGTATTGGATTGGATTGGGATTGACTTGGATTGGGATTGGGCTAGAGTTGGATCTATATTGGTATTGGATTGGATTGGGATTGACTTGGATTGGCATTGGGTTGGAGTTGGATCTATATTGGTATTGGATTGGATTGGGATTGATTGGATTGGCATTGGGTTGGAGTTGGATCTATATTGGGTAGATGCTGGATTAGAATTAGGTTTGATTTGGTTTGGGCTGGATTAGAACTTGATTGAGTTGGAATTGGGATGGAGTTGGATTGGGAATGGGTTGTATTGAGATTGGGTTGGATTGGGCTGGAGCTGGGCTGGAATGGAATTACGTTGGATTGGGTTTGGGAATGGGTTGGAGTTCGATTGCATTGGTATTCGGTTAGGATTGGCATTGGGACTGGGTAGGAGTTGGGTTGGATTGGCATTGGGTTGGGAAGTAGTTAGATTGGGATTGGGTTGGGTTGAAGTTTGGTTGGAGTTGGAATGGATTGGAATTGGTTTGAATTGGAATGGGATTGGGGTTGGGTTAGGTTAGGATTGGGGTTGGGGTTGGGATTGGGTTAGGGTTGGATTGGGAATGAGTTGAGTTGAGTTGGATTGGAATTGGGTTGGATTAGTGTTGGGATTGGGATTGGGTTAGGGTTGGATTGGGAATGAGTTGAGTTGAGTTGGATTGGAATTGGGTTGGATTAGGGTTGGGATTGGGTTGGATTTGGATTGTCTGCACCGTGCATATGACAGCTAGAACTTCCAGAATCTGTGGTGTCTGCTTGCTTTGCTCCAAGTCAACACCCAGCCTTAACCAATCAAGCACAGTGAGCATGGATCAGTTGTCAAACTCACATAATCGAAAACAAAACAATGTAACCATTGAACACGATAGGTGGTGTCAACAGGGTAGAGGCATTATTCTCTGCAAGTGATGGTGAAACTTAGTCACGGTATGAACCTAGTGCCAAATTTTGATCGGGATAGATGTGACTGCAGGGAAGCGAAAATGGCATTTCTTCATTGGTCCATGTTTGATGTTGATATGTTGATTGGATGTGGGATGATGATCTTGTTTCTTATTCAGTTGCCCAGATGTTCCTTGAAGAGAGAAACTCTCTGGCTGACGTGGGGGTGGATCTTACACAGATGGCGAACCAAAGTAAGTGTTATAGATCATAGTTAAATCCCAGTGGGAGCCCTCCCCCCACCTGCCGCCTCATTGAGACAGCTGTGCAGTAATACACCGAGATAATTTTGTATGATAAAACCAACATCTGCCATAGAATCAAAAAATCCCTACAGAGCAGAAGGAGACCATTCGGCCCATCGAGTCTGCATCAACTATCCGAAAGAGCATCCTACGCAGGCCCACATCCCCATCTTATCCCCACCTAACCTTTTGGATACCAAGGGGTAATTTATCATTGCCCAATCCGCCTAACCTACACATCTTTGGACTGTGGGAGGAAACCGGAGCACCCGGAGGAAACCCACGCAGACACGGGGAGGACGTGCAGACTCCACACTTTCACCCAAGGCCGGAATTGAACCCAGGATCCTGGAGGCATCAGTGCTAACCACATGCCGCCCACTTTGGGGTAATTCTTATCCAGGCGAGAAGGGAGGAATGGGTCCACCAAGCAGAGACTTCAGCATTGAAAATATCGGAATCCAGCACTGCTTTAATTCTCAGATTCGCCAAAGCAACCGACTGAGGCTCAGTAAGCAAATGGCCCCACCTCTGGGACTCCTGCCAAACCCACAGTGAAAATCGAGGACCGCCCCTCCTCACCCCCCCCCCCCCCACCCACCCCTCACCTCCCCCCCCACTGGAATATTATATCCACGTGGCCTTTACAAAGTCAGGATCCTGGATAAAGTGGTGGAGGAGATCAGTGGGAGGCAGCAGAGGAGCTGATTTTAAGCTTCCCCAGTTGAATGCTGCCCAGTTGAATGCTGCCATCTCTCCCTCTCTTTCCCCCTGGGGGGGGGGAGGGCTTTAAGCTACCCAGGTGTCTCGCCGTACAGCTCTGTGTTTTACAACGGCTTCAACGCATCTTTTTGATTATTATCTTCAGTGTTCGCCCTTCACTCATTCCCCCTCCCCATAACTGGGTCAGATATAAATTCCTCTCCATCTGTACCGTGGCTCTTTCATTTCCTGATGTAGTGGCATTGTCACTGGCCCAGCAGAATGTTCGGGGGACCCGCGTTCGAACCCCACCGGGACACATGGTGAAAATTTTCAATTCGATAAAAGAAATCTGGAATTAAAAGTCTAATGATGATCAAGAAGCCATTGTTGTAAAAACCCATCTGGTTCACTAATGTCCTTTCAGGAAGGAAATCTGCCCCCCACCCCGTACCCTGGCCGGGCCTACATGTGACTCCAGACCCACAGCAATATGGGTGATTGGCAATAGCCCAGCACTCAGTTCAAGGGTGATTAGGAATGGACACCACATCCCATAATGAGTAGACACAACAATATTGTACGGGCTCAATGGTGGCACAGTGGTTAGCACTGCTGCCTCATGCTGCCAGGGACCCGGGTTTAATTCCGACCTTGGGTGACTGTCTGTGCGGAGTCTGCACGTTCTCCCCGTGTCTGCGTGGGTTTCCTCCGGGTGCTCCGGTTTCCTCCCACAGTCCAAAGATGTGCAGGTTAGGTGGATTGACTGAGCTAAAATTGCCCCTTCGAGTGCAAAGGTGCGCAGATTAGGTGGGGTTACAGAGATAGGGAGCGCAATTCTCCCATCGGGAGTCTAAGTGCCGACGCCGGAGTGAAAACCGGAGTGTTTCACTCCGACGTCGGAACCCGCTCCCAGCCCCCTATTCTCCCGCCCCCGGGGGGCTAGGAGCGGCGTCACGTCATTTACGCGCGCCTGGCCTTGGCGCCGCGTAAAAGCAGCACCGCGTAAATGACGCGGCCGGCAGTGCATAAATGACGTCACCCGCACATACGCGGTTCTCCCCGAGGCCGCCCCGCAAGAAGATGTCGGATGGATCTTACGGGGCGGCGGAAGAAAGGAGGTCTTCCTTCAGGGAGGCCGGCCCGCCGATCGGTGGGCACCGATCACGGGCCAGACCCCACCATCTGAGGCCCCCCCCCGGTGCAGGAACTCCCTCCCCCCCACCACCCCCCCCCCCACAGGCCGCCCCTCCGGCGTTCCTGCGCTGTTCCCGCTGGCAGCGACCAGGTGTGGACGGCGCCGGCGGGAACCCGTCGTGTTGGGCAGGCCACTTGGCCCATGCGGGCCGGAGAATCGCCGCTCGCCCGTTGCAAACGGCGAGCGGCGATTCTCCCAGCGGCCAGCCGTGATTCTCGCCGCGCCGGTTTGGGGGGGGGGGGGAATCGCGTGCGGGCGTCGGGGCGGCGTGGCGGGACACGCGCAGCGCCCCGGTGATTCTCCCACCCGGAGTGGGGGGGGGAGAATTCCGCGCAGGGTGGGTGAATGGATGCTCTTTCGGAGGGTTGGTGCAGACTCGATGGGCCGAATGGCCTCCTTCTGCACTGTAGGGATTCTATGAATCTATAAAAAAAACTGTACACACTTTGAGAATAACCAACCAACAGCTGGAAATAAATATTAGCCACAGCAACCGACCTCCTCACCACACAGGGAAGGAACTTGTATTTTAATAGTTAGAGAAAATGTTTTATTGATCAGTCGCTGCTCCACCTCTGCCTCAGAATCGGCAATTGTCCTGAAGCGATTAGGTTACTGAGGCAAGGCTGGGGAATTCAGGTCGGTCGGACCATTGGATACAAAGGGCGGGATTTTCCCGGTCCCCCAGCCGCGTGGTTCGCGGCGACACCCCGCTCGCTGGCAGTGGGATTCTCTACTCTCGCCGCTCAATGGGATTAACCAACCCCAGCTTGTCAGGAAACCCGTGGGCGCTCTGCCAATATTCCCATTCACCAGAGAATCCCGCTGCTGTGAACCAGTGGGGAATTCCTATCCCGCTTTCCTGAGTTCCCCGTAACTTCCGACGGGATCCTCCGCACGGCTCGATATTCCGCGGCATGTCTTGGCTGAGACGTTCGCTGGCCACTCTCGAATAGATGCATCTATTTTAATTTACTATAATTTACTATAATTTACAAACCTTACTTCTCTGCTTATCCAAGGGTAAGATTAGCAGGAAAATGTAAAGACACACGAGTACTACACGAGCAGGCTACAGTCGAGTTAATCCTTTCCTTACACAATCTGTGCTCACAGGACATTCCAAAGCACTTCATTGTCAATGAGGTACTTCTGACGCCCAGTCACTTTTCAAATTACGGGAAACGGGGCAGCCAATTGATTCACAGCAAGGCCCCCCAAACTGTTACAACGTCTTGACCAGATATTCCCATTTATTGATGCAACCAGAGGGGTGAATGTTGGCCAGGACACCTTTCTCCTCAAAACCGTGCCATTAGATCTTTTACAAGCACCTGGGAGGGTGGAATGTTTTAACGTTTCGTCTGAAAGCTGCTACATCCAACAGTGCAGCACTGCCTCAGTCCTGTCTGGTTCCAGCCTGGGTTATTAGTTAAGCCCTACAGGGGGCCAGCACGGCGCTGGAGCGGTTCGCGCCGCTCCAGCTGCCGATTCTGGCGCAAACTGGGCGCCGCGGGATCCACGCACGCACAGTGGCGCCGGCGCCAACGCAACATGGCGCAGTGGCCTCCTTCAACACACCGGCGCCAACGCAACATGGCGCGGGACCACAGGGGCCCATCCTGGCCCGAGAATTGGCGGGCCGGCCACGTAGAGCGGCTCGTAGAGCAAACCACGCTGGCGCCAATGACCGGCATGGCCCGGTCACGGGGATTCTGCGGCCCGGCCCCGGGCTGAGAGAATCCAGCCCATGGTATCCGGCAGCTCATTGTGGGACATGCGAGTCCTGTGTACCTGGGGCCTCCTTCTCCGCTGTCTTCTGGTCCCCTCCTCGGCCCAGCTGCCCAGGTCTTGAGCCTGACCGGCGGCCCCTGTTCGTCGGGTGCAGGCCCCAGCCTGGGCTAGCCTTGCTGCAGTTGCCGATGTCCGTCCACCACCACAGCAGTAATAAAGGTAATTTCCAGGGGGGTTGGGAGAAGGACAGAGAGACACAAGCCCCCTGGGGAGATCAATTGGGTTGTCCCCATGGGGGTTAGAACAGTCCCTTCCTTGGCAAAATAACTTACCAGGAAAGATGGGAAAAAGGGGAAAAGGAGTATAAACTGCTGGATAATGGAGGGACAGAGGTGAGAGATGTGAGGGTACACTCTGAGCTCCATTGCACACAGCAGGGGTTAAGTGAGGGTCCCACAGTACTGTTTACAGAGTGGGAAACATTGACATACTCTCAAACTAAATGAGATATATAACGACCCTCTGCTACAAATACTGACACCAGGCCCAAATTGTGTTTTGTTCCAGTTGCTAGGATACCAGAGGAGACAAAGAACTCCCTGTCTGATTTCAGGAACAGAATATCACAGCTGAAAAACAGTAAGTGCCCAGAAAGTACCAGAACATCTTTAATTCCCCGACTCAAATAGCTTTCTCTATTTTAAAGAGGTTGAAGGTTTTCTCTGGGGAGGTGAACAGGAGACTATGTTGGCCTTCCTAACAAGTGATAATAATAATAATCGCTGATTGTCACAAGTCGGCTTCAAATGAAGTTACTGTGAAAAGCCCCTAGTCGCCACATTCCGGCGCCTGTTCGGGGAGGCTGGTACGGGAATTGAACCGTGCTGCTGCCTTCTTCTGCATTACAAGCCAGCCGTTTAGCCCTGTTTAGCTAAACCAGCCGCGAGATCGAGCCTTGGGTGCAGACTACCCAGACAGCCTCTCCCAGGAACGATGCGCTCTGAATGGAGCATATACAAGGGAAAGTGCCTGGGTGGCACGGTGGCTAGCATGGCTACCTCACAGCGCCAGGGTCCCAGGTTCAATTCCAGTCTCGGGTGACTGGCTGTGTGGAGTTTGCACGTTCTCCCCGTGTCTGCGTGGGTTTCCTCCGGGTGCTCCGGTTTCCTCCCACAGTCCAAAGATGTGCAGGCTAGGTGGATTGGCCACACTAGAAAAGGTTAAGTGGGTTTACGGGGACTCGGCTACCGTTGAGGAGCGATCACCAGTGCCGCATGGAACACGATCGATTCCAATGAAAAACGGAGCGGGATTCACCGGGTCCACGATTGACACTCGGGAGGCTGACAAGCTGCAGCCGCAGAGACACATTACACTCCCCACACACACTCATCACAGCCGCACACACACTTCACTCCCCACACACACACATCCCAGCCGCACACACACATTACACTCCCCACACACACTCATCCCAGCCGCACACACACATTAAACTTCCCACACACACTCATCCCAGCCACACACACACATTACACTCCCCACACACACTCATCCCAGCCGCACACACACATTACACTCCCCACACACACTCATCCCAGCCGCACACACACATTACACTCCCCACACACACTCATCCCAGCCGCACACACACATTACACTCCCCACACACACTCATTCCAGCCGCACACACATATTACACTCCCCACACACACTCATCCCAGCCGCACACACACATTACACTCCCCACACACACTCACCCCAGCCGCACACACACATTACACTCCCCACACACACTCATCCCAGCCGCAAACACACATTACACTCCCCACACACACTCATCCCAGCCGCACACACACATCACACTCCCCACACACACTCATCCCAGCCACACACACACATTACACTCCCCACACACACTCATCCCAGCCGCACACACACATTACACTCCCCACACACACTCATCCCAGCCGCACACACACATTACACTCCCCACACACACTCATCCCAGCCACACATACACATTACACTCCCCACACACACTCATCCCAGCCGCACACACACATTACACTCCCCACACACACTCAACCCAGCCACACACACACATTACACTCCCCACACACACTCATCCCAGCCTCGCACACACATTACACTCCCCACACACACTCATCCCAGCCGCACACACACACATTCACTCCACACACACTCATCCCAGCCACACACACATTCACTCCCCACACACACTCATCCCAGCCGCACACACACATTACACTCCCCACACACACTCATCCCAGCCGCACACACACATTACACTCCCCACACACACTCATCCCAGCTGCACACACACATTACACTCCCCACACACACACATCCCTGCCACACACACACACTTCACTCCCCACACATACTCATCCCAGCCGCACACACACTTCGCTCTCCACACACACTCATTCCAGCCGCACACACACATTACACTCCCCACACACACACATCCCTGCCACACACACACACTTCACTCCCCACACACACTCATCCCAGCCGCACACACACTTCACTCTCCACACACCACCCCAGCCGCACACACACACTTCACTCCCCACACACTCATCCCAGCCGCACACACACATTACACTCCCCATACACACTCTCCCACTCGCACACACACATTACACTCCCCACACACACTCTCCCAGTCGCATACACACATTACACTCCCCACGCACACTCATCCCAGCCGCACACACACATTACACTCCCCACACACACTCTCCCAGTCGCACACACACATTACACTCCCCACGCACACTCATCCCAGCCGCACACACACATTACACTCCCCACACACACTCATCCCAGCCGCACACACATTGCACTCCCCACACACTCACCCCAGCCGCACATACACATTACACTCCCCACACACACCCTCCCAGCCTCACACACACATTACACTCCCCACACACACTCATCCCAGCCGCACACACACATTACACTCCCCACACACACTCATCCCAGCCGCACACACAGTACACTCCCCACACACACCCTCCCAGCCTCACACACACATTACACTCCCCACACACACTCATCCCAGCCGCACACACACATTACACTCCCCACACACTCATCCCAGCCGCACACACATTGCACTCCCCACACACTCATCCCAGCCGCACACACACATTACACTCCCCACACACACTCATCCCAGCCGCACACACATTACACTCCCCACACACACTCATCCCAGCCGCACACACACATTACATTCCCCACACACACTCATCCCAGCCTCACACACACATTACACTCCCCACAAACACTCATCCCAGCCGCACACACACATTACACTCCCCACGAACACTCATCCCAGCCGCAAACACACATTACACTCCCCACACACACTCATCCCAGCCGCACACACACATTACACTCCCCACACACACTCACCCCAGCGCACACACACATCACACTCCCCACACACACTCATCCCAGCCGCACACACACATTACACTCCCCACACACACTCATCCCAGCCTCACACACACATTACACTCCCCACACACACTCATCCCAGCCGCACACACACATTCACTCCCCACACACACTCATCCCAGCCACACACACATTCACTCCCCACACACACTCATCCCAGCCGCACACACACTTCACTCTCCACACACACTCATCCCAGCCGCACACACACATTACACTCCCCACACACACTCATCCCAGCCACACACACACATTACACTCCCCACACACACTCATCCCAGCCGCACACACACATTCACTCCCCACACACACTCATCCCAGCCGCACACACACATTACACACCCCACACACACTCATCCCAGCCGCACACACACATTACACTCCCCACACACACACAAATTACACTCCCCACACACAGTCACCCCAGCCGCACACACACATTACACTCCCCACACACACTCATCCCAGCCGCACACACACATTACACTCCCCACACACACTCATCCCAGCCGCACACACACATCACACTCCCCACACACACTCATCCCAGCCTCACACACACATTACACTCCCCACACACACTCATCCCAGCCTCACACACACATTACACTCCCCACACACACTCATCCCAGACGCACACACACACATTCACTCCCCACACACACTCATCCCAGCCGCACACACACATTACACTCCCCACACACACTCTCCCAGTCGCACACACACATTACACTCCCCACGCACACTCATCCCAGCCGCACACACACATTACACTCCCCACACACTCACCCCAGCCGCACACACATATTACACTCCCCACACACACTCATCCCAGCCGCACACACACATTGCACTCACCACACACTCACCCCAGCCGCACACACACATTACACTCCCCACACACACCCTCCCAGCCTCACACACACATTACACTCCCCACACACACTCATCCCAGCCGCACACACACATTACACTCCCCATACACTCATCCCAGCCGCACACACATTGCACTCCCCACACACACTCATCCCAGCCGCACACACACATTACACTCCCCACACACACTCATCCCAGCCGCACACACATTACACTCCCCACACACACTCATCCCAGCCGCACACACACATTACACTCCCCACACACACTCATCCCAGCCTCACACACACATTACACTCCCCACACACACACAAATTACACTCCCCACACACAGTCACCCCAGCCGCACACACACATTACACTCCCCACACACACTCATCCCAGCCGCACACACACATTACACTCCCCACACACACTCATCCCAGCCGCACACACACATCACACTCCCCACACACTCATCCCAGCCGCACACACACATTACACTCCCCACACACACTCATCCCAGCCTCACACACACATTACACTCCCCACACACACTCATCCCAGACGCACACACACACATTCACTCCCCACACACACTCATCCCAGCCGCACACACACATTACACTCCCCACACACACTCTCCCAGTCGCACACACACATTACACTCCCCACGCACACTCATCCCAGCCGCACACACACATTACACTCCCCACACACTCACCCCAGCCGCACACACACATTACACTCCCCACACACACTCATCCCAGCCGCACACACACATTGCACTCACCACACACTCACCCCAGCCGCACACACACATTACACTCCCCACACACACTCATCCCAGCCGCACACACACATTGCACTCCCCACACACTCACCCCAGCCACACATACACATTACACTCCCCACACACACCCTCCCAGCCTCACACACACATTACACTCCCCACACACACTCATCCCAGCCGCACACACACATTACACTCCCCACACACTCATCCCAGCCGCACACACATTGCACTCCCCACACACACTCATCCCAGCCGCACACACACATTACACTCCCCACACACACTCATCCCAGCCGCACACACATTACACTCCCCACACACACTCATCCCAGCCGCACACACACATTACACTCCCCACACACACTCATCCCAGCCTCACACACACATTACACTCCCCACACACACTCATCCCAGCCGCACACACACATTACACTCCCCACACACACTCTCCCAGTCGCACACACACATTACACTCCCCACGCACACTCATCCCAGCCGCACACACACATTACACTCCCCACACACTCACCCCAGCCGCACACACTTATTACACTCCCCACACACACTCATCCCAGCCGCACACACACATTGCACTCACCACACACTCACCCCAGCCGCACACACATTGCACTCCCCACACACACTCATCCCAGCCGCACACACACATTACACTCCCCACACACACTCATCCCAGCCGCACACACATTACACTCCCCACACACACTCATCCCAGCCGCACACACACATTACACTCCCCACACACACTCATCCCAGCCTCACACACACATTACACTCCCCACACACACACAAATTACACTCCCCACACACAGTCACCCCAGCCGCACACACACATTACACTCCCCACACACACTCATCCCAGCCGCACACACACATTACACTCCCCACACACACTCATCCCAGCCGCACACACACATCACACTCCCCACACACTCATCCCAGCCGCACACACACATTACACTCCCCACACACACTCATCCCAGCCTCACACACACATTACACTCCCCACACACACTCATCCCAGACGCACACACACACATTCACTCCCCACACACACTCATCCCAGCCGCACACACACATTACACTCCCCACACACACTCTCCCAGTCGCACACACACATTACACTCCCCACGCACACTCATCCCAGCCGCACACACACATTACACTCCCCACACACTCACCCCAGCCGCACACACACATTACACTCCCCACACACACTCATCCCAGCCGCACACACACATTGCACTCACCACACACTCACCCCAGCCGCACACACACATTACACTCCCCACACACACTCATCCCAGCCGCACACACACATTGCACTCCCCACACACTCACCCCAGCCACACATACACATTACACTCCCCACACACACCCTCCCAGCCTCACACACACATTACACTCCCCACACACACTCATCCCAGCCGCACACACACATTACACTCCCCACACACTCATCCCAGCCGCACACACATTGCACTCCCCACACACACTCATCCCAGCCGCACACACACATTACACTCCCCACACACACTCATCCCAGCCGCACACACATTACACTCCCCACACACACTCATCCCAGCCGCACACACACATTACACTCCCCACACACACTCATCCCAGCCTCACACACACATTACACTCCCCACACACACTCATCCCAGCCGCACACACACATTACACTCCCCACGCACACTCATCCCAGCCGCACACACACATTACACTCCCCACACACACTCATCCCAGCCGCACACACACATTACACTCCCCACACACACTCACCCCAGCCGCACACACACATTACACTCCCCACACACACTCATCCCAGCCGCACACACACATTACACTCCCCACACACACTCATCCCAGCCGCACACACACATCACACTCCCCACACACACTCATCCCAGCCGCACACACACATTACACTCCCCACACACACTCATCCCAGCCTCACACACACATTACACTCCCCACACACACATTCACTCCCCACACACACTCATCCCAGCCACACACACATTCACTCCCCACACACACTCATCCCAGCCGCACACACACTTCACTCTCCACACACACTCATCCCAGCCGCACACACACATTACACTCCCCACACACACTCATCCCAGCCACACACACACATTACACTCCCCACACACACTCATCCCAGCCGCACACACACATTCACTCCCCACACACACTCATCCCAGCCGCACACACACATTACACTCCCCACACACACTCATCCCAGCCGCACACACACATTCCACTCCCCACACACACACAAATTACACTCCCCACACACACTCATCCCAGCCGCACACACACATTCACTCCCCACACACACTCATCCCAGCCGCACACACACATTACACTCCCCACACACAGTCACCCCAGCCGCACACACACATTACACTCCCCACACACACTCATCCCAGCCGCACACACACATTACACTCCCCACACACACTCATCCCAGCCGCACACACACATCACACTCCCCACACACACTCATCCCAGCCGCACACACACATTACACTCCCCACACACACTCATCCCAGCCTCACACACACATTACACTCCCCACACACACTCATCCCAGCCGCACACATACACATTCACTCCCCACACACACTCATCCCAGCCACACACACATTCACTCCCCACACACACTCATCCCAGCCGCACACACACTTCACTCTCCACACACACTCATCCCAGCCTCACACACATTCACTCCCCACACACACTCATCCCAGCCGCACACATACACATTCACTCCCCACACACACTCATCCCAGCCACACACACATTCACTCCCCACACACACTCATCCCAGCCAACAAGATGGCACTGGTTGTGCTGGAGCGCGCCCACACAGCTGATGGGTCGGCTGGAGCCAGAGGGCACCCAGGGGGTGCCCTGAGAGGACACCGACATGACCCGTGGCACCATGTTCAAAGTGGGCTATGCGCAGCTGCATGGCTGCCTTTCCGGTTGTGGCAATGGTGCTCCGTGCCCGCCCACTCCGACCCCACTGCTCACCTCCTGGCCACCCCCCCGGTCCTGGCAGAAGCCCCCAGGCCTACGGCACAACTGTCAGCCAGCGATGGTGATGTTGGACATTTCCCGAACCCCCTCAGCAGCCGCCACGCCGGTTTCACAATTTTTAAAAGCACAAGTGAACCGCGCCGTCGGGAACTCGGCCCATCGGAGGCGGAGAATCGCGGAGGCCCCGGGGAATACCGGGTCGGGCCCGCTAATGATATGCAAATGGTGCCTACTGTATGCGCGGTGTAATTCGCATCAATGCCGTGTTCAGGTGATGGAGAATCGCGATTTGGCATTGAATCGGCGCGATTTTGGCATTGGACGCCATTCTCCGCCCAATCGCACTTCCCGGTTTCGGCTAACGGACAATCCCGCCCCCTGTCTTTCCAGAAGTGAGACTTCCACCATGGGAGAAGGCCCACAGAGTGAGTTAGTCTGGAGGCACGAGTTCCAATGCCCCGGGAGGTGCTGTACGGATGAGGGCCAGGGTTTTTCCTGCTGTCACCGACATTAATGGTAGACGGCCACAGGAGTCCTGTTCTCTTTGGAGGTCAAACAGTAACTGACCATAAAGTCCAAAGATATAAGGGATAATTGAAGGATTTTAGACAGCCCAGGTCTCAGTCTTGTGACACTGGTGGTCTCAGGTTGCTAAACCAGTCCTTCTTGTTGAAACCATAGCTTAAGGGCAGCGCGGTAACATAGTGGTTAGCACAGTTGCTTCACAGTTCCAGGGTCCCGGGTTCGATTCCCGGCTGAGTCACTGTCTGTGCGGAGTCTGCACGTTCTCCCCGTGTCTGCGTGGGTTTCCTCCGGGTGCTCCGGTTTCCTCCCACAGTCCAAAGTTGTGCGGGTTAGGTGGATTGACCGTGTTAAATTGCCCTTCGTGTCCAAAAAATGTTAAGTGGGGGTTACTGGGTTACGCGGATAGGGTAGATACGTGGGCTTCAGTAGGGTGCTCTTTTCAAGGGCCGGTGCAGACTCGATGGGCTGAATGGCCTCCTTCTGCACTGTAAATTCTATGATTCGATGATATGGCTGAGGCCATGAGCACCACTATTGGAGATTAGAACTTGCAAATGGTTGTCTTTGTTTGTAGCTGTCTGGAACAGACAAACCATCCGCTCAGCCATTAGGCCGGCGCGGCGGGAATGTTTATGTGACGCAAAGTGTGTTGCATTCCAGGACCTTTGAGGTTTTAATTTTGTTTGTTTCAAAACGGCTCAGAAACATCCGGAAGCCGGCATGTGACCTTCCGGAACCATCTTGTCACAAAAAAAGGCTTTATAAAATACTCCAGCTGACAATGGGTCAGGACGGCAGATTTCCTTCCCGGAAGAGGCATCAGTGAACCAGATGGGTTTTTACAACAATCGATGATGACTTCACTCTCGCCATGGCTGGAACGAGCTTTCCATCCCCGATATCAAGGTGCCATGGTGGGTTTCGAACCCATGTCCACAAGGCATTTGTTGGGACATTATTTCAGTGGCATTTACTGCCATCCCCCATGAATGCAATTGAAGCAAATATCTCCAGTCAAAGATTTGGGCCGGGATTCTCCCGCAATCGTCAGGGCGGCCCAACGCCGGCGGCAAGAGCGGCTCGGGCCGCTCTGGCATTGCGCCCGCCCGGAATTAGGAATCCTCTGCACTTCCGGAGGCTAGGCCGGCATGTTCCTGCGCATGTGCAGGGGGATTCATCCCCGCGGCGGCCATGGCAGAGCCTCACAGAGGCCGGCGTGGAGGGAAAGTGCGCCCCCACGCCACACGCGTCTCTGTGTTTAACAAATTCTGATCCCCATTTTTTAAACAATACACACAACAAATAACGAAAGAATTGATACAACGCGGGTACAAACAGCATTCGTTGTTGCCAGTGTCGATACAGGCAAAACAGTACAGGCAAAACAGAGTCTCCGTCTTACATTCTGGATCAATTCAGCAACAAGACACCACAATGAGTGGGGAAAGATCGTATTAATACAGAAGGATAACAATGCCAGCTGCACACCATAGAACTTACTAATCAATTGTTTAGGCTCTTCAGAATTCAGGATTCTTTCCACCAGGGAAATTGAGGAGTCTGGGTGCAGGAAAGTCTTATTCAGGATAAAGTCCCAATGCTGTAAATACTTAAAAACGGATTGTCTTGGGATGACATAGCTGCTAAAAGGGTGACAAGGAAGCATCTCTGAACATATCTCCCAGTTTACAAATGCCTCTATTTCTCCAGGTATCTGGGGCGTCATTCTCCGCCGGCGGGAGTCTCCGTTTTGCCGGCGCCGGGGGGTTTCCCGACGGCGTGGGGCTGCCCCACAATGGGAAACGCCATTGAGCGGCCGGTGTTACGGAGACTCCCGCCGGCCGGTCGGGGCAGAAATGTGGCGGGGCGGGAAGGAGAATTTCGCCCCAGATCTCCAGGCAGCACGGAAGCACACGTGGATAGCACTGTGGCTTCACAGCACCAGGATCCCGGGTTCGATTCCCGGCTTGGGTCACTGTCTGTGCGGAGTCTGCACGTTCTCCCCGTGTCTGCGTGGGTTTCCTCCGGGCGCTCCGGTTTCCTCCCACAGTCCAAAGACGTGCAGGTTAGGTGGGTTGGCCGTGCTAAATTGCCCTTAGTGTCCAGAAAAGGTTAGGAGGGGTTATTGGGTTATGGGGATAGGGTGGAAGTGAGGGCTTAAGTGGGTTGGTGCAGACTCGATGGGCTGAATGGCCTCCTTCTGCACAGTATGTATGTATCCACGGTCGGTGATATCGGGTGGGAAGTCTTGGATAGGAGAGGGAGCGGAAATCAGTTTAGATTTTCCCACCAGTTGGCGGACCAACCTCCACTCTCGAAGAGTATTAATAATAATAGGATTGTCACATTTAGCTGAGCCTGTCTTCATGACACCACCAAACAACAAGACCTGTGGAGGGAAAGTTGACTGCTCTGCTTCAATATCGAGCAAGGTGGACACCGGGTCCATCCTAACCCAACACCTGATGAATGTTAGGTGAGAGGCCAGCTGATACAGCCTAACGTTTGGGAGGCCTAATCTCAATTCCCAGCAGCTGGTAACTGGAGCTTGGCCAAATCAGTGTTTGTTGCAAATAAACATACTAATCATTCCAGTAATTTCTTTGACAACTCTAGCCGACAGCGGAATAGGCATGATTTGTAACAGATATAACAATTTGGGCAATGTGTTCATTTTAATTCAGGCGATCTTCCCAAGCCTTGAAATTGGGAGGGCCAACCACCGTTCAAGAATACCCGTAATCAACGGGGGAAGATTGGCCCCATATAGCTGTCTAAAGGAAGAGAATGGAAACCCCCAGGGTATTTAAATCCCATGGGGGCCAATGAAAAGGGAAATTAGCAAGGGGTGGCGGTTACCCCTCAACGCTTCACCCCTACCAGCATGGCTTCTGACTTAATAAAGTTAATCTTGTAACCAGGTGCTATAACTACCCACCACGTCGAAAAGGGCAGGATTCAACACCAACAGCAGCATAGCATCCGTATAACCCTGTGCTGCTTCATCCCACATTCCAACCCCGACATCCAGGGGCCTGAGCTAATGGCTCAATGGCCAACAGCCTCCCCGAACAGGCGCCGGAATGTGGCGACTAGGGGCTTTTCACAGTAATTTCATTGAAGCCTACTTGTGACAATAAGCGATTTTCATTTTTCATTTCAAGGGTGAGAGGGCAGCCCTGTCTCGTCCCTCTCTGAACTCCAAAGTGCAACGACCTTAAACTATTCATTGCCACAGGTCCCGATACAATAATCGAATCCAATTGATGTAACCATCACCCCACCCAAAGCCTCTCTAAGTACAAACCAGATCATTCCACCCAGCTCAGTCAAACACTTTTTCTGCATCCGGTGCACATTTCTGAAAGATCTGTATCACATTTCGAAACCTTCCAACTCAAAGGTCTTCCCCTAATAAACTCAGTCTGGCCCTCCCATAAAAATGTCAGAAGATGTCCTCCAGCCTTTTGGCCAGAACCTTAAACAACAGTCGATACTCAGAAGAGATATTGGACTATACACTCCTCCGGCTCCTTGCCCGCCTTCAGAATCAAAGAAATAGTAGTCTCACTTAAGATCGACAGCAACATCTCCAACTCAAAAGGGTGACAATACATACCCACCAACGGGTCCAACAACAAATTCTTAAACCTCACACCCAAAGCCATCTGGTCCTGGTCCCTTACCCACCTGAAGCATCTTAACAGCCTTTGATATCTCTCCCTAGACAGAGGAACATTAAGAGCCCCATGTTGGCTTTCTGAAGCCTCTGGTAGCTTCAAGGAAGACAGGAAATCCACCAATTTGCCACCAGAATGCTCAGATTTATATAATCCCGTACATAATTCCCATTTTATCTTCTCTTTCTTCGTAAGCCTTTTCCCCCCAACAAGCCGCACAGAGGGAATCGCCTTTCCCGTTGCCACACAAGCCAGGTATCCGTTCATTTTATTCCCAAACTCATACAACTTCTGCCTCGCAAACGTGGAGCTTTTCCCGACCTGCTGGGTCAGTAAGGAGTCCGAGGTCACTCTTGCCGCACTCACCTCCTTCAACGGCTGCCGATTGGGAGTCTTCTTATAACCCCCTCCGCCTTCGCCAAGCAACCCTCCAGCCACATCTGGCTCCCCAGCATCTTGCACCTTTTCTTAGCTGAATTAGGAATAATCAGCCCCCTGACCTAAACCGTAAACATCTCCCACAAAATGGTGGGCTAAATACCTGGGGTCAAGTTAATCGAGAAGAAGAACTCCAACTCTTTTTTAAAGTGCGTAGTGAATTATGTATTTCTTATCAGGGAGGCATCGAAACTCCAAATTCTCAAACAGGGGGGAGCTCTCCAGCAAGCAAAGATTCCAGGAAAACGGGTGGGAGGTGGGGGGGGTGGGGGGGGGGTTGGCGGGGGGGGGGGGGGTCCGAGATTAAAATGCTGCCTAAGGAGCAGGTGGACTCCAGGTGCAGGAGCACTCGTGGTACAAAAGAACAGTCAATTCTAGTCTGACATTGATGCGGGGTTGAAAAAAAGGCAAAATCTCTACCCCTTGGTTGTAACCTCCTCACAGGCCGAGGACATAGACCCAGCCTGCAGCATTGGGAGGGTTGTTGGTAACCGAGAGTTTATCTCTCAGGGGAGATCAGTTAAAGCTGCCAGCCACAAACGCGTTAGCCAATGCCAACTCGGTAAAATACAGAAATGCCTCAGTAATGAACTCCAGGGAATTATTTGGGTGTCCATAAACATACATTACTGAAACACTCAGCGGGATTTAACGAAAATAAAGAGTCCCATTTTGACCGCACATAGCAGGGTGTTTCCCAGCGCCTACAGCACCAAGAATGACCCGCTATCAATGGAACTCTGGGGTTTTTTTTGGCCTCGGTCGGGAATGCCCACGTCAAGGCCGCAGTTACCTCACCGTCAGTGCAGGGAGATATCGAGGTGCCTTTTTTAAATGCCCCCCGATCCCTCAAACCCCTCAACCACCCCACCACAGCCCCCAAATCCCTCGCAACTGACCTTTTAGGGGGTCCTCAAGCCCCCCCCCCTCTCACCCCACCACTTAAGGACAGGGCACCTCCGAGCACGATCCCTGGCACGGACAACCTGGCAGCTGAACACATTGGCACTGCCAGCCTAGCACCCTGGATGAAAGAAATCCTCACTCGCTCATGGAGCCAGGTCCCAACTCACCCTGCCATCTCAAAGACCTTCTGGTGATCTTTAAGGTTGTGGAAGAGAATGATTAAGGACATTGAATAAAAACCATCCCTTAGCCTCAAAGGTAAGATATGATGTGCCTTTCTACTTTGAAATGTCCAGCCTTCACATCCAGCTGGAGAAAACATGTCAACAAGTCTTTAGAAAACCTAACAGGGGCCTTACCCTCTACCCCTCCCAGCAGACCAAAGATTTGGATATCCTTTCTCCGATCTCGGTTTCCCAAGTCCTCCAGGACCTCCGGAAAAACTCAGCCGGTTTTCCAAGGAGGGACTTTTTGCCTCCGTAGAGGAAGACCACGTTCAACGAGCAGGATTCTCTCCTCCGCATCAAGTCTCTTAACGCCGTTTTCCAACTCGGCCCCATGTGCACATAGACCTTGGGTCAACCCTCTCGCACAAACGTAGCTTTCCATAGATTAAATCAAAACTGCACACAGTACACCAAGCGTGGCCTCACCAATGCCCTGTATAATTGTAATGGGAATCCTGTACTCTTCTCATCCAAACCCTTTGCAAGAAAGGTTAATGCATCAATTGCTAGAATTGGAAAGCAAGTTGGGGAGGGAGGGAACAACAGGGGTGGAGAAGGGAGCTATTCTGCCTCACGGCAGAGTCACATGATTATGGCAAGCTATGGTGTGCACTTAGTAAGACTGCATTTTCAAAATCCAAAAGTCCCCCTTTCCACAACTAGCAAAAGATATATTTGCATGCACAATCCTGTGTGACTGTGAGTTACCCAAGTTACCCACTAGACGCCCATCGTTCTCACGCATTAACAAGTGTTTGTTCCGCTCGTCAGACTCTGCACATGGATTGCATACACAGCCTTAAAAGCATACACGTCTCTCAATGGAGCGTGGATACGTTGTCATTGGCTTTTTGCCTGAGTGATGTGCCTTGTCCAAAGAGTGTCATTCCCATGGCCCCTTGGTGCCTTGGTGACTGTTGTAGTCCCGTTGGTGTTGTTGGGGACACGTGGACCTCAGGGATTTACGGTAGTTCTGTACTTAGTGCAGCTGGTGAGATTCATTCCCCATAACCGCCCTCAACTTTCTACACAGGGAGCGCTAGTCTCGACAGCATGACTGAGATGTACATCTGGTTCCCTTGCTTGTGTATGCCACATCCCGATTACATCTTTCTAAACTCAGTAATGTACTGTCGCTTTGGAGCAGAAAGTTTGTGAAAAATACTCTGAAGTGGCTCTGCTTTTATTTTTAGGCATATCTTCACTCCCACACTGTCTTTCCCTTTGGGGAATAGTGGGGGAGGGGGGGGGGAGTGGTGGGAAGATTCCCGAGATGATTATCAGCCCCCTGAACCATGTTATGAATGTTCCTTCCGTAGCCAACAAGTCCTGGCGTTGGACCCTAACCCGTAGCTTCTGGTCCAGAGGTCGCCACATGCCCTCCACCTTGTCCCTCCCAAGTAGATACCGATGTAAATGATCACAAGCAAAGGTAACGAGCCGACAGTCTTTCCCGATCTGAGTGAAGCGTTGCTCCATTTATGTTAATGCACTGGAGGCAAATGTGGCCGGGTGTCCTTGGTGCAATAGGATCACTCCCAGACCCATCTCACTGGCGCCACACTGCAAGGTGATTCCATCATTGGCACCATCGTACTTACCGGCATCATCACCATTAATTGTTTGGCTTCAGTGAACAATGTTTCTTCGTCTGCACCGACAACCACCGCACCACCTTAGCCGTGAGTTTGCGTTCGCTGACAACGAACTAGGCACAGGTTCCTTCAAAATACTTCACCAATGCTGCATTTGGAATCCAACAAAGTGTTGAGCCGTCTTTACATCTATTGCTCACTGATTCGCTGCAAATCCCTCACCTGGTCAGAACCCAAGGTGATGACCATTTTCCAGGCATCTTCAATTCCAATTCAGGTTCATCTGGCGAGCTTTCTCCAGCAGTCGCGTTAAATGCGAATCAGGGTCCACTGTGGCTTCTTCCATTGTGTCTCCACATCCATAGGCTAGTGGGTCACCCGCTGTGGCCTCCACCCCGGGAAGATCACTGACTGCCTCATGCCGTCTGGAGCGGTGGAAATGCCAAACGGCTTGCGCAAACATCTGTATCGCCCGAACCGTGTCCAGATGTCGTTAGAAACTGCTGCTTTCGTCCAACTTCACCTGCCAGAAATCATCCTTCGCATCTGGGACAGTCAAGATCTTCCCCGCGGCAAGTTGGGGCAAAATCCCTTTGATGGTTGGCATGGGGGGGGGGTGAGATCTCTTCAACACTTTATTTCAGTCATTTGGGTTTAAGCACGCTCGCAGATTTCCAGCTTGTTTCGCCGCTCCCTTGCTGCAAATCCAGTCTGCAGGAATTGCCCCAGTTCTGACTGCTCCCTTCTTTCCCAGCTCTACAAATGCCTGTCTACAGGCAGCTGGCCTCATGGCAGGCACATGACTATGGCACGCCAGTAGTACACTGGGAGTAAGATTGCATTTCCGGAACCCAAACAGTCGCCCTGAAGGGCAACATTGTTTTTATAGTTCACTGTCAATCCATGGGGAGTGGGAGTGATTCCTCCCGTCCCACAGTCCCTTCTCCTCCAATGGGCAACACCCCCCCAATCGTCTCTCTCTCTGCCCCTCCCTCCCTCTGTACTATCTCTCTACCCCTCTCTCTCACTCTCTCCTTCTCTCTCTCCCCCTCTGTCTCCCTCTCCTCTTTTCCTCTCCCCCTCTCCGTCTCTCTCTACCTCTCTCTCTCTTTCCCACTCCCCCCCCCCTCTGTTTCTCTCTTCCCTCTGTCTCCCTTTCCTTTTCTCTTCCTCCCACTGCCTCGCTCTCCCTCTCTTCCACTCTCTCTCTGCCTCTCTGTCTGTTCCTCTCTCTCTACCTCTCTCTCTCCCCCTGTATCGCACTCTCCCCCTCTCTCTTCCCCTCTGTCTCCCCCTCCTCCCTTCCTCCCTCTCTATCTCTCTCTCCTCACTGACCGGAGGACGGAGTTTGTCATTATTCATCCTACCAAAACGCTTCAACATTTTTCACTTTCTATTTGAGGTATCGTGTCCTGAGGGACCCAGGTTTGTGCCCCCCACCCCCGAGTTTGCTCGGAGCTCAATTGTAGAATTCAGCAGAGGGTACATCTTCGACAGCTCCAGAGGCCGGAATCTGAGGTTGGGATTCTCCCATCTGGGAACTAAGTCCTGTGGAGCAGAGGCGGGAACGTGGAATGTTTTCCATTCTGGAGGACGGCGTGGAAAACACGTCATGTCCTACGGCCCTGACCTCATTAATTATGCAACTGGGTGTTCCGCGCCATATTCTGTGGTGGGCAGGCGTGTCATCCACTATCCAATGCGATGCCCAACATCAGTGACCCATTGGAGACAGAAGAGGGCCCTCCTGAAAAGGAGGATGGATCTCCGGGAACACGCTGAGGCTGGAAGATGGGCCTCCTCGATGTCACTGAAGCTGGAAGATCCGCCTCTAGATGCTACCCCCACCCACTTCTGCGGTGTTCCGTTGTCCCGTGTCGCTGGCGGCCTCCATCCTGAACTCCGCCTTCTTCAGGAGACTCCCAACATCTGCTCGCGGCGTTGTTCCAGGTGCATTCTGGACCGGCGCCATGGAGAATCCGGCCTGGGTGGAAGATTCTGGTCAGGCCTTCGACTGAATCCCATTAGCGGGATACAGTTACACACAGGTCTATAGCAAGTTTCCCTATTTGCTACGTAGATCCCACAGGAACCTCACGCAGGTGTTCAATTAATTTTGGGCCACTCGCTGAATTCCAGCCGCCCACCCCTTCTGTCATTGAACCTGCTGGCGGGGGGGGCTAGAATTACGCCATATGTTTGGTGGCAGGTAAGGAAGTGAGATTGATTTGCACTGGAGTGGGGTGGGGAGGGGCAGGGCGACAGCCCGTCCGCAATCTTGCACCATTCAGCTCGTTAAATATGCACTGGTGAGGAGCCCGCTGATTCTTGCGGAGGGACAAGCGGCAAGTCACCAACCCTGCCCTTACCTCATGGGGTCAACGGCCCGGGCGCCTGCACCACCCCTTCGCCCGGCCTTCCCCTGCTAACCCATCCTCCCTCCCTTGGTAATCCTCCGCACCACTTCCACTGCCATCGCCCACTCCCACAGTTGCCAATTAAAGACACTCCTCAAAGACGACAATGCGGCGGCAACTCACCGTTAGTCGGGGAAGAGCTTAACCTTGTCAGGTTTCGGCCACTTACACACAGCCGCGAACCGCCATTGAAAACCCCAAGGGCAGAATTGCTGACGTCCAAGCCGCTGTCGGCGAACTGATTTTTGCCCTCGTGCCAAAGTAAGTTCCCTCGCCCACCAAGCTCCTCGCTGCTTGGTGTGAGCGGAAGATTCCGCCCTAGAATCTTCCGGAATGACTGCCTCGCGGTGTCACGCCGGTTTTGTCTAGAATTCCAACAAATCTGCAACGCAGAATCTTGCCAGTCGGCCCAGCTGTCTTGTGACAATTCCTATGCTCCTCAAGAAGCCCCTCTCAGTCCATCCACTTATCCTTCTGTCCCTTCCTTCTTCCAGCTTTTTAACCAACCTTCCCCTTCAAGCTACTCTTTGTGGGAGCGGATTCCACACTCTCCAGGTAAAGACCTTTCTTCCTGAATTTCACTGTTGAGTTTATTCGTGACTATCTTATTGTGCGAGCCCCTCGTTTCCCTGACAAGAGCAAACATCTTCTCTTTGCCCAAGTTATCAAACCTTTCATCATCTTAACGAGCGCTGACAGGTCATTCTGCCAGCGTTCTCATTTCTCGAGATTATAACCCCAGTCTGTCGACTCTGTGTCAGCAGTTGCTCACTCCATAATCGGAAACAACCTTTGCTCGTCCTCTAGTCCCGCAATGTGCTTTGGTGCCGGGGAACTGCGCACTTGGTGAATCCGAGGATTTATTTATTTTTGGACGATCTATTTTTAGTTACCGGAATATCAGAAGAAACGAGAAACATACTCGGTGATCTCGGGACTCTGCTTTCCCAGTTGGAGAACGGTAAGTGTTCGTGTCCGCCACAGATCGTTGGGTCACCAGTTCGGATCATGGAGCTCCTCAGCTCTGCCTCACACAGAATTGGTCCTTCTCAATCACTAATGCTGACGGCACATGGGAAGCGATCGGTGAATGGTCGCACGGAGGCTGGCTGTTGATGCGAGATGTGATTCTGTGACTGGGGCAGCACTGGTTGAACAACCCTGAATGGTGAGCCTGTGGAATTCGTTACCACAGGAAGTAGTTGAGGCCACTGCATTGTCTGTTTTCAAGAAGCAGTTAGATAGAGCACTGGGGGCGAAGGGGATCAGAGGGTAGGGGGGGGGGGGGGAAGCGGGATTAGGCGATTGAGTTGGATGATCAACCATGATCCTAATGAATAGCGGAGCGGGCTCAAAGGGCCGAATGGCCTCCTCCTGCTCCTATTTTCTACGTTTCTATATTTCTACAGGAGGATGCACACCGCTGGGATAAACTATTCTATAACTGCAGGAGGTCTCAAACTGCTGGGATAAACTGGGCGGGATTCTCCCTCGGCCGATGGCAGAATCGGGAAACACGATTGGGCGGAGAATCGGGTTTTGACGCCGAAATCGTGGCAGGTGCCGGTTTCACACCAAATCTCAATTCTCCGGTGCCCCGACAGTGGCGTCAATCCGTTCCACTCCACACGTACAGTAAACGCCGTTGGCATAACGTTAGCGGGCCTGACCCGGTATTCCCCGGGGCCTCCGCGATGCTCCGCCTCCAATGAGGCGGCTTCCCGATGGGCCGGTTCACTTGCTCATTCAAAAGACCGTGGGAGGGAGAGAGAGGAGGGGTACGGAAAGGGTCCAACATCGCCACAGTGACAGTTGTGCCGCTGGCCGGGGGGGCTTCTGCCAGGGCCGGGGGGAGTAGCGGCGGGTGGCCAAGAGGTAGACTGTGGGGTCGGGGTAGATGGACACGGAGCACCATTGCCGCAGCCGGCAAGGCAGCCATGCAGCTGCGCGCACCGCTAACAGCCCCGCTGTGAACTTCGTGCCACGGGTCATACAGATGTCCACCCAGCCCACCTCCCAGGTGCCCTCTGGCCCCAGCCGACCCAACAGCTGGATGGGCTCCAGCACAACCAGTGCCACCTTGTTGGCTGGGATGGTGTGTGTAGGGAGTGAAGTGTGTATAAACGGCTGCAGCTTGTCAGCCTCCCGAGTGTCAATCGCAAAACTGGCGAATCCGGCACCGTTTCTCACTGCAATCGATTGTGTTCCACGTGTCGCCGGTGCGAGCCCCTCAATAGCTGCTGAATCGGTCCAGGTTCGGCGCCAGTTTTGCTGTCGTGAAAGTCCACAATCCTGCCCTGGCATCAACACTCAGTTTCAGAAACGGAGAATGGGATGGTATAGCACAGGGCTACAGAGCTGGCTTTGAAGGCAGGCCAGCAGCACGGGTTCAATTCCCGTACCAGCCTCCCCGAACAGGCGCCGGAATGTGGCGACTAGGGGCTTTTCACGGTAACTTCATTGAAACCTACTTGTGACAATCAGCGATTTTCATTTCATTTTCATTTCATTTGACTGCTGGGGTAATCTTTTCTGTGACAGCAGTTTGAGTTCTATTCTGAGATAAGCTATTCTGGAGAGGGCAGCATGGCGGCAGGGTGTTTTGAGTATTGTGTTTGTAAAACCAAGCGAATTTGTTCCGTTTTTAATAAGACAGAGGAAGGGAGCTGGAGGTGTGGCTGGCACTAGGCATTGAAGCTGTGATTCCACTGAGCCAGGAATGCAAATCAATTCCTGATCGCTTCTCATGCAGCTCAACGTTTAGGCACAGCCATGGTGGTGAGGACCAGCAAGACGTAAGGGGCCAGCGGGACACACCTATTGGTGATTCCTTGTTCGGGAGAAGTATCAAACACCCATCGCTTCACACGGCTGGAAAATTCTGGCTAATATTCCTCTCCATCCTGCGGCACCTTTCCCCATCAGCCCAAATGGCAACACGGTCCTGGAGGCCATTCAGCCCATCACGTGGGAACATTTGCCTTCGCCAAACACTGATGGAAAGCAAGACCTGTTTCTCCCGGGATCTTATCGAAATCTTTGCCTCTGTTTCAGTGACACAAGCGGTCGACAGAATGAGAGTGTCCCAGGCGGACGTCAATGTGGGACTCTCACAGATGAACAGTAACAGTGAGTGTTGAACGCTCGTCAAATAGTTCTTTGTGTCCCCAACTCAAGCTACTCTTTGCATTGGTCTGCTCAGGACTTGGTGTAATTCCACAAAGTCAACGGGGAGACAACCTTGCTGTTTCCATTAACAATCTCCACTTATGTGTGCAGGGAACTCCACGCCTCAGCTCCAACCTCACTCATGCTTACCCCTGATCCCAACGCCTCTTTCAGTGCCACCTTTCCTTCCACAGTTCCCAGCTTTGTGCCACCCCCTTTGTCTCCTTCTCCACTTCAAAGAAAGAACTGCTTTGGCTCCTGTGACTGAATTCCTCTGACCTCCCTTCTTTGCAAAGTCCCTCGCTGCTGACTTTTAACACAGTCCATGTAATGAATGTTCATGCAGTTCAAAGTAGACACTGTGATGTGCACAAATGCTTGTACGAATGTATGTGTGATGTAACCTTTTGGTCACTTTGTTCTTGCTGACTACAGCGCACACAGCATTAATGGTCACTTATTGTTCAAGGGGTTAGTCATGGGTAGGAAATTAGCATTTGCCCAATATTCGCCCCAGAGAGCACAGTGAAAGTAGGAACATATCAGTCAGCTCCTTCAACCCATCTGACGAAATTCAATGTCCCGAGACATCCCAAATATTTCCAGAGAGTCGGAAGTGGGGATTCGATTCGAAGCATTTGTGGAGAGTGTCTGTGTGTTTAAGCTCAGGGACAGTGATTGGAGCAGTGATCGGGGTAAGGGGCAGCGATTGGAGCAGTGATCGGGGGTAAGGGGCAGTGATCGGGGGAAAGGGGCAGTGATCGGGGGAAAGTGGCAGTCATCGGGGGAAAGGGGCAGTGATTGGGGGAAAGGGACAGTGATTGGGGGAAAGGGGCAGTGATTGGGGGAAAGGGACAGTGATTGGGGGAAAGGGGCAGTAATCGGGGGAAAGGGGCAGTGATCGGGGGAAAGGGGCAGTGATTGGGGGAAGGGACTGTGATTGGGGGAAAGGGGCAGTGATCGGGGAAAGGGGCAGTGATTGGGGGAAAGGGGCAGTGATTGGGGGAAAGGGGCAGTGATCGGGGAAAGGGGCAGTGATTGGAGCAGTGATTAGGTAATAGGGACAGTGATTGGGGGAAAGGGACAGTGATTGGGGGAAAGGGACAGTGATTGGGGGAAAGGGGCAGTGATCGGGGAAAGGGACAGTGATTGGGGGAAAGGGACAGTGATTGGGGGCAAAGGACAGTGATTGGGGGATGGGACAGTGATTGGGGGAAAGGGACAGTGATTGGGGGAAAGGGGCAGTGATTGGGGGAAAGGGGCAGTGATTGGGGGAAAGGGGCAGTGATCGGGGGAAAGGGGCAGTGATTGGGGGAAAGGGACAGTGATCGGGGGTAAGGGGCAGTGATTGGAGCAGTGATTGAGGGAAAGGGACAGTGATTGGGGGAAAGGGGCAGTGATTGGGGGCAAAGGACAGTGATTGGGGGATGGGACAGTGATTGGGGGAAAGGGGCAGTGATTGGAGCAGTGATTTGGGGAAAGGGACAGTGATTGGGGCCAAGTGACAGTGATTGGGGCAGTAATTTGGGGAAAGGGACAGTGATTGGGGGAAAGGAACAGTGATTGGGGCAAAGGGACAGTGATTGGGGGAAAGGGGCAGTGATTGGAGCAGTGATTTTGGGAAAGGGACAGTGATTGGGGGAAAGGGACAGTGATTGGGGGAAAGGGACAGTGATTGGAGCAGTGATTTGGGGAAAGGGACAGTGATTGGGGCCAAGTGACAGTGATTGGGGCAGTAATTTGGGGAAAGGGACAGTGATTGGGGGAAAGGAACAGTGATTGGGGGAAAGGGGCAGTGATTGGAGCAGTGATTTGGGGAAAGGGACAGTGATTGGGGCAAAGGGACAGTGATTGGGGGAAAGGGGCAGTGATTGGAGCAGTGATTTTGGGAAAGGGACAGTGATTGGGGGAAAGGGACAGTGATTGGGGGAAAGGGACAGTGATTGGGGGAAAGGGGTAGTGATTTGGGGAAAGGGACAGTGATTGGGGAAAGGGGCAGTGATTGGGGGAAGGGACAGTGACTGGGGAAAGGGACATTGATTGGGGGAAGGGACAGTGACTGGGGAAAGGGACATTGATTGGGGGAAGGGACAGTTATTGGGGGAAAGGGGCAGTGATTGGGGGAAAGGGGCAGTGATTGGGGGAAGGGACAGTGACTGGGGAAAGGGACAGTGATTGGGGGAGAGGGACAGTGATCGGGAGTAAGAGGCAGTGATCGGGGGAAAGGGGCAGTGATTGGAGCAGTAATTGGGGGAAAGGGACAGTGATTGAAATCAGTCGATTTCAGCGGGAGCGGAGCAGGCTAGTCAATTTCAGCGGGAGCAGTGCGCAAGTGATTTCTGGGAGGTAAGTTTCTCCTTTAAAAACACTTGTCTTTGCAGGAGCAGGCCAGTCGATTTCAGCGGCAGCGGAGCAGGCTAGTCAATTTCAGCGGGAGCAGTGCGCAAGTGATTTCTGTGAGGTAAGTTTCTCCTTTAAAAACACTTGTCTTTGCAGGAGCAGGCCAGTCGATTTCAGCGGGAGCGGTGCGTTAGTGATTTCTGGGAGACCTTCACAGGAGCAGGCTGGTCAATTTCAGCGGTAAACACTTACCTGGTCCCGTTTTCGGTCCCTCTTTGCTGTTTCTTTTTTTAAAATTTTAGTGTTTAAGGCAGGAACAGGAAGTTCGACCCGCGGACTTCTGGGAAGACCCTCACCAATAAATTCTGGTGGAGAGGAAACCCGAGACACTACACGTGTAGTGCCTCCCACCCGCCCTCCTCCTCTAACCTAATAATAAAACCCATTGGTGTGAGGTAAATACCATATTTTATTATTATTATTATTTTTTAAAAAATTTAATTTAATTTAGTTGTTAGCCAGATCTTGGTAGAAAGTTAGAGGGATGGCAGGGAAGGGAGTGCAATGTTCCTCCTGCAGGATGTTTGAGGTGAGGGATGCCGTTAGTGTCCCTGCTGAATTTTACCTGCAGGAAGTGCTGCCATCTCCAGCTCCTCCAAGACCGAGTTAGGGAACTGGAGCTGGAGTTGGAAGAACTTCGGATCATTCGGGAGGCCGAGGGGGTCATAGATAGCAGCTTCAGGGAATTAGTTACACCAAAGATTGGAGATAGATGGGTAACTGTAAGAGGGACTGGGAAGAAGCAGTCAGTGCAGGGATCCCCTGCGGTCGTTCCCCTGAGAAACAAGTATACCGCTTTGGATACTTGTGGGGGGGGGGACTTACCAGGGGTGAGCCATGGGGTACGGGCCTCTGGCACGGAGTCTGTCCCTGTTGCTCAGAAGGGAAGGGGGGAGAGGAGCAGTGCATTAGTAATTGGGGACTCGATAGTCAGGGGCACAGATAGGAGATTTTGTGGGAGCGTGAGAGACTCACGTTTGGTATGTTGCCTCCCAGGTGCAAGGGTACGTGATGTCTCGGATCGTGTTTTCCGGGTCCTTAGGGGGGAGGGGGAGCAGCCCCAAGTCGTGGTCCACATTGGCACTAACGACATAGGTAGGAAAGGGGACAAGGATGTCAGGCAGGCTTTCAGGGAGCTAGGATGGAAGCTCAGAACTAGAACAAACAGAGTTGTTATCTCTGGGATGTTGCCCGTGCCACGTGATAGTGAGATGAGGAATAGGGAGAGAGAGCAATTAAACACATGGCTACAGGGATGGTGCAGGCGGGAGGGATTCCGATTTCTGGGTAACTGGCGAAGGTGGGACCTCTACAGGCAGGATGGTCTACATCTGAACCTGAGGGGCACAAATATCCTGGGGGGGAGATTTGTTAGTGCACTTTGGGGGGGGTTTAAACTAATGCAGCAGGGGCATGGGAACCTGGATTGTAGTTTTAGGGTAAGGGAGAATGAGAGGATAGAGGTCAGGAGCACAGATTTGACGTCGCAGGAGGGGGCCAGTGTTCAGGTAGGTGGTTTGAAGTGTGTCTACTTCAATGCCAGGAGTATATGAAATAAGGTAGGGGAACTGGCAGCATGGGTTGGTACCTGGGACTTCGATGTTGTGGCCATTTCGGAGACATGGATAGAGCAGGGACAGGAATGGATGTTGCAGGTTCCGGGGTTTAGGTGTTTTAGTAAGCTCAGGGAAGGAGGCAAAAGAGGGGGAGGTGTGGCGCTGCTAGTCAAGAGCAGTATTACGGTGGCGGAGAGGATGCTAGATGGGGACTCATCTTTCGAGGTAGTATGGGCTGAGGTTAGAAACATGAAAGAAGAGATCACCCTGTTGGGAGTCTTCTATAGGCCTCCAAATAGTTCTAGGGATGTAGAGGAAAGGATGGCAAGGATGATCCTGGATAAGAGCGAAAGTAACAGGGTAGTTATTATGGGAGACTTTAACTTTCCAAATATTGACTGGAAAAGATATAGTTCGAGTACATTAGATGGGTCGTTTTTTGTACAGTGTGTGCAGGAGGGTTTCCTGACACAATATGTTGACAGGCCAACAAGAGGCGAGGCCACGTTGGATTTGGTTTTGGGTAATGAACCAGGCCAGGTGTTGGATTTGGAGGTAGGAGAGCACTTTGGGGACAGTGACCACAATTCGGTGACGTTTACGTTAATGATGGAAAGGGATAAGTATACACCGCAGGGCAAGAGGTATAGCTGGGGGAAGGGCAATTATGATGCCATTAGACGTGACTTGGGAGGGATAAGGTGGAGAGGTAGGCTGCAAGTGTTGGGCACACTGGATAAGTGGAGCTTGTTCAAGGATCAGCTACTGCGTGTTCTTGATAAGTATGTACCGGTCAGGCAGTGAGGAAGGCGTCGAGCGAGGGAACCGTGGTTTACCAAAGAAGTGGAATCTCTTGTTAAGAGGAAGAAGGAGGCCTATGTGAAGATGAGGTGTGAAGTTTCAGTTGGGGCGATGGATAGTTACAAGGCAGCAAGGAAGGATCTAAAGAGAGAGCTAAGACGAGCAAGGAGGGGACATGAGAAGTATTTGGCAGGTTGGATCAAGGAAAACCCAAAAGCTTTCTAAAGGTATGTCAGGAATAAGTGAATGACTAGGGAAAGAGTAGGACTAATCAAGGACAGGGATGGGAAGTTGTGTGTGGAGTCTGAAGAGATAGGCGAGATACTAAATGAATATTTTTCGTCAGTATTTGCTCAGGAAAAAGATAATGTTCTGGAGGAGAATGCTGAGACCCAGGCTAATAAAATAGATGGCATTGAGGTACGTAGGGAAGAGGTGTTGGCAATTCTGGACAGGCTGAAAATAGATAAGTCCCCGGGTCCTGATGGGATTTATCCGAGGATTCTCTGGGAGGCCAGGGAAGAGATTGCTGGATCTTTGGCTTTGATTTTTATGTCATCATTGGCTACAGGAATAGTGCCAGAGGACTGGAGGATAGCAAATGTGGTCCCTTTGTTCAAAAAGGGGAGCAGAGACAACCCCGGCAACTATAGACCGGTGAGCCTCACGTCTGTAGTGGGTAAAGTCTTGGAGGGGATTATAAGAGACAAGATTTATAATCATCTAGATAGGAATAATATGATCAGGGATAGTCAGCATGGCTTTGTGAAGGGTAGGTCATGCCTCACAAACCTTATCGAGTTCTTTGAGAAGGTGACTGAACAGGTAGACGAGGGTAGAGCAGTTGATGTGGTGTATATGGATTTCAGCAAAGCGGTTGATAAGGTTCCCCACGGTAGGCTATTGCAGAAAATACGGAGGCTGGGGATTGAGGGTGATTTAGAGATGTGGATCAGAAATTGGCTAGCTGAAAGAAGACAGAGGGTGGTGGTTGATGGGAAATGTTCAGAATGGAGTTCAGTTACAAGTGGAGTACCACAAGGATCTGTTCTGGGGCCGTTGCTGTTTGTCATTTTTATCAATGACCTAGAGGAAGGCGCAGAAGGGTGGGTGAGTACATTTGCAGACGATACTAAAGTCGGTGGTGTTGTCGATAGTGTGGAAGGATGTAGCAGGTTACAGAGGGATATAGATAAGCTGCAGAGCTGGGCTGAGAGGTGGCAAATGGAGTTTAATGTAGAGAAGTGTGAGGTGATTCACTTTGGAAGGAATAACAGGAATGCGGAATATTTGGCTAATGGTAAAGTTCTTGGAAGTGTGGATGAGCAGAGGGATCTAGGTGTCCATGTACATAGATCCCTGAAAGTTGCCACCCAGGTTGATAGGGTTGTGAAGAAGGCCTATGGAGTGTTGGCCTTTATTGGTAGAGGGATTGAGTTCCGGAGTCAGGAGGTCATGTTGCAGCTGTACAGAACTCTGGTACGGCCGCATTTGGAGTATTGCGTACAGTTCTGGTCACCGCATTATAGGAAGGACGTGGAGGCTTTGGAGCGGGTGCAGAGGAGATTTACCAGGATGTTGCCTGGTATGGAGGGAAAATCTTATGAGGAAAGGCTGATGGACTTGAGGTTGTTTTCGTTGGAGAGAAGAAGGTTAAGAGGAGACTTAATAGAGGCATACATAATGATCAGGGGGTTAGATAGGGTGGACAGTGAGAGCTATCTCCCGCGGATGGAAATGGCTGGCACGAGGGGACACAGCTTTAAACTGAGGGGTAATAGATATAGGACAGAGGTCAGAGGTAGGTTCTTTACGCAAAGAGTAGTGAGGCCGTGGAATGCCCTACCTGCAACAGTAGTGAACTCGCCAACATTGAGGGCAGTTAAACGTTTATTGGATAAACATATGGATGATAATGGTATAGTGTAGGTTAGATGGCTTTTGTTTCAGTGCAACATCGTGGGCCGAAGGGCCTGTACTGTGCTGTATTGTTCTATGTTCTATTGGGGAAAGGGTCAGTTATTGGGGGAAACGGGCAGTGATTGGGGGAAATGGACAGTGATTGGGAGAAAGGGACAGTGATTGAAGAAAGGGACAATGATTGGGGGAAAGGGACAGTGATTGGGGGAAAGGGACAGTGATTGGGGGAAAGGGACAGTGATTGGGGGAACGGGACAGTGATTGGGGAAAGGGACAGTGATTGGGGGAGGGACAGTCATTTTGGGAAAGGGACAGTGATTGGGGGAAAGGGGCAGTGATCGGGGAAAGGGGCAGTGATTGGGGGAAAGGGGCAGTGATCGGGGAAAAATGGCAGTGATTGGGGGAAAGGGGCAGTGATCGGGGGAAAGGGGCAGTGATTGGGGGAAAGGGACAGAGTTTGGGGAAAGGGACAGTGATCGGGGAAAAGGGGCAGTGATTGGGGGAAAGGGGCAGTGATCGGGGAAAAGGGGCAGTGATTGGGGGAAAGGGGCAGTGATTGGGGGAAAGGGGCAGTGATCGGGGAAAAGGGGCAGTGATCGGGGGAAAGGGACACTGATTGGGGAAAGAGGAATTGATTGGGGGAAAGGGACAGTAATTGGGATAAGGGACAGTGATTGGGGGGGGACAGTGATTGGGGGAAGGGACAGTGATTTGGGGAAGGGGCAGTGATTGGGGGAAAGGGGCAGTGATTGGGGAAAGGGACGGTGATTGGGGGGAGGGACAGTGATTGGCGGAGGGACAGTGATTGGGGGAAAGTGGCTGTGATTGGGTGAAAGGGACAGTGATTGAGCAAAAGGGGCAGTGATTGGGGGAAAGGGGCAGTGATTCGAGGAAAGGGACAGTGAATGGGAGGAAGGGGCAGTGATTGGGGAAAAGGGACGGTGATTGGGGGAAAGGGACAGTGATTGGGTGGAGGGACAGTGATTGGGGAAAGGGACAGTGATTGGTGGAAAGGGACAGTCATTGGGGGAAAGGGACAGTGATTGGGGGAAAGGGACAGTCATTGGGGGAAAGGGACAGTCATTGGGGGAAAGGGACAGTGATCGGGGAAAGGGGCAGTGATCGGGGAAAAGGGGCAGTGATTGGGGGAAAGGGACAGTGATTGGGGGAAAGGGACAGTGATTGGGGAAAGGGACAGTGATTGGGGGAAAGGGACAGTGATTGGGGAAAGGGACAGTGATTGGGGGAAAGGGACAGTCATTGGGGGAAAGGGACAGTGATCGGGGAAAGGGGCAGTGATCGGGGAAAAGGGGCAGTGATTGGGGGAAAGGGACAGTGATTGGGGGAAAGGGACAGTGATTGGGGAAAGGGGCAGTGATCGGGGAAAAGGGGCAGTGATTGGGGGAAAGGGACAGTGATCGGGGAAAAGGGGCAGTGATTGGGGGAAAGGGGCAGTGATTGGGGGAAAGGGACAGAGTTTGGGGAAAGGGACAGTGATTGGGGGAAAGGGGCAGTGATTGGGGGAAAGGGACAGAGTTTGGGGAAAGGGACAGTGATTGGGGGAAAGGGGCAGTGATTGGGGGAAAGGGACAGAGTTTGGGGAAAGGGACAGTGATTGGGGGAAAGGGGCAGTGATTGGGGGAAAGGGGCAGTGATCGGGGGAAAGGGGCAGTGATTGGGGGAAAGGGACAGAGTTTGGGGAAAGGGACAGTGATTGGGGGAAAGGGGCAGTGATTGGGGGAAAGGGACAGAGTTTGGGGAAAGGGACAGTGATTGGGGGAAAGGGGCAGTGATCGGGGGAAAGGGGCAGTAATCGGGGGAAAGGGGCAACGATTGGGGGAAAGGGACAGAGTTTGGGGAAAGGGGCAGTGATTGGGGGAAAGGGGCAGTGATTGGGGGAAAGGGGCAGTGATCGGGGGAAAGGGGCAGTGATTGGGGGAAAGGGACAGTGATTGGGGGAAAGGGGCAGTGATTGGGGGAAAGGGGCAGTGATCGGGGGAAAGGGGCAGTGATTGGGGGAAAGGGGCAGTGATTGGGGGAAAGGGGCAGTGATTGGAGGAAAGGGGCAGTGATTGGGGGAAAGGGGCAGTGATCGGGGGAAAGGGGACTGTGATTGGGCAAAAGGGGCAGTGATTGGGGAAAAGGGACAGTGATTGGGGGAATGGGACCGTGATTGGGGGAAAGGGGCAGTGATTGGGGGGAAGGGGCAGTGGTTGGGGGAAAGGGACAATTATTGGGGAAAGTGACAGTGTTTGGGGGAAACGGGTAGTGATTGAGGGAAAGGGGCAATGATTGGGTGAAAGGGACAGTGATTGGGGGAAGGGACAGTTATTGGGGAAAAGGACAGTGATTGGGGGAAAGGGGCTGTGATTGGGGGAAGGGGACAGTGATTGGGGGAAAGGGATGGTGATTGGGGAAAAGAGACAGTGATTGGGGGAAAGGGGCAGTGATTGGAGGAAAGGGGCAGTGATTGGGGGAAAGGGGCAGTGATCGGGGGAAAGGGGACTGTGATTGGGCAAAAGGGGCAGTGATTGGGGAAAAGGGACAGTGATTGGGGGAATGGGACCGTGATTGGGGGAAAGGGGCAGTGATTGGGGGGAAGGGGCAGTGGTTGGGGGAAAGGGACAATTATTGGGGAAAGTGACAGTGTTTGGGGGAAACGGGTAGTGATTGAGGGAAAGGGGCAATGATTGGGTGAAAGGGACAGTGATTGGGGGAAGGGACAGTTATTGGGGAAAAGGACAGTGATTGGGGGAAAGGGGCTGTGATTGGGGGAAGGGGACAGTGATTGGGGGAAAGGGATGGTGATTGGGGAAAAGAGACAGTGATTGGGGGAAAGGGGCAGTGATTGGGGGAAGGTACAGTGATTGGGCAAAAGGGGCAGTGATTGGGGGAAAGTGGCAATGATTGGGGAAAAGGGACAATGATTGGGCAAAAGGGGCAGTGTTTGGGGGAAAGGGGCAGTGATTCGGGGAAAGGGACAGTGAATGTGAGGAAGGGGCAGTGATTGGGGAAAAGGGACGGTGATTGGGGGAAAGGGACAGTGATTGGGGGAAAGAGTCAGTGATTGGGGGAGTGGAAAGTGATTGGGGGAAAGGGACAGTGATTGGGGAAAGGGACAGTGATTGGGGGAAAGGGACAGTCATTGGGGGAAAGGGACAGTGATCGGGGAAAGGGGCAGTGATCGGGGAAAAGGGGCAGTGATTGGGGGAAAGGGACAGTGATTGGGGGAAAGGGACAGTGATTGGGGAAAGGGGCAGTGATCGGGGAAAAGGGACAGTCATTGGGGGAAAGGGACAGTGATCGGGGAAAGGGGCAGTGATCGGGGAAAAGGCCAGTGATTGGGGGAAAGGGACAGTGATTGGGGGAAAGGGACAGTGATTGGGGAAAGGGACAGTGATTGGGGGAAAGGGACAGTGATTGGGGAAAGGGACAGTGATTGGGGGAAAGGGACAGTCTTTGGGGGAAAGGGACAGTGATCGGGGAAAGGGGCATTGATCGGGGAAAAGGGGCAGTGATTGGGGGAAAGGGACAGTGATTGGGGGAAAGGGACAGTGATTGGGGAAAGGGGCAGTGATCGGGGAAAAGGGGCAGTGATTGGGGGAAAGGGACAGTGATCGGGGAAAAGGGGCAGTGATTGGGGGAAAGGGGCAGTGATTGGGGGAAAGGGACAGAGTTTGGGGAAAGGGACAGAGTTTGGGGAAAGGGACAGTGATTGGGGGAAAGGGGCAGTGATTGGGGGAAAGGGACAGAGTTTGGGGAAAGGGACAGTGATTGGGGGAAAGGGGCAGTGATTGGGGGAAAGGGACAGAGTTTGGGGAAAGGGACAGTGATTGGGGGAAAGGGGCAGTGATTGGGGGAAAGGGGCAGTGATCGGGGGAAAGGGGCAGTGATCGGGGGAAAGGGGCAGCGATTGGGGGAAAGGGACAGTGATTGGGGGAAAGGGACAGAGTTTGGGGAAAGGGACAGTGATTGGGGGAAAGGGGCAGTGATTGGGGGAAAGGGACAGAGTTTGGGGAAAGGGACAGTGTTTGGGGGAAAGGGGCAGTGATCGGGGGAAAGGGGCAGTGATCGGGGGAAAGGGGCAGCGATTGGGGGAAAGGGACAGAGTTTGGGGAAAGGGGCAGTGATTGGGGGAAAGGGGCAGTGATTGGGGGAAAGGGGCAGTGATCGGGGGAAAGGGGCAGTGATTGGGGGAAAGGGACAGTGATTGGGGGAAAGGGGCAGTGATTGGGGGAAAGGGGCAGTGATCGGGGGAAAGGGGCAGTGATTGGGGAAAGGGGCAGTGATTGGGGGAAAGGGGCAGTGATTGGAGGAAAGGGGCAGTGATCGGGGGAAAGGGGCAGTGATTGGGGAAAGGGACAGTGATTGGGGGAAACGGATGGTGATTGGGGAAAATAGACAGTGATTGGAGGAAAGGGGACAGTGATTGGGCAAAAGGGGCAGTGATTGGGGAAAAGGGACAGTGATTGGGGGAATGGGACCGTGATTGGGGGAAAGGGGCAGTGATTGGGGGGAAGGGGCAGTGGTTGGGGGAAAGGGACAATTATTGGGGAAAGTGACAGTGTTTGGGGGAAACGGGTAGTGATTGAGGGAAAGGGGCAATGATTGGGTGAAAGGGACAGTGATTGGGGGAAGGGACAGTTATTGGGGAAAAGGACAGTGATTGGGGGAAAGGGGCTGTGATTGGGGGAAGGGGACAGTGATTGGGGGAAAGGGATGGTGATTGGGGAAAAGAGACAGTGATTGGGGGAAAGGGGCAGTGATTGGGGGAAGGTACAGTGATTGGGCAAAAGGGGCAGTGATTGGGGGAAAGTGGCAATGATTGGGGAAAAGGGACAATGATTGGGCAAAAGGGGCAGTGTTTGGGGGAAAGGGGCAGTGATTCGGGGAAAGGGACAGTGAATGTGAGGAAGGGGCAGTGATTGGGGAAAAGGGACGGTGATTGGGGGAAAGGGACAGTGATTGGGGGAAAGAGTCAGTGATTGGGGGAGTGGACAGTGATTGGGGGAGTGGGGCAGTGATTGGGGGAAAGGGACCGTCATTGGGGAAAGGGACAGTGATTGGGGGAAAGGGACAGTGATTGGGGGAAAGGGAGAGTGATTGTGGGACAGGAACAGTGATTGGGGGAAGGGACAGTGATGGGGGAAGGAGACAGTGATTGGGGGAAAGGGACAGTGATTGGGGAAAAGGGAAAGTGATTGGGGAAAAGGGACGGTGATTGAGGGAAAGGGACAGTGATTGGGGGAAAGGGGCAGTGATTGGGGGAAGGAGACAGTGATTGGGGAAAAGGGACGGTGATTGGGGGAATGGACAGTGATTGGGGGAAAGGGGCAGTGATTGGGGGAAAGGGGCAGTGATTGGGGAAAGGGACAGAGATTGGGGAAAAGGGATGGTGATTGGGGGAATGGACAGTGATTGGGGGAAAGGGGCAGTGATTGGGGGAAAGGGGCAGTGATTGGGGGAAGGCGACAGTGATTGGGGGAAAGGTGCAGTGATTGGGGGAAATGGACAGTGATTGGGGGGAGGGACAGTGATTGGGGAAAGGGGCAGTGATTGGGGGAAGGCGACAGTGATTGGGGAAAAGGGGCAGTGATTGGGGGAAAGGGACAGTGATTGTGGGGAATGACAGTGATTGGGAAAGGGACAGTGATTGTGGGGAATGACAGTGATTGGGGAAAGGGACAGTGATTGAGGGAGGGACAGTGATTGGAGAAAGGGGCAGTGATTGGGGAAAGGGACAGAGATTGGGGGGAGGGACAGTGTTTGGGGCAAGAGGACTTGATTGGGGGAAAGGGGCAGTGATTGGGGGAAAGGGGCAGTGATTGGGGGAAAGGGGCAGTGATTGGGAGAAACAGGAATTGATTCTAGGAAAGGGGCATTGATTGTGGAAAGGGAAAGTGATTGGGGAAAGGGACAGTGATTGAGGGAGGGACAGTGATTGGGGGGGAGGGGCAGTGATTGGGGAAAGGGACAGTGATTGGGGGAAAGGGGCAGTGACTGGGGGAAAGGGGCAGTGATTGGGGGAAAGGGGCAGTGATTGGGGGAAAGAGGAATTGATTCGGGGAAAGGGGCAGTGATTGGGGGGAGGGGACAGTGATTGGTGGAAAGGGGCAATGATTGTGGGAGAGGGACAGTGATTGGGGAAAAGGGGCAGTGATTGGGGAAAGGGACAGTGATTGTGGGAAAAGAACAGTGATTGGGGGAAAGGGGACAGTGATTGGGGAAAGGGGCAGTGATTGGTGGAAAGAGACAGTGATTGGGGGAATGGGACAGTGATTGGGGGAAAGGGGCAGTGATTGGGGGAAAGGGGCAGTGATTGGGGAAAGGGGCAGTGATTGGGGGAAAGGGTCAGTGATTGGGGGGAGGGGACAGTGATTGGTGGAAAGGGGCAATGATTGTGGGAGAGGGACAGTGATTGGGGAAAGGGACAGTGATTGGGGGAAAGGGGCAGTGATTGGGGAAAGGGACAGTGATTGTGGGAAAAGAACAGTGATTGGGGGAATGGGACAGTGATTGGGGGAAAGTGGCAGTGATTGGGGGAAAGGGGCAGTGATTGGGGAAAGGGGCAGTGATTGGGGGAAAGGGTCAGTGATTGGGGGAAGGGACAGTGATTGGGGGAAGGGACAGTGATGGGGGAAAGGGGTAGTGATTGAGGGAAAGGGGCAATGATTGGGGGAAAGAGACAGTGATTGGGGGAATGGGACCGTGATTGGGGGAAAGGGACAGTGATTGGGGGAAAGGGTCAGTGATTGGGGGAAGGGACAGTGATTGGGGGAAGGGACAGTGATGGGGGAAAGGGGTAGTGATTGAGGGAAAGGGGCAATGATTGGGGGAAAGGGACAGTGATTGGGGGAAGGGACAGTGATTGGGGGAAAGGGGCAGTGATTGGGGAAAGGGACAGTGATTGTGGGAAAAGAACAGTGATTGGGGGAAAGGGGACAGTGATTGGGGAAAGGGGCAGTGATTGGTGGAAAGAGACAGTGATTGGGGGAAAGGGACAGTGATTGGGGGAAAGGGTTAGTGATTGGGGGAAGGGACAGTGATTGGGGGAAAGGGACAGTGATTGGGGGAAAGGGACAGTGATTGGGGGAAAGGGTTAGTGATTGGGGGAAGGGACAGTGATTGGGGGAAAGGGGCAATGATTGGGGAAAGGGGTAATGATTGGGGGAAAGGGACAGTGATTGGGGAAAGGGACAGTGATTGGGGAAAGGGACAGTGATTGGGGAAAGAGGACAGTGATTGGGGGAAAGGGACAGTGATTGGGGAAAGGGGCAGTGATTGGGGGAAAGGGACCGTGATTGGGGGAAAGGGACAGTGATTGGGGGAAAGGGACAGTGATTGGGGGAAAGGGGCAGTGATTGGGGGAAAGGGACAATTATTGGGGAAAGGGACAGTGATTGGGGGAAAGGGGTAGTGATTGAGGGAAAGGGGCAATGATTGGGGGAAAGGGACAGTGATTGGGGGAAGGGACAGTGATTGGGGAAAGGGACAGTGATTGGGGGAAAGGGGCAGTGATTGGTGGAAAGGGGCAGTGATTGGGGGAAGGGGACAGTGATTGGGGGAAAGGGATGGTGGTTGGGGAAAAGAGACAGTGATTGGGGGAAAGGGGCAGTGATTGGGGGAAGGGACAGTGATTGGGGGAAAAGAACAGTGATTGGTGGAAAGGGGCAGTGATTGGGGAAAGGGGACAGTGATTGGGGGAAGGGACAGTGATTGGGGGAAAGGGGCAGTGATTGGGAAAGGGGCAATGATTGGGAAAGGGACAGTGATTGGGGAAAGGGGCAGTGATTGGGGGAAAGGGGCAGTGATTGGGGAATGGGGCAATGATTGGGGAAAAGAGACAGTGATTGGGTTAAAGAGACAGTGATTGGGGGAAAAGGACAGTGATTGGAGGAAAGGGGCAGTGATTGGGCAAAAGGGGCAGTGATTGGGGGAAAGGGACAGTGATTGGGGGAAACGGATGGTGATTGGGGGAAAGGGACAATTATTGGGGAAAGGGACAGTGATGGGGGAAAGGGGTAATGATTGAGGTAAAGCGGCAGTGATTGGGGGAAAGTGGCAATAATTGGGGAAAAGGGACAGTGATTGGGGGAAAGGGGCAGTGATTCGGGGAAAGGGACAGTGAATGGGAGGAAGGGGCAGTGATTGGGGAAAAGGGACGGTGATTGTGGAAAAGGACAGTGATTGGTGGAAAGGGGCAGTGATTGGGGGAAGGGGACAGTGATTGGGGGAAAGGGGTGGTGATTGGGGAAAGGGACCGTGATTGGGGGAAAGGGGCAGTGATTGGGGGAAGGGACAGTGATTGGGGAAAGGGGCAATGATTGGGGGAAAGTGGCAATGATTGGGGTAAAGGGGCAATGATTGGGGGAAAGGGACAGTGATTGGGGGAAAGGGGCAGTGATTGGGGGAAAGGGACAGTGATTGGGGAAAGGGGCAATGATTGGGGGAAAGTGGCAATGATTGGGGTAAAGGGGCAATGATTGGTGGAAAGGGACAGTGATTGGGGGAAGGGACAGTGATTGGGGGAAAGGGACAGTGATTGGGGGAAACGGATGGTGATTGGGGAAAATAGACAGTGATTGGAGGAAAGGGGACAGTGATTGGGCAAAAGGGGCAGTGATTGGGGAAAAGGGACAGTGATTGGGCAAAAGGGGCAGTGATTGGGGGAAGGGACAGTGATTGGGGAAAAGGGGCAATGATTGGGAAAGGGACAGTGATTGGTGGAAAGGGGCAGTGATTGGGGGAAAGGGACAGTGATTGGGGGAAAGGGGCAGTGATTGGGGGAAAGGGACAGTGATTGGGGGAAACGGATGGTGATTGGGGAAAATAGACAGTGATTGGAGGAAAGGGGACAGTGATTGGGCAAAAGGGGCAGTGATTGGGGGAAGGGACAGTGATTGGGGGAAAGGGGCAGTGATTGGGGGAAACGGATGGTGATTGGGGAAAATAGACAGTGATTGGAGGAAAGGGGCAGTGATTGTGGGAAAGGGACAGTGATTGTGGGAAAGGGACAGTGATTGGGGGAAAGGGACAGTGATTGGGGGAAAGGGACAGTGATTGTGGGAAAGGGACAGTGATTGGGAGAAAGGGGCAGTGATTGGGGGAAAGGGACAGTGATTGGGCAAAAGGGGCAGTGATTGTGGGAAAGGGACAGTGATTGGGGGAAAGGGGCAGTGATTGGGGGAAAGGGACAGTGATTGGGCAAAAGGGGCAGTGATTGTGGGAAAGGGACAGTGATTGGGGGAAAGGGGCAGTGATTGGGGGAAAGGGACAGTGATTGGGCAAAAGGGGCAGTGATTGGGGGAAAGGGACAGTGATTGTGGGAAAGGGACAGTGATTGGGGGAAAGGGACAGTGATTGGGGGAAAGGGGCAGTGATTGGGGGAAAGGGACAGTGATTGGGGGAAAGGGACAGTGATTGGGGGAAAGGGGCAGTGATTGGGGGAAAGGGGCAGTGATTGGGGGAAAGGGGCAGTGATCGGGGAAAAGGGACGGTGATTGGGGAAAGGGACAGTGATTGGGGGAGTGGACAGTGATTGGGGGAGTGGGGCAGTGATTGGGGGAAAGGGCCAGTCATTGGGGAAAGGGACAGTGATTGGGGGAAAGGGACAGTGATTGTGGACAGGAACAGTGATTGGGGGAAGGGACAGTGATTGGGGGAAGGAGACAGTGATTGGGGGAAAGGGGCAGTGATTGGGAAAAAGGGACAGTGATTGGGGGAAAAGGACCATGATTGGGGGAAAGGTACAGTGATTGGGGAAAGGGGCAGTGATTGGCGAAAGGGGGACAGTGATTGGGGGAAAGGGTCAGTGATTGGGGGAGGGACAGTGATTGGGGGAAAGGGGCAGTGATATGAGGGAAAGGTGTCATGATATTTAAGAGACCATCACAGCACATAGACACATACATAATGATAGACAGAGCAACGGACCAATTAGCACATATAACACGACAGCCAATCACAGACAAGAGCATACACAGTACAAAACAAGAAACACAACACTTCCTGGGCAGTCCATTAGGAAGACAGCACAGGGCAAGGACCTCAAAGCCTTGGACACCAGAAAGATCGCCATCCTCCTCACCACCGCAGGGCAGCACGCCATCCATGTCTACAACTCCCTGGTGTTCACGGAAGGCGAGGAAAAATCCAAATACAAGACGGTCCTTCTCAAGCCCGACCAACACTTCAACGTTGAAGTCAACGAGAGCTTTGAGAGGTATGTCTTCCAGCAGCGCCTGCAAGGTAAGGATGAGCTCTTTCAGTCCTTCCTGACGCCTCTCCGCATCCTCGCGCAGTCCTGCGGTTACGACACCACCTCAGAGTCCATGATCCGGGACCAGATCGTTTTTGGGGTTGCCTCCGGCAGCCTACGCCAGCAGCTTCTAAAAATAAAAGGCCTGACCTTAGCATCTGCTGTTGAAGCCTGTATCCTGCATGAGAACGCCACCAGCCGCTATGCCCTATTTCAGGCGACCGAATCAGGGGTCCTACGCGACTGGATCGGCGAGCCAGGCGACCCGCGAGGCCGAATGAGTCCAGGCAATCAAGTTTCTCCCGGCCCGCGGCCCGGACGAGGGCGGCCGTTTCGCGCGCTTTTCGAGGCCTCCCGCGCTTGTGCGCGCCAAAACCTACGGCAACACTGAGGGACGTGATGCGCAGGCACGCTCGACGCAAGACCGAACTGCGCATGCGCAGTGGTGTAACGAACGCCATGACATCACGACGTGCGGCAACTGTGGAGCTGCACATTTAAAAGGGCAATGTCCCGCAAAAACCCGACAATGTCTACGCTGTGGCAAGGTGGGCCACTACGCTGCCTACTGTCGAGCAGCTCAACCTGTCAATCTTCCCCAACTCCGACAACCTCGCAGGAACGTGCGGACCATTCAGCCTCCACATTACGACAGCCAAACCGATGACACAGATGACCAAGTCGCCTTCCAGGTTGCGGTCATTGATGGGAACCGGGTCAACACCATCAATCGGGCCGATGAATGGAGTGCCACCCTGACGGTCAACCCGAATTCGTCGCTCACCTACTAGACTGGACTTATGAGACTGTTTACACGTTGAACTCTTGCAACCACTGTTTTAACATGTCTATGTTTTTCTCGTTACAGGCATTCGTTTTATCGTTCCGCATTTCCACGTTGTTTTCTTTTTGTTATGGTACGACCTCGTTAGCATGTCACACCCGACATCGCCCCTTGTATATAGTTAAGCCTCATGTACATGCTGTAAATATTACATGCACACACACATTCAGCTGCACTCAGGACACATTTCTATTTATAACCACATAGGCACATAATCTTGTAAAAAAGGGGGGATGTCATGATATTCAAGAGAACATCACAGCACATAGACACATACATAATGATAGACAGAGCAACGGACCAATTAGCACACATAACACGACAGCCAATCACAGACAAGAGCATACACAGTACAAAACAAGAAACACAACACTTCCTGGGCAGTCCATTAGGAGACGGCACACGGCAAGGACCTCAAAGCCAGACACTTACACAGTCACCACGTGCTGAGTACCAAGTTTGTTGAATAAATAGTTTTAACAGAATAAAACTGCGTTGTACCAATCGCAACCATGTTGGTTCGTCTGTATATCAGAGCACCCAACACTTCAGATATGGGGGCAAGGGACAGTGATTGGGGGAAGGGACAGTGATTGGGGGAAAGGGACAGTGATTGGGGGAAAGGGACAGTGATTGGGGGAAAGGGACAGTGATTGGGGGAAAGGGGCAGTGATTGGGGGAAGGGGCTCCACTTTCCCCCCCTTATCCCCATAACCCTCGATTCCCGCACTGATTAAATATCTGTCTCTCTCAGCCTGAACAGACTTAACGGCCCAGCTCTACAGCTCTCTGCGGTAAAGAATTCCACAGATTCACTCCCCTCTGAGAGAAGACACTGTACAAAAGAGGGCAGCACGGTAGCATTGTGGATAGCACGATTGCTTCACAGCTCCAGGGTCCTAGGTTCGATTCCGGCTTGGGTCACTGTCTGTGCGGAGTCTGCACGTTCTCCCCATGTGTGCGTGGTTTTCCTCCGGGTGCTCCGGTTTCCTCCCACAGTCCAAAGACGTGCAGGTTAGGTGGATTGGCCATTATAAATTGCCCTTAGTGTCCAAAATTGCCCTTAGTGTTGGGTGGGGTTACTGGGTTATGGGGATAGGGTGGAGGTGTCGACCTTGGGTGGGGTGCTCTTTCCAAGAGCCGGTGCAGACTCGATGGGCCGAATGGCTTCCTTCTGCACTGTAAATTCTATGAAAACTATGAAAACTCCGGCAGCGAGTTCCAGGCACCCACTACCCTTGGTGTAAAAAATTTGCCTCGTACATCGACTCTAAACCTTGTCCCTCTCACCTTAAACCTATGTCCCCTAGTAATTGACCCTTCTAGCCTGGGGAAAAGCCTCTGAATATCCACTCTGTCTATGACCCTCTATCAGGTCACCCCTCAACCTCCGTCGTTCCAGTGAGAACAAACCAAGTTTATTCAACCGCTCCTCATAACTAATGCCCTCCATAACAGGCAACATCCTGGTACCAGACTTGTTCCGGGGATGACGGGACTGACTTATGAAGAGAAATTGGGCAAATTGTGTCTGTATGCTCTAGGGTTTCGAAGTTTGAGAGGTGATCTCATTGAAACCTACAAAATACGGTGGATGTAGGTAAGATGTTTCCCTTGGTTGGGGAGTCTAGAACCAGGGACACAGAAGGGGATGCCCCTTGGGACCGAGATGAGGAGAAATGTCTTCACATAGAGGCTTGTGAAACTTTGGAAATCTCTATCCCAGAGGGACATGGAAGCTCTGTCATTGAGGACGTTTGAAGCAGAGATTGATAGTGGGTGGTGGGAGGAGGCATTGAAATGTCCAATCAGCAATGATCATATTGAATGGAGAGCAGGCGCGATGGGCTGAATGGCCTGCTCCTGCTCCTACGTTCCAATGATCCTATCTGCTGCATTTTGTGCCTTTAAGTGGGAGGGGTCACGGATTTAGAAGGTTCTGCCGAAGGAGCCTTGGTGAGTTGCTGTACTTCATTGCAAAGCATTTCATACATTGACTGTACAAAAACCTGGTATAGGCCATAGCTTGAGTGCTCGGCCCGTCCTGGGGCACCATACCTCAAATAGGAAACCCTGGCATTGAAGAGAGCGCAATGTAGATTCACTAGACTGATACCAGAACGCCAAGGAGGGATTACACAAATTAGGGTTGAGTTCCCGAGAATTTGGAAGAGTAAAGGATGATTTAGTCAAAGTTTTCAGGAAAGTAAGGGGAACAGAGGGAAGATTCTGCTGACTGGGAAGTGTGATGAATGTAGGAAATTGTTATATATTATATTTTGTTGTAGTAATGTTATTAAAAACCCTGGGTTCAAATACATACAGGCAGTATGTCTGCTAAAGCTGCAATTAAGGTGTCATAAAAGTGAGGGAATAATTGATTCTAACCATTCACAGAGAGATGGCTAATGCAATATTGTTTATAGAAAGGAGGTCCCCTGGGTGTGGATAATTAATGAGCGATGGTGGGACAGGCTGAAGTGGCCCTCATCCTGTTCCTGAGTGACAACACTGTCTACCTCCTCCCCCCCCCCCCCCACCCCCACACACACACACGCACACACACGCACACACCGCCCTCACTCATCATGGAATTAACTCTGCCTCGAGAACTAAAATGAGGTTTCACCTTTAGTTGCAGGAATGTCGAAGGAAACGAGAAGCTCGCTGGCTGATTTGAGGGCTGAACTTTCACAGCTGAGGAACAGTAAGTGTTGATGGCGTCAGTGTTCAGACTGTCTCCAACTTCAGCCAGTGGAACCAAACCCAACATGGGTACACTGGCACCGGTTGGGTCTGGGTGACTGGCACCGGTTGGGTTTCGGTGCCACCGACGCTCATTAGGTTTGGTTCCACTGGCATCATTGCCTTCAGCTCTGCCCCTATGTTCACTGCTTTACCTCCACAAGGTGATGGTTCACTCGCTCAAGATCGAAACAGAATCTGATGCGACTGGTTGGCTGGGGAAACACGAGTCGGGGTTAGGAGCAAATCTTGGCCAAATTGAGTGGCCTTACTGCCAGCCGGCTCAGAATAAAGGTCTGGGCATTGCAATCTCTTTCGGGGTAGAGGGTTCTGATTGGATTATCTCTGAAGTTCCAACTCGTTAATAATTTAATAATAAAGTCTGACCGGTTTGACTGAGGTGAACCTTTTATGCCCCCCCGTCTGATATTAGCAGCGGGATTCTCCGACCCCCCGCCGGGTCGGAGAATCCCCGGGAGCGGCGCGAATCCCACCCCGCCGCCCCGACGCTGGGTGCCATATTCTCCAGCGCCGGTTTTTGGGCGGGGTTCATGCCCCCAATCCCCCCCCCCCCCCGGCAATTCTCCGCGCCCTAATGGGCCGAGTGGCCGTCCATTTCTCGTCAGTCCCACCAGCGTGGATTAGACATTGTCCCACACGGCGGGACCTGGCAGGCAAGTCGGCTGGGGCAGTCCTCGGGAAGGCGCGGCGGGATCCGACCCAGGGGGCCTGGCCCGCCATTGGGGCCCACCGATCTGCAGGCGGGCCTGTGCCGTGGGGGGCACTCCTTCCTTCCGCGCCGGCCCCTGTAGGGCTCCACATCTTCTCCGCACCGGCCATGGCGGATCCCTACAGGGGCCGGCACTGAGAAGACGCGGACTCGCGCAGTCCCTTCGACGCCAGCTGGCACGGCGCCAACCCCTCCGACGTCCACCTCGCCCCCGGCGCCAACCCCTCCGCCGTCCACCTAGTCCCCCGGAGAATTCCGCACTTTCGGGGGCTGGTGACACCGGAGTGGTTTGCGCCGGATTTCCCCCCCGGCGTGGGGACTTAGTCCCTCGAAAGGAGAATCCCGCATTATGAGAGGCTAATGGACGGTATATTGGACAACGGAAAGAGTTCTGACAGGAATCAGCCCGGTATATGTTCGGTAAACTATGTGAGACTTGAGCTTTCAGCCACTAGGGGAGCCCCAGGGGTGTCTGAGGATCAAAACCCGTTCTGGACATCAGTAAGACCACATTGGATGCATTGCATTGAAAGAAAGAAACGGAAAGACTTGCATTTCTATAGCACCCTGTAGGAGGCACCAAAATGCTTTACAGCTAATGAAGTACCTTTGACGTGTAATCACCATTGCAATGTAAGAAACGGGCAGCTTGTGCACAGCTCGGTCCCACCGACAGCAAACGCTCTGATCGGGTTTATTTTATTTTGGTGATGTCGGCTGAGCAATGATTACTTTCCGGGACATTGGTGGGAACGGCCCTGACCTTCTTTGAAATAGTATCTCGGCACAACACTGAGGGCCGAAGGGCCTGTTCTGTGCTGTACTGTTCTAATATCGGGGGATTGGGCGGCACGGTAGCACAGTGCTTAACACCAGGGTCCCGGGTTCGATTCCCCGCTGGGTCACTGTGCGGGGTCTGCGCGTTCTCCCCGTGTCTGCGTGGGTTTCCTCCGGGTGCTCCGGTTTCCTCCCACAAGACCTGAAAGACGTGCTGTTAGGTGAATTGGACATTCTGAATTCTCCCTCTGTGTACCCGAACAGGCGCCGGAGTGTGGCGACTAGGGGATTTTCACAGTAACTTCATTGCAGTGTTAATGTAAGCCTACTTGTGACACTAATAAAGATTATTATTAACATCCATTCGAGAGGGCAGATGAGCTCCCAGGGTAACGTCTGATCTAAAAGACAGTGCCTCCAACAGTGCGGCACCTCCTCAGTGCTGTATTCAACAGAGATTAGAGTATTTAATCAGATTGGTCACTTCTGCCAGTAATACTGCTGATATTAGATTATTCAATTAGCACTGCCTCGTGATGTGGCTAACAGGCTAAATCTTTGTCCCCGTTTCAGTCACACAAATGTTCAGAGAAATCAGGAACTCGAAGGCGATTATCAAAATGGAGCTCTCCCATCTGGAGAATCTGTGAATCTGGAAAATCTGAAAATCTGAACAGGAGGTGTGTCTCCAAAGCTCTCTGAACATTGTCAGATTCTCACCGAATACCCGAGATTGGTACACGGTTCAGAGAGCTGAGGGCTACGTCAGCAGTTCCCGTGCAGTCACTTCTTTTCAGTCTTGGGCAGGCTGAAAGTAAATGACCAGCTCAAAATGGAAACATCACCCCTTGTAAACAAAGTTGTTTCATGGGCTGGAGAGGGTACAAAGAAAGCCAACAATTAATAAATATAATGGACTGATTGATGGTGGGACACAGACGGAGCCAAGGCAGTAACAGAGTGGTTAGGTGAATAGCTTTCCATTAATCAGCAACGGGCAATTGGAGAAGGGGACAATAGTCCAGCGGTAATGTATAATCTGTCAGGCAGTAATTACGCAACTGGGACACAGCTCCAAACAGTGGAATAAATCCACAGGAATAGTGCAGTCGGACAATGAACCGTAAATAACAGCTCGTCGCACAGCAGACAAAAGCTGTAACACATTCACGGGAAGAGTAGAATCATAGGATCCTTCCAGTGCAGAAGGAGGCCATTCAGCCCATCGATCTGCACCAACCGCCTAAAGAGCACCCTACCGAGGCCCATTCCCCGCCCTAACCCCGTAACCCCACCTAACCTGCACATCCCTGGACACTAAGGGGCAATTTAGCATGGCCAATCCACCGAAACTTCACATCTTTGGACTGTGGGAGGAAACCGGAGCACCCGGAGGAAACCCACGCAGACACGGGGAGAACGTGCAAACTCCACAGAGTGCAATCAAGCCCGGGTCCCTGACGCTGTCAGGCAGCAGTGCTAACCACTGCGCCATGACTAACGGAGCACTGGGACTGAGATTCATGCAGTAAGAGGCAATTTAAATGAATATGAAAATCGCTTATTGTCACAAGTAGGCTTCAAATGAAGTTACTGTGAAAAGCCCCTAGTCGCCACATTCCGGCGCCTGTTCGGGGAGGCTGGTACGGGAATTGAACTGTGCTGCTGGCCTGCCTTGGTCTGCTTTAAAAGCCAGCTATTTAGCCCAGTGTGCTAAACCAGCCCCAGATCTTTGTGCCCAAGACCTGGGTGAAGACTGGGGTTCTGAAACTGATCACAAAGAACAAAGAAAAGTACAGCACAGGAACAGGCCCTTCGGCCCTCCAAGCCTGTATCATGCTGCCCGTCTAACCTAAAACCTTCTACACTTCCGGGGTCCATAAGCCAATTCATGTATTTGTCAAGACGCCCCTTAAACACCACTATCGTCCCTGCTTCCACCACCTCCCCCGGCAGCGGGTTCCAGACACCCACTACCTTCCTTCCTCGCACATCTCCTCTAAACTCTGCCCCTCGCACCGTAAACCTACGTGAACTATCTCATCTACTGCCTGATGTACTGCCCATCTGATGTTCATAGAACCCCTACAGTGCAGAATGAGGCCATTCGGCCCATCGAGTCTGCCACGACCCTTTGAAAGACCACTCCCACTTGTCCACTCCCTCTTGTCCACTCCCCCTTGTCCACTCCCCCGTCCACCCTGCCTTATCGCCGTATCTCACTTGACCTCCACATCCCTGGACACTAAGGGGCAATTTAGCACGGCCAATCCACCTAACCTGCACATCTTTGGACTGTGGGAGGAAACCGGAGCACCCGGAGGAAACCCACGCACACACGGGGAGAACGTGCCAACTCCACACAGGCAGTCACCCGAGGCCAGAATTGAACCCGGTTCCCTGGTGTCATGAGGCAGCAGTGCTAACCACTGTGCCACCGCGCCACCCACCATTCAGACCCCGTGCGGTCAATAAGGAGGCCGAATAAGCAGACATATAACATGTCAGCCTGGCAAGTTACACTTCCCTCCAATGCCCAAGTTTCCCACCACTGCCTGGGTTGATTTTTTAGACCGTTTGTTGACTGGGGATAATTCTGATTTTGTTAACTTCAATGGAGCTAAATGGGAGAATCAAGAGAGGCCTTGCAGAGTGGGACATGCTGATGGAAGAGGAAGGTGGAGGAGAAGGAGATGGGGCCACAGCTGAAGGCCATATCTGCTCAGCATGTTCAGGGAGTAATTCTCCGACCTGAATCTCAGCGGCGTTCATGAGAGACTGCTTTTTTATTATTCTTTCCTGGGCTGGCTGGGCCAGTATTTGTTGCCCATTCCTAATAGCCCTTGAACAGGCACTTCAGAGGGTAGTTAGAAGTCAACCACACTGCTGTGGGTCTGGAGTCACATGCAGGCCAGACCGGGTAAGGACGGCAGACTTCCGTCCCTGAAGGACATTAGTGAACCTGATGTTTATTTAAAATGGACGATTGACAATGATTTCATGAAACGAAAACAGAAAATGCTGGAAACACAGCAGGTCTGGCAGCATCTGTGGAGATAGAAAGAGAGTTAACATTTCAAGTCCCTATTACACTTTCTCAGACAATGATTTTGTGGGCACCGTGACTGAGACTAGGTTTTAATTCCAGATTTATGACCAGAATTTAAGTTCTCTTACGCTGGCCCGAACTCTCACCAATCCTAAACACTAGCCTCAACCCAAATACACCAGGAAGCCTCCTCAGGTGCAGACAAGAAACACTAACCCTAAACGTAACCTTAAGCCTAACCCTAACCTGAACCCTAAACGTAACCTTAAGCCTAACCCTAAACTGAACATTAACCCTAACCATGACCCTAACTCTAACCCTAAACCTAATACAAACCCTCAACGTAACCATAACACTAACAATATCCTAATCATAACCCAAAACCTGGTTAGGGACTGTTTAGCACAGGGCTAAATCACTGGCTTTGAAAGCAGACCAAGGCAGGCCAGCAGCACGGTTCAATTCCCGTAACAGCCTCCCCGAACAGGTGCCGGAATGTGGCGACTAGGGGCTTTTCACAGTAACTTCATTTGAAGCCTACTTGTGACAATAAGCGATTTTCATTTCATGCATTCAATTTCAAACCTAACCCTAAACTCAAAACTAACCCTCAACCTAAGCTTGACATTAACTACAACCCAAACTATAAACCTAACCATAGCCCTAACCATAACCCGAAACCTAACCCGAATCCTCGACCTCTACCTAACCCTAAACCGAGCACTGAACCTAACCCTAACACTAACACTAACACTAAACCGAGCACTCAGCCCGGACACTAACCATGACCCATTCATAACCCTAAACCTAACCCTCCATCTAATCTCAACACATTACTCTAAACCTTAACACTAACCTTAATCATAACCTTAACGATAAACCTAACCCTAACCCTAATCCTAACCCTAAACCTACCACTAACACTAACCATAAACCTAAAGATGAACCTAACCATAACTTTTTTTAAAGTAAATTTAGAGTACCCAATTCATTTTTTCCAATTAAGGGGCTATTTAGCGTGGCCAGTCCACCTACCCTGCACATCTTTGGGTTGTGGGGGCGAAACCCACGCAGACACGGGGAGAATGTGCAGACTCCACACGGACAGTGACCCAGGGCCGGGATCGAACCCGGGACCTCGGCGCCGTGAGGCAGCAGTGCTAATTACTGTGCCGCCGTGCTGCCCTCACCTGACCATAACTTTTTTTTTTTAAAATATCTTTATTCAAATTTTCAACAGATTTTCAACAAGCCCCCCCCCCCCCCCGTAGAGAAAAAAGAAACTAAAACATGAGAACACAAACCGCAAGAATTATACATAGAATTTCCCCAAACTACCATAACCCCCCATATAACAATAAAAACACAAATAGGGAAACACCCCACCCTCACCCCAACGCCACCCCAAAAGAACCTCCCCCTCCCCAGGCTGCTGCTGCTGACCTCCTAACGTTCCGCTAGAAAGTCTAGGAACGGTTGCCACCGCCTGAGGAACCCCTGCACAGACCCTCGCAAGGCAAACTTTATCCTCTCCAGCTTGATGAACCCTGCCATGTCACTGATCCAGCGCCTCCACTGCCCCCAAATCTTTAGCATTGCCGCCACCACCGGACTCATGGTGTACCATGTCGGCGAGAGCGGCAACGGTGCCGTCAGCAGCGCCCTCAGACACATGCCCACAAAGGACGCCATCTCTAGCCTCTTCCACGCCGCCCCCTCCCCCTCCATTACCCACTTACAGATCATCGCCACATTGGCTGCCCAGTAGTAGCCACATAGATTCGACAACGCCAGCCCTCCTCTGTCCTTGCTATGCTCCAGGAAAACCCTTTTTACCCTCAGGGTCTTATTCGCCCACACGAATCCCATGATGCTCCTGCTTACCCGTTTAAAAAAGGCCTTAGGGATCAGAATGGGAAGGCACTGAAATACAAAGAGAAACCTCGGAAGGACATTCATTTTAACCGACTGCACCCTACCCGCCAGTGAGAGTGGCAACATATCCCATCTTTTAAAATCCTCCTCCACCTGCTCCACCAACCGCGTCAAATTGAGTTTGTGCAGGGCCCCCCAACTCCTAGCTACCTGGATCCCCAGGTACCGAAAGCTCCTTTCCGCCCTATTCCCCTTCCCTGGTCTCCTGGGTGCACCACAAAGAGCTCACTCTTCCGCATGTTAAGTTTATACCCCGAAAAGTCCCCAAACTCCCTAAGGATCCGCATGACCTCCGCCATCCCCTCCACTGGGTCCGCAACATACAACAACAGGCCATCGGCATACAGTGACACCCGGTGTTCCTCTCCCCCCCGGACCAGTCCCCTCCAGTTCCTGGACTCCCTCAGTGCCATGGCCAGAGGCTCAATTGCCAGTGCAAACAACAAGGGGAACAGGGGACACCCCTGCCTCGTCCCCCGGTACAGCCAAAAGTACTTCGACCTCCGCCGGTTCGTGGCCACACTCGCTACCCGGGCTCTATATAGTAGCCTAACCCAACTGATGAACCCCCTCCCCGAACCCAAACCTCCTCAGCACTTCCCAAAGATACTCCCACTCCACCCTATCGAAGGCTTTCTCCGCGTCCATAGCCACCACTACCTCCGCTTCCCCCTCCACCGAAGGCATCATAATTACATTAAGGAGCCTCCGCACATTGGTGTTCAGCTGCCTGCCCTTCACAAATCCCGTCTGTTCCTCGTGAATCACCCCCGGGACACAGTCCTCAATTCTGGTAGCCAGAACCTGCACCAACAACTTCGCGTCGACGTTGAGGAGCGAGATCGGCCTGTACGATCCACACTGTAATGGGTCCTTGTCCCGCTTCAAGATCAGCGAGATCAGCGCCCTGGACAGGACCTGCCAAACATATGCCTGGCAATCACCATTGCCAATGAGAGACAATCTAACCACGGCTCCCAGCATTCAATGGCACCACCATTGGTTATTATCACGGAGCAGTGATCTCACACAAGGAACAACGCTTTGCTCCTCTTTCAGTTCCAGGCGTTTTGGAGGGAGCGCGGAGCTCACACGGTGATATTGTGACCCAACGTTCGCAGCTGATCAATGGTCAGTAAGGGGGGAGCTTCGGGAAGGCCACGACAATCAGGTAGGGTTTGTACGGACCATTTGAAAAAAATCTGAGTCCAAACAGCCGTCCTGTTCCTGTTCCAAACCGCGTAGAAATAAGAACAAAGTTTTATTTACAAACAGTGGGCGGGAATCCCCGATCCCCGTGTCAGCAGAAAATCGGCGCAACCGCGCCACGCCGCCCCGATACCGAGGAGCAGAGAATCACCGCAACCGCGCCACGCCGCCCCGATACCGAGGAGCGGAGAATCACCGCAACCGCGCCACGCCGCCCCGATACCGAGGAGCAGAGAATCACCGCAACCGGGCCACACCGCCCCGATACCGAGGAGCAGAGAATCACCGCAACCGGGCCACACCGCCCCGATACCGAGGAGCGGAGAATCACCGCAACCGGGCCACACCGCCCCGATACCGAGGAGCGGAGAATCACTGTAACCGCGCCACGCCGCCCCGATACCGAGGAGCGGAGAATCACCGCAACCGGGCCACACCGCCCCGATACCGAGGAGCGGAGAATCACTGTAACCGCGCCACACCGCCCCGATACCGAGGAGCGGAGAATCACTGTAACCGCGCCACGCCGCCCCAATACCGAGGAGCGGAGAATCACCGCAACCGGGCCACACTGCCCCGATACCGAGGAGCGGAGAATCACTGTAACCGGGCCACACCGCCCCGATACCGAGGAGCAGAGAATCACTGTAACCGCACCACGCCGCCACGATACCGAGGAGCAGAGAATCACTGTAACCGGGCCACACCGCCCCGATACCGAGGAGCGGGGAATCACCGCAACCGCGCCACACCGCCCCGATACCGAGGAGCAGAGAATCACCGCAACCGGGCCACACCGCCCCGATACTGAGGAGCGGAGAATCACCGCAACCGGGCCACACCGCCCCGATACCGAGGAGCAGAGAATCACCGCAACCGCTCCACGCCGCCCCGATACCGAGGAGCAGAGAATCACCGCAACCGGGCCACACCGCCCCGATACCGAGGAGCGGGGAATCACCGCAACCGCGCCACGCCGCCCCGATACCGAGGAGCGGGGAATCACCGCAACCGGGTCACACCGCCCCGATACCGAGGAGCAGAGAATCACCGCAACCGGGCCACACCGCCCCGATACCGAGGAGCAGAGAATCACTGTAACCGGGCCACACCGCCCCGATACTGAGGAGCGGAGAATCACCGCAACCGGGCCAAACCGCCCCGATACCGAGGAGCGGGGAATCACTGTAACCGCGCCACACCGCCCCGATACCGAGGAGCAGAGAATCACTGTAACCGCGCCACACCGCCCCGATACCGAGGAGCGGGGAATCACTGCAACCGGGCCACACCGCCCCGATACCGAGGAGCAGAGAATCACTGTAACCGGGCCACGCCGCCCCGATACCGAGGAGCAGAGAATCACCGCAACCGCGCCACACCGCCCCGATACCGAGGAGCGGGGAATCACCGCAACCGGGCCACACCACCCCGATACCGAGGAGCGGAGAATCACCGCAACCGGGCCACACCGCCCCGATACCGAGGAGCGGGAAATCACCGCAACCGCGCCACACCGCCCCGATACCGAGGAGCGGGGAATCACCGCAACCGGGCCACACCGCCCCGATACCGAGGAGCGGAGAATCACCGCAACCGGGCCACACCGCCCCGATACCGAGGAGCGGAGAATCACCGCAACCGCGCCACGCCGCCCCGATACCGAGGAGCGGGGAATCACCGCAACCGGGCCACACCGCCCCGATACCGAGGAGCAGAGAATCACCGCAACCGCGCCACACCGCCCCGATACCGAGGAGCGGAGAATCACTGTAACCGGGCCACACCGCCCCGATACCGAGGGGCGGGGAATCACTGTAACCGGGCCACACCGCCCCGATACCGAGGAGCAGAGAATCACTGTAACCGGGCCACACCGCCCCGATACCGAGGAGCGGAGAATCACCGCAACCGGGCCACACCGCCCCGATACCGAGGAGCGGGGAATCGCCGCAACCGGGCCACACCGCCGCGCTACCGAGGAGCGGAGAATCACTGTAACCGGGCCACGCCGCCCCGATACCGAGGAGCGGAGAATCACTGTAACCGGGCCACACCGCCCCGATACCGAGGAGCGGAGAATCACCGCCACCGGGCCACACCGCCCCGATACCGAGGAGCGGAGAATCACTGTAACCGGGACACGCCGCCCCGATACCGAGGAGCGGAGAATCACCGCAACCGGGCCACACCGCCCCGATACCGAGGAGCGGGGAATCGCCGCAACCGGGCCACACCGCCCCGATACCGAGGAGCGGGGAATCACTGTAACCGCGCCACACCGCCCCGATACCGAGGAGCGGGGAATCACCGCAACCGCGCCACGCCGCCCCGATACCGAGGAGCGGGGAATCACCGCAACCGGGTCACACCGCCCCGATACCGAGGAGCAGAGAATCACCGCAACCGGGCCACACCGCCCCGATACCGAGGAGCAGAGAATCACTGTAACCGGGCCACACCGCCCCGATACTGAGGAGCGGAGAATCACCGCAACCGGGCCAAACCGCCCCGATACCGAGGAGCGGGGAATCACTGTAACCGCGCCACACCGCCCCGATACCGAGGAGCAGAGAATCACTGTAACCGCGCCACACCGCCCCGATACCGAGGGGCGGGGAATCACTGTAACCGGGCCACACCGCCCCGATACCGAGGAGCAGAGAATCACTGTAACCGGGCCACACCGCCCCGATACCGAGGAGCGGAGAATCACCGCAACCGGGCCACACCGCCCCGATACCGAGGAGCGGGGAATCGCCGCAACCGGGCCACACCGCCGCGCTACCGAGGAGCGGAGAATCACTGTAACCGGGCCACGCCGCCCCGATACCGAGGAGCGGAGAATCACTGTAACCGGGCCACACCGCCCCGATACCGAGGAGCGGAGAATCACCGCCACCGGGCCACACCGCCCCGATACCGAGGAGCGGAGAATCACTGTAACCGGGCCACGCCGCCCCGATACCGAGGAGCGGAGAATCACCGCAACCGGGCCACACCGCCCCGATACCGTGGAGCGGGGAATCGCCGCAACCGGGCCACACCGCCCCGATACCGAGGAGCGGGGAATCACTGTAACCGCGCCACACCGCCCCGATACCGAGGAGCGGGGAATCACCGCAACCGCGCCACGCCGCCCCGATACCGAGGAGCGGGGAATCACCGCAACCGGGTCACACCGCCCCGATACCGAGGAGCAGAGAATCACCGCAACCGGGCCACACCGCCCCGATACCGAGGAGCAGAGAATCACTGTAACCGGGCCACACCGCCCCGATACTGAGGAGCGGAGAATCACCGCAACCGGGCCAAACCGCCCCGATACCGAGGAGCGGGGAATCACTGTAACCGCGCCACACCGCCCCGATACCGAGGAGCAGAGAATCACTGTAACCGCGCCACACCGCCCCGATACCGAGGAGCGGGGAATCACCGCAACCGGGCCACACCGCCCCGATACCGAGGAGCAGAGAATCACTGTAACCGTGCCACGCCGCCCCGATACCGAGGAGCAGAGAATCACCGCAACCGCGCCACACCGCCCCGATACCGAGGAGCGGGGAATCACCGCAACCGGGCCACACCACCCCGATACCGAGGAGCGGAGAATCACCGCAACCGGGCCACACCGCCCCGATACCGAGGAGCGGGGAATCACCGCAACCGCGCCACACCGCCCCGATACCGAGGAGCGGGGAATCACCGCAACCGGGCCACACCGCCCCGATACCGAGGAGCGGAGAATCACCGCAACCGGGCCACACCGCCCCGATACCGAGGAGCGGAGAATCACCGCAACCGCGCCACGCCGCCCCGATACCGAGGAGCGGGGAATCACCGCAACCGGGCCACACCGCCCCGATACCGAGGAGCAGAGAATCACCGCAACCGCGCCACACCGCCCCGATACCGAGGAGCGGAGAATCACTGTAACCGGGCCACACCGCCCCGATACCGAGGGGCGGGGAATCACTGTAACCGGGCCACACCGCCCCGATACCGAGGAGCAGAGAATCACTGTAACCGGGCCACACCGCCCCGATACCGAGGAGCGGAGAATCACCGCAACCGGGCCACACCGCCCCGATACCGAGGAGCGGGGAATCGCCGCAACCGGGCCACACCGCCGCGCTACCGAGGAGCGGAGAATCACTGTAACCGGGCCACGCCGCCCCGATACCGAGGAGCGGAGAATCACTGTAACCGGGCCACACCGCCCCGATACCGAGGAGCGGAGAATCACCGCCACCGGGCCACACCGCCCCGATACCGAGGAGCGGAGAATCACTGTAACCGGGCCACGCCGCCCCGATACCGAGGAGCGGAGAATCACCGCAACCGGGCCACACCGCCCCGATACCGAGGAGCGGGGAATCGCCGCAACCGGGCCACACCGCCCCGATACCGAGGAGCGGGGAATCACCGTAACCGCGCCACACCGCCCCGATACCGAGGAGCGGAGAATCACCGCAACCGCGCCACACCGCCCCTATACCGAGGAGCGGAGAATCACCGCAACCGCGCCACACCGCCCCGATACCGAGGAGCGGAGAATCACCGCAACCGGGCCACACCGCCCCGATACCGAGGAGCAGAGAATCACTGTAACCGCGCCACACCGCCCCGATACCGAGGAGCAGAGAATCACCGCAACCGCGCCACACCGCCCCGATACCGAGGAGCAGAGAATCACTGTAACCGCGCCACACCGCCCCGATACCGAGGAGCGGAGAATCACCGCAACCGGGCCACACCGCCCCGATACCGAGGAGCGGGGAATCACTGTAACCGCGCCACACCGCCCCGATACCGAGGGGCGGGGAATCACCGTAACCGGGCCACACCGCCCCGATACCGAGGAGCAGAGAATCACTGTAACCGGGCCACACAGCCCCGATACCGAGGGGCGGGGAATCACCGCTACCGGGCCACACCGCCCCGATACCGAGGAGCGGAGAATCACTGTAACCGGGCCACGCCGCCCCGATACCGAGGAGCGGAGAATCACTGTAACCGGGCCACACCGCCCCGATACCGAGGAGCGGGGAATCACCGCAACCGGGCCACACCGCCCCGATACCGAGGAGCAGAGAATCACTGTAACCGGGCCACGCCGCCCCGATACCGAGGAGCAGAGAATCACCGCAACCGGGCCACACCGCCCCGATACCGAGGAGCAGAGAATCACCGCAACCGGGCCACGCCGCCCCGATACCGAGGAGCGGAGAATCACTGTAACCGGGCCACACCGCCCCGATACCGAGGAGCAGAGAATTACTGTAACCGGGCCACACCGCCCCGATACCGAGGAGCAGAGAATCACTGTAACCGGGCCACACCGCCCCGATACCGAGGAGCGGGGAATCACTGTAACCGGGCGACAGCGCCCCGATACCGAGGAGCAGAGAATCACTGTAACCGGGCCACACCGCCCCGATACCGAGGAGCAGAGAATCACTGTAACCGGGCCACGCCGCCCCGATACCGAGGAGCAGAGAATCACCGCAACCGGGCCACACCGCCCCGATACCGAGGAGCAGAGAATCACCGCAACCGGGCCACACCGCCCCGATACCGAGGAGCGGAGAATCACTGTAACCGGGCCACACCGCCCCGATACCGAGGAGCAGAGAATCACCGCAACCGGGCCACACCGCCCCGATACCGAGGAGCAGAGAATCACTTTAACCGTGCCACACCGCCCTGATACCGAGGAGCGGAGAATCACTGTAACCGGGCCACACCGCCCCGATACCGAGGAGCAGAGAATCACCGCAACCGGGCCACACCGCCCCGATACCGAGGAGCAGAGAATCACCGCAACCGGGCCACACCGCCCCGATACCGAGGAGCAGAGAATCACCGCAACCGGGCCACACCGCCCCGATACCGAGGAGCGGAGAATCACTGTAACCGGGCCACACCGCCCCGATACCGAGGAGCGGGGAATCACTGTAACCGCGCCACACCGCCCCGATACCGAGGAGCGGAGAATCAACCGCAACCGCGCCACACCGCCCCGATACCGAGGAGCGGGGAATCGCCGCAACCGGGCCACACTGCCCCGATACCGAGGAGCAGAGAATCACTGTAACCGGGCCACACCGCCCCGATACCGAGGAGCGGGGAATCACCGCAACCGGGCCACACCGCCCCGATACCGAGGAGCGGGGAATCACTGTAACCGGGCCACACCGCCCCGATACCGAGGAGCGGAGAATCACTGTAACCAGGCCACACCGCCCCGATACCGAGGAGCGGGGAATCACCGCAACCGGGCCACACCGCCCCGATACCGAGGAGCAGAGAATCACTGTAACCGGGCCATGCCGCCCCGATACCGAGGAGCAGAGAATCACCGCAACCGCGCCACTCCGCCCGGATACCGAGGAGCGGGGAATCACCGCAACCGGGCCACACCGCCCCGATACCGAGGAGCGGGGAATCACCGCAACCGGGCCACACCGCCCCGATACCGAGGAGCAGAGAATCACCGCAACCGCGCCACACCGCCCCGATACCGAGGGGCGGGGAATCACTGTAACCGGGCCACACCGCCCCGATACCGAGGAGCAGAGAATCACTGTAACCGGGCCACACCGCCCCGATACCGAGGAGCGGAGAATCACCTCAACCGGGCCACACCGCCCCGATACCGAGGAGCGGAGAATCACCGCAACCGGGCCACACCGCCCCGATACCGAGGAGCGGGGAATCGCCGCAACCGGGCCACACCGCCGCGCTACCGAGGAGAGGAGATTCACTGTAACCGGGCCACGCCGCCCCGATACCGAGGAGCGGAGAATCACTGTAACCGGGCCACACCGCCCCGATACCGAGGAGCGGAGAATCACCGCAACCGGGCAACACCGCCCCGATACCGAGGAGCGGAGAATCACTGTAACCGGGCCACACCGCCCCGATACCGAGGAGCGGAGAATCACTGTAACCGGGCCACGCCGCCCCGATACCGAGGAGCGGAGAATCACCGCAACCGGGCCACACCGCCCCGATACCGAGGAGCGGGGAATCGCCGCAACCGGGCCACACCGCCCCGATACCGAGGAGCGGGGAGTCACTGTAACCGCGCCACACCGCCCCGATACCGAGGAGCGGAGAATCACCGCAACCGGGCCACACCGCCCCGATACCGAGGAGCAGAGAATCACTGTAACCGGGCCATGCCGCCCCGATACCGAGGAGCAGAGAATCACCGCAACCGCGCCACACCGCCCCGATACCGAGGAGCGGAGAATCACCGCAACCGGGCCACACCGCCCCGATACCGAGGAGCAGAGAATCACTGTAACCGGGCCACACCGCCCCGATACCGAGGAGCGGGGAATCACTGTAACCGGGCGACAGCGCCCCGATACCGAGGAGCAGAGAATCACTGTAACCGGGCCACACCGCCCCGATACCGAGGAGCAGAGAATCACTGTAACAGGGCCACGCCGCCCCGATACCGAGGAGCAGAGAATCACCGCAACCGGGCCACACCGCCCCGATACCGAGGAGCAGAGAATCACCGCAACCGGGCCACACCGCCCCGATACCGAGGAGCGGAGAATCACCGCAACCGGGCAACACCGCCCCGATACCGAGGAGCGGAGAATCACTGTAACCGGGCCACACCGCCCCGATACCGAGGAGCGGAGAATCACTGTAACCGGGCCACGCCGCCCCGATACCGAGGAGCGGAGAATCACCGCAACCGGGCCACACCGCCCCGATACCGAGGAGCGGGGAATCGCCGCAACCGGGCCACACCGCCCCGATACCGAGGAGCGGGGAGTCACTGTAACCGCGCCACACCGCCCCGATACCGAGGAGCGGAGAATCACCGCAACCGGGCCACACCGCCCCGATACCGAGGAGCAGAGAATCACTGTAACCGGGCCATGCCGCCCCGATACCGAGGAGCAGAGAATCACCGCAACCGCGCCACACCGCCCCGATACCGAGGAGCGGAGAATCACCGCAACCGGGCCACACCGCCCCGATACCGAGGAGCAGAGAATCACTGTAACCGCGCCACACCGCCCCGATACCGAGGAGCGGGGAATCACTGTAACCGCGCCACACCGCCCCGATACCGAGGAGCGGGGTATCACTGTAACCGGGCCACACCGCCCCGATACCGAGGAGCAGAGAATCACCGCAACCGGGCCACACCGCCCTGATACCGAGGAGCAGAGAATCAAAGCAACCGGGCCACACCGCCCCGATACCGAGGAGCGGGGAATCACCGCAACCGGGCCACACTGCCCTGATACCGAGGAGCGGAGAATCACCGCAACCGGGCCACGCCGCCCCGATACCGAGGAGCAGAGAATCACTGTAACCGGGCCACACCGCCCCGATACCGAGGAGCAGAGAATCACCGCAACCGCGCCACACCGCCCCGATACCGAGGAGCAGAGAATCACTGTAACCGCGCCACACCGCCCCGATACCGAGGAGCGGAGAATCACCGCAACCGGGCCACACCGCCCCGATACCGAGGAGCGGGGAATCACTGTAACCGCGCTACACCGCCCCGATACCGAGGGGCGGGGAATCACCGCAACCGGGCCACACCGCCCCGATACCGAGGAGCAGAGAATCACTGTAACCGGGCCACACCGCCCCGATACCGAGGGGCGGGGAATCACCGCAACCGGGCCACACCGCCCCGATACCGAGGAGCGGAGAATCACTGTAACCGGGCCACGCCGCCCCGATACCGAGGAGCGGAGAATCACTGTAACCGGGCCACACCGCCCCGATACCGAGGAGCGGGGAATCACCGCAACCGGGCCACAACGCCCCGATACCGAGGAGCAGAGTATCACTGTAACCGGGCCACGCCGCCCCGATACCGAGGAGCAGAGAATCACCGCAACCGGGCCACACCGCCCCGATACCGAGGAGCGGAGAATCACTGTAACCGGGCCACACCGCCCCGATACCGAGGAGCAGAGAATCACCGCAACCGCGCCACACCGCCCCGATACCGAGGAGCGGAGAATCACTGTAACCGGGCCACACCGCCCCGATACCGAGGAGCGGGGAATCACTGTAACCGGGCCACACCGCCCCGATGCCGAGGAGCAGAGAATCACCGCAACCGGGCCACACCGCCCCGATACCGAGGAGCGGAGAATCACTGTAACCGGGCCACACCGCCCCGATACCGAGGAGGGTGGAATCACCGCAACCGCGCCACACCGCCCCGATACCGAGGAGCGGGGAATCACCGCAACGGGACCACACCGCCCCGATACCGAGGAGCAGAGAATCACCGCAACCGGGCCACACCGCCCCGATACCGAGGAGCAGAGAATCACCGCAACCGGGCCACACCGCCCCGATACCGAGGAGCGGAGAATCACTGTAACCGGGCCACACCGCCCCGATACCGAGGAGCGGGGAATCACTGTAACCGGGCCACACCGCCCCGATACCGAGGAGCAGAGAATCACTGTAACCGGGCCACACCGCCCCGATACCGAGGAGCGGGGAATCACCGCAACCGGGCCACACCGCCCCGATACCGAGGAGCGGGGAATCACTGTAACCGGGCCACACCGCCCCGATGCCGAGGAGCGGAGAATCACTGTAACCGGGCCACACCGCCCCGATACCGAGGAGCGGGCAATCACCGCAACCGGGCCACACCGCCCCGATACCGAGGAGCAGAGAATCACTGTAACCGGGCCACGCCGCCCCGATACCGAGGAGCAGAGAATCACCGCAACCGCGCCACTCCGCCCGGATACCGAGGAGCGGGGAATCACCGCAACCGGGCCACACCGCCCCGATACCGAGGAGCGGAGAATCACCGCAACCGGGCCACACCGCCCCGATACCGAGGAGCGGGGAATCACCGCAACCGGGCCACACCGCCCCGATACCGAGGAGCGGAGAATCACCGCAACCGGGCCACACCGCCCCGATACCGAGGAGCGGAGAATCACCGCAACCGCGCCACGCCGCCCCGATACCGAGGAGCGGGGAATCACCGCAACCGGGCCACACCGACCCGATACCGAGGAGCAGAGAATCACCGCAACCGCGCCACACCGCCCCGATACCGAGGGGCGGGGAATCACTGTAACCGGGCCACACCGCCCCGATACCGAGGAGCAGAGAATCACTGTAACCGGGCCACACCGCCCCGATACCGAGGAGCGGAGAATCACCGCAACCGGGCCACACCGCCCCGATACCGAGGAGCGGAGAATCACCGCAACCGGGCCACACGCCCCGATACCGAGGAGCAGAGAATCACCGCAACCGCGCCACACCGCCACGATACCGAGGGGCGGGGAATCACTGTAACCGGGCCACACCGCCCCGATACCGAGGAGCAGAGAATCACTGTAACCGGGCCACACCGCCCCGATACCGAGGAGCGGAGAATCACCGCAACCGGGCCACACCGCCCCGATACCGAGGAGCGGAGAATCACCGCAACCGGGCCACACCGCCCCGATACCGAGGAGCGGGGAATCGCCGCAACCGGGCCACACCGCCGCGCTACCGAGGAGAGGAGATTCACTGTAACCGGGCCACGCCGCCCCGATACCGAGGAGCGGAGAATCACTGTAACCGGGCCACACCGCCCCGATACCGAGGAGCGGAGAATCAACGCGACCGGGCCACACCGCCCCGATACCGAGGAGCGGAGAATCACTGTAACCGGGCCACACCGCCCCGATACCGAGGAGCGGAGAATCACTGTAACCGGGCCACGCCGCCCCGATACCGAGGAGCGGAGAATCACCGCAACCGGGCCACACCGCCCCGATACCGAGGAGCGGGGAATCGCCGCAACCGGGCCACACCGCCCCGATACCGAGGAGCGGGGAATCACTGTAACCGCGCCACACCGCCCCGATATCGAGGAGCGGAGAATCACCGCAACCGCGCCACACCGCCCCGATACCGAGGAGCGGAGAATCACCGCAACCGCGCCACACCGCCCCGATACCGAGGAGCGGAGAATCACCGCAACCGGGCCACACCGCCCCGATACCGAGGAGCAGAGAATCACTGTAACCGCGCCACACCGCCCCGATACCGAGGAGCGGTGAATCACTGTAACCGCGCCACACCGCCCCGATACCGAGGAGCAGAGAATCACCGCAACCGGGCCACACCGCCCCGATACCGAGGAGCAGAGAATCACCGCAACCGGGCCACACCGCCCTGATACCGAGGAGCAGAGAATCACCGCAACCGGGCCACACCGCCCCGATACCGAGGAGCGGGGAATCACCGCAACCGGGCCACACTGCCCTGATACCGAGGAGCGGAGAATCACCGCAACCGGGCCACGCCGCCCCGATACCGAGGAGCAGAGAATCACTGTAACCGGGCCACACCGCCCCGATACCGAGGAGCAGAGAATCACCGCTACCGCGCCACACCGCCCCGATACCGAGGAGCAGAGAATCACTGTAACCGCGCCACACCGCCCCGATACCGAGGAGCGGAGAATCACCGCAACCGGGCCACACCGCCCCGATACCGAGGAGCGGGGAATCACTGTAACCGCGCTACACCGCCCCGATACCGAGGGGCGGGGAATCACCGCAACCGGGCCACACCGCCCCGATACCGAGGAGCAGAGAATCACTGTAACCGGGCCACACCGCCCCGATACCGAGGGGCGGGGAATCACCGCAACCGGGCCACACCGCCCCGATACCGAGGAGCGGAGAATCACTGTAACCGGGCCACGCCGCCCCGATACCGAGGAGCGGAGAATCACTGTAACCGGGCCACACCGCCCCGATACCGAGGAGCGGGAAATCACCGCAACCGGGCCACACCGCCCCGATACCGAGGAGCGGAGAATCACCGCAACCGGGCCACACCGCCCCGATACCGAGGAGCGGAGAATCACTGTAACCGGGCCACACCGCCCCGATACCGAGGAGCGGAGAATCACTGTAACCGGGCCACGCCGCCCCGATACCGAGGAGCGGAGAATCACCGCAATCGGGCCACACCGCCCCGATACCGAGGAGCGGGGAATCGCCGCAACCGGGCCACACCGCCCCGATACCGAGGAGCGGGGAATCACTGTAACCGCGCCACACAGCCCCGATACCGAGGAGCGGAGAATCACCGCAACCGCGCCACACCGCCCCGATACCGAGGAGCGGAGAATCACCGCAACCGCGCCACACCGCCCCGATACCGAGGAGCGGAGAATCACCGCAACCGGGCCACACCGCCCCGATACCGAGGAGCAGAGAATCACTGTAACCGCGCCACACCGCCCCGATACCGAGGAGCGGGGAATCACTGTAACCGCGCCACATGGCCCCGATACCGAGGAGCGGGGTATCACTGTAACCGGGCCACACCGCCCCGATACCGAGGAGCAGAGAATCACCGCAACCGGGCCACACCGCCCTGATACCGAGGAGCAGAGAATCACCGCAACCGGGCCACACCGCCCCGATACCGAGGAGCGGAGAATCACCGCAACTGGGCCACGCCGCCCCGATACCGAGGAGCGGGGAATCACTGTAACCGCGCTACACCGCCCCGATACCGAGGGGCGGGGAATCACCGCAACCGGGCCACACCGCCCCGATACCGAGGAGCAGAGAATCACTGTAACCGGGCCACACCGCCCCGATACCGAGGGGCGGGGAATCACCGCAACCGGGCCACACCGCCCCGATACCGAGGAGCGGAGAATCACTGTAACCGGGCCACGCCGCCCCGATACCGAGGAGCGGAGAATCACTGTAACCGGGCCACACCGCCCCGATACCGAGGAGCGGAGAATCACCGCAACCGGGCCACACCGCCCCGATACCGAGGAGCAGAGAATCACTGTAACCGGGCCACGCCGCCCCGATACCGAGGAGCAGAGAATTCCCGCAACCGGGCCACACCGCCCCGATACCGAGGAGCGGAGAATCACTGTAACCGGGCCACACCGCCCCGATACCGAGGAGCAGAGAATCACCGCAACCGCGCCACACAGCCCCGATACCGGGGAGCGGAGAATCACTGTAACCGGGCCACACCGCCCCGATACCGAGGAGCGGGGAATCACTGTAACCGGGCCACACCGCCCCGATACCGAGGAGCAGAGAATCACCACAACCGGGCCACACCGCCCCGATACCGAGGAGCGGAGAATCACTGTAACCGGGCAAAACCGCCCCGATACCGAGGAGGGTGGAATCACCGCAACCGCGCCACACCGCCCCGATACCGAGGAGCGGGGAATCACCGCAACGGGGCCACACCGCCCCGATACCGAGGAGCAGAGAATCACCGCAACCGGGCCACACCGCCCCGATACCGAGGAGCAGAGAATCACCGCAACCGGGCCACACCGCCCCGATACCGAGGAGCGGAGAATCACTGTAACCGCGCCACACCGCCCCGATACCGAGGAGCGGAGAATCACTGTAACCGCGCCACACCGCCCCGATACCGAGGAGCGGAGAATCACTGTAACCGGGCCACACCGCCCCGATACCAAGGAGCAGAGAATCACCGCAACCGCGTCACGCCGCCCCGATACCGAGGAGCGGAGAATCACCGCAACCGCACCACACCGCCCCGATACCGAGGAGCGGGGAATCGCCGCAACCGGGCCACACCGCCCCGATACCGAGGAGCAGAGAATCACTGTAACCGGGCCACACCGCCCCGATACCGAGGAGCGGGGAATCACCGCAACCGGGCCACACCGACCCGATACCGAGGAGCAGAGAATCACCGCAACCGCGCCACACCGCCCCGATACCGAGGGGCGGGGAATCACTGTAACCGGGCCACACCGCCCCGATACCGAGGAGCAGAGAATCACTGTAACCGGGCCACACCGCCCCGATACCGAGGAGCGGAGAATCACCGCAACCGGGCCACACCGCCCCGATACCGAGGAGCGGAGAATCACCGCAACCGGGCCACACGCCCCGATACCGAGGAGCAGAGAATCACCGCAACCGCGCCACACCGCCACGATACCGAGGGGCGGGGAATCACTGTAACCGGGCCACACCGCCCCGATACCGAGGAGCAGAGAATCACTGTAACCGGGCCACACCGCCCCGATACCGAGGAGCGGAGAATCACCGCAACCGGGCCACACCGCCCCGATACCGAGGAGCGGAGAATCACCGCAACCGGGCCACACCGCCCCGATACCGAGGAGCGGGGAATCGCCGCAACCGGGCCACACCGCCGCGCTACCGAGGAGAGGAGATTCACTGTAACCGGGCCACGCCGCCCCGATACCGAGGAGCGGAGAATCACTGTAACCGGGCCACACCGCCCCGATACCGAGGAGCGGAGAATCAACGCGACCGGGCCACACCGCCCCGATACCGAGGAGCGGAGAATCACTGTAACCGGGCCACACCGCCCCGATACCGAGGAGCGGAGAATCACTGTAACCGGGCCACGCCGCCCCGATACCGAGGAGCGGAGAATCACCGCAACCGGGCCACACCGCCCCGATACCGAGGAGCGGGGAATCGCCGCAACCGGGCCACACCGCCCCGATACCGAGGAGCGGGGAATCACTGTAACCGCGCCACACCGCCCCGATATCGAGGAGCGGAGAATCACCGCAACCGCGCCACACCGCCCCGATACCGAGGAGCGGAGAATCACCGCAACCGCGCCACACCGCCCCGATACCGAGGAGCGGAGAATCACCGCAACCGGGCCACACCGCCCCGATACCGAGGAGCAGAGAATCACTGTAACCGCGCCACACCGCCCCGATACCGAGGAGCGGTGAATCACTGTAACCGCGCCACACCGCCCCGATACCGAGGAGCAGAGAATCACCGCAACCGGGCCACACCGCCCCGATACCGAGGAGCAGAGAATCACCGCAACCGGGCCACACCGCCCTGATACCGAGGAGCAGAGAATCACCGCAACCGGGCCACACCGCCCCGATACCGAGGAGCGGGGAATCACCGCAACCGGGCCACACTGCCCTGATACCGAGGAGCGGAGAATCACCGCAACCGGGCCACGCCGCCCCGATACCGAGGAGCAGAGAATCACTGTAACCGGGCCACACCGCCCCGATACCGAGGAGCAGAGAATCACCGCAACCGCGCCACACCGCCCCGATACCGAGGAGCAGAGAATCACTGTAACCGCGCCACACCGCCCCGATACCGAGGAGCGGAGAATCACCGCAACCGGGCCACACCGCCCCGATACCGAGGAGCGGGGAATCACTGTAACCGCGCTACACCGCCCCGATACCGAGGGGCGGGGAATCACCGCAACCGGGCCACACCGCCCCGATACCGAGGAGCAGAGAATCACTGTAACCGGGCCACACCGCCCCGATACCGAGGGGCGGGGAATCACCGCAACCGGGCCACACCGCCCCGATACCGAGGAGCGGAGAATCACTGTAACCGGGCCACGCCGCCCCGATACCGAGGAGCGGAGAATCACTGTAACCGGGCCACACCGCCCCGATACCGAGGAGCGGGAAATCACCGCAACCGGGCCACACCGCCCCGATACCGAGGAGCGGAGAATCACCGCAACCGGGCCACACCGCCCCGATACCGAGGAGCGGAGAATCACTGTAACCGGGCCACACCGCCCCGATACCGAGGAGCGGAGAATCACTGTAACCGGGCCACGCCGCCCCGATACCGAGGAGCGGAGAATCACCGCAATCGGGCCACACCGCCCCGATACCGAGGAGCGGGGAATCGCCGCAACCGGGCCACACCGCCCCGATACCGAGGAGCGGGGAATCACTGTAACCGCGCCACACAGCCCCGATACCGAGGAGCGGAGAATCACCGCAACCGCGCCACACCGCCCCGATACCGAGGAGCGGAGAATCACCGCAACCGCGCCACACCGCCCCGATACCGAGGAGCGGAGAATCACCGCAACCGGGCCACACCGCCCCGATACCGAGGAGCAGAGAATCACTGTAACCGCGCCACACCGCCCCGATACCGAGGAGCGGGGAATCACTGTAACCGCGCCACATGGCCCCGATACCGAGGAGCGGGGTATCACTGTAACCGGGCCACACCGCCCCGATACCGAGGAGCAGAGAATCACCGCAACCGGGCCACACCGCCCTGATACCGAGGAGCAGAGAATCACCGCAACCGGGCCACACCGCCCCGATACCGAGGAGCGGAGAATCACCGCAACTGGGCCACGCCGCCCCGATACCGAGGAGCGGGGAATCACTGTAACCGCGCTACACCGCCCCGATACCGAGGGGCGGGGAATCACCGCAACCGGGCCACAACGCCCCGATACCGAGGAGCAGAGAATCACTGTAACCGGGCCACACCGCCCCGATACCGAGGGGCGGGGAATCACCGCAACCGGGCCACACCGCCCCGATACCGAGGAGCGGAGAATCACTGTAACCGGGCCACGCCGCCCCGATACCGAGGAGCGGAGAATCACTGTAACCGGGCCACACCGCCCCGATACCGAGGAGCGGAGAATCACCGCAACCGGGCCACACCGCCCCGATACCGAGGAGCAGAGAATCACTGTAACCGGGCCACGCCGCCCCGATACCGAGGAGCAGAGAATTCCCGCAACCGGGCCACACCGCCCCGATACCGAGGAGCGGAGAATCACTGTAACCGGGCCACACCGCCCCGATACCGAGGAGCAGAGAATCACCGCAACCGCGCCACACAGCCCCGATACCGGGGAGCGGAGAATCACTGTAACCGGGCCACACCGCCCCGATACCGAGGAGCGGGGAATCACTGTAACCGGGCCACACCGCCCCGATACCAAGGAGCAGAGAATCACCGCAACCGCGTCACGCCGCCCCGATACCAAGGAGCAGAGAATCACCGCAACCGCGTCACGCCGCCCCGATACCGAGGAGCGGAGAATCACCGCAACCGCACCACACCGCCCCGATACCGAGGAGCGGGGAATCGCCGCAACCGGGCCACACCGCCCCGATACCGAGGAGCAGAGAATCACTGTAACCGGGCCACACCGCCCCGATACCGAGGAGCGGGGAATCACCGCAACCGGGCCACACCACCCCGATACCGAGGAGCGGGGAATCACTGTAACCGGGCCACACCGCCCCGATACCGAGGAGCGGAGAATCACTGTAACCGGGCCACGCCGCCCCGATACCGAGGAGCAGAGAATCACCGCAACCGCGCCACTCCGCCCGGATACCGAGGAGCGGGGAATCACCCCAACCGGGCCACACCGCCCCGATACCGAGGAGCGGAGAATCACCGCAACCGGGCCACACCACCCCGATACCGAGGAGCGGGGAATCACCGCAACCGGGCCACACCGCCCCGATACCGAGGAGCGGAGAATCACCGCAACCGGGCCACACCGCCCCGATACCGAGGAGCGGAGAATCACCGCAACCGCGCCACGCCGCCCCGATACCGAGGAGCGGGGAATCACCGCAACCGGGCCACACCGCCCCGATACCGAGGAGCAGAGAATCACCGCAACCGCGCCACACCGCCCCGATACCGAGGGGCGGGGAATCACTGTAACCGGGCCACACCGCCCCGATACCGGGGAGCAGAGAATCACTGTAACCGGGCCACACCGCCCCGATACCGAGGAGCGGAGAATCACCGCAACCGGGCCACACCGCCCCGATACCGAGGAGCGGAGAATCACCGCAACCGGGCCACACCGCCCCGATACCGAGGAGCGGGGAATCGCCGCAACCGGGCCACACCGCCGCGCTACCGAGGAGCAGGGAATCACCGCAACCGGGCCACACCGCCCCGATACCGAGGAGCGGAGAATCACTGTAACCGGGCCACACCGCCCCGATACCGAGGAGCGGGGAATCACTGTAACCGCGCCACACCGCCCCGATACCGAGGAGCGGAGAATCACTGTAACCGGGCCACACCGCCCCGATACCAAGGAGCAGAGAATCACCGCAACCGCGTCACGCCGCCCCGATACCGAGGAGCGGAGAATCACCGCAACCGCACCACACCGCCCCGATACCGAGGAGCGGGGAATCGCCGCAACCGGGCCACACCGCCCCGATACCGAGGAGCAGAGAATCACTGTAACCGGGCCACACCGCCCCGATACCGAGGAGCGGGGAATCACCGCAACCGGGCCACACCGCCCCGATACCGAGGAGCGGGGAATCACTGTAACCGGGCCACACCGCCCCGATACCGAGGAGCGGAGAATCACTGTAACCGGGCCACACCGCCCCGATACCGAGGAGCGGGGAATCACCGCAACCGGGCCACACCGCCCCGATACCAAGGAGCAGAGAATCACTGTAACCGGGCCACGCCGCCCCGATACCGAGGAGCAGAGAATCACCGCAACCGCGCCACTCCGCCCGGATACCGAGGAGCGGGGAACCACCGCAACCGGGCCACACCGCCCCGATACCGAGGAGCGGAGAATCACCGCAACCGGGCCACACCGCCCCGATACCGAGGAGCGGGGAATCACCGCAACCGGGCCACACCGCCCCGATACCGAGGAGCGGAGAATCACCGCAACCGGGCCACACCGCCCCGATACCGAGGAGCGGAGAATCACCGCAACCGCGCCACGCCGCCCCGATACCGAGGAGCGGGGAATCACCGCAACCGGGCCACACCGCCCCGATACCGAGGAGCAGAGAATCACCGCAACCGCGCCACACCGCCCCGATACCGAGGGGCGGGGAATCACTGTAACCGGGCCACACCGCCCCGATACCGGGGAGCAGAGAATCACTGTAACCGGGCCACACTGCCCCGATACCGAGGAGCGGAGAATCACCGCAACCGGGCCACACCGCCCCGATACCGAGGAGCGGAGAATCACCGCAACCGGGCCACACCGCCCCGATACCGAGGAGCGGGGAATCGCCGCAACCGGGCCACACCGCCGCGCTACCGAGGAGAGGAGATTCACTGTAACCGGGCCACGCCGCCCCGATACCGAGGAGCGGAGAATCTCTGTAACCGGGCCACACCGCCCCGATACCGAGGAGCGGAGAATCACCGCAACCGGGCCACACCGCCCCGATACCGAGGAGCGGAGAATCACTGTAACCGGGCCACACCGCCCCGACACCGAGGAGCGGAGAATCACTGTAACCGGGCCACGCCGCCCCGATACCGAGGAGCGGAGAATCACCGCAACCGGGCCACACCGCCCCGATACCGAGGAGTGGGGAATCGCCACAACCGGGCCACACCGCCCCGATACCGAGGAGCGGGGAATCACTGTAACCGCGCCACACCGCCCCGATACCGAGGAGCGGAGAATCACCGCAACCGCGCCACACCGCCCCGATACCGAGGAGCGGAGAATCACCGCAACCGCGCCACACCGCCCCGATACCGAGGAGCGGAGAATCACCGCAACCGGGCCACACCGCCCCGATACCGAGGAGCAGAGAATCACTGTACCGCGCCACACCGCCCCGATACCGAGGAGCGGGGAATCACTGTAACCGCGCCACACCGCCCCGATACCGAGGAGCGGGGTATCACTGTAACCGGGCCACACCGCCCCGATACCGAGGAGCAGAGAATCACCGCAACCGGGCCACACCGCCCCGATACCGAGGAGCGGGGAATCACCGCAACCGGGCCACACTGCCCTGATACCGAGGAGCGGAGAATCACCGCAACCGGGCCACGCCGCCCCGATACCGAGGAGCAGAGAATCACTGTAACCGGGCCACACCGCCCCGATACCGAGGAGCAGAGAATCACCGCAACCGCGCCACACCGCCCCGATACCGAGGAGCAGAGAATCACTGTAACCGCGCCACACCGCCCCGATACCGAGGAGCGGAGAATCACCGCAACCGGGCCACACCGCCCCGATACCGAGGAGCGGGGAATCACTGTAACCGCGCTACACCGCCCCGATACCGAGGGGCGGGGAATCACCGCAACCGGGCCACACCGCCCCGATACCGAGGAGCAGAGAATCACTGTAACCGGGCCACACCGCCCCGATACCGAGGGGCGGGGAATCACCGCAACCGGGCCACACCGCCCCGATACCGAGGAGCGGAGAATCACTGTAACCGGGCCACGCCGCCCCGATACCGAGGAGCGGAGAATCACTGTAACCGGGCCACACCGCCCCGATACCGAGGAGCGGGAAATCACCGCAACCGGGCCACACCGCCCCGATACCGAGGAGCGGAGAATCACCGCAACCGGGCCACACCGCCCCGATACCGAGGAGCGGAGAATCACTGTAACCGGGCCACACCGCCCCGATACCGAGGAGCGGAGAATCACTGTAACCGGGCCACGCCGCCCCGATACCGAGGAGCGGAGAATCACCGCAATCGGGCCACACCGCCCCGATACCGAGGAGCGGGGAATCGCCGCAACCGGGCCACACCGCCCCGATACCGAGGAGCGGGGAATCACTGTAACCGCGCCACACAGCCCCGATACCGAGGAGCGGAGAATCACCGCAACCGCGCCACACCGCCCCGATACCGAGGAGCGGAGAATCACCGCAACCGGGCCACACCGCCCCGATACCGAGGAGCAGAGAATCACTGTAACCGCGCCACACCGCCCCGATACCGAGGAGCGGGGAATCACTGTAACCGCGCCACATGGCCCCGATACCGAGGAGCGGGGTATCACTGTAACCGGGCCACACCGCCCCGATACCGAGGAGCAGAGAATCACCGCAACCGGGCCACACCGCCCTGATACCGAGGAGCAGAGAATCACCGCAACCGGGCCACACCGCCCCGATACCGAGGAGCGGAGAATCACCGCAACTGGGCCACGCCGCCCCGATACCGAGGAGCGGGGAATCACTGTAACCGCGCTACACCGCCCCGATACCGAGGGGCGGGGAATCACCGCAACCGGGCCACACCGCCCCGATACCGAGGAGCAGAGAATCACTGTAACCGGGCCACACCGCCCCGATACCGAGGGGCGGGGAATCACCGCAACCGGGCCACACCGCCCCGATACCGAGGAGCGGAGAATCACTGTAACCGGGCCACGCCGCCCCGATACCGAGGAGCGGAGAATCACTGTAACCGGGCCACACCGCCCCGATACCGAGGAGCGGAGAATCACCGCAACCGGGCCACACCGCCCCGATACCGAGGAGCAGAGAATCACTGTAACCGGGCCACGCCGCCCCGATACCGAGGAGCAGAGAATTCCCGCAACCGGGCCACACCGCCCCGATACCGAGGAGCGGAGAATCACTGTAACCGGGCCACACCGCCCCGATACCGAGGAGCAGAGAATCACCGCAACCGCGCCACACAGCCCCGATACCGGGGAGCGGAGAATCACTGTAACCGGGCCACACCGCCCCGATACCGAGGAGCGGGGAATCACTGTAACCGGGCCACACCGCCCCGATACCGAGGAGCAGAGAATCACCACAACCGGGCCACACCGCCCCGATACCGAGGAGCGGAGAATCACTGTAACCGGGCAAAACCGCCCCGATACCGAGGAGGGTGGAATCACCGCAACCGCGCCACGCCGCCCCGATACCGAGGAGCGGGGAATCACCGCAACGGGGCCACACCGCCCCGATACCGAGGAGCAGAGAATCACCGCAACCGGGCCACACCGCCCCGATACCGAGGAGCAGAGAATCACCGCAACCGGGCCACACCGCCCCGATACCGAGGAGCGGAGAATCACTGTAACCGCGCCACACCGCCCCGATACCGAGGAGCGGAGAATCACTGTAACCGCGCCACACCGCCCCGATACCGAGGAGCGGAGAATCACTGTAACCGGGCCACACCGCCCCGATACCAAGGAGCAGAGAATCACCGCAACCGCGTCACGCCGCCCCGATACCGAGAGGCGGAGAATCACCGCAACCGCACCACACCGCCCCGATACCGAGGAGCGGGGAATCGCCGCAACCGGGCCACACCGCCCCGATACCGAGGAGCAGAGAATCACTGTAACCGGGCCACACCGCCCCGATACCGAGGAGCGGGGAATCACCGCAACCGGGCCACACCACCCCGATACCGAGGAGCGGGGAATCACTGTAACCGGGCCACACCGCCCCGATACCGAGGAGCGGAGAATCACTGTAACCGGGCCACGCCGCCCCGATACCGAGGAGCAGAGAATCACCGCAACCGCGCCACTCCGCCCGGATACCGAGGAGCGGGGAATCACCCCAACCGGGCCACACCGCCCCGATACCGAGGAGCGGAGAATCACCGCAACCGGGCCACACCGCCCCGATACCGAGGAGCGGGGAATCACCGCAACCGGGCCACACCGCCCCGATACCGAGGAGCGGAGAATCACCGCAACCGGGCCACACCGCCCCGATACCGAGGAGCGGAGAATCACCGCAACCGCGCCACGCCGCCCCGATACCGAGGAGCGGGGAATCACCGCAACCGGGCCACACCGCCCCGATACCGAGGAGCAGAGAATCACCGCAACCGCGCCACACCGCCCCGATACCGAGGGGCGGGGAATCACTGTAACCGGGCCACACCGCCCCGATACCGGGGAGCAGAGAATCACTGTAACCGGGCCACACCGCCCCGATACCGAGGAGCGGAGAATCACCGCAACCGGGCCACACCGCCCCGATACCGAGGAGCGGAGAATCACCGCAACCGGGCCACACCGCCCCGATACCGAGGAGCGGGGAATCGCCGCAACCGGGCCACACCGCCGCGCTACCGAGGAGCAGAGAATCACCGCAACCGGGCCACACCGCCCCGATACCGAGGAGCGGAGAATCACTGTAACCGGGCCACACCGCCCCGATACCGAGGAGCGGGGAATCACTGTAACCGCGCCACACCGCCCCGATACCGAGGAGCGGAGAATCACTGTAACCGGGCCACACCGCCCCGATACCAAGGAGCAGAGAATCACCGCAACCGCGTCACGCCGCCCCGATACCGAGGAGCGGAGAATCACCGCAACCGCACCACACCGCCCCGATACCGAGGAGCGGGGAATCGCCGCAACCGGGCCACACCGCCCCGATACCGAGGAGCAGAGAATCACTGTAACCGGGCCACACCGCCCCGATACCGAGGAGCGGGGAATCACCGCAACCGGGCCACACCGCCCCGATACCGAGGAGCGGGGAATCACTGTAACCGGGCCACACCGCCCCGATACCGAGGAGCGGAGAATCACTGTAACCGGGCCACACCGCCCCGATACCGAGGAGCGGGGAATCACCGCAACCGGGCCACACCGCCCCGATACCAAGGAGCAGAGAATCACTGTAACCGGGCCACGCCGCCCCGATACCGAGGAGCAGAGAATCACCGCAACCGCGCCACTCCGCCCGGATACCGAGGAGCGGGGAACCACCGCAACCGGGCCACACCGCCCCGATATCGAGGAGCGGAGAATCACCGCAACCGGGCCACACCGCCCCGATACCGAGGAGCGGGGAATCACCGCAACCGGGCCACACCGCCCCGATACCGAGGAGCGGAGAATCACCGCAACCGGGCCACACCGCCCCGATACCGAGGAGCGGAGAATCACCGCAACCGCGCCACGCCGCCCCGATACCGAGGAGCGGGGAATCACCGCAACCGGGCCACACCGCCCCGATACCGAGGAGCAGAGAATCACCGCAACCGCGCCACACCGCCCCGATACCGAGGGGCGGGGAATCACTGTAACCGGGCCACACCGCCCCGATACCGGGGAGCAGAGAATCACTGTAACCGGGCCACACTGCCCCGATACCGAGGAGCGGAGAATCACCGCAACCGGGCCACACCGCCCCGATACCGAGGAGCGGAGAATCACCGCAACCGGGCCACACCGCCCCGATACCGAGGAGCGGGGAATCGCCGCAACCGGGCCACACCGCCGCGCTACCGAGGAGAGGAGATTCACTGTAACCGGGCCACGCCGCCCCGATACCGAGGAGCGGAGAATCTCTGTAACCGGGCCACACCGCCCCGATACCGAGGAGCGGAGAATCACCGCAACCGGGCCACACCGCCCCGATACCGAGGAGCGGAGAATCACTGTAACCGGGCCACACCGCCCCGACACCGAGGAGCGGAGAATCACTGTAACCGGGCCACGCCGCCCCGATACCGAGGAGCGGAGAATCACCGCAACCGGGCCACACCGCCCCGATACCGAGGAGTGGGGAATCGCCACAACCGGGCCACACCGCCCCGATACCGAGGAGCGGGGAATCACTGTAACCGCGCCACACCGCCCCGATACCGAGGAGCGGAGAATCACCGCAACCGCGCCACACCGCCCCGATACCGAGGAGCGGAGAATCACCGCAACCGCGCCACACCGCCCCGATACCGAGGAGCGGAGAATCACCGCAACCGGGCCACACCGCCCCGATACCGAGGAGCAGAGAATCACTGTACCGCGCCACACCGCCCCGATACCGAGGAGCGGGGAATCACTGTAACCGCGCCACACCGCCCCGATACCGAGGAGCGGGGTATCACTGTAACCGGGCCACACCGCCCCGATACCGAGGAGCAGAGAATCACCGCAACCGGGCCACACCGCCCCGATACCGAGGAGCAGAGAATCACCGCAACCGGGCCACACCGCCCCGATACCGAGGAGCGGGGAATCACCGCAACCGGGCCACACTGCCCTGATACCGAGGAGCGGAGAATCACCGCAACCGGGCCACGCCGCCCCGATACCGAGGAGCAGAGAATCACTGTAACCGGGCCACACCGCCCCGATACCGAGGAGCAGAGAATCACCGCAACCGCGCCACACCGCCCCGATACCGAGGAGCAGAGAATCACCGCAACCGGGCCACACCGCCCCGATACCGAGGAGCAGAGAATCACCGCAACCGCGCCACACCGCGCCGATACCGAGGAGCGGGGAATCACTGTAACCGGGCCACACCGCCCCGCTACCGAGGAGCAGAGAATCACCGCAACCGGGCCACACCGCCCCGATACCGAGGAGCGGGGAATCACTGTAACCGGGCCACACCGCCCCGCTACCGAGGAGCAGAGAATCACCGCAACCGGGCCACACCGCCCCGATACCGAGGAGCGGGGAATCGCCACAACCGGGCCACACCGCCCCGATACCGAGGAGCGGGGAATCACTGTAACCGCGCCACACCGCCCCGATACCGAGGAGCGGAGAATCACCGCAACCGCGCCACACCGCCCCGATACCGAGGAGCGGAGAATCACCGCAACCGCGCCACACCGCCCCGATACCGAGGAGCGGAGAATCACCGCAACCGGGCCACACCGCCCCGACACCGAGGAGCAGAGAATCACTGTACCGCGCCACACCGCCCCGATACCGAGGAGCGGGGAATCACTGTAACCGCGCCACACCGCCCCGATACCGAGGAGCGGGGTATCACTGTAACCGGGCCACACCGCCCCGATACCGAGGAGCAGAGAATCACCGCAACCGGGCCACACCGCCCCGATACCGAGGAGCAGAGAATCACCGCAACCGGGCCACACCGCCCCGATACCGAGGAGCGGGGAATCACCGCAACCGGGCCACACTGCCCTGATACCGAGGAGCGGAGAATCACCGCAACCGGGCCACGCCGCCCCGATACCGAGGAGCAGAGAATCACTGTAACCGGGCCACACCGCCCCGATACCGAGGAGCAGAGAATCACCGCAACCGCGCCACACCGCCCCGATACCGAGGAGCAGAGAATCACCGCAACCGGGCCACACCGCCCCGATACCGAGGAGCAGAGAATCACCGCAACCGCGCCACACCGCGCCGATACCGAGGAGCGGGGAATCACTGTAACCGGGCCACACCGCCCCGCTACCGAGGAGCAGAGAATCACCGCAACCGGGCCACACCGCCCCGATACCGAGGAGCGGGGAATCACTGTAACCGGGCCACACCGCCCCGCTACCGAGGAGCAGAGAATCACCGCAACCGGGCCACACCGCCCCGATACCGAGGAGCGGGGAATCACTGTAACCGGGCCACACCGCCCCGATACCGAGGAGCAGAGAATCACCGCAACCGCGCCACACCGCCCCGATACCAAGGAGCGGAGAATCACTGTAACCGCGCCACACCGCCCCGATACCGAGGAGCAGAGAATCACCGCAACCGCGCCACACCGCCCCGATACCGAGGAGCGGAGAATCACTGTAACCGCGCCACACCGCCCCGATACCGAGGAGCGGAGAATCACTGTAACCGGGCCACACCGCCCCGATACCGAGGAGCAGAGAATCACTGTAACCGTGCCACGCCGCCCCGATACCGAGGAGCGGAGAATCACTGTAACCGGGCCACGCCGCCCCGATACCGAGGAGCAGAGAATCACTGTAACCGGGCCACGCCGCCCCGATACCGAGGAGCGGGGAATCACCGCAACCGGGCGACACCGCCCCGATACCGAGGAGCGGAGAATCACCGCAACCGGGCCACACCGCCCCGATACCGAGGAGCGGGGAATCACCGCAACCGGGCGACACCGCCCCGATACCGAGGAGCGGGGAATCACTGTAACCGGGCCACACCGCCCCGATACCGAGGAGCGGAGAATCACCGCAACCGCGCCACACCGCCCCGATACCGAGGAGCGGGGAATCACTGTTACCGGGCCACACCGCCCCGATACCGAGGAGCAGAGAATCACTGTAACCGTGCCACGCCGCCCCGATACCGAGGAGCGGAGAATCACTGTAACCGGGCCACGCCGCCCCGATACCGAGGAGCAGAGAATCACTGTAACCGGGCCACGCCGCCCCGATACCGAGGAGCGGGGAATCACCGCAACCGGGCGACACCGCCCCGATACCGAGGAGCGGAGAATCACCGCAACCGGGCCACACCGCCCCGATACCGAGGAGCGGGGAATCACCGCAACCGGGCGACACCGCCCCGATACCGAGGAGCGGGGAATCACTGTAACCGGGCCACACCGCCCCGATACCGAGGAGCGGAGAATCACCGCAACCGCGCCACACCGCCCCGATACCGAGGAGCGGGGAATCACCGCAACCGGGCCACACCCCCCCGATACCGAGGAGCGGAGAATCACCGCAACCGGGCCACACCGCCCCGATACCGAGGAGCGGGGAATCACCGCAACCGGGCGACACCGCCCCGATACCGAGGAGCGGGGAATCACTGTAACCGGGCCACACCGCCCCGATACCGAGGAGCGGAGAATCACCGCAACCGCGCCACACCGCCCCGATACCGAGGAGCGGGGAATCACCGCAACCGGGCCACACCGCCCCGATACCGAGGAGCGGAGAATCACTGTAACCGGGCCACACCGCCCCGATACCGAGGAGCGGGGAATCACCGCAACCGGGCCACACCGCCCCGATACCGAGGAGCGGGGAATCGCCGCAACCGGGCCACACCGCCGCGCTACCGAGGAGAGGAGATTCACTGTAACCGGGCCACGCCGCCCCGATACCGAGGAGCGGAGAATCACTGTAACCGGGCCACACCGCCCCGATACCGAGGAGCGGAGAATCACCGCAACCGGGCCACACCGCCCCGATACCGAGGAGCGGAGAATCACTGTAACCGGGCCACACCGCCCCGACACCGAGGAGCGGAGAATCACTGTAACCGGGCCACGCCGCCCCGATACCGAGGAGCGGAGAATCACCGCAACCGGGCCACACCGCCCCGATACCGAGGAGCGGGGAATCGCCACAACCGGGCCACACCGCCCCGATACCGAGGAGCGGGGAATCACTGTAACCGCGCCACACCGCCCCGATACCGAGGAGCGGAGAATCACCGCAACCGCGCCACACCGCCCCGATACCGAGGAGCGGAGAATCACCGCAACCGCGCCACACCGCCCCGATACCGAGGAGCGGAGAATCACCGCAACCGGGCCACACCGCCCCGATACCGAGGAGCAGAGAATCAATGTACCGCGCCACACCGCCCCGATACCGAGGAGCGGGGAATCACTGTAACCGCGCCACACCGCCCCGATACCGAGGAGCGGGGTATCACTGTAACCGGGCCACAACGCCCCGATACCGAGGAGCAGAGAATCACCGCAACCGGGCCACACCGCCCCGATACCGAGGAGCAGAGAATCACCTCAACCGGGCCACACCGCCCCGATACCGAGGAGCGGGGAATCACCGCAACCGGGCCACACTGCCCTGATACCGAGGAGCGGAGAATCACCGCAACCGGGCCACGCCGCCCCGATACCGAGGAGCAGAGGATCACCGTAACCGGGCCACACCGCCCCGATACCGAGGAGCAGAGAATCACCGCAACCGCGCCACACCGCCCCGATACCGAGGAGCAGAGAATCACCGCAACCGGGCCACACCGCCCCGATACCGAGGAGCAGAGAATCACCGCAACCGCGCCACACCGCCCCGATACCGAGGAGCGGGGAATCACTGTAACCGGGCCACACCGCCCCGCTACCGAGGAGCAGAGAATCACCGCAACCGGGCCACACCGCCCCGATACCGAGGAGCGGGGAATCACTGTAACCGGGCCACACCGCCCCGCTACCGAGGAGCAGAGAATCACCGCAACCGGGCCACACCGCCCCGATACCGAGGAGCGGGGAATCACTGTAACCGGGCCACACCGCCCCGATACCGAGGAGCAGAGAATCACCGCAACCGCGCCACACCGCCCCGATACCGAGGAGCGGAGAATCACTGTAACCGCGCCACACCGCCCCGATACCGAGGAGCAGAGAATCACCGCAACCGCGCCACACCGCCCCGATACCGAGGAGCGGAGAATCACTGTAACCGCGCCACACCGCCCCGATACCGAGGAGCGGAGAATCACTGTAACCGGGCCACACCGCCCCGATACCGAGGAGCAGAGAATCACTGTAACCGGGCCACGCCGCCCCGATACCGAGGAGCGGAGAATCACTGTAACCGGGCCACGCCGCCCCGATACCGAGGAGCAGAGAATCACTGTAACCGGGCCACGCCGCCCCGATACCGAGGAGCGGGGAATCACCGCAACCGGGCGACACCGCCCCGATACCGAGGAGCGGAGAATCACCGCAACCGGGCCACACCGCCCCGATACCGAGGAGCGGGGAATCACCGCAACCGGGCGACACCGCCCCGATACCGAGGAGCGGGGAATCACTGTAACCGGGCCACACCGCCCCGATACCGAGGAGCGGAGAATCACCGCAACCGCGCCACACCGCCCCGATACCGAGGAGCGGGGAATCACCGCAACCGGGCCACACCCCCCCGATACCGAGGAGCGGAGAATCACCGCAACCGGGCCACACCGCCCCGATACCGAGGAGCGGGGAATCACCGCAACCGGGCGACACCGCCCCGATACCGAGGAGCAGAGAATCACTGTAACCGCGCCACACCGCCCCGATACCGAGGAGCGGAGAATCACCGCAACCGCGCCACACCGCCCCGATACCGAGGAGCGGGGAATCACCGCAACCGGGCGACACCGCCCCGATACCGAGGAGCGGGGAATCACTGTAACCGGGCCACACCGCCCCGATACCGAGGAGCGGAGAATCACCGCAACCGCGCCACACCGCCCCGATACCGAGGAGCGGGGAATCACCGCAACCGGGCCACACCGCCCCGATACCGAGGAGCGGAGAATCACTGTAACCGGGCCACACCGCCCCGATACCGAGGAGCGGGGAATCACCGCAACCGGGCCACACCGCCCCGATACCGAGGAGCGGGGAATCACCGCAACCGGGCGACACCGCCCCGATACCGAGGAGCGGGGAATCACTGTAACCGGGCCACACCGCCCCGATACCGAGGAGCGGAGAATCACCGCAACCGCGCCACACCGCCCCGATACCGAGGAGCGGGGAATCACCGCAACCGGGCCACACCCCCCCGATACCGAGGAGCGGAGAATCACCGCAACCGGGCCACACCGCCCCGATACCGAGGAGCGGGGAATCACCGCAACCGGGCGACACCGCCCCGATACCGAGGAGCAGAGAATCACTGTAACCGCGCCACACCGCCCCGATACCGAGGAGCGGAGAATCACCGCAACCGCGCCACACCGCCCCGATACCGAGGAGCGGGGAATCACCGCAACCGGGCGACACCGCCCCGATACCGAGGAGCGGGGAATCACTGTAACCGGGCGACACCGCCCCGATACCGAGGAGCGGGGAATCACCGCAACCGGGCCACACCGCCCCGATACCGAGGAGCGGAGAATCACCGCAACCGCGCCACACCGCCCCGATACCGAGGAGCGGGGAATCACCGCAACCGCGCCACACCGCCCCGATACCGAGGAGCGGAGAATCACTGTAACCGGGCCACACCGCCCCGATACCGAGGAGCGGGGAATCACCGCAACCGGGCCACACCGCCCCGATACCGAGGAGCGGGGAATCACCGCAACCGGGCCACACCGCCCCGATACCGAGGAGCGGGGAATCACCGCAACCGGGCCACACCGCCCCGATACCGAGGAGCGGGGAATCACTGTAACCGCGCCACACCGCCCCGATACCGAGGAGCGGAGAATCACTGTAACCGTGCCACACCGCCCCGATACCGAGGAGCAGAGAATCACTGTAACCGGGCCACACCGCCCCGATACCGAGGAGCGGGGAATCACTGTAACCGCGCCACACCGCCCCGATACCGAGGAGCGGGGAATCACCGCAACCGGGCCACACCGCCCCGATACCGAGGAGCGGGGAATCACCGCAACCGGGCGACACCGCCCCGATACCGAGGAGCGGGGAATCACTGTAACCGGGCCACACCGCCCCGATACCGAGGAGCGGAGAATCACCGCAACCGCGCCACACCGCCCCGATACCGAGGAGCGGGGAATCACCGCAACCGGGCCACACCCCCCCGATACCGAGGAGCGGAGAATCACCGCAACCGGGCCACACCGCCCCGATACCGAGGAGCGGGGAATCACCGCAACCGGGCGACACCGCCCCGATACCGAGGAGCAGAGAATCACTGTAACCGCGCCACACCGCCCCGATACCGAGGAGCGGAGAATCACCGCAACCGCGCCACACCGCCCCGATACCGAGGAGCGGGGAATCACCGCAACCGGGCGACACCGCCCCGATACCGAGGAGCGGGGAATCACTGTAACCGGGCGACACCGCCCCGATACCGAGGAGCGGGGAATCACCGCAACCGGGCCACACCGCCCCGATACCGAGGAGCGGAGAATCACCGCAACCGCGCCACACCGCCCCGATACCGAGGAGCGGGGAATCACCGCAACCGCGCCACACCGCCCCGAAACCGAGGAGCGGAGAATCACTGTAACCGGGCCACACCGCCCCGATACCGAGGAGCGGGGAATCACCGCAACCGGGCCACACCGCCCCGATACCGAGGAGCGGGGAATCACCGCAACCGGGCCACACCGCCCCGATACCGAGGAGCGGGGAATCACCGCAACCGGGCCACACCGCCCCGATACCGAGGAGCGGGGAATCACTGTAACCGCGCCACACCGCCCCGATACCGAGGAGCGGAGAATCACTGTAACCGGGCCACACCGCCCCGATACCGAGGAGCAGAGAATCACTGTAACCGGGCCACACCGCCCCGATACCGAGGAGCGGGGAATCACCACCATTCGCGCCGGAGCGCTTGGCGCGGTGCCGGTCGTGGGCTGCTGTCCGCTGGTCTGTGGGTGGGGGGGAGGCGGCTCCTTCACCGGGGGGGGGTCTGTGGGTGGGGGGGAGGCGGCTCCTTCACCGGGGGGGGGTCTGTGGGTGGGGGGAGTCGGCTCCTTCACCGGGGGGGTCTGTGGGTGGGGGGGAGGCGGCTCCTTCACCGGGGGGGGGGTCAGTGGCCCGCGATCGTGACCCAGCGATCGGCGTTCTGGCCTCTCCAGCCCCGGCCCTATTTTGTTACGCGGCCGGCCCCTGATCCCCCGCGACATGTTTCATCGGGGCCGGCACGTTGAGGAAGTCCCCCGCGCATGCGCAGGTTGGCGCGGCGCCCAGTTGGTGCCGGGAAGGGAGGCTGGAGCAGCATGATCCGCTCCAGTGCCAAGCTGGCCCCCTGTGGGGGCTAGAATCGGTGGTGCCCGCGCCCGTTCCGTGCCGTTGTGAAACACGACGGCGTTCACCGCGGTGGTGGACACTGCCTCCGTTCCGGAGAATCCCGGCCAGTATATTTACATTCCCTGGGAAACCCCTCCCGGGTTCCTCTCTGTGCTCGGTGCCTTACTGGACAACCTTCTATACACTGGGTAATAGAGATACCCCGCCCCTAGCGGGGGAGCTCGTGCTCCGCAAGGAGCATTCGCACCCTGGAGACCCCACGCTGGATATTACACGGAGAGTCCAACGGGTCTGACTGGTAGAAACAGTATTACTGGGGAGAGCCTAATGAAGGGGATAGTGTAACGAGGGGAGAGCCTAATGAGGGGATAGTGTAACGAGGGGCGAGTCTAACGAGAGGAGAATCTGACGAGGGGAGAGGCTAACAGCTGGATACAAACCCAACCTCTCCAACCTTTCCTCATTCCTGGTATTAGTCATTGAAACTGGAGGTGGCCTATTGCACAGCATGTCCTGAATGGGTTGCTATTTGTTTGAATGAAGTCCCATTCTGACCCTTGGCGTAAAAAGCTTCCAACCATGAGCCTGAGCTAGAGTATATGTTACAAAAATACAAAATGCTGGGCAATCACAAATCCCTCATTGCGCAGAAGGAGGCCATTCAGCCCACCGACCCTCCGATAGAGCACCTCACCTAGGCCCACTGCCCCACCCTATCCCTGGAACTCCGTAACGCCACCCAACCTTTGGACGCTAAGGGGCAATCTTTGGACTGTGGGAGGAAACCGGAGCACCCGGAGGAAACCCACGCAGTCACCCAAGGCCGGAATTGAACCTAGGTTCCTGGCGCGGTGAGGCAGCAGTGCTAACCACTGTGCCGCCCTCTCTCAGCAGGTCTGACAGCATCTGTGGAGAGAAGGGAGCTCACGTTTCGAGTTTGGATGATGCTTTGCCAAAGATAGAGAGAGCTGAAATTCGGCTGAGAGTTATACTGTTGTTGGCGGGGGGGGGGGCAGGGGTGCGTGTGTTGGGTGGGTGCATGGAACAGTGGAGCTGGATTGAGGGCCAGCGATCGGGATAGACAAAGATCGGAGGGAAAGTTAAAGCTTTGTCTCTCTTTCAGTTACACAGATGTTCAGCGAAATAAGGAGCGTCCAGATTCTTCTGCAAGCCCAGCTTTCACAGGTGAAAAGCAAAAGTAAGTCTTGCCTCGGCCAATGGACAGGCATGTCGCTCCATTCTGCTGGTCGCATGAGCCACATGGAGCACTCTTGAGCCAGGTATCTGTCGTTAACCAGCCTGTAACCCGCAGAGCGCCGCTAACATTTAACTCAGTGGGAACAAGGGAGAGAGAGTGGATCGGGAGAAATTGGGCAATCTCCACTTGCCAACGCCAAAATTGCGGAACGCGATTGGGCAAAGAATAGCTTCCGCTGCCGAAATCGGGGTAGGTGCCGGTATGGTGCCAAATCGGGATGCTCCGGCACCCACCGACCAACATGTTCAGCTCCTGGATCTAACCTCCGTCTTCTTCAGCCTGCCTGTACTGCACCGTTGGAGTCATCATCTGGGCTCTGGTGGCTCTTTTCCTTTTTTATGTATCAATGTCAGCCATTCAGAATATCCAATGGAGACCATCACTCACTGGGAGTGTCCACTGGGGAACTTCACCTACTAGGAGTGCCTTCAGGGACCTCGCTGAGAGTGCCCATCAAGGTACCTCATCTACCAGGGATTGTTCATCAAAGGGGTTTAAGCCAATTCTCCAACCATGTGAGCAAATATACCCACAAATAAATCTATCCTTCCAGTAGGTTTTACGTCAAAATAGGAAAGAATGTTTTTTCTGTTAATGGGTCGAATAATTCCCTATTCTCCTGCAAATTGTAATTTCTTCCCAGAACAAATGCAAGATTGCCTTCACACACTCCGTGGGTTCAGACTTTTGCCCAGAATTGGTCTTGTGTACTCACATATACCGGGGGAAATCATCCTATTGTGTTACAAATTCCCCCACATTCATTGAGACTGGAGGACGACTGAGGTCCTCCAAATCTTGCCTACCTTCCAGGGCACCTCGGGAACTGTGATGAATGCAGGAATTTCAATATTATAGGTATTTGGCGCAGTAAGGGTTAAAAGCCTGGGTTAGAGTGTGTCATGTTTTAAAAGAGCGCCTCGTTTGAAAGGCAATTAAGGTTTTTGGAGCCGGGGTGCAATTAAGCCATCATAAAAAGTTTGGGCTAATACAGTTTTGTTTGGATTAAAGGGGATTCCCTGTGGAGTTAATTAGATTTCCGCTTGGTAAGATGATATTGCTACTGGATGGAGCTAAGGTATCAGGCATTTTGCAGAAAGCAGTTCAGTGAAATTGTAGATGAAGCTGTGACCAGAAGTTGAGCAGTTTGCACTTTGCCATTCAGTTAAAGATGTGTCTGAGACCGATTAGCAGCCTTTAACAGCAGTTCTGTCTTCATAGAGTTCATAGAATTTAGAGTGTTGAAGGAGGCCATTCGGCCCATCGAGTCTGCACCGGCCCTTGGAAGGAGCACCCTACCCAAGCCCACACCTCTACCCTATCCCCGTAACCCAGTAACCCCGCTTAACCTTTTTGGACATTAAGGGCAATTTAGCATGGCCAATCCACCTAACCCGCACATCTTTGGACTGTGGGAGGAAACTGGGGCACCCGGAGGAAACCCACGCACACACAGGGAGAACGTGCAGACTCCGCACAGACAGTAACTGAAGCCGGGAATCGAACCGGGAATCCTGGAGCTGTGAAGCAACTGTGCTAACCTCTATGCTACCGTGTTGCCCTTGTCTTGTCTGAATAGAAGGTGAGCAGAAGCAGCTTCTAAAGACACTCAGCCAGAGTTTCTGCTTGGTTCTGACAGGAGTTAGGACTTTTCTTTAAAGCAGTGCCACAAGATCTTCCCGTACCAGCCTCCCCGAACAGGCGCCAGAATGTGGCGACTAGGGGCTTTTCACAGTAATTTCACTTGAAGCCTACTTGTGACAATAAGCGATTTTCTTTATTTTTTCATTTCAAGATCTCATTTTCTCAAAGAACATGTGAAAGAACAGGAGGTATTCCTATGTGCTAATGGTAGTTAAAGTGGATTGAGAGCTAGGATGGTACTTCTTGTTGTTGGAGTGGGAATAAAGATAGCAGTTAAGGGTTTTGAATTCACCGTATTAAGTAGCATTGTTTAAGAGGTAATTGTAAGCAATTCTGGGATGATGTTAAAGATACTTTAATACCATGTTCGTAATAAAGTTTGTTTTGATACCCCATATCACTATTTCTTTATGAAATCAAATATTGGAGATTCTATCCAGTATTCCCCCCACTGTTGGGTCTAGTCCGGGATCGTAATCGAACCGATTGGACGAGATGAAGTTGCTCCAGTTTATTTTGTCTGATGGCAACGCCAAACAAAGTGAATGTGGAAAGACTGATAAATGTCAGCCCAGGGTCTGATGTACGGTTTTACTCAGTTACTAGGTTGTCTGAGGATGCAAGAAACTCGCAGGATGATTTTCGGATGAAGGTTGCTCAGATGAAGAATAACAGTAAGTGTTGAATGAGAATTGGGAAGATACATGCTGTCAACGCAGTTAACCCTGTCTTGTTGCGAAAACAGGTTCAGCTACAGCAATGGTCAACCCACCTGAAATAAGCAGGTTTGGAAATTCTAAACCATTAACAAACCAGTTCCTTAATATCACATCAAACCGTGACTGAGAAGGCAGCAGGGCGATCAGAGCAACAACACACAGTAACTCTGGAGTTGGAAACCATAATTGGGATCATTCTTCTTCAAACCCTTGGCTCATGTCTTCAAACCATTCCATGCTCTCGCACCTGTTAAGCTCTGCAATTTCCCCCAGCCTTATTTCCCTTCCTGTAGTCCCCTCTTTTCCGTACACAATTCGTGCAATCTTTAATTGTCTTTGAAGTTGCCTCGCTAACCCCTCCGCCTCTCCCCAACGCGGAAAATCCAGATTCCCATTTTCTCGACCGAGCTTTTCTCTGTCTATCCCAATTCTCACACCAGCACAGCTCCCTTATTTCTTGTCTCTGAAATATCCTCCTTTTTGTAACATGCTTAAATGCTTTGTGCCCATAATTCTTGGAGTACCGAAGCGCCGATCTGGTCACCATATTATAAGAGGGATAAAGGAGTGGAGAGCGTGTGGGGAAGATTTACAGAGATGATACCAGAAAGGTATATCTATCAGGAGAGGGTGAGCAGGTTGGGAAACCAGGTTCGTTTCCGGCCTTGGGCACCTCCTCCCCAGGTCTGCGCAGGTTTCCTCCGGGTGCTCCGGTTTCCTCCCACATTCCAAAAACATTTCAGATTATGTGGATTGGCTATGCTAAATTGCCCTTACTGTCCAAAGATGTGCAGGTTAGGTGGGGTTTTGTGAATGGGGTGGGGGAGTGGGCCAAGGTAGGGTGCTCTTGCAATGAATAAACCTGGGAACAGAACTAATCTCAGTAATGGTGACCACAGAACTATCATCGATTGTTGTAAAACCCCATCTGGTTCATTAATGTAATATAGGGAAGGACATCAGCCGTCCTTACCCGGTCTGGCCTACACGTAACTCCATATCCCATAGCAATGTGGTTGACTCTTAAGTTGCCCCTCTGTGATGGCCAAGCAGACCCCTCCCAGTTCCAGGGTAATTAGGGATGGACAACAAGGGTGCCCACATCTTATGAAAGAAACTTGTGGAAAAGTGTAGTGATATTCAGATATCAATATACATGATCAATGTATGTAAATGTAGTACAGTCATTTCAACACTAGATGGCTCACAGTCAGATACTATAAGAACTGATTTCCTGCCTTTTCTAAGTCTGCTGATCAGATGATGACCAGGGGCGTCATTCTCCGCCGGCGGGAGTCTCCGTTCTGCCGGCGCCCGGGGGTTTCCCGACGGCGTGGGGGTGCCCCACAATGGGAAACCCCATTGACCGGCCGGTGTTACGGAGACTCCCGCCGGCCGGTCGGCGCAGAAATGGGGCGGGGCGGGTAGGAGAATTTCGCCCCTGATTCAGAACAGTGAACAAGCAAGACATAGAATCGCTAGAATGAGAGAAGTTAGAACTAGTTTGTTATAATAGTGTATAGTTATATAGTTCTGTATTGTACTTTAACTCTTTATTGTTAGTTTAGTATTGAGTAAAAGAACACAGTTTATTATTTTATTACTCATTAAATAGTTCATCTTTCAACAAGACGACTATTGGTCAAGACGCGTGCCTTGGGATACCTGGTGGATTCAAGAGTAATATATATATATTTTAGATAAGACATTTAAAATATAACAGAGTGTAACTAGAGGCTATTACCCAGAGAATGATGAGAATGTGGAGCTCTCGACCACAGGGAATGGCTGAAACGGCAGCATGGTATTGCAGGGGTTAGTACTGTTGCTTCACAGCACCAAGGACCCAGGTTCGATTCCCGGCTTGGGTCACTGTCTGTGCAGAGTCGGCACGTTCTCCCCGTGTCTATGTGGGTTTCCTCCGGATGTTCTGGTTTCCTCCAACAAGTTCTGAAAGACGTGCTGTTACGTGATTAATGGTCATTAATCCTATCTCTCAGGACCCTTTCCATTAACTTACTGCCCACCAAAGTAAGATTAACTGGCCTATAATTACCAGGGTCATCCTTATTCCCTTTCTTGAACAGAGGAACAACATTCGCCACTCTCCAGTCCTCTTGTGCACTACCGTGAACAGTGAGGGTGCACTACCGTGAACAGTGAGGACCCAAAGATCAAAGCCAAAGGCTCTGCAATCTCATCCCTTGCCTCCCAAAGAATCCTAGGATATATCCCATCTGGCCCAGGGGACTTGTCGACCCTCAGGGTTTTCAAAATTGTTAATACATCGTCCCTCAGACGATCTACCTCCTCCAGCCTACCCACCTGAATCACACTCTCGTCCTCAAAAACCCTCCCCTTTGTGAACACTGAAGAAAGGTATTCATTCAACGCCTCTCCTATCTCTTCTGACTCCATGCACAAGTTCCCACTACTGTCCTTGACCGGCGCTAACCTCACCCTGGTCATTCTTTTATTTCTCACACAAGAGTAAAAAGACTTGGGGTTTTCCTTGATCCGACCCGCCAAGGACGTCTCATGCCCCCACCCGAGAGACCCCAATCGCACCAATCTGGTTAAATCTTAACTTCAATCTGAAGAGCAAGACCACGATGTTGTATCAATTGTGGTCCAGCACCATCTTCTCAAGAGTGACCCAGGGATGGGCAATAAATATCAGTCTATGCATTGATATCCATGTTCCGAAAGTAATTTGTTTTAAATTTCCTATCTCGAAACCTAATAAACTCTGGTAACTTGTGGATTGGCCTTAGTGTAGGGATAGGAGCCATAAATTGTCGTTTGGCAGCACCGGACTGGAGTATTGCTGCAAAAGGACACATGTTGTCAAAGCTTTTCATTCTGCACTCATCAGGACAATTCGCAGGAATGCCAAATGAAAAAGGAGCAACAATTTTTACCTCATGAGAAGAGAGTGCTGATTGGCCCACTTGCCAGCCAGCCAGCTCTCTCTTCTGATGAAGTAGAAATTGTTGGGACTAGGTGGGATTAAGTTATTCAATAGCAATGGGTCTGACTTTCACCCATTCATCCTCCCAACACAGGGTTAAAATTGGGCCAGTAAGTAAACCAGAACCCTCGGAGGTTTCTCGGAGCTTTTCCCATGCTGCCGCTGAGGCGGGGGGGGCGGGGGGGGGGGGGGGGGGGGTCAGAGGGCATCGCTAGTGGGACAGAGCGATTTCACGGGGATCAGGCTGGCGATACAGGAGACAGCTGTGGAAGTTCTGAACCAGTCGCCTGCTCCCAGGGGTTGGCAGGTTGTCAGGAATTTCCAACCACTGAAGCAGGAGCTTTTTCCTGTTCATTCATTACAGCAAATGGAAAACTGTGAGCTTCAGATTCCAAAACAGTGGTTTCTAAATGTTGCCTATTCCCAGAAACCTGATGGAGTTATCCAGCCTGTAACTACACAGTAAATTACAGAGAAAGGGAGTTCTGGAAGTTTACAAAAAAACTGTTAGGGTATTGATGTCAGCACAGAGAGATCAGGGAGCAATGCTTTCCAGGCCATTCTCACACAATCCGAACACATAGGGCTGCATTCTCCGTTTCTGCGGCCAAGCCACTGCCTCGGTTTGTCCATCTGAGCCTCTTCAGCAAGGACCGTCCCAAAACTGTGGTCAAACCACAACAGATGCAGGAAATGGATTCTGTGTGGCAGCATTAACTACAGTCAGGCAATGCCTCCGTGCCAGGTCCCCCCTACCGATCAAGGTTCTGTGACAAACATTATCCAGATTCCCTCCCCTAACTGTGAAGTTAGAACGGGTTGCAAGGCGTGAATGCTGAACGCGATGAAAAGACTTTGATTCAGAGGAATGAAAGGGTCATTGCTCCGCTGCTGAAGAGAATTGCGATGAACTTTCTAAAGAGGCAGGAGCAACTCAGCCCAATCCTGCACCCCCACCCCCCACTGAAGCCAGCAGAACTGTAAATTGTGGGGGAGGGGGGGGGGGGCACATTGCCTACCCTTCAGGCAGCACAGTGGTTAGCACTGTTGCTTCACAGCTCCAGGGTCCCAGGTTTGATTCCCGGCCTTGGGTCACTGTCTGTGCGGAGTCTGCACGTTCTCCCCGTGTCTGCGTGGGTTTCCTCCGGGTGCTCCGGTCTCCAACCCAGAAGTCCCAAAAGACGTGCTTGTTAGGTGGATTGGCCATGATAAATGGCCCTTAGCATCCAGAAAAGGTTAGGTGGGGTTACTGGGATAGGGTGGAGTTGTGGGCTTAATTAGGGTACCCTTTCCAAGGTCCGGTGCAGACTCAATGGGCCGAATGGCCTTCTACTGCACTGTAAGTTCTATGATTCCTCCCCCTCTACCCACCTCCACACCACCCCTCGCCCACCATCCCCCACTCCATGAATCATCCGGTTAATTTGCAATTCGCAAGAAATCAAGAGAATAAAGGATTCACTCTGAGTCACAACAGCCCGAGTCAAAGTCCAACATCTGAAGGAATAGAAACAGTTCTAAACTTTCAAATGCCAGTAAAAAGCAGTAATGCCAACACCAGTACAATTGTGTTCTAGTTTCTGGCTGCTGTAAAGGAGACAGGAGTTCTGCTTCCCCACAAAAAACCTTTATTTCTCTGCTCCAACTTCACACACAAATCTCCACCAACAAACAGTGCCACCTGTAACCCCTTTATATATCAGTGACTTCTATTGGATAATTGACATCTAATTAGTATTTAATTGGAAGGTCCATTAACCCATTCCTAACAGACTGGAGTTCCATTTTAAGGTTCACAGGGTCAGTTCGGACATGTTTTGCTGATTTTTACCCCCCCCAAAGGCTGGCGCTCCTAGTGCAGTGCCAAGGAAGTGCAGCACTGCCGTGGGTGCCACCTTTTGTTCAACTGAGGCTCTGCCGGCTCTCACAGGAGCTATTCATCCTTTCAAACAAAAAGGCCGATTATCTGGGTGGTTGTCACAATGCGTTTCTGGGATCTTGCTGTGCGCAAATTAGCCATCACAGCCATGCTTCGAAAGCACTTAATTGGCTGTAAAGCACTTTGGGACATCCTGTGGCGCTATATAAATGCAAGTCTTTCTTTCGTTTCCAGATATCCCAGGCAGGATTCTCCATCCCTACCTGCTCCCTCACCATATGAAATGAAATGAAAATCGCTTATTGTCACAAGTAGTCTTCAAATGAAATTACTGTGAAAAGCCCCTAGTCGCCACATTCCGGCACCTGTTCGGGGAGGCTGGTACAGGAATTGAACCGTGCTGCTGGCCTGCCTTGGTCTGCTTTCAAAGCCAATGATTTAGCCCTGTGCTAAACTATCCCCATAATCCCACCTAACCTGCACATTTTTAGACTCTAAGGGGCAATTTATCACGGCCAATCCACCTAACCTTCACATCTTTGGATTGTGGGAGGAAACCGGAGCACCCGGAGGAAACCCACGCAGACACGGGGAGAACGTGCAGACTCTGCACACAGACAGTGACCCAAGCCGGGAATTGAACCCGGGACCCTGGCGCTGTGAGGCAGCAGTGCTAACCACTGTGCCAGCTTTGGACCCTTGATCTAAGGATAAATACCCCTGCATTGGAGGCAGTCCAGAGAAGGTTCACTCGATCGATCCTGGGTATGGAGGGATTTTCTTACGAGGAGAGGGTGAGTAAGTTGGGCCTCTGGTCATTGAAGTTTAAAAGAATGAGAGGCGACTTTACTGAGACATATCGGATTCTCAGGGGGCTCGACAGGGTCGATGCTGAGAGGTTGTTTCCCCTTGTGGGAGAGTCTAGGACCAGAGGGCAGAATCTCAGAGAAAGGGGGTCGCCCATTTCAGACAGAGATGAGGAGGAATTTCTTCGCTCAGAGGATAGTGAATCTGTGGAATTCTTTACCGCAGAGAGCTGTAGAGCTGGGCCGTTAAGTATGTTCAAGGCCGAGAGAGACAGATTTTTAATCAGTGAGGGAATCGAGGTTGTGGGGATAAGGCGGGAAAGTGGAGTTGACAATTATCACATTAGATCAGTCATGATCTCACTGAATGGAGCAGACTCGATGGGCCGAATGGCCTACTCCTGCTCTGAAGTCTTAAGCTGCCAATGTGTAACATAAGTCTATAAGAGAGAATTGATCTTGTCCATCTTTGTTTTGTTCGTGAAACTGACCTGTGAAACCCCCGCTCGCTGACAGAAGTGTCAATTTCGTGCCCTGGTTTCTTTCCGTTTCAGTTCTCCAGATGTTCAGTGAATTACGAATCTCGCTCGCCGATTTCCAAATGGAGCTTTCACGGACGAAGAATAACAGTGAGTGTTGACCGTCGGGATTTACCCATTACCCGCGCCCGAGGCAGAGCGAGATTTCTGTTCAGTGTCCGGACTGCATTTCAATTCTGCTGGCAGGAAATCTCCTGCCCAGGGACTGACACGATAACGCGGCAGGGAGTTCCTCATCCCTTTGCCGTACGTAACGCACAGAAGCAGGGGAGGCCATTCCGCCCCTCGAGCCTGCTGTGCCGTCAGTAAGATCATGGCAGTTCTGTTGTGACCTCAACCCACTATCCCGCCTGACCCCCGTAACCGTTGACTCTGTCTAACTCAACCCTGAATATAATTCAATGACCCAGGCTCCACTGCTTGTTGGGGAAGTGAATTAGGTGGTTGGCAATGCTGCCTCACAGTGCCAGAGACCCGGGTTCGATTCCCGCCTCGGGTGACTGTGCCGAGTTTGCACGTTCTCCCAGTGTCTGCGTGGGTTTCCTCCGGGTGCTCCGGTTTCCTCCCACAGTCCAAAGATGTGCAGGTTAGGTGGATTGGCCGTGATAAATTGCCCTTAGTGTCCAAAATTGCCCTTAGTGTTGGGTTACTGGGTTTAGGGATAGGGTGGAGGTGTTGACCTTGGGTAGGGTGCTCTTTCCAAGAGCTGGTGCAGACTCAAAGGGCTGAATGGCCTCCTTCTGACAGAGCAGGTGTACATGGGATTCTTTTTTTAAAATTTAGAGTACTCAATTTTGTTTTTCCCAATTAAGAGGCAACTTAGCGTGGCCAATTCTCCTACCCTGCACATCTGTGGGTCGTGGGGGTGAGACCCACGCAGAGACAGGAGAGAATGTGCAAACTCCACACGGACAGTGACCCGGGGCCGGATCGAACCCGGGACCTCGGCGCCGTGAGGCAGCAGTGCTAACCGCTGTGCCGCCGTGCCGCCTAATTCTATGGAATTCTAATGGGGAACACCAACGGGACCCCCTCTGAGAAAATAAATTCATTACCATATCCGTCGAAAATGGGAGACCCCTTATTTTGAGACAGTGCCCCCCCAGTTGCAGATACCTGCTCGAGGAGGGACATCCTCTTCGTGTCTACCCTGTCGAGCCCCCTCAGAATCTTATGGCCGGGATGCTCCCCCAACCAGTGGGCGGGCTGTACCGGCTCCAAAGAGTGGGGTGAACCACTCCGGCGTTGGGCCGTTGCGGAACCCTCGGCACTTCCAGGGGCTAGGCCGGCGGCGAGTCGGCGCACGCACAGGGGGGTTTCTTCACCGCACCGGCCATGGCGGAGCTTCACACAGGCCGGCGCGGAGGCAAAGGGTGCCCCCACGGCACAGGCCCGCCTACAGATCGGTAGGCCCCGATCGCGGGCCAGGCCACCGTGCCCCCCCCCCCCAGGCCAGATCCCCCCGCGCCCGCCCCCCCCCCCCCCCCCCGAGGACCCCGCTAACCGCCCTCAGAGCCAGGTCCCGCCGGTATGGACCTCGTGTATTTCACGCCGGCGAGGCCGCTCGGCCCATCGGGGCCCGGAGAATTGCCGGGGGGGGGGGGGGGATGGGGGGGGGGGAGAGGGGGCCACTGCCAACGACCCCCGACCTGCGCGACGTGATCCCCGCCCCCCGCCAAAAAAAACGGCGCCGGAGAATTCGGCAGCCGGCCGTCGGAGCGGCGGGACGGGATTCACGCTGCCCCCCCCCCCGGCGATTGTCCGACCTGGCGGGGGGGGGTCGGACAATCCCGACCTGGATGTTTCAATAAGATTACCTCTCATTCTTTCAGACTCCAATGAGTTTAGGCACAGTCTGCTCGACATGAGACCAATTCCTTTCTCCCAGGTACAGCCTGATGAATCTTCTCTGACCCGCTTCGAATGCAATTATTTCCTACTTAAATAAGGTGACCAAACTGCACACAATGCGCCACCCGAGGGTCCCAACAAACCATTCTAGGGTTGCAGCAATAGAGTTGTAACCCCTGGAGGTCGGAGGCTTCTCGGAGTGGAAGGCCTGAGAGAGGGCCAGCAGTAACACGGCAGCTACATGAGGGTGGCCCACCCAACGGATAGCCCTGCTGGGGCCTTCCAGGCTGCCCCTGGAGCAGAGCGGTGCAAAGACCCAACAATCGAAATCTCTCCGGGTTTACTTTTCCCCGCCAAGCGCTGGGTCCGAGGTCCTTCGAGGAGTGAAGCTGCACACAGGGGGGGACCGCCGGGATTACGTCAATGGCTGGTTGGCCGGGGTGAGATTGACAACTTTCCTTCTAGTTCAGCGGCTCAGCTGTTGTCCATGGGGAGAAAGTCGCAGGCTGACTTTTCACGATGGGACTTTCACGGCTGAGCAGTCGCAGTGAGTGTGTGACAGCAATCAGGAACACAGCCTTGGCTTTCTATACCGAGTTAACCCAACACCATGCCTTTGTCCTTGCCTTCTCCTGCCTGCGAGCTGTACGGTTCGAGTGCAGAATTGCTCCAAGGTTATATGGAGCAGACCCACTCTCCACCTTCTCTGATCCAGGGGATGGTTCCTACCAGCCAAGCAACGCTACAAGTGGGCAGACCGTGGTGTGGTGATAATGTCACTGGGTTAGTTATCCAGAGGCCCAGGCTAATGCTTTGAGGACAGGGGTCAAATCCCACCGCGGCAGCTGGTGGAGTTTAAACTCAGTTAATAAAATCTGGAATTCATCGAATCCCTACAGTGCGGAGAGAGGCCATTCAGCCCATCAAGTGTGCCCATTGAGTCTGCCACGACCCTTCAAATGAACTCTCTACCACAGTAACCCCATAACCTAACCCGCACCCTCCTGGACACGTAAACATGGTCAACCCACCTAACCTGCACATCTTCGGACTGTGGGAGGAAACCGGAGCACCCGGAGGAAACCCACGCCCCACACGGGAGAACGTGCAAACTCCACACAGACAATCACCCCGAGATGGGATTTAAACCCGGGTCCCTGGCGCTGTGAGGCAGCCGTGCTAACCGCTGTACCACCGTGCCGCCCTAATAAAGTTTGTTTTGGTAACGGTGACCACGCCAGCAACCATCGATTGTTGTAAAAACCCATCCGGATCCTTTAAGGAAGGAAATCTGCCATCCTTACCTGGCCTGTCCTACATGTGATCCCAGGCCTACAGCTTGACTCTATACTGCTCCCTGGAATTGGGCAATCAATCTGAATGGGAATCTGAGTAAATCGGAATGTGCATCAAAATCAATCTGAATGGGAATCGAAATCAATCTGAATGGGAATCAAAATCAATCTGAATGGGAATCGAAATCAATCTGAATGGGAATCAAAATCAATCTGAATGGGAATCGAAATCAATCTGAATGTGCATCAAAATCAATCTGAATGGGAATCGAAATCAATCTGAATGGGAATCGAAATCAATCTGAATGGGAATCGAAATCAATCTGAATGGGAATCGAAATCAATCTGAATGGGAATCGAAATCAATCTGAATGTGCATCAAATCAATCTGAATGGGAATGGAAATCAATCTGAATGGGAATCGAAATCAATCTGAATGGGAATCGAAATCAATCTGAATGGGAATCAAAATCAATCTGAATGGGAATCAAAATCAATCTGAATGGGGAATCGAAATCAATCTGAATGTGCATCAAATCAATCTGAATGGGAATCGAAATCAATCTGAATGGGAATCGAAAATCAATCTGAATGGGAATCGAAATCAATCTGAATGGGAATCAGAATTAATCATAAAATCACACAGTGCAGAGGGGCCATTCGGCCCATCGAGTCTGCACCAACGTAGTAAAAACACCTGCCCTGCCTACCTAATCCCATTGGCCAGCACTTAGTCCATAGCCTTGAATGTTGGCGCCCAGTACTCAACCAGGTACTTTTTTAAAGATGTGAGGCAACCCGCCTCTACCGCCCTCCCAGGCAGTGCGTTCCAGACCCTCACCACCCTCTGGTAAAATGTTTTTTCCTCAAATCCCCCCTAAACCTCCCGCCCCTCACCTTGAACTTGTGTCCCCCTCGTAACCGACCCTTCTTCTAAGGGGAAGAGCTGCTCCCTCTCCACCCCGTCCACGCCCCTCAGAATCTTGTCCACCTCGATCAGGTCGCCCCTCAGTCTTCTCTCCTCCAGAGAAAACACCCCAAGCTGTCATGTGAGAGTACCTTTAAGAAATGGGTGTTTATCAGGGATGTCAGAGTGTGGGTGGAGCTGAGCCGTCTGTCTGCTTTACTTTCATTTTAGGCTGTTTGCCGCAGGGTGTGTTTTAGAACAAAG